>NC_057861.1:736066897-737483564 GCF_019393635.1 Dromiciops gliroides
ATGGGATCTTTCCACTGGTTATCACTCACTCATGCCATGTGACTAATCTACCTCCTTTGCCTTTCACATCTCTTCTTGAATATATCTGTTATGCATCAGGTGCTGAATGATTCTTCATTGGCAATATGTATGCAACAATTTGTATCCACCATAACTTTTCCACTGTTTTATCATTGACATAAAGCTTTCATTCTTCAGAGACAGTGGTTTCCATCATCTGTACCTATAATAGCATTGTACAATTCCCCCCAAATGCAATTTAGTTCCTCTTTTCCTATTCGATTTTGGGCCTGCTCAATCATGAATCCACAGTGTCTAAGAGATAAATTCTGATGGACTATCTCTGTGCATAACATATTAAACTGAATATCTATCTAGGCAATTGGCATTTTTCATCCACTTGGTTTTTCCAAGCTGATTTCTTCTCTTTTTTTTTTAATTTCACCTAGGAGGCTCTATGATGCTCTAGGGCTTAATATAGTTGAAATAAGGAATATCTGAAGGAAGTTACCATCTATAAGGAATTCTTCCTCAGTTTGGACCCTGGAGTATATCTCTCCTGTGTCCTTCTTTGGAGGAAAAGAACGTTCCATTTTATACCTCACTTGATATTAGTAATCAGAGGATCATTGAAATAAGTTAACTCTGTTATTGAACCCATCTTATTAAAATAGTCTAATTATCAATCTTTCACTCCTCATCCAGCTTTATTCATAGACTGATTTGACCATCACACAAGGTGATGGGGCGTCTTTGGGCAGCTTTTTTGTCAATTCTTTCAAATAAGACAAAATGACATTGTTACTGACAATCCTTCTGAGCAGTGGTGAGTTGTGAGTGAAGGGATGTAAGGGAGAAAACAACAGAGGCAGTCAGTCATCTCTTGGCACACCACGAGTCACTGAAGATGATGGACAGTAATGGGCATCAGCTAAAGAGAGATTAAAAGCACACTATTGAGAGCAATTTGCTATGTAAAATGCAAATTGTTATTTAATGAGAAAGGCATATCGAAAGAGATTCAACTATTTTATAATCATTATCTATTGAACAATGAGGGATTTCTCCCAGACTTCAAGGAGGGCTATACTTTCCTTGGTATGGGTTGACTTTAAATCAAAGAAGGTCCCAAGTCCATCCATGTGTCCCAACTCGGTACAGGTTATGAAATGAATTTTTGTGCCCAAAAAGGACATTTTTTTGGTGCTTAGACCAGACTTAGCTCTGATGAGCTTTCATTCTCAGATGAAAGGCATAGAGGCCATCACTGTAGATTGTGGAATTTTTCTAGGTTGGTTATGGATTTTCATTCATTCAACAAATATTTATTATATGACACATGGTGTGCAGATAATAGAACTCTGGAATCTTCTAAAGGTTGAGAAGTAATTCAGTTGCTGCACTTATGGAGCTCACAGTCTATTAGGTTGATAAGACATTTTAAAAATTATAGACCTGTTATTTTCTCAGCATAAGGAACTACTGATGAGGAAACTCCATTTACCAATGCAGATTGGCACCTGCTCTGCAACTTAGAGTGTTAGAAAGTTGCTTGAAGGCACTGAGAGGTCAAGTGCCCTGTCCAGAGCCACATGGCTAATATATGTCTGAGATCAGATTGGTCTTTCTTTTCTTTTCTTTTCTTTTCTTTTCTTTTCTTTTCTTTTCTTTTCTTTTCTTTCCTTTCCTTTCCTTTCCTTTCCTTTCCTTTCCTTTCCTTTCCTTTCCTTTCCTTTCCTTTCCTTTCCTTTCCTTTCCTTTTCTTTTCTTTTCTTTTCTTTTCTTTTCTTTTCTTTTCTTTTCTTTCTTTCTTTCTTTCTTTCTTTCTTTCTTTCTTTCTTTCTTTCTTTCTTTCTTTCTTTCTTTCTTTCTTTCTTTCTTTTGGCAATTGAGGTTGTGACTTGCCCAGGGTCACACAGATAATAAGCATCAAGTGTCTGAGGCTGGATTTGAACTCAGGTTCTCCTGACTCCAGGGCCAGTGCTCTATCCACTGCACCACCTAGTTGCCCCATGAGACCAGATTTGAACTCAGTTTTTCCTGACTTGGAAGCCATCTCATCAAGTATATTACATCTCAGACAAAAATACCAATAATTATAGCTTGCAACAATGCACAATACATATGTTGGAAAAGTATAAAGAGAAGAGTGGATGGATGTGATGGATTCTACAGAGGTAGACTTATTTTTGTAGTTATGCCTATGCATACAAACCATTTCCTAGCAGACTCCAAGCTACAGTAAACATAATTTATAATCACATACTTCTATTGTTTCTCACATGTCAATAAAACAGTTCTTTTCTTGGCATATCTTCATCTTCATTAGAGTTTAGTTTTTTGATTTAGAAACCACAAGCAGCTAGGTGGTGCAGTGGGTAGAACATCATCTAGGGTCTGGAAGACCTGGGTTCTAATTCAGATGGACACTTGATAGCTGTGTGAAACTGGGCAAGTCACTTAACTCTAGTCCCTTCAGCTATAAAACCAGGACAATAATAACACCTACTTTGTAGGGCTGCTATGAAGATGAAATGATATTTGCAAAGCACTTAAAGGTGCTGACACTTAGTAGGTGCTTAACAAATGCTTTTTCCTACTCCCTCATTGAGTAGAATAAATGTGGTCAGAACTACACCTAAAAACAATGTTATTGTTAAATAAGTACTTTTGCATATAAAATGCCTCGTTTTAACTTCCACAAAATTATGGGTTTACAGAAGCATTCAATTAGCCAACAGTAATTCAATATTTCAAGAATCCATGATTTCTTTCTTTGGTTGGGGAATGACCCTGATATCAGCTCCTCCACATCTGGTCTTAACAAATTACAAGACTGGGGGAAAATATAGAATCACCTATTGAGTGATGATCTGTTGGGAACCTCTCAGGACTTAGGCTGGTTATCAGAAGACAAATAACCTGAGCTTGACTTGGTTTCTTTGCTATTTTTTTAGGACCTGTCAGCACTCAGATTCCACTGGCATGGTCTTTGAGAACCCTGATTCTTCTTTATATGGTGATGAGGGCTTCAGTAGATGCAACTAAGCAAAGCTTAAAAAGAATCTAATTAACCCTCATTGCCCTGGGAGAGAGAGAGAGAGAGAGAGAGAGAGAGAGAGAGAGAGAGAGAGAGAGAGAGAGAGAGAGAGAGAGAAAGAGAGAGAGAGAGAGAGAGAGAGAGAGAGAGAGAGAGAGAGAGAGAGAGAGAGAGAGAGAGAGAGAGAGAGAGAGAGAGAGGTGGGGGAAAGGAGAGAGAGAATCTGAAAAATGGACCACCAGTAAGTATTCACCTTAAAACTTTAAGGCAGACTGATGGTGTGTGGAAGTGGTGGAAGGAGGGGGAGAATTCTCTTTGGAATAAAGTATTCTGTCTCATCATGATTTCCCTCAATATATACTGTATACTTGGATGCTGCTCAGCTATTCTCATAATTTGTTAAGAAACCTATTTTACTATAATTTTATTTCATTGTAATTTCCTTAGTAACAGGCTGCTCTCTTTTTTTCTTTTAAAAACTATTAAAATGTCATTCACATCACATTCTGGATGTGTATCTAGCTATTTCCAAAAGCTATTCAAAAAACATAATCACCATAATTACTGTTGACACCTAATTAACATTCAACTTCCTTTCTACAGCAACTACAGCTGGACAAACCATCTATTCCAGGATAAAAGTAATACTTGGTTGTTTTAAGAGAAAAAACAAAACAATACTCTACACCTGTGTCCATTTTTTAAATTTTGTTTGTTTTGGGAAGTTTGCTAGCTAGACAGGATACACTGAGTAAGAGTATTACAAATGAACATGTAGCTATTTATGAGAAATTAAAGACATTAGGCTCCATACACAAATGGAAATTATAATCTTCAACAAGAATATTGCCTCAGTAATAATGACTCCTGAAGAGCTTAGCTTTCTTGGTGGTTACTGACTGCTTTATTACTTTTAGCTAAATATGTGGGGCCAGCTAGGTGGCACAGTGGATAGAGCACCAGCCTTGGATTCAGGAGTACCTGAGTTCAAATCCGGCCTCAGACACTTAACACTTACTGGCTGTGTGACCCTGGGCAAGTCACTTAACACCCATTGCCTCAATAAAAAAAATAAATATGTGTCATAGAGTTTAATGTCTTTGAACGGTATCTTGCAGAAGCCTGTGTGTGAGTCAACAGGTGATGATGTTATCCCAACATGGAGTGGTTGGATAGGCATGTTTTAGCAGGTTTAGTTTACAGAAACTGCATCTGAGATTTCAAAGGTTTGAGACATAGACTATGAGGCTGAATGACAAAAATGGAGAAAACAGGGTAGGACAATTGAAGAGCAAAAGGAGCAATATGGACTTCACCAAGATGTCATATTCTTCCTGTTGTATGGAGAAGCAACACTTTAAGAATGATTGAGGTTCACTGGTCCCCAGCTTCCTTTGCAGAGAGGAAACAACATTTTCTATAATGTTCCACATTTCTTAAACCAATACCCTGATACCAGAGCTT
Source organism: Dromiciops gliroides (assembly GCF_019393635.1). Lineage (NCBI taxonomy): Eukaryota > Metazoa > Chordata > Mammalia > Microbiotheria > Microbiotheriidae > Dromiciops > Dromiciops gliroides. The sequence continues at coordinate 736,071,402 of NC_057861.1, forward strand.
TAGCCTCTGCTGCTATGCTTAGCTTGTTAGTGTACTCATTTCTGCTTCTACAGTTGCTAATCTAACTTTGTAACATCTTTGGACCATGCTATCTACATTCTTGACTCTCCCCTCCTCACATCTTTCTCTGGAATCTCCAGTTTTCTTCAGAGTTCAGTTTAAATGTCACCTCCAACAGTTATTATCATTCCCTCACTATATATATATATATATATATATATATATATATATTTGGGGGTGGGGTGGGGCAATGGGGGTTAAGTGACTTGCCCAGGGTCACACAGCTAGTAAGTGTCAACTGTCTGAGGCTGGATTTGAACTCAGATACTCCTGAATCCAAGGCCGGTGCTCTATCCACTGCTGCCCTGCTTTACATTATTTGTAAAGAGATAGTAGTGCATGAGGTGTGTGGTGAGTTGACCTTTGGAGTCAATAAGAATTGGAATTTTAGCTCAGACTGGAAGAAAACCAGGGAGTGGAGAAAAAATGGGCGAACAATCTAAAACAGTGGGAAGAATACTGGATTCTTGGCACAGAGTAGGCACTTAATAAATGTTTATCGATCGATGTGGAGTCCAAGATCCTGAGTCAAATTATGGTCATGTTTTACCTATGGAGAAGTCCCCCTCCTCTGACAAAAAACATCTATGTGACTCTGTATATGTCAGTTACTCTCTAAGTTCTTTATGCAAATATTTAAGTTACAGACAAGATGACAAACTGAAATATTAGAGGTGATGACCTAATCTAAAAGGTTTATTGCATTTTTGTAATCATGTATAATTCCCCATACCTAGCCCTCTTACTTCAGATCACCTGACAAATAATATAAATTCCTTAAAGACAGGGAAGCTTATTTTTAGCTTTGTGTTCTCAGAACCTAGGACAGTTCCTGGCATATAGTGGGTGCTTAGTAAATGCTTGTTAAATTGAATTCAAGCCAGCAGTGAGACTTGTTAGACATCATTCCCTCTTTGGCATGCTAAGCCAACAGTGGGGAAATGACAGCCAAGACTATCTTTCCCTGGGAAACTTGTGAGAGCAATGACATCTTTGGTGAATGGGCAGTGAGAGCCACTGTAACATGATTGAATTATCATCATCATCATTATTATTCTCTTTAATTTTGTTTTAAGTAGCATGCTGAGTTGCATTGTGGTATCATCTGATTTATTCTGGGTTAGTTAGGAAAGCTTTAGTGGAAATGCTGGTATATGAGCTGTGGAATGAAAAGGATGATTACTCCTTGCGTCCCAACTCTTGGAGACTAAAATCTAAAATTCGCCACATCCAAAACTGAATTCATTAACTTTCTCATAAGTCCTTACCTCTTCTAAACTTTCATATTTCAGTTCGAGGAACCATTGCTATTCTAGTCCTCCAGATTCATAATCTTAGCACAATCATCCTCTCCTCAGGCTCCCTCCCTTCACCATTTCCTGAACTTCCCTATTTCCTTTATAGGCACCATTATCCTTCTAGTCACCTTGGTTCATAAGTTGGTCATCACACTCTACTCCTCACTTCCCCACAAATTCAATGAGCTGTTTGATCCTTCTGTTTCTACTTTTACAATATTTGACCCTTTCTTTACATTCTTCATATAGGTACTACACATATGAATATATTTACATACATATATATGTATATGTATTTATAGTATATATTTGTGTAGATAGATATAGATGGATGATATCTGTACACATACTTTTTATCTGTATTAGAAGATAAGCCCCTTGGAAGTAGGGATTTTTTAAATTCTTAGTGCCTGGCAAAAATAGGGACTTCATAGATGTGTGCTGATGCATTGGATGATTGATAGCCTTGGCAGTAGCCAATGGGAGCCATAGGAGGGGCCCTGGATACTTTATATCTACATACCTCTGTGAATTGTTGATCTCTTAATAGAGAATTGATTCCTTGAGTGTAAATGGCCTAAATGAACTTTCAAAATAAACAATCAAATAAGTTTGTGGAGTAGTTAAATTTGTTCTTTGAATATGCACACACATATGATCAGCTATCATTTTATTAAAATCATTTTACAGAATCCCTCCCTATCCACTTTAAGCAAGTTTTTGGTCTTGAAGCAACATTCTGTGCAGTTGGCAAATTAGATCAATCATTCTCTGAATTCCCAAAAGAAGGAACAGATGGTCACTGGCTTAAAGTCAAAAGAAAATAAAAAATACAGGCATGCCCCAACCAAGGTCATTTTTCAGTAACGTCATTAATACATTATAACTAAACTCTGCCATAATAGTGCAAAAGTCCCTCAAGAATGGAGTTATGTTGATAGCATTTGAACTAATTGCCCATTATAATATTGGACTAGCTAATGCTGTTGTTTCAAGGAACCAACTAATGTCAGATAGGTGTAAACTTATAACAAGTCTGCCTAAGTGATAGGGGTTGGTGCCAGTAGGATATTTTTGTTTGGTTTTCTTGCGGGGCAATGAGGGTTAAGTGACTTGCCCAGGGTCACACGGCTATTAAGTGTCAAGTGTCTGAGGCCATATTTGAACTCAGTTCCTCCTGAATCCAGGGCTGGTGCTTTATCCACTGAGCCATCTAGCTGACCCTGCGAATAGGGTATTGAAGAAATGCAGGTATGTTCCAGGCAACTTCTGCAATCCAGTTCTTTAATGTGACATTCTTGGGAATTATTTTGTAAATCCTAATGTATTGACTTCAGCAGTATAGGCAAACACAATCCGGTTATGATATTTTGGTGTTAGGCTGTCTTTTTTTGCAAAATCCTTTTAATATCAGGGACAGTAAGCATTTCAAAATGAGATACTAGTCTAGCACAGAACTACTATCTGATGTCACAGAATCCCAAGAACTTTAGAAATGATTTAATCACCACTTCTCCTCATCCCTCACCATTTTATAAATTTAAGAATTGAGGCTTCTATATTTAAAGTGCTTCATCTAAGTTCATATACACAATAATAATAAATGTTAGCATTTATATAGAACTATGACTTTTGTCTAATGTTTTCCCTTCACTACAACCTGGGAGGAAGATTCTATTATTATTCCCATTTTACACATGAGGAAACTGAGACTGAGAGAGGTGAGGTGACTTGACCATCAGCACAGAGCAAATAAATGTCTGAGGTAGGATTTGAACTCAGGTCTTCTTGACTCTGGGTTCAATTCTCTATCCACTGAGCCAGTGCTGAACAAGGCATTATGTTGAGTGTTGGGGACACAAAAAAGGGGGGGGAGGAGGAACCAGTCCCGGCCTTCAAGGAGCTCACATTCTAATAGAAGAGAAACATACTAGGAAAAAAAAACACCACCCTCTATGTACATATAAGATTGAAGGTAAATCAAGGTAATCTCAGAGATAACACATCAGCATTGAGTGGGGACTAGGAAAGACTTCTTGAAGAAGGTGGAGCTGCCAGCTGAGATTTGGAAGGATACCAGGGAAGCCAAGCATCAGAGAGTAGGAGGGAGATCAAGCTAGAACACTGGAGAAAGTACTAGATGTGGGGCCAAAGGGCAGGAATGTTCAATTTACTACCTGGCTGACCCTGGATAGTCAAGATCATGTTTCTAGGTCTCACTTTCATCATCTTTTAAATGAAGAGGGTTAGACTACTTTACCTACAAAGTTGCCTTCAGCTCCATGTTTCTTATCCTAAGTCCCAATATCCTTAACTACAGCTTCCTACCACAATTTATAGTTTCTATTTCCACATATCTAAAGACCTGTAATCGCTATTAAAAAACAAAACAAAACAAGTGGTAGCATTTGTCAAGGAAGACATTTTTCATAGCAAGTAATATTAAAGGAGAAATTAGAGAACAGGTATGAAAGATTAATTTTTTCTACCATTCTCCCTTTGTCATATTTCCAACTCTACCTATACTTAAGCCCAAAGAGAGCTGTGTTTTCACTCATAGATAATTTCATACCCAAAGTACACATGTCCCTGGCCCTCCCCAGTAATGCTCTTGGCATGCCAAGATGAAGACAAATGGCATCATCTTAGGGATTGAAGATGTTTACAAAAAAATGTGCTACCCAAACGAGCATTGTCTCTGAAAACATTGCTGATTTAGTATGTCTCCAAGGGACTGATGGGAAATTTCTCTCCCTTTGCTAGGGCTAAAATATTGACTTACAGAAGACCTGATCTAATGTCCATCCACAAGTTTTCTTTGCCAGAGATCAATCTTTAAAGTTTTCTACTTCAACTAATAGCATTGTCTGGATGATGGATCTTTGGGCATTCATATTTGGGGTTGAACCTGGCGAAAATTATGTAGTTTACTGGAAGGCAATTGTTCCCATTTATATGGTATTTCAAGTTGTGTAAAGTGCTTTATATACATAATTTCAATTGGTCCTTATAACAATAGGAGAGGCAGGTGGATTATTGCCCACATTTTATAGATGAGGTAACTGAAGCTCAGAGATGTTAAGGGATATGCCTAGGTTAACCAAACTATTCAGTGTCCTAACAAGGATTTAAGCCAAGGTATTCCTCGAGGCAGTTTGGTATTGCAGTGAATAGAGTACTGGGCATGGAGTCAGGTAGACCTGACTTCAAATACAGCCTCAGAAATTTATTGTGACCCTGGCTAAGTCAATTAACCTGTTTGCCGTAGTTTCCTTAGCTGTAAAATGGGGATAATAATAGACCTACCACCTGGGTGGTTACAAAGAGCATTTAGTACAGGAAGTGAATAAAGGTTTGTTTCCTTCCTGACTACCCACTATGCAACCCTTTCTCTAAGATAGCTATTTTCTTTTTTAACAATGAATTCCATTTGAGAAACCCTCGATGATTACAAAAAGTCTTCTAGCTGACTTGATTTTCCCAACAACCTTCAGAGGGAATCAATAAACTTCCTACAGTGGATAGAGCACTCGACTTGAAATCAGGAAATCCTTGTTTCAAATCTGGCCTCAGATACTTTATTTAAGTGTGAAAGTGTAGGCAAATCATTTCCTATCTCACATCTGGAAAATGGGGATAATAATAGCACTGACCTCACAGAGGTTTTGTGAGGCTCAAATGAAATAACACGTAAGGTTCCTTGCAAAATTTAAAGTGTTATATAAATTATTTCTTGTTGTTCAATCATTTCCATTGCTACCCATCCTTTGTGACTCTATTTGGAGTTTTCTTGGTAGAGATACTGGTGAGGTTTGCCATTTCCTTCTTCAGTGGATCCATTTTTTTTCAGGCAATCTGACAGTAAGTGACTTGTCCAGGGTCACACAGCTAAGAAGTATCCAAGGCTGGGTATGAACTCAGATATTCCTGACCCTAAGCCCAGTGCTCTAGAGCCATCAGCTGCCTCCATATAAATGATAGCTATTATTATTACTATCATTACTATTATTATTAGCCTTATTACTACCTCTAGGATAAAATATAAACACCTCTGTTTGACTTTGAAAGCTCTTTACAATCTATGTATGCCCTTGCAGACTTCTTCCAGAGCATTCCCCATCATTCATTGAGTAGCTCAGTCATGCTGGTTCACTTGTTCTTCCTCATCCATGATGCTCCATTTCCCATCTCTGTGCCTTTGCACAGGCTGTTCCCATGCCTGGAATGCTCAGCCCTCTCACCTCAGCCTATTAGAACCCACGGTTGCCATCAACCTCTTAGCTCAAACACCATCTCCAATATTAGGGCTTTTCAGGTCACCTGAGTTGTTAGTACCTTTCCCTCTTTTGTTAGCTTGCATCTACACAGTCTGTTTCTCGTATGGTGTCCCAAAAGCCTTAGATTGGTTTTTAGCTTTACTTGAAAATGTAAACTTTACTAGCTTTAAACTGCACTAAGGCTTGGGACACCGTGTATATTGTCTCCTCTGTTAGAGTTTAGCTCCTTGAGGGGAGTGACTGGTTTTGCTTTTCCTTTGCATTCTTAGCTCCTAAAATAGTGTTTGGCACAAAGTCAGTGCTTAATAAATACTTGGGCTACCTACCTTCTGCAAACCCTTCCAGTTACACAGCAAATTTCCAATACGTGAGCGTTTTGTCTCAATTACTTAGATGACTTGCTTATGGTCCCTGGCTAGCAAGTTTGAGAGATGGGACTCAATTCCAGGTTTACTGACACCAAGACCAGCATTTCTGATGCTAAAACATTGAGGTTTAGAGACTCCCTTCAATGGAGGGCTTGGTATATTTCAGGTATGGACTATGGGCAGCCCATGGCCAGACATGCCTGATCTTCTCTGATCTTGGGAGATAATCTGGCTAGAACATGGCTAGAACATGCTGAGAGTAGTGGATTCTGGAGGACAGGGAGGCAGGGGGTGGGGGGGGAGGGGGGAAGGGGGAAGGGGGGGCATTGTTGTTGATGAATTACTGGGCTCAGCAGCCAGTTCATTTCTATCTCTGACACCATCTGTGTGACAGAGTGATTTACTATCTGTGTCTTAGGTAACTCTCCAGGACTGATCAATGATCAGTTACCTTTCATTATATGAGCAGATATATGTGTATGTGCATGTAGATATGTATGTTGTGGTAAAACTTTTTTGTGGCAAAGATTAATATCAAAAGTTTTAGCTGAATCATTTGAGAGGGGCCACCCTGAGATTGTGCATGCTACTTTTGAAGGACCTCCCCTTTTGGGGAGGAAAACTCGAGGAACTTCTGGGACGCCAGCTCTTAAGTAACTTCAGAATGGAAGTTCGCTCTCTCTGGCTGTTGACTTAGCCATGCTGGCACTCTGATGAGAGGAGCTCGGAAGCACATGTTTGGTGTTCGATCTTGGGTGTGCTGGTTCTTAGCCTGGTGGGCAGTTTGGGATTCGGTGAGTTTTATAAAGGCAAATCCTAAATTCCTTTAAACTAGCTTAATCTCTGTATAGACTAATCTTAGATCTAAGAATATTCATCTGTATTTCTACTTCCTTATTTCCCTAATTGGTTTCACCTTTGTGGCCTAATTAATTCCCAAGCAGTAAAACCTGATCCCTCACAGATTAAAGCTCAGAGGCTCCTTTTCTTATTGGCCTGGGAGGTATATATAAAAGGGAAAGTTTAAAGGGGAGATTAATGCTCTGTATATCCAATTTTGACTCTCACAATGTGTGTGTATATGTGAGCACATATATGTGTATGTATTTGTATATACATATTCACAATTACAACCATAACCACACACACACACACAGTGTCTCCAGATTCTTTGTCCAGTTTTCTGTGAATAAAAGCTAAAAATTACACTAAAGATTTTAAGACACTGTATAGACAAGACATACATTCTATATTATCACATATAATTACATATTATTTTGTTATATAATATATAATAATATAATAAACATACTTGTTATTTACTTTTACATGTATAGGCACCCCCCACCCCCCAAGATAAGTTTAAAGTTTCTAGAGGGAAACATGGTTTTAGTTTTGCGTTGGTATTTCTAGCAACTAGCACAGTGCCTGGCTCATTGTAGGTACTAAATAAATGCTTGTTAAGTAATGGATCATTTTAACAAACTTTTCATAAGCACCTACTAGGAGACAGGCATTGTAAATGATTCTAAAGATGTAATGATAGCACAGGAAACATTCCCTGCCCTCAAGGAGCTTACATGACCTGAAAGGAGGAAGGGGAGACAACATGCATGAAGATGTTAATAATAATAAAAAAAAAGTTAAAATTGTTTTGGCCTATGTCAGGGAAAGGGCACCAACGACTGCAGGGATAAGAAAAGGCAACTGAGCTAATCTTTGAAGGGTAAAAGGGATTCCAAGAGATGGAAGTGAGAAGGATGAGCATTCCAAGTATAGGGGACAGCTTGTGCAAAGGTACCAAGAGAGGTAGGAGAGTGGGGTGGGAGATTAACTGTTCTGTACCTTTATCACAGACAATCATATGGAAACAGCCTGGAAAGGGAGATAGAAAACTAGATGATGGGGGCAGCTAGGTGGTAGAGAGGATAAAGCACCGGCCCTGGATTCAGGAGGACCTGAGTTCAAATCCAGCCTCTGACACTCAGCACTTATTAGCTGTGTGACCCTGGGCAAGTCACTTAACCCCAATTTCCCCCCCCCCAAATCCCCCAAAACCAAACGAAAACAAAAAACAACTTGATGATTATGGTCATTAAGTTCCCCCAAAAGAAGAATCCTTTATCCAATCACAATTCCCTGTGTTTACAAAATCCCAGTGCCTTTACATATATACCACCTTACCTGGCAAACAGTAAGTGCTCAATAATTGTCTTATTTTTGTTGATTATTCATTCACTCTCAAGTTTTGCCCGTGGATTTATGATGTCCTATTCACATGAGATTTGTAACTCAAGAATTGACAATTATTGAAAAGGTGATGATTATTCTAATGATTTCCCTTTGATTTTAAGTAACATTTAGTTTAGGCATTTTAACTCAAGATAGATTCCTACTTCCTGCAGCTTATGATTCTGGGGAAATGATTGTATATCGAACTGGGCAGAGTGTTTCAGCTTGATTTTGTTATATAGCAATTTAAAAGTCCTCAGAGCAAGAGGAAATCAGGGGAACATTTCATCTTCCAAGGAGGCGGCAGTAAAGCCTTTCTACAGTTGAAAGGTTGGGGGTGGTTTATTTGAATAATGAGGGGAAAGCTGGTTGGGTCTGTATTTCAAGAACTGCTTAGGCATAATGCAAAGAGCAAGAGTTGATATTACATTTAAAAAAATGCAAATTCTGAAAGCAATCTATACTAGAGGCACACTATAGCACTACCTTCAAGGGCTATGCCACAGGAGCACATTAGAGAGCTGGATAATGGATTAAATGCTTTCTATGTGCCAGGAACTGTGCTAAGCATTAGGATTCAAATACAAGCAAACAAAACAGTTCCTACTCTTATCCTAGATGGGAGATGGTCTGGGAGTGAGGGTGGGGCAGGAGGGTAACCAAACAGGGTGAGGTTGATGGTGGCAAAGAGTTGGAGTGATCTGAGCTTGGAGTGAAGTAGGAATAACTGGGGGTCCTCATGAAATAACAGTACCAGACAGAGACTCTCCGAGTCAGGAGAATAGGTCCCACCTAAAAGAAGAAAAAAGGGTGTAACAGTCTTCTGGTGTGTCTTAGGCAGCTAGGAGGTGAAGTGGATAGAGTCAAGAAGATCTGAGTTTGAATTCTGCCTCAGATATTATCTGTATAACCCTGGAAAGTCTTTTTGCCCCTTTTAGTCTTAGTTTTCTCATCTGTATAATGGGATAATAACAGATCCTACTTCATAGCCTTATTGTGTGGATCAAAGGAGATTATATAAATTGTTTTATAAACCTGAAAGTACTATGTAAATATTAGCTGTTATTACTATTAATATAGTTAACATCAGCAACATCATTGATATTATTATTACTCAGAGCTCAAGCTAGGTTTTTGATCAAATTAGGTGCTAGAGGGGGTACTATTTACAATTAGGTTCATGTCTACAAATAAAGGGTGGGGGCTGGGAGGAAGCAGTCAACATTGGAATTTTAAAAACAGTATAGATAAAAAAAATAGCCTGGTCTTATCTAAAGGCTGAACCTCTCTACTAATGTTCCATTAAAGAGAAATTTGAGAGGGGCAGCTAGCTGGTACAGTAGAAAGAGCACTGGCCCTGGAGTCAGGAGGACCTGAGTTTAAATCTGGCCTCATGCACTTGACACTTACTAGCTGTGTGACCCTGGGCAAATCACTTAACCCCAACTGCCTTCACCCCCCCCCCGAAAAAAAAAAGAAATTTGTACACGGGTGTATATGTGTGTGTATATATATATATATATATATATATATATATATATATATATATATATATATATATATATATATATATATATTTGGGGGGGGCACATGAGGGTTAAGTGACTTGCCCAGGGTCACACAGCTAGTAAGTGTTAAGTGCATGAGGCCAGATTTAAACTCAGGTCCTCCTGACTCCAGGGTTGATGCTTTATGCACTGTGCCACATAGCTTCCCCTATAATATATTGTGATATGTGTGTATACTGATTATATAACATTGATTACAGATCAACTCAGGTTTAACTAGAGAATTGTACTCTCAGAGTTGGAAGAGATCTCAGAACTCATCTGTTTCAACCTGAGCTTGAAGCAGAATTAATCTCTACACCATCCCTATTAAAAAGTCATCCATCCTATGCTTGATTATGAGAAGGGGGGAAAGGTACAACCCTCAGGCAGACCAAGCAGTAATGATTTAAATGTTTCTATTAAGCATTCACATGCTTTAGCTATATTACTTAGTCAGCAAGGTAGGGAAAAAAGAGAAAACAAAAACAAAACATTCTCTAAAGTGAAATTTCCCTTTGGGAATGTGTGCCTTCATCACCCACTGCAAGATAGGAGAGTTAATTCTACCACTGTACCACTGGGTAGGAAATAATGGTTGTGCCATTAAGCAGCAAATTGAGCAGTTTGGACATAACTCATTTTAGGGAGTAACAGCTGTATCCTCTAAAGAAAGAGGTTGTTTAGAAAAACAGCAGAGGACCAAGAATTCCTGCAAATAGAAGATCACCATTTTCTTAAGGTTGATTCCTGGTCTTAATATGAGAACCTCTCCCCACTTTTGGTTGGGAAAATGAAAGGGGAATACCACCATCAGAGGGACAGTCAAACATATTCCTGTTTTTTGTTTTGTTTTGTTTTTTGCTGGGGCAATGGGGCTTAAATGACTTGCCCAGGGTCACACAGCTAGTAAGTGTCAAGTGTCTGAGGCCAGATTTGAACTCAGGTACTCCTGAATCCAGGGCTGGTGCTTTATCTACTGCACCACCTAGCTGCCCCCGAGTCAGACATATTCTTTAGATTGAACAAACATTTATTTTAAAAGATTCTCATATGGTGTGGACTTTTTTTTTTACAACCAAAATTAGGTATGTGTAAAGATAGATAAACATAAATGTAAGTATATACAATCCTATTATTCATAATTATGTATGTATGTATAGCTATATATTCATAATCTTCCTGAATGAGGAAACTCTCTTTACCAGGAGAATTTTGCCTCCATGTCTCACTTTCCCAGGGTTTTCAGCATTCTCTACTTTCCTCCTTTTTTTCAGCCCCCCCCTTTGTCAGTCTTCCCCCTTAGAATGTAATTTCCTTAAGGACAAGCATTGTATTTCTTTTTGTTTGCATTTGTATACCCAGTTTTAACACAGTGAACTGACACATAGTAAGTGCTTCATAAATGTTGACTGACTGAATAGGTCTTCCATTATATAGTCTGAGAGAGTGTAGGATTGTACCTCTGAAACCCGATAATGCCATAGATTCCAATATCCTTGACTCCTACTGTCTAAGAGCGGGAAACACAATCTTCTACCCTGAGTGTGCTTAATGTGGAACCTTATGGGATCGTCAAAGAAGCTAGTTTCAAAGATTCTACCTGCTTGTCTTCTCTTCCACTCCCAAATAGGTTTATCATTTTACAGATTTTAATTATTGATAATGCTTTCTAGTCTGAGCAGCTGATTGAGTTTGTAGTGGGAATGGAGTTGGGCCACACCATGGTAACATGAGCTCCCAAAACATACTTCAACTCTCCAACATCAGCTGTTAAAGACAAAACTGGCTTTTAGATGTAGGATTTTCAGGCAGGGAAAAAACAACAACAACAAAAAAAACCCAAAACATATGGGTGGGTGCTTTCCATAGTGTAGATGGTCTAACTGGTGCTTGAAGAAATAGAATTAAAGCTGATTAGAATGATGATACAAGGAGACAAAGGGAGCAGCTCTTTGGCTCTGGCCCGTAGATCTAATGCACAACCCTAGACAAAGAAAATCAGAACCACCCTGCCTGCCTTTTGGTGGCAGCCATGGAAAAAAAGAGATTTTGTAAAGGGCTTTTCTACTGAATGAAAGTAAGTCATTTGGTTAATGCAATGGGATTGTCATTGGGAAATGAGTGTAATTCTGCAACAGTCCAATTAGATTTAAAATGGTCTTTTTTTTTGGGCTTGAGAAAGTGACTGAGAGGTAAGGCAAGGACTTTTCCCCTGGGGAGGAGGTGAATTAGACATCTTCCTCCCAGAACAGAATGAATGCAAAAGCTTTTATAGAAGATAGATGGGGTGACCACCTGAAAATGGAAAGCTACTTTTGGGGGTGGAGTGGAAAAAGCTTGGATACTTGTCATATTCCTGAGAGTCAGGGGGATTTTTTCTTTTTGTTGGGGGGGGGGGGATGATGGGCCTGACTTCTGGGGTTATCTCTGTCTCCTAGCTCCAGTCAGGTAGTAGCCACACCTAAGTGACTTTCCTGCTATAGAATTTTATCTCCCCTTACTTCTTAGGTGTGTCTGTCCTTATATCCATTTGGTCAATCTAAACTTTAATAGTCCCTGATTCCTTGATATGTCTGTCCTGTTATCTGGTCATCTGGTTTTGCTTCTCATAGATAAACTTCTTCTGACTTATCCTAAGCCTATGTCAAGATTGGGGATTTTGGTTGGAGGAATGGTGGCTGTTGAGCCTGAAAAAGAGACTATTTTCAGCAAAGGGTGAGGAGATGATGATTCTTTTCAAGGAAGTTTGTTGAGGTTGTTGTTGTTGTATTACCTAGAAGAGGGACATAGCCTGGAGTACTGGGTGCAGGTGGCAAAAAGCCTGAGTGAGAGGCTGTCAAAGTGATCTTTCTAAAGCACAGGACTGACCATGTCAGCTTTCCCCACTCCCCATTCAATAAATTCAATGGCTCCTTATTATTTCCAAGATCAAATAGAAAACCCTCTGCTTGCCCTTTAAAGTCCTTCTAACTGAGCTCTTGTCTCTGTTTCCAGTTTTCTGACACCTCCCTCTCCTCTCACCCCACCATGTACATTATACACTTCCTCTGTGACACTGGCATCCTTGCTGTTTCTCACTGAAGATAACCATCTCCCAACTCCAAGCAATTTCACTCAATGTCCCTAGTGCCTGGAATTTGTTCCCTCTTGGTTTGTACCTTCTGGTTTCCTTCAAGTCTCAAATCCACCTTTTGCAAGAAGCCTTTCCTATTCCCTTGATGCTAGTGCTTCCTCTAAAATTATTGAGAGTTTATCCTGGGTATGTCTTATTTGTTCATAGCTGTTTGTTATCTGTTCCATTAGACTGTGAGATCCTTTCAGGCAGGGACTCTTTGCTTTTGTTTGTATCCCCAACACAGTGCTTGGCACATAATAGGTGCTGGATAAATGCTTGTGAACGTGACCTGACATGTAAGGAAAACCAAGGAATTCAACAGTGGGCTGCCTCTGGAAGTAGTCTGTTCTCCTTCCCTGGAGGTCTTCAAGGTAAGGGTAGATGATTGCCCTTTATCTTAAGGAGGGGACTTTTGGTCATCTGAATTGAATTAAATGACCAGAGAGGTCTCTTCTAACAGAGATTCTGGGTGAATAAGGATAAAGTACCCAAGATGAATAAATTCAACAGTCATTTATCAAATGTCCATGATTTGACTGGCACTGTGCTAAGTAAACCTGGGTTTATAAAAGCCTTCAAGGAATTTGCATCCTATTCTGGGAGACATCAGAGAAGTAGGTAGATAGATAAATAGATGGATACAGACTGAATTGTGATTTCATTGATTCAGGAAACTTGTTGTCTTCATGCAGCTTGAAATATTCTCTCTAAATCAGTTTTAGAGAACTGCCTATGGAGCAATGAAACATTCAGTGATTGGCTGAGGATCACACAGACAGTAGGCATCAGATGGTAGGACTTGAACCAATATCATCTTGGCTTTTGAGTTCACTACTATGCCATAAAAAAGATACAAAATAAATTCAAGGTAATTTCAAAGGGCAAGTGGCTTCCAATTAGAGGAATCACCCAAGGCGTCAGGTAAAGGTGGCTTTTGAGCTGAACTTTGAAGGGAATTGTGGATTCTGTGAGGCAATAATGAGGAGGGAGAGCATTCTTGGGATAGGCACAGACAATGCAAAGGTATGGAGATGGGAGATGAAGTGTCATAAAAATGAATAGTGAATATTGAATGATAAATTTTTGAATCAGAGCCAAGATGAGAAAGCATCACTAAAACTGGAAAAGAAAAAAAATAAAGAGACATAAAAATAATTCAGTTCAATCCAACAAACCTAATACATACAAAGTACCTTACTGGGCATGGAGGCTACAAAGACCAAATAACCCTTCCCTCAGGGAGCTTACACAGGTCTAAAGAATTAGAATGAAGAGATAAGTTTGAGGACAGAGTTCACATATTCCATTATCACCTATGGCCTAACTAAGCCATAACTTTCATAAAAATCTGTTTCACTGAGTTTGGAACTCTGAGAGGGGCACTTAAAGGGAAAAGTTATTCACTCCAGACTTAAAGCTAAACATACTTATCACTGAGTGGCTCCTAAGTGAGATGGGGGGGGGGAGCCTGAAGAAAGAAGATAGTAATAGGCAGGGCCATCCCTGGCGAGGGTTCTGGGTGTTTTCTTTCTGGCATTAAAATTAGGATCTAGAAAGCACCTGATTATAGCACCCTCTCTAATTGAGGTGAGAGATAGATAGCTTTCAACATGTCTGAGTTCAAGTTCAGTTAGTTCTGGGAAGATAATGCAACTGAAACTTAATGGATTGTATATTCTGCATGCACTAAAATCACTCCAGTAATTAGGTAGGCACTTAGGGAGGTCAGTGATCCCTTTTAGGCCATTAGGATTGGTGCATTTGGTCAGTGCTGTGTTCCTTCCTGACCAGTATGTTGACCCTAGGAGAGGTTTCAAACAGCAGAGTTGACTTATAGGGCTTTGAACTCAAAAGGCTAATGATGTACTATCATGTGTCAAAAGAATTAGGGCTCTCCTCCCCCAATGAGTGGTATAATTAGGTCATGGATTCAGGGTTTTGGGGGGATCCACAAAATGGAAAGCCTGGACTTATTCAGGAATGTTGAGCTTCTAGGGAAGATTTATCCAGAACATGGGTGGGTCAATTGAACTTTGCCTGAGGGTGCCAAATTTAGAAGGGGCATTAACAAGCATTAAGGGTACCTGAATTAAAGCCATGGCTGAGTGGGTCTGTCATCACTCCATATGTTATAAGTGGAGATATTCTGTTTAATGAAGCCAGTTAGGAATATAATCTTTTCTTTTCTATACCCTTAGTCATGTGCCTTAGAGAAGACATACTCCTCTTTTAGAAAGCAGTGAAGTATCTGAGCCATGAATTTGGTCCTGGTCTAAGACACCTGTTGCAAATTTTGGCCTAAGTTGAGTCTCTGAAGATTTTCCCAAGTTCTAATACCAGAATTCCCAAAACAGCTCTTCCACAACTAATAACTTTCAATGCCATCCAACAATCTGATTCATTAGGTGCTTTCTGGCAAAAGGGATGGGGCAGATGGATAGGGGCTTTATAGAGTCATGTTCTTTGGCAGCATGGAAATTGTGGACTGGATGAGGTAAGGGTACAGGTTAATGGAAGCCCAGGGTGGCTGAGTCATATCAAAGAGGCCCCTGAGAAAGGGAAAGCCAAGATGGTACACAGGGCTTTCTGATGAGGGGCAGCTAATAAGGTAAACAGGAAAATAGAGCCTAAAAGTCAGAATACAAAGGACTTAGGAACCTCAGGAAACAGGACTCAGGAGTTCCCCAGCTAGTAAGCTGAATTTACATGCTTAGAGTTCTGTGGCCTCTCCCTATATCTCATCCCCTTTTCTTTCCTATTCATGCACTCCTTCATATGCATGCTGGCTTTGGGGTACAGATGATTTCTTCTCTCTTTTTAATTGTTGCCTCCTGCTTCTAATGAAGAGTTACTGGATGATGTTAAATGTGAAACTGTAGAAAACATAAATGAATGGGAGAGTGGGGCTAATTATGTAGCCAGGTGCTTATTTAATGGCTCACATTATAATTAGAGCTAACATTTACATAGAGCACTATGACTCCCCAAGAGCATTCTTCACAACAACTCTTTGAGGTATAGTTGCTAGTGTAAATACTCTCCTGACTTTACAAGAAGAGGACATTGACATGCAGAGAATATAATTGTGCACAGGTGCCTATAGTTCCTCTTCCTGCCTGTGTTGGAGCCCTGGTCTATTGAATGAGAATCACAAAACTTTGGAGTGGGCAGGATCCTCAATGGCTCTCTCATTCAACCCATACCTGAAGAAGGATGCCTGATAAATGGACATCTAGTCCTCACTTGAGGATCTCCAATACTGTGAAACCTAAGACCTCCTAGTGTGTGTGTGTGTGTGTGTGTGAATTTCACTTTCGGACAGCTCAAATTGTTGGAAGTTTCTCTTGACATCAAGCTGCAGTCAGCTTTTTTGCACCTTCTTCCCATACTCCTAGTTTTGCTCTTGGGGCCATAAAAAAGTCTAGACTCCACTTCTATCTGTTGTTTTCAAGTCATCCAACGTTCCATAACCCCAACTGGGAATTTCTTGGGGCAGATATCCTTCATTAGCTCATTTGACAGATGAGGAAACTGAGGCAAACATGGTTAAGTGACTTGCCCAGAGTCACACACATAGCGAGTGAGTGAGGCCAGATTTGAATTCAGGAAGATGAGTCTTCCTGACTCCAGTCTTCCATGATATCCACTGAACCATCTAACTGCTCTTCCACGTGACAATCCTAGAAATATTTGAACTATCACACTCTTCCTTCTCCCTGAGGTTGCTCTCCTCCAGGCTAATCACCCCCCAGCTCCTCAGGCTGATCTTCACATGACACTGACTCAACAACCTTTCCCATCATTGCATTCCTCTGGATGCTTCCCCAGTTACTGGTGTCCTTCCTAAGGTATAATCTATCTTGGGATTTTTTGCCATTATAACTCCTTGACTTACCTAATATTAACCAATGCTCCAAGTTTCTTCAAATTGAGTACATAAACCTCTGGTCAACAATTAAATGCCCCCAGCACTTAGCACAATGTTTGGAAAATAGTAAGCGCTCCTTTAAATTTTAATACACTTTAATGGCATCACCTTTTCAACCTTCAGCCACTTTATCCTGTTCCCCTAAAGTGGTCTTTGCAAGATTTTAGCTGCCTGTTTTAGACTTAGATGTCTAACTGGAAGTGCTATTCCAGGGGCTAGTGACCTGTGCCTTTATCCTAGGGGAGACTGTTTGCTGTTTCATTTGATGAAGCCTAGTCTTGTGTTAGTGTCACTCCAGCACATCCTTCAGTGATTCATCTGAAACAGACTTAAGAGCCATTTTCTCAGGTGTAACCAAAGGTCTACCATCTTCATCCTAAGTACACATTGGAAATTATTGTTTCCTAAACACATTAGCTTAGCCTTGTCTTCTTTGAGGCTCATGTGACACTTTTCTGCACATTCAGATAGGGAGCAGGGCTTGATCTGTGATTTAATTGTTAGAATTGTAAGATAAGGAAACTTCCTCTGCCTGTTCTCTTCTTCCCACTGAGAATGTAATTATCATAGCTAGAGGCACACAGTGAGAGCGTGTCAGAGGAAGGACCTGAACCCAGGTCTTGGAGGCTCTCAGACTGTGCCTCTATTGGCTATATTGCACTGTCTCTCCAGGCTTATCATGTGATTTCTTATTACAGTGCATCCTGGGAAACAACATTTTATTTTTCCCAAATAGCTCAGTGTCATCTGGAGATGTGAAAAAATTCAACGTGCCCTTTCTTTTGTAGATCATCTAGAAAATGTTCATTTAAAGTATTTTCAACATTGGTCCCTTGCAGACCTCATTTTGATTTTTTTTTCTATTCAGAAAGATGCTCTTTTCTCCCAGTACTTTGTCATTTTTAGTCATCTTCAAACTTAAATGAAATGCTTTTTTTCCCCCAAACCCATAAGAATCTCAAAATTAACTTCTGGGGCAGAGTATTCACTAATAATCTCATTGTTTTATAGATCTGATAATGGCATCTTATAAACAATTTCCACAGAACATAACCCCTCATAGTTTAACTAAATTATCAAGGCTTAAATTACAGAGATGGTGATAAACTGCATGCCTACTAGCAGAGGAAGTTAAGTGACTTACCCAGGATCACACACCTAATGTCTGTGGTAAGATTTGAACGCACAATTTTCTGACTCTTTTGTCCAGACTTCTTTCCATATTTCATGATGCCTCTTCAGATCTTTTGATTTATTAAAAGATTGGGGCAAAATCTTGTCAAAGGCTTTTGGCAAATTTAAATATATTGGAAATAGTCAATCTTATTTTTCACAATTACATAAAATGTTTCAAGGTACTTGAAAAGATGAATCAGGCAGCATTTTATCTTATGACATATTGTAGTTTTCTCAATTTTGCTGTTCAGGTGTTTTAGTTGTGCCCCACTCTCCATGACTCCATTTGGGATTTTCTTGCCAGATACTGGAGTAGTTTGCCATTTTACAAATGAAGAAACTGAGGCAAACAGTGTCATGTGACTTGCCCAGGGTCATACAGCTAGTAAATGTCTAAAGCTAGATTTGAACTCAGGAAGATGGGTCTTCCTAACTCCAGGCCTGGAACTCTGTTCATTATGGTGCCACTTAAGCTGCCTAAGTTTCCTCAATAGTTTATAATAATAGACACTTTTACATAGTACTTTAGATACATAGTTTACATAGTTTTGCAAAGCACTTTAGTATATGATAACATCTGAAATGTAAAACAACTCAGTAAGGTAGACAAAGTACATATTATTACACCCATTTTGTTGTTGTTGTTGTTTTTCCTTTCTTCTCAAATAGGACCATGATATCTGGAGGTGATGTCATGACTTGCAGTGAATTGGATTTAAGTGAGGGGAGGCTATGCAAAGTCATCAGCCTGACACTCTTTTCCATTTTACAGGTGAAAGAATAGCTCAGAGAGATTAAGGAACTTGACCAAGGTCACCCAGATAGTAAGTGTCAGAAAAAGGCTGTGAACCCGACTCCCAAGTTCAGCACTATACCACATTACTTTAATTTTGGTTCTGTTCTGCACAACTCATTTATTAATGTTTCATACTCATTAGTCTAATGAATTTTCTTCAAAGTAGTTGTATCAATACTTCTAATTCCAATAAAAAGCTAAACTAAGGCAACAGACTTTGGGAGCTATTATTCATGACTTTGTTTTTAGGCCTCAATCTTTGAACCTCCAGATACGCCTTTTATACTCTGAACAGAATTTCCCAGTGTGCCCCACTCTTCGGGTTTTTGCACTACAGTAGGATGTGTTGCCTCTTTGATGGTACATATATTTGATCTCATATGTAGATTTGCAGTAATTACTAATAGCAAACTATTTAATGGCTTCTTCTGGCTGTAAGGCCATAGATGTTAAACTTCATAGATGTATCTCAGCAGAATCATAAATAGTAATATGATTTTTATTATTAGTCTTTAGAGGAAAGCATTTGTTCTCTTATCTATTATTATAGCTCTTTGGCTTTCCTGATGAGGAAGAAAGACCTCCTAGTCTAGAGCTCAAAGGATCATTTTTGGAGCCCTTCTAATAGATAGATGGAGTCATTCCAGCCTTCAGAAGAACTACCATTTGTAATGACGTGTTATCCATTTGGTGAACCATTTGACAATTTCATTCCCACTATGTGTCCTTGTTTATTATCTTTGTCTAATTTAGCAATCAGATCTAGAACATTCTGATCACTTATTCACTGTTTAATACCTCTGATCTGTCTGTTTCAGGAGGTAGGTCAGAAATATTCTTCTTAATGATTTCTTAATAAAGGAAAATAATCAATTTCTACTACTAAAAAAAAGTTAGGGACAGACAGGTCCATCTAACCTGGGATTTTCTTGGCAATGGAGGCCCCAAAAGATACACATCTCTCAAACAGAAATTAAACTACCCATTTGTTCCTATCCATCAAGTACAAAAGATAACTCAGGCAAGACTACATGCAGCATGTGAATGTGTATCATATGAACATTACTCATGCTATCTAGTGTAATTTACAGGGCTAGCAAAGTTTTGTCTAGAGCGATAAACATAGTAGCTACTATTTCTTCCCTATCTTCTCTGTCACTGTCTCTGTCTCTGTCTCTGTCTCTCTGCCATTTGTGAAAGTAAAATGTTATCAACCTAAAGACATACTTACAGAGGATGGGGCTGGTAATGGATGGACAAGATAAAAAGGAAGGAAGAAAGGAGGGAACAGAAGAACTGAAGAAAATGAATTGGTGGACCTTGGAAGAGAAGGAGGACTCTGATGGTTTTGTCTTTATTTTGCCTAAAGAAGATAATCCAGAAAATAGGAGCCCCCAGAAGCTCATCATCATCTTACTGGAGAGACCATGAAGATGAGGTGGTTGAACTCTGGAGTAGAAAAAAAGACCTGGAGATCAGAGATTTGTGGTGAATAAGACGACTTAAAGTTGACTTAGTTCCACCACTTCATTTTCTCAATAAGGAAAATGAAGCTGAAAGTATCTAAGTATCTTCTCAAGTTCACAAGGGTGGTATGTGGTAGAACTGAGATTTGAACCCAGGTCCTTTGACTCCAAATTCAGCATCCTTGGCATCACCCCACAGTGAATGATGGGAAAATATGGAAAGATGGGTAGATAGATTGATGGATAAAAAGAGTTAATATGTTTTCACATACATACACACGTACATATGTACAAATATGCTAACATACATACTTACAAATACATATAGGATGACACAAAAATAAGATAGTGGTACTATTTCCTTCTTTTGTAGTCAGAATCCTGCAGTTAAAGGGAAAATTTGGGTGAGACTTTTGCCAGAGGAATGTGGGACTATTATTCTTTGGATTTATATTGGGAAATCTTCATTTCTAATAGTTACTAATTAAAGATGTTCGTTTTTTTACCTTTTAAGAATATCTTATTATGTAATATTGCAAACCTTCTGGTTGCAAGTAGGGAATCCGTCTCAGTATTCAGAGAGAGCACATAGTTAGAATTGTTCAAATTACCTAGATAGGGGCATTGGAACCCAACAGAAAAAAAGAGAGAGAGAAACTTCCTTAAAGGGTACTTGCCTGTTATGAAACTCTCTTATGCTTTTAATTTTTAGTCTCTAACATAGGAGTTACATGCAGCCCCTTTGTTACATTTTGGGTGAAGAATTCCTTATATTATTATTGGTATAAAAGACTGATTTTATCTGCCCTAACCCTATGCTTGTTAACTTTCAAAGGGGATTTTCTCATTCTAATATGTCAGTATCTGATGAGCGAGTGTGTGTTTATTACCTCCATGTGATTTTGTAGCTTTGGAAGCCAGCCTCCCTCTCCTCCCCTCCTCCCACCCCTCAGCCTTTGTCTAGCTATAGATGAGATCAAATTTACAGTCTTCTGGATTTTATTTTTTTTAATAGGCTTTTAAAGCCTTCCTACATTTCTAGTGTTCTTTCCATTTTACAAATGAAGAAACTGAGGCAAACAGTGTCATGTGACTTGCCCAGGGTCACACATCTAGTAAATGTCTAAAGCTAGATTTGAACTCAGGAAGACTAGTCTTCCTAACTCCAGGCCTGGAGCTATGCTCACTGTGGTTGCAAGTGAAGAATCTGTCTCACATTTCAACACATACCCTGTGAGCTAGTGGTATTGACCTCCTTGCTGTTCCTTGAACATGACATCCATCTCCTGGCTCTGGAGATTTTTAATGGCTGGCCCCCATCCCTGCAACTCTCTCCTTCCTCATTTCCAGGATTCCCTGGTTTCCTTCAAGTCTCTGCTAGAGCTCCACCTTCTTCAAGAAGCCTTTTCTGACCTTCCCTCAGTGTAAGTGGCTTTGCTCTGTTCATCATCTCCAATTTATCTTTGTATGTATCTTGTTTGTACACAACTGTTTGCATGTCATCTCCCCCATTAGATTGTGAGCCCCTTGAAAATAGGAACTGTATTTTCCCTTTCTTTGCATCTCCAGTGCTTGGCACACAGCAGATACTTACGAAATACTCATTCATTTGACTTACCTTGACTTTCATGACAAATCTTTTCAAGTACTTGATTACAGTTTGATGTATCTGCCCTTCTTTGGTCCTTTTTCTGGTTACATTAATTTTTTCTTAAGACCCTGGTGCCAAATGAAAATAGTATTCCAGGTACCAATGTACCATCATTTTATTTTATTTTTTTCTTTTGGTTTCTTTTTGGTTTGTTTTTGGGTTTTTGTGGGGCAATGAGGGCTAAGCAACTTGTCCAGGGTCACTTAGCTAGTAAGTGTCAAGTGTCTGAGGCTGGATTTGAACTCAGGTTCTCATGAATCTAAGGCCAGTGCTCTTTCTACTGTGCCACCTAACTGCCCCCAGTACCATCATTTTATATAAGGAAAAGCAGAAA
Organism: Dromiciops gliroides; assembly: GCF_019393635.1. NCBI lineage: Eukaryota > Metazoa > Chordata > Mammalia > Microbiotheria > Microbiotheriidae > Dromiciops > Dromiciops gliroides. Next base: position 736,093,653 of record NC_057861.1, read on the forward strand.
TGTTTGCTGCTTTGCTTCCAGTACTACTGTAGTTGATGCTATTTAATACTTTGAATTTCATTCTTTGGGCTGATTGTATGGTTTTTAAAAAATAACATTATATATATACATATATATATGTGTGTATATATATATATATATGTATGTATGTATGTATGCGCACACACACACACACACAAACATATAACCAATATCAGATTACCTGCTGTCTAAGGGGAGGGAGAGAGAAAAATTGGAAATTGGAAATCTTATGAAAACAAATGTTGAAAACTATATCTACATGTTACTTGAAAATAATAAAATACTTTTATTAAAAAATTTTAAAAAACAAAATAAAAAAATAATAACATTGACCTAAGCCATGAGGATTCCTAAATCCCTTTTTAGGTTAGCTCAAGGCCCTTCATTTTAATCATTCAAATCATGATGCTTTATATACAGTAAGTGCTTCATAAATGCTTTTATTATTCATCCTTTCTTTGTTCATTCATCTTTTGATAAACACCATCCAGATGATTTATTCTTATTCACCCACATTACAGCTCATCCACTTGTCCTTTTTGAATGGGACTTTTTTTTTTCACCACATCATCATATCATCACTACTATCATGTTACCCAGTGAATTGGCTGTTTTTCTGCCTTGGACACAAAGGCCACAAGGGACCACCTTAGGCAAGCATATTAGCCGTATACTAATTCACCTTATCAGGCAGCTAGGTGGTACCATAGTGCACAGAGCACTGGGAATGGAGTCAGGAAGCCTCATCTTTCTGAGTTCAAATCTGGCCTCAGACACTTACTAGCTATGTACTAGTCTGTCTTACCAGGCTAGTCATTTAATCCTGTTTCCCTCAGTTTTTTCATCTGTAAAATGAGCTAGAGAAGGAAATGACAAACCACTCTAATATCTTTGCCATGAAAACTCCGCAAATGGGGTCATCAAGAGTCAGAGAGAAATGAAAAACATCTGAACAGAACAGAATTCACCATATGCTTCTTCTGAAAAGAGACTGGATTGAAATTCTCTCTACCTCTGTGCAATCTTTGGATTGTGATTTTTTTTTTAGCCAACAAAATTTGGCCACTTATTTATCATGATTTGGGGAGAGAAAAATATTTTCCAGTTTTCACATAGGGCTTAAAATTAAATTCTAAGGAAGGAGGTAGTGATGAATAATTCCTTTGACTCTCTATGAGGCTTATGGAAAAAGCTCACCAAGAAAAATATAAATCACTGTGTCTTAATCCCACTTATGGCACTGGAACTAGACTCAGGAAGGCCTGAGTTCAAATTCAGCCTCAGATACTTAAGTAGCTGTGTGGCCCTGGACAAGTCACTTCAACCTCTGTCAACCTCTTTTACATTAGATTTCAAATGGGGATCAAAATAGCATCTATCTCTCAGGGTGGTTTTGAGGATCAAATGAGATAATACTTCTAAATCACTTAGCTCAGTGCCTGGCCCATGGTAGAAAATTAATAAAATGCATGTTCCCTTTCCCTCTTCCACCCTTAAACATTTAGTTCAAATACAATATCCATTAAATGTTCATAGCGTCACAGAATTTTACCATTGGGAGGGACTTCAGTAGACATCTAATCTGACCCATATATGGAAAAAAAAAGACTCTCCTCTACCACATACCCAAATGGTCTTCTGGCATTTGGTAAAGGACCTCCAATAAGGAGAAATAATCACCTCCAAGATAATTTCATTCCACTTGGTGATAACTCAAATTGTTTTTCCTTACATCAAGCTCAAATTTGCCCCTTCATCATTTCTACCCATGGGTTCTGGTTTTGTCCTTGGAGGCCAAACATAATAAATCATATCTTTCTTCTATGTAATATAACTTTAAATACTTGAATACAGCTATTACATCCCCCACGAGTCTTTTCTTTTCTGGGTTAAATGTTCCCACTTCCTTCAACTAATCTTCATAGCATGTGAACATGAGGCTGTTCAACCATCCTGGTCACCACTTTTTTAATGTCCTTAAATATGGTGTCCAAAAAGGAATACAAGTTTCCATATGTGGTCTGAACAGGGCATGAGACAGATAAAAACTGCCCCTTCCCTTTTGAAAGAAGTTCACCATGTCTTAAAGACCTGACTTTTAAGCATCTATAAGCTTAGCTCTGGGTTGATGTAAGAGGACAAATGAACAAAGCCCCAAGCACTGAAGCACAGGAGATAATCCTGACTCTAGAGATATGACCATTTTAAACAAATCTTAATTACCCTGAGAATGAGAGCCAAGGCTAATTCCCAAATACCTCTCCTTGAAGAACAATTAAAGCTGAAAAGTGGGCCTTGTGAAAATATCCTCTTGTGTCTCTTCAAATTGTAGTGATTTTTGGACTGAATATGACCTAATTTGCTGATCTGCTGTAACTTACTATATTGTGCTATATGGTGTTCAATGAAAGGTTGCTGGCTCATACCTTCCCCAGCTAAGTATAGATGGAGGCAGAACAAGCTCTTAAGGCAAGTGTAATGTCAGTCACCCAGAAACCAAACATCAGAGCACACAGTGATACTGAATCAAATTTGCATGAGAGATACAGACAGAGACAAAGAGACATACAGAGAGAGAGAGAGACAGAGAGACAGAGAGAAAGAGAGAGAGAGGGAGGGAGGGAGAGAGAGTGGGAGAGAGAGAAACATAAAGACAGAGAGAGAATGAGAGAGAGGGAAGAAGGAAGGGAGAGAGACAGAGAGAGGGAGGGAGAGAGAGAGAGAAATATAATCCAACTCTACTTTTACTCTTATGGAAGATAATTACAACTGAACAGAAAATTAAATGTCAAGGTGCCAGGGTATATTGTAATTAAACAAACACAAACTGGGTGTTATGAACATTAAGGATGTTATGCAAGCCACTCCTAGAACGCTTGTTAATAACTAAGGCAGAAAGTTTGTGATGACTCTGGGATGCTGATGTGTGCCAGTGTCTCATATAGTCCAAGCCTGCTGTGGAACCAGGTGAAGGGAAATGCTTTCTACCCCTGGAGAGCAGTCTGGATCTGATGGAGGCATGTGGCCTTAGGGACAGGTATGGGCTTCTTTTGTCACTTATATTATCAACTCCTTCATCTGTACCTCCCTCCACCACCACCTTCTTTAAGAGAATTTCCTCATTTATGTGCCTCAAGTACAAACCATAAACATCCTCTGAATCTTTAATGATCTGTGTTACTAACAAACATTGAATCAATGTTTAGAAAACCCAGAATATCAGGAGTAGGGAGAAAAGCTGGAAATGTAGTGCTATTGGTAAATCTTGATGTTTATCTTCTGTTTTCTCCCTTTAATGTGAATCCATCCATCCATCCATCCATTCAATAAGGACCTATTAAGTACCTACTATGGTCCATGCACTGTGGTAGGCACTGGGAAATGAGACTTCCTGTCTTCATGGAGATTATATTCCATTGGGGAAAACAATGTATATACAAAGTAGTAAATAAAAAAATATATATAGTTTATTAAACATAAAACTGCACTTTGGGGATACCCTGTATACACAAAGTAAATTTTATGTGTATATATACACACACGCGCGCGCACACACACACACACACACACACACACACACATATATGAAATTTATTTTGATTTGGGGACCCTACCTTTAGGCTGAGATTAGAAAGCCTTAGGCCCTAAGGGTCTCTTCTGTGTGGGAGGTGCTAGTGCCCCTCCTCCTCAGCTTCAGCTGAGTCAAAAAGTCCTGTGGGCTGTACAAGATGCCAGGTCAGACAGCTGGGGGGAAATAAAGCCCCCAGATCCCTCCGACCTGAGCGGAGGTATCTGAGAGATGCTGGGCTCTGGCGTAGCCTGTGCTGAGGCAGGTGAAGCTGGAGTGCACCTCCCCCCCCCACCAGCCGCAGGTCTGGCTGGTGGATTAGCCTGGTGTATGGGTGCAGGAAGCCCCGAGATTTGAGTGGAGAGAAGAAAAGGTATATATAGACCGGGGAGTTAGACAGCAAGGGGGCGGACAAGGATGGAGGGGTTCGGTTCAGACAAGGAGATGGGGAGCTGAGAGGAGGTCAAGAGGGCGGCTGGCGAGAATAGAAAGGTTGTAGTGTGGCAGACTACAAGGAGGCAGTGGAGAGCACAGAAGTGGTCAACATAGGGTATAGGTTGGAGAAAGTGAAGATTAAGAGGAGTTAGAAGAAAAGAGCCGAGCAGGGAAAGTGTAGCATGCCCTGAGGCAGGAGGCGGTTTAAGGCCCTTATTGTATTCAAGAAGTGTGCAGCAGGTGGGAAAGCAACTGCAGGAAAGCAGTCAGGTTGTACATTTTATTTCCCTGTATTTTTAATTTTAAATAGTATCTCATAAATAAACTCTGCTTTGATTATTTAGTTAAGAGGCTTCTTAATATTTCGCTTATCAATTTGGGAGTGGAGCAGTGTGGTGGAACTTTATAAACGGCCCACATTAAATTAACGAAATCAGCTAGCCAGATAGTCAAAAGTCCCAGATTAAGTACCCCAATCAGATTAGCCCCCCAAATTAGGCCTAGTCATTTAAAATATTCTTACTATACACACACACACACAGACACACACACACACACACACACACACATATATATATATATATATATATATATATATATATATATATTGCTGGGCAATGAGATTTAAGTGTCTTACCCAGGGTCACACAGCTAGTAAGTGTCAAGTGTCTGAAGCTGGATTTGAACTTAGGCCTTCCTGAATCCAGGGCCATCACTTCATCCACTGTGCTACTTAGCTGCCCCTAAAATATATATTTATGCAAGAAGGTCACCAATGAAGGCTTCATGGAGGATGTCTCACTTGAGCTGAGCCTTGAAGGAAACTCAGTTCTCTGTAAGACACAGGTAAGGAGGGAGAACGTTCCAGGTAGAGGGGAGAGCCTGTAGCAATGCTGGAGATGCAATGCCTTTTGTGGGGAAAGGAGAGGAGAATAGTTTGAGCACAATGCGTAGTGTTGAAAGAAGAATGAGCAATAATTCTGGCAAAGAGCCTACCCCCTCCTTAATGATAGTTACCGTAGCCTCTTATGAAATAGGCTTAAAAAGTAAACTTTCTCTTATGTTTGACCATTCCATGATGACAATGAGTGCTGCATTGTATCACCCTGGATCTAACTGTCCAGTCAATGTTTATGAAAATCAGAGAATTATAGAAATAGAAGAGCTTTTCTTAACTCTTCATGATGAGAAGAGGACTGTTCTGGGTCCTGTGGTGACATGGAAGGGATAGCTCATAGGTTTATGGCTAGATGGGACCCACTGAATCCAACCCCTTTATTTTACAGATGAGGCAACTGAGGCCCAGAAAAATTAAGTGTGCCTCAGGTCACATGGTTAGTAAGTGTCTAAAGCAGGATCAGACTCCAAACTCAGCACTTGATCAAGACTGTCTTGTCCATATGTATTCCTTCCCTCAAGAAGTTTGGAATAAATACTAGCTGTTAGTATTTTTATTACTATTATTATTATACTGGCTAGCAACGCTGCAGGGAAACATTTATATAAGATATGAAGGTCTTCAACATTGTCCCCATTTTGAATCAATCACAGTCTCAAATTCACCAAAATTCATGGTACTATATTAGAACCATGCTCACTACAAAGTTGGCATGTGATTCTGGGTCTGAGATCTTCCAACCTGATGATCCCATCTTGAGAACAATGCATATCCTGGAAACTGTTTGGTTCTAATCCTAACTCTTTCCTCAATACTTTTGTGATCCTTGAAAAGTCACGTTGCCCTCTCAGACCCCAGGGAAGGGGAAAAGAAAAAGCATTTATTAAGTGCTTACCATGAGAAATTTATATATTTTCATTGTTTAATATTCACCAGAATCTGCATCTTTAAAAGTTCTTAGCACTTGCCACAATTTTTCTTCACAAAGTCTGATTTCAAATTCAGTAATGACTACTGAAGTTCAATTCACATTTCTAACCCTGGCAACTAGTGCAGAAGAGCCCACTTTGAAAGTTGCTACAAAGGTGGAAAGGACTTAACAATGAGCCTTCCTAAGTTTGGAAAGGATCTTCAACAAAGAATTGGCCACCAGCTTATGGTTGTTTTCAGCCAGAGCAACTCATGAAACTGAGTAGGGTGAGGGTAAAGCTAGGAGCTCTACCCATGGAGGGAGGAAACATATAGATGAAATTACTACAGTAATAATACACTTTGACTATATACCTCAACAATGACCATATCACACACAATCAACTGCTCCTCTTCTCCCATGTTACAAACTAATGGCATTCAGATTTAGCAAAAACTACCTTCTTTATGACTTTATATCTAATGGGCCATTTAGTGGTAGAGTGAATCGAGTGTTGAAATAGGAGTGATGAAGATCTGAGTTCTAACCTAGTTGAGTGGCCCTGGGCCACTTTTCAGATAAGAAAACTAAGGCTGAGAAAGGTTAAATAACTTACCCATGCTCACATAGCTACTAAACAACAGAAGTGGAATTTGAACCCAGGTTTTGTCTGATTCTGTATCCAGTATTATTTCCATTCCTAAAGTTCAATCAGTCAATATATTAGCTAGACTTTGTTGAGTGCCTATTGTGTATGCTTGGCATTAGGGATACAGAGATCAAATAATGATGTCTTTGCCCTTAATAAGCTCATATGCAATTAATCAAAATTTACTAAGCACCTATTGTATATAGGCCAGCCACTGTGTTACGTGCTGATAGAGACACAAAAATAGTTCTTACCTTCAGGATGCTTACATTTTGTATGGGGAGATAACAAGCAAACAGATTAGTAGATAAAACAATTTCTTGGGGTGGGAGAGGTTAGAAACTAGCAGCTGAGTGTTCAGAAAAGGCTTCATGTAGGCGGGAGCTTTGAGCAATGTTCTCTTATCTCTCCTATTTCTCTTAAATGTGATGTAGTTGATTCAACTCAAAATTTGTATAAAAGCAAAAAAAAAAATATGTAGAGTTTCTCTCCTTCCCCCCCTCCCCACACACTAGTCACACAGCTCTGAAAATCATAAAACCATATAATTAGCATTTTTGTCAAGGAATGTACATTTCAATTTTCAGCAAGATTTTTTTTTTCATGAAGTAGCAAGAAAGGGAAAAAATCCTTTAAATGTGCTTTATTTGGTTTGCTTTATGCCATTTTATTATCCTCTAATAAAAAATATTTTCACCTTTGATTGTGTAGGACACTAAAACAAAAGCTTAAATTCAAAGTAGGTGATTTCATTAAAGATGATATGTTTCACATAGCTTTACCAAGAACTACCATTGCCTGGAGATATTTCAATGTAGATTTCCAGTCTGTCAGTTTTAGTTAAAGCCAATAATTAGATGGGTAAAATGAAATGGCTTGTCTTACCTGAAAGCAACATCTAACATAGTAGCAAGCTGGGTTTTTTTAAAGACTAGAATTACAAGCATCATTTGGTTTAAAGTGTTGGGTAATCTCAGAGATAGCTATGGATGGACCAAGAAATGATGTTGCCAACATCTCATGGTCTGTTGAACCTTTTGAATAGAAAACATATTTTTTAGGTGAAAAACACTGAATAAGAGTTAGAGGTGTTTGATCATATTCTTCTTCATTCTCGAAGATCAGAGGCTATAAACATTACACTGGCTCTGGTATGGGACATCAAAGAAATCCTTCAAATTGCTATTCTTATTTTTACATGAAAATTTAAAATAGTTTAATGGCTATAAAACTGAAGCTAAATGTATTTTTTTAAAAAATCATTAAATGTCAGAGCCATAAGACACCTTACGGGCCATGAAATCCAACTCATACCTGAAAATAATCTAAAACTTGACCCAGAATGGAAGATGTGATGGTACAGTGGCAAGAGTGTTGAATTTGCAGTTGTAAGAGAACTATGATTTGAATTGGATCTTGATCACTTACTCCCTGACTAACCCAACCCCCTTGGCCTCAGTTTCCTCATTTGTAAATAAAGGGGTTGGCTTACATGACCTCTGAGGTCCTTTCCAGTTCTAAATCTATGATCTTGCAATCATTTAACCTTTGCCAGAAGACCTGCAATGAGGCAGAGCCCATTACCTCCCAAAGAATTTCTCTCTAACTTTAGGGTAGCTCTAGATGTTTGGAAGTCCTTCCTTATATCAGATCTAAGACTTTCTTTAATAACTTCAATCCATTATTCCAATTTCTCTCTTCTGGTGCAAAGCAAAACAAGTATAATTTCTATTCCACATCCCTGTCCTTCAGACACCTGATGAGAGCAGTCCTGTTCCCCTCCTTCCAAGTTCTCTTCTCTCCATGTCTGCTCTTTTCCACAGTAAATATGAACCTCATATGCCATAAATCAAGGGCCTTTTCCCACTCTGATCATAGTTAGAGATGCTCTAAATGAGATTATTCCCAAGAGAAAAACATGTAAGAGCTGTTGTTGATTGTCCTTCATTCTCAAAGAGGAGCATGACATCAAGGTGATGTCATGACTTTCACCAAATTGTATTTAAGTGAGGGAGGGCTATGCAAAGTCACCAACTTCAGTCTTTCATGCAGAGTCATCTGGATCCAGTGGCAAGATATATATTAGGATGACTGGAGATGGCCCTGGATATTTAAGGCAATTGGGAATGAGTGACCTACCCAGGGTCACATAGGTAGCAAGTCTTTCCAACTTCAGGGGCAGTGCTCTATCCACTTGTGCCACCTAGCTACCCCCTATGTGTAAGAGCTAAGCTGGCTATGAAACCAGTATCTAGTAGGGAAGGCATTTATATACCACCTACTATGTGCTAGGCACTGGGCTGTGTCTTTACAAATATTATCTTATTTGATGCTCACAACAACTCTGTGAAGGAGGTACTGTTCTTATCCCCACTTTTCAGTTGAGGAAACAGAGGCAAACACAGGTTAAGTAACTTACCACATTCAAGCTATTATGTCTGAGGCTAAATTTGAACACAAGTCTTCCCGACTCCAGGCAGAGCACTCTATACATTGTACCAACAGCTACTTCTGGAACAGGTATTTATTAAGCACCTATTACATGACCATTTAGAATACTAATACTGATGTATTAAACATATATTAAAATTGTGCTCTTATTGCTTTATGAATAGAGTAGGATTTAACTGTAATTCACACCAAGCAACTTTCCAATGAAAAGAACAATCTTTCGATCTAAGTCAACTGGAGACCGAGGTAGTCAGGACAGAGATGTAGAGGATAACCTGCAAGGTCTGGGCCTTATAAGCTAAAAGAATTTCAGGCCTCTGTCCTAGAAATCATTCTACGGGAAAGGAAAGTCCTCCTAACTCAACAAGGGATATTTACAGGATGTTTTCAGATATCTTCAAGACTTCAAATGTCATTGCGTCTGTAAACCAAGCACTCTTCTGCTCAGTGCCCTAACCTGACAGGTGGCTGCTGCTTGCTAATTTTAAGTGACTCACCTTGCTGGATGGAGGTTAATTACTTATGTGCCCCTGGTCTGAGGGTGGAAAGTGCAGACAGTCTCCTTTTTCTCTTATTGTAGGTTAAAAATAACAAGTGAAGAATCTTTGCATCATGGGAACAGTGGAGATGGTTTATTTTGTAATTAAAAGAGCGCAAAGGTCCCCCTTCCTGTAATTTTGGCTTAGGGCAGGAAATTTTTACCTGTGCCAAATGAATCTTTTATCTCAGTGTCGCTGTGGGAAAGACCAGAATGTTAATTCTGTCCATTTAAAACTGTTGAAAATCTACATTAAGGAACCTCAACAGAGCAGGGAAAAAAAAGTTCTGTACCTGAAACTAGGAAACCTAGGTTCAAATCTTCATTTACTCATTGTGTGAACTTGACAAGTGACTTCCCTTCTCTTTAAGAAGTTCGGTCATGTCCTTTCTAAATTTAAAGGTTTGAATTAGATGACTTCTAACATTCTTGCAGCTGTAAGTATATATGATTATATGATCTTATGATCATACTGAGAGTTACAATTGCCTGCATCACACACACACACACACACACACACACACACACACACACACACACACACACCCCTTCAGTAGTTCAGTTGTGTCTTACATTTTGTCCATGGGGTTTTCTTGGCAAAGGCACTGGAGTGGTTTGCCATTTTATCCTAGAGGTAATAGGGAGCCAATGAATATTCTTAAGCAAGAGAGTATGTGTGAGACACACTTTAGAAAGCTACTTTTTGTAGTTGTGTGAACATGATTTTACAGGAGAGATCCTGGAAGGTGAGAGTCCAACTAGGAGTCTGTGGCTATAGCCCAAATGAGAGGTGATGAAGGTCTGATCCAAAGTGATGGCCATGTGAATGGAGAAAAGGAGGGGCAGATATCAGAGATGTTGTGGAGTTAGAATTGGCAATACTTAGCAACTAACTAAATATGGGCGATGAGGACAAGGGAAGAGTCAAGAAATACTCGGAGGCTGCAACTCAGGTGACTGAAAGAATGTTGACATCCTTAACAGGAAAAGGGAAGTTTGAAGGATGTGTGGATTGGGTTAGGACTGGAAGAGATTGGATTCCATATTAAATGTATTGGTTTTTTAAATGCTTACAGGACATCCAGTTGGAAATGTTTAAGAATTGCTTGCTGATGTGAGGCTGAGAGGCCAGCATTTGGTATATAGATCTCAGGATCACCTGATAAAATGACCTTTGAACTCATGGGAGATGATGAGATCACCAATAAGAGACAGTATATGGAGGGCAGACTGAGGGGTCCAGGGCAGAGCCTTGGGGAAATTCATGTTTCGGGCAATATGCTCATATCTAATAGATGTACCTTTTGGCTATTCAATTCAATTCACTTTTATTCAATGTTTTTCCTGTAGAAGAGACTGTTCTAGGGGTTGGGTCAGCAATGACAAATGTGACAATCACAGAATCCCCCAAACAGGTGAAAGGACCTCAGAAGACATACAGTCCATGCCATCCCTTAAAGAAGAATCCCTTTTCCCCATACACCAATGGTCATTCAGCTTATCTAATGCACTTGCTACCAAGGCAGCCCAAACCCATTTTAGATAGCTCTCCTTATTTGGAGATGTTTTCATGTGAAACTGGAATTAGTATCTTTGAAATTTCTACTACGGCTCCTAGTTTGGCTCCTTGGGGCTAAACAAATAAGTTGAATCTCTTGCACAAAATAACCTTTAAGACACCTGAAGGCAACTATGATATCCACTCATAAGGCTTCTGATCTCTTGCATGATCCATCTTGAGCCTTCCCTTTTTTCTTTTTTCTTTCCTTCTTTCCTTCTTTCCTTCTTTCCTTCTTTCCTTCTTTCTTTCTTTCTTTCTTTCTTTCTTTCTTTCTTTCTTTCTTTCTTTCTTTCTTTCTTTCTTTCTTTCTTTCTTTCTTTCTTTCTTTCTTTCTTTCTTCCTTCCCTCCTTCCTTCCTTCCTTCCTTCCTTCCTTCCTTCCTTCCTTCCTTCCTTCCTTCCTTCCTTCCTTCCTTCCTTCCTTCCTTTCTTTTTGATGAGGCGATTGGGGTTAAGTGACTTGCCTGGGGTCACACAGCTAGTAAGTTTAAAGTGTCTGAGGTCAAATTTGAACTCAGTTCCTCCTGAATCAAGGGCTGGTGCTCTATCCACTGTGCCACCTAGCTTCTCCTTTGAGCCCCTTTAACAAACTACTTACCCTCTACTGGACTCTCTTCAGCTTATCAACATCTACCATAAAATGTGGTGCTTAGGCACCAGACAATACAGACACTAAATACAATATGCCAGATAGGTTCCAATCATTGACTTTGCCCTCACAGAATTTACATTCTGTTTGATAGAGACACAACTAAGATTCTTAGTCCCTGGTGTTGGGACCATAAAAGTCATTCTAATCTAGAGTGGAGAGAGGCATATGATATCTCATGATGGGAGATAGACTCTGAGATTCCCTGAGTCCACTGCTGGGGAGTCTGCCTATAGGGAGCAGAATCAAGCCACTTGGTGGCTTCCTATTTAACTAATTTACTGTGTTTGCTAAATTATTTGTGGCTAGGCTATGCTTTCTAAAGTTATTGCTACTTATAAATTAATGGCTATTGTACCAGTTTGAGCAGTAAGCATTTATTATTAATTAATATTATGTACTATTAAAGTATTGACCATGTGGCAGTTAGCACAAAAGGAGAAAAACCCCAGACAATCTCCAGGCCTCATGGTCTCAAGGCCTAAGCACCTACATACCCCTAATCTGGAGAGCAAGCAGAGGACCAGAGAAGAGAGCAAAAGAGAATGACTCTGGTGTGCCCAGGTATTTCATCCCCCTTAGATAGGGGTGGGGCATCATATATTGATTTAAGCTAATTGGTTATAGCATCATTTAGCTCCATTGATTGACATGACATGAGGGGTGATCTTAGAAAGGGTAAGTTCTCCTACCTAAAAAAAAAGAATCAATCTACATTACTTTTGTTCAGGTGAACTCAGGGTTCTGAGGAGACGGGGAGAGAGCAGCTAAAACTAATGTTTGGGTTTCTCCTAGAAATCCATTATCAATAATTATTTTCTCACATTACTAAGTGCTAAAGTGCTAAGTGCTAAAATGTTGCAACATACTCAGTTTCTAAGAAGATGAAAGTAGGTCTACTCTAAGTTTCCATGGGATAGTGACTTCTCATGCTTTTGGGAGAGGCACACCAGACCTATTTATATGCACAATTTCTGGGGGAACATTTGGAATGACAGTTTCCATGAAATACAGTTGCTTTGGGGGAAAAGATAAAAGAAGGATTAAAGCCATCCACTTCCTCTCCAAAATCCTCAAAGTACTCCTCCAAGAGGGGGGTTAAATATAATCTAACTTTTCTTCTTTTTTATGGAAGAAACTGAGGCCCATATAGGAGTAGTGACTTGCTTAAGGTCATAAAAGGAGACTTGTTCTTCTCTTATTTAAACAGAGGCTGAGTAAAACCAGCCAAGATGGTAGAATAGAAAGAAGTATGGTCAAGCTTTCTTCCCACAACTTCTACCCAAAGATTCAAACAATACATGTGACCAAATCTAGATTGGGAAATCAAAAAAATAAACAAACAATCCAGCATGCAATTTTTTTTTCAGTCTGGGTCAGCATATGGAGGGAGAGAGAGAGAGAGAGAGAGAGAGAGAGAGAGAGAGAGAGAGAGAGAGAGAGAGATCGAGATCGAGATCGAGATCGAGATCGATCTATTGATACTGGAGAATTGGAGATGGAACCTAGTTCAGAACAGCCACACAGAACCTTCCAGTTTGGTGACTGAATGAGGGTCTGTCTATTGATATACACCAAGCAAGAGGTCCCAGATATAACTCAGAGGGTCCTGACCTTATGCAAGGAAAAAGGACACACACACACACCACACACACACACATACACACACAATTGGATGCAGGAAACTCAGGATTGTTTTGATTTGAATTTCTTTCATTGATAATTTAAAGCATTCTTCTATATGGTTGTTAATAATTTACAGTTCTTTGGGAATTATTCCCATTTGGTCTATGGGGTAATCGCTTTAGGTCTTAAATTTTCCTGCTACTTATCTATATAGACTCTCTCTTTTATTTTTGGGGGCAGGGCAATGAGAGTTAAGTGACTTGCCCAGGGTCACACAGCTAGTAAGTGTCAAGTGTCTGGGGCCGGATTTGAACTCAGGTCCTCCTGAATCCAGGACTGGTACTCTATCCACTGCACCACCTAGCTGCCCCTATATAGACTCTTATCAAAGATATTTAATACAAAAATTTTTCCCAGTTGACTGTAATCATGGAAGAGGAAGGAGCCTGCTCCCAGTTACCAGTCACTTTAACTCCCCATTTGGCTACCATGTGTTTGTGAATACATAGTATCTCTGTCTCTGCTCTGTCTTTTGTGTTCATTCCTCCCTGATATTAGGTGAATGAGTTTCTGAAATGAACAGTTAGGTCTATGGTCTTATGAGATTTGAAAGCTTGGTTTTCCAGCTATAAAGTCTCTAACAATTTTGTCAGTTCTCTATTTCCTTTTGTTTGTCTTTCCAGAAAATTTGTCCTACTTTGATAGACAAATATTTGTCTACTACTACTACTACTATTATTATATATTATGATTACTGTTATTGCTATTATCTATGTCTCAGCAAGTCAGTTAATTTTCCTTTATGACTTTAGATGGCTTGCCATTTGTTACATATGTTTAATACTGACATTGGTTTCTTGTCTATGGTTCCTTAAACATAATGTATTTTTTTTTTGTTTAATTCTGTTTATATTGTGAAATCTTACTTTTGCTATATCTGATAAAATGCTTGCAACTCCTGCTTTTTGGGATTTACCAAATACATAGTAAATTTTATTTTAGATGTACTGGGCCCCAAAGTTTGTGCCAAAATGTTTAAATTCCAAGGGGATATATGTATTTTTTAGTTTAGCTACAACTTTTTGAAATAAAGTCAAAGTAAGTTAATTGGAAAAGTCACTTAGCTCTTTTCCCTGGAGATTGTACTAGGAACAAAAGAAGAAGTTCCCCATTCCCGCTAGAAGTCCTACAATTAAAAAAAAATGAAACACATTTAAAATACAAAGTCTTGGATTCCTCATGGAACAGCCATCACAGCTATTTTTAGGTAGAGAATGGAATTGAATAAAGTTGAGGAAATTGAGATGAAGAGGTTAAGTGACTTGATTTAAAGTCAAGATTTGCAGCACCTGATCCAGCTGACACAGCAGAGGAAGGGAAAATTTCAGTCTCTCAATTTCCTTCTATTACAACTTTGCTTTTCAGATGTGTTTCTTTTAAACAACAGGTTGTGATCATGTCTTCTTTTCCATTCTGCCACTCCCTTTTGTTTTATTGGATAATTTAATCCATTTACATTTAAGCTTATGTGAGTTATGTTTATGTTTACTCCCATTTGTGTTTGTAGTATTGATTTTTTTAAAAATCCCTTCAGTTTTTAAGTCAGTTCTCCCTCCCATTTCCCAATTAGTTCTTGTTGAATAACTTTGATTCAAGTGCTATTCCTGCAAACTCTGTTCATAAATTCTGTTTATGTTTTATCAATCCTTTTGTTAGTTGGAAGAGTTTTACTTAAATCATTGGATTCTATTTCTTTTTTTTAAACTATTTTTCCCCTTCTATTTTTTTTCCTTCTCAGTTGAATGCTTAGTTCAAAACCTGCCCTCCCATACACCAATTCTTTTGTTTCTTAGTCTCCCCAATCTTCTTCATTCAAATTTGGATATTTAGCCTTAAGGTGCTTTAGTTCTGTTCTCCTACTTTTATTCTTTCTTTTTCTTTATTTGTTTCTTTAATTTATTGATCACCATTTATTAAGTGATTACTATGTGTCAAACATTGTGCTAAATGCTAAGGATACAAAGAAAGATAATAACAGCCTTGGCCCTCAAGGGGAAGAAACAACCTACAAAAAATTATGTACAGGATAGGCCAAATGTCAGGAATATTTAATAAATGCCTTTTTTTGTTTTTAATTTACAATACCATAGCATCATATATAGTATACATAAAAAGGAATTTACATTACATGTGAAAAATAAAATCTCACGAATGGCAAAAAATAAAGAAAAATAATTTTCAAAAATGTTATTAAAATATCCCACCCCTTTGTGACGTTTTGCCCAGCCTGTACAAATAAGATATATATCAAGAACTACGTGGAGGTAACCTCAAAGAGTAGACACCAGCAGGATACACCTATAATTTTTAATTCCATAAGTTAATATGCCTCTTCCTCTCTTTAAAAAAATCTCTATAGATGGAGATAATTTATTAAATTAAGTATTTCCCCCTTAGTAGTTTTACTTATATATCTTTCTTATATTTCCATTATTTGGAATGTTCTGTTCTTGTGGAATTTTATTCTCCAGAAAAAGCTTCCAAGGACTCTACTGAACATCCACTTCTTTTCATTGATTATTAGGCTCAGATTTACTGGACATGCCATTTTAGGTCACATATTGAGCTCCTTGGATTTCAGAACATATTCTATTTCCTTGTTGCTTTCGGGTGGATATAGGATAGTTTTCAGTTACTTGAAATTCCTTTCCATTATATTTGAATATCTTTGTACTGGCCACTTGAAGAATTTGTTATTTGCTATTTGAACTGTCCAGTTTAACTATTATATGTCTTACAGTTTGAAGCATAGATTTCTTTTTTTCTTTTCCTGCAGGCAATCTGTGTATTCTCTCAATTGATGCCTTGTTTGGTGGTTTTAGAAGTTCTGTGTAATTTTCTTATACTATTCCCTGCATGGCAGCATTCAGAGTTTTTTTTTTTTAATTACACATTTTCTTTTTTTTAGTAGAACTAGAATCTTTGTTGTCTCTGCACATCTGTCTCCAGAATCAATGACTTTTGCTTGTATAGAGATCAGCTGTTCTTTTATTGTCTTCACTGTGATAATTGGAGTGATGCCACCTGCTGGAGAGTTACTGTAGGAAAGCTCTGCCATGAGGAGAAGGCATCTGAGGGCAAGCCATGTCGCTTGGAAAGTCAGTTCATTGGCGTCAGAAAGTGACATTTGCTCGTGGGTACTCTTGATCAAAGCTACCAGTCAATTAGCTAGGAGCTGTGTGTGCGTGTGGTTGGGATGTTCCTGGTTTCACTGGAGGCTTGTGGGATAAAGAAGGGGCAAGGCTCGCTCTCTTGCTCTCTTTTGCCAGGACCTCATGGGGAGTGGAGCTAGAAATGCTGGCTCTCTGAGATAGACAGATGTAGGCATCTAGGCTTCTTTCTCTTCACCAAATTCTTATGTTCCTTAATAAATGCTTAAAAGTCTAAGCTCCTGAGAAAACTTCTAATTTATTGGTGACCACTCATTAGATTTTTAGACAGTATAGCTAGAATTTTAGCCAAATCACAGCAACCAACCATTCATCACCTTTTGCTTCTCTTCTGCCAGATTGTCATCCATTTTAGTAAATTTTATTCCAAATCTAGTTCTCTCTGTCTCTCTGTCTCTCTCCCTTTTTGTATAAACTCTTCTCCATAAGTTTATCTAATTTGATAATGAGTTCTTCTGTGAAAGCTGTAAATTCTCACATTTGCTCCTTTTTATTATTTTCTTATGATTTTAATTTCTCTTTTGAGCCCTTCTTTTTTAAAATTGTTTATGCTTCCTTAAGGGTCCAAAGTTTTCTATGTTTCATTAGCGTTGCTTCGATTTCCTTAATAGTTATTATGGACAGCTAGGTGGCACAATGAATGGTTATTATGGACAGCTAGGTGGCACAATGAATAGAGAGCCTGGTCTAGAATTAGAAAGACTCCTCTTCCCAAGTTCACATCTGGCCTTAGACACTTACTAGCTGTGTGACCTTTAGCAAGTCACTGAACTCTGCATCAGTTTCCTCATCTGTAAAATGAGCTGTAGAAGGAAATGGTAAACCACTCCAGCATCTTTGCCAAGAAAACCTCAAATGGGGTCATGAAGAGAGGGAAACAACTGAAATGACTGAAGAACAACATAATGTTTGTCAAAAGAGCTTTGTCATCCCTTTATGTGTTGAGAACTGCCCTCTCTCTTTTTAACTGAAATTTTCTTCCTTATGAAATCTTTGATGTTTCAGCCTTTTGTCTTTTTTCTTTTCCCACATAACTCACTTTCTGACTCATCTTCCTTTGATGGTAGTTATGCACCCCTTCCCTTGCTGTACTGCAGAGTTGTCCCAGCCACATTGGGGGATTTACTTTTTGCTAGGCTAAATTCTTGCCCAAAGTAGCTTCAGGACTTTGAGGAAGAACTGGCCTCATCTGGATCTCACATAACTTTCACCCATGCTGGCTCCCCACTCAAAAGTTTAACACAGAAACTCTGGTGGAACATTTCTTTCTATGCACTTTGTCCTCTCTCTTTTCCTTTCAAGTATCATTTTGGGGGGAGTGGATAAGGACCCTTCATCCCAGTTGCCCTGTATATCCTTCCATCCAATCTATGTTCTGGATGATGCAATATCATCAATAGAATTGCTCTGTTTGTGATGTGATGAGGTGGCCTGGAGTCAGGAAGACATGAATTCCAATGTGACCTCTGACAGTTCCTAGCTCTGTGATTCTGAGCAAGTCATTTAACCTCTATTTGCCGCAGTTTATTCAATTGCAAAATGTGGAATTGTTTTGAGGATCAAATTCAATATGTGTAAGATACTTAGGAGAGGGCCTGGATCATCAAAAGCCCTTAATAAATATTAGTTTTCTTCCTTCTATTACCTTACTTCAGCTAAGGAGTGGAGCCACAATACCTCAAAAAATAGACCCTTGAAATTTGTGCGGGTAGAGTTTGATCAAATTTACTTTGCATTGCTTGATTTCTTTTACAGCCTGGAGAAGTGTTCAAGTATGTAACTATTCAAGTTATAACAGATACACACTCCTTACTTTTAAATCCATAAATGCTTTTTGTCTCCTACGAAACAGCCCAGTTGGAAGGGAAAAACAAAGATATTAATTTTTTCTTCGATGAAAGCCTTGGAAAACCTGGATTCCACTTGAACTCCACATGTAATCAGAGATTACATATGGGTTAATGAATACTAGAAAAAAAGCTAATTAAGATTCGGCCTCCCTTGCAAAAAACAAAAAGGATTCTGCATAATTCGGCTTTGAAATCTTTTGTTGACATAATTACCACACGCAAATATTTGTGAGTTGCATATACAATTTTCAATATTATTTTAAATGAGCACAGAGTTCTCAATGCAACAAAAGAGACAGTGAATAACCATGGAAAGCTTCCCACAGACCATTTTCCTACCATATTCATGCAAAAAACAATCAGAATATGAGATGCATTCATATTAATAGACCCATCAAACTAGCAGAGTACACAGGGGCTAAGAGTTTGCCCTGCTTTGCAACTGAATGGGAAACTGGATGAAAAGAAAGCTGCCTTAGAGTCAAAAGACTGAAGGTACCTTTCTGAATAATCACTGCCTCTTTCACCCCCTTGGAAAGAATTTCAAACAAACTAGTGAGAAGAACATCAAACACATGCTTTATTCATTCAGCTTCTGCCTTCTGTAGGAGGAGGCAATGGGATCAAACTGTGGGTACCTAGTCTGGAAAGCACCATATCATTGGGGTTGGGTTTCATTCTTGCTAGTTCTTCCTATCTCTGAGTTTTGAATTAGAATTCACAATTGCGTTGTCTATATTTTTTCAATATCTAGTTCCTTCTTGATTTTTAGAATCTCTAAGTTAGTGATCACTTTATGGGTCATCTAGCCCACACCATATCAGAACATCATACAGGACACATGGTCCTTCTGCTTTTGTTTGAAGATCTCTATCAAAGACAATCCACCATATCCAGTAGCAGCAGCTCATTCCATTTTGAGGCAGCTCTAGTTTTAAGGTTTGGTTTTTTTTCCCTTCCTGTTATCAAGTCTAAATTTGCCTCTGCATCTTCAACCCATTGCTTCTTTATGCTTTCTAGGGCTAATTAGAACAAATATAATACTTTTCTACATAGCAGCCCCTCAAAGACTTTGAAGATAGATATCACGTGCTTCCTATATCTTCTCTTCCTTGGGTTAAACATTCCTCTTCCTTTGAATTGATCAATGACACATCATGATCTCAAGACACTTCAACATCCTGATTGCCTTCCGTTGGACATCCTCTAGCTTATCTATACTAATGGATGGAGGGGGTTAGACTAAATGATTTCTAATTTTCCCCCAGTTCTAAAATTCTATATTTCTATGATATTTTAGACTTTCAGGCATATCCTGAAGCCACACTATAACTTTTGAGGAATTGGACAGTTCATTTTCTGTATCCTGTCCCCTCTTCCATCCCTCTCTGCCATTCATCCTATGCTAGGAGCTGGCTGAAACATAGCACTAAAAATAGTATAATCATTATCCTTCTTTTCTTTTTGTTGTTGTTTGTTTGGTGAGGTAATTGGGGTTAAGTGACTTGCCCAGTGTCACACAGGTAGTAAGTGTCAAGTATTTGAGGTCAGATTTGAACTCAGGGCCTCCTGAATCCAGGGTCAGTGCTTTATCCACTGTGCCACCTATCTGCTCCCTAATCATTACCTCTCAAGTCTTTCCTTGAAGAAAGAAAATGGTATATATCCAACATATGGGATACTTACTGGAAAATTTGACATTGAAATGAAGACCTCATTCAAAGTTAGAGTAAAAAAGAGAATATCATGTTAATGAGGCAAGTAATGGAGGAACATTGTACCAATTCCCTAAAGAGATGTCAACAAAGCAAATAATAAAACAGGGTAGAAAAATTGCTGCCAAAACTGAAAGCAAGATTTCCCATGGAGGAACCACAATACCGGTAGATAATTCAGATAATTTATACTTGGTTCCATATAGTAAGCATCAATCAATCAGCATTTATTAAGTACCTACTATGGGCTGGTCATTAGGCTACCTGCTTGTGGTTTTTTTGTTTGTTTGTTTTGTTTTTAAGGACCAGAAGATGAAGCAGTTCTTCCCCTCAGGGATCTTAAACTCTACAGGAAAAATAACACATACACACATAAGGAAAAGAAAAGCATATATGAAGTAAGTACTAAGATATATACAAGACATGTAATATCAAGGTTATACAAAGCAGATTCAGGTGGGCATCAATAGTTGAGACCACAAGGAATCATATTAATTTTGTTGTTGCTCACCTGTGTCTGACTCTTGGTGAGCCCATTTGGGGTTTTCTTGGAAAAAATACTGGAGTGGTTTGCCATTTCCTTCTTCAGCTTATTTGACTGATAAGGAAACTTCGGCAAATAGGGTTAAGTGACTTGCCCAGGGTCAAACAGCTAGTAATTGTCTGAGGCCAAATTTGAACTCAAGAAGATGAACTTTCCTGACTTGATTATTCACTGTGCCACCTAGCTGTCTGTGTAAGGTATGAGATGCACATAGATGGGTTTAAAGGCAGCTAGGGATTCTAAGAGGCACAAGTGAAAAGAAAGTAGAGGTATTCTGGTAAACATTTAACAACTGGCTTTCCCACCAAAAATGTACTTACAACACTATTTATTAATTGGCTCACTTATTTATTTATCCTCCATCCATTTATTTCTTTTTATCTAGTTGTTTATTCATTCATCCATTTATATATTATGTTCGTTAATGTTATGGGCTTAGGACTATTAAAGTTTAGACTGCCAGCTGACATGGGTCTTCTCCTCAAGGGGTGGGGGAGACTGGCATGATGGGTGGTGATTCTGGAGTTATCTCAGTCCTGAGCCATGCTGCTTATCTCTCTTATTTCAAGGTATGTCTGTATTCTCAAGGAGAAGATCCATGTCAGGTTGCCAGTTTAAACCTTAATAATCCTAACCCCATAACATTTTAATAGGCATTTCATTTATTTTGGGGGGTTGGGGCAATGGGGGTTAAGTGACTTGTCCAGGGTCACAAATCTAGTAAGTGTCAAGTGTCTGAGGCCCGCTTTTAACTCAGGTCCTCCTGAATCCAGGGATAGTGCTCTATCCACTGTACCACCTAGTTGCCCCCTTTAAGAGGCATTAAAAAAAATTGAGTTCCAATTTCTCTCCCTCCCTCCAGGCCCTTCCCCACCCACTGAGAAGGCAAATAATATGATATCGGTTATATATGTGAAGTTATGCAAAACACATTTCCATATTAGCCATGCTGAAAAAAAAAAGCATGAAAAGCAAAGTGAAAAAAGTATGGTTCAATCTGTACTCAGACTTCAATAGTCCTCCTTCTGGAGGTGGATAGCATTTTTCATCATGAATCCTTTGAACTGTCTTGGATCATTGTATTGATTGGAGTAGCTAAGTCTTTCACAGTTCAAAACATACTTTAAAGTTTAATATGTATTAACATTTTTTCCACTGCTTTATTAAGCCTAGACACCTAATTTAAAAGTAAATCTTCGGGGCAGCTAGGTGGCGCAGTGGATAGAGCACCGGCCGTGGAGTCAGGAGTACCTGAGTTCAAATCCGGCCTCAGACACTCAACACTTACTAGCTGTGTGACCCTGGGCAAGTCACTTAACCCCAATTGCCTCACTAAAAAAAAAAAAAAAAAAAAAAAAGTAAATCTTCCCTGACTCAATTTTTGAGATGTAAATTTTCCCACTGAAAATTTAACAATTGCCTTTAGGAGCCAGGTTCAACCTGGGTCCAGCACATCCCTGGGAGGACATGTATTTCAGGCATGTGAGACTGCCTGTATAAAAGCAGGGAAGTAGGAGATAGAATGTTGAGTATTAGAAATAGTCACATTGTCAGGTTGGCTGGATCTTAGAGTGTGTGAAGTAGAGCAAGGAAAAATAACTGTGTAGTAAACAAATACAGTGAATTCTATCAGGGCTGGCAATCTCCTTTCAGTAACAGTTTTTTTCCTCAGAATTGTTCATAGAGCTGAATCTAAAATATTACATAAGTAATTATCTTATTTCAATACAATGCTGAAAGGGTTATAGAGAAGCAGATATACCCATGCATTGCTGGTAGACTTGCAGACTTTAGAAGCTTTTTGAAAAGCAATCTTTGATTAAAACTTCTACTGTTTGGAAATAACAATTAGTCATAGCGTTTGTCCATTTTTGAGATGTAAATTTTCCCACTGAAAATTCAACAGTTGCCTTAAGGAGTCAAGAAGACCTGGGCTCAAGTCCCGGCACTGGCCGTAGCCAGTTGGCACAATAAATAGAGTGCTGGAACTACAATGAGGAAGAATTGAGTTTGAATCCTTCCTCAGACACATATCAGCTGTATGACTCTGGGAATGACACCTAACCTCCTAGCCTCAGTTTCCATTTGTCAAATGGGGTAGTAGTACCTACCTCACAAGATTACTGTGAGGACAAAATGCAGTAATATAGGGAAAGTGCCTCGAAGACTATATTGTTGTTGTTTGTCCTTTGTTCTTGAAGAGGACCATGACATCAGGGTGCAGAAAATTAGATTTGAGTGAGGGAGGGTTGTGCAAGGTCACCGACCTCACTCTCTCCTCCAGAGCCATCTGCGTCCCATGGTAATATATATATATATCAGGATGACTAGAGATGGCCCCAGATGTTTAAAGCAACTGGGATTAAGTGACTTGCCCAGGGTCACACAGCTAGTAAGTATCTGAGGTGAGATTTGAACCCAAGTCCTCCCAACTTCAAGGTGAGTACTCTATCCACTGCACCACCACTGCCCCTGGAGAGTGTAGAATGCTATATAAATGCTGGCTGTAATTACTGTTACCTAACCTCTTAGAATACCAGGCAACACTCTAGGGCTGGATCTTCCAGAAAGTTTGCATATCTGCCTTAGTGAAGGGAGCTCCCTTCCTTGAGATTCTCCACAGAAACCAAACCATGGGCCCTGATTTAAAAAAATCAAAAAAGAAGTTACTAAGCAAGGTAAAAAACAAAACAAAACAAAACACAAACACATTTAATTCAGCAAATTTGAAAAAAAAAAAGAATGTCCAGACAATACTCTCTCTTCTCTACTGAGGTTTGTCATTTCTAAATAAAGACTGTATAAGTTTGTATAAAATTATTTTTCAGAGTCTGAGGCCAAGAGTCACAAATGATTTCAAAAGGTAAAATCAGGGCATTAGTGTCAATGACTCCTTGAGCACAGGGATTGTTTTGACCTTTCTTTGTACCCCTAGCATATAGCACAATACCTAGTGAATAGTGAATGCTTGATAAATGCCTTTTGATTGATAATAATATCCAGAGAAAATACACTCATGCATTGTATAAAAACAGGTAGAGAATAATCTTGACAATCCAGATCCTAAAATCACTTATAAGAAGTATTCCTATAGATCAATTGGGGAGGGTATTATGCATTCATAAATTGTTGAATAGTAGCTGGGACCCTACAGATCCTTTTCACTTTAAAGATAAGGAAATTGTGATATAAAGAGGGAAATTAAGTGACTTGGCCAAGGGCACAGTGCTGTTCATAGGTTGCCAGACTTCTATATACATTTTCCCACACTCCACCATACTGCACACATGTGCAGAGGTGTTCACATAAACCCAGAAGAAAACTTAATCAGAGCTCCAAAGCCAAAGGCCAGAAGACTAAAGAACAGCAGAGCTGAATTTCTTTTAGCAGGAGATTTTCAAAGGATGGGTACCACGGGGTACTGGCTGATGAAAGACTGTCCTGCACACCACTGGGGAAAATGAAATTGGAGAGAGATACCGACTTCAAAAAGAAAAGGGCAGAGCTCCAAGAGGGCGGGCAGGCAGACACCAGCCTGAAAGTTCAGGCCGAGCCACCGAGGGATGGGGAATGTAATTTTTCAGTAACATGACAATTTCACATTGTGTTCTCTCCCCGCTGTGGGAGGCTGGGATGATGCTGGGGGACTTGGGGTGGGGGATGTGATTTTTCTTTCCAAGAGCCCTGGCTTGGCTTGTGGGAGGGAAATGGAAAAACATGAAATTGGCCACTATTTCTGGCATTATTTTGAGATGCTCTTGCTATATAGACTCCCAAGCTAGGCTATTAGGTGGATTCTTAACCCTCTTATTTGGGATGTCTAATCAAAATGACAGGTGGCCAATATGACACTGTGATTCTTCAAATGGCCAGAGTCCCTCAAGAGACATGGGATCCTGATATAAGGTGCAACTGAGTAAAAAGCCATCTTCATCACTGGGAAGTGGCGTGCCTTGACTTTGCTAGAGGGGAATCTAGAACACTGAGGATCAGTCTCGTACAGCATGTTGAAGTGGAAAGAAAGATAGATTTGGAAAAAAGAGGACTTGGGCTTGCAGCCAAGCTCTGCTACTTACTATCTATGTCACCTTTTACATGATCTATACTGCCTCCTGACTTCTGTTCTGTCATTGAACTTCAATGACTCTGGAAGAGAGAGTGAGGCTGATGACTTTGGTACCCTTGCCTCACTTAAATCCAATTCATACAAAAGTCAAGACCACCCATGATGTCACTGATCTTCAAAAACAAAGGATGAACAACAACAACATGGTCTCAGGCAAAAGCGACTCTGTGGCCTTCAAGTTCCTCTTCTATAAAGTGATGGGTTTGGACTAGGTGAATGCTAAAGTTCTTTTCTGGTTCTAGATGCATCATAGGATAGCTGCTACTAAAAGAATGTTACTCTAAAGCAGTTTCACCTGTGTGTAGGTGACCCAGTATTTTGTTCATATAAGCCCCTTCTTCTTTGGTGGCTATTACAGGTTGGAGTTTTGACATACATTTAATCTTTCATGTTCTATAAAATATAATTAATTAGGGACAGCTAGGTGGTGCAGTGGATAGAGCACCGGCCCTGGAGTCAGGAGGACCTGAGTTCAAATCCAGTTTCAGACACTTAACACTTACTAGCTGTGTGACCCTAGGCAAGTCACTTAACCCCAATTGCCTCACCTATATATATATATAAGTACCTTTGCTTCCAATTTCCTCCCTCCCTGATTGTTCTATGTAGCTGCCAAATGATATTCCTAGAACACAAATCAGACCACACCATCTCCCCATAGTAAATAATCATCTATGGCTCCCTATTCTCTCTTGGATAATAATAATAACTCATACTTATAAGGTGATTTAAGATTGGGAAAGTTTTTTATGTACTTATTTGATCCTCACAATAAGATCTTCTCTGCCAGGTAAGTTTTAGTATTACAGATGAGAAAGCTGAAGTGTAGACATTAAGTGAATCACCCAAGGTCACAGGACTAGTAGTAAGTGAGAGTCCAAGACAGGATTCAAATTCAGATCTTTCTAACTTCCAAGTCTGGGACACTGTCAACTCTTCTTGGCTGTCAAAAGTGAAATATCTAAATATCAAATATTCACTTTGGCATAGAAGGACCCCCAAAACCTGACTCCTACCTACTTTTCTAGAATTATTTGCTATTTCCCCACTCATATACCTTCTATTCCAGCCTATTGCCAATTCAAGTTATTGTCTTGTCACAGTGCCTAGTAAAGAGCAGGCACCTATAATTGATCATTGGTTGATCATCTTCCACCTACATGCCTTCATACAGGTGGATGTCAACGATATAGGATGTAGTCTCTGCATATCCTCCACCTTGAATTCTTAGTTTTCTTTGAGACAGTTCAAGGGCCAACTCCTATACAAACACTTCTCCATCCTCTGAATCTTTCTCTTTCTTGAAATTGTTTTCTGTTATTTTATATCTTCTTTTAAATTTATTTACCTGTGTACATATTTCCAATTTTCTTCCAGTAGAATGAAGGGCAGGGACTGTTTATTTTTTTCTTTGCATCTTGTGTCCCTCACACAGTGCTTTTCCCATACCAAGTGCCTTGCAAATATTTGTTGTTGAATTGAAATGTCCTTGGGAAAATTAGTTCCCTTCTTTGTCTCAGTTCTCTTATCTGTCAAATGAGGAAATTGGAGACTAGATAGATGATCTTTAGGGTCTCTTTCAGATCTAAAATTTCATCATTCAATGAACAGTTCCATCTTTCCCTGAGAGTAGAGGAGTGACAAGTTGTTTAGAAGAACTCGGGAAAAATGATCAGAGCTGCTGGTCTGGGCTAGAAAGGGCTTGATCAGTCACTGAGTTCAGAGTATCTCAGACATCTGCAGTCCACAAATCAGCTGAGTACTGAGGTACCTTCCTCAGACAGGAAACAGGAATGTTGTGTGTATATTAAGGATGAGCAATAGGAAGAAAAGCCATTACAATGAGTGAAGAGGGGATTCTGTTTCTGGATATTCTAGGTATTCTCTGATAAAGAAAGGCTCTAGCTATGGATGATCTAATCCAATCCAAATCCTACAAACATTTATTAAGCACATGCTACATGCAAGGCAGAGAGGCCTTGGAATTGGAGAGCAAAAACTAGCCTTGCAATAAGATAAACCAGGGTTACAATACTGCCTTTGACACATATTGGACAAGTCCTTTACCCTTCAGTGCCCCTAGGGATTAATATTTTAAATTCCAAGGCAAATGTCGATTTTCATTAGTAGGGGGAGGTCCCAATGAAATCAAAGGTTTGATCTAAAATATATATAACTTGGTGTGATGCGGTAGATACAAGATCTGACCTTGGAGTCAGGGAGACTTTTCTCTGATGCATGTTTGCTGTGAAACTGTAAGCAAATAACCTACCCACTCAGGCAATTCAGGCAACTAAGACTTCAATTACAGACAAGTTGCTGATTTGTTTCCAAACTGGGACTTCTATATACTGAAGAAAGCACAGGTCCAAACTCCATCCTTTCTGTCACCAGCTTGTCCTACTGAAAATACAAGGCATTATTCTAGGCACCAAGAATGCAAAAATGAAATAAGAATCTATTTCAAGGAGTTCGTTACTTGGGACAGCTGAGTCCAGGTGCTAGATTAGAATAATAAATGATGTACTCTTTCCATAAAAGTTAGAAACAGACAACTGTCTGCACATCAGATAATCAGGAAGGAGAGAGAAGCAGGACTTGGTATGGGTATGGACAATAACCATAGAAAACTTTAGCAAAAAGAACAAGGAATTAGGAAGAGAACCAGGAAGCTTCATTTTCACAAAAGCCAAGAAAAGAGAGCTTATCAAAATGAGAAGATGGTGTATAGAAGTGTCAGAAAAATTTAGACATTAGTATTAGATTTGAACATGTAGGAGGTTAGAGATGCATCAATTTGGCCTCTACGTTAAGAAAAGCCACAATTTCAGTTGCTTTGGTCACTTTTGTTCATCACAGAGTCAGCAGTACAGTTAAATATACACCAGTCTATGGGCCAGGCAACTTGGGTTCTAAAAAATCTTGGCTTAGTCAATAACTACTTTTATGAAGTAGAACAAGTCAATTGCATTCTCTGGATCGCACTTTTCCATCTACCAAATGAATAGGTCAGACCAGATTATTTCTAGGTTCCCTTCCAGTTCTAAATTTTATGAATCTCTGGGAAATACTCTGTGTCTCTAGTTCCAACAGCTTTTCTAAAAGTGACTTGAATCAGCATCACTTTATCTACACTCTCTTGTGACCAAAGAGCATCCTTACTTGAAATATTTAGGGAACAAAGGCAAGTTTGGCTGAGCTTGCCTTAACTGAACCCATGCCTCTGGCCTTATTCACCCAGTGTTCCAGTCAACAGGGTGTTTCACATTCACGAACCCACACAGCTCTGAGGTAAGGATTTTGTAATGACTCAGGTAGTGAGATCAATGCAGACAGATTTATTGGATGATTCAAGTCTTAGAGAATTATACCTATCCCTGATTCATCTGATGAATCAGTAATCCATCTCTACACTACTTAAGAGAACCAGCCTTGGCCTTTGTGAAATTGCAATTTAGTGTTCTAAGTAGCTGAGTTAATCCAAAGAGGCTGTAGGTGATGATGCAAATAAGTTTTTTTTGAGTGAGGTTTTATGATTTGTGTTCTATTGGCACCAAATGATCTAACTAACCTGCTGAGTTCTAAGTCTGTTCCAGAGAGTCTCCCAGTCTCTAGACTGAAACTTCATCTCATTTACCACTCCCATGTCCTCCTTCCACCACCCCCTTTAGTACAAAGCTGGGCTAAATTTCCCCTCTGCATCTCCCCTATATCTTATCAGAGTTTGAGAGCTAGAAGGGGCCTTAGAGGTCACCTGGTACAACTTCATCATTTTACAAATCAAGAAACTGAGCCCCAGGAAAGTAACTGCTCAATATGGTAGTAGATCACCAATTCAGCATTTGAATTTAGAGTCCAAAACCACTTCAGTCTCTTGTTACATACTTCCCTGGCCCCTGTCCCCTTAGAGAAGGAAGGCACGTTTTTTTAAGTCCCAAGACTCTTCTGAGCTGGCTATCACCCCATTCTCCTTCTATGTCTTAAATGAAAACATTTCTAGGATACTGCCCTATACTATTCTCTAAATTCTCATACTTGATAACTTTAATCTGCTCCAATGGTTCCAATTATTACCCTTCACAGTTGACTACCAAATTTATATCATAACAGGCTATCTTTAAACCTTCAGTCTCATATTGCCAACCATATTGCCTGATAGCTTTATTTAGATATTCCACCAGCTTGACACCCTCAACATGCCAAAATAGTACTAATCATCTTCCCTGATTAGATCTGTCTATCCCATTAAATTGTTTCTGTTGCTGACACTACAATCTACCCAGTGTCTTGGGCTTTTGTTATTTGGTCATGTCTAACTTTCTGTGACCCCATTTTGGGGTTTTCTTGACAAGGATACTGGAGTAGTTTGTCATTTCCTTCTCCATCTCATTTTACAGAGTTAATTGACTTGCTTAGGGTCACACAGGTAGTGAATGTTTGAGACCAGATTTGAACTCATGAAGACAAGTCTTCTTGATTCTAAGCCCAGAACTCTAACCACTGTGCCACCTAGCTACTCCAGCTTGTAGTCTCAGCTTTATCTGACTTCCATCTCTCTCATCCTACATATCCATTCAATTGCTAAAGCCTTTATTTTTTTCCCCCAAACAACATAAGATCATAGATTTAGAGCTAGAAGTAACCTTAGAGGTCACCTAGTTCAATCTCACTCTTTTATACAAGACAACATGGAAGGTCAAAAGATATATCCAGAATCACCCTGGTAGTAAATAGTTGAAATGGAATCTAACCCACAACATCTGATTCCAGATGCAATATTTTTCTACTGTACTACTCCCTCTCCCCTTCTTTTCTCCTCTCCTATATCTTGTGGTAGTATGTTTTTGCTGGGTTAGGAAGCGCTGGTTTTGAATCCCCACTCTGACACTGAGGAGTTATGTGGATCTAGGTAAGTCGTTGAACTTTTCCTTAGCAGATTACTGGGCTCACAGGATCATGTGGCACCATATATTTAAAAGCAAGAACAGACTTTAGAAGTCAACTGGTCTAGCTCCCTCGATTTACAGAAATAGAACTAAGGCCCAGAGAAACTAGTCATTTACTTAAAGTCATCTAGCTGGAGAGATGGTGTCATAGGAACATGGATATTCTGAGAAAATAATGGAATTTGGCAGATACTCAAGGCCCTGCCTGGAGATTAAACTGATTGAATTAAGTGAGAGTGATTGACTTTGCTGATTAGCCTACTTAAAGTTAATTAGATTGCAACCACACCTGGCCAGCCCTTAAGAGGGTATTATTCTCAGAAGCTAAGGACTTTGAACTCAATGGGAGACCATCTTCAACTCCACTAAACCAATGGTTTTGGATGACGCTAACCAATCAGCTTGAAGCAGTGTGTAAGGACTGCCTCTCCTCCAGACCTATAAAAAGCTTCCACACTCAGTTTGCTTGAGCAGTTTGTGGTTGAAGCAGGCTGGAGGTGGAGGACTTGAGGAAGACCCAAACCAGGCTGGAACTCTAGGCTAGATAGGCCTTTTCTTAACTTTGTGAACTCCACATGTTTTCCTTTTTACTAATACCTAGTATGCTTTAATAAATGCTTGATGCCCAAAGACTGGTGCTAAAGCTTCTCATTTAAGGCGACCACACATTTAGATTTTAAACATCACAATGTAGACCTAGAAGGAAACTTTGAAAGCATCTAGCCCAACCTCCTTATTTTATAGAGGGGGAACTAAGACCCAGAAAAGTTATATGACTTGCCTAATGTCACAAAGCCAACAAGTATCAGATTTGGCTTTGAACCCAGGTCCTCAGACCTCAAATCCAACACTTTTTGCGCTTTACCAGTCTTGACTTTCCACTAAGCCACAGATAGGCTGGTCCTTCCTTTTGACTCCACTGTAAATTCCTTTCTACTCCATTGTAACCACCTTGGCTCTGGCTCTCATCTCTTTTCATAGTGACCATTGTAATACCCTACAGCTGGTCTTCCTGTCTGAATAATCTTTTATCTTACCATCATGATTTTCACTTTAAAATTTTCAGTGGCTATCCACTATCTACTGACAAAGTATAAATACCTGAATCTGACATTCAATGACTTTCACATTCAGACTCTACCTGTCCAGTTTTACTTCATAATTTCTTATACTTGCTATATTTTATGTTCCAGCCAAACTGGACTATTCTTTATCCTTTCCTCTCCTCCCCCTCCTATTTTTGTGCCTTTAGTCTCCCCATCACCAAACGGAAAGCTCTTACCCTCCAGAACTTACATTCTATTGAATGATACAATATGCACATGGCAAATATGTGTAAGATATAATACTCTGCAACTGGGAGGGAAGACCTGGCTGGTCTTTCTTCTATATCTATTCTGTCCCCCCCCCCCCCATTAAACTGTAAGGTTACTGAGAGCAAGGCCCAGGTCTCTTTATTCTCCCAATACTTAGCACATAGCTATGTCTATTTCTTAATAATTTTTGTCAAATTCAATTAAGTAGAGTGAAAACCTATTTGGGGCCAAAATCATGTGCAAATTGTCTTTATTCTCTATGATTTCCCTCTGCCAAGATGACCCTGGCCTAAATCATCTAAAGGTAACCTATAACTCGTGATTTCTCAATGAACGTTTGAGGGGGGGTGGGGAACAAATCAGCCAACCCTAAACTCTTTTATAAAATGATAGTCTCCAGTGGCCATTTGCACTTGATTTGAAAAGCAGACCTGACCTCTACTGGAGTTTTGGGAAATTGCGACTTGAACTAAAAATGTCAAGTCTCTGAAAGCCCAGCCTGGGTTTTTGCCTTTGAAATGAGGAAGTGGATGAAGCCAATGATGGGAAGGATAAATGAGTTTTCTTGCTCTCTGGACATGTATACAGCCTGCAATCACCACTCAAAATGCCCCAGTGGAGACACCTGCTAAATTTCCTTCGATCCAGGAGTAGCTGGTTCCTTTGGCTGTTTTTTTTTTTAATTGTATTTATTTTATTTTCAATTTAAGAAATAAAACAAGCATTTCAAAAACATACAATAGAAAAAAGATGATTGCAAAAATTCAAATCTATTATATACAACTTTCTATTCCTTTTATGTCTTTTTTTTTTTTTGGTGGGGCAATGAGGGTTAAGTGACTTAAGCTCGTAAGTGCCAAGTGAACACAGGTACCCCTGAATCCAGAGCCGGTGCTTTATCCACTGATCCACCTAGGTGTCCCCCTATTCCTTTCAAATATATAATAAAGTTCTGTAACTTTCTTTTATTCCCCTTCCTTCACCCCACCTTAGAGATGGCTACCATTAGACACAAATATGTATATATGTGCTTGGGTGTGGATACTATACACACATAAAATCATTCCAGGCATAGTTCTGTTTATCAGTTCTTACTTTGATATAGAGAGTCTTCCTTCATATGTCCTTTGTACTTAATTTGGGTATTTATTATAGTCAAAACAACTTAGTCACTCTCAATTTGATAATTGAATGAAGAAATGAATGAAAAGCATTTGTTTAGCACTTTTATCCCTTTAAAATTAAATTTTAGTTTTTCAGTGAACAAAACCACATGTAGGCAAGTGGTGGGCGGGGAAGAGAAATCTGGTCTGGGAAGTCCCCCAGAAAGGTGAATGGAGCCACAGGAGAGTTGATTAGCTTGCCCATCCAGAAGCAATTGTAGTATTGATTTGAATTAATTGGAGAGGGTGTTGAGGCTGGGGACTGGCAAGTTAGATGGATTGAAGGAATGTGAACCATGGGTTACCAATTAGGAGAGCTGTACCTAATGGTAGGGCATTTTCCCTGGAGGTCTTGGTCTCTGGAGATCCTGTCTTTTGGAGGGTGCAATAGCCAGATTGTGATGCAAGTAGATATTTGGTGTGGATGGGATGTAAAGTACAGTGTCTAGCCTGGAGTTGGTGAGATATATATGGGCTGCTGAGGGAAAATATAGATGCTTTTGAATTTCAAATGAGGTGGCATGGCATAATAGACTTGTAGTCTGGAGCAAAAGGTTCAAACCCTTCCTGAGACACTTTTGTGGTTGTGACTTAGAGCAGTGGCATGGAGTACTAGGCAGAATGGTACAACTTCTGGAATTCTTTCAACAACAGAGTGCCCTCTTGGGAATGCAGCTTGGGTCCTCAAGGGCTAAGACTTTTTTCATCTTTGCTTACTGCTGCCAGTCATCCAAGGACAACCAAAGCAAGGAGGCTGGTTCAGTACAAAAGTGTGTGTGTGTGTGTGTGTGTGTGTGTGTGTGTGTGTGTGCGCGTGCGTGCGTGTGTGTGCGTGCGTGTGTGTGTGTGTGTGTGTGTGCGCACGCGCGCATGCGCGCACCCCAAACAGCATGGCTGGAGAGTCCCTAGAATGTGGAGTGGTCACATAGTTCAAGTTAAGTCAAGAAGTCAATGAGCAAAAGTTAAACCTACTGTGTGACAGGTACTGTGATAAATGCTAGGGAAACAAAGAAAAGCAAAAAGTGAAACACAACAAATCAGTCCTTGTCCTCAAGGAGCTCAATGTTTAATGGGGGAAGGGACAACAAAAACAACTATGTATAAACAAGATAGATAGATAGATATGATAATTTGGAGATAATCTCAGGGAGAGAGGGCACTAAGTATAAGGAGAAAACTTTCTTGTATAAGGTGAAATTTTAGGTGAATCTTTAAGAAAACCAAGGAAGGAGAGGGGGCCTTCTCATTTTATCAGAGCCCAGCATCCTAGGAGACAGAGTGTGAATTCTGGTGGGAAGCATGTTTAACAGGATGAGATATTTCCAACAGTTTTAGTCTTTCCTATCTGATTATACATACTGAACTCTCAATAAGCTAATTCTGCCACCTTTTCAGGATGGGCAACATCCAACTTCTACTTAAAATCAATCTCCATGCACATGCTCTTGGAAGTTTTGAGTAACTGACACTGCATTTCAAAGGTACTGTCTCATTAGAGAAAATTATGAGTCTCTCTAAGAGCAAAATTCATAGATTTTTGATGACCTCTATTGGTACAAGCCTTCCATTGTTGTCCTTCCCTGGGTATGCATGAATGAACATTGGCTAACAAGTCCTTGAAAATTAATGTATGCTTTTTATCTCAGAGGGTCTCTCTGTTAAGGATATCTCTCTGTGTTTATTATTATTATTATTATTATTGGGCAATGAGGATTAAGTGACTTGCCTAGAGTCACACAACTAGTAAATGTCAAGTGTCTGAGGCTGGATTTGAACTTAGGTCCTTCTGAATCTAGGGATGGTGCTTTATCCACTGCACCACCTAGCTGCCCCCTTGCTCTTTATCTCAATGATCTCCTTGTTTGTTCAGTTTCTAGTGAGATCTCACTGCATTAGATCTCCTATCTTTTAAAAGTAAATGTATAAAATAGCAGCCATTTTCAAGGCCACGTGCTGATAAACTTGGAAGAATAACTCCAAGGCAGACTGGCCTTCTCTTTGTCCCTTCAGAAGGAGGCCAAAGATAGAAGGTTGCATCTTCATTAATTAAAATGCTGAATAGTTCAAAGTGCAAATTGAGATGAGCCAGAAAGAATGCATCAGAAAAGAGTGCCCTAAAGTATAATGGCATCAAGACTGAGCCACTATGCATGTTTTCTTCATGAATACAATACACTTTGAATCAGTGTGGTACTCAAGAGCAAATGTGCCTCTGGGAAGAATTGGAAAAGTATATACACGGGACTGGGTGGGGGGGAGGTGAAGGAGACAGGCCAAGCCACGATGTATTACTTTAATTATAACTAGTCAACTACAGAGTATGTTCTTGGTATGTTGCTGAATTAAAGTGCGGCAGGTTTTAGGGCCAACTAAACCCATGGTGTTTTTTTAGGGTGTTCTCCCTTTTTTCTCCCTTCCCCCTGCTCTCTCTCTCTCATCTATCTATCTATCTATCAGCGCTCTCTCTCTCTCTCTCTCTCTCTCTCTCTCTCTCTCTCTCTCTCTCTCTCTCTCTCTCTCTCATCTATCTATCTCCTTTAAATTCCTCAAATAAGTTCATCTTATCATCATTTTGGGAATTTCTTCCCATGATACAGATTTCAATTCATATGTACCTGTCCATCTTATATAACACATCTGGGTTATCCCAATAGTTCATCAAAGGGTTTGTGTCTGATGTGTCAGAGCCCTTCTTTGCTTTATTCTGAGGTCATGTGGCACTGTCTGGTCATCCCTCTGTCATCCCTCATTCTAAGCACTTGACTAGCTACTCATTTATTTTTTTCATACTGTCATGCAATGACAGCCTTTACTCCTGTTATTCAGAAACTTCCAGTTATATGTCACAGACTGCTCACTCCCATCATGTCCCTGTTCATTGCTCACTGTAGGATGCTGAGCTTTATTTCCTTGGAAGCACTGGGTTTCCAGGTTTCAATGGTATTCAGCAGCATTGGTAAAAATGTTTGTATTGGAAAAAATGGACTTTTAATGTTAAGGAAAACTTCAGGTCAATAAAAGTGCTTTCCAAATTTCATTGAAAGCAATCCAACCCACCTTCCTCCTCCTTTTCTGATTCTAATTTCCTAGATTTAAATAAATTTCTAAGTCATCAGTGATACAATTTATTAACAATATAACAAGTAACAATATGAAAGCATGAATAATTATTTATAAGGACTTAGCTATGAGAAAGATCTCAGCCAGAGTTACTTCTAACCATCCCATGTTCTCTTCTCATTTTTGGGACACAGATCCATGGTAGACTGATGAGGGGACCTTTGCCAGGGGAGATGTTCCAGCATGAAGAAATGTTATAGGTAATAAATTGTATATTGAAGTAGGTTTAGAAGCAAGTAATAACTGTCTTGCTCTGACCCCAGGAGAGGCAGAATCTCAATTTCAGCCTTCAACCAAGTCTGAAGCTTGCAGGGAATAATCAGGAAAAGAATCCCAGAACAAAGGGGAGTCTGTAGTTCTGTCAATATGAACCACTGAGCTTTCTAGCTAGCTGATAGCAGCTGAGTCTTGTAGGAGACTACTGGAATTCCAACTAAGGACAAGCCCACAGGAGGGCAGTCATCATACTCTGTTTTGGATTAGATCACCATGGGAGTGTTTACATATCTCCAGCCTAAGCTGTCCCTGAAATTCTGATATGGCACAAATTTCAATGCCCCAAGAAAGCAGCAGAAGGACTCAAGAAGACATAAGCTCAGTAGACACTCCCCCCAGCAGTGTGCAGAGTCTAGCCCTAACATAAAGTCTAAAGTCTTGAAATAGGCTAGAAGGACAAACAAATATGTCTCATCCACAAAAGAATCCCACCATAGATAATTATTATGGTCACAAGGACTTTTAACACACAAGCCCTGAAGAAGAGAATGATTCTAAAACATCTACAAGCAAAGCCTCACAGCAAAACAGAGCTTGAGCACAAATTCAACTTCTAGCTCCTGACCTCAACTTCCCAAATGCTAAATTTCACCTCCAGGACTAATCTATTTAAAGCACTGCAAAGTGTAGGTCATTTGTTTTTGACATATCCAATAACATTGCTCTGTTTTTGACTTAATGAGAGAGATAGTCATATGTTGTAGAGGGCTGACAGGGTTTTAATGTCTTACTTACCTATTAAAACCTCATCATTTGTAAGTATATCCTATAACTTCATTAACTGAACTTACAGGGAGAAATGCCTCATTCACATTCATCATTCTAAAGATGACAGTTCAGATTCTGAATTTCCTCACAGATTCATCAAGAAATGGTATGTATGTGTGTATATATTTATATATTTTTTGCATATGTATATATATATTACTCTTTAAGACCCCAAAGTCTTTTAAAGAGAGAGTCTTTGGAAAAGCTATTGAAAGGCTTCATTTATGTTACATATCAAGGACACACATAAGTATGTATGTACATGTATTTATGCATCATTGTTTATTTTATTTCTGTGATGAGGGGCACTGTAAGTTTTTGCTTAGGTACAGATTTCTGAGTTGAGAAAAATCATGCTCTCTTATCTTGGCAAAGGTTTCTTGGGTTCTAGGTCATGTGAACAATTACATTAGAAATTTTCTCTAATCCTTGTGACCTCTCAAACCTTTCAAAACAGAAATGCTGTGCCAAAGATAAGGTGACCTCAGCTGTATCCATGGTGTAGGATACCCAAAATCCAAAGACAGTTTAAAAAGAACCCTAGAACCCATCAACTAACACTCACTGACCCTGAGCTCCCTAAGCACCTTTACATACTTCCCCTGCTACTGGCAGCAAGCATTGCACCAACAATCTCAAAAATTTGACACAGGCTCACAAACAAACCCACCCCCACATCTTATGCTTCCCCTCCTCTTTCCAGTGCCATGGAGACCCCAACTCTAGGCTGCTGAAATCTGCCTTGGCCACAAAGGACAGCCAAGTAGCTGTAGCCTCTTTAGAGCAGAAGTCTGTCAGGGCCACAACCCCATAGCACTGACACTGCAAACGTCTAAAGTCCAGGTGCTAGTCCAGAGAACTAAGGAATAAAGTAAGTGGGACAGAACACCAGGATAAGATTGTGTGTGTGTGTGTGTGTGTGTGTGTGTGTGTGTGTGTGAGAGAGAGAGAGAGAGAGAGAGAGAGAGAGAGAGAGAGAGAGAGCGCACACGTGCACATAAGTGTATGCTGGGCAACACCCCACTAAACCTGGGGAAAAAAAAGCAAAGCATACAGCTATGGTAAGTTTTGACCTCCTAAATGTTATTTGAAGCAGAAATCTAGACTGGTGAACCATCAATTGTCCAGTGATGAAGGATGCTGAGATCATTTGAGATCTAGTCCCAAAGGAAACTACAATCAGAAGAGAGGGAATCAGAAAGTGAATGATAAGGGGAAAATAAGGAGAAAAAAAGCCAAAATTATCGACTATTTTAGGAAGAGGAAAACTCAAAGACCTTGGATATAAACAAATAAACGAATGGGAAATACCATAGCAACAGATGCATATATGACTTCCAAATATAGTAAATGAGTTCAGGCATCTAATGAATAAATACTGTTAAAAAAAGGAAAATGATCCAACACTTGATGAGACAGAGGACCCTGTGAAATTTGAGAACATGGAACTACAATATACTATGCTCATGTAGTTCAACCTCTCTGGTTCTCAATTTTGTCGTATATAAAGTGAGGGATTACAACTAGATTGTCTCTGAATATCTTATAGCTTGATATCTCTATTTTAAGGATCTTTCATCTTGGTAAAGGTTAAGCATTATTTAGGTTCACTGGAGCACAATAATTCCTCATCAACCCAATCTACCCTCTGATTACATCTTTGCACCATTTCTGGAATACACTTCCTTCTCTCCTCTGACCCTACCACCACTCTGGTGCAGGCCCTCATCACCTCACAACTACATTATTGTAATAGCTCACTGGAGGGCCTACCTGCCTTGTCTCTCCCCACTTCTACTTTATTCCTTCCATGCTTTATTCAGCTACTAATATCGTACATGTCCTAGCTACTCAATATATTGACCATAGGATTAAATACAAAATTCTCTCCTTGGCATTCAAAGCCTTTCATAATCTAGCCCCGCTTCCTATCATTTTAGTCTTGTGACACCTTACTGCCTTCCTCTTATTCTTCAATCCAGTACCACTGGCCTCCTTGCTATTCCACAAAAAAAAAGGTACTCTATCTTTCTCTTGGCATTTTCTTTTCTGGCCACCCCTTTATGCCTAGAATGCTCTGCTTCTCTTCATGTTTGCCTACTGGTCTCCATGTCTTCCTTTAGGTCATGACTAAAATCTCATCTTCTATAGGAAACTTTTTTCAACCTCTCAATTCTAGTGCCTTCATATTGTTAATTATTTCATTTGTTTTGTATATACTTTGTATATATTTGATTGGGTTTTTTTTGTCTTCCTTCTTTGGTTGTGGTGTCCTTGAGGGCAGAGATTGTCTTTTCTTTTTCCTCTTATTTACGTCTCCATATTCTCTCTGTCTCTGCCTCTCTCTCTCCACACACACACACACACACACACACACACACACACACACACACCCCCAAGATAGGTAAAAACACAAGTGAATGATGTGACTAGGAGTAATTACCATACACAATATTAGTTCCAAAGAACAGAGGATAAAACTTCCATCTCAGTGATAGAAAGGTAGTGGGTTAGCATGTCATTTACCCAATTAGACATTATTTTCTTTAACTATTTTTCTTTGTTACAAAGAGGAATTTAGTGATGGTGGATATAGGAAGTGATTTCAGTGTAAAAAGAAAAAAAAATGGCAATTTAAAAAAAGAATAGGGGCAGCTAGGTGGCGCAGTGGATAGAGCAACGGCCCTGGATTCAGGAGGACCTTAGTCCAAATCAAGCCTCAGACACTTATCAATTATTAGCTGTGTGAACCTAGGCAAGTCACTTAACCCTAAACTGCCTCACCAAAAAAACCCCAAAAGGAATATAGTCTTAATATATAACCATGAGATTTCTGAGTTGTCTACAACTTTTTGGTCTTTTAAAATTTCCATTAAAGAAATTTTATCTTTGTTACATAGTTGATCTACAGTTGTAAACAAAAATAATAAGGGTGTGTCATTATTTTCAACCGATGTGATCCTATGGAATTATGTGTAAATGAGAGATTTAAAAATGAAATCTTATTGAATTCAATTTCACCAACTTTTAATAAGTACCTAATACACTGAGTCCTCCTTTCAGCCCTTATTGAGACACAACATTTAGGTAAGAGACATTTCCTTCCCATGGAGCTCAGTCTATTCCAATTACCTTCTGTCCTAAAGTCATTAGTCCTTTATATTAATATTTTTTAAAAAATACTAAGCTATAGTCTAATGATTAACATTCCCTACTCCTCTGTTTCTTTCTTTTTCTTTCTTTTCTTTTTTCTTTTTTTCTTTTTGCAGGGCAATGAGGGTTAAGTGTCTTGCTCAGGGTCACACAGCTAGTAAGTGTCAAGTGTCTGAGGCCATATTTGAATTCAGGTACTCCTGAATCCAGGGCTGGTGCTTTATCAGCTGTGCTGCCCCCCTCTGTTTCTTTTTATAAAATTTTATTGATGTCTATGCATCTCAACTATTTCAACCCTACTCCAGTTTGAATGCCTCCTTGGGAAAAGGGGAAAAAAATAAAAAATAGTTGATCAATTACTCAACAAGCATTTATTATGCAACTATCTTCCAGGTGCTGTGCTAAGTTCTGGGAATATAAATAAAGTAACAAAACCTGTCCCTGTCTTTGAATACTTCATATTCATCCATTCTTATGGCATAGTTAATAGTCTATAACATTCTGATACCCCAATTTTTCTAGTTATTCCCCTCAGTTTACCCCAATTTGTTTCTATCTCTTTGATGCCATAAAAATATTGCTGTGAATAATTTGTGATGTCTTAGACCTTTAATTTTTTCTTAATTCCATGGGGGTTACACTTATTCTAATTTTTTAAAAAATATCTGTTCATAATGGCTTTATGAAATAATTTTTTGTCAAGGTCCTATGGCTGGCAGAGAAATGTGTGTATTCTGTAAGACTCCTTTTCAGAAGTTGCCATAATTTAGTCAAGTCTACTTCATCCAGAAATTCATTTGCATTTTTATTTTCCTATTTATTTTTCTTCTATGGTGGAGAAATATTAAAGGCTCCCATTATCATTATTTTACTATCAGGTCTTTTTGCAATTCACTTACTCTTTTTGTTAAAAGAACTTAAACCTTTTCCAACTTTTTGGTCATCCCCTCTCTCTCTCTAAGTGGGGCAATAAGGGTTAAGTGACTTGCCCAAGGTCACACAGCTAGTAAGTATCAAGTGTCAGAGGCTGGATTTGAACTCACATCCTCCTGAATCCAGAACCAGTGTTTATCCACTGCACCACCTAGCTGCCTTCTGGTCATCCTCTCTTATGCCCTTTTTTTTTCTGCACTGACATCATTGATTACTAAGGTTGATTTAAAATGGAGGATCTTTTATCTCTCCGATCTTTGGAAAGGAGAACAGTTTATGACCAAACAATGGATAGAAAATATTATGAAATGCAAAATGGATGATTTTGATTATATTAAATTAAAAAGGGGTTGTACAAACAGAAGCAATGCATCAAAAATTAGAAGGGAGTTAGAAAGCTGGGAGACAGTTTTTATAGTTAGTGTTTCTGACAAAGGCCTCATTTCTAAAATATATCAGGAACTAAATCAAATTTATAAGAATCCAAGTCATTCCCCAATTGAGAAATGGTCAAAGGATATGAACAGTCAGTTTTCTGATGAAGAAATAAAAGCTATCTATTGTCCTATGAAAAAATCCTTTAAATCACTATTGAATAGAGAAATGCAAATTAAAACAACTCTGAGGTACCACCTGACACCAATCAGATTTGGCTAATATGTAAAAAAGGAAAATAATAAGTGTTGGAGAAGCTGTGGAAATATTGGAACACTAATGCATTGTTGGTGGAGCTGTGAACTGGTCCAACCATTCTGGAGAGCAATTTGGAACTATGCCCAAAGGGCTATAAAGCTGTGTATACCCTTTGACCCAGCGATAACACTACTAAGTCTTTTTCCCAAAGAGATCATAAAAAAGGGAAAAGGACCCACATGTACAAATATATTTATAGCTGTTCTTTTTGTGGTGGCAAGGAATTGGAAATTGAGGGGCTGCCCATCAATTGGGGAATGGCTGAATGAATTGTGGTATATGAATGTAATGGAATACTATTGTGCTGTAAGAAACGATGAACAGGTGGATTTCAGAGAAACCTGTAAGGACTTACAGGAACTGATGCTCAGTGAAGTAAGAAGAACCAGGAGAACATCGTACACAGTATCAACAACACTGTGTGTTAATCAACTTTGATGGACTTTACTCTTCTCAGCAATACAATGGTCCAAAATAGTTCCAAAGGACTCATGATGGAAAATGCTCTCCAAATTTAAAAAAAAAAAACAACTATGGAATCTAGATGCAGATTGAACCATACTATCTCTATTTTTTTTGTTTTTCCTTTTTGCTCTGATTCTTCTAGCACAGCATGACTAATTTAGAAATATGTTTAATGTGATTGTACATTTTTCTTGTTTTATAGGCTTTCTTGGCCAAATAATTCATCATCTAGTAACCAATCTACAAGTGGTAAACATATGACTGAATGAGTGAATTCATTCATTTATTCAACAAGCATTTATTATTATGAACAATTTGTATGAATATTGCGCTATGTGTTAAGGATAAAAACAAAACAAAAAGTAGTCCCTCCCATAAAAGAGATTACATTCAACTAGGAGAATACATCATTTAAACAGATACAAAAATACATTATAATTCAAGGAGAAAGAAATCACTAACAACTGGTGTGACCAGGAGGTTACTTGGAGATGACTCTGGAGTTTAGTCTTGAAAGAAGGTAAAGATTCTGGAGGGGATATGCATTTCAGGCATGTGGGACAGGCAGTGAAAAGAAATGGAAGTATAAGGTGGACTATCAAGTTTAGTGAACAACACATAAGTCAGTCCTTAGCTAGGTCAGTCTATGGGCAGCTGCTAAAGTCTGTCATGAGGACCAGCCTTGGACTATATCATCCGCTAGATGAAAGAGCCTGATAGGATTTGAAGTCTGAGTCCTTCCTATGCCATAATGAGGGACTAGACAATGAAATGACTAAACCAGCAAAAACTCATTTAAAATCTCAGACTTATGGACATTATCCTAAAAGTTAAACGGGAAGCTAAAGAGAAGAATGCAGAGAAAAGAAAATAGATACTCCATACCTAAGGGGCCCCGATAGGCTTTATTTTATGTACAGAAAGCTTGGAGTGAAAACATTGTTAAAATACTATCAATTGCTTCTTATTAATATGTATTGACAATGTCAGAGGAGACAAAAGGAAAGATGGGAGATATGATTGTAGACAGCTTCTCAATGAGTTTAGCCATGAAAGGGGAGAAGAGATATTGGATAATATGCCAGGAAGATGGAAGGATCAAGTGACAGTTTTTGAGGATGGGGAAACCTGTGTGAGTTTGCAGCTGGTAGACAAGAAGTAAAATTTCATCAGTAAAGTAAAGGGGTTGGATGACATGACCTCTAGGATCTTTTCCAACTCAAAA
The DNA here is from genome assembly GCF_019393635.1 of Dromiciops gliroides. Taxonomy (NCBI): domain Eukaryota; kingdom Metazoa; phylum Chordata; class Mammalia; order Microbiotheria; family Microbiotheriidae; genus Dromiciops; species Dromiciops gliroides. The sequence goes on from NC_057861.1 coordinate 736,136,481, forward strand.
CGTATGGTCATGTGATCCTATGATCTTAGAATAACTCATTTTTAAGTCACACCTAAATGCAATTGAATGAGTCAGACTTGGGAAGTTCTGTGACTTTTTTCTTGGTTCCACTTTGGAGTCTTTTTTATTTAAGAATTCTTGGTTATAAGACAGGCAGGATAGTACACTGGGGAAAAATGCTGAATTTGGAGTGAGAGGAACTAGGTTAGAATTGCAGCTTTGCTACTTATTGTGTGACCTGGGACTTCCCTGGGCCTCACTTTCCTCATCTCTAAAGTGAGGCGTGTCTGGGAAAGCTAGGTGGCACAGTGGTTAAAGCACTGACCCTGGATTCAGGAGGACCTGAGTTCAAATCCGGACTCAGACACTTGACACTTACTAGCTGTGTGACCCTGAGCAAGTCACTTAACACCTATTGCCTACAAAAAAAAACAACAAAATAAATGAGGGGTAGTCTGATGGACTAGATGGAATTTGATGTTCCTTCCAGCTCTATGACCCCAGTGAGCCTGTCCTGTTGATCCCCAAAGGTCTGTTAATAAGACCAATCAAAATGATGTCCACAGAACAGATTTTGACCTCAGATGATCATTGCAGTCCTGCACTCTTTCTATTCAAATATTCTCTGTTGTTGTGATTGATTGCAAAGGAATCAAGAATGAAGAGAATAGGAGAGGAGCATATAACACTTCTAATGATGGACATCTGTGAAGCTTCACTAAAATTAAGTCTTGCGAGTTTGAATGCATTTACATCCGCAACAACTCTGCAATTATGGCTGTGCTGATTTCCGGCTTCAGCCTATAGAGTGTGAATTGCAAGGCCCAGGTTTCCTGCTTTGGAATTCTTCCAAGATCCTGAGTCACCATCATCGACATCTGTAACACATTAGACTGTACTTTTGTTGTTTCTTAACCCCCTGAACAATGGCCTGAGCTTTTGTCTAAACAAATCATGGAAATCTTTTGCAGGAAACTCTCCTGAATCAGGCAGGCCTTCTCAATCTAAATCTAATCCTCTTTCCTTGAAGAAAACTGAAAATGGAGCTGGGATTGCATTTTGATGTTAAGGGATTTATTCAAACCTTAGAGCCTCAGGTGTATGTCTCTGCACATCAGATGAAAGGGGGAATGTGCTCAAGATTGCATGAAACTGAGCAGATGATATATAATGCACACCTGAATGGTGATGGCTAGAATCTGCAACAGATGCTGGTGAAGGTTTGGGATTTTAATTTATTAGAGAGCTTGCAAATAGGTGGAGAAAGGAAAGGCAGAGGTGCATGAAATGATATAACCAAGGAAACAGTATTGGTACAATGGACTGATCTGGAGTCAGAGGATGTGGATTGGAATCTTGACTCTGCTTTATGATGTGGGTGAACTTTGGTAAGACACTGAACCTTTTGGTAATCTACCTTCTTTATTTATGAAAGGGGGTGAACTAGGTGATCCCTTAAGTACCTTCCCTCTCTAAATCTAAGATCTTCCATCTACACCAGCATATCCTGGTCATGCAATAAATCAATGGACATATGAGCTGTTGCAGAATTAGGCTTAAGGCTGCAAGATGAGTAAATATTGTTGTCCTCCATATGAGGAAACAGAAGCAAACAGGACTAAGTGACTTGCCCCGGATTACACAGCCAGCAAGTGTCTGAAGGTGTATTTGAACTCAGGTCTTCCTGACTCCAGGCCCAGCACTCTATCCACTGTGACACCTAACTGCTCATGATCTGTAAATAGGACAAATTATAATGCATGGTATGTACTGTATAACATGGGGTCAGGTTGGTAAGATTCATGGAAAGGCCATGGTACAGGAATCTTACAAAAATCACTGTTCTGTGATGATCTGGATATTATACTTTTAGATGACTACTGATGAAGATGAAGTGTTAGGGAATTCTGTCATTCTCTCTTGTATAGGATACTCCAAGTCTTAGAGCTGTCTCAATCTATTAAAACTTTAAAGTTTTAGGCTATTTAAGCTTAAAACTACACTAAGACTTTTGGGAAACCCTGTATTTAACTCAACAAGTATTTATTAGATATCCTCTGGGTACAAAGTGAGATATAGCACATTGGGCATATATTGGCTCCATAACCCTGGTGGATCATTAAGTTCTTAATGTCCCAGGCACTAATCACTAATGAACTACCTTATGAGAGGATTTTTACTCTGGGCATTCACCACAAGATGAAATCACGGGTCTGGATTACCCCAAAAGAAGATGTGGAAAATACAGTGCTGGACATTTCATACATAAAGACATAACAAAGAAATAAAAACAAGTCTCTTCCCACAGAAAGTGTATATTCTAATAGGAAGATAAAATTTACATACACAAACAGTGAATGTAAGATAATTTGAGGAAGGAGAAAGCACTAACAGCTTAGGGGATCTGGAAAAGCTTCCTGTAGGAGGTGGTAACTGAGTTGATCTTTGAAGGAAAGCAGAGGTGAGGAGGAAATGGCTTCCAGGCACAGGGGACAGCCAATAAAAAGACAGGCAGCCATGAGATGGAATGTCCTGTACCAGGAATAGAAAGTACACCCACCTGCCTGGAAAATAGAGTGCACAAAAGAGACCAGTGTAAAATTAGTGTGGAAAGGTTGGCTGATTACGAAAGGCTTAAGTACCCAGCTGAGGAATGTGTACTTTATTGTAGAGTCAATAGGGGAACACTGGAGATTATTGAGTAGGGAAATAACTTAGGTCTGTGCTTTAGGAAGATGATTTTGATAACTCTGCAGAAGTTGGATTAGAGAAGAGAGAGAGAAAGAAGCTGAATGAAAAATTAGGCAGATTTTGTAACTGACCATATAAGAGGTGATGGGGCTTGAGATGGGAAGAGATATGGGAGATATACAAAAGTGCAAAATGTAGAGGAGACATGAGTTAAGAGAAAAGATCATGGGGGTAGCTAGGTGGTGCAGTGGATAAAGCACCGGCCCTGGATTCAGGAGGACCTGAGTTCAAATCTGGCCTCAGACACTTGACACTTACTACCTGTGTGACCCTGGGTAAGTCACTTAACCCTCATTGCTGAGAGAGAGAGAGAGAGAAAGAGAGAGAGAGAGAGAGAGAGAGAGAGAGAGAGAGAGAGAGAGAGAGAGAGAGAGAGAGAGAGAGAGAGAGAGAAGTTCATGCATTCCATTATTTTTTAACATTTTGAGCTGGGGTGCTACTGGGCCATCCAAATGAAGATGTCTAGTAGATGACTGGTCACGACAGATTTATGTTTAAAAGAGGAGTTAATGGTGGATGTAGAAATTAGACATCCATCTCTACAGAGAAAACTGAACCTGTGGCAACTGATAAGATAAACAAGAGAGTGGGTGAAAGAAAGAAAAGAAGGGGGCAGCTAGGTGGTGCAGTGGACAAAGCACTGGCCCTGGATTCAGGAGTACCTGAGTTCAAATCCAACCTCAGACATTTGACACTTACTAGCTGTGTGACCCTGGGCAAGTCACTTAACCCCCATTGCCCTGAAAAAAAGAAAGAAAGAAAAGATTTGGGGTAACATCTGTGTTTGGGGTACAGGGCATGGTAAATGATTCAGGAAAGTACACTGAGGAAGGAACAATCTCATGAAAAACCAGGAAGGGGAGGGTATCCAGGAGTAAGGATGTTTAAACAGTGTCAAAAGCCACAGAAAGGTAAAAAAGTATGAAGAATGAATGAAGAAAGGACATTATATTTAATAATAGTAACAGTAATAACCAGCACTTACATAGCGGCTTAAATTTTGAAAAGTACATGCTATCACTTCACATTCTCTCTCCCCCCTCCCCTCTCTCTCTCTCTCTCTCTCTCTCTCTCTCTCTCTCTCTCTCTCTCTCTCTCTCTCTCTCTCTCTCTCTCTCTTTCTTTTAGTGAGGCAATGAAGGTTAAGTGACTTGCCCAGGGTCACACAGCTAGTAAGTGTCAAGTGTCTGAGGCCAGATTTAAACTCAGGTCCTATATCGTTGCCCGCATCCTCCACCAAAAAAAAAAAAAAAACCAAACCTATAAACAGTGCAGATTAGATTATACTTTTTCACTTACTTTATTTTTCTTTTAAATTTTTTGGCAACATGGATAATATTGAAATGTGCTTTGCATGACTTCACATGTATAGTTGATAATCATATTGCTTGCCTTCTCAATGGACGGATGCAGGGAAGGAAGGAAAGAATTGGGAATTCAAATTTTTATAAAACAAATGTTCAAATAAAGTATAATTATAAAAAAAACACTTGAATTAAAGTTGCAATGATATTACCCAAGAGTTAACTATAAGAATGTAAACTCTTTGAGGAGAGGGATAGTTTTGTTTTAATTTTTGAATCTTCAATGTGTAGACATCATTTTGCACATAATAAGTGCTACACACACACACACACACACACACACACACATACACACACACACATATGTATATATATATAGGTAAACCAACCATTTTATTTTCCTCTGAGTAGTTCAGGAATTTTGATAGGCAGATAGCTCTTTACGTTGGCTTTGGAGGGGGTCTGGGGGCAGCATCAGCAGGTCTGAAACAGGGTGTCCAACCCTTTCATCCCTCACGAGACAGACTCGTCACTACCTTGCTGTGGATCGTGCAGTTCACATATCGTTTGGGGAGCACACAAGAGTCAAAAACACTGGCCTCAGAGATGTCCCTGATGACCATGGCTTCCACAATGCTGCGGATGACCAACTTCTTGATGGTCTTGCCCTTGGGCACGCATCGGGCACAGGTGGAGCAGCTGATGGGCTGCACGTGGCCACGGCCCTTCTTGGCATGCCTGTTGTTCCTCCTCTTCTTGATCATCTTGTAAGTCAGAAGCCAAAAAATGTGCTTAATATATTCTTGTTGAAAAAGTACATCTTCTTAGGTGCCCCATTTATACCTAAATTTGAGTGCATGCCCCTTCTTTTGTTAGTAAAATTGTCAATTTTTAATCCATTCAAGATCATTCCACAATTTCTTTTTCTAAAGATACTATTATGCAAAGAATATTTAGGGAGGTTGTCTAGAATGATTGGGAAAACTTCCTAATTATTAGGAAACTGTCCAAAATGGGGAAGCTTAGGGGGTTCCTTAAACCTACTGGTTCTTATTATTGTTAATTATAGCAACAATAATCTTCTAGCCTTAGAAGAGGTTCTAATTTCTTATCCTCCTTGTCTTCTCTTTTGTCACTGTTCCTTATAGTCAATTTTCTCCAATTCTCTTCCCTTTCCTTGCATGCCTTGCATTCTCCTAATTTTCTTCCTACTTATCCTAACATTTTTCAGTTTGGTTGTTGTTGTAGTAGTTCACCTATCTATGATACCCCCTAAACATGAATATCTTCCAAGGATTCATTCTGGGTTGTAACCTCTATCTATGATTGTCCTCTTTCTCCACATTCTTTTCTTGGTGAAATCAGCACATTTCTATGTAAATGACTCCCCAAACTCAATACCCAGTCCCAATCTCTCCCCTCAATTCCAGTGTCACATTTCCAACTTTATGCTGGGCATTTTCAACCAGGATATACTTTTAGCATCTCAATGTTAATATTTCTAAAATTAAAGCTCTATCTTCTCCCCAAAACTCTCCACTACACAAGGCTTCCCTATTTCTATGAATGACATAACTATCCTTTCAGTCACCAAGGTTTATAACTAATCATTCTTTTTTTTTTTTTTAGGCAGTTGGGGTTAAATGGCTTGCCCAGGGTCACACAGCTAATAATTGTCAAGTGTCTAAGGCCAGATTTGAACTCAGGTCCTCCTGAATTCAGGGCTGGTGCTTTATCCACTATGCCACCTAGCTCCCCCTATAACTATTCATTCCTGATTGTTCTCCCTCTGTAATCCCCATATACAATCAGTTGCCAAGTCATACAGTTTCTACATCCATTCATTCTCTCATATGTTTGCTTCTGTCCCTTCACCTTGTCCCAGCCTTCATTCTTTATATCCTATAACTTTGCTAAAGTTGTTAATTATTTCAAATAGTTTTTTAGTTGATTCTTTGGTATTCTCTAAGTATACCATCATATCATCTGCAAAGAGTGATAGTTTTGTTTCTTCTTTGCCTATTCTAATTCCTTCCTTTTTTCTTCTTTTATTGTAATTTTTATTATTTTTTTTTTGGTTGGGGCAATGAGGATTAAGTGACTTGCCTGGGGTCACACAGCTAGTAAGTGTCAAGTGTCTGAGGTTGGATTTGAACTCAGGTCCTCCTAGATCCAGGGCCAGTGCTTTATCCACTGTGCCACCTAGCTGCCCCCTCTAGTACAATAATAAATAATAGAGGTGATAATGGACATCCCTGTTTCACCTCCGATCTTATTGGGAATGCCTCTAACATTCCCATTACATATAATGTTTGCTGATGGTTTTAGGTAGATTCTACTTATTATTTTAAGGAAAGCTCCACCCATTCTTATACTCCAGTGTTTTTAATAGGAATGAGTGTTGTATTTTGTCAAAAGCTTTCTCTGCATCTATTGAGATAATCATATGATTTTGGTGAGTTTTATTATTGATGTGGTTGGTTATTTTGATAGTTTCTTAATGTTGAACCAGCCCTGAATTCCTGGTCTAAATCTCACCTGGTCATAGTGTATTATCCTGGTGATGAATTGCTGTAATCTCCTTGCTAATAATTTATTTAAGATTTATGAATCCATATTCTTTAGGGAAATCAGTCTATAATTTTCTTTCTCTGTTTTGGCTCTGCCTGGTTTAGGCATCGATACCATATTTGTGTCATAAAAGGATTTTGTTAGAACTCCTTCACCTATTTTCCTAAATAATTTGTATAATATTGGAATTAATTTTCTTTAAATATTTGGTAGAATTCATTTGTAAACCCATCTGGTGCTGGAGATTTTTCCTTAGGGAACTCATTGATGGCTTGGTTCAATTTCTTTTTCTAAAATAAGCTTATTTAAGGATCTTATTTCCTCTTCTGGGCAGTTTATAGTTTTGTAAATATTCATCCATTTAATTTAAATTGTCAAATTTATTGGCATACAGTTGAGTAAAATAGCTCCTAATTATTGTTTTAATTCTACTTCACTGGTGGTGAATTCACCCCTTTCATTTTTTTTTTAGTGAGGCAATTGGGGTTAAGTGACTTGCCCAGGGTCACACAGCTAGTAAGTGTTAAGTGTCTGAGGCCAGATTTGAACTCAGGTACTCCTGACTCCAGGGCTGGTGCTCTCTCCATTGCACCACCTAGCTGCCCCCCAACCCTTTCATTTTTGATACTTGTATATACCTTTTCTTTCTTTCTTTCTTTCTTTCTTTCTTTCTTTCTTTCTTTCTTTCTTTCTTTCTTTCTTTCTTTCTTTCTTTCTTTCTTTCTTTCTTTCTTTCTTTCTTTCTGTGGAGAAATGAGGGTTAAGTGACTTCCCCAGGGTCACACAGCTAGTGTCAAGTGTCTGAGAATGGATTTGAACTCAGATCCTCCAGAATTCATGGCCAGTGCTCTATCCATTGAGCCACCTAGCTGCCCCATGGTATATACATTTTTTCCCAGCCTTCACTCTTACTGCAATAACCTCCTAATTAATCTTCCTCTCTTGATTCCAACTCATCTTCCACAAGCTGCCAAATTAATGTTTCTAATGTACCAATCTGATCATGCCATTCAATCTCTTAAAGTTTTTCAGTGAATCTCCATTGCCTAAAAATAGAATATACACCAATCAATTCAACTCCAAACTTACCAGTTTTATTTCATCAAATTTTTGAGTTGGAGAAAGCATCACTGGGTTTGAGTAAAAGTTCATTTGTAAGCATTATGGAAGAAGATGATGAATAAATATAAGCAGTATTCCCTACAAACTAATGGAAAAGAGGTGACAAGGGTCTTTTCTAATTCTTATGCCTTCTGGATAAAGGAGAAGAATTTAACACACAGTAGTGGTGTAGGTGGTAAGAGTAGATATGGCCAAATGCAGGGAGATTATTATTAGATACATTTCTTTTGTAGTAAAATATAAAACAAAATGCCTCCAGCATTTGCATTCGAATCTGCCAAGTAAACATAGAATTTTTCTTGACGGGCCAAGCTGGGGAGGCAAAGAAAATAGCTAATGGAATGCTTACCTGGAACTTATTATCCATTGAGTAAGAAGCCCTGCAGTCAGATTCTGTCTTTGGAAGAAAAAATAGAGCACGTGGGAGAATAGGAAGTATTTTGTGTTGGAAGACAAAACAAAACACTGGATACAGACTTACCTCTCCTACTAACAACCTATGTGAACTCAGATAAATCAACAACTTCTCCATTGGTTAATGAACATACTGTAATAGCTACCCTAGCTGGCCCAAAGATCATGACTTCATTGATGTGAAAGTACTCTGAAAATGTAGACATTATATTAAAAAGTAATATGTAGGGGCAGCTAGGTGGCACAGTGGATAGAGCACCAGTCCTGGAGTCAGGAGGACCTGAGTTCAAATCTGGCCTCAGAAACTTAACACTTACTAGCTGTGTGACCCTGGGCAAGTCACTTAACCCAAATTGCTTCACACAAACAAAAACAAAAGCAAAACAAAACAAAAAAAGTAATATGTAATCATAAGTGAAGGCAGCTCAGTGGTGAAATGGATAGACTGCTGGGTTTGGAGTCAGAAAGAGCTTAGTTTAAATCTTGTCCAGACACCTAATAGCTGTGTGACCCTGAAAAAATCACTTAATGTCTCTTAGCCTCAGTTTCCTTATCTATCAGTTGGAGGTGGTGGACTTAATAACCTCAAAGGTCCCTTACAGATCTAAAATCTCAGATTCAATCTATAATCTAGTCCAATTCTCTAATTTTACAGCAGAGGAAATTAAGAGAAATGATATTAAAGAGAATGAAGGGATTTGCCTAAGGTCACGTAGCTTGTAAGTATATGAGATATAATTTGAACCCAGATCATTTGATTCTGGGCCTTTTTTCATAGCTCCATTTTGAAATCTTCGCTGTTTCTGCTTTTCAGAAAAGTAGACTATGTCTGTAAGGTGATCTTAGCATCTCATCTTTGCCTTTGTCATTAGGAAGACTGCACTGGTGCCATCAGATTTCCCTTCAGAGTTCCAGCAATACAGGTGGGCCTGGAGTTATCCTACATGCAGAAGGTAGCATAAAATATGTAAGATGGAAAACAGTCTCTAATGCATAATCAAGGGCCAACTGTGACTCTCTGACTTCCTGAGTTCCATGTCTATCTGGACCTACAGAAACTTCCCATTTCTTCTACACTTTAATGATTTCCTGAGACTTGATCCCTCATTTCCCCAAACCTATGGCATCTCATTCTCTTTGTTGGCTGTATTCTGTGGATTCATCTGCTCATGTGACTAAGCTTTAGCATCTGCCAAATCCCTCATGCTTAGTTGGACTCCTTGGTTTTATCCCTTTTCATCAGTCCTGTTCCAGTGATGCCCACAGTCCCAATGTGATGCAATTGTTAGAGAATCACCCCATACTAAAATAACATGAGTTTTTTTCCTTTTCAACATCATTCCAAGGTCATTCCTGTTTGAGGCACCCCAAGGATCTAGATATCAAATATTTTTCTCTGTTGTCTCCTGTAGGAATCTCCAATGCAGAAAATATATTAGCTACTTTTCATTCCACTGCTAAACATTTGCAATTATTCATGCCTGCCCTACTCATTAAAACAGCTGTGAACCAAAAATACTTCATGGTGTGCAACGGAAATAGTACAGATTATTCTGGGAAACATGCGCACGTGCACACACACACACATACACACACACACACATTCTCTCCCCATCATTCTGGAAAACATTATGAGGTCTGCCACCAGGTGTCACTAAGTTCTTTATTAATACAAGACCATATTTTTGTAATAATGTCTAGTTAGGCAGCTTATTTTTTTCACCTTTAGTTTTATCAGTATAAATTAAGAAACTGGTTCTAAATTGTATACCTATTTTTTAAAAAAATGAGAAAATAGCACCTCCAGTTGCAGATTTGAATTGGTGCCTTCTGATTAGCAATTGCTTTTCAGAATGGACAAAATGTTTCACATCAAAGAAGGAGAGTCACATGGGGGCACTGTGAACATAAATCTCTTCCTCACAGCCACACAGCTAGTATATGCCAGAGACACAGGAAACCACTATGCCAAGCTGACTCCTCCAGGTCTATGAATTATAGACAAGTTGGCAATCTGAATCAGTGGAGGGAGTTTCCATACCTTACATTCCCAATGTTGATGACATGACAGAAGCTGATAGTACCCCTTACCCTCTACCCCATACCTCCTATGTAAAATGAGACAGCTGAATCAGATAACCTATATAGTCCCTTCTAACTCTAGATTTAGAATCCAAGAATCTTACAAAATTAAAAAGTTGTTTCTTTAAAACTCTGTCATCAAGTAGCCATATGACCTGTCAGCCTTGTGACCAATAAATGTCATATCAATGGTAGCCAAATTCAATATACATTTATTAAATATCTACTATGTACAAGTCACTCAAAATTTCAAAAAATTACATGGTCTGTGCCTTTAAGGAGTTTAGAAAGTAGTTGGAGACTATATGTATTAGGAGGTGATTAATTGGATAGAAGATCTCAAAGACAGTTAATAAGATAAGGAAGTAACATGGAATCAGCACTGTCTTTGGAGCCAGAGGACCTGGGTTCAAATTCATTCTCTGATGTTTATTCCTAATAGAGTGACCCCTGAAAAGTCTTTTGACTCCCCAAGGACTCAGTCTCATCTTTAAAGGAAAAGGATTGAACTAGATGGTGTCTGAAGCCCCTCTGGCTCTAATTCTCTGATCCTCTAATCAGGGTGAGAAGGATCACCACTGTCTGAGGACAACCACAGAATGCTTCTTGGATAAGGCATCACGTGAGTTTAATCTGACTGGTACAAATAGTTAAGTGGCATCTGAGTTCAAATGGAGAAATTATGTCACTTTGTTTATATTTAAGAATGCAGAGGTCAGGAAGACATGGATTCAAATCCTGTCCCTAACACTTATTATCTATATGTATGACCCTCCCTGGGCCAGGAATTATTTACAAAGTCATAGATGGGTTGCTACTTGCATTGTGGGAGGGAGTTGCTCACACTGACAAAATAACAGATCCTTCAGTATTTGTGTATAGGAATCTAAAAGATGGAGTGATCATTGTAACCACTGGAGGTATGGTATGGCTTCAGAGAGACAATGAGGTCTATCATTTCAAAAAGATAAATAACATTTACCAAGCGATATTTTCAGATTTGCCTGGCCGCTGTGTGCAAGACACAATGGAAGCATGTTGAAGATAGATATTGTTTTTTGCTCAGGACCTTTGATTAAGTGAGTGTTTACTGTATAGTTGTTGGAATAGCTTGATTTGGACTGGGCTAGATTATATGGGTTAGAAAGGGAGAGGGAAAGAGTTCTGGAAGAAGACATTGAATTTTGATTTTGTCATGGAAGCCACCCAAAGTTTCTAATTACATTTTGTCACCTAAAAGCCTGTTCCATTTTGGGCATTCCAGAACAGTCAGTACTGCCAATGATGCCTATCCCCAATGAGGAAATGTCATAACAGGCTACCTGTATGCTGTTTGTTGTTGTTCAGTTGTTTCAGTCACATCCAACCCTTCATGATTCCATTTGGTGTTTTCTTGGCAAAGATACTAGAGTGGTTTGCCATTTCCCTCTACAGCTAATTTTTTATATAAGATATACTTTAACTTACTTCTCTGGCAAAGACCAACAAACATGTTCTTTTGGCCTGCATAGGACTGACCTGGTGAAAAAGATTTCTATTTCTTAGGGCATGTGCAGTACACAAACTAAACCCTTCTTTCATTCTGTCACAGAGCATTTAATAAGTATGTATTACAGACTTGGCATTGTGTTTAGGGTTGGGCATACAAGTACAAAGAATGAACTCAAGTATGGTCCAGGTTTCTGTGCTTCTAACCAGGATATTCACAAGAGCACTGTCAGCCAAAAGTCGATGATAGTCAGTTGTTGCTTTGCTGGGCAAGTGATAACACATCCAGCAGGGCTCACAAGTCCCCAGGGAGGAAGGTTTTCATCACGCATTCAGTCTGCTACTAGGAGATGAAGTGACAATTCACCCAGTGGAATAGCTAGGACAGGATAAGTGAGATGTCTGCCTCAGGGGAGACACTAAAGAAACAGTGTGTGTGTTTGTGTGTGAGTGAGTGTGTGTGTGTACACGCACATGCAGAGGCTGGAGAAACTTAGACCTAGGATTCCATCATGAAGTAGTATGGTATAGTGTGTAGAGTGCTAGAATTAGAATCAGGAAGAACTGGGTTCAAATCCTACCTCTGAAGCTTCCTAAGTAACTGTGAACAAATAAGTCAGTTAACATTTCAGCCAGTTTCCTCCTTGATAAAATGTAGACAATAAATATCTGTAGAAATTGCCTCACAGGTTTTGTTGAGAGGTCCAAATTCTATGTGTAAAACATTTTTCAAAGTACAGCATTATTTAAATGCCATAGAAATCATAGCTTTAGAGTTGGAAGGGTCCGCAGAGGCCATTTGGCTCCACCCCTTAACTTTATAGATGAGGAAAGAGGTCCAAGGAATTTAAGTAACTTGCCCAAGTTCACATAGGTAGTGTTGGAAGAAGGATATGAACCTAGGTCCTTGGACTTCAGTGGACCAGTGCTTCACTATTTCCTAACAACAGCAGTGGTCTATTCAGCAAGAAGCCATTAGTTAGGTTCTTGATGTGGTAGCCTTTTTCTGTGGCAACTGTCAAATTAGAATAGATATTTTCAGAGGGGCTAGGTTATTATTGGACTCGATGTCAGGAAGACCTGCGTTAAACTTCCACCTAATGGAGGACCTAGGTGGTGCTGTGAATAAAGCACCGGCCCTGGATTCAGGAGGACCTGAGTTCAAATGCAGCCTCAGACCCTTGACACTTACTCATTGTGTGACCCTGGGCAAGTCACTTAACCCCCATTGCCTGGCAGAGAGAGAGAGGGAGAGAGAGAAAGAGGGAGGGATGGATGGAGGGAGAGAGAGAGAGAGAGAAAGAGAGAGAGAGAGAGAGAGAGAGAGAGAGAGAGAGAGAGAGAGAGAGAGAGAGAATATTCCACCTCAGACACTTGCTAGCTGTGATTTGGTGAAAGTCACTTCCTTCCCTAACATCTCAATTTCATCTTTAATATGAGGGGGTTGGACTCAGTAACTGCTATGGTCCCTTCCAGCTCAAAATCTATGATCCTTAGGAGACAGGGAAATTCCCTTTACTTCAGGTCTTCAAAGAGACGTTTAAATGCTTTACTTGTCAAGGATATTATAGAGGGGATTCTTGGTCAGATATGGGTTGAATTCAATGACCACAAAGTTTTCTTCCGACTCTGAAATTCATCCCCCCTTTTCCAGACTCCCTGATGTCACTTGAAAATCCTCAAAAATACCCTCAGGTAGCAAAATAGTTCCTCATTGTGAGAAGTGTAATGATTGGAATGACACCACCTCCTGGAGAGTTACTGTAGGAAAGCTCCACCATGAGGAGAAGGCATCTGAGGGCAAGCCATGCGGTCAGGTCCTTGGCATCAGGAAGTGACATTGGCTCATGGGTACTGTCTATCTAAGCTATGAGCCAATTAGCTTCGTGCTGTGTGTGTGTGTGTGGGGGGGATGTTCCCAGTTTCAGAGGAGGCTTTTGGGAGGAAGGAGGAAGCATTGGGTCCTTTTTGTTCCTGACCTTGTTATGGTGGGTTGGATGATGGGGTCTCTTAGAAATAGTTAGATTTTTACCTTTCTCTCAGATCCTAATGCTCTTTAATAAATGCTTAAATACTCTAGCTAAAGCTTATAATTTATTGGTGACCACTCATTAGATATTTTAGACAGACTAGCTAGAATTTTAGCCCTTATAGAAGAAACCTGGTGCCTTTTAATAAGGAAGAGCAGGCTGGAGAGTTAAATAACCATGCTATTCCCTCCAAATAGACTCAATTTAACCACAATGTAATCTTACTTAAACACAATGCACTAAAAAATATAGCCAATCTATTTGACGATGATGGGTTTGGAGCAGTGATTTGTGGACATTGGAGATGTTGTTAGCAAGCTCAGCTGGCAGTCCAACCATTCCTCAAGTGCATTATTTCTCTTTAGATGCCTACAATATTCAGGCTACCACAGCTTTCCTCCTAGATCCCAGAGCCCTGCATTATTTTCTGAACTGCTAGTTACTATTCTTAGTTACCAGCAATTTAGCTTTTATGCTCATTCCCTTGTCCATTCTTGAACCACATGATGGTGAGTCAAAGCCTGGGGAGAGCAGCAGTGTGAAGGGAACTGGGGTCCTAGCATTGAACTTAATGAGTAGTCTTGGGTATTATCCCACAGCACTTTCAGCTTTTATTCTTTTAAATATGGATGTGGTTCGTCTGAACACACTGACTCACTCTCCAACATGTTGAATAGATCATTTGCATGTCCTATAACTTACAGCCCAAATCATGAAAACTGACTAGAACATAGTGGACTAAATGGGGCACTGGAAGCCTGGGAGCTGGGGGTGGTATATCAGCAAAGGCACATGAAGACAGAGAGACTCTATTTGTTTATTTTAGAATTTTGCTCAGGATCTTTGTAAGAAATAATTTACTAATGTATGAAATGTTGGATTACAAGACTTTGTCATTGAGAACCATAAAGAATCTGATGTGGACAAAAGTATACTTCATATTTGTAGGATATTTCAAAAGTAATACAATGAAGCAAATCTCACTTTCTGCAGGGGGTCCTTCATGGAATACACGCCCCCCCCCCCCACAACACACACATACTTTCTTCCCCTCTAACCCAACACCTGTGCCTACTTGCTGGGATTTTGTTTCATTTACATTATTTACACACAAATCCATCACAAATACATTTTTAGTATCTTTTTCTCCCCATTGGAAAGAAACATTTTGAAGAAAAGAGACTAACATTTTTTCTTTGTTTCGCCAGAACTGACAACACAGTAAAAGCTAGGTAAATGTTTGCTGATAGATTGAAGAAAACACAGAAATTGGGGGTTACCTTATAGCTGCTCTCCAGCAAGGCACTGATAGGGTCTTTCCTATTATTTCTATAGATGAGATGGAGAGATAATGGTCTAGTTGTGTTGAATGAGAACTTGGTTTATAACCAGTCACAAAAAGTTATGATTAATGGCAGCTGAGAGGGAGGTTACATGGATTTGTCCTTGGACCTGTTTTGTTTTATACACACACACACACACACACACACACACACATTCACACACATGCCATGTCACTGACTTGGATGAAAGCATAGATGGTGATCACTCATCAAATTTTCAGAGCATATGGAGGAGAGAGAGAGAGAGAGAGAGAGAGAGAGAGAGAGAGAGAGAGAGAGAGAGAGAGAGAGAGGACTATCATGATTAATAGCATAAATATGAAGCCCTACCCTTGAGTATAAAACAACAATTGTACAAATGTAAAGGAGGATGATCAGGGTACTCTAATAATGGGATCACAGGGCACAGACCTTGACACAGGTATCTGGAGAGCAATCCCCATGGAAGCAGGCAAGGGTCCTATAGTCTCATCAAGTGCAGTGTGGGAACTCCCAGGGATGCTGCTGATCAACACTCCTCTTAACCAAGTACAAAGTCAGAGATATGTGGCTGGTTAGCGATGAATGTGCCATTGAGAGGTTGAACTAATCCATCCAAAGAAGGGCAGCCAGAATGGGTAACAGATTTAAAATCATATCATTAAAGTCATATCAATGGAAGATTTTGAGATGTTTAGCTCAGAGAAGAGAAGACACAGATGGTAAATGATCACAGATATCAAGTGTGTAGAGAGGGGGACTAAATTTATTTTCTTGTCACTAGAGGGCAGAACAAGGAGCAATGGGCAAAAGTTTAGAGAAGTGAATTTCCACTCACCAGTTTCCAAACCCATAAACATTAATATATCCCAAGCCTCTGGCCCTGGGCTTTCTTTTCTCTATCTGTATCATCTTTCTTCACAATTCTATCTATTTCTATTGGTTGCTTTTCATTCCTAACCACATTTAAGAGGTTGTGTGATGTAGAGGATAAGACATTTGCCTTGGAATCAGGGTGACCTGACTTCAACTATTTTTTTTCGATGCTTAGTTGTTGTTGTTTGTCCTTCATTCTTTTTTTTTTTTTTTTTTTTTTTTTTTTAGTGAGGCAATTGGGGTTAAGTGACTTGCTTAGGGTCACACAGCTAGTAAGTGTTAAGTGTCTGAGGCCGTATTTGAACTCAGGTACTCCTGACTCCAGGGCCGGTGCTCTATCCACTGCGCCATCTAGCTGCCCCGTCCTTCATTCTTAAAGAGGACCATGACATCAGGGTGATGTCATGACTTGCAATGAATTGGATTTAAGTGAGGGAGGGCTGTGCAAAGTCACTAGCCTCACTCTCTCTGCCAGAGCCATCTGGGTTCAGTGGCAAGATTTACATCAGGATAACTCAAGATGGCCTCAGGTGTTTAAGGCAATTGGGGTTAAGTGACTTGGCCAGGGTCACAAAGCTATTAAGTGTCTGAGGTGAGACTTGAACTCAGGTGCTCCCAACTACAGGGTCAGTGCTCTATCCACTGTGTTACCTATCTGGGTCTAGATACTTAGTAAGAAGGAAATGGTAAACCGGGCTAGTATCTTTGCCACAAATGGGGTCACGAAGAGTTGGACATGACTGAAAAGTGACCGAACAAGAACAAATGATTCTTGGCAAGGCACTGTCTCCCTGGGTCTCAATTTCCTCTTCTGTAAAGTGATGATATTGGACTTGATGGTCTCTAACCTTTCCTCAAATGCTATGATTGATTGCTTCCTGAAGATCTGCCTATATAGCACAAATCTATGTAGTGTGCTGTCCTGTTTAAGAAAATTTGTTCTTAAGTGTTTTCTGATTTTTTAAATGGCCTACAAGTAATTTTTGGATACAAGAATATAGAGGAATGACATCCTACTATCTTGTACTACAAGCACCCAGCACAGCCTTCTCTTGGTTATGGCTATCTTGGAGTAGCCCAACAAACTCCAAAGGACCAGTATGGGAGCCACTGCAGGATCAGAGTCAAGTTTGCTTTGAAAATCCCAAAGAAAGAAATGTGACACATGTGAATGAACCACATCACACCTTTCCTCTGAACTGTTGCTGAGGTTTTCTCCTTAGCTCCAAAGAGAGCAGTCAGTCACTGTTCGCCATCTGTCCCAGTTCATTTTGGTCTGCTGCAGCTGCAGCTCCATGGCTAAGCAAAGCTCTCAACCCTCTTCATCCCAAATACAAAACGTGCAGCTGCTTGTCCAGCAGAGTCCACTGAGGGATGTTTTTCCCTTTTCTGTAGGTCTAAATTTCTCAGAGCAGCTCATCACTCTGCCAGTCTTAGGCAAAAGCACAAGGCACACATTTGAGAATGAGTCCTCACCCATCCCATCAAGACCCAGGGTTTTTGGACCATGTTTGGAACTGACAGTGCCTCTGTTGGTATGTGTATGTGTGCGTGCAAAAGAGAGAGAGAGAGAGAGAGAGAGAGAGAGAGAGAGAGAGAGAGAGAGAGTGAGGGAGGGAGGGAGGGAGAGAGAGGGAAACAGGATAGAAGAAGAGAGAAAAAAACAGAAAGAAAAAAGTAGAGAGAAGAAGAGAGGGAGAAAGGGGGAGAAGGATGGATTTTTTTTGTTTCACCGTGCATATTTTTCTGAGTTTTCTTTTCTCTTTTCAATTGGGGTAAAGAGAGAAAATAGATTTTTTTTGGTTGATTGAAAAAAATTCAAAAGATAGAAAGATGAAGGAGAGAGAAGACTGCACTAGGGGAAAGAAAGGACTAGAGCATGCATCATTTTAACACTGGCAAACCTCAGGTGGGAATGCAGTCATACTTTTGTCTCTTTCCTTATTGCCTCTGGCTCAGACCTGAAGAATTATACCTTCAGAAGGAGGCATTATTCATGTTCAACATGCCCTGAGTTGGTCTAGAATCGAATATCAAAGGCTTTTCACTGAAGACAGTCACGCATGCTCTGGAGCAATTCCCAGCTTACGTGAATTGTACCATTGCTATAGAACTGGTGTTTTAATACAGAGTCTCTTCTGGACTTTTGAAATAGACCATATAATCATAGCTTTGCCTCACATCAATATGTTCCCCTTGCCCAGGGGAGCATGTTCTTGTTCCATGACATGTACATGGCAGATGCAACTCACGGCACTCTTTATGACTTCAGAGCTACTCTCAACAAGTCAAATCTTGTTTTGACAGACTCTGAGGGCCAGTCTGATTGCCTGGCTGTCCCTGTGACTTTGTCCTCTCAAATATTCTGCATTAAATTTTAGGGAACTATTTCACAAAATCGTTCAGAGAAGAGGTCTCACCACATCATGGCCCTGCCCAAAAATCTTCCCTAATTCATGTAGGATAAAATACAAATTGCTCACCCTGGCATTTAAAGCCCTTCACACCCCAGTTCTAATGACTCTTGCTAGAATTTTTTCATGTCATTCCCTTTCACACACTCTATGTTCCAGCCAAACTGGCCTACTTCTTGTTCCTCAAAATTGGCATCCAGTGTCTGACCCAGTGTCTTGGTATAGGCTGGCCTGAATGTCTTTGTAACAGCAGTGATGCTTGTGAGTCGTGTTGTTTGGAATATCCTTCTCGCCTCTGTCTTTGAGAATCTTTAACTTCCTTCAGGGCTCAACTGAAATGTTTCATTTTGTAGGAAACCAGGCCTTATTCTAAGTTCCTCTTTCACCTCAAATCATCTTGCATTAATTTATTTTTGTAAATGTAAATCATCCCTTTCCCCTGTAGAATTTCTGTTCCTAAACTCTTTTTTTTGTTTATTTTGCCTTTTTGTTTCTAGTACTTGTCATTGGACTTAGCACAAAAGAAGGCATTAGTAAATGTTTGCTGCATTGAATACATGTGTTCTATCTCTCTGAACTAAAGGATAAAATCTCAAAGGATAAGGGCCATGCCTTGTACATTTTGTATTCTCAGTGTACAATTTAAGGGTGGGAATAAACCTCCATTCTAATTAATCAGAGAAGGCCTAGATGCCTTGATTGAATCAATTAATTAGTTCTGAGAAAAGTGCTGTGAATAATTTCTTAATCAGTATGAAGGAATCATACGGGGCGGGGTGGGGGGGACTCTTTGGGTCACTGGAAGAAAACAAACAAGAGATAACTTCTTATTGGTTGAGGAGAAGCAGTCACACCCTTTCGGTTAGTGGATATAATAGGAAGCCAATCCAGGAGTTCAGGGGCAGTTAAGTAGATAGAGTGCTGGTCCTGGAGTCAGGAAAACTCATCTTCCTGGATTCAAATCTTCCCTCAGGAACTTAATAGTTGTGTGACCCTAGGGCAGTCACATAGCCCTGTTTGCCTCAGTTTCCTCATTTGTTAAATGAGCTAGAGAAGGAAATGGAAGACCATTCCAGCATCTTTGCCAACAAAACCCCAAAATGGTGTCATGAAGAGTCAAACACAACAGAAAAATGACTGAAGAGCAACACCCAGTAGTTTAGCAATTATAATGGGAGGTTAGTCTAGTGGTGATTGAATCTAGTGATGAAGAACTCCTGCAAATGATCGTTAAGGAGATATGAGAGAGTTCTCTCTCCTCAATCTCCCTATTGACCAGGTGATGACCCTGTAGACTTTGAAATTTTTTTTGGGGGGGGACTTTGAAAAAGTCTATTCAGAATTTCCATCAGCATTCATATATATATATATATCAGATTGCTTTTCATCTTGGGGAGTGGGGACAGAAGGGAGGGTGGGAGAAAAATTTGGATCTAAAAGTCCTATGAAAACAAATGTTGAAAACTATCTTTCCAGGTAACTGGAAAATAATAAAATACTGTCAAAGGAGAAAAAAGAGAACTCCACAAAGAGAAAAGAACTTCCAGTATCCAGGAAGTTTGCATTTACTTTTTAGGTATCTGTGTTATCTAAGTTTGAGTCCACGCTCCCAAAGGAAGAGTATTGTTGTGATTCAGGGACCAATTTTATACCTGGTTAATACCTGACTAATAAATACTCTTCCTAGATTATAAATGTCTGGCTAATAATCAATGAGAAGTAAAGTAGTATAGGTTCATTAGGGGCAGCTACGTGGTGCCGTGGATAAAGCACCCAGTCCTGCATTCAGGAGGACCTGAGTTCAAATCTGGCCTCAGACACTTGACACTTACTAGCTGTGTGACCCTGGGCAAGTCACTTAAGCCTCATTGCCCCGCTCCCCCAAAAGTAATAGTAATCTAAAACTCAGGCCCTCATGGTTACCTCCAGATCCCTAAGTTGGAGTAGAAGCCACCTCATGAGAGCAAAACCCATTAATGTTAAATTGGAGTTAGAGAAGTAGCCATGGAGGAATTGCTAAACTACTTTGGTACCCCACACATGGTAGGCACTCAATAAATGATTGTTGATTATTCAACAACAATTATTTTGCACAGGATTTCTCATGTGTAAAAATGTTATTTTAATGAAACTTTTCCTGAACTCAGCCAGCATGGGATGCACAGA
Source organism: Dromiciops gliroides (assembly GCF_019393635.1). Taxonomy (NCBI): domain Eukaryota; kingdom Metazoa; phylum Chordata; class Mammalia; order Microbiotheria; family Microbiotheriidae; genus Dromiciops; species Dromiciops gliroides. Next base: position 736,157,021 of record NC_057861.1, read on the forward strand.
ATTAGCTACCAATCCACACAGAACAGATTCAATGGATAAAAGCCTTAGCTATCCATCAGACCAACAAGAGACATATGATAGGAATACCACACTTTCTCAGTGAAATGTCTTGAAACAAAGCTAATTGACTCAGTAAAAACACTGGGATACCATGACAGGAGTGTGGTCAATGTCCAAGACAAACAAACATAAACACAATCTCCTTGGGACTGAAACTGCTAATTCCCTGCCAAGCAACCTGACAATCCTTCCTTTGATAGTCTTTGAGTACAGAGCATCAGTGTTTCCACTGTGATCTTTCTAATGTTACTCATGGGTGAAGAGACAGGAGAGTCTCCTGAAACATGGTCTAAAGAATATCTGATCAATAAGTTTGTTTGTTTGTTTTTGGTTTTGTTTTTTGTGGGGCAATGAGCATTAAATGACTTGCCCAGGGTCACATAGCTAATAAGTGTCAAGTGTCTGAGGTCAAATTTGAACTCAGGTCCTCCTGAATCCAGGGCTGGTGCTTTATCCCACTGTGCCACCTAGCTGCCCAATAAATGTTTTTACTAGGATTTTAAAGGGTTGTACATATGGGAAGGTGTCAGTCCATAGAGAGAAACCCTCTGCAGAGGCTAGGAAGAACTAGTATTCTTTTCCCTATAGAGGTGGAAGAAAAGGCAGCTAGGTGGCATAGTAGATAGAGCACTGGAGCTGAAGTTGGGAGGACCTGAGTTCAAATCTGAACTCAGACACTTACTAGCTGTGTGACTTTGGGCAAGTCATTTAACCATCTGGGTCCCTCTCTAGTCATCCTGATGTATACCTTGCCACGGGACCCAGATGGCTGTGCAGGAGAGAGTGAGGCTGATGACTCTGCCCAGCTCTCCCTCACTTAAATCCAATTCAGTGCAAGTTATGACATCACCTGGATGTCATGGTCCACTTTGAGAACAAAGGACAAACCCCAACAACAACAGGAGGAGGATCCATGGGTTTATTTCTAGGTAGCTCCAAAGAGCAGATCATATTGTACCACTAGAGTAACAGATGAAGATGTGTACTTGGCAAGCACCTGGGTAAAAGAGCAGGCTCTTAAATAAGAGCACTCATGGGAAGAATGCTTCTCTTTCTTCATGGATCTTGTGAAGCAGACCCACCAGAGATCTTATGACACTCAGGCTTTATCACACTCTTTTTTATGCCTCATGTATTTTCCCTTAGCATTACTTAAATGTTGAATATACTCTGGAGGCTTTTTTTTTTGGATAGCTAATCCCCCCACCAACAAACCAAAATCTTAATCACAACTATCTATGATGTGTCCAAAGGTCAACATACGCTCAATCTCTATAACTTGAGTTGATTATGTTTGTTGAAAGCATTAGAATATATAGTGGATGATTCAGGAACTGACACAGAAACAAACATTTACTGAGAAGGTAAGTAGGTCATTGATATAGGTGCAGAAAAGCGATCCATGAGGGACAAAGAGCTGGTTACTATCATACTATCTTTCCATGCAGGGTCATAGCATTTAGGAGACTAATTATTCTCCACCCCTGCTGCTAGTTTCAATCCTCTGTAGGGGTCTGAAAGGAAGAGAAGAATGGGAGGAGAAGTCTGGTGGAATCAGGATGAATATGAAGGGGAGAATCACATCAAACTGAGAATTCCCCATGACACCCCCACCTCCATGACATTCAGATGACTTAGGACACATCAAGTGTGTGTATAATATGTTAAATTATATAAAATATATGATATACACATGTGTGTGTGTGTCTGTAACTTCAGAGGAAAGGCACTAGCATTAAAGAGGATCATAAAAGACTTCCTGTAGGCATTTTTTTTTAAGTTTAAAGAAATCTGGGCAGACAAGAAGTGGAGATGATGAGGCAGAACACTCTAGGCATGGAGGATGGCCAATGGAAGTGCTCAGAGTTGGGAGGATTGTCATGCTCAAGAAAAAAAAAGGTCAGTGTCACTAGAACACAGAGTACTTGGTGGTGGATAAGGTATAAGGAGATTAGAAACATGGGAAGTAGGGGCAGCTAGGTGGCGCAGTGGATAGAGCACTGGCCCTGGAATCAGGAATACCTGAGTTCAAATCTGGCCTCAGACACTTAACACTTACTAGCTGTGTGACCCTAGGTAAGTCACTTAACCCCAATTGCCTCACTTAAAAAAAAAGAAAAGTCAAAGAGAGGGCTTCATATAGAGGCAATAGGGAGCATAACACGGTCAGATCTGTGCCTCAGAAAGATCAGTTTGACAGCTAAATGAAGGATGGCCTAGAGTGAGGAAAGACTTGGCCAGGAGCCCTGCCAGAAGTCCAGGTGTGAGGCAATGAGGGCCTGCACCAGGATGGTGGCAGTATCTCAAAGAAGGGGAATGTATTTAGGAGAGATGTTATAAGGGTAAAATTGACAAGATTTGGGGGCAGCTAGATGATGTAGTGGATAAAGCACTGGCCCTGGATTCAGGAGGACCTGAGTTCAAATCTGGTCTATGACACTTGAAACTTACTAGCTGTGTGACCCTGGGCATTGCCCACCAAAAAAAATTGACAAGATTTGACAGCAGATTGGGTATGAGGGGTTAGAAGGAGGAAGGTGTTGAAGATGGCACCTGAGTGAATCTGGGTGATTGGGAGGGACAAGGGGATAGAGGGGTAGGGGTAGATATTGAGTTCAATTTTGTATGTGTTGAGTTTAAGATGTCTGTGAGACACTACAAGACATCAGAGTTTGTGAACAGAAAAAAACTATCTTGCACCCAGTTTACCTATCCAATTACAGTTTATTTACATAAAAGTCAACTTAAACATTTACTAACATTTCAGCACGTGCTAGTCAATGGGTGCTAAAGATATTATGATATAAAAAAAGAAAAAATCTTTTATGCAGCATATCTTCTTTTGAGTGAACATAATATGTATATGGATTAATAAATACAAGACCATTTCAGGAGAAGGGGACATGGAGAATGGGAAAGGCTTCCTGTCTTTTACAGGAACCTGAGCTAAGCCTTGAAGGAAGATAGGGAGTTGATTGGAATGAGGGAAGTTGGAGTTTGTTTAAGGTGGGGCGTAGGGGCAGGGTCTGCTAAAATGTGGATGTGGAAAATAGAATAGCTTGTGTTTTAGCTTGGCTGGAACATGGACACTTCACTGTGGCATATGGACACTCCCTCTTCTCCATTCCAACTACTAGCCTTCCTGACTTCGTTTATTTTGTTTTGTTTTTAGCAGGGCAATTAGGGTTAAATGACTTACCCAGAGTCACATAGCTAATAAGTATCAAGTGTCTGAGGCTGGATTTGAACTCAGATTCTCCTGAATCCAGGGTTGGTGTTTTACCACTGCGCCCCCTAGCTGCTCTCTTTGACTTCCTTTAAGTTCCAACAAAAATCCCACCTTTTATAGGAAGGCTTCCTTCACCCCTCTTAATTCCAGTTTTTTTCCTCTTTTAATTATTTTCTATTTATCCTGCAGCTAGTAGGCACAGTGGCCTTGGAGTCAGGAGGACCTGAATTCAAATCTCTCACCTCAGACACTTACTAGCTCTGTAAACTTGGGCAAGTCGTTTAGCCCTCTTTGCCCCCCTCCAAAAAAAAAGCCAAATTCATTTCTGCCAGCAGATGGGAAAAGTAACAAAATGCAACCTTTCCCTCAACATCCATGTTCATTTTTTAAAAATTGAAACATACTTTTATTGATGGGAAAATCATAAAGTTTGAGCTGGAAGAGAACTCTGAAGTCATCTGCTCCAACTTCCCCCTTTGGGGTTTTCTTTGGCAAAGATCCTGTGTGGTTTACCATTTCCTTCTCCAGCTCATGTTACAGATAAGGAAATGAAGCCAAATAGGATTAAGTGACTTGCCCAGGGTCACACAGCTAGGAAATGTCTGAGGCCAGATTTGAACTCAGGAAGAATAGTCTTCCTGACTCCAGTATCAACACGTTGTACGCTATGGCACCACCTAACAGCCCAATCACCAACATCCGTATTGGGAAGGGGTTGATTAAAAAATCAACATCAATAAGATTAATGAAGGGGTAGCTAGGTAGTACAGTAAATAAAGCACTGACCTTGGATTCAGAAGGACCTGACTTCAAATCCAGCCTCAAACATTTCACACTTACTAGCTGTGTGACCCTGGGCAAGTCACTTAACCCTCATTGGCCCACAAAAAATAAGATTAATGAAAATTAAACTGTTAAAATAGTCATTCATGAAGAGGAAATTCCCTCTGATTCCCCACCAGCTCCTCTGGGGAAGAGGCCTTCAACCCATTCATTTCTAGTTACTGGTGAAGGCATCTCCTCCGTCCTTGTTTGAGAGGAAATCTTTACAAGTGGAAGGTCTATTATTGGGTCAGGCCTCTCCACACTAATTTGGCCTCAATTGACCTCTCCCCTTTCCCACCTGGATCTAGTAGTGAAATGCTATTTCCTCCTCCTCCTTCTCCTCTTCCTCCTTTTCCTCCTCTTCTTTTTTTTCCTCTCCTCCCCGCTGATCCATCTCTTCTCCTGCTGTCCACTTGTAGAGTCATATCCTTATATGTGGTTTTGATTACTTATACTTTGCAAGATATCTTGGGGTTTGGGGGCTAGATTTTATTGACTTCCATATTTATTTATTCCATTATTTTTTTCCACAAAAAAACTGGAACCCTTTCATCTCAAGTACTTTTTATTCCCACTTTTCAGAAATATGGCTCTGGTAAACCAGACTTTTTTAAAGCCTTTTGAGATTCAAATGGACCTATTAGATTATGCCTTTAAACCCAAATCACTCTGGTTCTCACTGACTGGTCAATGAAAGGTCCCCAGTCCAAGCCTCACTTGTTCATTGTTTAGGTTAGATGGCTCCAAGCGAATGTAAATAACAATTATTTCTGTTCTAGCCAGAAACTCTGAGGGTCTTCCCCTCCTAGACTAATTATTTTGAGAACTCAATGTAGGCCATCTTTTTCCTCATTTCTTACCTAGGCTTTAATTACTGAAAGAGTTTTGCCTTAGACAAACTGAGACCTGGGAAATACCTTACTTTAAAAAGTCCTGGGGGCAGCTAAGTGGCACAGTGGATAAAGCATTGGCCTTGGATTCTGGAGGACCTGAGTTCAAATCCAGCATCAGACACTTCACACTAGCTTTGTGACCCTGGGCAAGTCACTTAACCCTCATTGCCCCCCCCCCAAAAAAAAAAAAAGGTCCAAGGTCTCCTACTATATTCAGGGCCATCACCAGTCATCCTGACTTCTGTCTTTCCACTGAACTCCAATGACCCTGGAGGAGAGAATGAGACTGATGATTTTGCACAGCCTTGCTTCACTTAAGTCCAATTCATTTGCAAGTAAAGACATCACCTTCCTAATGTCATTGGTCCCCTTAGAGACAGAAGGATGAACAAAACCAACAACAACAGATAAAGAACGAAGGCTCCTAGAGATGCCATGATTTGCCAAGGCCTCAGAGAGAGTTGTCTGATTCCAGAGGAAGAATGTTTTCCCACCACAGCACATGGCCTCCAGGAACATCCTTTTAAACCAGAGGTGAGAGAATGGGGTTGTTATCACTTCATCAGCTGGGATATGTCAAGTTTTGACTATAGAGAACTCTCCATTTCTGCGAATGTAGGTTACATACTGGAGTTTAAGAAATAATGAGCTACATTTTAATGGGAGCCTTCTTTATCAATTTCTTTTCATTTTATATTTTTTAAAAGGAAAAGAATGCATACAACTCCAGGTTTCAGGGTAGAGAAATTGCCCCTTGTCATCCTATCTTTTCTATTTCATGTGAAAATATGATGATTCGATTCTCTATTTGAAGTAAATGCACACTGTTGAGAAAAAAGAACAGAAAGATTTTTTCATAGAAACATGGGGACCTTGAAGTAATCCTTCTGAGCTTCAGAAATGTTTTTAAAAAGGCTTTTATATTTGCAAATGTCAATGTATCTGTGATCTCACCAATGTGGGTACTCTCTCCATGAGTCAGAGAGCAAAGGAAGCATGCTTTCTCCTCTTGCCTGATGTTTTTTTTTCATGACCCTTGATGACTTCTTGAAGCTGCCCTGTGGTTTTCCTCACCTCTCATGGGTAACATTTGAATCCAGGATTCATTTGTATGATCAGAAAGCAAGTCTTCAACTGAAATGGGGCCAATCTGGAAAGAAATGGTCCAGGAGGCTTTAGGTGTGGGCACTTATCCAGGCTTTGCTCTTAATTCATTGAGTGATTTTTGGGCCAAGTTGTTCAATTACCCTTGTTAATATGAATGTATGGATCACCTGGATTTGATGGAGTTGCCTTATTATTCAAAAGTACTTTTTATGAAACCTTGGGATTCATAAAATAGGAGCAAAATGTCCTTCAACTGAACTCCAAACTGATCCCAGATAGCTAGAAGATAAAAGACCCTACCTGGTGACTTCTTTCCTCAAGATAATAAGTCCCTATATTATGGGGACATCTGGGCATCCTCATCCTTGCCAAATTCCTTTTTGGAATCCTGCAATCTTATCATCATGCTTCTATATTTCCTCCATACTTGTTATAACTGAAGTTGTTAAAAACTGCTTTGCATTACATCCATTCTTGTTATAGTATTGCTTTTGGGTTGATTTGTGTCAGGCTAATGAAACTGGCAGCACCCTGTAACCAGTGAACAAAAACTTATATACCTTCAGAAAGAGGGAGTTCCCAAGCCCCTTTTAGAAGGGGTCTCCACATGATCATGTTTCTTCTTGGAAAAAATAAATTGGTATTATGTTTTTTCCTGTCTGTCTCTGATCTGGTTTATTAGACATGTTCTCTGATCTGTTTTTTTTTTTGGTAGGAAGACAGGTATGGAAACAAATTGTTGGAGATATTAAAATTAATTTCTCTGATCAGTTTATTATTTTTTGTAGGAGACAGGCAAATAAAAATTATATTTAATTTTCAATACTCTAAGTCTCAGTTTCCTTCTCTGCAAAATAATGATAACAATAACAACTATCATTTATATCATACTTACATCCCTAGAATTTATGTACTACTTCAAGGTTTGCCAAGGCCTGTACATGTCATGATATTTGGTCTTCACAAAAATCCTCAGAAGTGGATATTGTTATTATCCCTATTTAATGGATAAGGAAATGGAAGCTGAGAGAGGTTAAGTGACTTATCCTGGATCACACAGCTAATAAGTATATAAAACAGGGTCCATACTCAGTGCTTAGCACAAAGTAAAAGAAGTCACTTAATAAATGCTTGTTGTCTTGACTTAAACTAAGATTTTCCTGACTCTAGGTCAAACACTCTATTAACTGCATCACATATTGTCTCTAAGATATGAATTCTTCTCTTTAAGGTTCCTTAAAGATTCAAAGGCAAAAGAGATTGGTTAATTAAAACATGTCAGAATCCGTCCATGACTTGAGCACTGTCATTCAATTGCTAGAAAATTTGAAACAGCAAGCATATGTATGAAAACAGACTGTATTCAACCATCCAGATGTTCTGGGCACATGTTCAACAATGAGGAATTTTCACTTTATTTCCTTGGCAATATTGCAGGAAATATTCCTGATTTGGCATGAATTCCAATCACATTTTCTTTATATAATCTTGGTAGCCTGAGTTCTAGTCTCCGATGTGCCACTTACTATCTCACATTGAGGAAATATATTTTTTGTATCCCCACTGCTTATCACAGTGCCTAGTACACAATGAATGCTGCCTGACTTTCTAGTCTACTCTTCAGTTTCCTCCTCTATCTAATGAAGGACTTGGATTAGATTAGTTGTTTTTTTTAAAACCAAACCCAACCATACTTTGGATTGACAAAAACAAAAATCATCTACTGTGGGTGAGTAAACTTAAGGTTGATCTAAGGAAAACCTTCCTAACAATCAGTGCTATTGAAAAGTAGAATGGGCTGCCTCAGGAAGTAGGTTTTCCCTTCATTAGAGTTCTTACTGCAAAGGTTGGATCACCATTTATCAGTTCAGATGTACTAAAGAAAGGATTTCTGGCCAGAGATGAATTGAGTTACATGTTTTTTAAGGTCTTTTCCAACTCTGAATTTCTATGATGCTGTAATCTGCTACTAGACAAACCTAACATTCTTTTGATTTCTCCAAGTCAAAATCTTGAGTTGAGTGTAACTTTTTTTGTATGCTGAGGTATCTAATTTATTACTTGAAAGGATGGCTATCCAAAACAGAGGAAAAAAAATTATGGACCAATTTCTGTAATGAATATCGATGGAAAAATTTTAAATAGAATATTTGCAAGGAGATTACAGCCATTTATCACCAGGATAATACACTATGACCAGGTGGAATTTATACCAGGAATACAGGGCTGGTTCAACCTTAGGAAAACTATCAACATAACCAACCACATCAATAACAAAACTAACCCAAATCATATTATCATCTCAAGAGATTCAGAAAAAGCTTTTTGACAAAACACAGAACTCATTACTATTACAAACACTGGAGGGCATGGGAATAAATGGAGATTTCCTTAAAAATGATAAGCACTATCTCCCTAAAACCATTAGCAAAAATTATATGTAATGGGGACAAGTTAGAGGCCTTCCCAATAAGATCAGGGGTGAAACAGGGATGCCCATTATCATCTCTATTATTTGATATTGTACTAGAAATGTTAGCTTTAGCAATAAGAGAAGAAAAAGGAATTGAAGGGATTAGAATAGGCAAGGAGGAAGAAAAACTATCACTCTTTGCAGATGATATGATGGTATACTTAGAGAAACCTAGAGAATCAACTAAAAAACTCCTTGAAACAATTAACAACTTTAGCAAAGTTGCACAATATAAAATAAATTCACATACATCATCAGCATTTCTATACATGACCAACAAAGTCCAGCAGCAATAGATAGACAGAGAAATTACATTTAGAGTAACTGTAGACAATATGAAATATTTGGGAGTATACTTACCAAGACAAACCCAGGAACTCTATGAAGACAATTACAAAACACTTTTCACAGAAATTAAATCAGATCTAAATAATTGGAGAAATATCAATTGCTCATGGATAGGCCAAACTAAAGTAATAAAAATGATAATTCCACCTAAATTAATTTACTTATTCAGTGCCAGGACAATCAGACTACCTAAAATTATTTAACAGAGCTAGAAAAAATAATAACAAAATTCATCAATAATTTCAAGGGAACTAAGGGAAAAAAATGCACAGGAAGGTATGCTAGCCAACCCAAATCTGAAGCTATACTATAAAGCAGCAGAAATCCAAACTATTTGGTACTGGATAAGAAATAGATTGATGGATCGATGGAATAGGTTAGTAATCTGGTACTAGACAAACCTAACATTCTTTTGATTTCTACTGTGTCAGGAGATACAGTAGTAAATGACTATAATAATCTACTTTTTGATAAACACAAAGTGTCCAGCTTCTGGGATAAGAACTCATCATTCAACAAAAACTTCTGGGAAAACTGGAAGATAGTATGGCAGAAAGTAGGTATAGACCATCATTTTATACCATATATCAAATTAAGGTCATGATGGGGACATGATTTAGACATAAAGGGCGATGCCATGGATAAATTAGGAGAGGAAGGAATAGTTTACCTCTCAGATCTATGGAGAGAACAATTTTTGACCAAGCAAGAGACAGAGAATATTATGGAATGCAAAATGGATTATTTTGATTACATTAAATTAGAGTTTTTTGTAAAAACAAAAGCAATGTAGCCAAAATTAGAAGAGAAATAGAAAGCTGGGAAACAATTTTTACAGACAATGTTTCTGATAAAGGCTTCCTTTCTTTCTTTCTTTCTTTCTTTCTCTCTTTCTTTCTTTCTTTCTTTCTTTCTTTCTTTCTTTCTTTCTTTCTTTCTTTCTTTCTTCCTTCCTTCCTTCCTTCCTTCCTTCCTTCCTTCCTTCCTTCCTTCCTTCCTTTCTTTCTTTCTTTCTTTCTTTCTTTCTTTCTTTCTTTCTTTCTTTCTTTCTTTCTTTTTTTTCTTTCTTCCTTTCTTTCTTTTTTAGATGAGGCAATTGGGGTTAAGTAACTTGCCCAGGGTCACACAGCCAGTAAGTGTCAAGTGTCTCAGGCTGAATTTGAACTCAGGTCCTCCTGAATCCAGAGCCAGTGCTTTATTCACTATGCCACCTAGCTGCCCCCTCTAAATCACTATTGATTAGAGAAATGCCAATTAAAACAACTCCAAAGTACCAACTCATATCTATCAGATTGGCTAATATGACAAAAAAGGAAAATAATAAATGTGGGAGAAGCTGTGGAAAAAATTGGAACACTGATGCATTATTGGTGGAGTTGTGAACTGTACCAACTATTCTGGAGAGCAATTTGGAACTATACCCAAAGAGCTATGGGACTGTGCATACCCTTTGACCAAGTGATACCACAACTAGGTTTGTATCCCAAAGAGATCATAAAAAGGGCAAAGGACCCATATGTACAAAAATATTTATAGCAGTTCTCTTTGTGTTGACAAAGAATTGGAAACCGAGGGAATGCCCATCAATTGGGGAATGGCTGAACAAGTTGTAGTATATGAATATAATGGAATATTATTGTGCTATAAGAGATGATGAGCAGGCAGATTTCAGAAAAACCTGTAAAGGCTTAAGTGGACTGATTCTGAGTGAAGGGAGCAGGACCAGAAGAACATTGTACACAGTAACAGCAACATTGTATGATGATCAACTGTGATAGACTTGGCTCTTCTCAGCAGTGCAATGATCCAAGACAATTCCAAAGAACTCATCATAATGGAAAATGTTCTTCACATCTAGAAAAAAAGAACTGTGGGATCTGAATGCATATTGAGCCATACTGTTTCTACTTTTTGTTTGTTTATTTTTTGAAGTTTTCCCCTTGTATTCTGTTTCTTCTTTCTCAACATGACTAATGCAGAAATACGTTTAATATGATTGTGCATATATCAGATTGCTTTCTGTCTTGGGGAGGGGGGAGGGAAGGGAAGTTGAAAACTATCTTTACATGCAACTGGAAAATAATAAAATACTTTTATTGATTTCAAAAAAGAAAAAATGAAAAGATGGCTATCAACATGCTCGTGTATCTAAAGCAAATTTTGCATCTTCAATTCAGTCAACAAGTATTTATTAAGCCCCTAATCTCTGTGCCAAGCTCTGCTACAGAATAATTTTCTTCAGTCCTCAAAGTACAAAATAATGTACTCACAACAGTAACATCAAGAACATGTTATGGCTCAAATTAGCAGAATGATTTGCTAGGATAGGCTTCCCAAATTTATATTTACATGGCTTTTGATAAGGTTACATATAGCCTATCAACTGTGAGAATCCACCATGATCCATCTAAGCCTAAAATTATTTGTTAATTGAAAAAGCTAATTAGGCCATTTAGGATTATAGATTTCATGCTGGAAGGCATCTTAGAGCAACTGAGTCCAACCTTTCATTTAAGAAATCAGAAACTGAGGGCCAGAGGAGTTAAGCCACTTGCCCCAAGTCATAAAGCGAATAAGTAAAAGAGTAGGGATTTGAATTCAAGTCATTTGACTCCAAATCCAATATTTCTTTCACTTCACCACAGTATGCAGATTTGACTTTCTGTGAGTATTGCAAAGAAACATGAAAGCTCCTTTCAACTCTCATAAGGGTTGTTTAGAAGGAGTCAGATTTGTTTGGTGTGATCCCAGGAAGAGGAAGAAAAAGAAAAGGGCAGAAATTGTCAAGAGGTGAATTTAAATTTGATGTCAGTGAAGTCAATAAACATTTATTTAAGCACCTACCATGTGTCAGGCACTGTGCTATGCACTGGGGAAAGGAACTTCTTAATAATTAGAACTTCCCTAATGTTAAATAGTCTATCCCAAGGGATGGTGGGTTTACCTTCCATTGGGGTCTTCAAGCGAAGGCTGGATTCCTTTAATATATGGGTTGGAGTAGATGGTCCCTCCCATGTCTCAACATCTCTACTTCTAGTTCATTAGCCATTAGGTCAAAATTGTAGAAAATATATAATTCATTTTTATATCAGTTCTCTCCTCAAGAACATGAACAGACATTTCAGAAAGTCTTTAACTGTGAGTGGGAAACAGACAACTAAAACATATTTCAACTTCAGAACAGAAGGAAGTGAAACTATGCCCAAAGTAATACAACCTAGAGAATGTATAAAAATGTTAAACATCCCTGTAGATCGATCTTCAATAAACAGTGCTCTGCTTGGGTTTGCTAGGGCTGATGAAAGAGAACACACATCCCTTCCCTGGATATCAGTCATGCTCCAGTGATGTTTGTGGCATAGGTTAATGATTTTCCAATAAATGTTTTGATTACAGCACTCAAGGCCCATGTTTGTTTTTGTCATGGGGCTTCAAGAACTTCAATCAGAAGGTGGACGTTATTTGGTTATTTGATTTCACTACCTGCAGCTACATAATGCAGTGGTTTGAGCTGTCAAACAGGGGGAAAATGGTCTGATAACAGGACTATAGTCCTTACTAAAATCCCATATTTTACTGGAAGCCCTGCATAAGCTCCCCTAATTTTAGTGCGTTCCTTTTGTTCATTATTTTCTCTTTATCCTGGATATAGAATGCTTGTAAATATTTGTTTGCATGTTGTTTTCCCTGTACTCAGCATCAAGCCATTCTGAAATAAAATGGATTATACCCAGTATTAAGGCTGAAAAGAGAAATAGACATATAGAGACAAAGGAGATAGAGGAGAAAGAGGGAGGGAGACTGACAGTGGCAGAGGGATAAACAAAGATGGAGAGAGAGAAAGATAGAGACAGAGGGAGAGACAAAGAAAGGAGAGGGAGCAGAAGTGTGAGGGAAATAGAGACAGAGAGTCAAATGGACAGAAAGAGACAGGAAGAAACAGAGAGTCAGAGAAAGAAAAAGAAAAGGAGAGGAAAAGAGTGAGGGAAATAAACAGAGATAGAGAGTCAGATATGAACAGAGACAGAGGGAAAGACAAAGGCAGAGAGTCAGGAAGAGAAGGAGAGGGAAAAAAAGAGATGGAGGAAGAGGGAGAAATAGGGAAAGGAAGGAAGGGAAGGAGGGAGAGAGTGTGTGTGTGTTAAATACTTAGTCCATGCCAGGCATTTTACTGAGTGTTAGGAATACAAACACATTTCAGGAAGACAGTCCCTGCTCTCCAGGGCCTTACATTTAATGGGGGTAGATGCCACCTGAATTCTGACTCAAAGGTGGAGAAGGTGGCAAATGCAGTGGGAGTGATGATGTAACACAAAGTCTCATCTCTCAGAGACAAGGGTGATTCCATGGGCAGAGGCAAAAGTTCCAGTGGGGAAGAGGTGGAGATGAGGGTCTGAGTGGAGCCAAAATGATTGGCAGGGAGTCTCCAAACTGCCAATCTCTAAAAGTTCTGCTTTTATTTTTTCTAAGAGATTCAGATAAAGAATTACTTCCAAGGATGAAAAATGGATAGCATATAGATAGATCTGTTCAGCTGTGTGAAAGAGTCAAAGCAGGCTGGTCTGTTAGAAGCCCGTCTGCTTATCTATTCTTCGCAGTGCCATGGGCTTCTATTGGCATTTTGTTTACTTTTTAGTTGTTTAGAATAAGGGGCAGGAAAACCGATCTTTGGAAAGGGAACCCATGATTAGAGACAGGAGGTCACTTTTTGTAATGAACAGATGTCAAACTCTTTGATTTAAGATCCACCTGCCCCTCAAAAAAGACAGTACCCCTACCACCAACCTCTGATCTAGTATGGAGTTATGAATGCAGAAGGTGGGACCTTCCCTCAAACCCACAGGAGAGAACTGAAGGAGCAGACTCCATAGGTTGAAACATTGGATACAAATGGCCTGACAAGACATGAGGGAGTAGGAAGGACCTGAGAATTCCAAGCAGGGCAGTTTGTGACTTCCTTTAGAGTTCAATTTCTGAAGGACAATAAAGGAGGTAGCAGTAACAATATTCTTCCTATGATTCCATTCGGTTTTCTTTTCTTTCTTTTCTTATCATCTCAGAAGAGGCCTAGCTGAGACCAGGTGGGCATTAATTACTCATCTAATTCTCTCTTATTATCTTATTTATAGAAATCCTGAAGTGTCCATATTTCTAGGCTGATTGTTATCCTATAGAAGAATTGTTGATAGATTTCTATGTACTAAGCCAAAAGACAGAGAAAGATATTCTCATTCTCTTTCTCTCTCTCTCTCCCTTTTGTTGTTGTTTTCAGTCATGTCCAACTCTCTGTGATCCCTTTGGGAGTTTCTTGGCAAAGATACTGGAGTAGTTTGACATATCCTTCTCCAGCTCATTTTACAGATATGGAAACTGAGGCAAAGAGGCTCAAGTTACTTACCCAGAGTCTGAGGCTACATTTGAACTGAGGTCTTTCCTACTCAAGGCCTAGCACTTTATCTACTACACCACCTAGCTGCTTGCTTTGAAAAGACCCCCAAAGACTATGGGTTTGAGACACTATATATAATGTTAATTTTGTTCATTTTTACAATCTGCATCTCCTCTGTTTCTTTTTCTATTCTTTATTATAAGGGATAAATAGCATTGGTTCTAGAATCACAAGACTTGAATTCAACTTCCACTAATGTAGGCAAGACATTTCACTTTTCTTGGCCTTAGTTTCCTTATCTGTAAAATGAGGGGGTTGGATTAGATGATCTCTGAGGCTTCTTCTCACTTTAATCTTCTTGGTTTTTTCCTTCATTCTTTTTTTTTTTTTTTGGTGAGGCAATTGGGGTTAAGTGACTTGCCCAGGGTCACACAGCTAGTAAGTGTTAACTGAGGCCGGATTTGAACTCAGGTACTCCTGACTCCAGGGCCAGTGCTCTATCCACTGCGCCATCTAGCCACCCCCTTTTTCCTTCATTCTTGAAGAGAGTCATGACACCAGGAGGTGATGTCATGATTTGCAGTGAATTGGAATTAAATGAGGGAGGGTTGTGTAAGGTCACCAACCTCACTCTCCTGCAGAGCCATCTGGGTTTCAGTGGAAAGAATTACATCAGGACTGGACAAAGCCCCAGGTATTTAAGACAATTGGGATTAAGTGACTTGCCCAGGACCACACAGCTAGTAAGTATCAAGTGTCTAAGGTTTGATTTGAACTCAGGACCTCCTGACTCTAGGGTCAGTGCTCTATCCACTGAGTTACCTAGCTCCCCCAGCTTTAAGCTGTCATCCAATAAAGATGATACAAAAGTAAAAGATAACATTTTTTAAACATTTTTTTAAATGGGAAGACTGGAGGTATCAATTTTAAACCCAAATTCTCTCTCCAAGCAGTCTCATCAATACCTCATACACAACTGTAATAGCTGTATTAGCCCATTTGAATTGGCTCATCAGCTCTCCAAACTTAACCCTCCCTTCTTCATAGGATCATAGATCTAGAACTGGAAAAGGCCTTTACAGGTTATCTAGTCCAACCCCTTCATTTTACAAATAAGGAAACTGAGGCCCAGGAAGGAGAAATTGTTTGTCCAATACCACATAGCTAATGAATGACACAAAAAGAGAGGATCTGAACTCCAAGGTCAGTGCCTCTCCCATCATGCCATGCCACCTCCAACATCCCTGAAATGACCACTTCTTCCTGACTTCTAAAAACAGAAGAAAAAAAACTGAGGAAAATCAGCTAAACAATGGCAAGGATGAGGTTGAGCCTCTCCCAATGCAGTCAAAAGCAGGCACTGAGGAGCTGATGAAGGAGCTGGTCACATGGCTGCCAGATGGAACTTGATGGTCTCCACTTCAGAAAATGTTTACTCAGGCGAACAGGCTCCATAGTTGTGGCAGCTGCACAGTATTTGCCACAGAATAGACCCCTGAAATGCGCTCTGTTGTCATGCGAATGCCAGTAGAACAGAAGAGAAGGAGAAAGGACTATGCCGCCAGCCTTTCCAAATCTTTTCCATTTGAATTGCAAATCTGCACAAACACACAACAAAAAGATCAAGCTTTCATTCTAACCTTGTCTTTTACAGAGAACTCTAAGACATCTAATGGGAAAAGAAGCTTTATGTTGGGTTTTTGGACTATGGCTTTCTGATTTCTCTCCCTCCCTCAGTGATTCATAATGTCAGGAAGAAGTTGTAATGGAAAGGGTGTCAGATTTGGGGTCATAAGATCGGAGTTTGAGTCTTTGAATCTCAGCTCTGTTACTTCCTACCTGTGTCACCTTGGGCAAGTCATTTCTTCTTCTTCTTCTTCTTCTTCTTCTTCTTCTTCTTCTTCTCCTCCTTCTTCTTCTTCTTCTCCTTCTCCTTCTCCTCCTCCTCCTCCTCCTCTTCCTCCTTCTTCTTCTTCACCACCAATACTACCACCATCACCATCACCATCCTTATGATAATAGCTAATGTTTATGTAGTGCATATTACATGCCAGGCACTGTGTTAAGCATTTTACAACTCTCATTTGATCTGTACAGTAGCCCCAGGTGGTAAGTACTATTATCATCCCCATTTTACAGATGCGAAAACTAAATCAAATTGGGGTTAAGTGACTTGTCTAGGGTCACATAGCTGATAAGTATTGGAGGCTGGGTCTGAACTCTGATCTTCCTGACTCTTGGCCCAGTGTTCTAACCACTGTACCATCTACTGCATCTTTCTGGATTTTATCTCCTTATCTGTAAAGTGGGAGGTTTGGATTAGATGACCTCCAAGATCCTTTCCAATTTCAGATCTAAGATTAAATGATCCTATGAATCACTTGGATTCTGTCCCCTGGATCTATGTTTTTTGTTTTTTGTTTTTTTGGGTTTTTTTTTTTGCGGGGCAATGGGGGTTAAGTGACTTGCCCAGGGTCACACAGCTAGTAAGTGTCAAGTTTCTGAGGCCAGATTTGAACTCAGGTACTCCTGAATCCAGGGCCAGTGCTTTATCCACTGCGCCACCTAGCCGCCCCTTATGGGTTTTGATACACAAGCTTTTGCCTTATCTTGCATGGAATCAGGCCTCCATGTCACTTCCTGGACCTTTCCATAGCATATAGGTTTAATTGCTCTTTCTTTCACATCCCCTATATCTGTTGCTCCTCTGGGAGAATGTGTGTTCATTGAGGCCAGTCTGTTGTACATGTTTTTATTTATTCCAAAAGTGTTTAGCACAGTGCCTGGCACATAGTAAATGTTTAACTTTTTTTTCATTCACCAATTTACCCCAACACAAATACTGAGCACATGGTAGGTACATATTAATAACAACAACAACAACTAACATTTATATAGTACCTACTATGTGCCAGGCACTGGGCCAATTGCTTTACAAATACCATCTTATTTGATCCTCACAACAACCCTGGTAAGTAGATGATAATCATCTCCACATTACAGATGAAAAACTGAGACAAATATAGTTTAAGTAACTTACCTCCTTACAGTTGTAAGTATCTGAAGTCAAATTTGAACTCAGGTTTCTTGGATTCCAGGTCCAGTGCACTATCTATTGCACCACCCAGCTGCCCTAGCTTAGAATAATATACTCATTTAAAGTACAAGAAGGAAAAAAAAAAGAAAAGAAAAATCAGGGCAGCTAGGTGACACAGTGGATAAAGCACTGGCCCTGGATTCAGGAGGACTTGAGTTCAAATCTGACCTCAGACCCTTAACACTTACTACCTGTGTGACCCTGGGCAAGTCACTTAACACTCATTGCCCTGCAAAAACCAACCAACCAACCAAAAAAAAAAAGTACAAGAAGAGAGTAACTGTGAGTAACACAAATTACAGTATTGTGGGCTGGTCATTCACTTGTATGACCTAGACCAACCCACTTCAAGTAACTTTTTTTTTTTTTTTTTTAGTGAGGCAATTGTGGTTAAGTGACTTGCCCAGGGTCACAAAGCTAGTAAGTGTTAAGTGTCTGAGACAGGATTTGAACTCAGGTCCTCCTGACTCCAGGGCTAGTACTCTATCCACTGCACCACCTAGCTGCCCCCTCAAGTTACTCTTGAGTTACTTATACTTGTATCTATCATATATTTAACAATTAACAAAAATTAATTAATTGAAGCTAATCACTGACTTCAAGGAGATTATGTTCTAATTAAAGAAGAAGATACACATAGGCTTGTGGTGGTGAGGAAGGATTTAGTGTGTTGGGCAGGGAAGTTACATGGTGATGTTTGGAGTCATCTAAGCATCTGATTGATTTGTCCTTTCCAGAATGATATGAATGTGCCATCTGCCAAGAAGATTGATAGAAAATAGGGTAATGAGTCTGGGTCCAGACAAAATGAAGTGAATGGTTATCAATCAGTTGCTTAGGGTCCAACCAAAGGGAGGACTTCAGTTCTGTGTTGGAGGTATAGATTGCAGTGCAGAACCATGGCAGCTTGATGATTGCTGGGAAAAACATCCATCCATCCATCCATCCATCCATCCATCCATCCATCCATCCATCCATCCATCCATCCATCCATCCATCCACCTTTCATCTTCTTTCCTTCTTCTCTCTCTCTCTCTCTCTCTCTCTCTCTCTCTCTCTCTCTCTCTCTCACCCTCTCTCCTACCCTTCCTTCCTTCCTACCCTTCTTCCTTCCTTCCTTTCTTCCTCTCTCCTTTCCTCTCCACCCTCCATCCCATAAAGGTGTAATATAGTGCTGTATTAAAAAAAACAAAGCAAAACTATAGACTTTTTAAAAAGTCTATTATTATCAGGTAAGTGCCAATGATGTCATATTCTTCCCAGGAAATCAGTTTCTTGAGGAAAAGAGGATGGGAAACCCACAAGATTGCCACTCTGGAAACAAAATAAGAAAATATTTCATTGAGAAAGAAAAAGAGAGGTGTTATATGATGTAACCATAGATCAGAGCTTAACACAGAGGTTAACATGTTGTGTTTAATGGTTACTGATTGATTCATTGACCGAGGAATATCTTTAAAAGAAGATTATTTGTAAATATAGGGATGAGGATTAGACCTGAAATTTCATTCATTTAGAGTGAAGGAACTCCCTTTATCAGTGTAGGTTGGCACCTTCTTTGCAAATCTATCTATATTAGCACATAACATATTAAAAATGAAGATTTATGGGGCAGCTAGGCACCGTAGTGGATAGAGCACCAGCCCTGGAGCCAGGAGTACCTGAGTTCAAATCCGGCCTCAGACACTTAACACTTACTAGCTGTGTGACCTTGGGCAAGTCACTTAACCCCAATTGCCTCACTAAAAAAATGAAGATTTATGCTGGAAAGAAGAATATAATATCATCAGAGAATTGGAGGAGCAAAAAAGAGATGAGACAGTAATTAAATGAGAATCAAGGTTATGCAACACAAAATCCATAGCCTTCCCAGTTATCTCTACAATATTAAGAGATCTATTGGGAAGGCCTCCAGCATTTTACAGGGACCTGTGTGGAATATTTAAGGGAAGAAAAGAACAAGAGTGATGCAGAATGGGAAGACATGAATGGGTTGCTTATCTCAATTGCTGAAGGAAGTATTAACATCAGTAAGATGCCAGATCCATTGAAGATTATACCTCTATATACACATGTGTATATAATATTTACATGGCATATACACGTGAATATGTGTACACATATTTATTTTGATGGTGAATAGTGTTTAAAAAACGAAATGGGATACCATGTTGAAAGCAAACAACCTTTAAAACTGACTTAACAGTAGGAGTAAATATGGGTTGCTATTGTTATACATATACATATACATAAACACACACCCATGTATGTATATAGAGAGACATATATATAACAACAAGAAGTCATACTTACTTGAAAGTATACATTTGCTCATAAACATCTCCTCATGTAATATACATATTCTTATCTCAACTTTACAGCTGAGAAAACAGAGGCTCAGGGAGTGGCTTGCCCATACCGTTACTGTTAGTAAGTCAGTTTTAAAGGTCTTCTGTTTTCAACATGGTACCTCATTCATTTTTTTAAACACTATTCAGCAGCAAAATGAAATCTGTCTCTGACCTATTGAGGATCCACTGAATCAAGTCATCTCTCTCTAAGTCCCAAGATCAAAGCCACAGGTTTCCTAGGTGATAAGCCTTTCATTTGTCTCAGAGCCATCAGAAACCATGCAATGAAAGCTAACTCCATCTCAGAGGAAGGAGGCTGAGTTCTTTGACAAGTCACTTTGCATTTTGTTGTAATGATTAAGCCTTTTGATTTTTGCCATTTTGATCTTTATCATTATGATGAGCTCTTTATGTGAATTTCAATAGCAGTTCTACCAGCAAATTTTATATTGTTTAATCCATGGTGATGAACCCTACAGATGCCACAAACAGGTGTGCCCAGAAAACTACCCAGACATTTATATAAAACTGCAACTCTTAACTGGCAGCCAACAATTCTTCAACCTTAGCCTGCCAATATTGCTTAATGTGCCAGAGCCCTACTTAGAGAAAGGCAAATGCTAGAGGACATGAGAGGAAATCATACCAATCAATATCCTATGAAGTAATAGAAATGAAGAACAGTTGAACCCATTGTCATCAAGAGAAATATATATATATATTTTCATTTTACCCTTTAGCTTCATCATCAATAAGGCCACACCACTTAATGATTTGAATAAGGAAGCTATCTACCTTGCCCCAAAAGACCAAATGAACAACAGGCAAAAGCCGAAAATAAGGCCAGCATCTTCCCATCCTAGATCAGAACTGGGAAATCTGAGAGAACCCATGTGCTTATATAATCCAACTGCCTAATTTTACACTCATAGAAACTGAGGTACAGGGAAGAGGGACACATATGTTAACCCAATGGCATACAGATTTTGACAGAGCTGAGATTAAAACCCAAGTCTTCTATCATTGGCTACCATTCCTTCTGATATGCCAAGATGCTTCTCATGTTTGTGTTTTTTTTTTTAAATTATTTTTTAAAAAATTTTGCAAGGCAGTGGGGATTAAGTGACTTGCTCAGGGTCACACAACTACTAAGTGTCAAGTATCTGAGGCTGGATTTGTACTCAGGTACTCCTGAATCCAGGGCCGGTGCTTTATTCACTACACCACCTAGCTGCCCCCATGTTTGTGCTTTTTGATGTAGTGGGGTGGGTATTCAGTCATAGAAGATTTTCATGCCTGATTACAAGTTTGTCTTTCCAATTTTTCCAGTGTCGTACATGTGATTTTTTAAAAAAAGTAATTGTGATGCTTTTGCTCTCATAAGAGAACGTGTTATATATTTTTTATGAGTCACTTGCATCATTCTCACTTGTGATATTTTTAAAGCCTGAAAGTCAGTATTGATTTAAAATATCTGTCAGGCATGGAGAAGTAAGAAGGTAAGACAAACTCTCATTTAAAGGACTGTTTATAACTGCACGAAGTGTTGAATATTAAATATAGTTCTTATACCCATCCTCCTACAAGATAATTAACAGGTCGGAGACATCAATAATATCTCCTACAATTTGTTCACCCAGATCAGAGAAGGCCATTTCTGCCTCTCTTACAAGAAGTAGGTACTGCACAGAAACCAGATCAGAAAATGGAGAGGAAAAATATAATAACAATTTAATATTTTGTCCCAAGAAGAAATATATAATACATCATCATGTGGAGACTCCCCTCCTAAGAGGGAAGCTCAGAGAGCCTCTCCTTCTAAGGGTTTTTAAGGTTTCTTTTGTCCACTGATTAAAGGGTGCTGTCAGTTTCAATACTGTGATAGAGAAGCAAAGGCAGTTTAACAATTTTAGTTATAACAAGTATAGAGGAAATACTGAAGCATCATGATAAGATTACAGGATTACAAAAAAAGGGGTTTCGCAAGGATGATGATGCCCAGATGTCCTCATAAGACAGGGACTTACTATCCTGAGGGAAAGAAGTCACTAGGTAGGGTCTTTCATCTGATAGCTATCTGGGTTCAGTTTGGAGTTCATTTGAAGGATATTTTGCTCCTGTTTTATGAATCCCAGGGTTTCATAAAAACTACTTTTGGATAATGAGGTACCTCCATCAAATCCATATGATCCATACATTCATATTAACAGAAGTTAGCATTGGAAGGGACCATGGGGGTTCACCCTGCCCCCCTTCCTTTAAACAGATGAGGAAACTAAGGTTCATGTGTCTGAGTGTGACAACAGTTTGCTGGTGACACAGGACTAGTTGAAGTATCACCTAGCTTGCTAGTGGCAAAATGCAGATCTGACACCATTTATCCTATTCTGGTAGCATTTTCTTGATATTTTCTGGCAAACAACATAAGACACATACCATATTAAAGAAAACTCCCCTCCCAATTTGTATATCACCACCACAACCACCGGCACCCTCAACACCACTAACACCTAGTCATTTAAAATTCTCCAAAATATAAAATTATATATTTATAATTAGAAGCAGAGATCCGCAAATCTCACCTCACTTCTCATTTTAGAGATGAGGAACCTATAGACAAAGGGGATGAAGAGACTTACTTACCCAACGCTACAGAGGCATTAAGCAGCAGAAAGAAGAATTGGATGCAGGTCCTTTGGCTCTGTGTCCACTGCTGAACAAGAGTACTTTGGTTTGTTCTCTTCACTCTCATTTTATTTATAGAACCACAGAATGGAAGATTTTGTTGTTCCTATTGTTTAGACCTGGAGGTCTAGTAAAAGACATTGCATTTATAGGTTTGGTTGGTTCATTTCCATGGTTGGCCCCTTTCCTCCCAACTTGGTGGTGCCTTATCCCTCTACTTCAAGTGCTCCCTCACTAAAATCTGCTCTTCACAAAAGACACAGTCATTTCCACATCAGTGTACATTTAAGATGAGAGTGAACTCTCCTATGCTTACTTACCACCAAATCCATATTTCTGATAAATGTTAGAACTCACAGCAATTACAAAGGAGGAGGACTCAGTTTTAAAAAATAAATAAGGTGACATGATGATAGTGTAGCTAGAGAAATGGTTTGAGTGCTTGTAAACCTACTTTTAGTTCTAGTTCAGGGGTCAGTTTGGAGACCTGGGCTCTGGCCTTAGTTAAGGGGTCAGTTTGGAGGCCTAGAGAGAGGCCTGGCTTCTAGTCCCAGTTCCAAACAGAGTTTCTGGTGATAATTTTGGTCCATATCATCACCATCTTGTAGCTTTTGTGAGCATGAGCAAGCCTCTGAGACTGTTTCCTCATTTATAAAATGAAATTATAATTTAAGCACCTGAATCATTAGAAACACTTTTTGTCTTTATAGCACCAGCATCTCGCCTAGTGCTTGGCACAGAGCAGGTGGGCAGCAAATACTTTTTGTGCATTGAATTAAATGAACAGCGATTCAAAAATGTTAAGTAATCTCCTGGAATTCTGAATTAATAGGTGACTTTGGTCTAGCAGTTACTGCCCATCGCTGAATCTGTAGAATGAAGACCTTGGCTCTTTGGACCTCTCAGAGACCATCCAGTTTGATGATTCTGTAGAGAAAGATTTAAAGATGGAAGGGGCCCATGAAACCATCTAGTCCAAACTCCTGATAAGGAAACTGAAGCCCATAGAGGGAAGGTGACTTGGCCAATGTCACTCAGGAAATAAGCACAAAAGGTAGGATTTGAATCCAGTCCGTCTGATTCAATAGATAGAGCTCTTTCCACTGTACCATGGCCCTTCCACCTTTTTCCCCCCTCACAGAAGGTAACACACACAAAGAACAGATCCAGTGTCTCCTGATGTTCCGGTTTTTTATTTGTTCTACATCTCCAGTTGGAGAAGCTAAGAACTGGCTTTGGGAAACCAAAAAGAAGGACCAAGTCTCCAGTGCCTTGCCCTGCTTCTGCCTGCCTTGGCTGATGAAGAATTCTCATTCCCTTGGCTACCAAGAGTATTTCCTTTGATCCATTTCAAGATTACAGGGAAAGAACATTTCAATAACCACTTAGCAGCTACTCCAGTGGGTGTCCTAGGTTCTGGGGGCTCTTTGGGGGTACAGGAAGATGGTGATTATAACTTTTTCTTGGTCACTAACATAGTTTAAATGCATGAGCCTCAGGCAGGGGAATAGACCTGTTACCATGCAAAGACAAGGTAGCCTTCTGAAGTTTTCTGAAATTTGGAAAAGAGTTCACATTTCTAGTGTGCTTTGGTATTTGCAAAGCACTTTGCAAGCTTTGTCTGATTGGAAATTCAACAACTCCGTGGTAAGGAGCATAGTTGCTTTAATTGCCAATCCCACTTTACAAAGGAGGAAGCTGAGACTAAGAAAATGATCTGCCCAGGTTTATAGTTAGTAACAACCTTTGGAGGGAGGTACTTTAATTATAATTCTCATTTTACAAATGAGGAAACTGAGGCTCAGACTCACAAAAATAGTACTGACATTATTTGTTAAATACTTTATTCATCAACCTATTTTTACAGATGGGAAAACTGAGAAGCCAAGTGATACTCATAGAGTGTTTGACATGGGAATTGAACCCGGGTCTTTCAGACTTTGAGCACAGTGCTCCATTCATTTTGCTGGCAAAAAATAATTTCTCTGTGTTCTTAGGTCATTAAGGCACATCGCATATAAAAAATAATTGCTTAAGTAGGGGCATGTTGTACTGAAGAAACAAAATTCCTCTAAAAATGTTCTGACTTTGTGAGACAACCAAAAGTACCTATACAGCTTGGGTCATCAGCAGAGACTGGATAACGAACAGAACGTTCTTTGAAATTTATACAAGGTATGCTATGAATACAAAGGCTTTTTCCAAAT
The DNA here is from genome assembly GCF_019393635.1 of Dromiciops gliroides. NCBI lineage: Eukaryota > Metazoa > Chordata > Mammalia > Microbiotheria > Microbiotheriidae > Dromiciops > Dromiciops gliroides. The sequence continues at coordinate 736,181,685 of NC_057861.1, forward strand.
AAAATAATAAACCTAGAAGAGCCCTTGGACATCATCTCCAAAACTTCCCTTTCGTAGGTTCTTAAGATTAGAGCTAAAAGAGATCTCAAAAATTGTTTTGTCTAACTCTCTTTTATGGGTGAGAAAAGTGAGGCCTGGAAATATGGAGGATTTCCCAAGGGCACACAGTTACAAAGCTGGGAAAAAAGGTGAAAACAACTGTGGGCTACAGAGGCTGCAATGTCACAGAAAGGGTGTTATTTTCACATTTCTGATTATCTAGAGCTGTCAAAAGAAGTATAATTTAATCCCCAGAGAGAAATGTGAAACTTCCTAATGTAAAGAGAAAGAAATAAAAAAAATAAGAATTTTTCAAAGGCACCAATTTGAATAAATTTATAAGTGCTTACTATGGGCCAGGCACTATGATGGGCACTATAGACCCAAAGATGAAAAAAAGACAGTACCTGCCCTCAAAGGGCTTCCAAACTAACAAAAAAGAACCTGCCTCTCTGGGTTGTGAGGATCAAAAGAAATAAGAATTATAAAATGCTTAGCAATGCTATCCAAATGTTAACTACGATTCATTTTTATTCTTTTAAGAGGAGGCAAAGCTTTATTGCGGGGGGGGGGGGGGATAACATCAAAGCGATGGCTGAGCAAACTGGTGAGTAACTCAAAGTTTAACAGAAGGGGAGAGAAGCTTTGTCAGGGATAGAATAAGCAGTTTCTGCACCCAGAGCAAGTCCTAAATTCATCTGAGGTCAGCAGTGACTCTGAGGGCACCAAAGGATAGGAGGAAAGAACAGGCAGATCAGGGTAGGCACAGATTAAGAAATAGAAGTAAAGTAATTTCCTATTTTAAGTAATTATTTTTGTACCAATCACCCCACTCTAGTGCTTGCCAAATCTGGATGTGAATTGGTAGAATTTATTGGCCCTAACATTTGAACTATATAACCACAGCTTGTTTTTATACCCCCATAGGGTTTATATATTCCAGAATTGCAAATAGGGAATGTTCTCCCAGCATTATAATTTTTTAAAAATGGAAATTAGGTTAAAAAGAAAAAGACTCCCAGCTTTAGAAAAGAGGAAAATCTCCAGAAGTGTGCACATGTGATATACTATTCCTGTGGTCTAAGTAGCTCAGGACCAGGGCAATTCTTACAGGGGTTTGCTACCCAGGGTTATCCTGGAAGGTGATTCTGGAAGGTCAAATCACCTCTCATGACCCCAGAACACTTTTATATGGGTGAAATCAGAATTAAATCAGCATTAAAGGTAGCAGTGGAATGAGGAGAAGGTCAGAAAAAGAGCAATTAAAGTATTTGTATAGAGGGAATCAGAATGTAAGAGGCAGAAGGGTTCTCAGAGACCACATTATCTGACCTATAGCCTTCCAAAAAAAATTCCCATCTATAAGAGCCCCCAAATTGCCCAAGTAGGGAGAAAAGAGTAAGCACATCATTTTGCAAGAGCTTTATGGACTAACAATGTAGAAATCTGCAAATCACCTGATGGCCTATTATCAGAAAGTCTTTAATCCCTATGCAAGGACACAATAAAGCAGATGGTCTCATCCACTCTTGCAACAACTACTTGTTTTCCTTGGATAAAGGACCCTGTGGTTTTGTATAAAAGGATTTTTTCCACGACTGTAAAAGTATTTGGTCTCTTCCTCTTTTCTTCTGCCTTTAAACAGAAAATGTTTGAATATTTCAACAACAAATCTTACAATTTACATTCCTAATATTCCCCTTTTCTTCCTTGGCTGATCTCCCTCTTTCTCTATCCCTCCTTCCCCTGAGAGTTACTTTAGTTTTCTGGCTTAAGTTAGAAAAGAATGCTGGTGATTGACTATGAAAGTTATAAAATCCAAATCTGTACCCTAGAAAGCTGAAGCTCCTATTCAGTGAGAAGAGCCTTAGTATGCTAATAAATCTCTTTGCTTTCTGTTTAGCTTCCTATCTTTGACCCAGTCAAATGACTCTTGATAATCGCAATAATGATAACTAATATTTACATAACACTTACTATGTGCCAGATCTTATATTAAGGATTTGACAACCATCATCTCATTTGATCCTTACAATAAATTTGAAAGGCAGGTGGTATTATTATCCTCACTTTACAGATGAAGAAACTGAGACAAACAAAGGTTAAGTGATTTGCCTAGGATCATGCAACTAAGAAGTGTCAGAGTCTAGATTTGAACTCAAGACTTCCTTACTCCAGCCCAGTGCCACCTACTTGCTCCTATGAAGATAGGTACACTCAACAAAGAGGTCGAGAGATTCCCTCCTATTTTTACAAAAATATGTATAGTGGTTCTTTTTGTGGTGACAAAGAATTAGAAATTGAGGGGATGTCCATGTATTGGACAATGACTAAACAAGTTGTGGTAAATGATTATAATGGGATATTAGCATGCTATAAGAAATGATGAGCTAGCAAATTTCAGAAAAACCTGACAAGACTTACATGAACTGATGCAAAATGAAGTGAGCAGAATCAGGAGAACATTGTTAACCATAACAGCAATATTGTGTGATGATCAACTATGAATAACTTAGCTATTCTCAGTAATACAATAATCCAAGATGTCCAAAAGATTCATGATGAAAAATACTAGCTACCTCCAGAGAAAGTACTGATGGATTCTGAATACAGATTAAAGCACATGATTTTTCACTTTCTGCATTTTTAGATGTTTTTCCCTTGGGTCTGTGTCTTCTTTTACAACATGATTAATATGGAATTATGTTTTGCGTGACCGCACGTGTAAAACATATAATCAATTGCTTACTGTCTTAAGGAAGGGGGAGGTAAAGGAGGGAAAGAGAAAATTTGGAACTCATTTTTTAAAAATGAATGTTAGAAATTTTCTTTATATGTAACTGGGGAAAAATAAAATATTATTAAAAATAATAACAAAAATTATCCTCTCTTAAAGACCACATGTGATGAGGAGAAACCTACCACCTCTGCAGGCAGTCCATCCCACATCAAGGCAGCTCTAATTGTTAAGAAGCTTCCACCTGTATCCCCAAATTTGTCTCTTTAAAGTCTCCTTCTATTGCTCCTGGTTCTGCCCTTTGGTGCTAAATAGGACAAGACAAATGCTCCCTACAGATCAAACTTCATTGACTAACCCCAACCCACCTCACATGTTCTACATTTAGCCAAACTGCACTGTTAGAATATAAAATCCTGGATAGGAGGCATTGTTTCATTTTTGTCTTTGTATCCTTCGTGTTTAGGATGCAGTACGTGCTTAATAAGTGGCTGATGAGTAATTGATTGATATCCTCACAGACAAGATGGAGAGGTGGGATGGATGATAGTACATTTGGTATATGAACACGTGTTCAATTGATCACAACAAGGAACAGTGATACAGTAGAGTACCATAAGGATCTATCCATGACCTTGTTCTTGCATTGTGTGATATAAGCACAATATCCTTCAAAGGTTTATGTCTGCTGTATTCTGCCCTTGTTAGACCACAGCTGGAGCATTGTGGTCAGTTCTATACTCTGCCTTTTAGAAAGGGCATTGGCAAATTTGCAAATGTCAAGAGATCAATGATCCAAAATGTGACTCTCTCATTCTACAGCTTGGATCCATCATCCCTTTATCAAGAGATAAATAGCAAAGTTCATCATCAGTCCTCTGGAAACATGATTGGTTATGACATGGTTTAAGATTCCTTCAGTCTTTCAAACCTCAAATCCAGCCTTTAAAGTACTGCAAGGCAAAAAAATATATACTTCGCATATGCAGTAGATGATAACTATCATTTGTTGATGAATTCATACCAAGATCCTCTTAGTGAATAACAAACAACATTTACCAAAAAAATGCCCCATGAAGGAAAGCTGTTCTCTTGCCATCATAGGTATTTTTCTTAGAGTTAACATCTCCGCCATCAAAATTAATGCTATCTGTCTTCCTAGAACAAGAATCCCTCATTAGAGAGATTTTCTAAATTATTATAAGGTGTCTATAGTCATTTCATGTGATCTTCTGCTTCAACTTTCAATCCCAGAAGCCTTGGATTAATTTCTTATCAAAGTGGATCTTTTTTACACTTAAAAGAGGTCAATGAATGAATCGAGCCATTTAAACAATCCTGGACCACTATAAACTATAGAAACCTGAATTGTTCCTGCTCTTTGGACCCGTGAAGCACCTTGTACCTTCATGAGATCTGGCAAAGTGGACAGAAGACTGGCCTCGTAGGCAGGTAGAACTAGGGTTGAGTCCTGCCTCAAATCCAGCCACCTTGGCTCTAGGACCTTGGACAAGGACTTAACCTCTTATTACCACAGGCAACTTTCTAAAATTATAGGGTGAAGAGAAGGTGCTGACCTGCATTAGTAAAAGGAGTCTCTTCACTGAAAACGCCCTACACCAATGAACTGATGACCATACTTTGGTTTGTTTACTTGTTTCTTTAAGCTAACCTCTTAGGTCAGTACTTCACAACCTTGGGTCTCAATTCTGTCATCTGCTAAATGAGAGGCCTGGCACTCATGACCTCTAAAGTAACCCTTAGCACTAAATGTGTGATCCAGTGTGAGATCTGAGTGCTAAACATCAGAATTCACAACTATGTCTATGCAGAGAAAGTAGAATTAGCAATTATTTTGTAAACTTTGACTATAAGGATGGCCAAAGAGGCAAAAGATAGTTGTTGCCCTAAAGCAGCTCACACTTAATGTAGGGAGACAAAAAGCAAACCATTATATATGAGGTGAATAGGAAATAGTCATTATAAATAAGGAATGATTTACTTGAGTGCTAACTCTTTCCCAAGAAGAACTAAAGCTCCCAAAGGGAAGGTATGATTTGGGATTTGTCATTGTATTAATAGCAGGAAGGCATGCTTGGGAAAGGCTTCTTGTCTGTTGGATTTTGTTTGGGATAGAGAGCATTCCAGACAGTGGGGATAGCCAGAGAAAATGGCCAGTCTTGAGAGCTGGAGTGTCTTGAGGAACAACAAGAAGGGCACGGCAGCTAGGTGGTACAGTTGATAAAGCACCAGCCCTGGATTCAGGAGGACCTGAGTTCAAATTCAGCCTCAGACACTTGTCCCTTACTAGCTGTGTGACCCTAGGCAAGTCACTTAACCCTAATTGCTTCACGAAAAAATAAAATAAAATAAAGAAGGGCAATGTTACTGGATAAAAGAGTACATGGTGATGACTAAAGTCTGAGACGACCAAGAATGTAGGAAGGGGTCAAGGCGTTGAATGCTAAGCAGACAATATTATCCAACCATAGTCTCCATCCATGATTTTGGCTTCACTTTATTTTTTCTTTTTTTATAAATGGAACAAAGAAAAAGAAGAGAGACAGATTTTACTGCGGTGCCTGAGTAAGAATTGGAATCCAGAGGGAAACAGGAAAGGGGTTAAATAAAATATGGCCCACATATAGATATACATATATGTGTGTGTGTGTATATATACATATATATATATATAATATGCCCATATATCACATATGTCTATGTATGCATACATATACATAGTTATATATGTATATATGATTACAAGATTGTCAGAAGGGGAGTTAATTAATTAATTGGGTTTTGAGTAATTGGAAGCAGACAAGGGAGAGAAAAACTTGTGCATGATTTTCCTGAAGATAGTATAATTCTACATGAATCTACTGAGAGAATATTTGTAAAGCATTTATATAGTACCTAGAACTGATAAATTAAGAAATGTTTTCCTACTAAAGGAAAAGAAAGGTGGTAACACAGATGAATTCACTGTACTGTTTGTTATAGTCCCAGGACAGCTCCCTTGCTGTCTGAGGCCAGAAGAAGTGGAGAATCAACAGTTTTAGGGTGGAAATAGGGAATGCCAGCTGTTTGTAAAGGATACTGACTAATCCAGTATTTGTGACTCAGGGAATTTACATGCTATAGAAGCACAGAACAAAATCTTATCTAGAAAAAAAATATCTGGGGAATTTCTCCCACCCCTCCCCAGTATGTGTGCTGTACACGTGCATGAACACACACACACACACACACACAAACATGGAATTGAACATTTCTAGACACAATTCTGAAAACTGACATGAGAAGAGTGTCAAGATTGCATCACACATTTTCTCTTTCATCTAATTACCACTCTCTTACTCCTTTCAAAATGTATTTCCATGCTAATAGTACTGCTCATATGGCCTCTGTCAAAACATTACCAGACTATGTTGCTAATCCTAGAATAAATTAATGTCTCACTGTGATTTGTTGATAACTCAACCTGGAGGAAACTATGTCTAATCTCCTTTTATCAGGCAACAAATCAAGTGACCCTTGATTTCAGCATGGCTTCCCAAATCGAGTATTCATGATCTCTTTTTTAATCAATGCTATTAATATTTTGGGATATTGTATTAATATATTAATGGAAAGTTCTATCATGTCTTACAGAGGAATGAATCCTTAACTCAGACCATTGGTTTCACCAATACAGGTATTTCCTCTGGGACTACAGATTAAAACACATCTATACCTCTCCTGACTGTACTAATCTTCTCTATGTCTTCCTGAAAAATACTACAAAGGGGCTCCCCCAGGTGCTGGGGACCTTCTTTGCTGCCTTTTGCTATCTCAGGGATACTAATAATGCATAAAGACCTTTGACATGTAACTAGTCCATCCTCTTTTTTTGCTTCTACTTATCTTTGATTATATTCTATACACTCCTAATTCCTTATTTATATAATATTGCAACCTGCTCACACCTACTACATGCTTCTCTATTGGCCTTTGGGTGATTGCAGTGTTCTATGACTCATAGCCAAACAGCAGTTTTTAAAATTATATTATCAGTACACAAGAGGTAATTGTCAGCTTTCATCTTCCTAACAATGTCAAGGACTTATGAAACTGGTAAATTAATTGAAAACTTAAAGTCTAGAAAATATTTGGGATTTAACAACAGAAATTTATAAGCCACTCAATACAGGTGATGCTCATTGAGTCAATGAATGCCTTCACATTTATGCTCAAAGAATTGTATAAAAGAAAAAAAAACTATTGCCTGGGAAGTAGACAATCTCAGAATTTGTCAGAGTTGGAAGGGACTTAGGAATCCATGTACTGCAACTCCTCCTTGAAAATATGTCATCACTATAACATACTCAATGTGACTCTTTTTTTAAAGGTTGAAGACTTCTAGCAAGGGAGAACCTACTACTTCTACAGTCAGTCCATTATATTTTGGCATAGCTCATTCCTTCTCCTATTCGTATTTCCATCATATGAGACTCTAAGATTGCAGAGAAAAAAAAAACATTTGGAGAAGCCAGACTAAATGATCTGTAAAGCTCTTTCTTACTGTCTTACATATAAGATTCAATTATTTACTCCTGAAATTTGAGACAAAAAATCAACCACTGACTCAATCCTCACTTTCAAATCTTTAAGAGCTAATGTTTTAAGATCTTAAATATATAAAATTTAAAGCCAACATGTAGTCATTTAAATGCTGAACTAACCATTTCTAGCTGGTAGTAGACATTTCTCACTCCAAATGTTTAGAACTGTTTAGTATTTCTCCCTACCTCCCAAAGCACAGTAGATGTCTTTATAATGAAAACCAGAAGGATTGACCATTTCTCCATGATTTGCTCTTTCCAGAATTACCCTTTTATTCATTTGAATTCTATTATTCAGAGTTGGAAGGGATGTCAGAAGCTATCTAGTTTAACTCATAACCAAAAAAGCAGCTCCTTCCTCTACAATATATTTAACAGGTGATGATGTCTACCCCAAATATATGAAGCCTTCCTCTGGTAAAATAGATGAATAAGAATAATTTATTACAGTGACCATGAAGATGGCTAAAGCAGGTGTTGTGGAATGCTCAGTGCTTTGTCAGACATCAAAGATGCCAAGGTTATCCACTGAGTCCTGGGACATCACCAGTCATTTTGGCTTCCGTCCTGCCACTAGACTTTGATGAATCAGGAAGAGAGAGGTAGGGTAATGACTTTGTTCAACTCTCCTTTACTTAAAAGTAATTTGCCTGCATTTCAAGACATCATACTTATGATGTCATTGGTCCTCTTTGAAAAGGAAGGATGAACAACAACTCAACAGGTTATTACTCAGCCTGTGCTTAAAGATCTCCAATAAAAAAAGAAACTCAATAAATTTCAAGTATAGCCTATTCCATTTGGGGGACTTTTTTATTTGCCTTTTCTTCAACATACAAACATGGCTCCTATTTCTACTTGTTAAAGGCAAGCAGAACAATTTAATCCACATTCCAGGTGTTAGTCTTTCAAATACTTTAAGACAACTGTAATATCTACCCTTAGCCCTCTCACCTTCTGACTGAATATTCCTGGTTGCTTTAGCTAATTTTCATATGACATAAAAGTAGTGTCCTGCACCATCTTGGTTGCCCTCCTCAGCATCTACTTCAACTTATTAATACCCTGCCTAAAACATGATACCCCAAAATAAACATTGCACTCAACATGTATTCTGGCCAGAGCAATGTTTTGTGGAATCAGCAAGTAATAACGAGATCAACTATATGCATTTATGGAGTTTCCTTAATTATTTCTACTGTAGTTCTCTTCAAAACTGATTGCTTCCCGAACCCCCTACAAACTGGTATGTAAAAGCATCCTGAGACAATTAATTAACTCATCCAAAGTCAACATTTTACTACTAAGGTAGTAAGATACACTAGAAAGAGCAATAGATTTTGAGCAATGACCTGTATTAAAACCTTGCCTTTGCCCTTTACTACTTGTGGGCCTTTGAACAGATCATTTAACTCTTCTGCTTTCAGGCCTCAGTGTTTTAATTTGTTAAACGAAAAGGCCCTGGGAAAATGATGATAGGATCATTGATTTCAAGCTGGAAGTTATAAAAGTGGTCTTGTCCTCACATATGTACAAACACATAGGTATCCACATATATGAATCTCTGAAGATATTTTTTTTGTATCTTATTCAATGTAAAATAAAAAGGATTGCCGAACCTTTGATTTCTGTCACTCAAAACACTAAGCCTAATTTATTCTATGAATAGAATTGTGAAGGTGTCAATCCCAAAGTGCTATATATAAATATTAGCTATCATAGTTATAGGAATACATATTCTTATATATTCACTTACAATAAAAATAGAGCTAGGGACTAAACCTGAGATTTCATTGGTTTAGGGAAATCCCAAGTGAGCTAGCTTCTTCTACCTATGTGTATCAACACCTTCTCTGCAATTTACAAACCACTTAAATATTAAGTGACTTGCCTAGGGTCACACAGCCAACATGTGTCAGAAAAACGACTTGAACTTGGGTGTTCTTAACTTCGGGGTTGGCTTTCAATTACTATACCACACAGAATTTCAGCTAAGATAACAACTGAATTTATAATGTAGGACTGGAGCCCTTCTTCCACATGGGAAGTTCCTCATGAGCTACAAATTGAACATACCATAGGAACTGATCTGATAGTTCTCTTTATTAGGTCTCTGATTTGACATAGTTACAACTGCTCAGAAAATACTCAGTATTGAAAAATCCATTTTTAACCCATATGTGAAGAAAGCATTGAGTATGGTAATTTTCTATCTACCTCTGGGTTTGTGTGTGTGTGTGAATAAAGAAGCTATCTTCTGAATGCTAAAAATTATATGTAGCTCATATTACAGTTCTTTGAAAAAGTAAAACATGAGCATTTGTATTTTTCACTGTAAACACAGATCAAAAAAATGCCAGTCTCAAAGAATTTCAAACCTAGTTCCATTCATGATTATTATGACATAAGAAGATCTTTTTTTTTAACTTCAGGGTTAACAGCTTCTACAAAACTGTGAGGAGCTCAATCCCACTTGTATGACATTATGTGCAGGCAGGCCCTAACTTACAGATGGTTATGTTTGAAAAATTCATTTTGAAGTTGGTTGTTTTGTAACTCAAAATGCATTTCTCCATTAAGTCAGTATCACATATGGTATTTAAGACTCTAGGCCAGCCCATAAAAGTTTCAAAATATACCTTTAGTGAAAGACTATTCTAACAATACTGCATATTAGCCAATGAGGGGGAAGTGATTACTGAAATGATGGGAACCTAAGAAGGAAGTAACACTTGACTTTTCCATTTATAATGGACTAGATGAAGAATATGGCAGTAAAGCCTAGCACGTGTCCACAACCTAGGGAGACCCAGATTCAAGACTTCAGAGAAAGGATTGTTCAGTCCCCTATGCTAAGACTCTGCAGAAATTGGATCAAGAGGACTGATGTGTCACATTCTCGAAGAAAATATAAACTCAGTGAAATCGTGGATTATTTCACATTGTCTTTCTATCTCCAATGCCTAATACACTGTCTGACATACATGAAGATTTCATGAAAATTTATTAAAGGATTGATTTGAAGAACTAAAGTCTGACAACAGAAACACAAATGATCCAGAAGTCACAACCTTCCTGGAACTCAGTTTCCTCATCTATAAAGTGAAGGCATTGGACAAGACTAATTTTTACTTCACTTTCAGATCTACACTTATGATCCTAAGAATTTATGATGCCAAGAAGGAAGAAATGAGGAAAATACTGAAAAAGACAAATATGGCTGCACAGGGAACTCACTGAACTACAGGAATTTTAAAAGGACACATACAGGATACAAAACCAATGGTAGATAGTTGAGGATGAAGACAAAAAAGTAGGAAAAAGACAAAAAAAGTGTCATGGTTATGTAAGAATATAAGGAATTCTTAAAGCTATTATGAATTGAGGCTTTCCATGAATGGTGAGGGCAGCATTTTAGGGTCAAGAAGAGGAGAGAAAATATTAGACTATTTGCTACTTGGGGCCAATGAGATAATTGTAACAGATGTTAGAGAAGGCATAGATACTCAATGACTATTCATTTTTTATTTTCACCACCGAAGTGAATCAATTTTGGATTAAGAAAAATAGAACAATAAAAAAGATTAACAGATTACCAAAGGCCAAGATACGTGAAATATTAAGATGATATATGCCTGTCTTAATGACTAAAAATCAGGGCATAAATGAATTACATTGTAGGGTGCTCAAAGGTAGATGTGATTGCATAGCTGTTTTCAGTAACCTTTAAAAATCATGGAGTAGAAGAATGTGCTACAGGACTGGGGATGGCAAATGCTCCAGTGTTTAAAAGGGCAGATTTTTTTAAAACAATAGGCAAGAGAATTTAACCTTGATTACTGACAAAAATGTAGAATCTATTAATAAAATGCTTGGTTATGAGTAAGAGAAGTGTTGATCACTATAAAACAAGAAGAGGTAATCAGGATATGAGAGAATATATATTTTTGAAGTAATAATAGAGAAGTAGACTATTATAATGTCATAGATGTAGTGTACTTTGGTTTTAGCAAGGCATTTGACAATGTTTCACAAAAGGTCTTCATTTGGGGGTAAGATAAAGGTAAGCTGAATGATGAGCTATTTAGGAATTTCTTTTGTCCATGTTGACTCAAGTTTGGTAATTAATGAATGCATATCAAACTAGATAGATGACTTTAAAGCACTGCTCATGAGATTTTCCACTTGTCCTGTGCTGTTCATTGTTTAAATCAGTGAATCGTTTGAGAGAATATGAAACATATTAGACAATTGTTCTGGTGTCATATAGCTTAGAAAGATAGCTGACATGTTACATGACAGAATGAGGATCCCCAAAGAACTTAGCTATAATCATCCTTCGTTTGGAATCTTAATATTCCAAAGTAGTCCTATTGAACTCTTCCTTTGTCAGACCAAGTCTGGGGTCTTGTTTTCAGTTGAAGGGGCATTTTAAAAAGATCATTGAGAAGACAGATTACATTCAGAGAAAGATGATCATGATGGTGATGGCTTGCAATCATGCCATATGATAGTCAGCTTGAGGAATTGAGTATATTCAGTTTAGAAAAGAAAAGATTTAGGAGGGATATGATAGCTGCCTTCCACTATTGGACTTAGAGACAGTCATAAATAAATATTGATTAAATACTTACTATGTATCAGGCAATGCATTACAGCTGGGGATACAAAGAAGGGCAAAAATACAATCCCTACCCTCCAGAATCTCACAGTATTAATGGGGACTTCACAATCTAATGGTTCTCTATTTGTGGCAATGAATGAAAGTTCAGACATCTTTACAAGCTCCAGATTAGATATCCCCTTGTGTATGTTGTGCACCTCAGATATACATACTTCTGTATTTGTAAATATAGATGATAAATGACATAGATAGAGATGAAATAGCTGTAGAGAGATGGTATAGTTATAGGATGTAGATTATATGGATATTGATGTTTATTCATACACATTTTGTCTCCCTGAGAGAATTCTTGACAGCAGGGAGTGACACAGTGGATAGAGCACTGGCCCTGGATTCAGGAGGACCTGAGTTCAAAACTGGCCTTAGACACTTGACATATACTAGCTGTGTGACCCTGGGCAAGTCACTTAGCCCTCATTGCCCTGCAAAAAAAATGACATAGCAACAAGATATGAATGGGGAAATAAAGAATAAGAGTCCAGACAGAAGTACAACAATAATAATGACAATGCCAACAATAACAGTAACATAAATTTGCTTTAAGATTTGCAAAGCACTTAACAAGTATCTCAGATTTACAAATATATCAGAATTTTATCCCCACCACAAACCTGGGAAGTAGATTCTATTATTATTCCCACTTTATGGATGGGGAAGTTGAGGCAATATAAGGGCCAACAGCTAGTCATTGTCTGAGCCCACACTTGAACTTCAGTCTACCTAACTCCAGATGTAGCTTCTATTCAAAGCTCCACCTACTAGGATAAGTCAATGCAGTATAGTCCATCCACTAACCTAAGGAGAGGTTAAAGGAAACAGGAATTATGGGTATAATTAACTAACTATGGAGAGTTGGTAGGCTCTGAAGGCTCACTTGGGCTTCAGTCTATGCCTGAGAGACAGTTTGATGTATGTGCAGAATGAAGAATCTAGAAATACAAAGGGTAGAATCTCTGCATTGCCACTTCCCAGTTGGGTGACCTTGGGTAAATCCCATCTTTGAGTCTCCCTTTCATATCTGTAAAAGGGGGATGATGATACACACAATACTCATATCACAGTGCTTAAGGAAAGGAATTCCCAAACTACAAAGTGGTCTATAAATATGAATTATACTGGCTCCCATTTTTAAACCTATTCTTCACACCTCATGTAAATAAAGCTCTGGCTTACATGGGCATTGTCAAGTATGGTTGGCCCATTTTAGTATTTAATTTTTAAGACTGAATCCAAGGCCGGGTTCTCTGCAATTCTTTACTCTTGGGGGTCAAATAGAGGCACTGTGTGACAGTGGATAAAAATCTGACTTTAGAGTTAGGGGATTGGGTCCAAGACCTGATTCTGCCACTATGTGACATTAAACACATCAATCAACTTCTATGGCTCTGGGTTTCTTTCTTTGTAAAATGAGGAGGTTGGACTAGATGGACTCTAGGGTCTCTTCCAGCCCTAAATCTATTATTTTACCTTCTGCATAAAACCCGATGATATTATACAGTCTGACACCTAGAAGCAATATTAGGTGATAGGAAGGGTTATAGAATTTGGACTCAGTGGACCTGCAGGCAAATCCCAACATTGTTGTTCACCATTTGCATAGACCATACTCACATAGTGCTTTAAAGTTTGCAAACAATCCTGGTGAAGTAGATATCGCAAGTATTTTCTTCCCATCTTACAGATAAGGAAATTGAAGCAAAGAGATGTTAACTAACTTTTCAATGTTTACACAGCTAGAAGGTACCAGAGCTCGATCCTAACACGGGTCTTTCTCAATATAAATGCTAACAGTCTTTCCCCCTAGACCATGCTACTTAACCGTAGGCAAGTCACTTCCCCTGTTTGGGTCGGCTTGCTCATCTGGAAAATTAGAACACCACATTAGATGACTTAGAAGGTCAGTCCTTGTTCAAAATCCTATGAATCCCTCTGGTCATATAGCCCTGCCCTTTGGCAAAGTCATTTGTGGTAAACAACAAGAAAGAAAAGACTATTGTGAATATTTCTAAACATCTAATCTACTTGTTTACGATTTTTAAAAACTGTGGGAGGAGTTTCTGTGAATGAAACTTGACATTTTAAAAGGCAGCTAGGGATCTGAAATACCATAAAAGAGTAACTGGAATGATGATATTTACTCTTAAAGTTCACATCCAGCTGCTAATAAATACAGCTCTGCTCCCCAGGGTGCTAGAATCCAGATTCATTATCTCTCCATGAGAAATGACTGATCTTTTTTTTTTCCTTTACATTTCATGCTGTACCAGGGAGGCAGATGTCTTTTTAAGTGAATTTCAAACATGAATTCCTATTATGTAATGAACATGCCCTGCCCAGAACTGACTCAGATCTGCAAGTCTGCCAAATGAGTCTCTTAAAGAAGTACGAGATGATGAATATGACATGAATTTATCTCTCCTCCCTATCCCACAAAGGATACAGACCCCGGAGATTGAGACTATATAATGGGAATATATATTACTTAGTTGCTATAGGAAGCAATTGAGTAGCACATTTCTAAATGCAAATCCTACACAGATTGAATTATTTTCTAAAATAGGAGAGAAACAAGTCTATAAATTTACCTATTTTTCCTAATCTCATCTCTTTTCCCTAAACAAATCTTAACACAAAACCACTAATCATTTCTCTTTCTTAGAGCACAGGTTTTTACCATCATTTTGAAACCACTAGTATAAATTGCCAACATATACACTTTCCTATATGAAAAAAGAGAGCAAGAAATGGGAGTAAGTTGTAGGCAGATTTTGGTTAGAGGTGGGAAAAAAGAAAGAACAGTGTAAAAGTATAGATAATTCAACTTTAGAACTATGTAACAAAAGAAGTTATACATTGCAATATTAAGTCACCTGTTTTTTAAGTGTTTAAAGAAAACACCAGTTAGTGGGAGGGTGGTATACTAGATAAGACCAAGTGTTGACAGGAGGGAGAGCATTGAATAAGGGAGAGAAGAGAATAACAGTGGTAGTAACTGCCTGATGAGAAGTACTGAGGTGGCTTTTTAGCAACCAGGTAAGAATAATGGAGAGGGTCTGTTAATTTCCTAAGGCATCAGTCCAAAGTGTGGCGGAAAACTTCCTAAGACTTGACAGATCTTATGACCATTGATCATTTTGGGGATTTATGGTGGGTGCATATGAGAGTGTTGAAAGGAATTGAGAAAGCACTAATAAAAATTATGAAGTATTGAGTAAAAAATTGAAGATGTTGAAGTATTATTTTAATCACTGACACTGACTGAGAACAAGAATTGAGAAGAAAACAGTAGACACCTTCTGAATAGCAGAAAAATAGGTAATATAATGACCACTAAGAATGGGATTTGGATTTAACAGTCACAGATTTCACATTCATAAAAAAATAAAATTACAGATTGCTATCCAGGGATGGAGTGCAGATAATGAGGGCTATCATAATATCAATTTTCCAGGAACCCTGTATATTGGATCCAAAGATAACCTCAAAACAATAGGGGTGAGTTGGGAAAAGAAAACTGTATATGTACATCCACCAAATTAGATGCCATAATGCATCGGTACAGTATAAGAAAAAGAGCAACATAGATAGTCATATATTAACAAAACACAGATGATAAGACAAGTTTTAACAATAAAACCCATGATTTTGCATTTCTATCCATAAAAGTACAAAGTAGAGATAACAGACAAGGTGAAACAAATTTATTTTTGACCTCCCACATATCACTGTGGCTTTGTGGCATGATTAAAATATCACACTGGAAGGATGCACTTCATTATAAGGACAAAGAGGGGCAGCTAGGTAATGCAGTGGATAAAGCATCAGCCCTGCATTCAGGAGGACCCGAGTTCAAATCCAGCCTCAGACACTTACTAGTTGTGCAACACCAGGCAAGTCACTTAACCCTCATTGCCCCACAAAAACAAGACAAAACAAAACAAAATAAGGACAAAGAAACCAGTTGTGGTGACATATGCCTTGAGTTTCTGCTACTGGGAAAAGTGAGGTTTTTAGATTGATTGAGTATGGGAATTCTGAGCTGTAGTAGTACTAAAGCAGAGCAGTGTTCACACTAAGTATGGCATCATTTTGGGAAGCCCTAAGGTCACTAGACTGTCTAAGGAGGGGGAGGATAACTTGGGTTGGAAACAAAGGTAATCAACAGAGTCATGCTAAGAGTGGCCACTGTACTTCCAGTGTTGGTAAAATTGAGAGACCCAATCTAAAAACAGAACAAAGCAATATGGCAGACCAAAAAAAAAAAAAAGAGAGATAAGGAAAGGTAATAGGGAGGGGGTTAAATCAAACTGAATATTAGGAATACATATCCATGGAAGGAATTTCAGAAACAGAGGGGATAAACATGGAGGAGAACATTTGAATGAAGATCAGTGGAAGTCAACAGAAGAGATACTGAATTAAAAGAAAAAAACTAAGGAGTTTAAATAATAGATCACAAGCTTGGTATAGATATAAGAAAAAGTAGGGATAGGAAACATCAATTATCAGAACAAATTCCAGAGCATTCTCTCTTCCCAAATCAGAGCAAGCTGCAGATATTAAAAAAAGAAACTTGTCATACTGATCATGTATTTCTTCCATTGAGGGAGGCTATTGTTCTGGAATTGATTCTCAGAAGGAGGAACAAAATTCTGGTACGAAATTGTTGGCAACTTTGAGAAGAAGTGATCACTCAAGTTTAAGAGTTTTTGAATAGAGGGAGAAAAAGATGGGCATGATACAATATGTGACCTAGATTTGAGAACAGATTTTTAACAACTTCACAAAAGGATCTCATGGACTAAAATTATTCTGGGGAAATAATCCCAGAAGCTTTTGAGAATGAAATTCTGAATGCACAAAGTAAAATCATTCTCAACAGGAGCAAAGAATGGGTGTGAATGGGAGGAGCTATCTAAAGAGACTGATGTGGCTATGCAAAGAACTTATGGACCAATTTAGGTATTACAAAGGCATGCACAGAAGCTACAGGCAAGGATGAATACCAAAACATGACACAATCCTATAAGTATAATTTTAGGAATGCTAAATCTCATAATAAGCTAACACTCTCAGGAAAAGCTAAAGAGAGCAAAAAAAGTTTTTCATTTAGCTATATATCAGGGAGAAGAGGAAAATCAGAGAAAGTATAGGACTACTGACCTGGGTGTATGGGATGAAGCTACTTGGATAAGAAAAAAATAACAGCAATTCCTATTTCTGACTTTATATCAGGTCTCTCTGTCAACTAGAATGATCTTTGAGGTGGAAAGAACAGAACAACAAGGGCTAATAGGAAGCTGATGCCTCAGATAAGGCAGAGGATATTAGGAGAGCACTTAAT
The DNA here is from genome assembly GCF_019393635.1 of Dromiciops gliroides. Classification (NCBI taxonomy): domain Eukaryota; kingdom Metazoa; phylum Chordata; class Mammalia; order Microbiotheria; family Microbiotheriidae; genus Dromiciops; species Dromiciops gliroides. The sequence continues at coordinate 736,199,093 of NC_057861.1, forward strand.
TCTCCTCGATAAGTTCAACTCATCAGGACTAAATGAAACTATATCTTTGGTTAATGAAATAATCTACAAGAACTGACATATATGATTAATGAGCTGTCATCAGTCATCTGAGGAAGAGTGTGGAGAATGGGAGAACTACCATAGAATTACAGAAAGGTCAATTTTCAAATGGAGTCTGGAAACTACAGACCACTTGACTTACCTTAAATTTTTGGCAAAATTCTGTGGCATATTATATTCAGGATGATGGGTTAATATTTAGGAAATGAAAAGAACCATATGACTTCATCAAGAATTACTTATTCCACACATATTGTCTTTCTTGGCAGGGATAGCTCAGAGAATAATATAGCTAGAGTTTACCTAGATTTTCACAGCACATGGGACAAACTTTGTCTTCCTATTCTTTAGGAAAATATGAAGAGATGTGGGCTAGATAATATTATCACTGGGCAGATCTGAAACTGGTTAAATGTCAGTGTAGCTATCAATGGTTCAATATGAGGATATATCCTGAAGAATATCTCAGGGACACATTATTATGTGTATATGCACATATCTATATATGTATGTAATCAACAACTCATATAAAGTCATGGTTGGAATGGTCATCAAATTTTAAGATAACAACATTTGGAGAGATGGCTAAATTGGGATAAGAAATTCAAGGTCAAAGAATTAAATTTAATTTAATAAACATTTTTAAGTACCTACTATGAGCCATACTAAATGCTGGGAATAAGAAAATAAGAAATAAGAAAAATACAATCCTTGCACTCATGGAGCTTACAATTGAAGAGAGGAGACAGAAAAAGGAAGCTAAAAAGGTGGGTAGAGGGCAACACAGGGTACATAGTACAAGGATGTGATGGAGTCAAAACCAAGCAGAGCTGCTGGTGGAAAATGGAGAGTTACATGGAAAGTTTTGAAAATTATGAGCTCTCTTTGAAAGAGAGTTTGAAGTACTGAGTCCTCCAATCAGAGGGGGGAGATAATTGAAGGAGTTGAAAAGGTGTTGAGTATCAAAAACTTAATTAATCTGCATGGTGATGAGATCTTGATAAAACAGTGAGATGAATTTAACAAGATTAAATTCAGTGGAGATTCATGTCACAGTTTATTCTTGGGCTCAAAAATATCAACTTCTTGAGTAAAAGAAGAGGGCTAGATAAAAGCTTATCTGTGGAATATTTGAGGATTTTAGTGCCTGAAAACTCAATGGAGTCAATAGAATAATATTATTTCTTCAAAAAGAAATATAATTCAAACTTAGGCTGCATTAAGAAAAGCTATAAGGATGGACAAAGGAAGTGTTATTCCTACTCTACTCTGCCATACTGGAAGATTGATTCAATTGTAGTGACCATATTTTAGAAAAGACACTAATGATATAGAGTTAGAAGTGGAAGTAAACAAGGTGCTTGAGATCAGGCTTATTTGAAACTGTCGTTGCTGTTGTTTGTCCTTCATTCTCAAAGAGGACATCAGGGTGATGTCATGACTTGCAGTGAATTGGATTTAAGGGAGCGAGGGCTGTACAGGGTCACCAACCTCACTCTTTCCTCCAGAGATATCAGGGTTAAGTGGCAAGATATATATCACAATGACTGGAGGTGGTCCCAGATATTTTAAGGCACTTGGGATTGTGTCTAAAAACCCATTTTTCCTCATGAAAACCCAGTTTTCATGAGAAACTATTAAAAGAACTAAGGATATTTATGAAGCCCAGTGATGATTCAGGAATTATATGGTAATTATCTGCAAGAATTAGAAGGACCATCACCTGAAAGAGGGATTAGAATTGATCTGTTTGACCCTAGATGGGCTAAATTAGGAACTATGGGTAGAGGTTAAAAAGAAAAAAAATCTCCTGACATTAGAGATATTACAAAATAAAATGGGCTGCTTCAGGATGTAGCAAAATTCTCTACTGGAGGTCTTCAAGCGAAGGCTTGAGAACTTCTTTTGGGAAAATATTATAGAGAGAATTATTTTTCCAGAAGAGTTTGGACTTAGTGGTCCTTGAGATCCTTGTTACCTCTGATTCTGTATTCTTGAGGACTCTAAACACTATGGTTTATGCTTTTCATCACCTTGAATAGAATCTTCACTAAAATATCATTTTCTTTTAAAAATTTTATTTATCTTTCTCTGAATTTAAGAAATAAAACAAGTATTTCCATAACAAAGTAGAATAGAAAAAACATAAGTTGTACATGAAACTGAAAATCTCTTATGTATAACTTGCTATTCCTTTTAAATGTATAATAAATTTATCAAATAACTTTCATTTTCCACCTATTTTTTCTTCCCTCCCACCCTACCCCAGAAATGGCTACTATTAGATACAAATATATATGTATGTATGCATGCACACTATATATATATATATACACATATATATGCACATATACACATATATACATACATACATACATACACACACACACACACACACACACACACACATATATATATATATATATATATATATATATATATATATATATATACTTCTATTTATCAGTTCCTGAAATATTATCTCCCACAGTAGCTTCTGGACTTTGTACTCAATAGACCATTCTCTAATGTACTTCCTATCTTGCCTTCCCACATTTTTAGTTCTTTTACATCACTGATTTAAGGAAGATTTGGAGTGAGAAATCTGTCTGCCTGGTTTATTCAAAATAATCAACTAGTTCAATTTTTGTATATACAGCTAGCCATTCTAACAGAGGAACAGTTGGCTTTGCTGGCATATTCTCTGTAAGTCTATAGGGGGAGTAATTTTTTTCTTGTTTGGCAATTCAAATGCTCAGGCTTAGAAATCCACTAAAGGAATTCAAACCCAATCCCTGAGTGAATGCAATTTAAATCTAAAGTAGGGAGGCAGGAATGGTTAATTTGCCCTTCCTTTATCTATGCTGTAAGCTATCTATAATAATTTACCAAGCAGTTAAAAAAATAAAGTTATAATAACCCCCAACTTCTCCCTAGACCAAAGAAGCCTATTTTAGCACCATATTTAAAAACACATTGTAAACACCAATATTTTCCTTGTTATGCTAAATGACTACAAAGCATGGCATACCACAGTCTCTGAAGAATTAAAGTGATAAGTCACATGTAAGGCAATGGGGAAAAACTGATGGACAGGAGCAAATATCAGTATATCACCAAAGTATAATCAATAAGAAAAGTGGCAGAAGAAAAAGCTTAGCAACTGTAATTGTGATAAGAAAAACAAGTGGGCCAGTCATGCAGTGAGGGTAAGAAATATCAATTGGAAACCCTTTGTACTCCATTGGCACCATGCAATATCAACAGATTTAGGGAATGTAGATTAAAGCAACAAGGTGGCCCAGTAGCTAGAAGACTGAACACTGATTCAAGGAAGAAGTGAGTTAAAATCTAAGCTCAGATACTTTCTGGTAAACAAGTCACTTAACCACTGTCTATCTCAGTTTCCACAACTATAAAATGGAGACAGTAATAACACCTACTTTCCAGAGTTGTGAAGATAAAATAAAGTGATATTTGTAAAATGCTTTGCAAAACCTAAAGCACTATATGAATGCTAGCTCTTGTTGCTGTCATTAGCTATTATTAGGGGAAGGTGTCCAGCACCTTGGAAGGCTCTCATGTGAAAGATCTGTGGGAGAAAGAATTTCACTGGATGAAACAACAGAAATGCTGTGAATTGAGAAAACCTGCATCAAGGAGAACACAGATACATCAGAATATCACAACACAACGGTAATATAAAAAAAATTCTGTACCATATTAAAGTTACAAAGTAATTTTACATATGATCTTATTTGAGTCTAGCAAAACCTCTAGGACATGAGAGTGCAATTGTTATCATTCCTATTTTACAAATGAAGAAAACAAGGCTTACAGAGGGGAAGTGATTTGTCTTATGTCATGAAGCTCATGCTGAAATGGCCAGGAAGAAAAAAAAATACAAATGCAGCTAAATTAACTCAACTTCACCCCCTTTGGGATGATAATGAAGTAAATAAATGTCTAAAAAGTTTGCTGATATAAGCTATCTTCCCCCAGGAGAATGATTCTCCAAACATGGACTAATGACTAGAAAAGAGCAAAAAATGCTTGGCTAAGGCAGGTGTATTTTAATTTGGTTTAACTTTTTAACCTTTTTTGTCCTCTAGATGTCATTCATTCTTGTCTCATCTAAACATAAGGCAAGAAATGCTAAGAACACTAGACTAACTTATATCTTTCTATTTCAAGATAGTCTCAGAATAATAATTGATTAATAAGTATTCTTTTTCATTTTAACCTGAAGTCAGTAATGCTGGATTAAAGAATTCAGTGGATGAATTGGCTAACCAAGTGATTCAGTGGTTAAGTTTCTTTGCTCATAATCTATGCAACTCCATCTTGGGTTCTGCCAACAGCAGATGTCTTTGCCTCCTACTTCACAGAGAAAATAGAAGCCACAGTGAGCTTCCTCTTTTCCCCCATGCCATACTTCAAAGTGCTTTTACGTCTTTACTCATCTTCTCTTTTTGCTACTATTCCTGGAACAAAGAAATGGTCTTTCTCCTTGCCAAGATTAACCACTCTATCTGTGCCCCTGCTTCCTTCAATTCACATCTTTCTCCAGCATCCTTCCTCTTTCTTCTTTGCCCATCCCACCTCTTTTCTTTGATCTTTCCTTATTTAGTGCTCTTTTGTTGTCTGTAAACAGGTACCGTTCTACTCTATTCTCATAAAACCATTACTTGAATGTCATCCTCTTGTGACAATTGGAATGATGCCACCTGCTGGAAACTTACTGTAGGAAAGCTCTGCCATGAGGAGAAGGCCTCTGAGGGCAAGGCCATGCAGGTTTTCTTTGGCGTAAGGAAGTGATGTTTGCTTGTGGGAAGAAGAGGGGTCGAGGCTGGCACTCTTGGTCTCTTTTGTGAGGACTCTAGTGGAGAGTGGGGCAAAAGATGTGCTCTCCCTTTAATAGATAGATGAATCTAGGCCTTTCTTTTTCTCTTTACCAAATTCTTATTCTCCTTAATAAATGCTTAAAAATCTAACTCTTGCTAAAGCTTATAATTTATTAGTGACCACTCATTAGACATTTTAGACAGTATAGCTGGAATTTTAGCCCCTTACACTCTCAAGCCATGATGCTGTATTCCTCCTCTCTTGGAAGAATGCTCCATACTCAATGTCTCTGCTTGATCACCAGTCACTCATTTCTCATCACCTTGCAATCTCATTCACAACCCTAACACTTGATTGCTAAAGCTTTTCAAAAATCACCAACTATTCCTTAGCTGCTCAATTCAATCGCCTTTCCTCAATATTTATCCTTCTTGATTTCTTGTAGCTTGTATTTTCTTGACCACCATCCTCTTAGGTACTCTCTTCTCCTTTTGCTTCCATGACACACCTCTCTCTCTCTCTCTCTCTCTCTCTCTCTCTCTCTCTCTCTCTCTCTCTCTCTCTCTCTCTCTCTCTCTCTCTCTCTTTCATTCTATTTGGCTACTTCTCAGTATTCTTTGCTTAACCATCTCCTGATCCTCTTAACATGCCTGTTTCTGAATACTCTATTCTGAATCATCTTTACTTTTGTCTCCACAGTCTTTCCCTTGGTAACCTAATTGGCTGCCGTTGATTCCAGTATCATCTCTACAAAAACAAGTACTCCCAGATATATGTATCTGGCCCTCATGTCTATCCAAAATTCCAGTTACCATCAACTGTCTTTCTGTATATTTTTTCCTGGAAATTCCATGGGAATATCAAAATCACATGTCTAAAATTAAACTCTTCTTTCTACCTAAACTCCATCAAAACTTCCTTCCAAGTGTTGTTGTTTTTCATTAACTTTTAAAGAGTACTATGGCATCTGGAGATGATATCATGTCTTGTAGTAAATTGAATTTAAGTGAGGGAGGGCTATGCAAATTCACCAGCCTCATTCTTTCCTCCAGAGCAATATGGAACCAGTGGCAAGATATACATCAGGATGACTAGAGATGGCCCTGGATATTTAAGGCAATCAGGGTTAAGTGATTTGCCCAGGGTCACACAGCTAGTAAGTGTCAAGTGTCTGAGGCTGGATTTGAACTCAGGTCCTCCTGACTCCAGAGCAAGTGCCCTATTCACTAGACCACTTAGCTGCACCTCCTTCTATCTACTAAGAACTCCATCATTTCCCTATTACCCAGGTTTCTCACCTGATACTAATCATTCAATCACTTTGGTTCCTGAAAAACAACTCTCTATGCCAACAATTCAGGAAAGGAGAATGCCTTAGTGCTGGTTAAAAACAAATCTAACCTACACGTGTTTCTCCATGTGAATCCATCAAGGACACTAAACCAGGAGTCATGTGTGAATCTTCACAATGCTATCTTCTCTCTCTAAGAATGCTAGCCTCTCCCTACAATTCAATATCTTGCACAGTCAAATAAGTTAATTTTTCAGCTCTTGGTATAATAGCAGAATAGAAATGGGATTCTAAGCAGGACCCCTGCTTTTAAAAATAGTAATTATTTATATCTTAGAATGATTTACACTTTGCAGAATTTTTTTTCTCACAATCATCCCACAAAATAAGAACTGTAATTTTAGTGCGGGATTAATCAGGAGATTGTCTGATCAACTGAATATTACCAATTCTACTTGATTAAATTATAGAATCAGAAAGGGACACCCCACCAAGGACCTAGATAAGCATGCTAGATCCACTCTGGGGAACATTCATCAATCAACATTTATAAAGCACCCACTATGTGCTAAGTACTGGGGATACAAAAAGAGGCAAAAGATAGGCCCTACCTTCAAGGAGCTTATTATCTAAGGGGGAGACAACATGAAAACAAACAAATTATACATATATATGTATATGTATAAATGTATGTACAGACAAACATATATATATATTAATATATATGAGAAATGGGAGAAAATTAATAGAGGGAAGGTACTAGGTTTAAGGGGAGATGGAGAATGCTTCCTGTAGATGGTGGGATTTTTATTGGAACTTAAAGAAAGCCAGAGACATTAGTAGTCAGAGTAGGGGGGAGGGCATTCCAGTCATGGGGGACAACCAGATAAAATGTTCACAGATGAGATTTTGAGTGTTTTGTTCACAGAATAGCTAGAAATCCAGTGTCACTGGATCAAAGAGTACATGCTAGTGAATAAGGTATATGAACTTTGCAAAGGTAGGAGGGAGCTTGGTTATGAAGGACTTTGAATGTCAAAGAGAACACTTTGTATTCGTTCCTAGAGGGAATAGCCACTGGAGTTTGAATAAGGGAATGGCATGATCAGATTGCAATTTAGGAAAATAATTTTAGTGTCTGAATGGATTGGGGTGGGAAGAGACTTGAGAGACTTGAGGACTCATTATCCAGCTATTACAGTAATCCAAGCATGAGGTAATGAGGACATTGTAGTGGTGGCAGTACCAGAGAGAATGTCATCAAGAAATGCTGCAAATATGAAATGGGCAAGCCAAGCTATTATTGTTTATGAGGGATAAGAGATAGTGAGGAATCCAAGATGGCTCATAGGTTGTGAGTCTGAAGGACTTGGAAAAATGGTTTTGTCCCATGCAATAACAGGGTAGGTAGAAGGGGAGGGTTGGTATTTAGGGGCAAGATAATGAGCTCCATATTAGATATATTGAGTTTAAGTTGTGCACTAAACATCTAATTGGAAATGTTTGAAAGGCAGTTGGAGATATGAGACTGGAGGTCAGCAGAAAGTTTGGGCAGGAAAAGTAAATTTGAGAATTATTAACATAGATAGTAATTAGATCCATGGAAAATGATGAGATCAAGTAAAGAAGGAGATATATAGACAAGAGAAGAGGGCCTATGACAAAATGCTGGGAAACAACTGTATGGGCATGATCTGGAAAATGATCTAGCAAAGGAAACATTACTTAGTGGTTGTTGTTCACTTATTTCAGTCGCGTCTGACTCTTCATGACCCCATTTTGGGTTTTCTGGGCAAAAATACTGGAGTGATTTCCCTTTCCTTCTCTAGGTAATTTTATAGATGAGGAAACTGAGGCAAATAGGGTTAAGTGATTTAAGTGTCTAAGGCTGGCTTTGAACTCAGTAAGCTGAGTCTTCCTAGCTCCAGGTCCAGTTCTCTATCTAGTATACCAATTAGCTGTCCACTTAGTGGTATGACACAGCAAATACTGATTGTTCCCCATGATCAGGAGGTTGTATGAAAGCTCATCAGCTATTGAGAGTCAAGAAGATAGACTCTTGTGAAATGATACTATTTTATTGGCAAACAACAACAACAAACCAAATCTGGGGCTCAGGGAAATTAGAAAGAAGCCTTGCCCAAGCTAGAATCTTTATCTTTTTCCCAACTTCCATTTTACCACTCTTTCAGAACTTCTGAAATTCATCTTTCAATCACATGATAATGAGACATTAGATGCCATTATAATTAATGTGTTCTTATTAATTAAATATCAAACTGGAATTAACATAATGATATATAAAAACTAAAGTGGAGCACATATAGGCATAGGGAAATTAATTTTTATCTCTTGGGAATCCTTTCCAGGCAACGCCACTTTATTCTTCCTCAGCAGTTTTCTTTCAATGGAATAGATGTTTTAAGCACAGCCCCCATCACTGGGCTGAATTACTAATGGCATCCCTTCTGAGAGTTAACGATAGCAATCAATGAAATGTTCAGTTAGCTGGTACTTAATTAATAATGACACAAAAGCAGAAGGATGAGATTTTCTGAGAAGGTTGACAGCACTTTCTGAATCTCTTTTTCACAAATATAAAAATGATTATGTAAATGTGATGTATAGTAAAAATTTAGTTTTTACTATTTTTTGAAGGTCACATAGGTTATCACACATTCAGTGGGATTCTTTGGAACATAGTCAATATTCAGAGGTCCAGCAATGCAATTTTTGTATCATGATAAAATTATCCTAAAGGTATTTTTCCTTAGAGCTACTGAATTTCCAAGATGGAAGCAACTATAGAGGTCATCTTATCCTAACTAAACCTATTTAGGAATTCACTTTTGTTATCCCCAACAAATGTTTTAGAGACTGATTGAATCCAGGAGAGGGAAAATCCACTCCCATCCCAGATAGCTCATTCCATTTTGGGAGAGCTCCCATTATTAGGTATCATTTCCTGACATCAGGTTAAAATCTGTCATCCTCCAGGGATAAGCATAAGAAGTCTAAACTGTATATTAAACGTCAGCTCTTTAAATATATGAAGACTACTATCACGCCCTCACAAAGTCTTCTCCAGGTGAAATATCCCCAGTTCTCCCAACATATCCTCATATGGCATGATCTGGAGGCCATTTACTATTGTGACCACCCTGCGCTGGACTCTTTGAAACTTAAAAGTATCTTTGATAAATTGTAGCATGTATAACCATGCATAATGCTGTGTAACAAGTACATAGTACTTAGCTTAACTTTGCTAAGTATCCCCAAAGAAAATAGAATATTGTCGAATTCCCTGTATAGCTCATGAAATTGTACTTTGTTATAGCTTTTGGGTAGCTAAGCGGCAGAGGGCATAGAGTGCGAGGCCTGGAGTCAGGGAGAACTGAGTTCAAATCTAGTCTCAGATGCTTATTAACTATGTGGCCCTGGGCAAACCATTTAACCTTGTCTACCTCAGTTTCCTCATCTATAAAATGAGCTGATACAGGAAATGGTAAGCCACTCCAGAGTCTTTGCCAAGAAAACCCCAAAAGGGGTCATGAAACATGACTGAAATAACTGAACAACAAACAACATAAGTCAAAAGCTTAGGTTTCATCAAATCCCACCCACATTTGCATGATAAAAACAACACAGGGCTGCCAAAGTGGCAGCAGGCAGTGGAAGTCAGTCACTTACAAAGCCAGAGGAAAGGTACATAGATGAGTTTTAAATTCCCATGATCCTTCTGTTACTCAAATGCTTCTCCCACCCACTTCCCGTATTGTTTACCATTCGTCTGATTGGGGCATTTCATATATTCCCCTTTATTTTCTTGTCTATCCTTTTATGCACCCTTCTGTTCCTCAGTTTAGGAAAAGAGTAACAACATGGATTCACTCATAGATGGGTTTGTGAAATTTCCTCCATGGTGTTCCAGACATGTTCCTTCACCTTCAGTTATTTCATTTAAATTATGCTTTCATGCCTTTTTTTTTTTTTGTAAACTTTTCAAAAGAAATCTCTGGTATTTTGTTTTTGTTACTACTATTAGTTTGTAACCCTGCAGTTATCTTTCTCTTTCTAGATTTTTTTCCCTTCTAGAGTAATTCATGATGTTAATCATATAATCCTTCCATTGTGTTTGTTTCCTTTTCTTGTATTTCTGTTTTGTGTGCTTCCAAAGCAAACAATCTGCTTACATCTGTTTCTTCCCCCTTTGGTTTGTAGAAATGTTTAACATGCCTGTTTTTTTATTGAACATTCCCCCCCCCCATTTATAATTATATTCTGGTCTTCAAGGTATGTGACTGAGTTCCATTTGGAATGCTTTTGCTCTTTGGGAAATATTCCATTCCCTTCTCTGATTTCTGGTAGAAGAATAGTCTTTCTTGTTCAAAGTTCCTTTTTTTTATATTTGATGGTCTTCTGGTTGTAAAATTTATTGATTGATTAAATTTAACTGCTATCTAGGAGTCGTAGCACATATTCTCCTCCACCCCAGAAGTGATCTGTGGATTCTTAGAAAGAACTAAATTCTGTATTTTATGCTCAGGATTTCTAGCCAGGTTTCTCCTTTGGTTTCTTTCTTCTATTATAGTGTTCAATGCTTTTGTTTTTTAGGAGGACCTAGAATCCTTAATTTGTCTCTATGCATCTCATTTCTAAATTAATATTTTTCTTTAATAAAGATAATGTTTTCTTTTGCCATGTGAGAAAAAAAATCGTATTAATAATGGATACCTAGGAGAAATCCATACACTGTCCCCCGGTCCCCCCCCCCAAAAGGAATGCAGATTGACTTTCCCGACTTCCTAAAGAAAGTTAACTCACCTTGGGGACTCTTCCTCCCCAGCCCCCCAAGTCATGTCAATCAATTGAATTGAATGATACTGGCCAATGGGCTTGGATCAATGTGCAGTGACCTGCCTCTACCTTAGAGCCAATAAAAATCCTTGGGGAAAGAAGTGTGGAGCTCTTTGCCTCTTCTTGCTGTGCCTGTTCCTGATACTGATTTACCTTGTCCCTGGGCTGGGCTGGCTCTTCCCAGTTCCCCTCCCCCCCCCCCATTCTATGCCGGGATTACACTCAGTTAAGTTAATAATAAATGCTTAATGCCCCAAACTGGTGCAATAGCCATTCATTTATAAGTAGCAATATATTAGAAACCCCAGCTAAGTTCCCTAATAACATAGAAGAAAGACAGGCTTCCCCCCAATATTTTATATGACATGACCATTATTATTTTTTTTCTATTATACTCTTGTATTTTCCTTCACTTTACTGTATTTGCATTCCCATTTAGTTGTTATCTTCTTTGTTTCTTTGGTGAGTTTTGCCACTGTGGATTCAAGTTTTTCTATTATGCTGATTATATCTGCTGTACAGGCCAAATAGTCTGTGTTCATAGCACTTAGTTCTCTCTTAAGCCTTTTGGAAACATCCTACTCTGGTTCCATGGTCTCCTAGGAATTCATAAGGTCCCCTGCCTCTTCAGATGTTGATTCATTTGCTTTGTCTTGCAATGTTTATTCAGAGGTTTTTTTCAGTTTTGTTATCAATTCAGTTCATAGTCACTTTGTTGGGGGCAGCCACTGAAATCACAGCAAGAGAATGGTATCAGAGTACTCAAAAATTTTCAATGGCTCCCTGTCACTTTTAGGACACAGTATAAAATCTTCAATCTGAAATTTAAATCCTTTCACATTTTGGCTTCAGTCGTTGTTTCTAGTATCATTTCATACCATTCATCTTTATGTGTTTTCTACTCAAATAATTCTGACCTATTATACATGTGATTCTATCTCTCACCTTCGTGACAAGAAGAACAAAGAAGCAACAAGACATAATGGAAAGAAATATGGAATATCATATATGGTCCCAAGTTCAAATCTTAGTTCTTCTATAAGTGTATTCATGGGCATGTCATTTAGTCTTACCATGCCTCAGTTTCATTAAAATGGGGATAGTACTACTTGTGTTTTCTATCTCACAGAAGTACTGTGATAAAAGTAAGGTTTATGTGTCTCTAGAAATGTTATTGTTATTCACAATTGTTCTTAATCCCCAGCCAAGGATAATATCACAAAAATGTAACTTTCTGTATTTTGGGTCACTTTTTTACCTGTTTGGGGGGAAATTAGTTTTGGTCAGTATTTTATCCTGAATTTTATTCAGTCTTTAATCTCCATGCATTTGACATGTTGTTCCCCATCCCCAAAACTCAGCTTTTCTTCATCTTCTTTAGCTTTGTTTTCATTTAAAACTCAGCATAATCTTAAACAGAAACTCTTTTTTGATTCCTTCAGCTACTGGTTCCTCCCCTACACAACTGCTTTGCACTGATTTTGTATCTATTTTTATTAGTCTTATGTACGTATCTAGTCTCACCTATTAGAATAAATCAATCAATACACATTCATTATGCACCTACAATATGCAAAGTACTTTGCTAATTCAGTGATCCTTGAGGGCAAGGACTATTTCATTTCTGTCTTAGCATCCCAGTGTGTATCATGGTACCTAACATATAGTAGGGGTTTAATAAATGATTGAGTGATTGTTGGATTTGTTCCTGGAGGCAACAGGATTACAAACTGGTCTGTTTGGCCTTCAAAGACCTTCATAACCCCTAGCTTCCTCCCACCTTTCCAGGTTTCTAACATCTTACTCTTCCATCCATTGGCCTCCTGACTGTTCCACAAACAAAAGACTCCATCTCTCACCTTTGACCATTTTCTCTGGCTCTCTCCAATGACTATAATGCTTTCTCTCCCCTGACTACTGCCCTCCCTTGCTTGCTTGAAGTGCCAAGTAAAATTTCACCTTCTATAGGAATCCTTTCCCAACTTCTTTTAATTCCAGTGCTTTCCCTTTTATTTCTTATTTATCCTGTAAACACACACATATATGTACATGTGTTTATATACATATACATATCTGTGTATATGTGAATATATGTATGTATTTGTTTGCATTTTGTTTCCCCCATTAAATAGTAAGCTCCTTGAATCAAAGATCATCTTTTGCCCCTTTTTGTATCCCCAGCATTTAGTATCATGCCTGACACATAGTAGACACTTCATAAATGTTTAGTGAATTGAATTGAATTGACTTTCAAGGCCACAGTAGTTTAGTGCTAAGAGAACTATATCTGGAATCAAAGGAGTTGAATTCAAACCCCAATTTTCTTATTTTCTATTCCTGTGACTTTGGGCATATCTTATAATGTCTCTGGGGTTTTTTTCCACATCAATAAAATAAAGATGTTAAATTTGAGACTATCTCTCAGGTCTTTTCCAACTCTGACATTCTATGTTGCTTTGAAATCATGTATTGACTTAACAAACTTGAAAAAATAACATTAGGCAACAAATTCATTGGAAAGCTAGAAGCTGATCCTTGTGGGGAAGTACAATCTATTGATTCATACTCAGATTGCATGTGATTTTGTTCCTAATTGAGAGGCTAGAAAGTTATAATTAAACCCATATTAATGTAACTTGGCAATTACCACAGACCCTCATTGGCAGATTGCATGTGGATGGTATAAATAATATTTCATCTAGATTCACCTCCCTTTTTAATGCTTAGGGAAAAAGATAGCCTGACTCACAGAATGACAGCTTTTTAAATTTTAACAAGTTGTAAGACCAAAAAAAAATGACCATAAAAATCAGGGGAATAGGGGCAGCTAGATGGCGTAGTGGATAGAGCACTGGCCCTGGATTCAGGAGTACCTGAGTTCAAATCCGTCCTCAGACACTTAACACTTACTAGCTGTGTGATCCTGGGCAAGTCACTTAACCCCAATTGCCTTACTAAAAACAAAACAAAAAAAAATCAGGGGAATTAATTAATAATGAAAAATTGAACTTTCTCTTTTTTTCAAAATTACATTTAAAGATATACAATTTTAGTTGAAAGAAAAAGGCACTTTATATTAGTTAATTAAGAACATAGCAAGTAAAGTCAAAGACTGGTAGAGAGTTAATGTTGGTCTAATTTACCCCAAGATACCACTAAACTCATATATTTAGAAAACTGGGTGCAAATATTTCTTCACCGAGTATCAGATAAATCACAAAATGCAGTAACTTCATTTTGGCAAGCACTGTCAGGATCATGGAGCTGCAGAGAGAGAACACATGTAGGGGGAGGTTAGAAAGTATAGTGGGTAGTATTGGACTGCGAGGCAGGAAGATCTGGATTGAAATCCTACCTCTAATACTCCAAAAGCAGTTATGAAGTATTTACTATTTGCCAGGAACTGTGTGTGATGCATAGGGTATAAAGACAATATTGGAAGAATCTTTGCCCTTAATTTCTTCATCCACAAAAAACTATGTGTTAACTATGTGCCTGATACTGTGCTAAATGCTAGGGATACAACAATAATATCCCCTCTCAGCTGTTTCCCCACTTGGCACTTGGACTGAAAGGTGATTAACTACTACTCTCTTCAGGATTCCAGGGGTAACCCTGAGATGTGTTTTTTGACATTGTAACACGAGCTCCTGCTGTTTTCTTACTCATTATGAATCAGAATCAATTTACCTCTATTAGCTGTTAGAAAAATCATATACTGACAAGGTATGATAATGATATTTACTCCTTCCCTTGACATGCTCAGTTGGTGAACTTTTCCCTTGCATGGACAAGAGAGCCTTGGGAACTCTGAGCTCCTAGGTAAAGTGTAGAAGACACATGTGGCCAAGGATTATTGCCCAATTCATGGATTCACAAGTCCTATTCACTCTTCATGGAGTCCTATTGAGGCTTTTCTTTAGGATATTTTTCTTCTGGGTCAGAGTCCATATCCAGCATCTCTCTGTTGCACCAAATATCACATTCCCTGAGGCCATCATTCTTCTTTGGTAACTGTCTTTCCAATCTATCTGCAACTACTTCCTCTCTTCTAAGTCCCTGTAATCATGTAAGGGCCTTTGGTAGACTATGCTACTAACTCATGATGCTGATGGTCCTTCTGACCTTTTCAAATTCACAAGGTCATCTGGACATTTCTACCCTAGTGACACATATATCAGGGGGAAAAAATCACACAAAACTAAAGGGAACATATGATAATGGATCCTGGCTGCGACTTCCTCATCTGGAAATCCACAACAGTTTTTGCCTATTTCTTTGCAAGGAAAGAAAAAAAAGAGAAGGCTGAAGGACGAGTGAATCTAGGAGTGTGCCAGTAAATGTTTAACAACTGGCTCCCTGGGGAAAAAAGTATGTATAACACACTTTTAAGTTTAACTTGCACTTTAAAATTTTCCCATCATTTTCTTCAGCCTAGACAATCAACAAAAAAGAATAAATTGAGCCTTGATTTGTAGTTTTGACAATTTCTGATGTGTAAATGTCACAATGAAAATTATCAATTGTTTCACATGAAACAGTATAAGCTGGCTCCAACATACCCAAGTAAATTTCTTCCTCTGTATGTATTTTCAGTTCCAAATCTCATATTCCTAAGTCATTAGTCCATCTACTTCTTCAACCAACCTAAAGATTCTTCAGCTCTATATCATCTACAATACCAGTCCTTTAGTCAGGCACCAAGCTTCCACAAATCTCTGGAAGCAGGAAGAGAATATCTGAGAATAGTGTGCTGTTGTTTGATCAGAGAACATGTTTTATTGAGAATTAGATACAGAGCAGCACATCCTACCATATCTGGAAAAGAGTTCAGCTTCTGTATAAGAAAATCCTTTACCCCTCAGGAGAAAATTCCTAGCCATCTTGTTTCTGTAATTGACATTTTACAGTAAAATGGAAGCTTGGAGCTGGGAGCAAAATGAGGGGAGACACCACTGAGCATGCTTGAAACCAGTCCCCAACAGACCCATGAGATTATAAATATTATGTGGAAGGTAACAAGAGCAAGCCACAACTGACTACAGTTGTGGACATTAAGAAAACAGTATTTCACTCACACACATTCAAAAAAAAAAACCAGTAAAACACACCAGGAAAGGAAAATCTGGGCATGCTCAAAGGACCAGTCTCTATATGGTCAGTCTTCCCATTACACTCATAAACAAAAGCAACAACAAAAAATTCATGCTCTAATGAGATTCCACTGGAATGGGTCAGACATCATCTATATAAATACATAGAATATAGTGTTAGGGAAAATAATAGCATCTACCTGAGAAGGTTGTTATGAGGCTCATTGGAAATGATGTATGTTAAGAAATGTAATTTGTAAACTTCTAAGTACTCTCATAGAGAGAAGGGATGTCAGAAATCATCAAGTCCATTCTCTTCCTTTTAAAAATTAGGAAACTGAGTTGCAAAAAGATTAAATGATCTAATGTCATACAGGTAGTAAGTAGAAGAGTTAGGAGTTCAAATTTTATGCTCATTTTATCATTTCACATTTGATAACTGCTAATGACTGAGGTTTTACTGTAGTGTACTCTTACATCTCTGCCCACTACTTACTTGTTTCTCTGCTTCATCTGGTCTATTTCTTGATCCAGGATGAGGCAAAGAACAAGTATAAAAACACAAATGAGAATCTACAAGGAAGCCAGAGAGAGAATTGAAGAGCCATGGAAGTTAATTAAAAGTTTTACAGCAGAACTAAGGAGGTGGGAACAAGGGGACAGAGCTACTGAATTAGGGAAACCAAAAGCAGGTAACCTAGGAAAGCGTTAAATGGGGCAAGATACAAAATTTGAGCAAGGGGGAAGATAAATTGAGATGGACCTTTCCTATCATCTAGGCCAATGGGAATTTTCATACTATCTGAATTTGTAAATGGACCAAATAATGGAATGTGTGTAAACCATTTTATAAACCATAAAGCACCTGTAATGAGGGCATACACACTCCATGAAATGGCATCTGCTGGCTCCACTCCAAAATATTAGCCCTTCCCCAAATACTCCTATTACTAAAGTATATAGATGGTAGTTAATATCATTAAGGCAGCCAGGGTGCACAGTGGTCAGGATTCTGGGGCTGTACTCAAGAAAGCTCATCTTTCTGAGTTCAAATCTGGCCTGGGCTGTGTGACCCTGGGCAAGTCATTTAACTCTGTTTGCCTCAGTTTTCTCATCTATAAAATGAGCTGGAGAAGGAAATGGCGAACCACTCCAATATTTTTGCCAAAAAGAACAATACCAAATGGGGTCACAAAGAGTCAGACACAAATGAAAAAATGACTAAACACAATCTTCATCATGTCATTGTCATCATCATCATCATTCAGAGTTGCAAAGTAACTTAGTGGATCGAGTCTTGGTCTTAGAGTCAGAAAGACCTTGGTTTGAATTTCACTTCTATCACTTACTCTCTGTATGATCATGGGCAAATCACTTAATCTCTACAAACCTTAGTAGCCTCATCTATAAAATGGGATAATAACAACACTTATCTTACAAGGTTGTTATAATACTAAATGAATATATCTATATCATCTATATCTATGCCCCTGATGAATATTAACTATTTGGATCATTCTTGGTCCTTAGAAAGCTGAATAGTAGGTCTTGTGATCCTGTATTGCAATAATTGATCAATATTTATTAATCACCTAGTGTGTCAGGCACTGTAATAATAGCAATGACACTGAAAGAGGCAAAATTCAGGCCCTGCCCTCAAGGAATTTAAAGTCAAATGAGAGAGATTACATACAAACAAATATGTACAAAGCAAGCTATCTATAGCATAAATAGGAAATAAGAAATGGAAGGAAGACACTGGAATTGAGAGATGTTGGGGAAGGCTTCTTGTACAAAATAGGATTTTAGTAGAAATACAAATTGAAAGTTGAAGATCTCATCAAATAGAGGAAAATAAGAAGGCTAGGGTGCAGGTGGGGATAAGTGAGTCAAGCCCTAAAATAGCCAGAGAAGTTGCAAGAAATTTTTAAAAAAGAAAGACAAAAAGACGTGATGTGGTTAGAAAATGAAAGGACAAATACAAATGAGTTAATGATACATAGTACCAAATTCATCTTGCAATATCAGAGGGATAAGAAAACTCACAGACCAGAGTCTAATTTACATCTGTGTAACACTCTCCTTCACATAATATGGATTTAGGGAAATCTGGGAAGATTTGTACAAAACAATAGAAAATGAAAGCGACAGAACCAGGAGACCAATTTATACAATGAATAAAGTATTTTAAAGAAAATAATAATTTGGAAGATTTAAGAACTGGTCATTATAATAACCAGTTTCAAGGCTAGAAGAGAGATAATGAATCATACATTACACTTCTTGGTCAGAGAAATAATGGGCTACAGGAGAAAAATAGGGAACACATTTCCAGAGACAAACAACAAGTGGATTTTTGTTTTGCTTGATAACAGTCACATGTTTTAGTGAGTTTTTTTTTCCTTAAGGAAGTATTAGTAGAGGGAATGATGATAATCTCACCCCTCACCCCCACTGTCAAAAAAAAGGATAGAATAGGTCAAAGAAACATTTTTTTTAAGAAATGCATAGAAGATAGCAAAAGGAACTTCAGAGGAGAACATGAACAAACAGGACAAAACTGGTCAGTGAACTTCCTTCGACTGAGAGAGAAGCTATTACCTTTTGAGCCAGCCCACTTTACTCTGGGAAAGACCTCCTTATTAATAAGTTTTTTCTTTTTTAAATATGCCTAATTTCCACAACTGTGAACAAACACAACATAGCCAATCCCTTTTCCATATGTCAGTCATTTAAGTACTTGAAAATAAGGATCATGTGCTTCCCAAATTTCTATTTCCAAGCGAAGCATCCTAAATTCCTTCAGCTGAGTACCGATGTCTATGTGACCTATACCTAAAACTCAAGATCCTTCCCCCAGCCATTCTGGTTTGTCAGTGCCATATATAGAAAAACTTCAGAGATCTATAATTTCATGAGTAGGGATAGTCCCTCTACTGCTGCAGATTTAAATCCTTCCATAACTTAGAATATGATTTTCAAATGTTTTTGTGCCTAATTTGTCACCCTGTGGCCAAGCTGATAATGAAATTTGCTAAACTCAAGTCTGAGTATGATCTTCATGTAAGAGACATGGAATAATCTTCAGATTCACATTTGAAGTCTTTCCAGCTTGGTAGGAGCTTTTGGAGTTTGTTTCCCAGTAACAAGAATCCAATCTCATTACCAAGAGAATAGACCTTTAGTTGGATAGATTTTCTAATAAGTAGCACCAAGTTGAACAAAATACTCTATTTGTAATCCAATATGTTGTGAAGAAAAATTATCATTACCCCAGTCCTGGTCACCATGTCTCTAAACTTCTAGATGCTAATTAAGATAATTTGATCTCACACGGCAGCTAGGTGGTACAGTGGATAAAGCACCGGCCTTGGAGTGAGGAGGACCTGAGGTCAAATCCGGTCTCAGACACTTGACACTTACTAGCTGTTTGACCCTGTGCAAGTCACTTAACCCCAATTGCCTCACCAAAAAAAGATAATTTGATCTCTCTGTGTGTATGTATATATGTATGTATATGTATTGTAATGATTGTAATGATGCCACCTACTGGAGACTTGCTGTGGGAAAGCTCTGCCATGAGGAAAATGCCTCAGAGGCATTGTGGCTTTTCCTTGGCTTCAGGAAATGACGTTTGCTCATGGGTGCTGTCTATCAAGGCTAACAGCCAATCAACTTGAGGAGCCTCCTATTTTCTGGGAGGAGACAGGAAAGAGGAAAGGGAGCCTGCATGGAGAGCTCTCGCGCTTTTGGGTTCCTGACTTGATGGTGGTGGTGGCGGCAGAGGACTTCACAGGAAATTTGAGGAAAGATAGGAATGCCAAGCTGTTGGAATTCTGTTCTCAATCTTTTTCTTTCTATTTTCCAATAAACCCTTAAAAACCTAAACTCATTTTATCAGTGATTTTAGTCAGTTTCCCCCCAAACTGGGGGAACAGATTAGAATCCACATTTAGAATCTTAAATTACACAGTTTATATATACACATATACATATACATGTATATATGTGTGTATACATACATGTATGTGTGAATATGTATGGATGCACACAGATACATATGCTTAAATACATACATATCTCTGCCTAAGTGTTAGTGTGTGTCTTAAGTATATATATATATATATATATATATATATATATGTAAACACAAAGTGATGTCCATGGAACAGGACTTCTATGAAGGATATTTTGATAACAATATAAAAGGAATTGAGAAAGGATGATGGAAGGAGACAGAAAAGTAGGGAGGGTACACCTGAAGGATGGCACATAGATTGATGGAAAAAGCAGGAATAGAAATGGGTGGCCAAGAAATAAAGCTCCTGCCTAATGAAGCCTGCAGTTGACAATCACAAGAATTCCCAGTTCAGCCAAAGGGCAGTAGATTGCCACACTATTCAGAGAAACAACAGTAATTTTGATTGGATCATCAATTCCTGAGGTAAAAGGTAGGAAGTAGGGGAATGAGAATATTCATAATAATTCTAAGACATGCCCCTAGCATGTTGGGAAGTTCCCCTGTGAGGTCTCATGTGAACATACAGGCAAGAGTAGCACAATATGTGAGATGTAATACCTTGACAATGGACTGGATATTGGAATTCCCCCAGAAGAGCTCACAGATCCATCAAAGGATCACAGCATGATGGAACTTTCACAGAAATTGTCTCCCAGATAATCCTATAAAGCACCAGACTTACATAGAATCTCTCTTTTTTTTTTTGTTGTGGCCAAAAAGACCTGAAAGTTAATATAGAATCCATCAATTGGGAAATGGATGAACAAATTGTATATCACTGTGCTATAAAAATGAGGGAAAAGATGGATTCAAAAAGCATTGGAAAGTGTTGTGTGAGCAAACTTTACTCATTTCTACTGAAATGAGTAGAACCAGGACAATTTATATCATAACAACATTGGGAAAATAAGAAATTCTGAACTACATAATAACTCTAATGGAAGAACCATGGTACCAGAGGACTGATCAAGAATGTTGTCCACCTCATGATGAAAAGATGATGGGGTGAATATGCAGAACAAGAAACATTTTTGCATGCAACTAATCTGGGAATTTGTTTTGCTTGACTTCATTTATGTGATATAGGGGCTTCACATCTCTTTCTATCCATCCTTTCCCTCTATCCCAGTAGATGAGGGTTTGGGGAGGGAGAAAAGAAATGAATGCTAGATATTTTGGGGAAAAAAACAAGAAAAGGAAAGTGATATTTCTATCTTACTTCACTTCATCATAATTCTTTATATTTTCTACATTCATTAGGAATGCACTCAACAAATTTTTATTCTGGTAATCTTTCTTCACTCTATTTTGAATAACATAGCTAATTGTTTTTCTAAAGATAATTTGATACCAAAAGGGACATTGATGGCCACTAGGCCATTCCCATTCAACAGTAAAGACCAGGCACCGGTCCATTCTAATGATTAAATAGTCCACCCATCACCAAAGACAGCTCTTCTCTTTGTGGAACTGGAAAGCGGTTCTCAGAGAGCTGGCTCTCTCTCTCCTAGATTTTCCCTTTTATGAGGGTAACAGTATTTCTTTCATGAGTTTAAGGATATAGTCCAGTTGGATTGGGGCATTTAGACTTAGGAAACCTTCTTCTTTTCATGTTGTTTCAATAAAGTTACACTAGATAAGTAAAAGAAAATCAGCTTAAATGTATATAGTTCTTTACTCAACCATATGTGCAAAAGGAATAAAATAATCATATATCTTAAAACAACTGCTATGTGGACTGTACTCCTATCTCTTCTTTCAAACCCAGGTAACAATTGACTAGGCCATATATACACATGGCTTAAACCCAAGAGCTCCTGAGACATAGACACACACCTTTTTGTCAGCTACTCCAACCAAGAGTGTATTCAATTACTTTTCTCTTCTACTTTCTGACCATCTCAACGCCATAGCAGCTGCTCTCCAGCTTCCACCTCTAAGTATGGTATACTCTGGATTGGTGTTTTCAACATGGGAAATTCAATGATACACACATCCATTTAACATGCATTTATTAATTGCCAACTGTGACTACAGTACTTTGCTATCATTAAGAGGATATTTTTCAGAAGAGATATGTCTTCTATCCTCATGGAGCTAAGACTCTAAGAAAGAGGGGATAAAAGAAAAAAAATTGATATTTAAACTCATTGCTGATAATGATAAAGAAGTGGAGGGACTTTTCTCTCCTCAATTTGTTTTTGTACATTTTTCATGTGGTTTAGTCATTTTTTTCCAAGTTTGCCTGACTGTGACCCTTTGAGGGTTTTCTTGGCAAAGATAATAGAGTGGTTTGGCATTTCCCTCTTTAACTCATTTTATAGGTGAGGGAACTGAGGAAAACAGTTAAGTGACTTGCCCAGGGTCACAAAGCAAGTGTCTAAAGCCAGCTTTGATCTCAGGCTTTCTTGACTCCAGAGTTGATACTAGGGAGCAATTAAGACCTATTTTACATTTCAAGTGATCAAGACTAACTAACTCCATATTTAAAGTTATGAAGGCCAATTGACTAAATGGAAGAAGATAACATTCATCATTTTCATGAGGATGAAATAAAAAGAGCAAAACTGCTTTCAAGACCAAAGGAGATTGTGGGTATTCCATTGTCTCTATTGAAAACAAAGATTTACAACAACAACAAAAGTTTTAGCACCTGAGATAGCAGAGCATTTATGTTGTATTTATCAAATCCATATGAAATGAGTTGTCAGGACCCTTTTAGCTTTAAAATTTTATGAGTCTATAAAGTTCAGTAGACTCTCATAAGACTCTTTTTAAAATAGTGTGACAAATTCAAAATGGATTTCCATTTATCACTCAAATAAACATTCATACATATTCCTTTTCTTAAATTTCCAGAACCTCTTATAAAACATTCTACTAATGATCCAAAACCCCCAATTAAAAAACCCCAGCAATTTGTAAAAACAAAACAAACCAAAAAACCCCTAAAACAAAAACAAAAACTGTACCCATTTTTCCCAAAGTGAAATAGTCTAGGAGATAAGAATTAGTGGCATGCCCTGAATTTTAGGTTGGTCCTAAAAATGCAAGACCATGTGAAAACATGGAGTTTGATCATGGCAAGACTAGCCTTGAAATTCACAAATAAAAAAGATTCTTTAAAAGTTATGACCTGTTTCATTTTATTTGGGTTGGTTTCTTTTACACATCTCAGAAAGTATTTTAGAGATTGTATTCACTGATCCCAAGGGTACTTCTAGTAATCTGAGGAATAAAAATGTAGTGTGGAGTCCAGATGGTGGAGGAAAGGCAGTGACTTGTCTGAGCTCTCCCTAACACTCCTCCAAATACCTTCAAATAATGCTTTAAGACAATTCCTGGATCAGCAGAACTCACAAAAAGACAGGGTGAAATATTTTCCAGCCAAAGACAACTTAGAAGATTGGCAAGAAAGATCTATTATACTGGGGTGAGAGTGGAGCAAAGTCCAGCCACAGCCACCTCAAATCAGAAGCAGACCTTGGAAGCCTCTGGATCAGCAGCAGCAGCAACTGCTTCTGGAACTCAGCCTACAGATAGTAAGGGGGTCAAACAATTGGCCAGAAGGAGATTACAGAGATCTCTTTGCCATCACTGAGACAGGATTCTGTTGTTTTGCCCATATTCAGATCCAGATCACAGTCTTGGGTGGCACTTCCAGGTGGGGGAGGAACACAAACACCCTAGAGCATGTGGTCACAGTGGAGTGGAGTGGAACTCAGTTCATAGTTCCGGGGAAGAAAAACAGGCCCACCATTGCTTGCAGACCAGAGCACAGGCCAGGAGAGTAGGAAATATAAATACTTAAATCATACAACCTTGGAAGAATTAAAAACTTACAAATTCCTAGAAATATCTCTGAAAACAGTTGCACAAACCCCATGAAGATTAGGACAGTGTGCCCTTAACCCTGGAAGCAGTGCCCCACTTTAACAAAGAGTTAAAAATCAAGAAATAGGCTGGGAAAATGAGCAAATGGAAAAAGTGCTGTCTATAGCAACTTTCTATGGTGAAAAGGAAGTTCAAAAAACACTGTCAGAAGAAGATAACAGAGGCAAAGCTCCTATATCCAAAGCTTCCTAGAAAAAGATGAATTGGTCTCAGACCACAGAAGCACTCAAAAAGGACTTTGAAAATAAAGTAAGAGAGGTAGGGGAAAATGGAAACAGTAATGAGAGTGATGCAAGACAATCAAGAAAAAAGTCAACAGATTGGTAAAGGAGACACAAAAAAATACTGAAGAAAAGAATACCTTAAAAACAGACTGGGCAAAATGGTAAAAGAGGTACAAAAAGCCAAAGAGGATAAGAATGCCTTGAGAAGCCAAATTGGACAAAAAGAAAAAGAGATACAAAAGCTCTGTGAACAGGCAGCTAGGTGGCATCGTGGATAAAGCACCAGCCCTGGATTCAGGAGGACCTGAGTTCAAATCTGGCATCAGACACTTGACACTTACTAGCTGTGTGACCCTGGGCAAGTCACCTAACCCCCATTGCCCCACCAAAATAAAAGAAAGCTCTGTGAAGAAAAGAACTCCTTAAAAAATAGGATTGAGCAAATGAAAGATAGTGCCTTTATGAGAAATCATAAAACAATAAAGCAATATTAAATGGATGAAAAAATAGAAATATCTCCTTGGAAATACAACTGACCTGGAAAATGGATCCAGGAGAGATAATTTTAAAATTACTGGACTACCTCAAAGCTATGATCAAAAAAAAGATCCTAGACATCATCTTCGAAGAAATTGTCAGGGAAAATTGCTCTGATATTCTAGAACCAGAAGGTAAAAAAGAAATTGAAACCGATCACCTCCTGAAACACATCCTAAAATGAAAACTTCCAGGAATATTATAGCCAAATTTCAGAGCTCCCAGGTTAAGGAGAAAATATTGCAAGCAGCCAGAAAGAAACAATTCAAGTATTGTGGAGCCACAGACAGGATAACACAAAATTTTTCAGCTTCCACATTAAAGGACCAGAGGGCTTGGGATATGATATTCCAGAGGGCAAAGGAACTGGGTTTACAACCAAGAATCACCTACTCAGCAAAACTGTGTATAATCCTTCAAGGTAAAAATGGAAATTCAATGAAAGAGAAGACTTTCATGCATTCTTGATGAAAAGACCTGAGCTGAATAGAAAAATTGACTTTCAAAAACAAGACTATAGAGAAGCATAAAAAGGTAAACAGGAAAAAAAATTGTTAGGGATATTGAAAGGTTAAATTGTTTACATTCCTACATATGATACTTGTAACTCATAAGAACTTTCTCATTATTAAGGAAGTTGTATGGAGTATATTTAGACAGAGGGCACTGGTGTGAGTTGAATATGAAGGGATGATGTCTTTTAAAAAATTAAATTAAGTGGTGAGGGAGGAATGCATTTAGATAAAGGGAAAAGGAGAGGTGGAATGCCCTAAAGTATCACACATAAAAGAAGCAAGAAAAAGCTTATACAGTAAAGGGGAAGATCAGGGAGGTGTTGGGGAGTGAGTGAACCTTACTCAATTCAGAATTGGCTCGAAGAGGGAATAAGACACACACTCAATTGAGTATACTAACCTATCTTACCCTTCAGGAAAGTAGGAGGGGAAAGGGATCAGGGGTGTAATAGAAAAGAGGGCAGATTGGGGGAGGGGCCAGTCAGAAACAAAACACTTCTGAGGAGGGAAAGGGTGAAAGGTGATAGAGAATAGAGTAAATGACATGGGGAATCAATTGGATGAAGGGAAATACAGTTAGCAATAGTAATTGTGAAAAAATTTTGAAGCAAATTTGTCTGACAAAGGCCTCATTTCTCAACCACAGAGAAAGGAGTCAAATGTATTAAAATAGAACCATTCCCCATGTGGTAAATGATCAAAATATATGAAGAATTTTCAGATGAAATAATCAAGGCTATCTATAGCCATATAAAAAAAAAGCTGTTCTAACTCACTATTGATTAGAAAGATGCAAGTCAAAACAACTCTGTGGTACTACCTCATACCTATTGGATTAGATAATAGGACAGCAGAGAAAAATGACAAATATCATAAGGGAAATGGGGAAAATGAGAAATTAATGCATTATTGGTGTAGGTGCACACTTATTCAAACATTCTGAAGAGCAATTTGGAACTATGACCAATGGGCTATAAAACCATGCCTACTCTTTGACCTAGTAATACCACTACTAGGTTGCTATACAAAAAGAGATAAAAACCAAAAAAGTTAAAGGACATATATGTACAAAAATATTTATGGCAGCCCTTTTCTGGTGCAAATAATTTGAAATTGAGGAGATGTCCATTAATTGGGGAATGACTGAACAAATTGTAGGATGAGATTATAATGGAACACTATTATTCTGTAATAAATGATGAGCAGGATGCTCTTAGAAAAACCTGGAAAGACTTACATTAGCTGATACAAAGTGAAATATACTGTATAAAAAGTAACAGCAATATTGTAAAGTGGTCACCTATGAATAACTTAGCTTTTCTAAGCAGCATAATGATCCAGGACAACTCTGAAGGACTTATGAAAAATGTGATCCATCTCCAGAGAAAGAACTGACAGTGTCTGAATACAGATTGAAGCATAATATTTTTAGTTTCTTTTTAAAAATTTTTAAAATTTTTTGCCTGTTTTCCTTCACAACCTGACCAATATGGAAATGTTTTGCATGACTATACATATATAACTTATATTGAATTGCTTGAGTTATTAAAAAGGTGTGGGGAGGGAGGAAGAAAATTTGGAAAATTTGAGAAAGTAATCCTTTTCATAATGAAAATCATCTATATACTTTTATATATAATATGATATGATATGATATGATATGATATGATATGATATGATATGATATGATATGATATACTTTTCTCCCATTCATGAGAACTTGGGAAAGTGAGAACCATAAAGCAATGTAGAATATTTGAATTGACCTAAGAAGTGAAAAATGGGGGGCAGCTAGCTAGCACAGTGGATAAAGCACCAGCACTGGATTCAGGAAGACCTGAGTTCAAATGCGGATTCAGACACTTAACACTTACTAGTGTGACCCTGGGCAGGTCACTTAACCCTCATTGCCTCTCCCCCCCCCAAAAAAAGAAGTGAAAAATGATAGCTCCATGTTTATTACACTATGATAAAGAGATTCTTTTGGAGCAATTTAATGATAGATTCATATGAAATCAAGTAACCACAAAACCCAGGAGAAAATAATAAGAAAAACAGTCCAGTATCTTAGATGGCATTTTCATTCAAAGTGCATTTTAACAAACAAGCAGTAGCCACCTCCCCTGCAGAAATCTGAATCAGTGATAGAGAAAGTGGGGTGAAAGAGAAAGGAACATTGGATGAGTAGTCTGAAGATCTGAGTTCTGTTCTGAGCTCAGTCACCAACTAGTCCTGTGATTTCTACCAAGTACCTCATTTTCTTGGGTATTTAATTTCCTCATTTGAAAAATAAGCAGGAGGAAAAGAGGAGTAAAGCAGAGATGTCAAACATGAGGCCCAAATTAAATCAAAATGTATCAGGAAATATTTAACAAAAGAAATAGAAATACAATAGACCATATATAATGTTAATATGTGGTGATCTAAGTAAAAACAAGTCCAAAAGGGATTCTTATTTACTGTTTAGTTGCCCCCTTTTCTCCTTAAGTTTGACATGATTGAAGTAGAGGATCTCTATGCTTCAGTGTAACTCTATAATTCTGTGATTTTCTAAATGGAATGAGTTTACCATATAAGTGCACTCTTTTCCCCATGAAATATGTGCTGAGGACAGAGCATTAATCTCCCAGTTCTAGAGGTTAAAATCTTCTATTCAGCTGTAAAGATGGTAAAGCATGACTATCATAGACTTCCCTATTCGTATTCTTATCATGCCTCTAACTTACACTGTCTTGATAGAAGTGTCAACATCATTCATTTTAACCTCTCTCCTAATGGCTTCCTTGGTATTTGCCATATTTCTTGAAGCATAACAGAGAATCAATTAGATCGCTAACAGAAGTTATTCAAATAAATTTCATTTATTCTTATGTGTATGCCACAAATGATGAGAACTGAAGCAATTATCCAGAAAATTCTGGCCAACAGAAACACACACACATAAACACAAGCCTATGTACAACTGTAATATACAGACACTTGAAGCAAAAGGGAACCTTTTCTTTACTAGCTGCATATGTACGATTATGTTGATTTCCCAATTCACCTTATATAAATAAATGAATATACTGGATACAGTGGAATTGTGCGGTTTTATATAATAAAGTGGGTAAAATGGTGTGAAAAAATTGCATGAAAGACAGTGATAAGTCCAGTCTTCATAAGAAGAAAATAATAATAATATAATAATTAACATTTATAAAGCAGTTACTGTATGACGGTGACTGTGTTAAGTGCTTTATAATTATTAACTCCTTTAATCCTCAAAATAACTCTGAAAGATAGGTGCTATTATTCTTATTTTATAGATGAGAAAACTGATGCAAACAGCCATCATAGGGCCCAATAGGATCAAATATAAGTATGGATCTACTGCACAAAAAAGTGAAATGGTGAGGTGAGGCAATTATACAGATGATTTATCCACCTTTCCTCTTACAAAAAAAATCAGACACTCATTATTATAAGAAATGAATTTGAAGAGCTGCAATTCAACCAATCAATCAACACAAATTCATTAAATACCTATTAAATTCCAGGCACTATGTAGACATTGGTGAAAACAAAGATAAAGATGAAAACAGTCCTTGCCCTCAAGAAACACACATTCAATAGGATAGAACAATATATACAGAAATAAGTATACACAAGGAATATATAAACCAGATACAAGGTAATTTTACCAGGGGAACTCACTGTTAGCAGGTAGAAAGGACATCTGAATTTTGGGGGGTTTTTTTTTGTTTGTTTTTGCAGGGCAATGAGGGTTAAATGTCTTGCCCAGGATCACACAGCTAGTGTCAAGTTTCTGAGGTCAAATTTCAACTCAGGTCCTCCTGAATCCAGGGTCGGTGCTTTATACACTACTCTACCTAGCTGCCCCACTATATCTGAGTTTTGAAGGAAACTAGGAACTCTAAGAGTTGAAGATAAGGAAGGCATAGGGAAGAGTATACAGTAATTCAATTTATTAGGTTGCTTAGTTTTTCATGAACCTTAGCATATGAGTTTTATTTCCTTTTATTTTGAGTGAAGAAGCAGCAAAACAAATGAAAAATAAACTTTAAAAGCCCAGTGACCCCCACATGAAGTCCTTGTTACTTTGAGTCAATTGGAAAGAGTGATAACTTGAAAACATGTTTATGAAAGGACATCATAGTATAATGGGAATTTCAGACAGGTTAGATAGAATCTTGTATATCCTGGCCAATCTCCTCCTTATAAAAGTGAGGAAACTGATATTGTAGCATATATTATCATTAAGTATTCCACTATACCTGTTTTTTCCTATCAATCATCCATGCTCTAGCAAGACATCTTCCATATCCCAATCTTGACCTTATGTCTAATCAGTTCAACTATCCCATAGTCTCCAATTCCTTACACTTATCCTATTGAAACTCATTCCTTGCTAAACCAAAATGCTAGTTTACTCCAAATATTCACCTTTCTTTTAATTCCCTGGACATCATTAGAGAAATCATACATCTTGGCTGTCTGAGCCTACTACCTTTTTATGTTAGCTAATCTCAACTGAGCCCCAACTGCTGCAATGGAATCCTCTTGTTCTTCACTGATTGACCTACATAACATCTTCGGAAAACATCATTTTATCTTTTCAACTCACCTTTCCTCCTTTTAGCAGATGCCCTCGCCCCATACTTTATTGAGAAAATCGAGACCATTCATCATAAGCTTCTTAGCTTTCATTCTATACCTCCTATCTCACTATCATCTCCATTTTCTCCTTTACTTGAGCACATTCCTTCCTTTCTCATTTCAACTCAATAGTAGAGTTTTCTCCGTTGATTATTTCCTCTTGCTGACTATCAAATATCTTTATCCACTTGTTTCTTTACTGCTGCTACAAACATGCTCAAATCTCCCTCTACCTTAGAAAACCTTTTTACCTGATGCTGCTACCCCCTTAAATACAGGTACTATATCTTTCTTTCTTTTAATAGCCAAATTTTTAGAAAAAAGCCACCTACACTGATTCTTACACTTCCTTAACTGCCACTTGTGTCTTGTCTTCTGTGAACACCAGTCTGTGTTCTGACAACACCACTTGACTGAAATGGTTCTTTCCAACAAAACCAGAGATCTCTTAGCTGCTAAAATTCTATTCGTCAGAACTCACTCTTTTTGACTTCTCCGCAACCTTTGACACTATTGACCACTTCCTTCATACTTTTTCCCTGGCCCAAATCTTCATTACATTCATTCCATTTCATGTGATGAGCATTCACATGGTTCTATTCCTAACTAACAGCTTCTCAATTTCTTTTGATATATGATTATCTATAGTCTTTTTCCTATGTATGGTTGGACCTGAGGACTCTCCCTTAGGCCATGTCTTTTTCTCTCTTTGTATTCTCCTTTGTAGTGATCTCATCAACTCCTGTGGGTTTAATGGTCATCTCTCTTCAGATGATTCCAATATGTATATACTCATCCCTCATATCCCTCTTGAGTGCTTATACCATATTAACAGCTTTCCAGCTGGATAGCTCTACCTGAATATCATATCTTATTTATCTCAAACTCAATATTTCCAAAATAAGATGCCCTTTATTTCCCCCAATTTTGTCAAAGATATCCACTTTTTTTTCAGGCACCAAGGTATACAAGGTATGAATCATCCTTGGTTCTTCCTTGTCTCTCACTCCACTCACTCAATTGATTGCCAATTCTTCTTGATTCTATTCTATTCTATTCTTATAGACAACATAGCTTGCATCCATTCCCTTCTCTGTATTTACAGTCACCACATAACTTTAAACTTTCCCTTATCACCACCCCACCCCGCTATTTTCCCTACTTTCATTATCTACCCTCTCTAATCCATCCTTCATATATTTACCAGATTGCAATTACTAAAGCACAGGTGACTGTTACTCCTCTGCTCAAGAATCTTTAGTGACTCCTGATAGTTGCTGAGATAAAATACGGACTCCTCTGTCATTTATGCCCTTCACCATCTGAACCAAGCCCACTTTTTTTGATGAGTTTCACATTGTTACCTCCCATGTTCCAGCCATATTGACCTTATTATGGTTGCCTGTACATGATATTTTATCTCACAACTCTGAGACTTTCTATCAGGTTGTCTGGAGTGAGTTTAATGCTCTTTAACTTCACTTCCAAATTTTGAAATTCCTATCTAACTCCAAGAATATCTCAGATGCCACCTCTCATAACTGGCCTTTCTTTATTCCCTCAGTTATAATGTTTACTCCTCTGGCACTAGATATTGTCTTATACTTACTTGTATTTATGTTATATTTGCTTATCTGTGTATAGGTTGTATTCAACCAGAGAAATCTCAACTCCTTGCAAGGATTATTTTGTTTTTTGCCTTATATCCCTAGTACCTACCACTCTAGCCTTATTTAAGTAGCCAAATGCCTATTGAAGTAGTCAAGTTAGTAGCAAAAGTAGGACAAGAAACTAGCTTTTCAGACTGACTTTCTACTCTATTGATTTCTCATTTGAATAGATGACTATTTAAGTCATATTGTTTCATAAAGGGAATAAGAGAATTTACTTAATCAGACCATAAAGCTGTGAAAGTTATGAGACTGGCCATGTAGTGTAACACCCTTTTTGTCCAACAAATCCCCAGTTCAAGAACTGCAAAACAATGTTTCCTGGAAAGTGGCCACTTCCTACTTGTTTAACTTGGCCTTATGTAGAAAGCAGCCCAGAATGCCAGGCCCAGAGACAGCAGATCAAGCCTTCTGAAAGCTGTCTTGACACATGGCTAATCAATGTCCAAATGCATTCTATTGGGATCTCAAAACAGGGCCAAGATAGAATGTCCCAAAACAACACTATCACCCATAGAGTCAGACACAGGAGTTTAGAGGCAATATGTGGGATCACAAAACACATACACTTACATAATTTCCCAACCACTCAGTGCTTGGGGAATGTGATTAATGCTAGATGACGTGCTTTGAACTTTTCGTTCAGATAGGTTCTTTTGCCTTCAAACCTCCTGGCAATGAATGCCTTGTGACCTGCAGATTTCACTCTTAATAACCATCATCTGAAGCAACCCTGGAATTGTCTGGATAACCATTTATTTTCCTTACTGTTCTGTTCACAGTCAAGTTTATTCACAAGCATCAGGGTGGCATTTATCTATTTACTTACTTATTTTAAATAAGGGGTTAATTCACAAAGGAGAAAAAACTCTACAGAGCTCAACACCTTCCATCTCACAGAGGAAAGGCATAAAATCAAGGTGAATTTTTATTCCTAGTCAAATAAAAGAGTCAATGAGAGGTAGTGGAGGGAGAAGCCAACAATGTGTGTGTGTGTGTGTGTGTGTGTGAATGTGAGAGGGGGGAAAGGAGGCGGGGGGGGGGAGAGGGAGAGGGAGAGAGAGAGATATTACAGCTCTTAGTTTTCCCCTTTTTCATTTTGATCCAGGTTTCACCTGCTGAGGACCAGAAAGAGCAGCTTGGGCCCAGAGAAGAGGGAGCTGTCCTGGTGCTGAATGCTTTTAGGAAGCCAGTCACGGACTTCCAGGATTGCATCCACCTCACGGAATCCAAGAAACCCGAGCTTTGCCCCACATCCTCATCCCTACGAGCCGGCTAGGCTCTTGGGACATGCGGCTCCAGATGTACCAGATGTAGGCGAGACGATCTAGCTTCAGCTCATCTTTCTCCCAGCCTCCCAAGGGGCTTCACCTGCCCTGGCAAAGACTTGACCCTCAACCACTAACAAGCCAGCTGACAGCTCCCCTCTTTACCTGTCACACAGAAAGGCAGCTGACCCAGAAGAGCCCCTCCCCTCCTCCGCCATCTCCTTGTCCAACCCCCAAAACCCCACCCCTGCGCTTGAGGTAGGGACCGAGATAGTGGAGACCCCAGCTCAGGTCCTCTACAGAGAGAACAGCCCCTGCCCCAAATAACCCTGACGAGCCCAGACCCACCCAGCACATAAGACTCACCCATTCCAGAGCTCGCAAAAAAGCGAGGGGTTCCTTCAGTACCCGAAAGGTCCCTGAAGAGGCCAGCTGCAGATAGATTGGGGGTGGTGGGGAGAAGAGAGAAGAAATAAACGGGGTGAAGGGTTGAGTAGCTCCAACGCCCCATTCCCTTACCCTGCCCCTCGCCCTCGCCCTTGCCTCAGCCATCTCGGTAGCCAGATCCCGCAGCAGCTGGCTAGAGCACGGGGGTGGTGGTGGGGAAGGGAGGTTTTGCCTACCTGATTAACAGGGTCCATGGCTGCTCTGCTCTTTGCCCCTCCCCAAACACCCGCCCCTACTTTAAAAAGAGGCGGGGGGGTAAAGTTCAATTTCTCCGCTGCAAACACCCGCCGAGTCCGGGGCTCTGAAAAGAGAGGCAACCCAGGAACCAACTCCCCGGGCGAAGGCAAGTGAGGGCAGCAGGGCAGGCGGGCAGGAGGGCTGGCAGACAGTCTTCCCGGGAGCTGGGGCTGAGACGCGCGCTCGGCTGAGCTGAGCTGAGCTGAGCTGAGCTGAGCTCGGCGATTAGCCTCACTCCCCTCTGCGCGCAGGGAGCAGCGGCGCGCGCCCGCCACAGACCAGAGGGGATGGGTAGGTTGGGGGTAGGGGCTCCCGAAACAGCCACCAAAACACCGGGGCCGGCCCCGAGCGGGCTGTCATTGGCTGGCCAAGCGCCTATTAGGGGCGGGCGGGGAAGGAGAGAGAAAGGGCCCTCCGGGATTGGTGAGGATTGGGCCGCGCGGGCGCATGGAGAAGATGAAGCACAGGGGCGCTGGGCAAACTTTGGGGTCTGAGTGTGGGAGGGGGGCAGTTATGCTGAGTTGGATGGGAGACAGGGAGGGAGGGGTCAGGTAAATGGCGCTTCTCTCCAGCATGGGAAGAGAGGGAGAGAAAGGTGAGGGAGAGAGGGAGGGAGTGAGAGAGGGAGGGAGAAAGAGAGAGAGAGAGACAGACAGACAGAGAGACAGACAGAGACAGAGAGACAGACACAGAGAGACAGAGAGACAGAGACAGAGGAAGAGATAGAGACAGAAAGACAGAGACACAGCGACAGAGGCAGAGAGAGACACAGAGAGACACAGAGAGATGCACAGGGAGACGCAGAGAGACAGAGACAGAAACGAGAGAGATGAGGGACAGGGAAATAGAGAGGGAGAGGGAGCCACAAAGAGGGCGAAGGACGCTGAATTCACAAGTGGTCTTTGTTCCTGGATTCCAAAGAAAGAAAACTCATTGTTCATTTGGTCCGGGGTGGGGGGTTCTAAGGGAACAGGGAATATTAAGACTGGACGAAAAGCAAGGTGTAGTGGAAGAAATGCTGGATTTGGAGTCAGCGGACATGGGTTCGAATGCGGATTCAGCTACTTATTACTGGGTCGAAGTGCAAATCACTTAACCTCTCTGGACCGAAGCGTCTTCTGAAAAATGAGGAATCTGGACTCCACCAGTCCCTTTGAATTCTACATCTATTATCTCATGAGAGAGCAACTTCCCTCCTCACCAATCAACTCTGAACAGATCCGGTTTTCCTGGGGCTTGGAATATTTTATGAATATGTAGTGTGGTGTCTTTATTCCTGGACTTGGAGTCAAGAGAGACCTGGAATCAAATCCTTCCTCTCCCAATCACTAGGAGTGCGCCCCTGGAGAAGTCGCTTTTATGTCCTGCAATCACCACTCATACAAAATGGGGCTAACAACAGTACCTTGGAGAAGTGGATATAGAATGAGCTTAGAAGTGAGGAAAACCTGCCTCTGACTCATCCTGGTTGGTTGACCCTGGGCAAGTCAATCTCTCAGTGCTCTAGTCTAGGCAACTCTTAAAGACTGTCAATTGCACCTAAGGTGCTAACAATTGGTAGAGGGAATTTCTTCACCTGGGAATTTCCTTTGCCAGTGAAATCAGACTTCTATGTAAAATGCTTAATAAACCTTAAAGCATACTGTAAATGTCAGCTATTAAGTAATGCTGGGTACAAATTTTCTCCTCAACCTGGTAGCCACTCTGCTGTGTATCCGCCTTTCTTCTCTTCCCCTTGGAGCAGGTTCCACATAAGAAGTGGTCTCCAAGCAACACAAATAGACAGCCCATCTGTTTACCACTCAGCTTAGCCAAAAAGGTTGTGGTTGTGTGTGTGTGTGTGTGTGTGTGTGTGTGTGTGTGTGTGTGTGTGAGTGAGTGTGTGTGTTTGGAGTTTTTTCTTGGTTTTTTTTAGATGATATACAGCAAAGGGGTACAGCACAAAAACAATTTGCAAACTGCGAGATGACAGGGAAATTTGGGGAGGGATGGGTGATCCCATGCCTTCTGTCATTGTATGAGATCTGTTCAGGGGATTTGTCACAAGGATGCTACAACTCAGAGAGGGCTAACAATTCAAGGACCATTCAGTCAGGTGGCCTAGGTGACACATTCCTTCTTCCATACATATATAGAATCTATTACCAAATGAAAATAATATATTTTAAAATAAAACAGGTTCTTATTCTACCCTATATATGAAGCAACTGACCCTTAGTTTCCTCATTTGTAAAACAATGAATGACAGGGGCAGCTAGGTGGCACAGTGGATAAAGCACCGGCCTTGGATTCAAGAGTACCCGGGTTCAAATCTGTCCTCAGACACTTGACACTTACTAGCTCTGTGACCCTAGGCAAGTCACTTAACCCCCATTGCCCGGCAAAAAATGTAAAAAACTAAACAAAACAAAACAAAACAATGAATGAGTTAGAATAGTCTTTGATTTCTCTTTCATGTGTAAATCAATGATTCATAATCTACTATATCATTGTACAAATTTCATCACATCAATTGATCCATGCTCTCATCCATGAGGGTACTTCCTTTAGTGCTTTGGCTTCATCCCACATATGAACACTTTCTCATCGTCTGTGATTCTGCTTCAAAACCTCCTGTTCATGCTCAGTAGTGGATCTACCCACCATTGTGGAGGTTCTTTTAGCATGCCCAAGGCACTAGTGCAACACTGGTGCATCTCTTTTCTGTTATTCTTACTATGTGACAAGCCCATCCTACTTCTTGCACTCATATCATCATTGGCAATATGCTATACCCTACTTATCTCTCCATCACCCTTTGATTCATCTGCAGCCTCAATTTTACATTGACCATGAAGTTCTGTGGTTTTCAGTCATAGAGTATCCCCAGAAGAACACCATTTTCAAAAAAGAGAAGGGTTTATATTAAGCATAATTAAGCATAATTGAGGAGGTGTCAGGAACAAGATACATTTAAGTACATCTGCAAATTGCTTTATTTCCAGAACATGAACAAAAACACTGCCAACTTTATAGTTTAGGAATATTATCTATTCAGACCTAAGAAGCAGTAAAGCTTGGGAGATAGAAATAAATATAGATATGTGTATATACACATATATGTATGTATGGATATATGTCTATAAAATTTTCCTTTTTAGTCATTTAAAGGTTTCTCTACTGAAACAAAGCTTTCTGCTTTGATGTTTCCATGTGATATGTAGGTGACCATTAGCTTTTAAAGTTTGTGCCAATGTTCCTACCACCTAGTATATCTATGACCTTGTAGAAATAACATTTTCTCTGTGTTTCATGCTCCTCTTTTGTAAGAGGAGGTTAGATCCTTTCTCCCAGATTTTAATAAAGATCCAACAAGAACACTCTAATCAAACAATGAATGATCATTTAAGACACTTATTTTGTGTCTTGCAGTGTAATAGACATTTTAGAAACAAATATGAAGAATGAGTATGAGCCTGGCAATGTACTATTTGTCTTCTGTGTGTAGATGGTGGGGATGGAGGAGGAGTGACATCCTAGTTAAATTACAGATCTCCAACACCAGGTTAGCCATAGGGTAATAAATTATTATTCATTCACAAAAATGCATAAAGGCCATAGCTACCAAATTGTAGAACAATGTGACCTAGGTCAGTGGAGGGAATGGTTATACCAATAAGACCATGTATACTTTAAGTGCTGATGCATTAGAGTAATTTGTAATATCAGTATTGGTAATTTCATAATCCCCATTGTCATTGGTCAGCGGATGCCTTTCATATCTCATTTGTTCATCAGCATCACATGAGCATTAGTAAAAATAATCCAGGTTTGAGAAATACCAAGAAGAATGGAGTAGTAGAGAGAAAGCTGGCCCCCCCAAGATAGGAAGACCTGAGCCTGAATCCTGCCACATCTTCATATTTGCTGTATCACCCTGAGCAAACCCTTTAACCTTTCACTTCTGTAGATGGTGCTTTGAGGGTGGATGTTGCATGGCAGGTACCAACTTGCATTGGTAGAAGGTGTTTCCTTAGTCTAGAGTTCCCTTTTCTAATGAAAGCACTAATCTAGCTCTTATGACAGGAAAAAATATCTACAAAGGTTAACATTTTATTGACACAAATTACTTGACAAAAACTACCTAGCTCTGAGACTACATGGTGCTCTCTGGGGGAAATGGAAGAAGAAGAAACAGAAAGGATGGTGTTAGCTCTTTCAAAAGACAATTTTTTAAGTTACAGCTTTTCTCCAACTCTCCTTTCCCACCCCAGGATTTAGAGTTGGCAAGGACCAACTTTATTACTATTATCTAGTAAAACCTTATTATACAGATGAAGAAACTTGGACAAGAGAAGTTAAGTGATTTATTCAAAGTGCCATAACTAGTAAGGGGGTAGGGCTGGGATATTAACTCAGTCAGGTCTCCTTATTCTAAATACTCGCACCATGCACCACTATTACATGACACTACTGCTCTCTCTTTTCTCATAGTAAGCACGTGATATGTAAATTTTCATTCATTCTCTTCCCTCCTCCAGAATAAAATAGTATCTTAAATGAAACAGGGCACATTCTACTATAACAACTCCTTGGCAATCATATTAATATGTTTAGGGAAAGGAGCAATATATAATCAAGGATTTAGAATGAGAAAGGATATTAGAAGTAACCAAACCCAACTTCCTCTTTCTAGATCATTCCTGTCTTTCTTTTCCTTCTCTGGGTTATTTATAGCAAAGATGGAAGAATTAGTTCAAATTTTCTCCATACAAGTTTCAGATAACAGTGTTACATATTAGCTTTTGGGGGGGAAGGGTGGAAGGGGATGACATGTTGAGCTATATTGACTCATATTGACCTTACTTTCCATTAAAAACTTCAGGTATTTTTTTCAGGGTTAAAACCTGACCTCCCCCATTGTGAAGTTGATTTGTTTCCAATTCAACTCAGCCCATGCACACACATATATTCATGTACTACTACATGGAACATACTGTTCTGGATGCTAGGAATACAAAGACAAACATAAAACAGTCCCTTCCCTTAAAGATTATAAATTCTACTGGAGGGATACTGCACATATTCATTTAGATAAATGTAACTACAGAACAAAATTTCAAGAGGGAAAGAGTTCTATTGATCTATGGGGAAGGAGGTGAGGAATTCTACAAAATGGAGGTGGAAAGGGAGTACATTTCAGATGTGAGAAAACATTTTAAAAAACAAGCAAGCAGAAGATTGAGTACCATGCATGAGAAGAATCTAGCAGACTAGCTTCCCTAGAATAGAGACCGTATGAAAGGAAAAATATAAAATTACAATGCAAATTTATTAACTTTTCAGTATGTATTACATCCAAACTACCAGCAATACCAAAGCATTACAGAATCTGAAAGCTAAAAAGGACATTAGTAGTTATTTAGTTTAATTAATAAGAGTTCACTTGACTGCCTTTTTTTGCAGGGCAATATGGGTTAAGTGACATGCCCAGGGTCACAATTAGTAAGTGTCAAGTGTCTGAGGCCAAATTTTAACTCAGGTCCTCCTGAATCCAGAATGTTACTTTATATTGAATCCTTTTTTATATTGTCCTGTGTATATGGAAATATTTTTTTTGTCTTTTTATATGTATGTTCAAAATAAATGAATGTAAAAACCTCAACAATGTATCACTAGACCGTGGCATCTTGGGACTATGACTTCTCATGTTCTAAACTCGATGCCTCTCCTATTTTAACCAAAGGTCACATTATCTTTGGGGGCTGCATATCTCACTGATGACTAATACTGAATTTGCCTGACATCCATTAAAATACTCAGACCTTTATTACACAAACTTTTGCCTAGTCATACCTTAATAATCTTAAATTCATGGAGCTTTAAAAAAAACTTAACTAGATCATTTTAGACTTATGGTAAAAAAAATTCATCTTACTGCATTCATTTTATTGTTCTAGCCTAATGAAGACTTTATTCCCAACCTTTCTCATTCAATGTATGAATAATCGATCACATCTTTGTTTCATCTATAAATGTAATATATGTGGCATATCTATCTTTATTCAAATAAATAACAAAAAGGACGAGCCCAGTACAAAAACCCAGGGAAATCAGATTGAAATTGCCAACACAGTCGACATTGAACTATTAATGTCTGTTCTTTAAACACAAAGTTTTACACATTTCTGAATTGTATTCTCTAGGTACCATCTCTATACCATGTCTAAAGCTTAGCATAAGAGACAAACTCAAAGCATGAGAGAGTTAAACTCAAATGATTTGTGGAAAACTTGGTAAACTATGTCTGGGCAACTCCAGTCCAGTAATCTCAGAAAAAGAAATTCATTTGGTTTACCATGATCTTTCAAGACATGCTACCTTTAAGAGATCCTACATCTCATCTTCCTTTTTGAGATGCTCACTGACCATTTGTTTTTAGGAGAGGCAATGTAATATAGCAGACATGGTGATTAACATGAAGAAGTCACTTAAAATCTATCTTCTTACTAACTGTGTGTCAATGGGAAGCTCAGCAAAGTTCTCTATGCCTCTGGTTCCTCATCTCTAAAGTGTGCTTAATGATAGCTGTAATAACTACCTCACAGAGTTGTGAGAGTCAGAGGAGATAATTAATGTAAAGGTGAAATTCAAGGCACAATATGTCAGTTATTATTATTATTATTCCTAAATGCTTTTTTTTGCTATTTACTTAAGTTCAATTCCCATCTTTATAATTATGTATAAGCAAATAATAGAGTATAAGCTGGGCAAGTTATTTAACTCTCATTGCCCTGCAATAAAAAAAAATGAGTATAATAAAAGGAAATATTGTGCTAGAGAAATATAAAGCAGTAGTAAAAATATTTATAAACTATAAAAATATTAATTTTAATTTAAAAAATAAGTGCAATGAGCTCTCCACAAGTGGGCATTTGAAAAAAAAATGAATTATTTGATTAATATGTATTTATTGGCCACTTGATGTGTTCTGGGCCCTGTCCTGAGTGCCTCAAAGATTTAAGAATAAGAATGACAGTCCCTACCTCTAACATTGGGCAGGAAAAACTAAAAACATGTATCAAGGATTGAAGGAGAGATGCTCATACATTGATAGAGCCTGAAGACACATAAGAGGACAAACCACTCAATCTACAGATGAAGAATCTAAGGTATAGTCAAGTGAAATGCTTCGTTCCTGGTTTAAAGATCTAATAAGTGGCAGATCTAGTTCATAGTTAAGGTCAAAGTCTTATGATACGAGGCCCAGCATATAATTAATAGCTAACTCACGAAGCTCTTTTAAATTTCTATGACATTATTGTTCATTTGAAATTCAAATCAATAAAATTCACACAACTAATTATCTCCATCTAGCAGTGGGTAGTGTCATGGTAGCATGCAACATTCTTCTTTGTCTCCACCAGAAATTATTTTTTATTATCTCACCTTTCAACTTAAAGAACTTTCCTTCCTAGTATTCTCTCCCATGATAGTTGGAAATTGTTTTATTTTGATTGTGACATGATTTTACCTGTATCATTATATTGCCTTTTAAATAAAAGGTGCTCAATAAATGTTTGTTGAATGATTATATAAAAATGCAAGTCTAGGCTTCACAGAGTTAAAGTCATATTGGGTCCTATTGACTGGTCCATAATCAATACAAAATCAAAAGGTGGAAATGTGAATGATGATAATGAACTTATCCACAAATGTGACTGCTTATTTTGAATCCAGATTTCTTTTATATGGAAACTCTGTTTTTAAAAGTGGGACCATTATATATTGACAAATGGTTATGATAAAATTTGACTGGATATAAAGGAGAAGCCCAGATGGACCTTCAGAAGGTTAACAAGCCTGGCTTTCTGCTAAGAAAAAAAATTAAGAAGTGGGCTTGGTCCCAAGGAAACAAGAGTTGCTTTTTATCTTCACATGTTTCCAACTAGAAAATTATACTCTCTCCACAAGAAAATCTAGGGTCAATAAATCTTAAGGTGGAGGATTTTTATACTACAACTTGAGTTAATTTGCATTTGTTGAAATTGAGACAAAAAGAATATTATCTTCCTTATAAGTACCCCAAGAATATCTCAAGAGCATATTCTAATTTCTCAATACAAATTCTTTTAATCTTTCATCATTGGATATGCTTTCCAATTATGCAGTCCTTTTAAATTTAATTCAAGAAGTATTTATATAATACCTTCTGTATTCAAGGTACTCTACTACCTACTGAGAGAAACATAGATCATAGAAACACAAAGATCATAAAATCATAGGGTCATAGATTTAGGGATGGGAGAGCCTTCAGAGACTTCAGCCCAGCTCTCTTATTTCAGAGGTAATAAAACTGAGAACCAGGGAAGCTAAATGACTTGTCCAAATTAAATAGTTATGACTCATGATAAATCCAGGACATGAATATAGGCCTCCTGGCACCATATTGACTTCATCATATTGCCTTCCAATCTCTCTCAATTTCTCCAACCCCAGGACTCAAAATAAATCCATATTCAAATGAAGTCTACCCTCATACATATTATGTTGGAGGAATTCTTTTGACCTATCTCTGTTACCTCCTGCTACCCCTCCCATATACAGTATTAAACATCAGAACCTTTAGCTTCTCAGGTAGTTGTGAAAGCCATACACTTGCACAATGTCCTCAACTGTCTTTCCTTCTATTTGTAGGGTATATGATCCAAAAGCTTCCATCTGCAGATCTTCCTGGTTGCAACTCCATGGAACAAGATGACTCTCCCAGAGTAAACTATTCACTTTTAATCTCACCAATGTGCTGACAACTCAAGTATTGGATACCACCTCCCTTAGCCTCCCTTCTCCTCAATCTTGAAGGCTGGAAGGAGGAGTACTAAACTCCTCCCAAAGCTTTCCTTTATGGAGGGAAGAAAATGGATTTCTAGATCACCTCTCCTTCTATTTGGAGTCTGTCTGGTTTTAACTCTAATGAATAAGACACATCCCCCACTGCCAGATATCCCCTTGTGTCCCTCCCCCTGGTTCCCAGCTTCCTTTTCTGTGTTGTCTTCCCCATTAAATTGTAAGTTCCCTGAGGGCAGAGATTTGCCATTCCAAAGGAGCAAGGGCTCTGAGTAATGGTGATGTTTCTGGTCCCTAGGGTGCAGGGGCCCTGAGGAGCAGTATCAATTGAAATCTTAAGGAATTAGGGGCCCTTCCTGGGTAAAGACCAGAAGAGTGGTGACCACACTTCTACACAGATCATACTACCATGGAAGCACCCAAAACTTTCAAATCCCCAGATACTTCTGAAAACAGCAATGAAAAAAAAAATCCTGAAGCTTGAGAGAGTGACCCTCCCTAACTCCATCCTGGAAACAGAGCTCAACAGAAATTTCAACGTCAAGAAATAGACTGGAAAAATAAGCAAACAACAACAACAAAAATAACTTCGTCATTTTAAAAAAGCGTACTCTGTTGACAGGGAAGATTAAGACACAAATTCTGAAGAAGACAATGATGTGGAAAACCTATAAGCAAAGCCTAAAAAGAAAATGTGAATTGGACAAAAGCCCAATAAAAATTCTTGGAAGAGCTAAATAATTATTATCAAAATCAGACTGGTAAAGGAAAAAATGGGTAAAGAAATGAGTGAGGAAGAAAATTATGTAAAGACTCCTACTGTTAAAGAGGCATAAAATACTGAAGAAAATAACACCTTGAAAAAAACAGAATAGGCCAAATGGAAAAAGAGCTACAGAAAATTGTGTATTAATGACTTGGACAAAGAAATGCTAGAAGGTCTGTTTATCAAATGTACAAGTGACACAAAGCTGGGAGGCAGACAGATGATAATAAAGGCAGATTCTTGAAGGATCTTGATGAGATAGAAGCTTTGACTGAATCTAATAAGATGAAACTCAATAAGTTTAATAATTCTTCTACATTCAGAAATGCAAAATGTTTTTGTTGGGAGATGTGATTTGTTAACATTTGATATAAAATGATATGGAGTTCCTTGTGGTTCAGTAGTATGATGTGGTAACCAAAAAACCCTGAAACAACCTTGGGAATCATTATAAAGGTCATAGCTTCTAGGAACAGGGAAGAGATAGTTCCACTGATGGAAGTCATCCCCCTAATCAGACCTCATCAGAAGTACTGTCAGTCAGTAAAGTCAGTCAGCCAACAAACATTAAGTAAGTGCTTACTATATAACAGACACCATGATAAGTTCCGGAAATACAAAGAAAAGCTAAAATACTGTCCCTGCCCTCAAGGAGCTCACATTCTAATGGAGAAGACAAAAAAATTCTACTATGTAAATATCTACAAGATATATGGAATAGATGGGCATTTCTCTCAGAAGAATGGCTGGAAGATCAGGAAGGTGGGGAACAAGAAGGATCTGCAGAAAATGAGGTTTCAGCCAAGTCTTAAGTTAAAGCAGAAAAGCTAAAGGTGAAGCAGGAAACAACAGGAAAGTTAATGAAATTGCATAGAATCAGAGATGGAATGGTGTATGTGAGGAATAATAGGTAGCATGGGAATGGAATAAAGCAGAAGAAGATTAGGAAAGGAACCAGGCTGTAAAGATATTTAAATGCCGAAGAACATACACATTTCATTCTAGATGCAATAACGAGCCCCTGGAGCTTGGTGAATAGTGGGATAACATGATCATAATTACACCATGGGAAAGTCATGTTGGCAGCTGAGTGGAAGATGGATTGAAGTGGGAAGAGGTGAGTTAGGGAGACCAATTAATAGGATACTGTAATAGTCCAGTCCAGACTTCTAATTATTCTCCCAAACTCAACTTTCCCCAGTTCAATACATTTTTCACTCAGCTGCTAACACTTTCATGTAATGTAGTTCTGATGATAGATTAGATTAGATAGGATAAAGCTATAGATATAATTTAAGTATATATATATATATGCATATTCACATTATGATTTTTTGAAAAGAAAGTCTAAATATATATTATATGTGAGTAAGGCAAATGACTCCAATATTGTAAAGCTGTGTGACAGAGAATGGTGGTATTCTTGAAAGTAAAAGGAAAGTTGGGAAGAGGGAAGGATTTGAGGGTGGAGGTGAATTCTGTTCTAGGTGTGTTGCATTTCAGATATCTCTAGGATATCTGAGG
This sequence comes from Dromiciops gliroides, assembly GCF_019393635.1. Lineage (NCBI taxonomy): Eukaryota > Metazoa > Chordata > Mammalia > Microbiotheria > Microbiotheriidae > Dromiciops > Dromiciops gliroides. Next base: position 736,243,827 of record NC_057861.1, read on the forward strand.
GGTGGCTACATGGTGAATTATACAGAGCACCAGGCCTAGAGTCAGGAAGATGACTTCATATCTGACCTCAGACACTTATTAACTGTTTCATCTTGGGCAAATCAATTCACCCTGCTTTTCTCAGTTTCCTCATCTGTAAAATGAACTTAAGAAGGAAATGGTAAACCACTCCAGTATCTCTGCCAAGAAAACCATAGATGGGATCATGAAGAGTTGGGCAAGACTGAAAATGATTAACAGGACATTTGGTTTTATATATTCAAAAAATAGTTGTTGATATGAAATAACAGCTTAGGATAGAGACCAAGACACACACACACACTCTGTGTGTGTGTGTGTGTGTGTGTATGTGTGTGTAGGACTCATCTTCATAGATATAATAACTGAATCACTAGGAACTGATGAGATCATCAAGAGACATAGTATAGAGAGAAAATAAGAGGGACCAGGACAGAGCCTTATAGGAGACCCAATAATACTATACGTGACCTAGACAATCATAATTTGAAAGGCATTGAAAGAAATTCCATGTTGAAGCCCCTTCCCACTAGACAAAGAACCAGAAAATGAGACTAAGAAGCGGTCCAAGAAGGAAGAGGAGAAACAGGAGAGATCCATGTGACAAGAACTTAGAGAGGAGAAGAATGATCGACAATGTCAAAGGTTGCAGAGTAGTCAAAAAGGATGACTGAGAAAAAAATTACTCAATTTGGCAATTAAAAGATTGTATTCTGTTTTGTTCAACATAGTTTATGAAAGAAAAGCTAGAATATGCCCATAGGGCCCTTGACTTTCTTGTCATGTGAAGATTACTTGAAGGAAATGAAGATGTTTAGTTTGCAGAAGAGAAGAGTCAGGGGAAATGTGATAGCTGACTTCAGTTGTATGAAGGGCTGTGAAGGAGAGGAGAGCTTTAATATGTTCTATTTAGCTGAAAAGGACAAAACCAGGAACAATGGTTGTAATATGCAGAGAGACCAGTTTGGGCTTGATGTCAATTAAACAAACAAATTAATAAAAACCCATACGAATGAACAAACAAACTTCCTAATGGTTAGAACTGTACCAAAATGAAGTGGATTGCCTGGAGAGGTTGTCACTTCCTATTCCCAGGAAGTTTTTGAGTAGAGGTTAGATGACCACGTATCAGGTATGTTTTTGGAGGCATTCCTTTCATGTATGGGTTTGTAAGGGGCTAAAATTCAAGCTATGATGTCTAAAATCTAAAATCTAATGAGTGGTTGCCTTAAATTGGAAGCTTTAGCAAGAGATTAGATTTTTGAATATTTATTTAAAAGCATAAGAATTTGCTGAGGAGAGAGAGAGAGAGAGGTAAAAATATAACTATTTCTATGAGACCCCAGCATCTGACCTGGCATACCGAGGTCAGGAACCCAAGAGACCCCAATGCTTCCTTCCTCCTCCCAGAAGACTCTTGTGAAACAGGAAATAGGGCTGTCCACATACACAGCTCCAAGCTAATTGGTTGGCAGCCCTGATTGACACAACTAACAGGCGGCTCTAGAGATTCAAGTTCTGGATGCTGGCCAGCTTCTGGATGCTAAAGTCACATGGCTTTTCATCATATGCCTCCTCCTCATGGTGGAGCTTCCCTACAGTATCTCTCCAGTAGGGGGTGCCATTCTAATTCTCACAGGTTGGACTTAATGGTTCCTGAAGTTTGTTCCAATTCTCAAATTCTATGATTCTTTTTATTACCCCATACCTTGAGAAGTGTTGCAACAGGCTGTCAATGATTCTCCCTGCTTCCAGTCTCTTCTCTCCAAACAAGTGCCCTTACAATTGCCAAATTAACTATCAATAATGCATCTGAATATATTATATTTCTACTCAAATATCTTCAGCAACTCTGTAGTGCTTGAAGAATAAAATTAAAATGTTTCAACTTGACATTTATAACCCTCTAATGAGTTGTTGTTCAGTTGTGTCTGACTTTTCATGATCCAGTGGACTAGATTGTCCAATGGGTTTTCTTGGCAGAGATATTGAAACAGTTTGCCATTTCCTTCTCTATTGGATTAAGGTAAACAGAAAATAAATAACTTGCCTAGGGTTACACAGCTAGTAAGTGTATGAACTCAGGTCTTCCTGACACCAGGCTTAGTGTTCTATCCACTAAGCCACCTAGCTACCTCTTCTGCTCTGTTACTCATCTTCTTTTAGAGCCTTATTTCATAGTACTCCTTTTCACAGGCACTGACTTCTAGCTAAACTAGCTTACTACCTTTTCCCCAAACTTCACATGCTCTTTCCTGTATCTTTGAGTTTGTATACACTATCCTTCATGCTAGAAATTCTCTTCCGCTTTCTCTGTCAGTCCCTATTTTCCTTAAAAGTTCAGCTCAGTTGTGATCTCCTCCAAGATACCTTGTCCTTCCTGATGTTACTTTCTAGTCATTTATCTTTCTATGCTCATATTATTTTCTGTAGCATATAAGCTCCTTGAGGTGAACAATTGTTTGCTTATTAATCCTTGCATGCTCAGTGCCTGGAAGAGTGCCTGGTACACAGCTCATGCAAAATCTGAAAGCCACTGAAAGCTGTTGCATATTGAAGCCCCATTCCCACAAGAAGATCTTTTTAGGTCTTTTTTTCTTTCTCAGTTTATTTTCTCTCCCTCTTGCCTGCTGATTTTCCTACTTTTTTTGCAAGGCAATGGGGATTAAGTGACTTGCCCAGGGTCACACAGCTAGTAAGTGTCAAGTGTCTGAGGCCAGATTCAAACTCAGGTCTTCCTGAATCCAACGCTGGTGCTTTATCCACTGCACCACCTAGCTGCCCCCGATTTTCCTACTTTATTCATTCCTCTGCTCTGTCCTCGTCATTCCTCATTTTTGTCCCTTCCTTTAACTTTAGTCTTTGGCCATGGTACTCAGGGAAATAGTTTCCACTTGTTTGATGAGCCTGAAATGCTTTGCAAAGGTCCTTCTGTGGTTCTCCATACACGCATGATTGCCATCCATTATCAAAACTGCACCCATGAAAATGCAACATTAAAAAATCATTTTCCCAATAATTATTAGAATAACTTGGGGAAAAAAAGAATAACTTGGGAAATGTATTCAGTAGGCATTTTTCCTTCTCAAGAAAAAAAAAAAAGATGGACTGGTTATCCTGAGAGTGTGATGAATGTACCACCTACTTGCTGTTTCATTATCCTTTTCCTACTAAAAGAAAGAGAAGCTCTCTCCTAGCATGTTGTGGTGAACTTTGGAAATGAAAGACATAACAAGCCCAAAATGGGCAAGAAATGATGGGTTACAATTTACATAATTGGAGGGAATAACACCTTCAAGAATATCAGAAATCCACTGAGTTTGTGTATTTGAATATTCAGGGTGTTTTTTTTTTTAAAGAAAGTCTAAGTTTTATAATATTTGTTTTTATTTTTGCTCTCAAATATTTATGGATGAAAAATTCACAAATGATGAAGATGATGGAGTGGAATCTATTCAATTCAATTTAACAAGCATTTACTTTGCCTTTAATTTTTTAAAAAATGTCACTTGAGTTCCCTTCCTAGTTTTTCCTTTATTAAGCTCTCCAGATGGTTGTCAGCACACTTGTGTTTCTCTGTGGCAAAATCTTTTTCACATCTGCTGTGATTGAAGGCAAGAGAAATCCTTATCTAGTATTTTTTTCTGAGGGGCTGGGGGATTTTAAACATCTTGTTCACTTATTCATTAAACTTATTTTACAATACAAAGGACTCTCTACAGAGTGGTCACCTTTTAGACCTTAGATGATCAGGCAGGCTTCTTTGCCAGTTTTCCTTCTTCCTTTTTCTCCCAGGTTCGCACACACACTGACATATTTGTGAGCCTTTTGCAGAAGCTATGCACTATAGAAGAGACAAGCAAAAATTCAATGACTAAAATTAGGCTTTTGCTAAATGAGATTGCACTGAACTTCCACACCTGCTTGGCAAGCAGTCCCCAGAGGAAAGGTACAATTATTGAAAATCTTTACCAGAAAGAGGAGACAGGTTAAAGGGACCAATTGAAGGGGGAAGGCATGCTTTCAGCAAGATTACAAAGTAGGTACTACACACATTTCTGTCAGAGAGCATTTGGTTCCTGGGGAAAGTGACAAGGGTTCAGTTTCATCACTAGACACCTGTCAGTATCAACATATTCCCTGAATAGCTAATTAAATATTAGGGAACTTGATTTATCATATTCTTTATCTTCAAATGCTCTCAAGTCCCAATCACATTATTACTGTAGTTTAAGTATATAATTTGGTTCTTAAAATCCACTTTTCATTTGGGTTTCCAAGTACTGAAAAGGACTGCATTCCAAAGACCTTTAATTCAAATCGTCATTGTAGTGATTTAAAGTGTTTTGTTTACCTTCTTTAATTTGATGCTCACAATAACCCTGTGAGGTACAATACGTAGTGCAAGTAACATCATTATCACCATAGTTCCACCATCATCATTTGTAATAAAAATATTACTGGTCAACAATATTGTATACAGTAAGAGTGACATTGTGCAATGATCAACTGTGATAGACTTAGCTGTCCTCAGCAATACAATGATCCAAGACGATTCCAAAGAACTCATGATGGAGGATGTTCTCTACATTTAGAAAAAAAAATCTGTGGATTCTGAATGCAGATTGAACCATACTGTTTCTACTTTTTTGTTTGTTTGTTTGTTTTTTGACATGTTTCCCTTTTGTGCTGATTTTTCTTTCACAGCATGACTAATGTAGAAATGTGTTTAATGTGATTGTACATATATAACCTATGTCAGATTGCTTTCTGTCTTTGGGAGGGGGAAGAAAAGGGATGGAGGGAGAGAAATTTGGAACTAAAAAGCTTATGAAAACAAATGTTGAAAACTATTTTTACATGTAACTGGAAAAAAATAAAATACTTTAATGATTTAATAAAAATAAAATTATTACTTCTTCATACAAAACACTCTATTCTTTATTTCTTTACCATTGTCCTAGCTGTCTACTCTGTTTGGGATGGGTTCCTTTATCTACTGATACATGTGCCTGTTGTTCTCCCCATTAGAATATAAAATCCTTCAGGGCAGAGACTCCTTCACTTTTTTCTTTGCATCTCCAGCAGCAAGTGCAGTTCTGGGACATAATAGGTGCTCAATAAATGTTTGGTGATTGATTATCTCTGTTTAATATAAGAGGAAATTTAGGTAGAGAATACATCAATGATTTATTAGAGCACATCCAAACCATCTCAATACAGATAGGATACATTGTGATGTGGGAAGGTTGATTCTTTGTAATTATGTCACTAGTGTTTAGCAGCGAGTACCCAGTACATGCTAGGGACCCATTAAATAATTGTGGATTGATTGATTTATAAAGCACCTAATATGTATATAGCACTCTGCTAGATCCTGGAAATGCCAAGACAAAATGCTAAACAAATTTGACCCTTGAGGAGTTTATAGTCTACTGAGGGGATAAAACACATAATCAAATAAATAAATAAATGTGTAGTAACATGAGGAAAGAGAACTCACAATTAAGGGCTTTTAGTCAAGCATTCATGAAGCGTCTACCATGTTCTAGGCATGGTGCTAGGAATATGAAGTAAAATTCAATACTCCATCCTCACAAGAAACTTGGAAGGAACCTGAAAAGTTATCTAATTCACTCCCCCATCAAATTTGTTCCTCTTTCCACTGCTCCAATGTAAATTGTTTTAAAATTTAAAAAATAAGCTATATGTTTTGGCTTTTGTGTTTTTCTTTCGGAGATGCAAGTTGTTGTTTTGGAGGTTAGATGTAGATTCAGAAAGAGCAGATTGGACTCCAGAAGTCAGAACTGACTGTGTGTGTAGTCCTGGCTAAATCACACCCCCCCACACACCCTTTCCCCCTCAGGACATTAGGAATAATGTTATCTCCAATGCCAAATCAACTGTATTGTACTTGAATGGGTAACCCAAGTATCATTCATAAGAAAATCTAGCAATACCTTATCTTCCATTTCCAAAGAAAACCATGTTCTAGCAAGCTTTAGGCAAGAGGAAACTGCTGAGCTGTTGAGCTGAATAATCCATGCCTCAGTAGGACATATCTAATTAAGTCATAATACAGAAACCACCTTTTCTCTAAAATGGTACAAATAGAATCACCTTTGCCATTAAAAGTAAAGATAAACTTTATGTTTGTCCAGATTGGCTCCATACCTCAAAAGTACTCCTTCCTAAGTGCAACAATTTCAGTTTAAGGACCTCCTTCTGCAGGAAGCCTTCCTTGATCTCTTGAGCTACTAATGCCTTTCCATGCCCCAACAAACTGTTTAGTATGTGATTTGCATTTACTTATATGTGTATGTGATCGTTCCTTGGACTGAATAGAAACATCCTAAGAATAAGGATCATTTCATTTTTGTCTTTTTACCTTACTGTCTTGTGCATATGGGAGAGGTAGCTATTTATATAGTACCTACTATATGCCAAAGCACTGTGCTAAGCACCTTATAAATATTGTCTCATTTGATCATAGTAGCTACCAAACACATGCTTATTAATTGAGAAACAGTGATGCATATTTAAGAGGGATTTGCATTAGTAAGATCTGTGTTCAAATCCTGCATCAATTATTTAGAATAAACAAGTCAGTTAACATCTCTGAGGCTCAGTTTTCTCAACTTCAAAATGGAGGGGTTGAACTTGATTTCTGAAGTCTAAATCAGTGATCCTATGGATCAGTTTACTGCCCATAAATGAAAGACACTGTGCATTTAGAGAGAGGCTGTAAAATGGTGGATTGTGTTCTGGGATTGGAGTTAGGAAGGCATGAGTTCAAATTCTGATTTTGACACTAAATAGCTATGAGATACTGGCAGCTAGGAGGCCTAATGGACAGAACACTGGGCCAAATATCTGGAAGATGTGTCCTCCTGAATTCAAATCTGGTCTCAGACACTTAGTAGCTATGTGACCCTAGTCAAGTCACTTAACCCTGTCTACTTTGGTTTCCTCTTTTGTAAAATGAGCTGGAGAAGGAAATGGAAAATCACTTCAGTATCTTTGCTAAGAAAACCCTAAATGGGGTCACAAAGAGTAAGACACAAATGAAACAACTCAACAACAAGACTGGCAAGACATTTAGACTTCAGGGGGCAGCTAGGTGGCACAGTGGATAAAGCACTGGCCCTAGATTCAGGAGTACCTGAGTTCAAATCAGACACTTGACACTAGCTGTGTGACCCTGGGCAAGTCACTTAACCCTCATTGCCCCACCAAAAAACAAAAACAACAAAGACATTTAGACTTCTCCAAGGCTCAACTTTCTCTTCCAGAAAATGTGTATAGTATCTGTGGCACTTACCTCCCGGATTTGGTGTGAGACTAAAATTGTATAAAGTACTTTATAGACTTTAAGGTACTATGCAAACATTGGTTATTTTATCATACCTATCAATTTTTTTATCTTTATAAAATTTAGTTTAGATGCTTCATAGTACAACAATTTCAAAGGTGCTTTTGAAATCTCTTTCAGGTTTCCCAATATTCAGTCATCCTAAGGAAATCACCATAACTTGAATTCAATTCAATTCAATGAAACAATGTTAGGTGCCAGGAACAATGCTGAATTTTTGCCTTTGTACCCTGAGGGCCTAAGTAGAGTGGCTGGTATGTGGTAGGCACTTACTAAGTGTTTACTGATAGACTTATTCAAGTCCTTGGTTTTTTAGTCTTCAATCATGAAAAGAAACACAGTGGTAAGTAAAATCAAGCAAGTGAAATCTTTTTGGTGGGGAGGTGGAAGGAAGAGTTGTAACTTGGTCTCCCTGGTATCCTACACCTATATACCAGATGGAGAAGAATTAAGCAATGAGAGTAGTTGTTCCTTATCCGACACTTTGAAGTTTGCAAAAGGCTTAACCAACTTTATCTCATTTGTAGTATAGGTATTATAGCTATCATTAGCCCCATTTTACAGATAAGGAAACTGAGGCTTAGTGAAGTTGAATGACTTTCCTATAGTCAGAGTATTAGAAGCAAGATTTGAACCTGGAGTTTCTCTGTACTTGAAGCCCAGAGATATTTCCTCTATACTCTGCTGCCTCAGTGATGAGTTTAATGTCGAATTCATCTGGACCTAGAGATTCATAAGGATGCTACATAATCCTACCTAGGTATAATTGAAATGCACCTGGACTCTGGCTCCATCTCCAAGGGTGCATTTAATTGGCCTCATCAAGACCTCGTATGAGCTCTAGCTTGGCCTAGTGAACAGCTTATTGAAAATAAAGCCAGGAAGGCATAATTTCAAATCTTCTCTCACTTACTAGCTCTGTGATCCTCTACTAGTCACTTAATTTGACTGTACCTCATTTTCCTCATCTATAAAAATGAGGCAGTTAGGGGCAGCTAGGTGGTGCAGTGGATAGAGCACCGGCCCTGGAGTCAGGAGTACCTGAGTTCAAATCTGGCCTCAGACACTTAACACTTACTAGCTGTGTGACCCTGGGCAAGTCACTTAAACCCAATTGCCTCACTAAAAAAAACAAAGACAAAAACAAAAACAAAAACAAAATGAGGCGGTTGGGTTCCATGGTCTCTGAGGTTCCCAAAGTCCTGGTTCTATATCTATGACCCAATAATAATGGCTATGTTACTTGGGCTTTATTTTTTTTTAATGCGGCAATGAGGGATAAGTGACTTGCCCAGGGTCACACAGCTAGTAAGTACCAAGTGTCTGATTTCAGATTTGAACTCAGGGCCTCCTGAATCCAGGGCCAGTACTTTATCCACTGTGCCACATAACTGCCCCTACCTGGGCTTTGTTTGAGAAGTTATTCCCTGGGCAAATCATGAGAGAGAAGTCTGACAGGTAAGAATGACTAAGCTCTTAGATTCCAGAGATGCTAAAAGTTATTCTTTGTGATAGCTAATACTGTAAATAACACACTCTAACACAGAATTTGAAGCTGGAGGACCTGGGTTTGAATCCTGCCTCAATTGCTTAACATCTTTATGAGCAGAAACCAAATGCAACTTTTATAGTCCTCAGTTTCCTAATTTGTAAAAGAAGGAAGTATATTAAACCACTTAATCCTTAGATTCTGTTTGGTAAAATGACAAAATTGTGAATGAGTCTAACTTCCCAATCTCCATTGTCAAAGACATGCTTTAAAGAGACATGGATTATCTTTGTGAGTAAAAGGATCTGCCTTCATATTAACACCAAAGACCTGGATTTGCTGGAAAATCGTCATCTCTATTCTCCAGTTTGAGGGTGACTCTATAAACTACACTAGCTTTGTTGTCCTTCATGGCAGGGGCCACATGATTGATTGTTGAACTCACTGATCCTGTTGCCTTGGAAAAGTTAGGGACTTGTGCAAAAATATTATAGATTCACATTTAGATGGCCCTTTGCAGTATATAAACAGCTTTCTTACCCAAAACCCTTAAAGGTGCCCCATTTGACAGATGAAGGAATGGAGAGTCAAATAGATGAGATGACTTATCTAAGATCACATATTAAGTAAGCAGAGACTGACCAAACAGGGTCTGTATTATAGGCTTGGGTTTGTTTGCATTTGTCATAAATCCTTAGGTTCTGACTGTAATTTCTAGGCAGAGGAAAAAAAGTAATGTTAGATTGAAGTTATTTTCTCTCCTTCTAAGGTCTTAACCTACATATCAGCAATAATGTTTTACTTAATTACAGGAAGGAAAACCATTTAAACTGTCTTTTGAAATTATTTCATAGAGGAGAGAGGTAAATTTATGGTTTTGTTATTTTTTTAACAAATCTCTATATTATTTATTTTTAAGATTCTTTTCTTTTTTAAATTTTGAGTTCTAGATTTTTCCCCTTCCACCTCTCCCCACCCCTGCTAAGAAGACAAACAATATGATATCAATTATACATGTGAAATCATGCAAAAATATTTCCATATTAGCCATATCAGAGAACCAGCAAAAGAAAGAAAATTATACTTCAATCTGCACTGAGAGTTCATAAGTTCTCTCTCTGGAGGTAGATATCATTTTTTTATTCATCAGGAGTCCTTTGGAATTGTCTTAGGTCGTTGTAATGATCAGAATAGACCATTCTTTCACAGTTGATCATCATTACAACCTTGTTGTTACTATGCACAGTAATCTCCCAAATTCTCACTTCATTTTTCATCAGTTCATATAGGTCTTGCCATGTTGTTGTTTTTCTGAAACCACCCCCTCATAATTTATTAGAGCACAAGAGTATTCAATCACAATCATATGCTACAACTTGCTCGGGCATTCCCCAATTGATGAGCATCCCCTCAATTTCCAGATCTTTGCCACCACAAAAGAGCTGCTTAAATATTTTTACATACAGCACCTTTTCCTTTTCCTTTGATATCTTTGGGGTACAAACATAGTAATGATATTTCTGGATTAAAGGTTATGTACAATTTTATAGTCCCTGGGACCTAGTTCTAGATTATTCTTCAGAATGGTTGGACCAGTTCACTACTCCACCAACAGTTTATTAGTGTTCCAATTTCCCTTATCCCATTTGGTATTTGGTATTTCTGATACATGTGAGGTGATACCTCAGAGTTGTTCTAAATTGTATTTCTCCAATCAATAGTGACAGAGGATTTTTATATGACTATAGATAGCTTTATTTTCTTATTCTGAAAACTGTCTGCTTGTATCCTTTGACCATTCATCATAATTGCCAAATGGCTCTTATTTTATCTATTTTACTCAGATTTGAAATATGAGGCCTTTATCAACAATATTTCATGTAATTTTTTTATTATTTCATTATCTGTAGTACCTATTAGCAAAGTGTAATTTCCTTGATTATCTTTTTAAAATTAGGTATATTTTTTGCTTTTGCTTTGTCTGAGTTCGTGATTGTTACTTCTGCCCTTTTTTCCCTCTATTTTAGCTGAAGCATAATAGGCTATGCTACAACCCTTTGATTCAACTCTGTGTTTGTCCTTTTTCAAGTGTGTCATTCTGTTTTCTAATGCATTCTGATATCCAATCCAATTTTATGGGTGAACTTATTCCACTCACATTGGCATTCATGATTACTGTGTGTTTCCCTTCATCTTATTTTTTCTATTTATCCCTTTCACTCTTTTTTGACCACTATCTCTCTTAATCCATCCTTCCTTTGATTATCTCCCCTATATCTTAACTCCTTCCTCTCCTACTTCCCTATTGGGTAAGACATATTTTTATACCCAGCTATATGAGTGTGTTCTTCCCTCTTTGAACCAATTCTGATGAGAGTGAGGTTCAAACATTGCCCACCATCTCTCCATTTCCACCTCCACTATAAGAGCTTCTTCTTTGGTGCCTTTTCATGTGAGAAAATTTTCTCCATACTACTTTTCCCTTCCCCTTCCCCTTCTCCCACTTCGACCATCCTTCTCACTTCTTCATTTTTTGGAGATAATCTCAACATAAGCAACTCACACCTGTGTCCTCTGCCTATGTAGACTTCTTCTAATTGTCCTAATAATTATAAAGTTCTTAGGAGTTACATGTACTATCTTCCCATATAGGAATGTAAAAAGTTTACATTGAATCCCTTATGATTATTCTTTAATGTTTACCTTTTAATGTTTACCTTTTCATGATTTTCTTGATTCTTGTATTTGAAAGTCAGTTTTCTTAACTTCTGGTCTTTTCATAAGAAATGCTGTCAATTATTTTATTTTATTAAATGTTTATTTTCCCCCCGAAGGATTATAGTAAGTTTTGCTGGTTGTACATCTAACTCCTTTGCTTCTAGAATATTATATCCCAACCCCTCTGCTTCTTTAACATGGAAACTGTCAAATCTTGTGATCCTGACTATAACCTCACAGTATTTGAATTATGTCTTTCTCCTTTTATGACATTTTCTATTTGATTTTTGAGCAAGCTGTGAAATTTGACTATAATATTCCTGGGAGTTTTCATTTGGGGAACTCTTTTAAGAGGTTATTTGTGTATTCTTTCTCTGATGTTTAAAATCTAAATTGTGTGGTCACCTTATATTAGAAGCTTTAGCACCAGTCTTTGGGCATTAAGCATACCAGTTATTCATGTGGAATTCAGAAAGTTAAGAAAAGGCCTATCTAGCCTAGAGTTCCAGCCTGGTCGGGTTCTTCCTCAAGTCCTCAGCCAGGACCCTGCTTCAATCATGAACTCCCCCTAAATTGAGTGTGGAAGCTTTTTATTGGTCCAGAGCAAAGGAGGTCCTTACACACTGCTTCAAGATGATTGGTAGGCATCATCCAAATCCATTGGTCACTGGACTTGAAGGTAGCCTCAAGTTAAGTTCAAAGCCCTTACCTTCTAAGAACAATACCTTCTTAAGGGCTAGCCAGATGTGACTACAATCTAGTTAACTTGAAGTAGGCTAATCAGCAGTCAGTCACTCTCTCAATCACTTTAGATCAATCTCCAGGTGGGCCTTTAAGTTTCTACTCAATCCCATTATTTTATCATATTTCCATTTCTATTTTGATCTCTGAATCTAAGATATAGGGGACAATTTTCCTTTATAATTTCTTGAAATATGATGTCTAGATGCTTTATTTTAAGTATGGCTTTCAGGTAGTCCAGTAATTCTTAAGTGGTCTTTGGTCTATTTTTCAGGTGAGTTGTTTTTTCCAATGAGATATTTCACATTTTCTTTTATTTTTTCCATCTTTTGGCTTTTTGTTTGTTTGTTTCTTGAAGTCTTGTGAATCCTACTAAGTTTTGGGTATGTGATGTAAATAACTGAACTAAATTCCAAACAGATCTAAACTTCAGTTAGATCTGGACAACCTACTTTTACATATGAGTAGTAATGGTAAAATAGTGACTCTAGGCTAAGAACTATATGGAATAATCTACGTATAACTCATACTGTGCTGTTAATTCAGTTTCAAGACTGGAATGAAATGAAACACTTGTAGGTCATTCAGTGGTTAATAAGACAAAGTTAAACATAGTGTCTTACACATAATAGTTGCCTAAAATACTTGTTGACTGAATGACTAAGCCATAGCATGGAAATTATATTCGGTAAGAATAAAACATTTGAGTTAGGTAGGTGAATTTCCCATTATCTCCAGAAAGAACTGCCTCTAGTCAGAAACCCATTGTTTGTTGATGCTTGGGATGGCTGTTGAGTCTAAAAGGCAATGACAACACATGGTCTGGCCTCTTTTATGCTGTTAGATGATGACAAAGTTGTGTGAATGGCTATATAATTTTGTTTTGTTTTTTTTTGCAGGCAATGGGGGTTAAGTGACTTGCCCAGGGTCAAACAGCTAGTTAGTGTCAAGTGTCTGAGGCCGGATTTGAACTCAAGTATTCCTGAATCCAGGGCCAGTACTTTAACCACTGTGCCATCTAGCTGCCCCGAATGGCTATATAATTTAAGCCTTAGACCCCTGGGACAATCAAGGCTTTGGGACAGGTTTTTGTTTTTTTGTTTTTACCTTTTAGGGAAAGAATCAGCTCTACTGATGTGATGGAAAGACCCTAGTAAAATGGTCCCTATGATATCCTGCTGCATTGGTGCCAAGATCATCAAGGCCTCGAACCATAAGTTGAAGAGCAGGTACAGATTTATATTGGTAGAAGCAATTTATCATGACTCCACATTTATAAAATCAAAGGTCTGAAAGCAATAACAACAGTAACCCTTTCTTTGCTTTGCTTCATAACTAATGATCCTTTTGTCATTCCCATCTGAATGCAGCTGCAACCTCCTAAATGTGTTAACACCCCCCTCCCACCATGAAAATATGAGTTCTTTAAGAATAGGAATTATCTTATTTCTCTTTTTCTATTACCAGTGCTTAACATAAACTTTATAAATGGTAAGTACTTGATAAAGTCTTTCTCATTCATTCAGTCCACTACTTTAAGGGTTTCAAGGCCATTACTGGGTAACCTTAATCTTGAGGACCATGTGAAGCAGACTTGGCTTAGACTCAGTATATTCAGGTAATTTCATTATTTAATAGCATTTTCCACTTGAAGGTCAAGTACCAGGCATATTCCCAGATTTCTGTGATACTTGCAGGGTGAGACAAAATATCCTGTCTCCTTAGCTACACTTATTTCCATCAAATCTGGCTTTATGTGCTTTCTAGCTGATCTTACTTCTGTCTCTCCACTCCAGGACATTTAAAATACATCTAATTCTTTAAAAAAAAACCTTAAATTCTTTAAGTTTATCTAGAGTTGAATTAAAAACTCAAAACACTCTTCATATCATGTACTCATGAATAAGTAATACTTCGCAGGCTTGAAATGGAACTGATTTTTCCCATTGACTGTTTACACATTTCTTATAAAGGATAGAATTCTGTTTAGTATTCAGCTCTAGAATCACCTTAAGCAGTTCACTTTCCTGCTTTATGCTGATAGTGGTCATTTGGTTTATAATAAAGTAACTTTGCACTTGGAGCACTTTCCTTCTTAAAAGCTGTACATGTCTAGCTGCATACTTATGAGGATATATTTGCATGTCAATATGGAATTGTTAAAAAAAATCACTGAGTGTCAGTGGACTGTATTTCCTGAATTTCTCTTTGATTTTTCATGCTTAAATTGCTTCTTTGATGATTCACAAAGCAACATGATGACTTCTTAGTTGTTCTTTTACTCTTCTCATCTGCAAATATATTCAGCCCCAATTCATTCATCTCCTAATCTAATCCTTACCCTTTACCCCTCTTCTTACACTAGAGTGATTCGCCTTTCACAACCAATAGCACCACTTAAAATCTGACAGAAAAAAAAAAAAAAACAAACCCTGGGAAGTCTGCACATAAGTTTAAGATATATATGACTCTGGAGAGAGCTAGTTCTCTAAGACCATTAAGTTGATAAATAAGAGCTATTCTACATTGGGAGAAGGAAATTCATACCTGGTGCTCTCCATATTGCTGAAATAGCAAGTCTGCTTTAAAAACAACAATGTTTTAGATAAGAAAGTGATGTGAAATATAATCTTCACTATAAGGTGCCTTAATAATAGAGTGCTGGGGGCAGCTATGTGGCACAGTGGATAGAGCACTGGCCCTGGATTCAGGAGTACCTGAGTTCAAATCTGGCCTCAGACACTTGACACTTACTAGTTGTGTGACCCTAGGCAAGTCACTTAACTCCAATTGCCTCACCAAATAAAATAAAATAAAATAAAATAATAGAGTGCTGGATTTAAAATAAAGCAGTTCTAGGTCCTTTCTCTTCCTCTTACTAGATAAATCCTTCTTCCAATTACTAGATAAGTGACACTTGGCCTGTCATTGAATCTCTATGAGATTCCATTTCCTTATCTATAAAATAGTAATAATGATCATAATAATAGCTGAAGTGCTTACCCCATACAGTATTTTTATGGCTTAAATGAGATAATTGTGTAAAGTTCTCCACACATTTCAAAGGGCTCTGGAAATATTACTTGTGTCAGTTATCATTTAGTCTAGTACCCTTATTTGATGAAAGAAGAAAGGGAAGACCAAAAGTAGAAATGATGTGCTCAGTGTGATACTTCCAATCCATTGTTGGGTCCCACACTGTCCCTCTTAAGCCCTCAAATTCCAGGCTACTTCAAGACATTACATCCATTGTCAAAGGGTAAAGTTTTGCCATTTCTAAGGGTATTCAAATGAAGTCGTGAATCAGTTTCTGACAGCATTTCTAAAATAAATGCTTTGAGGGTTTATACCAAGAATGCTGATCTCACCATCCTTATGTATATGATAGTTTTTTTGTCCCCTTCTCAATGTCTGTGAAAGGAATATTGGTTACTACACTATAGCTGGAAAAAAGAAAACTGGACTAATTTTCTTTTGAATATTTTTGCAATGCAATATTTCACAATTTTTATTCTTTTCCATGAAATTATGGAAAATAAAATTCAATTTAAAGGGAATTTACAATTCAATAGAATTCAAAGGAATATCTAGTCAAACCTGTTCATTATACAGGATATGCCAAAGGCATTAGTGCAAAGCATTCTACTAAAACATTTGGATCACTGTACAAATGAGCAAAATTAATTTCAGAGGGATTATATGAGTTGTCCATGTATACACAGTTGTTTACTAGCAGAGGTTAGACTAGTAAATGAGCAGTACATTGCAAAGCAGAGTCAAAGGAAGAAAAATAGTATTTTAACTAAGTCTAAAATGTGCCATCTAGAATCTAACTTTATGTATTTCTCAGTCATAGGAATTAGAGCTAGATGGAATCTTTAAGATTATCTAGTCCAACTAATTTACTGTTTGTAGAGTTGGTGAAGAATAATTTGGAATTATACACAAATTTGGGCATACCCTTTAACCCAGCCATACCACTACTAGGTCTGTGTCCTGAAGAAATCAAAGAAAGGGGAAGGACCTATTTGTTAAAAATATGTATAGGAGCTTTTCTGGTAATCACCAAAGACTGGAAATTGAGGGGATATCCATTAATTGGGGAATGGCCGAACAAGTTGTTGCATATGACTGTGATGGAATATTATTGTGTTATAAGAAATGATGAGCATGGAGGTTTCAAGAGAAAAATAGGAAGACATATATGAACTGATGCTTTTTAATGGTCATTAATTTTTCCATCTATAATTCATTTTAGAGTATTATTATTATCTGTAGTCCTAAATATTCCACACTCTACTAAGTCAATTTGACCAAAAGTCACTGTCTACTATGTGTAGAATAGTGTATTATATATTTGACATTAAAACACCCTGAAAATTTGATAATTTCCTTTAGTCAA
This sequence comes from Dromiciops gliroides, assembly GCF_019393635.1. Classification (NCBI taxonomy): domain Eukaryota; kingdom Metazoa; phylum Chordata; class Mammalia; order Microbiotheria; family Microbiotheriidae; genus Dromiciops; species Dromiciops gliroides. Next base: position 736,260,567 of record NC_057861.1, read on the forward strand.
TAATAACGCTCCATATTTATAGAGAACTTCATAATCTGCAAGATACATTTCTCACGTAGCTCCTATCTGTTATCCTTGGGCCTCTCTCCATTAAGATTACCCAGGTGCCATGGGGCAGTTCAATGAGCTCTGATGATTCTTTAGTGGCTTAAGCAAATGAAGTAAGTAGGATAGAAATTGTGTAACATATTCTTATGTACTAGTTACTTATGTAACTAATGGACATTCAACTAGTTATAATGGGTGAACTGAGTAGAACCAGGCAAACATTGTACACAGTAATAGCAATATTATAAGAATGATCAACTATGAAAGACTTGGCTATTCTGATCAAGGCAACAATCTAAGACAATTGCAAAGGACTCATGATGAAAAATGTTATCCACTTATGGAAAGAGAACTGATGAACTCTGAATGTAGATTTAAGTATACACTTTTAAACTTTATTTGCCTTATTTTATTTTTGTCTGTGGTTTATTTTGCAAATGGTTAAAGTGGAAATGTTTTTCATGACTTCAGATATAAAACTGATATCAAATTGCTTGCCTAATCAGCGGGTGGGGAAGGAGAGAGAATTAAGAACTCAATTAAAAAAAAAGATTGTTAAAATTATTTTTACAAGTAATTGGGAAATATTTCCTTCCCTACCAAGGTCATGCATGTACTAAGTATCAAAAGAAAGATTAAAACCTGTCTTCTGTTTCAAGTATTATGTTCTCACCTCACCACAACATCTCTCTTTATTCTTTTGTACAAAGCTAGGATGTCTAGAATAAAGAAGCAGTAACAAAAGTAAACTCAGAAACGATGCATAACTTGAGTCCTTGGCATGTGTGGTGTTGGGTTAGCAATTCCCTAGCGCTCTATCAGAATAGCTCTTCTCCCCAATGCAGAGTTTATGTTCATCAAAAAGGCATTCACTTTTATCCTCTCTCTCCTGCAGCCATGTGTGAATGAAGGATAAAAAAAATCACTGAATATCCCATAAGCATTCATAATTATGCAAAGATTCCAATAACTAATTAGCACAATGGATTGTGGTCTTAACTCTGATGTTCACACAGCATACATTTTTCTCTCCTTATGGTTCTCACTTTGCAGACTATTTATAAAGGTCTTCCCTCCAATGAGAAATTTGTGAAAGGAAGGGGGGAAATTATAAGAAAACAAAGATAGTTAAGTATTAATTGGCTAACATTTTCCCATCATCAAGATGTGGCAATAGCTGAAATGTATATATGTGTGTGCATATGTATACATATGTATTTCCCATGAAAAGAAATCACTTTGCTGTTTTCATACTTTAGCATCCCCATCCACTTCTGCAGACATCCATAATATGCTACCCTGATGCTCATCACGAATGCAGTGATGACCTTGGTCAAGAGACAAGTTTACAATAAGGTTGGTACATAAGAATATGTTACATAATTTCTATCTTACTTACTGCATTTGCTTAAGCCACTAAAGAATCATCAGAGCACATTGAATCACAATTTGTAGTCAAAGAACTAAGGGTTGAGGAAAATCTCACCTCACTCACATTATCCTTAGCACTTATCACCATGCATGGTACTAAGTAAGTGCTTAATAGATGCTTTTTAATGATCACGCATTTTTCCATCTCTAATTCATTTTAGAGTATTATTATTATCTGTAGTCCTAAATATCTGACACTCTACTAAGTCAATTTGACCAACACTCACTGTCTCCTATATATTTGACATGAAAACACTCTGAAACATTAGATAATTTCCTGTCAGTCAATAATAACATTCCATAGTTATAGAACTTCATAATCTGAAAAATACATTTCTCATGTAGCTCCTATCTCTTATCTCATCCTTGGGCCTCTCTCCATTAAGATTACCCAGGTCCCATGGGTCAGTTAGGTGACACAGTAGATAAAACAGTCATCCTGGATTTAGGAGGAACTGAGTTTAAATGCGGCCTCAAACACTTGACACTTACTAGTTGTGTGACCCAGGGCAAGTCACTTAACCCTTATTGACCCACAAAAATATTAACTAGGTCCCAGGTACTTTGTAAGTTAGAGTTCTTTCTGAAACATAATTCAGAAGTCCATACTTAGGCATTAACTTTTATTAGTGGCACACTTCATCCAAGGGAAAGAAATTTAATAAATAACATCAGAACATTTCCTTCATAGTCCAGAAGCCATCCTGGGTGGTATATTTTCACTTCAGAGGAAAGAGTAGGTATATACAGGGATTGTCATTAAGACATTCATGCATATGGGCAGGGCATTCATATGAGAGAGTGCATAAGAAGAGAATGTATATCACTAGGTCACATACATCGAGGGGAAAGTTTGCTCATGTTTGCTGTTGATGCATTGCTCTCTGTTGGGACTTCTTGGCATGTGCCATATCTCCATTCCAATTGGTTTTTCATATATCTAGAAATCTTCAGGGCTACCTACATGCTATTCATCATCCAGTGGTTAGTAAGCCTTTCCTCTGCAAGGGAGAAGCAAAGCTCTTTCAGGCATGTCTTTGAACTAATGGCACTAAACCATTCTTCCCATCAGGCTGAACCACAGAAATTAGTAGAGGGCTGGGCTGGGGTCATGTCTGCTTTGTGAAATATGTTCAATTCTACTTTCTTTTCTTATGTCCCCACTTCAAATTTAACCTGATATATAGTTTAAAAAGCTATTTTAAAGGGCAGCTAGGTGGCGCAGTGGATAGAGCACCGGCCCTGGAGTCAGGAGTACCTGAGTTCAAATCCGGCCTCAGACACTTAACACTTACTAGCTGTGTGACCCTGGGAAAGTCCCTTAACCCCAATTGTCTCACTAAAAATTAAAAAAAAGCTATTTTAGTTCTTAGTTCTTGTAGCCCACTGACCAGGACATATTATGAGGGATCCCCTTACTTAAAAGGAAAATAAACACAGTAAAACTGTGTGGTGAGGAAATGTCTTCCAATCTTCTCTATCATGGCCCTTGTTCTATGCAAATCTAAAGATTTATACCAGTTGGAGAAAACTGATATGTCTAATGAGCTTTATCCCACATTACCTCCCCTCTACTAGCAAAAGATTACATCCAAACATACCTCTAGCCTTTTTCTACTGGTCTATTTATACTCACAATAATCTTGTTGATAGGAAGAATAAGTATATTTATTTCTATTTTGTGGGTGATTAAATTGATGGAGATGATGGGTAGCCCAAGGTCATACTGCTAATAAATGGTGGAAACTTGGATTTGAAGTCAGATTTCATAACTACATGCCTATTCCTCTATTACATAAAAAAGTATTCTTGATAAGGGATGGTGATCTTTCTAAGCAAACAAAAGATAGATGCTCAAATACATTGCTGGAATTTGTACTATTTCAGGGTACTTCAAATTTTTCCTAAATAACTATCATTGGGAAGACCTCACAGTATGTTATTTTTGCTTTCAGGAAGTTGGCTGACTCTTCAATGCTTTGACTAGTTCTGTTTAATCATGCCTAACAATTATAAGACTAGCTATGTTTTAGGACAACCCAACTACCTTTCAAGCAAGGACAATTTAACTAATTCAAGAAACAATCTCAATCCCTTACTCTGTGAGAAGCAATGGGATCTGAACCCAAGGAAATATTTCTTCTAGGAACTGCTGCAGGTGGGCTATCTTTGAAGCTTTGTTCAATCAACCAGCAAATACTTACTAAGCACCTACTATGGGCTGTGCATTGGACTAAACAGTAAAGCTATAAATATAAAAGTTGCTGAAAGGAGGTTACAATCTAATGGTGGAAAATAAGATCGTATAAAAGTATCTATCATCTACTGGTGTATACATACACATACAAATATAGTAAAATACAAGGAAGTTTTGAAGGGAGGTTATTAGCACTAGAGAATATCAGGAAATTCTCATGCAGAAGATGATACGTTCTCACTCTCCTGGGTAGGTCTAATACATAATCGTATTCTTTGTCTTACTGTACCTTTTGGATGACTCATGGGCACAGATGGAAAAGGACCTCTCCTCAAAAGTCAGAGGTTTCTTTCTCAAGTGAAGAACTTGGCTGTATCCAAAAAGAAAGGAATTGAACCTGTTCTGCATGAAATGAATTTTCCAATGCTCTGGTCAAAAACAAAACAAAACAACACATCATTTGAAGCATCTATGACTTAAGGCTTTAAAATCAAATTATTCAAGAAACAGCTTTTCTCTTTTAATGAAGAGAATCACAGAATCTTCAAGTTGAAAGGGACCTTGAGGTCATTTAATCTAAGCATTACCTGAATAGGTATCACCTCTAAGGCCAACTGAAATGTAACCATACTGGGTCACCCATTCTACTTTGTGAGACTGCTAATTGTGAGAAAATGTTTCCTTCCTTTGAACTGCAATACTCCTCACTGCACAGTCTAGTTATTGCTCTTCCCTCTGCTTTCTGGGATAAACTGGAACAAATTTAATCCTTCTTCCACATGACACCCTGAGGCATTGTCCAAAGTCCTGGAAATTTTGACTGAATCCAATTTCTTGGCGAAAATACATTTACTAAGTTGTTGATTCGGCACACTTATTGACTAGAGATTTTTTTTTGACGCATATTCAGGAAAATATATAGGAGTTTTATACTAATGGAATCCCAGAAATGATTATGGGAACAGTATCCACATGGGCCACATTTTTTTTTCTTTAGAAAAGTCCTGATTTCAATAAAAAAGAAATGTGCTTATAATGAACATTTGTAAAAGAAATAACCCCTGTCACACTCTGTGTTCTAATTCTTACTTCATAAGACATTAATTATGGTACATATAACATGTACATGTATATATGTATGAATATATACATTTATACATACCTATGTATTGCATGTATCTATTACTAATATGCTCAAATATTCAGATGGATCTGTGATTTCATTAATGTAGATTTTCCCTCCAATGATACAGATGTTCAGAACTGTCCATATTCACCAATCCTGGGCTACTTTTGACCACATCCTTCCAAAATATGAACAGGAGGGATCACCATGTTCTGAGAAACCTCTTTCTTTTCTTCTCTGTCTCTGTCTCTCTCTCTCTGTCTCTGTCTCATATCTACACATAATATAGGATATATAACATAATGAATTATCTATCCATACCTATACATACATAATATATTTATATGTGACAAAAGTCACAACATTTAAGTTTGCTATCTAGTCAAACCCACACATGAAAGAAATACTGATTGTAGCCTATTTGACAAGTAGTCACCACTCTCTGATTAAAGACCTCCAAGGAGGGGCCTCCAGTAACCTTTCAAGGCAGACTATTTAATTTTTTGGAAAGATCTAATTATTAAGAAGTTTTTCCTGACATAAAGCTAAGTTGACCTCATTTCAACTTTCACTCACTGCTCCCAGTTTTGCCCACTGTGGCCAAACCTAATGAAAGTATCTCCAAGTCTTTTCTTTTGTGGGCCAAACAAGCCCAATTCTTTCAACTAATCCTTATATTACATGGACTAAAAATCCTTCAATATCCTGCTTCCTCTACCATGGAAACTCAACATACGTCTAAAACTATGGTTCCTAGGGCTGAATACAATACTGAAGATGAGCTCTGATGAGGACAGAGTACAGTGAAACTGTAATTTGCCTATTTTTGGAAGCTAAACATCTATTAATGAAGCCCAAGACGAATGAGTTTTTCTGACTGCTTTATCACACTTTCAATTTATTTTTAAACTTGAAGTCTACTAGCACTCTCACATCTTTCTGAAAACAACTATTGTCTACAGCTGTCTCACCATTTTGGACTTGTGAAGTTGATTTTTTGTATCCAACTGTAAGAATTTGCATTCATCCCCAGTCAATTTCATCTTACAATAGCTAATGCTGATTTATCACTTTAAAGTTTGCAAAGCACTTTACAAATATTACCTCATTTTATCCTCACAACAACCTTGGGAGGCAGGGGCTAATGTTAATGATATTTTACAGATTAAAAAAAAAAACCTAAGGCACAGTGAGGTCAAGTGATTTATATTTTGTTACCCAGCTAGTCAGTGTCTGAAGCAAGATTCAAATTTACATTTGCCCTGACTTCAGATTGAGCATTCTATCCACTGCATAGGTTAGCTGGATGAAAATATGTGTTGTAATGTGTGTGTGTCTGTACATACATCCATATACATTTATATATACCTGCATATGTATATATAGATCCATATTCTTGATCATGTTATAGGTTTCTTCCCACTCAAGGATACCTATGAGATCACATTTCCCTTTTCTACTAGGACTTCCAGTTCTTCTTGTTTGCTGTCCAAAGTTTGGAAATTTGTGTATAAGTATTTGAGACCATGATTTTTATATACCTTCCTTTTTTTCCTCTTGCGAACTTTCAGTGTCTCACTTGCACTATCCATCATTCTTCTTTGTAGTTACTTTCTATGACTTTGTTTTTGGTTGTTCTTGAGTTATTTTTCAGTCATGTCTAACTCTTCATGACCGCATTTGAAGTCTTCTTGGTAGAGATACTAGAACAGTTTGTCATTTCCTTCTCCAGCTCATTTTATATATAAATGAAGAAACTGAGGCAAACAGGTTAAATAACTTGCCCTTGGTCACACAGCTGGTACATGTCTGAGGCCAGATTTTAACTCAGGAAAGTGAATCTTCCTCACTCCAAGCCTGAAACTCTATCCATTTTACTACCTAATTGCCTCAAAAGACAATCCCTACCTTCAAGGATCATTCTAATGAGAGACACAATATAAATAACATTGATGTGGTTATTCAGTCATTTCCATTGTTTCCAACTTTTCAAGGCCCCATTTGGGATTTTCTTGGTAAAGATACTACAGAGCTTTTTTTTTTTTTTTTTTTGCAGGGCAATTGGAGTTGAGTGACTCGCCCAGGGTCACACAGCTAATAAGTGTCAAGTGTCTGAGGTCAGATTTGAACTCAGGATCTCCTGACTCCAGGGCCGATGCTCTATCCATTGTACCACCTAGCTACCCCTGATACTACAGAGCTTTGAAATTTTTTCTCTCACTCATTTTATAGATGAGAAAAGAGAGGAAAACAGGGTTAGTGACTTGCCTTGGGTCACATGGCTAATATAAATATGAATATAAATATAAATATAATCAACCTGGTCTGAGACCAGATTTGAACTCAGTCTTCCTGAGTCCAAGCCTGGTGTTCTATCCACTGAGCCACCCATCTACTAATGATTTCTAACTTAAGGATAAACAAGCAATCTTTTCTTTCCCCCAACCATTTTAGTTAAAAGTCCTTTTCATTGGATTCACAAGACACCAAGCAAATATAGTCTTAACAGTTCTTGTTAGATATACTTCATTTCTGGTCAGCTTTGCCATCCCTATAGTGTACTTTAAACTGTGATCTAGAAGACTAAATTCCAAAAACTACTTTCATAATAGTCACTTCCTACCTTAATCTTTACTCTACTTCCCTTCAATGCACAACAGCAGTGAAAATGCAAACTGAGATCATGTGATCTTCAGATTCTTGCTGAAGACTTTATAATGATTGGAAATATTTTGAATGCCCCTTCAGGTGGTATTGATTGTGTTCAAAAGAATCACCAGAAGTATGGGGTTGTCATTCATTTTAGAAGGTCTTGGATATGTGCTGCAGGAAGACAACAGGCTTCTCTATTAGTACTACCAGGCAGACAAATAGCTTTCTGACCTTTTCTCCCTTTGACCCTTCCTGGATGACCTAATAGCTTTGGGGACTGTAAATTATTATTTGGAGGGGAAAAAAAAACGCATCTCTTTTGCCCAAGCAGGTTACCATCCTTTTCTGGAAATGCTCCAAATTTGTTCAACAACCCTGGGAGTTAGGTATTATTATTATCCACAATTTAATATATGTATATATTCATACACATATAAATGTATATGTCATAAATGCATTGTAACATAATGGATCTGGCCTCCAAGACCAGAAAAACTAGGTTTAAATCTCACCCTTGGAATAAAATGGAAGTAGGACCCCATTTTATTCTTCTACACAGGGGCTTCTTAAACTTTTTCCACTTGCAACCCCTTTTCACCTGAGAATTTTTTTCTATTCTGTGCATATAGGTATATAAAAATAGGTATACATATACATAACCTTTTATTGTTGCCAAATTTTTCACAACCTCCACATTCAGTTATGCAACTCCATATGTGGTCATGACCCACAGTTTAAAAAGCTTTGTTCTAGACAACTCACTAAAACTAAAGTGTCAGAGAAGGTGCTGGTCTGCTGTATTAGAAAGAGTACCTTCACTTGTGAGTTTTCTAGGCCAATGAAATAATAATTCTAGGATGCACACACATGTACACACATGTACACACATGTACACACATACATGCCATACATTTGTATATATGTACAAATAGATGCACATATGTATGCAATACAGATATACCCACATATGTACCCATATATGTTGGAATTTATTATTTTATATTCTAGATTAAGTCTTATTTAATAAAATTATTTTTTAATAATGTTGGTTCCTAGCACTCAGGTAAATAAGGAAAAAATGGGGAGTGGTAAATTAGGATATATATTAAAAGCTGGAAGATATCTTAGAATTCACCAATTCTACTTACCTCAACTTGCAGAAGAGGAAACTAAAAGCCAGAGAGTTGAAGGGAATTGCCCATAGTTATGTAGTCACACTTGAACTCAGGTCCTCTAACTCCAACATCTAAGTCATGTTCACTGACATGTTGGGCACACAAATTGGGCACATCACAATCCCTACCTTTTGGTCTGCCCCTCTCTGGTAGTCTGTATTTCTACAAGTCAATAGGACAAACATTCAGAGAGATTTATGAGAAGTTAAATTTTATGTAATTTGCCAAACATTTCTTCCCTCCGGGTAACATTTAGGAATGAAGTGCTCTTGATTCTAGCATTTATTAGTTTTTTGCAAATATATGACATAATTCAATTACTCAGAGTCTATACTTTAATCAGTAGCACATCTAATGAATATTCAGGTATTTCTCCTTATTAGAAAATGAGATTTCTTGACAGAATTTTTCCATCATTGTCGGAAAGACAACCAGAAGAGGGCGCTGCTGCTCTTTAGGAAATAGAACAAAAATACAGAGTGCCCTTCGGTGATGTTCTGTTATATAAACCATCAGAAAATCAGTGATCAGAGAATCAGAGAATCACAGATTCAGACTTGAAAAGGAATTTTGAGGCTATTCAATCCAAGCTTCTTATTTTATAGATGAGAGTCTAGTGAGACTAATTGAATTACCCAAGGTCACACATGTCTGAGGTGGTATTTGAACCCAGGTCCTCTGACTCTTCAAACCATATTTTTAAAAACACACTATACAGGGGCAGCTAGGTGGCGCAGTGAATAGAGCACTGGCCCTGGATTCAGGAGGACCTGAGTTCAAATCCGGCCTCAGACACTTGATACTTACTAGCTGTGTGATCCTGGGCAAGTCACTTAACCCCAATTGCCTCAAAAAAAAGCCCCCCACACACTATACAAAAATACATGAATAACTACTGTGAAGAGGACTTAAGCAGTAAGTCCAAAGTCACAGGAAGTTTAGTGCTTCTTAACCAATCACTGTTATCTCAAGGCACTATCTTTATTTTCTGAGAATTTAGACAAAATTATGGAGGAATGCAATGCACTTAAACAATAACATTCAACCCCAAGAAATAATAATCTATTAATATGGAATCACATAGAGGGGCAGCTAGGTGGCACAGTGGATAAAGCACTGGCCTTGGATTCAGGAGGACCTGAGTTCAAATCCAGTCTCAGAAACTTGACACTAGCTGTGTGACCCTGGGCAAGTCACTTAACCCTCATTGCCCCACAAAACAAAACAAAAAAATATGGAATCACATAGAATCAAAGAATTTCAGATTTTGGAAAGACCTTAGTGAACAATTAGTCCAATGCACAACTCAAAAACATTTCCATCTGCCAAACACCCAAGTGCTCTTTCAGTCTTTGGAAATGTCCTAACCCCACTTTGAGCTGTTCATTTTCTGTTGGATACTTGGATGCATTCCTCAGTTTTCCCTACTGGGGCCAAAAAGATGAAGCCTAAATACCTTTCTACCTTATAACCCTGAAATACTCAAACAGAACTATTCTGTCACTCCTCAGGCTTTTATTTCACAAGTTAAACACTCCAGGCCCTTCAACAGATCCTTATGTGGCATACTCTAAAGGTACTTCTTGAACTCTTCAGGATATTCTTTAGATAAGTGTTCCTTAAACCTTTTTCCACTTGAGACCCCTTTTTTGCCCTAGAAGTTTTTAGGCAAGTCCAGGTATATGGGCATATAAATTAGGTATACACAAAATTTATTGTTGCCATATTTTTGTGAACCCCACATTCAGTTACATGACTCCATATGGGGTTGCAACCCATAGTTTAAGAAGTTTTGCTCTAGATTATCATTTCCTTCTCTGAATGCAGTATCTAAGGGAGGAAACACTACTCCAGATGCAGATGCAGTCACACCAAGACAGAGTGCTTTAGGAGTATCAACTCCTCATTTGTGGGAGCTATGCCCCTCAAGGCAACATAAATGTCACTAGCTTTATGAGCTACCACATCACAACACTGACTCATATCCACTTTGTCATGAACTCTCTCTCTCTCTCAATGTGTATCATATCTCATCTTTCTAAATCTTCCCCATTGTGTGCTTATGAAGTTGATTTCTTGAACTCAAGTATAAGACTTTATATTGCTCCATATTTAATTTTGTCATATTTGAGTTGGCTTAATGCACTATCACCATAAATGTTCACTGATGAAAGTACTGTGGCATTTTTAAATAGTTGTGATCCATTCTGATTTTTCATAAATTTATTGTTCTTTCAACAAATGTTAAACATTTTCTTTGTCCCATGCTTGATTAATCTCAAACAAAATTATGTTTTAAAGAAAAAAAGCATCTACTTCTGTTTGGCTGTGTTATAATATTCCTTTCAATAAAAGGACTTTTCTTTTAGGAATAGCAACTAATTCTTAGGAACTTTCCAGGCCAACCCAGCTTAAGATTACCTTCGTATACACTGAATGTTTTAGGTGCATTTCTACATAATTACATGTTATCTCCCCATTACATAGTATACTCCACATTAGCAGGGGCTGTTTTGTTTTGTTTTACCTTTCTTTGTAGCCCAAGTGCTTAGCACAGTGCCTGGCAAATTTCTGTTGTTTTTCAGTTGTTCCTGATTCTTTGTAACCTCATTTGGGGTTTTCTTGGCAAAAATACTGGAATGATTTGCCATTTGCTTCTTTAGCTCATTTTACAGATGAGGAACTGAGGAAAACAGGGTTAAGTGACTTGCCTAAGTGACTTGCCCAGGATCACACAGCTAGCAAGTGTTTTTGAGGCCAGGATTTGAACTTAGGAAGATAAATCATCATGATTCCAAGCCTAGTGCTCTATCAACAGCACTACTTAGCTGTCCTGCCTAGCACATAGTCAGTACAAAATGAATACTTGTTGGTGGAACTAAAGAAAGATCTATGGTATGTAGGCTTGATTCTTTATCAAGATTTATAGGAGGTCATAGACAACAGTTGTGTAGAATAAGGGCATGGATGGCCAACTGCATTTTGGGAGGGAATACACCAGATGGCAAAATGGATATAGTGCTAAATTTAAAGTCAGAAAGGATTGAGTTCAAATTCTGCCACAAACACTTCCCAGTTCTATGACCATGGGGCCAGTTACTTATCCACTCTGTGCCTCAGTTTTCTCCTCTGTACAGTTTAAATGAGGCATCTGCCTCACAGGGTTATTGGAAGGATTAAATAACATATAAAGTTGGGGCAGCTAGGTGGCACAGTGGATAAAGCACTGGCCCTGGATTCAGGAGGACCTGAGTTCAAATCCGGCCTCAGACATTTAACACTTCCTAGCTTTGTGACTCTGGGCAAGTCACTTAACCCCAATTGCCTTGCTAAAAAACAAAAAAACAAAAAACAAAAAACAAACAAAAAAATAACATATAAAGTGCTTTGAAAATCTTAAAGTTCTATATCAATTCTAGCTCTTAATATTTTCATCAAATGAACTAGGGCATTTCTGAATCTTTCCCCAAAAGTATATTCTGGGTAGACAAAGCCTTTGAAGGCATTTCTGACCAAAAACATTTCACTTATGCCCAGAGAACACACACAACTCCCTTTGGTTCTGAAGGTTGTCTGAGCTTCTCTGTCCATGGTTCTGACTATTTGCCTTGTGATGAGAAATATGAAGTGGAGAAGTAATGAAGACTGTAAATTTCCTGCAGGCCAAATAAAATGCAAATGAGAATCTTCCGGTGTCTGACAAAGTGATGATCTTCAGAATACAAATAAGGAAAAACCTATGCTGACAGCAAAAGCTATTTTTGTATCCTGTTAATGGCTTCTAGGCATAGCAGCTTTAGCAGGACAACATCTGGATTCCAAATTCCAGGCAAACCAAATGCTCTGAAATGAAGCTTATACATAGCAGAACGGGGTTGAACACAGAGGGAAAACTACTAATAGTTTTTAAAGATGAAAGAAGAATCTTTTCATTATTTTCCACTCATGTCAACACCAACTGAGACCTAAATAGGAGAAAGTCAAACAGTTAATGCACTAGGGGAAAACAGCAGACAGGAAACCTCCTCTGACCTAAACATGTTCACACTCATACTGAGAAGAATCTCCAAGATATTGTTTCTTACACAGGCAGTTGAGTTAAAGCCTTATCCCCAGGGATCCCCATGCAATCTTCTATTCTGTAACAATGTTTGTAGGCAGCCTCTTTTGTCCTATCCTGACCAGAATTTAAGTCTTCCATAACCACCCTAAGAGCAGCATATTAGGTTGGGAAAGAAAAATGGGCCTTTTAGAAATATGTACAGGTAATCTTCCTCATTTGCTCCTATCCCACCAGCCCTTCTATCTAGTCACTATTTCTTTCCCTTAATCAACACATGAACAAACCTCTGTACTCAGAGAATATATATGAAGCCTCTTCAAGTTGTATTGTATCACAGATTTGGAGCTGAATAGGATGTTAGAAGTAATTGTGTCTAGCCCCTTCCTTTTATAGTGGAAGAAAATGAGGCCCCAAGAGTTGAAGCAATTTATGCAGAATGAAGAAGGGGGAAGAATATTTCTTCCTTTTGTGCTGATTGCACTGAACTGTATAATATTGTAGGGTTTATCGAAAGATATTTTTTATCCACTGAAAAAGAGTTTAGATTGACTGTTGGCAAGTGAAAGTCCAAATGGATGAAAATTTTCTGTTGCCTAGATTATGACATCCATATGGATAAATAATGTATAGAGCAACTGGTATGTATTTCTTGGGTAGATGATATAAAAGGACAATGAGCTGTACTTCTTCTAGAAACTTATCTCACTTTTTCAATGGCAACATTTGATATATATGGTGTATCTATATGGATTAGAGACAGGGAACAAAATAGCTTGTGAAGAATAGAAAATGTATCTCACAAAGATGGTAGTGGGAAGAGGCATGCTGTTTGTGAGCAGTCTACCATATATGAACAATGAGGAGCTCGAAGAAGAACAAGAGTAAAAAAGTATCATCAGGAAAATGTATGAGAGTGGAATAAGTTAGGGCTGGTCATGTAGTGATGATATGGGATAATGGATAGATAGTCAGAATACTTCATTCATATACTTCTGATGTCAAGTGTAACTAAGGAAGGTCTTCAGAATATTAGATGTAACATCCATCCCTCCCTTTGATATACCTATCGGAAGACACAGATAAGAGTTACATAGGATGAGCAGGCATAGATGGCATGGGATGTCAGAAAGATAGCCAAAGCATTTCATTAATACGCTCCAGATGGCAGGCATAAGCAAGGAAAGCATCCAGCATATTGAATGAACTGCACCCTCCCCCACTGGTGAAGTTGTGGGAGGACACGGATAAGAATTACATAAAATGGTCAGGTGTGGATGGCTTACAATCTGTATCTTTGGAAATCAATGAGCTCACCAATCCATTTGTGTATTTGCGTACTTATATTTATCCAATCTTCTTTCCTCCCCCGGTTCAGTTCTGGATTCAATTCATTGCTCATCTTCTATGTCTGCACATATGTGTATTGATAACTGTGTACTCCTTATTATGGTCTGGACAATAGGTATTCTCAATTTCTTTTGTTTTTTTTTTCCTGGCTAGATAGTTAGGTCAAATATGTTTGATTGTTTATGGATATCAAAAGGAGCTTTATGCCATCTCTACAATGTCATGTTGAAATATGAAAGCCAGTTAAAACAGACTTGCAAAAGGAATCCATAGACGTTTTAAAGAGAAGCAGGGATGGGGCAGCTAGGTGTTACAGTGGATAAAGCACCAGCCCTGGTCAAATCTGACCTCAGACACTTGACACTTACTAGCTGTGTGACCCTGGGCAAGTCACCTAACCCTCATTGCCCAACTTATAAAAAAAAAACAATTAAAGAGAAGCAGGGGAAAAGGTAGAAATAAGGTCTGAGGATTTTCCTGCACCTTTATCATCCTTCCTCCCTTCAGATACTCTGAGAATCAATTCTCTAATTATCTGACAATTGTGTTACCTTCAGCATAGACATCCGCTGTGTCCACTTACTCTTTTTGAGCTTCTTTTTTCTACTTTTGTTCTTTTAAGGGCCATTTATATTTAATCTATGAGCATGAACAGGATTGAACAGTAAGACTTCAAACATGGTGACTACTTTGGCCTTGATGATGAAAGAAGCTTTAATCAAAAACTTGGCAGATATTTTCTATCTTCTGTCTTCTGTCCTTCCAATTTCATCCTTAAACGTTCTTAGGAAAATCTTGTATAGTTGGTTGCCTTGTCAATTTTTTTTAAAATTGGGTTTACTTTTCACTGATTCACTCTTTCATGTAATGATTCTGCCCATAATCTTCACCGAGGTTTCTCTGAAATGCATACATACAATATAATACAAACAGACATACATATATCACATGTCTGTTAAATGTGTTATATATACACATATATGTTAAATATGTTAAAATTTATATTCTAAATCACTATTGGCTTTGTGTTATTTTTTTCCATTTGACAAATAATGTTCTTTGCTGACTAATGTGTTTTTTATGTTCTTTTGTTTTTTTAATTATACCAACTGATTTTCATAAATTAAACTTCTGTATGAAATGATAGTAATTAATGCTTATAACCTTTCTTTTATACATATTACATTTTTAGCATCAATAACACTTAGATGGGCTGCTTGGTGGCACTGTGGGTAGAGCTCTGAGCCTAGAGTCAGAAAGACTCCTTTTCGTGAGTAAAGATCTGGCTTTAGACACTAATAGTATGAGCAGCTACAGAGGTCATTTAACCTCATTTGCCTCAGTTCCTTATCTGTAAAATGAGTTGGAGAAGGAAGTGGCCAACCACATCAGTATCTTTGCCAACAAAACCTCAAGTGTGGTCACAAAGAGTTGAACACAATTTAAAAAATGATTCAATAACCACAACAAAAACAATTTAAATAGATTAAATTTAAATTATTTCAAATTGATAACATTTAAAGAAAATATGGTCTGCTTCTTTTAGTTTTGTGTTATTTGTAATTTTTTCTCTAACAAGTAATTGCTTTAACTTTGAAGACAACTGATTGAGGAATGATTCACATATCAATAATTAATCAGTTCATGTGTATTAAATATAATCAAGCTGTATTCCAGAGTCTATTTTCAAAAACTGAGAAAGAAAATATACTATCAAATTCATTTTATGAGTCAAATATAGTAATAATTATTATAGTTGGTAAGGATAAAGATGACTATTACTAATGAATATTCAACATTTTAAATAAAATCATAGCAAGAACACAGCAACTTATCAAAAAATCATTCACTTTGGTCAAGTTGAAGTTTATATCAGGGATGAAAAAAACATTCAAAATTGGGAAACCAATTTACATAATTAATTATGTAGAAAATAAAAAAACAACCAAAACTTCATGAATATATCAATTTGTGCAGAAAAGGACCCTGATAATATGTCAGTCTTACTTTTGCTAAAAAAATAAAAGAAAGAAAGAAAGAGAAAGAAAGAAAGAAACATTTAAAGTACTGGCACAGAAAGATAACATATATTATTTTTAAAGGACCTAAAGTATAGAAAATTAAAGTTAGCATAATACAAATTACAAAACTATAAACTTTCCTAAAAAATACAGATGTAAACTTGTACATTTTTCCCTTTCCCCTGCTTTTTGACACAGATCTAAAAATTTCAACATTAGTAATATGATGAAAGAAATTAAAAGCATAAAAATAGGTAAAGAGAAAATTAAACTATCCATATTTTGATGGTAACATGCTGGTTGGTCTAGAAAATATTAGAGAATCAGTGCTGTCCAGAGCCAGGTAATATAGTGTCTTCTTTGTGGAACAGCCAGGAGGTCAATGTCACCAGATTGAAGAGTACATGTCCTGTAGTAAGGTATATGAAAACTGTAAAGACAGAAGGGGGCTAGATTTTTACTATTATTATTATTATTATTATTATTATTATTATTATTTTGCAGGACAATGAGGGTTAAGAGTCTTACTCAGGGTCACACAGCTAGTAAGTGTCAAATGTCTGAGGCCAGATTTGAACTCAGGTCCTCCTGAATCCAGGGCCAGTGCTTTATCCACTGTCCCACCTAGCTGCCCTAGGGGGCTAGATTATGAAGGACTTTGAATATCAAACAACATTTTGTTATTTGCTCCTGGATGTAATAGGAAACCACTGGGGTCTATTGTGTAGGGAGGTAACCTACATACCTGTGCTTTGGGGAAATCCTTTTAATTGGATAATGAATTGCAGTGGGAAAAGTATTGAGGTAGGCAGACCCACCAGTAGGCTACTGCAATAATTTGAGGCATGAGGTGATGGGGGCCTGAACCAGAGTGGTGGCAGTGTCAGAAGAAAGAAGTGAGCATATTTGAGAGATGTTGCAAAGGTGAGATTGGCAGGCCATGGCAAGAGCTTGGATATGGGAGGGGGTAGTAAGAGATATTGAGAAATCTGGCATAACTCCTAGATTGTGAGCCTAAATGACTGGCAGGATGGTGTTGCCCTCTGTTGTAATAGAATTGGGTTCATGGAAAAAGATAATGAGTTCTGTTTTAAACACATTAAGTATAAAATGGCAGCTAGACATCCAGTTCAAGATGGCTAAAAAGCAGTTGGAATTGCAAGATTGGAGGTCAGCAGAGAGACTGGGGAAGGAAAGGTAGATTTGAGAATAATAAGCATAGAGATGGTAATTAAATCTGTGATAACTGTTGCAGTATTGCTTTCATTCAACAGTGAACTTCTCTACTGTAGGCACCACATTTTTTCATTTCTTTATATTACCAGGACTTAGCACAGAGCCTGGCATATTGGTACTCAATAAATACTTGTTGACTTAACTTGACTGAGAAGTCAACCAATAAACTAAACTGAAACTGGTTCATTATCATTAGCTAAACTGGTGCTAATAATCATCCAGACATAAAATTCACCAATAAAAATTTAGACACAACATTTTAATAGATGTTTCCATGCCAAATACTCATGATTATATAGAACACTCTCTCCTCAGCTCTGCCAACTAACTTTCTTTGTCTCAACTAAATTTCCATCTTCTACAGGAAGCCTTTCCCAATTCTTAATTCTAGTGTCTTCTCTCTATTAATTGTTTCCTGCACATTGCTTGTTTGTACATATTTGTTTCCTTGTTTTCTCTCTCATTTAACTGTGAGTTTCTTGAGGACAGGGATTATCTTTTGCTACTTTTTGTATTCCTGGTACTTAGTGCTTGGCACATAGTAAACCTTTAATAAATTCTTCTTGATTTTACTTCTTGACTTTTATACAACATAGTCTTAGAGAGTTTCCTAGAGAAAGCCAAGAGATCAAATAACTTGCCCAAAGTTACATAGGCAGTGTGTGTCTGAGACAGGATTTGAATCCATGTCCTTCTGATTTTGAGTCCAGTTATCCACCCAATATACCAAGGAACTAAAAACTTGAATAGGAATAATAATCACCATTATGACCATCACTATATTTGGAAAGAAATATATATTTTTAAAAAACCTCCAAGAAAGCAGAAAGTACACAGTCAGCAACTACGCATTTTAGTACAAACCAATTCAAAAGTTGAATTCAGGATCCTGCTGGATGGCTCTTCTTGCACTTTCTACAGTGGCCACTGGATGGAGCCAAATGGTTAATTCTAAATGAAGAAAACTACTGGAAAGTGTACAGATAGCTCCTATTTTGTTTTTCCTCTAGCCAGGACAACTTGCTAATGATTGAGGTTCAAATTATGTAGCATGCATGAAGACAAGTAGGGTTTTTCCAGGCTAAGGGGATATTAGTTTCTGAGAATGGGATAGCTGTTTCTAAAATGAGGGGAAAGGGGATTTGGAGTTGCATGGCAAGTAAGAGAGAAATGAGGGGAAGAGGAATTAATGTCCAACAACTGGGGATTACTCCAAGATACTTGCAATATCAGTTTACTTCATTTCAATTCAATGAGTATTTATGAAGTCTCTATTTATTATTCCAGGCACTGGAGGTCCTGGGGATACAGAGCAAAATGAGCCATTCCATATTCTTAGATAATTTACATATTCAACTAGGGAAATACAACATTTACATAGAGAAGAAAATGCAATGTATATAGAAAGTAAATATGAAGTAATTTCACTGGAGAGTTCTTTAACAATAGGAAGAAATCAGAAAAGGAGTAAGGTAGTAGATAGCCCTTGAGCTGAGTCCTGAATGATCCTGGGAATTGTAAGAGAAGAAAATGAGGAGTTTCAGGAATGGAAGGCAGCCTATGCAACAGCCTAGAAGTGGGAGATACAATTTAATCAATTTTTAAGTGACAAGTATATGACATATGTTGTGCTAAAAGCTAGAAATTCAAGTACAAATCATTTTTTAAAAGAATAGCAAAAATCCATTTTTTCTCTCCCCTACCTTCCATCCTATTGGAAAAGGAAAAAGAAAAGCAAGATTACTTGAACAAATATACATGATCAAGTGAAACAAATTCACTCATTGGCCATCTTTGAAGAGATATGTGACTCATTCTGTTCCCTGAATCCATTACCTCTCTGAGCAAGTGGATAACAGGCTTCATCTTTGGTCTTCTGAAATCATAGATGGCCACTGTTTTGATTAAAGACTTCAAAGTTGTTTGTTTCTTACAATATTGTTATTGTAAAAATTGCTCTGTTCATTTCAGTTTTCATCAATTTATAGAGGTATTCAAAACTTTTCTTTGTAACTATTAATGTAATAGCATGATTTATGTTTTTGATTCTGCTCATTTTATGTTCCATCAGTTCATATAAATCTTTATATCTCTATTTGAAAGTAATCTATTTCTTCATTTCTTACAGTACAATAGTATTCCATTGCATTCACAATCTGAGATAAAGAAGTGAGCTTCTTGAGCAAGGAAGTGAAATGGTTAGACTTGTGTGCTGGGGTACTGATAACTACAAATTTACTGAGAACTGACTGATTCCTCACTCAGGCCCCCTACCCAGGCAGTTGAATTGCCTGGGGCTGACCAGTCTTTATCAATTCCAGATTCTTGATCAACTTATGGACCTTCCCCCAAGCAAAATAATCCCCCACCTTACTTCCTGTACTTTATGTTATTATGTAAAAGGGTGCACCAATATTAAGTAGTTTCTATTTAGAATTCTATACTTAACTCAGGAACAGTTCAATAGTTTCTTTTGTTAAAGGTTCATTTATATTAAATAGTTAGTAGTTTCTGTACTGACTCCTGTGCAGTCTTTTGGTTCCCTTTATTCTGTTACCCCATAAAAACCCTGCCCTCAGTTCCCATCTTTGGGTATTCCTAGCTTCTTGCTTTGCAATACCATGAGCTATAGTTCCTCTGCCCTGATTAAAAACCTTATTTTCTCCTATTGATTGTTTCCTTAATTTACAGGTTGACAGTATCAGTTTGGTAGCAGTTTGGAAGCTGCATTGGAGAGGGAAGAGACTAGATTATAAGTACTAGGTAGTGAAATAATGACACCATTATAGTAATCCTGGTGAAGATTGATAAGAGCCTCTACTAGAAAAATGGTTGAGTGAAAAGAGAGAAAGCAGATAGAAAAAAATGTTGCAGAATTAAAATAGATAAGACTTATCATGTGATTGAATATGAGGTTGGAAGGAGATTGATGAGTTCAGGATAACTGACTGTTAAGTTGGGTGACTGAAAGAATGATGATGTCTTTGACAGAAGTAGAAAAGTTAGGGAGAGGGAAAGGTTTGGGGTGGGGCAAGTATAATGAGTTCTGTTTTAAATATGTTGAGTTTAGGATATGTATGAAGATATTCCAGTGGACATGTTTAGTAGGTAATTGGACATGTGCAACTATTACTCAGGAGAATATTAAACGTGAAGTTTGTAGATTTTGTAGTCATAGACAAGATGTCATTTAATCCATAGGATTGGATGAGGTTAACACATAGGAGGTTATAGAGGAAGAAGAGGACTCAGGGCAGAGTCTTAGAAATACCCCCATGAATGGAAGGTAGAGCATAGACAATGTACCAGAAAAGCTCAAAAAGGAACAATCAGACAGGAAGGGAATCAGAAGACAACAAGTGTAACAAAATCCAAGGGAGAAGGGTGTATCCAAGAGTTGAGGGTGACGAGTCAAAATGCCTCAGAAAGGTCAAGAAGTATAAGAAGGCCATTGAATTTCAAAGTTGAAACCCTAATAAAAACTTTCATCTCTTATATTGTCTTATTTCAAGATTCAATTAATTTATCATAATTAAGTCTTGGTCAGTTTTCTGTGGTTCTTTGTGGAACATTTGACTTGTCTATAAAATAAAGATCATTCTAACACATGCCTAAAACAGGGGCTGGATATGATGGCTTCTATAATAGCCTTTTTTGACTCTCAAACGTAAAAGTGCATGAAATAACTTTGATTTACTTTGTACAATATCTAATTCATTTTGTATTTTGTTTGATTATAGATGCCATGATTTAAGAACACTGACAAATTGTAGCAGATCTAAAAGAAGTTATCTAAAGCATAATGAGAAGATAAGAGACTATGAATACTGGTTGAAATAACTAGGGACATAGAGCTAGGATAGAATGCTTAAGAGGCATGGATGTGTCTTCAAGTATTTGCCTTCAGGTATGTGTCTTCAAGTCTTCATTGGAAGAGGAGAAATATGTATTCTGGTTCTTGCCAAAAATCAAAACTAGTAGCAAGAGGTACAAATTTAGTTTTAGAAAGGCAGGTTGTTGTTGATAATGGTGCTGGTGGCTAGCATTTATTATATAGCACTTCAGGGTTCAGAAGTGGATTGATAGGAATTGGAGTGAATTCCTCACGACAGGAATTCTTCAAGTGGGAATGGCATGAACCCTTGTTGGGCTCTGACAGAAGGAATTGCTTCTCAGATCCTGATTGAACTAGATGACAGTTAGTGACAAGGCAAGGTTCATGCCGTTCCCAAATAAAAAATTCTGTGATTCTTTGAAATATTAATCTAAGAAGCCTAAATTACTGCTTCCCATGTGTTTTATGATGTGACAAATACTGGGAAGCATACAATGAATAATTCAATCTGATCCAATTCAACAAGCACATGCTAAGTACAAGATGACATATTGATGCTGGGAAGATAAAGACACAAAGATAACTGCACTCTGCTTAAGGAGCTAGTATTCATTCTACTGAGGAGATACAATAAAGACCCAGAGTATAGAACAAGGAAGATTGACCAAATCATAACACTTGATGCTGTTCTGCATAAAGCTAAAAATCCAATCAGGATTTATTTATGCTAACTAAAAATAGATGTGGAAAGGTAAATGAAAACAAATAGACACAGATGGAGAGCCCCAGGATTGGAATCTTGGTCCTCACCCATCTTCCCTTACCCAACCCCTGCTAGAAATTTATGTATTAAGATTTCAGTTTAGGTGTCTGGAAGAAGTCAAGGAGAAAAAAAGCTCTTTTTTTCCACACCCCTTTGGAATAATGTCAAAATGAACACCCGCTTTTCATTCCTAAGGCTAGGACCCTATGCCTGGCTACAAAAATTGAAGACCCATGAATGAATTATCCATATGGAGAATGCCCCCTGTCATCCTAAGTAAACAGATAACAATGTCTCTTCAAAGACCTAGAATCAAGAATCATGAACACAACAGCCCATAAAAAGCAATAAATACCATAAAAGTAAATTTAATCCTGACCTCTCTCCAGCTGAGCCCAATGTTGCATAGGCCTAGGAAACAAGAAAATCAATAAGAATGAAGAATGTCAGAACTCACATGAGGAAGCAAGACCTCTTTTCCAAGGTAAGGAAAGAAGTCCTTCTTCTTTTTTTGTTTGTTTGTTTTTGCTATCAGTGCTTACCCAAACAGTAGGCATGATGCAAAATTTCCTTGAGCCAGGAAGAACATTCCTCCTACCTGAAAAACTTGAGGGCCTCAACAGTCATATTCCTTCAAGGAAGCATTGTTCAGTAGTGAGCACTGGATTCAGAATCAAAGAACCTGAGTTTGAATCCAGGTTACTTGCTTCCCTATGTAATGATGCCTGAGTGACCTCATCTTTTTAGTACACAGTTTTCTCATCTATAAAATGAGAAAGTTGACCAGATGCCCTTCAAGGCTGTTCCCAAGGATTAAACAACTACACTACGAAATAACTTTAAATCAATTTTTCTGAAGGTACATGTTTTGTTGGACTGCCTTAATTTTTTCTAGCATAGCCAGATTTTGGTATTTTGCTAGATGCTATAATCATCCATTTAGAAAGCATTTACTTTTAAACAGTAAGAGAAAAAGCTAAGATAGCTCAAGCCCTTCTCTAGTATCTAAAACTCTCACAACTCAAAAATTCTTTGTATGTGTACAAATTCCCAAATAAATGAGTCAATATTATTTATTTAAATTTATATTATTTTTAATTTATGGAAGAAAACATTTCCATTATATAGTAGAATGAAAAAGATTATTGCACATGAAATGCAAAACTATTATGCACAATTTGCTATTTCTTTTAAATATATACTACAGTTATTATGTAAATTTCTTTTTTTCTTCCCTCCTACTGCCTTAGAAATGGTTACCATTAGGCAAAAATATGTATATATGTAATATCATTCTATACATAATTCTATTTATCATATGAGTCAAGATTATTTTTAACTGAATTTGAAATATATAGAGAGGAGGGTTAAGCATGTTTGGAATAATCTGAAAGGATTTCATGGAGGAAGAAGTCTAGTATCAGGTATTTGTAACTCTCCTTATAACTCCTAGTGCTGAGCAGTATTTAATATGTGCTTGTAGGAGATGCCAATAAAGGGTAAGAGGAATACTTATCCATTCAAATCAAAATTGAGATTAAACCAAAATGCTCCTCCTCGGACCACAGGCAATTTCAGGGACTAGGTTGTCATCAATCACCGACCAGCAGCAATCCAAATTCCTACTTCCAACATGACTTCTCAGCAGAGAGCTTCATTATGGCCTCTGGGAAGCTTGAGAACAGGCTATTTTTTTTTTACCTCCAAATTGAAAACAGCTTGAATTCTCTAAAGCTTTTGTCATCTACTGAGGCAGATAGACACTTAAGAAAGCAACAGTCATAAAAAAGGATAAAATAGAAGGATTAAAGCATGAAGAGGGGTTGTAAACTTTAATGTATTCAATAACATATCCGAATGTTTTTCAGCAGGGCCCTAACCTTGAGTGTCCTTGCTCCAGTCTCTAAACAGATAAAAGACAAGGATGACATGACAGCATCCTCTTCATCAGTTGAACTTATGATAACAAATTTCTTACATAGAAAAGAGGAAGCAATGCATCACTGCTCTAGAACAAACCATGACTTTTGTCCATAGCAGGGATATTGATGCAGCTGATTAAATCACAGAGTTCAGAAAGGGGTGGAGGAGGGAGAAAGAAAACCAGTTGTTAGCTTACCCATCATTTTACCAGGATTTTTCATGTAAGAAAGCTGTCTGGTATTCCATTTTCCCCAGGGTATCAGATGGATAGAGTAGAATTAGTGAATTCTCTGAGCTTTACATTTAGAAAAGGACCAAATGATCCTCTTTGGGGGTTGGTTTTCATCAGGGATGACCCCACCTTTTAAATCTGGCAATGATCATTTCCCTGCTTCCCTTTGGTGACCTAAAGAGATCAAGAAATTTGGGAAAAAATGAACAAAAAAAGTGATGAGAATTCTTTTACTTTCAGCATGTAGAATGTAAGATCTTTGAAGGGAAAGACTAATTCAGTGTTGTATTTATATGCCCAATACATAGTAGAGTTCTTGACACATTTAATCAATATTTGTTAATTGATTAATATGACTTAGTGATCTTACTGCTAGGCATACATACTCAAATAAATCAAAGGCACACAATTTCATTAACACTAAAATATCCATAGCATCATTTTTATGGTAGTAAAGAACTGGAAATAAAATTGATTGGCAAATGGCTAAACAAAATGTGGTTAATGTTAATAGAATATTATTGTATTATGTTTTAAGAAACAAAGAAAATGAAGAATTTGAGTGAACATGGACATATTTCTATGAGATAGTGTTCAGCTAGGTAGTGCAGTGAGTAGAATGCTGGACCTGGAGTCAGGGAGACTCATCTGGGTCTAGAGTAAAGGAAGACCTGAGTTCAAATGTGGCCTCACATACTTATTAGCTATGTGGCCCTAGGCAATTCAGTCATTTAATCTTTTTTTGCCTCAGTTTATTCATCTGTAAAATTATCTGGAAAAGATAGAGCAAAGCATTCTATTATCTGTGACAAGAAAATCCTAAATGGGATCATGAAGAGGAAGACATGACTGAAAAATAAGTGAACTCCTCCAAAGGCAAAGTGAAATAAATAGAATTGAGGAAACATATGTCTCAATGATGAAACATTTATTATTTTTTTTATTATTTATTTATTGTTATTAAAATACTTTTTCTGTGCCAGACATTGGACAAAGACAAAAATGAGATTGTCCCTGACCTTGAGTTTAGGAGGTGAAGATTACATTACATATGAAGTTATATACAAAATAGACAAAGGTGATTTACAGAGAATTCAGTTGAACACTATGGGGATCAAGAAAGACTTCATGTAGGAATTGACATGTAAGCTGAGACTTCAAGAAAACTAAGGGTTCCACAAGCTGAAGGGAAGGAAGAAATACATGTCATTCATGGGGGATAGCCAGTTCAAAGACATGGAGGTGACAGAGAGAACATCATATCTGAGGAACAGTAGGAAGTCAGTTAAGCTGGAGTACAGTAGTAAATAACTATAATGACCAACATTAGTCCTACATAAAATTTGAAAAAGTGTACCTCCTTGTTTGCATTGCAGAGGTGAGGGATTGTGAGTATGGAGTACTGCATATAGTGCAATGTGGGATATGTTTTATTCTTTCCTTGTTTGATGTTTGTAACTAAGGATGATTCCCTGGGTAGTGGAATGCTATATATTAGGAAAGTGAGGTTGTTAGAGTTAAGCCTGATGCTGGTGCCCTATTAATTCAGGTTTGACTTAGGGATGAAATGAAGCACTCAAAAGTCCCTAAACAGGTCCCATTTGCAACAGGAATACAGTGACATTTACTTTCTATAGGCATGACTTTCCTATTTCTTAAGCTAGGTAGGTCAGTGGATAAAGCACCTAGAGTTAGGGAGTTCTGAGTTCAAATCTTACCTCACTCACCACTGTGTAACCTTGAGTAAGCCACAGCCTCTATCTGTTCTCTCAACTGTAAAATGGACAAAATATTAATAACTACTTCCCAGGTTATTGTGAGGATCAAATGAGCTATTTGTAAAGTGCTTAACATAATGCCTGGCACATAGTAGGTGTTTTTAAATGCTTGTTTCCTTCTTCTCATATAGGAATACATGTGGTCATCAGGAGACTGTGTGGTGACTCATATATTTGTTAGGCATTCACCAGGTTAGAAGAGCCCTGGAAAATATCAATTTGTATGTATACAAGAATATATCATTTCCTGTTATGTAGCATGCACTAGCCACATGAGATTTAATTGATATAATAGGCATTTGGGAATTGACTGAATCCCTGGAATTTTTAGTTCATAAGGACAAATATTGGGGGCAGCTAGGTGGCACAGTGGATAGAGCACTGGCCCTGGAGTCAGGAGGACCCGAGTTCAAATCTGACCTCAAACACTTAACACTTACTAGCTGTGTGAACCTGGGCAAGTCACTTAACCCCAATTGCCTCACCAAAAAACAAAACAAAACAAAACAAAAACAAAAAAAGAAGGACAAATATTTTATCTCATTCCTTTTCCATAAACCAGAAAGCTACTAAGGTAGCTAAGTCTTTTCCAGGAGTTCTTAAGGGAACACAGAATAAGGTGTGTGTGTGTGTGTGTGTGTGTGTGTGTGTGTGTGTGTGTGTGTGTGTGTGTGTGAGAGAGAGAGAGAGAGAGAGAGAGAGAGAGAGAGAGAAAGAGAGAGAGAGAGAGAGAAAGAAAGAGAGAGAGAGAGAGAGAGAGAAAGAGAGAGAGAGAGAGAGAGAGAGAAAGAGAGAGAGAGAGAGAGAGAGAGAGAAAATGAGAGATGGATGGATGAATGAACAAAGAGAGAGAAAGAGGGAGAGACAGACATAAAGACAGGGACAGACAGACAGAAAAGGAAGGAAGGAAGGAAGGAAGGAGGGAGGGAGGGAGGGAAACAGTGTGAATCTTAAGATTATATAACAGTAAAAGCTATAGGTCATCAATGGTATTGAAGTTATGAATATACCGATTATGAAGACTTAATATTTGACTCTTATATGATTCCTACCCGTGACTTAGACCCAGGTCAATTTCGATTACTTGAAGTTGACAATCGAATGGTTCTACCAATAGAACTCTCAATCCGTATATTAATTTCATCAGAAGACGTACTCCATGCATGAGCCGTACCATCCCTGGGGTTGAAAGCTGATGCTATCCCAGGACGACTTAATCAAGTAACCCTTACATCTACCCGACCAGGTATTTATTATGGTCAATGCTCAGAAATTTGTGGCTCCAACCATAGTTTTATACCAATTGTTCTAGAGATATCTACGCTAAAATATTTCGAAAAATGGTCTTCTATGATGCAATCATTTTTGAGTAGAACCCAAATACTGCTAGTATTTTAAGGAATTAAAAATCCCTCAAAACCCATGCCACAATTAGACACTTCAACATGATTTCTAACTATTACCCTTATGATTATTTCCCTTTTCTGCATTTATCAACTAAAAATAATGAATCAAAATATAATCTCTATTATAGCACAGGATGAAAAAATCAAACCTACAAAAACAACTTTACCCTGAGAGAAAAAATGAACGAAAATCTATTTGCCCCATTCATCACCCCTACTATCCTAGGTATTTCAACACTACCAATTATTATATTATTCCCATGCCTAATTTTAACAACCCCAAAACGTTGATTACCCAACCGAATCCAAATTTTACAAATTTGATTAATTCGCCTAATTACCAAACAAATAATATCAATACACAATCAACGAGGCCGATCATGAGCCCTAATACTTATATCACTTATCTTATTTATTGCATCAACAAATCTACTGGGTCTTCTTCCATATTCTTTCACCCCAACAACACAGCTATCAATAAATATTGGTATAGCTATCCCACTCTGAATAGGAACAGTAGTTATAGGCTTCCGAAACAAACCCAAAGTCTCTTTAGCCCACTTTCTCCCTCAAGGAACTCCTACCCCACTGATCCCTATACTAATTATCATCGAAACAATCAGCCTATTTATTCAACCGCTAGCCTTAGCAGTCCGACTAACAGCCAATATTACTGCTGGCCACCTTCTTATTCACCTCATCGGCTCTGCAACATTAGCCCTGTCATCCATTAGCATAACAGTATCTACAATTACATTCACTATCCTATTCCTCTTAACAATCTTAGAGCTAGCAGTAGCTATAATCCAAGCCTATGTTTTTACTCTCCTAGTAAGCCTATATTTGCATGATAATTCATAATGACCCACCAAACCCATGCCTACCATATAGTTAACCCCAGTCCATGACCTCTAACAGGGGCCCTCTCAGCCCTCCTAATTACATCAGGACTTATTATATGATTCCATTATAACTCTTTATCCCTATTAATCATTGGCCTCACTACTATACTATTAACAATATATCAATGATGACGAGATATCGTTCGAGAAGGGACGTACCAAGGTCATCATACCCCTGTTGTCCAAAAAGGTTTACGATATGGCATAATTCTTTTCATCCTATCAGAAGTTTTCTTCTTCTTGGGGTTCTTCTGAGCTTTTTATCATTCTAGCCTAGCTCCAACCCACAAGCTTGGGGGTTGCTGACCCCCAACGGGTATCCACCCCCTAAACCCACTAGAAGTCCCACTACTTAATACATCTATCCTCCTTGCTTCCGGAGTATCAATTACATGAGCCCATCATAGCCTTATAGAAGGAAACCGCAAACAAATGATTCAAGCACTAGGCATTACTATTATTCTAGGGATGTATTTTACAGCCCTACAAGCAGCAAAGGTGCAAAACTCAAAGAAAATGGAGGTCTGACATATGTAGGAGTAGGGAGATTTTGAAGAGACTCGTTGGTCCTCAAAGGAAGTTGGAGCACAAAATTACATTTCAGACTATTGGTTGTATACACTTCTTCAGACTAATGGAAGTTCAAAGAAGTGTGTTTTCCCCCTAACTTACCACAATTACATTGTGAGTTACTTGAGCATGGAGTCTTTTCATTTGATTTGTTTTCCCAGTGATTATCACAGAGCCTGGCATACAGTAGACACTTACTAAATGGTTATCAACTGACTGACTGACCAGTCTTTTCATGAACAGAAATTGTAATGTATTCTACTTGCTTTTTTACTATGACATTTCTAGTAACTTGAATTTTGTCTCATCTATAAAGAAGCCAGGGGTTAGCTAGATATAAACATGAATTTAAATTTGAAGAGAGTCAAACCTATGCCTAAAGGTTAGGAATTTTCTTAAGTGTGGGATCTGAGCTATTGTGGTTATATTTATAATTTGCAGCTTAATATAAACTTCATAAAATAGCTGAGGAGGGGACTACAGGAATTTGAGAGGACATTATGTTACCCTTTGCTAAAAAAAAGAAAAAGCAAGAAAGACACCTATTGTTGTAATATGTGTGACTGACTAAATCTCCAGAGGCAGTGTAGAGAAGAGAGCATGCCAATTATACCATCTACAGAAATGTCCACAGGAACCAATAATATGTTAAAAACAACAAAACAACAGCAAGATCAGATCCTATACAGAAAAGCATAACAGTTTCATGTTCTTCTGGATTTCTGTTGATTTAATGTCCAAGACTGCTGGTAATATTTATGTGGAAGAGGAAAACCTAAATTTATTTGTATTCTTTTATTTATTTTTCTACCAATTCACATTCAATCTACAAAGGTAGATTCAAAATCACCTCACCCTACCCAGTTCCAATTCTTGGACAGGTTAGAGCACATTGTTCACTAGGAATGAACAAGGTACTCACACTTCCTTAAATCAATAATATACATATCAATTAGGTAAGACAGGAATTATCTTCTAATTGATCTGTGGACTTGGTAATACCCTGTGGATGCCATACAGAACCAGAAACCTACTTTAGAACTCAAGAGATTTAAGGAAGTGGAGAAGAGAAGGTGCTTCAGCAGAATGAGAAGAAATTGGTTGTGAGAAGGATCAGAGACCTGGAAATCAATTTCATCCTAACCCCTTAGTAAAAAGAAAACCAGGCAAGCTTTGAGCACCTGGAGGATTTTTTATTTCCTATATTCTCATTTTAATCACAGTGATTCTCATGTCCCACAAGGCTCTGTACTAAGCCCTCTTCTCCTCTCCTTTTACTTTACTTTCCTTCATTACTTATTGCCCATCGTTTCCATGCAGATGATTCTCATATCTATATATTCAGCTATAGTCTATCTTCTGAACTCCAGTCCCCAATATCCACTGTCTTTTAGTTATCTCAAATTGGATGGTTGTAGGCATCCAGAACTCAACATGTCCAAAAGAGAACTCATATTTACCAACAAATCCTATCATTTCCCAACTTTTCTATTACTTCTATTACTTTGTAGGGGATCACCATCTTCATAGTCACCCCAGCTCACAAACTTAGTTTCTTCTTTAACTTTAACCACCTTGCTATAATATTTTTCGAAGATGTATCCCTTAAAATTTTAATCAATTCATAAAAGTCACACTGCCACCCTCTATATCTAACTGTATTCATCTCCCATGTGCAATTAATTATCATATTTCCTTTTTTAAAAAACGTTTTTAACATTTATCCTATATATCACTTCTTTCTATTCACAGCCACAACCTGGTAGGACTCTCATCCCTT
This sequence comes from Dromiciops gliroides, assembly GCF_019393635.1. Taxonomy (NCBI): domain Eukaryota; kingdom Metazoa; phylum Chordata; class Mammalia; order Microbiotheria; family Microbiotheriidae; genus Dromiciops; species Dromiciops gliroides. The sequence goes on from NC_057861.1 coordinate 736,291,052, forward strand.
CTCACCTTTATTATTGCAATATTCTTCTAATTGGACTATCTGACTCATTTCTTTCCATGTCAATTTACTCTTTACTTGGCTGCCAAAGTGATTTTCCTAAAGCATACGTCTACCCAGTATCATTCCATTTCACCTTGCACTTAATAGAATCCAGTGGTTAACCTCTTACTCCCATTATTAAATATATATATCCCACCAGCATTTAAAGTCCTCAAAATGTGGGCCCTTCCAAACTTTACAGTCTTCTTATACTTATTCCCTTCCACATACTTTATTACCCAACCACACTGATCTCCTTGCTATTACTAACACTCCACATTGCATTTCTCAATGCTATGTATGTCACAAGCTATTCCTCATATGCATAATGCTTTCCCTGTTCTCTTCTACCTCTAAATTTCCATAGATTTCACAAATAATTACCGCAAATCCCACCTTTTTGGTAGGTTTTCCTAGTTCCCCACATTGCTAGTGCCTTCCCCTCTTAGATTGCATTCTCTTTTATGTATATTTCTTTTATGGACCTAGTAATTGACACATGTGATGCCTGCCCCCACCCCCAGGCCAACTGCCCTTAGAATGTAACATCCTTGAAGGTGGGAATTCTTTTTGCCTCTTGTTTGTTTCCCCAGCACTAAGCAGAGCTCATGGAATGTAGCAAGTGCTTCCTCTATTCATATTGAGTTACTGACCATTGGTAAAGCTTCACTGGGACTCAGTTTACTCATCTATGAGATAAAAAGTTTGAACTATATTTGCCTCTGACATCCCTCCTAGCTCTAAAGCTATGATTCTATGATTTTTCCTTGAAATAAAAATATCAATGGCTCATGGAAGTAAAATGAATTGTCCAAGGTCATCTCCATCCTTACCCTACTGCATTCTAATTCCATCAGCAGGAATTTTAGGTCTAGGTTTGTATATTCAAACCTTTACCTCATCTATTATCAGGTATTATGCTTTGTTACCAAATAGTGTTCCACAGGCAATCAATTCATTTCTAACTGAGGAGCAGGTCAGGATATAATTTCAACATAGTCTATTGCCTCTATAAATAGGAGAAAGAGCCTCAGCTGGTCTTCTGAGGACCATTTAAAATACAATCATTTTTTAGAGTTAACCACATTTAGTTCCCCAGAATCCTCTACCCTCTTCTTCTCCCAAGACATTGTTGTCAGCTTGGGGCACAGGGGCATACCCCATGACTCATTAAAGTGATGTAGACTTTATACAAAGCTTAATGCTTTCATGTCAAGCAGAATTTGCAGTTCATTGTTTCACAGTACAGCCTTAGAGAGATTTACTGACTAAACAACCTAGCTATATTTAGAAGGTTCTTATTAGGACCAGAATTTATCCAATTTATTTTGCTACGATGTGATGTGCTTTTTGTATTGTGTTGTTTTTTCCTCCTTTGAAACAAAGATAACAGAAATTTCAAGTAGACTTCGTTCCTTCAAACTCTACAAATCCTCCTGTCCTAAAAAAAAAAAATCTATTAACCTATACTGGGATGTTTTTATTGTTTGTTTGTTTTTTTGGCAGGGCAATGAGGGTTAAGTGACTTGCCCAGGGTCACACAGCTACTAAGTGTCAAGTATCTTAAGGCCAGATATGAACTCAGGTCCTCCTGAATCCAGGGCCAGTGCTTTATCCACTGTGCCACCTAGCCGCTCCTGCGATGTTTTTATTTATTTATTTGTTTGTTTGTTTGTTTGTTTACTTATTTATTTATTTATTCATTCATTCCTTTATTTATTTGTTTGTTTGTTTATTTATTTTTAGTGAGGCAATTGGGGTTAAGTGACTTGACCAGGGTCACACAGCTAGTAAGTGTTAAGTGTCTGAGGCCGGATTCGAACTCAAGTACTCCTGAATCCAGGGCCAGTGCTCTATCCACTGCGCCACCTAGCTGCCCCCTGGGATGTTTTTAAAGAGAAGAAAGGTATAATTCTATATTTCTCAAGGAGATGCCTTTTGGGTTCATTTTATACTCTAATTCATGCTAAGGGATTTTTGAAGCCACATTTTCAAAAGGTCTTTGTGGGTAGAATGAGTATGTGTCCCTTAAAATTCTAATCAATTCATAAGTCACAGTGCTACCCTCTACATCTAACTACCAAAAGGAAATATTTGTATTTTATTCTAAAGACAATAGGGAACCACTTAAACTTCTCAGCAGGGGAATGGCATGGTCATACCTTTTTTTTTTTTTTAAGTAATTGAGAGATTATGTGGAGGATATATTGGGAAAGGAAGAGACTGCATACCAAGAGAACAACTAGGAAACCACTTCAATAATTCTTGCAAGAGGTGATAGGGCCCAAATTAGAGTGATTGTGGTATGAGTAGAGGGTCAGGGACAGAGGAAATGGATCACATTGAGGTAATATCAACAAAATTTGACAAATAAACATGAATCAAAAGTTCAGCAAGACTCTTCAGCCTGAAGAATGGTGTTGGCGTTTATAAAAATGAAGGAATTAAAAGGATGAGTTCTTTTCTAAGAAACTTCCCATAGACATCAAAATAGTTATAGCTGCAGACCTTTTTTGCCTGTGACAGATGTAGACAATTCAGAGAAACATGGAAATATATACATACATATACGTATGTGTGTTCATATGCATATATACATACATATACATATATATCATCAATCTCTCTGCCTATCTATTTACTAATTCAATGTGAGGAGGGCAGGACCAAAGGAATGATACCCATTACGAGTAAGATAATGTGAATGAAGATAAGTACTAAAAGATTGAAGAGCTCAGGTTGAAGACAATGGTCAGTGTTTATAGATGATAAATATAATCCTTCCTTTCTGTTCAGACATGATGAACTATAAAAGTGGAAATTTTTGTGCTCTCAATTCCAATCATTAAGTGAGACTATTTGTCTAACTGCTTCTTTTAAGGAAGGGTATTATGTATATGTGTTAATCGGGGGTGTAATTGAGAATGTGGGGACCAATTTTTAATTGGGGAGAGTTAGCTAAGTGGCTCACCGCAATATTGGGGCAAGGAAGGAGACCAACAGCCTCCCTCAAAACAGAGCAGGATTTATTTAACAAGAATGAACTTAAAAAACCACAAACAGGATTAGTAGGATCAAGGGAAAGGAAATAAAATGGGGAAAGGGAAATTATAAAACCTGAACAACACAACCACCCAAGAATCAGCTGAGAACAGACAGCAGCGTCCTGTCGCCTTCCAGCTTCAAGCTAGAATGGCCAATCTCCTCCCTCTTCCCAGCAGACCCCAGGCGGACCACACAAAGCTCCCAGCCTATTGGCTGGCTGCTCTGACAGTCACGTGACTGCCCTCACTAGGCTTCTAATCATTATAATTTTGCCAGGCTCATGTAGGTGTCAGCGAGTGGGGTTAAAAAGTGACACTTGAAGGAGGATTCAATTCTAAAGTCAGTGGTACACACATTTCCCCATGCCAATCTCAGAGACAGACTGCTTAATCTTTCCCAGAACAGTTTATGCTTGATGCCAATTACTGAATAACTGTGTCTTATGTTGTCTGTCTTAGTGTGATCTAAATTTTAAAATTATATCTTATTATTGTATGTGTGGGGCTAATTAGAATGCCCTTCTTTTCACTCTACAATATTTTTATGGTATCTTAGATCTACAGCTATAAGGGATTTCATAGGACAGTATATCCAACCCCTCTCATTGAACAGCCAAATAAACTAAGGTTTGGGCAGGTGATATGATTTGCTCAAGGTCATGCAGGTAGGGAGCATCTCTGATTTTAGAGTCTAGAACCTTTCAACTCTACTACATAGTTTCAATATTGATAAATTCCATTTAATATATACATGTACATGTTCATGGGTCTTTTATAAATCAAGAAAAAAGCAACATTAATATTATACTTTCATTGATTTTGAGTAACTGTATTGAATAAGATTCTTTAGGAGACACGTGGAAGATACAAAAATGAGTTAGAATCAATTCCTTCCAGAAAGATATTTACAAAATAGTTGAAAGGGGGTACAAATAGACATCTGCACATAGTTGGAATATAAGATCAAATATATGAAGTTCAAGATTAAGCTACAAATATAATTCTATAAAGGTAAAGATGAAGGAGATTTCATAATAATAGATATTAGCTTAGGCTTCCTTGGTGATGTGGTTTTGAAAATGGGTCTTGAATTATGGGTTGGGTTTAAATAGGTGGCAATGGAAGGGAAATATCCATCAAGGGATAGATCAAATGAAGACCATATATGGCAACCAATGAAAGAAAGAAGAGTGATGAAAATATACTCCCCACAATGAGAAGTGTTATGCTCATCATCTGAATTACCTTCCTATTTTGTATGTTTTTTATGATACTGTAGGGACCAATTTTTAATTGAGGAGTGTTAGCTATGTAGCTCACCACAATATTGGGGCAAGGAAGAAGACCGACAGCCTCCCTCAAAAACAGAACAGGATTTATTAACAAGAATGAACTTAAAAACACAAGCAAGATTAGTAGAATTAAGGGAAAGGAAATAAAATGAGGGAAGGGAAATGATACAACCTGAATAACACCACCGCCCAGGAATCAGCTGAGAACACACGGCTGCGTCCTGTCGCCTTCCAGCTTCAAGCTAGAATGGTGAAACTCCTCCCTTCTTCTTCCTAGCAGACCCCAGGCTGACCACACACAGACCCAAGCCAATTGGCTGGCAGCCCTGACTGACAGTCACATAACTGCCCTCACTGGGCTTCCAGTCATTATAATTTTGCCAGACCCATGTAGGTGTCAGCGAGTGGTGATAATGTGAGGTGCCAGCACCATGACGATGGCTACAACCAGTGGGTGGAGCACTGTTCCATTTGTGGAGGCGCTGTGCCTGAGCCCCAGGTCAGTGCATGCGCCACAGTTTTTAAAATTCTACCCAAAAGATGGGGTCATAAAAACCTCAAACAACAATTAATTCTTTACAAGACTATCTAATTTTATTCATTATTGTTGTTTTTGTTATCCTGCCTATTAGATTATAAACTGCTCAAGGGCAGGGACTATTTCTTACACACCTTCATATTCTCTACATTATCCATCAATTAACTGTCAGGAAAGAATCTTAGAGATCATTTAGCTTAAGCTTCTCATTTTTATAAGAGTTCTAGTTCAAGTTCTTCCATAAAAGATTCAATAACCCCATTGATTTGAGCTCATGAAAACTAGGATGGAGTCATCTTATCTGGCCTCCACTTATCTCTCCAGCCTTCTTTCTCATTGCCTTTTAAGCCCAAATCTACTAATCCACTTAGGCCATCATCTCTACTGTTTCTGCAACCTACCACTCTCATTCTCACCTCCAAGCTCTTGCTCCAAAAGTCCTACTCACCCTGGCCCCCCTCCCCTGCTAATCGAATACCTTCTACTTTCTCAGCAACTCCCTCCTAAAATTGAAAATGAACATCACACAGAAGTTAATGGAGAAAGGGTTTGGTGAGTATGCAATATATAATCAATGAGGAACTTTAAAGAAGAAGAAGAATAGGAAGGTGTCATTAGGAAAGAAAAGAGGAACAAATAACATGGTGACAGGTAGAATTATCCACTTGTGGCTTTTCAACATCATAACAAAATGAAGGCTTCCAGTACATTGGGTGGACTTCTAGGAGAGGAACTGCACCGAATGGGTCAGGATGGAAGAGTTGCAATCCTTATTACTAGAAGGAATATCCAAATTGATAGGTTCACAGATCTGTTTGAGTATTTGACTGTGTTAACCCAATGAGAACAGACCTTAATTAGGCTAATGTGTTTTTTCCTTGCAGTAAAGCACTGGGCTATTTCTATACCCAGGGAAGAGAATGAGGAAGTCTGGGGAAGCTGTAATGGGTCTTTTGAGACATTTTACTTCTGACATGAAAATATTCCAACTGCAATAGATAACACATTGTGTGATGCCATCAGAAAAGAAACTTATATCTATTGGTGATAACAGTAATGAATGTGAACGAGATTTCCTAGACACAGCCCAGTAATCATCGAAAATCAGCCTCCAGAGACTTATAGAATGAAAATGGCAAGACTTCTCTTTCTGAGTGCTTGTCAAGGAAGGGATATCAACATTCCATAAAACATACAGGGCCTCACTTATTCAGATATAATGTATTATGAAAATCATTTAACTCTCTTTCATGGAAATGATGTTTCAGTGTTTACAGTGATAGGAGCCCAAATGGCCCTTCAGAATTCCAAAGATGTATGCCTTCTTGGTGTGACTGATATTGAGAATACGTGACTGACACATTAGGGTTCTTTATTCTGTCTTTAAGTACTAGGGGCTTTGGGGGCCTGATGTGGAAAGAGTCTAGCAGCTATTTTCTTTCTTTTTTTTTTTTTTGGCGGGGGTAATGGGGGTTAAGTGACTTTTCCAGGGTCACACAGCTAGTAAATGTCAAGTGTCTGAGGCCGGATTTGAACTCAGGTACTCCTGGATCCAGGGCCAGTGCTCTATCCACTGTGCCATCTAGCTGCCCCAGCTATTTTCTTTTAGAAACTGTGGGTGATTAATATCCTTAACAAAAATAATTATTAGAATAATAACCATTATTTGTATCACATTTTATAGGCTGAATATGTTTTTCATACATTTATTTCATAACTTTGATGAGAAGTAAATTAATCACTGAATGGAGTCAAAAGACAGGTTCAATTCCTGGCCACACCATTTCCTAGCTGTTGGGCAAATCACTACCTCTCTGAATCACAGCTTTCTCATTTTTAAAATGGAGAGCTGAGGTTATTCCCTATTGCCTCTAAAGTATAATACAGAGTCCTCTGTAAGTCATTTAAAGCCCTTCAATCTACATTTTACATTTGATCTTCCCAGGTTTATTATACCTAACTATCCTTCACATAACCCATGCTTCTGCCAAGTTGTTTTACTTGTCCCCTCCACCCACTATATCTGACCCTCTATCTCCAGTCTCTGTGCCTTTGAACAAACTGTCCCTCATGCCTGAAATGCACTGGTCAACTTTACATCTTAGATTCCCTTGTTTCTTTCAAGGCAAAGCTCAAATGCTGGCTCCTCCCTGAAACCTCTCCCAATTCCTCTAGTTGCTATTACCCTCTCCACCAAACTGTTTGGTATTTTCTGTATACTTATCTATATATGTGCTATTTACCCCAAGCAGGAAGCAAGTTCCTTGAGAGTAAGGAGTGTTATTTTTATCTTTGTAATCTCAGTTCCTAAAACAGTGTATCAAACATAGTAGGTACTTAATAAATGCTTCTTGATTTCAATCAATTGGCATTATAATTACTTAGACAACTTTCTTGTAAAGGTAGCTGCAAGGAAGGTTTTCTGTAAACTATAAAGCTTTATATAAATGTTATTCATATTTTAGAGAATCATTTCCATATGGTATAAATTTCTTCCATTCTAATTCTTACCTTCCCTTCAAGACCAGAGACAAGATGGCAGAGCAAAGGCAGGGACTCCTCTGCCCTCTCATAAATTCCCCTTCAAACAACTTTAAAATAATGCCTCAAAATGAATTGTAGAGTGGTAAAACCAACAAAAAGATGGGGTGAAATAATATTTTAGTTCAAAACAACTTAGAATGATGTCTAACTAGAGAAAGTGTGTGTGGGGGGCAGTTGTAGTCTAGCATATGTGGTGCCTGGAAAGCCAGCAATGAGTGTCCACACCCCAGAGCAAACTAGCAGCAAGGTCCCAGAACACTGCACAAGGCAGTCAGTAATGGACCAACCCTTGTACAAGTCAGCAGCAGGCTCAGGGCCTACTGAATCTGTAGCAGTGATTTCCAGAGCTCACAGCTCTGTCAAGGGCTGGTCAAAAGAATCCTTTGCTGTCACTGGCTGCAGGACTGTTTCATTGTTCATACTCAGTTCTGAGACATAGTCCCAGGGTGAGAACAAGCACTAACACATTAGAACTGTCAGCCACAGGGAAACAGAGACCCTAGTTACAGTTCTGGGGCAGAAAACAGTACTTGTGGTCACTCATGGACCAGAGTACAGGCCAGGAAAGCAGTTACCACACCTCTCCTTAGATCATACCACCCCAGAAGAACTGAAAACGTACTCATCCCCAGAACTAGCTCTGTAAAGAGCAAAACAAAAAGCTTGAAGCTTCAGATAGTGCCCAGGACTGGAGACCAACTTTAACATAAAATTCAAAGTTGAGAAATAGGCTGGAAAAACAAGCAAGCAACAGGAGGGAGGATTGAGCACTGTTGTTTGTGAGAACAGAACTCAATGTCTGAAATAGTTTTAGAAATAAATTTATTGGGTTATTTGGTAAAGGAAAATGAGCCAGAAAAGAGGTATGAAGCCCTCCTGTCTAGGGCCTAGAAGGTTTACATTATATAGGATTTCAAAATATCCTGACAAAGATTTTAATCCATTAAGTACTTTTGCAAGGCTGAAATTACTTAAGGTAGAGAGAGACAGAAATGAATAAATGTGAATATTCAAAACACAAGTTTAGGTGGATCTAAAACAAGACCTGGATGTGGTCCTCCAAAGCAATAATGCTTTGGATGGATCTAGGACCTGCGGGAACCCAAAAGATATTGTAGATACCTCTAGCATTCCTAGAGAGTTACTTGGGTCAGGAGATGTTCTGGGTGTTCACAACCTTTAATAACATAAAGCTGAATTTAACTACAATAATTTCCCCCAAACAATAAAATAAATTATTTTCCCAATGATATCCCTTCAGTTTTTAATTCTTTGCCAGTATGAAAATAGAGTTGTTATAAATATTTTTATACATAAATCTGTCTATTTCCTCTGTCTTTGATCTCTTTGGAGTATAGACCTAGTACAGTCTTGCTGTTTTGAATGGTAGACACAATTTAATAAATTTTTGAATATAGTTACAAATCGCTTTCCAGAATGGCTGGATCCATTCCTAGCACCAACAACAGTTCATTAATGTACCTATTTTCTCATTATATTTACCATTGGTCAATTTTATTTTTTGTTAACTTTGACAATAAAATGGGCAAATTTTGATTTATCTAATTATTAGTGATTTAGAGAAATTTTTCATATGGCTATTGATAGCTTGGATTTCTCCTGAAAACTGCCTTGTCATATTCTTTGATGTTTTATCAATTGAGAAATGGTTCTTATTTTTGTAACTTTGACTATGTTTTCTCTGTATCTTAGAAAATAGATTTTTATAAGAGAAACTTGCTCCAAAGATTTTTTCTAATTTTCTTCTTCTCCTTGAATTATAGCTGCATGCTTTTCCTGCATCCCCCAAATTGTAGTATTATATCATTGTCATAATCTCTAACAAAATTATTTCTATGATTGTTTCTTTTGCCCATCATTCTTTGTGATTAAGTTATTTAGTTTCCAATTAATATTTAACCTTAGCGTCGAGGGCCCTTTATTGAATATATTTTATTACAATATGATCAATAAAAATGAATGTAATATCTCTGCTTTTTTGAATTTGTCTATAAAGCTTTAATGTCTTGATACATGGTCAATTTTTGTGAACTGAACAGCTCAGAAATAGGTATTCACCTTTCTATTTCCATTCAATATTTTCCAGACAGCTATCATATTGATCTTTTCTATTTGGGCACTTCATTTCTTTTTTTTTTTTTAATTTTTTGGTTAGATTTATCTGGGTCTGAGAAGGGCAAATTTAGGTCCCTCACTATTATTCTTTTCCCTATAATTAATTTAACTTTTCCTTTAATAATGTAGAGGTGATATCATTTGGTACATATACATTAATTTACTGCCTTTGGTACTTTTCAGCAAAATGTAGTTTCCCTATTTATCTGTCTCTCTCTTTCTTTTTTTTTCTTCAGGGTTAAGTGACTTGCCCAGGGTCACACAGCTAGCAAGTGCCAAGTGTCTGAGGCCACATTTGAACTCAGGTCCTCCTGAATCCAGGGCTTTATTGCTGCGCCACCCAGCTGCCCCCTATTTATCTCTTTTAATTAGATTTATTCTTGCTGTTGCTTTATCTGAGGTGATTATTGTTACCCATGCTTCTTTGTTTGTTTATCTTTTTGTTTCGAATGTGTTTCTTATAAACAACATATTGTTTGATTCTGGTTTTATTTGTGGTGAAAACTGATTAACTGGTATAGTCCCACTCCCCATTTCAGCCTTTTTTTTGGGATAGAAATATTACGACTAACTTTCCTACTTTCCTATTCATCCTTCCAACTTCTTTATTAGGTAACTTAGAAAATACTTTTATTATACTGATTATATAGATAGAAAGGTAGTCTCTGTTGGTATCTTACTGGTTCTTTACCTAAAATGATGCATAGGAGGCAGCTAGGTGGTGCACTGGATAAAGCACTGGCCCTGGATTCAGGAAGACCTGAGTTCAAATCCAGCCTCAAACACTTGACACTTACTAGCTGTGTGACCTTGGGCAAGTCACTTAACCCTCATTTCCCCACCAAAAAAATTAAAATTAAATTTAAGAAAACTATAAAATAAATAAAATTATGAATAAAGTCAATCTCTGAGAGTCTCAAGGCCTTTGGCTGGAGCATGAATAACAGCATCCTGTGCTGCCCTGTGGGCTTGGATGCCATACATTATGACTGTCACTGCTAGCAGCTGTTTTTCTGCTCCCTCTATGAGCATCAATAAAATTTGTTAAAGCTACCTCTCTATGAAATTACACTTTTCATTTGATCTCCTCTGTGCTATTGGTTTCTAATGTATTCTGCTATATTCTTCCTTCTTATAGGTGAGTGTATCCCATTCAAATTAACAGCAATGACTCTTAATTATGTATTTCTTTGAAAGCTATTCTCTGATGCTTTTTATTCTCTTTGTTTTCCTTCCTATTTTATGAGTTTATTTTGTTAATCTCTCCCATAATCTACTTTTTATTCTGTTCTTCCTTTTCCTCCAGCCTCTCTTCTTTCTATTTCCCTATTGGGTGAAATTATATTTCTCTAACCAACTCAGTGTGTGTATACATATTCTTTTCCTCCTTTGACAAGTTCAGATGCGTTTTAAGTGTTCCCACTCACTCCTTCTATAAACTACTTGTGCACCCCATTTCACATGAGATAATCTTCAATATTATTTCTCTCTTCCCTCTCCTCTAGTATATTTCTATTTCCCATCCTTTCCATTCTTCTTTTAAGATCACCAAAGCATAATGGAATAATGTCCTAGCCCTCTGTTTAGTTTGACTCTCTGTATGACCCATGATGATGATAAATATCTGAAGGGATACAGGTACCATCTCCCCATATAAGAATGAAAATATTTTAACCTTGTTTAGTTGCTTATTGTTGCTTGCTCATGTTTATCTTTTTTCTGATTCTCTTGATTCTTATGTTTGCATGTCAATATTTTCCCCTCAGATTTTTTCTTTTCATCAGGAATACTTAGAAGCTTTCTATTTCATTAAAGGTCTATTTTTCCCCCTCCTCTAAGACTTTATTCAGTTTTGTTGGGAAAATTATTCTTGGGTATAATCCTAGATATTTTATCTTCTTGAATATCATATTTCATACTTTCTGCTTCTTTAATGTTAACTTCTCATTACATTATTTTTTGTTTGGGCTGCTTGAAGTATTTTTTCTTTGCCTCACAAGCTCTAGATTTTGACTATAATATTCCTGGGACTTTATTTTTTGAGTTTTTATCATAATGTGATCAATAATTCTTTCAGTTTCTGCTTTGCACTTTCATTCTAAGAAATTTAGGCAGTTTTATGATTTCATGAAATATCTCTAGATTTTTTTTTAGTGGGGCGGGGTGTGTGGCTTTTATGTAGTCCAATGATTCTTTAACTATCTTTTCTTAATCTGTTTTTCAGGTTGGTTGTTTTCTCCTATTTTTTTAGTTTTACTATTTTTTTCTTTTAGTATCTCTTCATATATTCTCTTTCCATACTTTCCTGATCCCCATTTCTCCATCCACCTCAATTTGGTTTTAAAAATAGATTTAGCTCTTGTTTAAATGCTTGATTTAACTTTTCCAGAAATTCTTGTTGGACCTGGGCTTAAGCTGCTTTTTTATTTGAAACTTTTTATCAGTTTTTAGTTATACTATTGTGCATTTATAGCTGGAGCTTTCCTGTTTCCAACATAGCTCTTTATGGTGGGATTCTTTTTATTTTTTAAAAATTTTTCCAGGCTACTTCTGGACTTCAGATTCTATGTTGTGAGTGAGCTATGCACACTTCTAGTGTGGATGTCTAGGCTGAGTGTCTGTCCTACTGGTACCCTTCATCTACTTTCCTGGGGTATTGGGTATTATGTTCTTCCAACATCTCTGGGATAGCTCAATCTGGGGATTTGTAAATTATCAGTGCTTCTAAAAGGATAAGATCTATGGTAGACTGCTTATTTTCCTCTTGGTTTACGCTCTGCAAGGTCCTGATCCAGGGTGCTTCTCAGCAAGACATCTATTTGGTGTGTTCTTCATTAGGAGCTTTAGCAGATTGCTGCAGGACTCAGCCACTATTAACCCTCAGGGAGACTCTGCAGAATGACAGAGACTGAACTGTAAGCTCTGCTTTGCTTTGAGATTCCTGTCATCATTATTCTTTTAAAGCCTTCAGCTTGGGCTAGAGGCTAGAACTGACTTGTTGTTATCATCCTAGGGTCAGAGTCTTAAAGTTTCTATTTGCTTATTAATTTGTTCCTCATTCAGTATGTGGCTATGAACCTTGACCATGACCACTTCTAAAAGTAATAATGAAAACAATAATAGCTTTCAAATTGATATAGGCCCTACTATGTACTAACTGCTTTTTACAGATACCCCATTCAACAGTAGTAGGGAACTATCAGAGTTAACTGAGCAGGGGTCAGTGACATGGTCAGGTATGTGTTTTAGGAATATTATGTTGACAGTTTCATGGAGGATGGATTACAGAGGGTAGGAATTGGAATCAGAGAGACAAATGAGGAGGCCTTTGCAATAGGAAAAAAAAAGGTGATGAGAGCCTAAACTAGGATTTGGTTGTGTGGATGCAAAGAAGGGAAAAGAAGCAATAGATGTTGCAGAGACATGTCAACCCATCTCACCTGGCATAGTGGGGAAAAGGAAGGAATTCACTCAAAAGGTGTTAAACTGAGTGACTTGAAGGAGTGTAGAGGCTTCAATAAAAATAGGGAGGGTTTAAGAACAAAAGCTCAGCCAGCCAATGTGTCAAAACTAGGAGCTTGGTACCAGTTGGGTTTTCCAGGCTCTGAGGCCAGTCCTCTATCCACTACTCCAAATAGTCTTGGAGCAACATTACTTGAGACTTATGTGAATACTCTATGCCCTAAGAACTGTCCCTCAGTTTTGTCATCTTTCAAATAGATCTTGTTCCTGTTCTACCAACTTTTCAAGGCTGCTGTAGGGTTGTTGTGGAGATCAAATGAGATAACAGGGTATTGAGCTAGAAGGGGCCTCAGAGCTTATCTCTCTAGTCATGCCTCCTTCATTTTTATATAGCCTAGAAAAATTAAGTAACCCATTCAATGTCACAGAAATAGGATATAACAGAATCAGCATTCAAACCAAGATCCTTTGACATTTGACCATAGAACCAGTACCATCTCCAGTAATATCAAAATCTCTCTGTAAGAGACATATGAGGACATTTGAGTATAAGGCACCATGCTAACAAAGTATGGTATTAAGAATAATAGCTCCTATCTCTATAGTTCTTTAAATGTTAACAAGCTGTTTTACATGTATGATCTCATGTGCTCTTACAATAATCTTTTAAAATAAGTGGTATTCAGGCAGCTAGGTGATGCAGAGGATAGAGCACCAGCCCTAGAGTCAGGAGGACCTGAGTTCAAATCTGACCTCAGACACTTAACACTTACTAGCTGTGTGACCCTGGGCAAGTCACTTAACCCCAACTGCTTTGCCAAAAAAAAAAAAAAAAAAAAGAGTGGTATTACTGTCTCCCTTTTACAGACAAGGAAAGCGAGGATGACATAGGTGAAGTGACTTGCCTTGACTTCAGGTCTAGATTTAAAGTTTGGTGTTTTCTCTCTTAAACCAAGTTGCTTCTTGGAGACTATTGTGTTGTTTAAAAATCTAAATGTGGGTTCTAATCTGTCCCTCACCCCAAGTTTTGTGGGGAAGCTGGATAAAATCACTGATAATTCACCAAGAGTTTAGGCTTTTGAGGGTTTATTAAAAGATATAAGATAGTAAAGAGAGAGAAAGATTGAGAACAGATTCCTTATAGCATGGAAACCCTAGCCTTCCTAACTGCTCATGTGAGTTCCTGCCACCAAGCCGATGTATGGAACCAAAAGAGAGAAACCCTGTCTGCCAGTCTTTGCTTTCTACTTCCTGTCCTTCTCCAGAAATGGGAGGTTCTTCAAGTTGGTTGGCTGAGAGTGGTCTCCTGTTGATGGCACAGTTCATAGCCTGGAGAACATGCTCTCCTAAGGGTTGGTTAAATTGAAATTCAAGATCTAATCACCTTTAAGTGGGTACTTAGTAGTTCCTCATTCACACCCAATTCAAACACTACTAAGTCAATCAAGTTGACCCCTGGGCGTCTACCAAATTCTATTATTTTAACACACTATTATGATTCCATTTGGGCAGTCTCTTAACATCATGCTTTCCAATGTCTTGAGCTAGAGAAGGACAACTTCTTTTTACAGCTACAATCCTTACTAACATTACCTTCATTTTATATAACCCCTTACCAAGAATTGGTTTCTGTAATATTCATGGCTGGGAAAGAGAAACTAAAAACCCGCTGTATTTCATCCAGCAAACAGAAGGGGGCACTGTAAGAATATTTTAAATTATCAGGTCTTCTCTATACCAAGCCTATTCCTGTGAAATGGGTTTTGAATCCTACAATGACAGTTTCTTCCTAGGCACTTCACAGTAGGGTATAATCTCACCAGTTCCCCTTTGGAAATCTTCTCTGAGGCTTCTTAAAGTCATAAGTACAGTAATGAACAAAAGAATGAACAAGGCAGTGACAGGAACAGAAGATAGAAATAAAAAGATTACATTTGTCCCAGAGATAATAGGGTATGGCAGTTTAGAGGGTAACATTTGGCCTCAGGAAGGTTTGGGTTTGATTCCTCCCTCTAACACTTGTTATTTGTCCTTCATTTTTGAAGAGGACTATGACATCAGGATGATATCATGACTTGCACTGAATTGGATTTAAGTGACTGAGGGCTATGCAAGGTCACCAACCTCACTCTCTTCTCCAGAACCCAAAAGAGATAGACAGACTGGAGATGGCCCCAGATGTTTAAGACAATTGGGGATAAGTGGCTTGTCCAGGGTCACACAGCAAGTAAGTATCTGGGGTGAGGTTTGAACTCAGGTTCTTTCAACTTCAGGGCTGGTGCTCTATCCACTATACTACCTGGCTTCCTACGTGTGACCAAGGGCAAGAAATGTGACCTCTCTGAGTTTTAGTTATCCCCATCACCCAAAATGACAGTTGTGATATACCTACCTCCTAGGGTTGTTTTCAAGCTAAAATGATGCAATGTATAATAAGTGATTTGAAAGTATGAAAAATATCCATTTCCTGTTTCCCAAAACAGATTCACTTCTATTAGGTCATCTGATTCTTACAACAATTACATAAAGTAGGTAGGACAGTTGTTTTTGTTTGTTTTGATCAGCCCAATGATTGTCGGGAGATGCCAGGGAAAAATTTCACTCCGTTCTCTGCATCATAGTCTTAGAGAGCAGTCTGGGGTACCGAGTGGCTAAGTTACTTGCACAGGGTCACACAGCCAGAGTGTGTTAAAGGCCACATTTGAAGTCTCATCTTTCTGATTCTGAAGCTAGCTTTTTATCCAAACATGTCAGGCTATTTCCACAGGGGTTATTTATTATCTGCCTTTGACAGGGAAATGGAGAGTTGGGGAGGTTAATCACCTTGTCCAAGGTTATACAAGCTACTAGTGTGAGTCAGATCTTATCTCCCTAAGCCCAGTACAGTGTCCTTTTTGTTACACAGAAGAGAATCACAGAACCACAGAATTTCCAGAATGGAAGGATCTCAAACACCATCTTTCTAATCCCTGCTAAATCAAGAATACTCTACCACATACCTGCTAAATAGTCATTCTGTCTTTGTTTTAGGACCTCCAGGAAAGGGAAAACTATTACCTTCTGAAGCAGTTCCTTGTACTTTGGAAGAACTAGAATTGTGAAGAAGCAACTACACCTTCTTCCCTTTGCATGAGTATAGCTTTGGTCACTCCTCTGGTGGATGTTGCTAAAGAGATAGACACAGGAAATACCTGTAGGTTTGGGCCAAGATTTCCCAGCATCACCCCTCCTCAGCTTCCTTAGAGAATTTTGCCCTGACCTTGAAGTTGAAAATACTTGTGGGAGCAAGAAGCAGAAAGAGAGAAGGATTTTTTGGATCTGCTCATTAAACCTCCTTAGGAAATGGTGATAGTGTCATTCATTGCCAATAAATGGCAGAACCAACTTTTTTTTTTTTACTCCAATACAGTGATCTCTCCCCTGTGATGCTACTAAGGAGCTGTTGTTCCTTTGACTTCTCAAGTACTTGATTTGTGCTTCTCCTCATATTTACAGTGCTAGATATTTGCATGTGTGCCTATCTCCCCCAATAAACTGTTAGGTCCTTGAGGGAAGGCAGTGTGTTTTAAATCTTTTGTGCTTCTCACCACCCCTATCCCTCTAGTAGGATTGTCTAGGATCTGTGATTCTCTGGATGTGGGAGCTCTGTTAATCAACTTAGTAGAGAAGAGAAGACTTAAGGAACATAGAGATTAAGTAACATGCACAGGTTCATAATTGTCATAGATAGAATTTGCACTTATGTCCTTCTAAATCAAGTCAACAAGTTAACAAGCATTTATTAAGCACCTATAGTGTGTTAGGCATCATACCAAGTGCTGAAGATACTAAGAAAGGCAAAACCAGTCTCTGCCCTTAAGAAACTCATCACCTATCTATTACACCATGCTGCCTATTTCCTCCCCTCCTCTCCCCTCTCCCCCTTCATTCTCCTACTCTCCTTTCCTCTCCATCTCTCAATCTTTAGTCTGTATCTATATTATGCATGCATACATATTAACATATATATGTACTATATATTAAATGTAGCATTTTATTTAATAGAGAGAGAGAGAGAAAAGAAGGAGAAGAGGAGGAGGAAGAGGACAGAGAGAAGAGACAGAGACAGAGAAGAGAGAGAGAGACAGGGACAGGGACAAAGAAAGAGAGTCCATTTCATTTGAGGGGAGACACTGGGATCGAGGTGTGGGGCATTCTAGATTTTACTCCATAATTGAATTGATGGAAACTTTTCCAATGTTTTTTCTGTTTTGTTTGAGAGTGGGGTTGGGAAGAAACAGTGATCAAAGGGTCCAACTAATAAAGTGAAGAGGACAACTTCAGGACATAATTAAAAGTATTTTCATGAAAAACAGAAACACATTACTCTGGCTAACAAGCCAAGGATTAAAAGCCTAGGCATTTTTTTTGTTTTTGTTTTTTTTGGTGAGGCAATTGGGGTTAAGTGACTTGCCCAGGGTCACACAGCTAGTAAGTATCAAGGGTCTGGGGCCGAATTTGAACTTAGGTCCTCCTGAATACAAGACCGGTGTTCTATCCATTGCACTACCTAGCTACTCCATCTTATTCAAATAATCAATCAATTGATTAAAAAGCATTTTAAAAGTGCTTATGTACTGAGCTCTATGCAAGGTGTTAGAACTACAAGGAAAAAGCAAAAAAGCAAAAAAAAAAAGTGAATCCAGAGCCAGTATTCTCTCTACTGTGCCACCTAGCTACCACCCCCCCCCCAGGCATTTTTTTTTTAATTTTTAAAAAAAGTTTTTATTTTAAGTGAGGCAATTGGGGTTAAGTGACTTGCCCAGGGTCACACAGCTAGTAAGTGTTAAGTGTCTTAGGCTGGATTTGAACTCAGGTACTCCTGACTCCAGGGTTGGTACTTTATCCAGTGCACCATCTAGCTGCCCCCAGGCATTTTTTTTTAAAGAGATTTATTATGGTGAGAGGAGAGAGACTTGGGAAGAAAACAGATCTCATGACACAAGGCCCTATTGTAGGAGAGACTTAACCAGATATTGTCCAATTAGGGAAAGAGTGAACCAAGACCTTGGGAGACCAAGTGATACCCTAACTCTGCTCCTAGGGAGACTAATATTAGGAGAGGAAAAAAAAATCAGAGGGCTAGACCATGGGCATAGGAGGAATTCATCTAGCTCCTTTCTGTTTGTTTCTTATCTTATTCATTTTTTTTTTTTTTGGTGAGGCAATTGATGTTAAATGACTTGCCCAGGGTCATACAGCTGGTAAGTATCAAGGGTCTGAAGCCGGATTTGAACTTAGGTCCTCCTGAATCCAAGACCTGTGCTCTATCCATTGCACCACCTAGCTACTCCATCTTATTCAAATAATCAATCAATTGATTAAAAAGCATTTTAAAAGTGCTTATGTGCTGAGCTCTATGCAAGGCGTTATAACTACAAGGAAAAAGCAAAAAAGCAAAAAAAAAAAATCCTTCCCTTGAGGAGCTTATATTCTCAGGGATAAGAAAATATGCATATAAATTGTATGGATATGTACATGCAAAATACTTACTGGGTGCATGGAAGGTAACTTTAGTGTAAGGGGCTAAAATTCTAGCTATACTATCTAAAATCTAATAAGTAGTTGCCAATAAATTATAAGCTTTAGCAAGAGTATTTAAGTGTTTAAGTATTTATTACAAAGCATTAGGATCAGAGAGAAAGGTAAAAATCTAACTATTTCTAAGAGACCCTATCATCCAACCCACCATGGTGAGGTCAGGAACCAAAAGAGAGACAGAACCCCATTACCCACATCTGCTCCCTATTCATGTCCTCCTCCCAGAAATGGGAGGCTCCTCAAGTTGATTGGCTGGTAGCCTTGATAGACAGTACCCACAATCAAATGTCACTTTCTGACGCTCAGGACCTTGACCACATGGCTTGCCCTCAGAGGCCTTCTACTCATAGCGGAGTTTTGCTACAGTAAGTCTCCAGCAGGTGGTATCATTCCAATCATTACATCAAAGAGGAGAGCTGAGAGAACTGGGAAAGATCTACAGAAAGTGTCATTTGAGTTAGATCTTGAAGGAATTCTGAGATTTTGAGAGGTGGAGGTTTGGATAGAAGGCATTCCAGGGATGAGTGACAGCTTGGGAGCCTGCCATGGGAAACAAGGGCCAGATACAGGAGATGGAGACTGGTATGTGAAGAATAGCAAATGGGCCCTTGTGATTGGATGGTAGAGAATGGGAAGGAAAGCAATGGGTCAGGCTGGACAGATGGGAGGGGTCAGGTTATGAGCTTTAGATGCCATACAGAGGCTGGGCAAGTCACTTAACCTCTGTTTGCCTCAGTTCCTTTATCTATAAAATAGGGATAATAATATCACCTACCTCCCAGAGTTGTTATGAAGGTCAAATGAGGTGTTGGTAAAGTCCTTAGCATAGTGCCTGGCACATAATCGGTACTATATACTTCCAAGTTATTATTATTATTTTCATTACTGAGACCTAGACTTTAGGAAAATCACTTCTGCAGCTATGTGGTGGGATTGTAGTGGTAGGACAGGAGTTTGGGAGATCAATTAGGGAGCTGTTGCAACAATCCAAAAGAGATGTGCTAAAGGCTTGAACTAAGGTGGTGGCCTTGTTAGCAGATATATAAAGGAATACATATGAGACAAAACCAATAGAGAATTGTTGTTGTTTCAAATCTAGTTACTAAACGTCATTTTGCCTATCTGCTGACAGAGTAGAAGTAGATGCCCTGGTACAATCCTCCAAGTGCCACATCTTAGTTACAGCTCAGAACCACCTAGAATGAGAGCATTAATTAACTCTACCAATTCCTGTTAAAGTGTCACCCTTTTTGATGGTTTTGAAAAGTGTAAAAAAAAGAAGTGTTGGCAATATGAAATAAACTCAGTTTTAGAAATGGTTCTGGGGAAAACACGAATATCCATATTTATGAATCCTAAATACCAAATTCAGTCTTTGGATTAAAAAATGAAAAATATCTGTCTTTTTTGTCAATATAGAGACTCTAAGAGAGTGAAAATTGAAGTAATATAAAACAAACTTAGCATGAGCAATTTGGGGAGCTGTTTGTCTCCTTACTTAACCTTATTCCATCAGGCCCAATTTTGAAGGTTGGGAAGAAACAATAAAGCCCCAAATTGCCCATCCCATTATTCTAAGTATGGGCTGCTTAAAACATGAGAGTGCATTAGGAAGATTGCTCCTACACCACCAAGATAAGAGAAGCTGAGCATTACTGTCAACCACAATGGAATCAAAGAGGCAGAAAGAGTTTGAAGAGGAAGACTATTCTCCTTTAGAGAAAGGATGCCTATCCTGAATCCATTTTTAAATGTGATTGTTTGCTTGATCTACTGAGCCAATTGCTGTTTGTATTATAGGGTTCTTGATCTCTCCCTTTTTTGAAAATTGGAACACTCATTCATCTTCAATCATGTGCTATCTCTTTGGTCTTCATTACTAGAAGGACCAATGGATAAAGAGTTGGGCCTGGAGTCAGGAGGACCTGAGTTCAAATTTGACTTCAGACACTGACTACCTGTGTAACCCTGGACAAGTCACTTAATGGTTTGCCTCAATTCCTCATCTGTAAAATGAGTTGGAGGAAATGGCAGATAACTCCAGTATTTTTGCTAAGAAAATCCCCACTGGGGTCATGAAGAATTGGTTACAACTGAACAACAATAAATCTACCAATTGTTTACCATATTAGAAATCAAATTTTCCAAGTTTTATTAGGAATATAGTTTTGACCGCATGGATCTCCTGAAAGGGTCTCAGCGACCCACAGTTGTCTGTAGAGTGAGAAAAAAACCTAGACCTTCATCCTACCTCTGACACATATTGTCTGGGTGAGCTGTTCTCTAAGCCATGAAAAAAAATATTATACTATTATATTAATAACTAACTATTGATTTGCAATCCACTCCTTTCCCTTCTATTTTCTGTTAAGTCCCAGCTCCTGAAAAGGACAGTTAGTATCTGACAGGCCTGGCTGAGGGATGAGATTGATCCTAGCCCTCAAGGCACATGCTCCTTAATTTTGGGCAAGACCCTATCCAACTAGGTGACCTAATTTTTGTTTAGAGTATAAGGAGAATCCAGTCTGAGTGAGCTTTTACCTGAAGGAAGAACTCCCTGTCCTTGATCACCTCAAGTGTTCCTGACTTTAGACCTACAACTCTACACTGTGGTACAACCCAGCTTCCATCAGTTTGTAGATCATTCCACAATCCCTCATGCTTAACTAGTCTTATATTTTAATGATATTATTCCAGTGATGCAGCCTGGTCTCATGTCATACAATACCAGTTTCCAAGAAATAAAAGTTAGTGGTCTCCCAAAGGACAATGGAGATGTGAAAGCACTATGACTTGTACAGCAAAGGTACTTGAGAAATGGTTTATTGAACTGAGGTGACTGGCAGTTGTGAATAATGGAGAATAACACCAGAAGAAGAAGTATGGAGGATGTCCGTGGGGAGAAATACAACTAACAAAGTAAGTGGACCTCGATGGTAAAAAGAGAGAATATGCCACTCGTTCCACTAGTATCCATGCCATGCTAACAAGAAGGCCTTAATAACATTAAGTGGATGCCCTATGGCAAATGGAATCCAATCAGCTTCTCAATAGGGTGTAATAATAATTGTAATAGCTAGTATTTATATAGTGCCTACTATGTGCTAGGCACTATACTAAGCATTATCTTATTTGATCCTCCCAACAAACAACACTGAGAGGTAAATGTTATCATTATCCCTATTCCACAGTTGAGGAAACTGAGGAAAATAGCTCTTAAGTGACTTTCTCAGGGCCACATAGCTAAGGAAGTGAATGAGCTTGCATTTGAACTCAGGCCTTATAACACCAGGCCCGGGGTTCTATCTATTGTACTGTGTAGCTGCCTCTTGGATTTAAGAAAGCAAAAACAACCAAGAGTATTCACATTAGTGAGAAAACATCCATTACACTATCTAGGTACCTAGCAACAGTAATTCGTCATCATCACCATTACCATCACCCCTGCAATATTTTACCCAAGGACATGAACCCTAAGAAGTACTTAAGGCCACTCCATACCTAATTTTGTTCAACTAGAGAAAAAACAAATTCACAGATGAAAATAATTTTTGAATAAGGTGAGGCAGCTTACTACAGTGGATAGAGTGCTGTCCTGGGGACTGTGAATTCTAATCCTTGCTCTACCACTAATTAGCTATGTGACTTTGGGACAAACATTAAATCTCTTTGGGTCTCAGTTTCTTTACATCTGATGGAATGAGCTTCCATCAAGAATGGTCTTCAATTACCCAGCTTCAACCCCCACCCCATCCACTAAGCCTGGTGAGTTGCTATGCATGTAATAGGCACTGAATATATATTTGTTAAATTAATGAGGGAGATTAGATCAGATGATCTCAAAAGTCCCTTTTGTTTTTCAGTTTTGATTGTGATATAATACACGATTACTCAGAATTCTCCTCGAGTCCTGGCCTTATTAAATTCTATTTATAAAGTCAAATATACACTGAAATAAATATTTTACATATACTGGGGTTTTAGTACCAAGTGTGTATGAAAAGTACATTGGGATTTTAGATTCCAACCCTGTCCCCTCACCTAACACACACCACTCCCCAAGCATATTGAACTCAACTGAAAGTCAGTTACCACCATCAAATGGACATTGAATGCTCCTGATTTTCCAGACAAATGGGAGAAATAGATCTGGCACAGTTCACCAGCATTATAAGGTGACCAACAACAGCACCGGTGAAAAGGATAAAGAATAAAAACAAAATGTCACATCAAGTCACCAAGCATTCATTAAGCACTTACCATGTGTCAGGCACTATGTTGAATGCTGGGGGTATAAACATAAGACAAAAAATCGGCAGTCATCCTCAAAGAGTTTACATTCTATTTGGTGGACACAATCAAACTATGGAATTTACTGGCATTGGATTGGAAAGGAGGCAACGTCTGCAGAATTAAGGACAGTTGGTCTGAGCCCCTCCTCAAAATGAAGGTTCAAGGAAGAACTCACCATTGGGAGAAGAAACCTGCTCTCAGGAGTGAAAGGAAGAATGGAACAGAGGCAGAGTGGTAAAGAAAAAGGGATAAACTATTTGGGAGGTAAATGAAAGACAAAGAGATGAAAGAGAAGCAGGCAAGGCCATCACTTGTATTTTTGTTGCCCTAAGTAAATTAACAAAATGAAATGTTGGTTAGGTAGAACATACCTACACACATCTGATCAACCATTTGTGGGAGAAGGAAGAGAGAATATAAGGAAGCCTCTTGGGACACCACTGCATTGTGGGAAGAGGTCCCAGACACTGGTTTAGAAGGGGAAATCTGGGCACTTGACTCACATTTATGTGCCCTCTAACTTCCAATGTCTTCAACAAAACCTGCTCACTCAGTTGTCCTTAAAGCTATGAAAGAAGGACCGCAAAATGAAGGATAAAAGAAGGCAGAGACATTATTCAAAGTCTATCCAATGAATGAATAATAATAAAAAAAAAGTGTTATTATGTCCCAAGTACTACAGATACAAACATAAATGGAAGATAGTCCCTACTGTGGATCATTTACAGATTGATTGATTGATTGGTGGGGTAATGAGGGTTAAATGACTTGCCCAGGGTCATACAGCTAGTAAGTGTCAAGTGTCTGAGGCAGGATTTGAACTCAGGTCCTCCTGAATCCAGGGCTGGTGCTTTATTCACTGAGCCACCTAGCTGCCCTCCTGTAGATCATTTATTATCCTAGAAGTCAGAAAGACCTAAGTTCTAACCTTACCTCAGATGATTACTAGCTGTGTGACCTTGGGCAAGACACTTAGCCTCTCTAGGCCTCAGTTTCCTCATCTGTAAAATGGGGATAACATTATCACTTACTTCACAGGGTTTTTGTAAGGCTCCAATGAGATAACATGTGAAGTGCTTTGCAAACTTTAAAGCACTATGTAAAGGCTAGTTGTTGTTATATACAAGAAACTAGCATTTTAATATGGGAATGAAATATACATTGGTGAATGAGAATTGGTTTCTGAGAAGTCACAGGGATGGCGACAGGGTAGATAACAAGAAGATAGCTGGGATGGAATGTGAATTCTTTCTGGGACTGGCTAGAGTGGGACCTGTAAGTTTGTTCTCATATATTCACTAATCACGCCAACATGATTCCAAGTCAGGAGAGAATTAAATACCCAAGGGATTTGTCTTTAGAGGTCTGTTGATAATCTGGATGGGGCAGTCATTGGATGGAGGGCAAAATGATGGTCTGGAACTACAAGGAAAAGAATCTATGCTGGCTTTATTGTTCTCTTCTTGAGCCACAGTGTAACATTTTCTGAGGTACAAATAAATCTAGCATTAACTGACATTTACTCTGTCCCTACCATTACAGACTAATCATTTATTGGTTCATTATTATTGGGCTGGTTGAAATAGAAGCACCTAGTGCTATACGGCTATGCTGTGAATCACATTCTTTTTTGCAGAACTAAAGTTTTGGTGACCCGGAGTCAACACGAAGATACATGGTGGTCATAAAGAGGCTGTAGCATATTCCCAATGACAACTTACCTAGAAATAATGTTTTACCAAATATAATCTGTGACATCAATTGCCAGAAAAGAGAAGAGCTACTTTGGTAATGAGAACAAGGAATAAGCAAAAGAACAAACAGCAATAACAAAACCAGACCTAGTTGAGCCTTTGGAATATTAAAAGGTACAGAGAGAGGCCTCCAGTGCATTGGACATATCCTCTAGATAGGGTAAGGGAAATAAACAAATAACAATATCTCAGGAAGAGAAGGGTTAGGTGTGCATTTCCATTCATTCATCCAGTTAGTCAAACAGTGATTAAACACCTACTATCTGCTGATCAATAAGATCACAGATCCTTCAAAGACAAGGAAGGTATGTTTTTAAATAGCACCTGATTAAGGATTAGACTTCTTTTAGCTTGTAATAACAGATTTTAGATGAATTTTAATTTTAATAAATATTTATTATACATTTCAAAGTGGAGCCTTGTGTTTGTTCCCTCAGAACAGTTCGTTAATTTATTACGCCTTTCAAATCAGTGAAAGCTTTAATTTATTTCTATTATGAGTAATTTCCCTTATAATTCTAGCATGATCATATATGCTGAGACTATCTTTTTTTAAGCCTCAGAAGCTCTCGGCATAAGCCATTACCAGAGCAATTATTTTATAAAGAAATGTGCAGGGTATATAACTATGACTTTTAAGAGCTTTACCTCCCACCTGTTCCATTCCTAAATCTTTGGCCATGCATGGAACAGAATGGTTCATATAAGGATGGAACCAGTGACTTTTTATCATTATTATTCTGTTCCAACCACCTTAGGTAACCCTCCATAGACATATTGAAGTGATATTGAGTATTGATTTTCTTTTTACTTTTCAATACATGTGTTCCTTGTTGGAATAGGTTCTGAACAGGAGTGCAGGAGCTATCTTAAATTACACCCACATCCATTAAATGCTACACTATTGTAAACTGTTGAATGTCTCTCCATAGTGATGATACATTCCCTTCTCCCTCTTAACATTCTCCCATTAGCACAAACATTTGGGTGCACAGAGACACATACACAGACACAGAGTGTGCACAGAGTCACCCACACAATTCTTATGGTAGGCTTAGACAACACCCTATAGCATTAAGGCACACATTGTCAAGACATTCGGTGCTGATGCTCTACTATTGTTCATGATATGCTTTCTTTTTCTCTCCCTCTAATTAGTTTTTCTTTGACAGTCTTGTTCCTTTTCTTTTATAGCCATATTTTCCTCTTCTTTCTTCCTTCCCTTCATTAGGTTTTTTTAAAATTGTACCTCACAGACATTGTTTAACCAAAAAGTGTACAATGACCCACAACTTAATCTATCACACTGGACAAATAAAAGAGGAATAATTATTCCCATGGTTGTGAAAACACATCTTGGCTTTAAGTCTTTAATAGCTATACCTTAAAAGACCATAAATTTTTTTTTAATGAAGTATATAGCCCCTTCAGTAAGGAGCCCTAATTTCTAATTCAAACTCAGTCTTTATCTAGCTCTTGATTTTAAGATACTCAGTTTCTGGGGCAGCTAGGTGGCGAAGTGGATAAAGTATCCGCCCTGGCTTCATGAGGACCTGAGTTCAGATCTCATCTCAGACACTTGATACTTAGTAGGTGTGTGACCCTGGGTAAGTTAATTAGCCCTCATTGACCCACAAAGAAGAAGAAGGAGAAGAAGAAGAAGAAGAAGAAGAAGAAGAAGTTATGTAGGAGGCAAAAAAAGGGGCTAACAGAAAAACCTAAGACCCAAGCTCTAATTCAGATATTAGCTCTAAAAGGGATTCAGATCCGAGTTAATGGATAACTTCTTCATTAATATAAGTCAGGGCCTAGCTTCTTGGGTACACATAGTAATCAGTACCCATAACAAGATCATAACAAGAACATAAAGGGTCAGGTGAAAAAGACTGTAACAATAACAATGATATAGTGACAGGCTATAGAAAATCAACCTAGAAATAAATGAAAAATGAAGATATTTTTAAACTAGCCATGGGAATCAGAAAGAGATGTGCAGAAATGTCCAAACTTGTTCCCAGATTCACCTTATGATGTGTAAACTCCCAAAACACACCTCCACAGAAAAAGGTTCCTGCCTCTGGGGTTGACTTAGGACCCCAGGAATTCCAAATTAGGCTAATCCCTCCCCTGTACCTCCCTAAGGTAGAGATTATTATGAGACTGATAATCCATACTCATATCCACACTCTAAATATAGCTATCTTTTCTTTCCCTATTCGAGAGATACCTTTCCACTTTTCTGGTTCCCTCCCTGTGTTCACTCACAGTATTGCAATGAAAATTGGGAAACTGAGTCACTGAGTCTTATAATTCATTTGGGACAACTCACAATCAATTTGACCCTAATTCCATCCCACATCAGAAGAAGAGACTCACAGTTTCTCTGGACTCCTCCTCTTACTCTTCTTCCTCCTTCTTCCTCTTAGTGAATGAGATCCAGTAGTCTAAGATTCCTTCTAGCTCTGGATTCCCCCAACTCTAACAGTGTCTCTGGTGTTTGAGTGAATGGATCTCCCTTTTTCTGCCTATCTTTCCCTAGTTTATGTCTCTGACTCTCTGCTTGTCATTTTCCCTATATTATTCCCAACATAGAACTATTTAATAAATTCAACATGTAATTTTAAAACCTTTAAAATTTTATAGTTCCTCCTTTTTAATTTAAAAAGGAGATGAGTAGAGTGTTTCATATTTATCTAAATTTGCATTATACTTATATGCCTTGGTTAAGAAAAAATAATGAAAGTACAACTTCTGCTTTCTGCTACCGGTTTTAAGGAAAGAGAAATTAACGAACTCTATTCTGTTGTTTAGGCTGATGATTCCCCAAGATAACCAGTACATAAAGTTACATTCTGTCTCTTGCCTCCATGCTTTTGCACATGCCCATGTGTACCCCCTCCCCACCAATATGCTTCCAGAGACTAATGAGATGGTTGCTTGCCTGAGGAGGGAGTTATCTATTGATGGGGTTTGGGGTTAGGAGAGAATGGCATCCTTTGTCTTAAGTCTGTAAGTACCGAGAAATGGTTGGGACAGAGAAAAGGCTAAGACCAGAGTTGCACTGCAGACAGGTGGGGCATCAGCCACCAGAGGGCAGCATGCAGAGCCCAGTATGAGGGAATGCTAGGGAAATTCTTTCCATTTTGACTTTGCTGGCAAATAGCTGCAGGCATCTTCTTTCTTTCCCTCATTCCCTTCTTTCTGCAGATAGAAGTTTGGTTCTGTTTGGCCTTTTCTTTTTGTTTAGTTGGAGATTTGTCTTAGAGCTTTCTATTTCTGTTAAAAGGGCTCAAGTCCTTTGACTGTGCAACAGTATTGTTTGGTAAGCTTGGTTTCTTTAAATTAAGAGGGTGATTGGGTTTTTTTTTTTCATTGTTTTACCATGACTGTAAATGCTACCTAAGTGTACTAAGGATGTGCTAAGAATGGGGGTAAGTGGGCAAGGGGAGCAGCCCTGAAGAAGTTTTATTTTTTATTTATCTGTCTAGTTATTTGTTTGTTTGTTTATTGCAGGGCAATGACGGTTAAGTGACTTGCCCAGGGTCACACAGCTAGTAAGTGTCAAGTGTCTGAGGCTGGATTTGAACTCAGGTCCTCCTGAATCCTGGGCCTGTGCTCTATCCACTGCACCACCTAGCTGCCCCCTGAAGAGGTTTTATATTGGACAGGATATAAAAGCTGAGATTTCCCTACTAGAAAGTGGTCAATACACCCACCATTGGCGGGTGTATTTTATGAGCCATTTATTTTTTATGTTTCATAGTTAAAAGTCCCAAGGGCAGAATCACACCAGAACCTAGGGCTTTCTTTCTTAGCCTCAGATCACAGACCTGTCTTTTATTTCTATTGGCTCTTGTCACCCACTTTGGCTCCCTGCCTAGCAGGACCATAACCTGGCTAGCCATAGCTCCTCACCCCAGCAGAGCCCAGGGCAGGTGGGTAGAAATTTGTGAAGTTCTGGTCTGGGAATAATTGAATAAGGACACAGACAATGAGCTGCTAAATTAACACCTAGGGACTTCATCTGGAATGCCCTCCTTCTTCATCTCTCCTTGTAATCCTTAGCTCTATTCAAGTTTCAGCCTAAGTACCACCTCCTACTAGAAATCCTTCCTGATACCTCCAGTCATTGATGTATGTTTGTGTGTGTGAACATATGTCATGGATGAGTGTATTTGTATAGTCATTATTTCTCTCAAGTAGAATGTGAGCCTTTTGATAGCAGGAATTATTTTTATTTTTATCTTTTTATCCCTAATGGATAATTACATAATGGACAGAGGGGCAATTTTATAGTCTGGAACAACTAGGTATGAGTTATGCCTCTGCCCAAATTTTCTGTGTGACAGAGAAAGCAGCTTAACCTTCCTTCTTCCAGATGATTCTCTAAGACTATAAGTTGCCCAGAGAGAAAAGGGGGGAATATCTGGTTACCCTTACTTTAGGTTCGGGGGTCTATCCACTACACCATCCACTATATCGTTTGATTAAGTACTCTCTAAGTGGCTGATACTGTACTAAGTATTGGCAATACGAAGACAAGCAAAAAGAAAAGCAAACCCAGCCTTCATGGAGTTTACATTTTAATGGAGGAAGCCAACACACAAAAGGGAAGTGAAAAGGTGGGAAGTGAGGCTTTATGCACGGCTCATTCTGGAAATTCTCAAGTAGAGGTAGGAGGGGAATGGAGATTAGCTGGCCTAATTACCTGGCTCCTTCCACAAATGGAGACCAGAAGGAACTCACCAATGGGAGAAGGTGATTGGAAGGGTAAAGGGATGTTCCAAGGTGAGAAGCCAGACCTAAGGAGTTTAGAAAAGAAAGAGACAAGAGGAAGTAGATGTACCAACTCTAGACAGCTTTCCCAAGGAATTTAGCCATGAAGGGGAGGAGACATGTTGGACAATGTGTAGGTAGGTAGGGATGGATCAGTTTAGGATTTTCTGAGGGTGGGGGAGACACAAGGATGCATGTAGGTAGCAAAGAGAGAGCCAGTAGATAGAGATTAAAGATTAGTGAGAGAGTGGGGAACATAAAGGAGAAATCTACTGGAGGATATGGGATGGCATGGGTTTATTTTTACATGGAGAGTAATTTGCCTTGGCAAGGAGAAGAGTTGCTTCTTCATCTGATGCAAGGGTGATGGAAGAAATGATGGATGACATCTGAGTGATGTAAAATGAGGAAACTGGGAAATGAAGAAGCTCCTTCAGTGAATATGCTCGTTTTTTTTTTTTTTCAGTAAAATAGGAAAGATTTTTCTTAAAGGATGAGAGAAGGGGGGAACCATGGGAAGTTTGAGAAGGGATAAAAATATTTGGAAAAACTGCTTTGGTGAGTGGGATAGTGAACAGATTAGAGAGAAGTAAGAAGATTGACTGTTGAGGTTCTGTAGCATAAATTTGTAGTGGACACAGTCATCACCATATCTTGATTTTCTCCAACTCTACTCAGTGGCCCTTCAGTATGTGAAAGCAGTGAACAAGAGTGAAAGCAGGGGACACATGATTTGGGATCAGATAAGAGAGTAAGGGTCTTGAAGGTAGAGGACAGAGAAGATTGTACTGGTTTACCAAGGGTCAAGATAGGGAAGGGAAGTGGGTGTAGCCAGTGCAGGGGTGACAGCCTCAGAAGAAAGAGGACTCTCAGAGGAGCTGAAAAACTAGAGGTCATGGGGAAGATAAAGCATAGTATTAGGGGTCATAATGCAGAAGAAACTGTGGAATGGAAAGAAAAGGCTATGATCAAATGAAAGAATCTTGGAGTTCATGACTGTGGAAGTGGAGCACTTGTGAAGTGAGGGCAAGATCAAAAGTGTGCCCATTTCTGTATGTGACTGAAATGGAGTGAGACAGTAATTCATGGAAAATGAAAAAAAAAGAGAAACTGGGAAGTAAGAGTGCTTGAAGGAATATCAACATATATATTGGAGTCCCTTAGTATGGGGTATTCAGGGAAGACTAGCATTTCAGGAGTGAGGGCTTGTCAAGCCCCATCCACCTTTGGTGTCCATCTGTCACCTAAGTCTCACCTGTGGCTCCAAGTAGCTGTAACAGTGCAGTGGCCACACCAGGGTAAAACCACCTCAGTAGACTGGCTAAATCAGATAGAAGGTAACTAGGAAGCCTTAACCCATTGGGTAGTTAGGGAGATGTCTATCCTAAACTTGTGAAGACCTCCTGGAAGAATGGGCAGATGAGAACTATTTTTTCCAGAAGCCATGAAAGCTGTTGAAGCAAGGATTGTTGAGCTCTTACAGCTTGTTCAAGATATCCAATATGCCAAGGTCATCCCCTCCATCCTGGGCTATTTCCAGCTAGTTGCCTTGACTTTTGTCTTGCCATTGGACTTAGATGACTCTTGAAGAGAGAGTAAGACTGACAACTTTGGGCAACACTATCTCACTTAAATCCAATTCACACACAATTCAAGACATAACCCATACCCCAACATTGTAATGTCTTTGGCCTGCTTTGAAAATGAACAACAAGGATTAGGGTAAGAGTTGCGGGGGGGGGGGGCAAAAAGACCTGGAGTCAGGCACTGTAAGTCACTGCTGAAAGAAGTGTAACCTGGAGGTCAAGAGATAAGAGTAAGCAGAAGCTCCATAAAGTGATAGATATGGATTGAGTGAATCCTCTTTAAAGGGGGAAAGGTTAGTGAGTGATAGTAGTATAGGGAGAATCTGGAAATAGTGATGGAGAACAAGGAGTTTTTTGAACTCTTCCCATGATCAGTAAGTTAGGAGTATTTGTGAAAGTACAATTTGTGGGGGCAGCTAGGTGGCGCTGTGGATAAAGCACCAGCCCTGGATTCAGGAGGACCTGAATTCAAATATGGCCTCAAACACTTGATACTGTAGATCATTTATTAACCTAGAAGTCAGAAAGACCTAAGTTCAAACCTTATCTCAGAAGATTACTAGCTGTGTGACCCTTGGCAAGTCACTTAACCCTCAATGCCCCCCCCCCAAAAAGTACAATTTGTGTGATATGAAAAGTAATTTGCTCCTTATTAGGAAAGAACTGGTTTTCAGTGAAAGTCAGAGATAAAGCCAGAGATAGAGTGACAAAGAATGACAGAGACAGAGACAAACAGAAACAAATAGGTCAGACATATTGAAAGGGGGGAGGGAGGGAGGGAGGGAGGGAGAGAGAGAGAGAGAGAGAGAGAGAGAGAGAGAGTCAGTCATTCTAGTCATTTTAAAGATGTAAGAAGTTGCAGCTACACAGCCAGTGGGAAGATACTCCTCTTACCCAAATAGTAGCAGTATGCAGAATGTTTCCTTCCAGAAACAAATCCCTACATGGATGCTTCCATCTTAGAGCATCTTGACTTGCACCAAACCTCTATTATCTATGGAACTGCAATCTCACAGGTATTCAGCCTGCCTCCAGTAACAGAGATCATAGTCCTACAATATCTTGTCAAGAGGATGATACAACAGCCAAAAAAACTGGATGTACTCTTTGTCCAAATTAAAAGTACCAATAGTTAAGGGGACAAGAGTTTCCCTGTATGTCCTGGTAAGAACACATGAGATTATGACGTTCAGTACTCATTTCTCTTGGAATGACATTTTAAGAAGGATATTGATGACCTGGAGAATGTTTAGTGGAGGGCAACTGGGATAATGAAGGTCCTCAAGTCTATGCCATAAGAATATTTAGTGAAGGAAATGGAATTTTCAGCCTAGAGAAGAGAAGATGCTGGGGAGAATTAAGAAATGTTTGAAAACACTTGAAGTTCAGTCACAAGGAAAGGAAATTATTTTTGTTCTTATTGGCCCCAGAGGACAAAACAATGAGGGGTGATGCTGCTGAGAGGCAGATTTCAGCTGTTGTTGTTTAGTTGTGTTCAACTCTTTGTGTCCCCATTTTGGGGTTTTCTTGGCAAAGATAATGGAGTGGTTTGGCATTATCTTCTCCCACTCACTTTACAGATGAGGAAACAAAGGCAAATAAGGTTAAGTGACTTGCTCAGGGTCACACAGCTAGTGTCTGAGGCTAAATTTGAACCCATGAAGATGAATGTTATTGATGCCAAGCCCAGTGTTCTATAAACTGTGTCACCTAGCTTGCCCAGGTTTCAGCTAGGTAGGAGAAAAAAAAATGTTCCTAACAATAAGAACTATACCAAATTGGAATGGTTGTATTCAGGAAATTGTGTATTCTTCCTTCATGAAGATAGTCAAGAAAAGATTCAGTGAGCCTTTGTTAAGGATGTTATGGGGGTGAGAGGTTATTCAGGAGTAGGCTGGACAATTCGGGGGACACTCCCAATACTGTTGTTCTTTGAGTCTTGTTTAAATTTTTCTTAAGTCTTCCATACTGAATGTGCATGGCAGGCTGTCCTAAGCCCAAGAAATATATAAAAGGACCACATAGCCCATGATTGAATGAAAAAGGGGACTTGTAGATAATAAATGCAAAAAAATCAAAATAAATAGGAGACAGGATAGATATGTGAGTTCTCTTCAAATATTGAAAATAATAGCCCACAGAGAATAGAATACTTGGTACTTCCAGAGGACAGACCAAAGATTAGAAGGCAAAAGTTGTTGTTCAGTTGTGTTCAACTATTCATGATCCCATTTAGGGTTTCCTAGGCAAAGATACTGGGATGATTTGCTCTTTCTTTCTTCAGTACATTTTACAGATGAGGAAACTGATGCAAACAAGGTTAAGTGACTCGTCCATGGTCTTGTAAGTGTCTGAGGCCAGATTTGAACTCAGGGACATGAGACCTTCTGACTCTAGGCCTGACACTCTATCCACTGTGCCAACTAGCTTTCCCAGATCAGATTCTAAGGTTTTATCTTGTATTGGATTTAATTAGTTATTATATTGTATGTTATTAGATTAAAAAAATTTTAGCTAGATGGCTATACACAGCACATAGTAGGTGCTTAATAAATGTTTATTGATTGATGAAAGATTCAGCTGCAGGATTTGATCCTTGGGCTGTAATTTGCTATCCCTTGAACTAAGTCACACCCACTAACAGTGGGTAGCTTTCGAAGCTCTCTCCAAGGACTTATCTTTTTCTTCTATACAGTTTGCTTGGTAATCTCGACAGCTCCATTGCTTCAATTATTATCTCTATACAAATCATTTCCAGGTCTATTTATTGAGTCCTAACTTCTGTCCTCTAGTCTCGAACTTCCAACTGCCTAGTGCACATCTCTACCTGAATATTCCATAGAAATCATAAAGTCAACATGTGCCAAACTGAATTCATTATCTCTTTCCCCAAATTATTCTATCCTAATTTCCTTATTATTGTCAGAAGGTCTCACCATCCTCCCAGGCACCCAGCTTGGCAACCTTTGCAGCTTCGACTCTCCGTTTTCTCTTCCCCATATCCAATCTGTTGTCAAGGTCTATTAGTATTACCATCACATTTCTCATAACTGTCTTTTTCTCTCCTCTGAAACTGCCACCACCCTGGTTCCCTACAAACTATAGTATCAAATATAAAATCATTTGCTTGCTGTCCAATGTCCTTCATGACATCATTCCTTTTTTACCTTTCCATTCTTCTTTCACTCTATTCCCCTCCATGAAGTTGATGATCAGATGATGGTGGCCCCCTTGCTGTTTCTCCCAAAAGACATTGCATTTCTTGATTCCATTTCTTTTCATTGGTTATCTCTCTTTGCCTAAAGTCTTCTCCCTCCTTTTTTTCTTCTTCATGGTTACTAAGATTTCCTTCTAGTCTACCTTCTGCAAGAAACCTCTCACAATTATCTTTAATGATAGTGTCTTCTCTCTGAATTATCTTCAATTATACATATGTATGTATGTATGTATGTACAAAGTTGTTTATAGTCATCTTTCCCATTAAATTGCAAGCTGCTTGAGGGCAATGCTATTAAATATTAAATCCTAAATAGAAATATTAATATTGTTACTACTACTGCCACCATCACCACTTCTACCATTACCACTATTACTACTAGTAACAGTATTATTATTGCCCTATCAATTTTCTAGCACAGGCCTGAGCAGCTAATGAAAGCTCAGTTATGAAAAAGAACACCCCCTCCTACATTTGAAAATTAGCGGATACTTAAATGCTTTTTTATTATAATGGTTATACAGTCTCTATAGATCAAAATTACTAGGAAAAAAACATCACCACGTGGAGGAGGAAGCAGGAAATGCTATTAATTAGACATCTCTCTGTCTCCAAGAAGGACTTGACTTCAGCTGAATACTCCCAGAGGTAAGCTTCGAATGTACCACCATGAATTTGATCTTGTTGAAAAGCATTTGGTACCTTAAGAACTCCATGGAGGAGGACAAAACAAGGACCAGAATAGAAGAGACTGTGCTATTTCATAATTGGGTCTGAACAAATTGATCTGCAAAAAATACTTTACAGAAGCTATGCCAGCAAGGGAATAGCATTTTGTTACTTTCTCATCTATTTCCAACAAGTTAGGTACCCCTTACTATCTGCTTGCAAATAGTTATCTCCCCCACAAAGCAATACTGATCCAAGGCTTGAGATTTATAATTGCTCCAACAAGTGGGAAGAGAGGGAGGGCGTTGTCAATGAGAACTAGCTGGAGTATATTTTGTTTTGTTTTGTTGTTTTTTTGTGGGGCAATGAGGGTTAAGTGACTTGCCCAGGGTCACACAGCCAGTAAGTGTCAAGTGTCTGAGGCCGGATTTGAACTCAGGTCCTCCTGAATCCAGGGCTAGTGCTTTATCTACTTTGCCACCTAGCTGCCCCCTGGAGTATATTTTAAGTAGATAGACACTACTCCATTTTATCTAGGCTAATGGATGGGGGATTACAAAAAAAGTAATTAAAATAAAATCATTTCTCCATGTCTTTAGAATACAGTGAGATATAATATTGATTTCAGGAAACTGCTGGTGAAATATATCTCCCTCCTTTTGGTAAAGATGTGGTGAACCATGAGTCCAAAGTGAAGGATACATTGGAAGGCATGGCCAAAGCATTAGTTTTTTTGTTTGTTTGTTTAACTGTATAGAATTTCAGGAAGTATTCAATTCCACTGGGAGGTAGTGTGTGGTGGTGAAGGAAGCAGCTAGGTGATATGGCAAGTAGAGTCTGGGACTTAACCATCAGGAAGATCAGCTTTTAAATCTTGTTTCACACATCCAAGTGTGTGACCCTGGGCAAGTCAATAAATGTCCTTCAGTATCAGTTTCCTTATCTGTAGAATGGG
Organism: Dromiciops gliroides; assembly: GCF_019393635.1. Lineage (NCBI taxonomy): Eukaryota > Metazoa > Chordata > Mammalia > Microbiotheria > Microbiotheriidae > Dromiciops > Dromiciops gliroides. Next base: position 736,326,937 of record NC_057861.1, read on the forward strand.
GGTGATAATAATAGCACCTACCTCCCTTGGCTGTCCTGAGGGTGCGATTTTTATCCTCATTCTGCAGATAAGGAAACTGAGACTCAGAGAGTTAAATGATTTGCCCAAGGTCACATAGCTGCAAAATTTCTGTAGCAGGATTTGAACATTGGATAAATCCACTGTACCATTTGATCTAGCAACCTGTCCAATAGCATTAAGGAACTTTATGTATGTTTGTGGTGTCAAATCCTCTAATAGTTAAAACTGAAATTTTTATAATAAATTTGTTATAGTTCAGTTGTTTCAGTCATGTCTGACTCTTTGTGATCCCTTTTGGGGCTTTCTTGGCAAAGGTATTGGAGAGATTTGCCATTCCCTTCTCCAGTTCATTTTACAGATGAGGAACCTGAGGCAAAGAGTGACTTGCCCAAGGGCATAGAGCTAGGAAATGTTTGAGGCCAGACTTGAACTCATGAAGATCAGTCTTCCTGACTGTAGGCCCCAGCACTCTATCCACTGTGCCACCTAGCTGCCCTTATGTAATATATTGACTTGCTAAATGGCATATATCTGAGTTTTACAATAGCAGCATGAAATAGTTGACAGAACATTGGACTTAAAGTCATGAGAATCTGGATTCAAGTCCTCCCTTAGACAGGTTATGTCACCCTGGGCAAGATACTTAACTTAATCTGTGTCAGTTTATGTATCTGTAAAACAATAGCGTTAGACTTGATGATCTCCTAATTCTGTTCTGCCTAATTTGTGATCCATTGAACTCTGAGTCCCATGAAAATTATTACCCCCCCCAACCACCCAAGAAATAAATAAAGTGAGACTCAGAGAATGAAGCTCATGAAGGTTTTGATTTTCATAGGGAGATTTGAACCTAGATGTTCCTGATTTAACACTCATCTACCGCCAAGGGAGCCTTTCAAAGACATGGGCCTTTCCTCATGAACTGTTTCCTAGAGAGAACCACAAATGTCCCATGGGAGACCCCTGCAGGGGAACTGATCTGTTCCCCATTTGTGGGCTCTCTGTTAGTTTAAGTCAGAAAAAAAAAAAAAGGACTTTGAAAAATGTATAAAACAGTCCTGAAGCCTTGACAAGTCCTTCTTACATCTGAAGCAATAAATATTGTGCTTGTCCATAATACCTTTGGTTCCAAGGCTCCTGGACTGATCTCTTTAATTTACTTCTGTAGGGAGGTTAATGGCTCCTGAGGAAAGTCCATGATAGACTCATAGCCCTTATTTTGATGGACAGATTCTGCAGTCTGGGAGGTTCTTAGGCAAACCTGCTTTGGAAGTAAAGTCCTTGGGCACACAACAGCCCTTCTGACCCAACATACACAAATAACAGCAGCCTGACACTCAGTTATGAGTCCAAGGGTAAAAAGTTAAGTAAGGGATTACTGGAGACTTAGAGAATACTTAGCTAATGTGTGAGAGCTGTCTTTAAGTATTTCAAGGGATGTAACAAGGAAGAGGGATGAGATTGGCTTTTTTTGGCCCAAAAGAAGAGAACTAGGAGTAAGACATATAAGTCTGGGGGGGGGGGAATTTGGGCTTGATAGAGGGAAAACCTTCATCATGGAGATATCCTAACACATGCATAGACTTCCTCTGTCAGGAGCAGTCCCCTCTTTAGTTCAAGAAAAGTCTAGAAAGCCACTCATCATGGATTCTAGATAGAGGAGGATCACCAGGGACAACTTCAAACTTTGGGAAGGAAAGTGAGAGGCCTGGAAACAACACCATACAGATGTCCCTTGAAATGTGGATGTTGAACCTGTGTTGGGGTAAACCTGTCTACTTAGAGCATTTGACAGGATGTCTTGCAAAAATGGGTTTAAATTGGTTGAGTTTAGCCCAGTGGGGTTTGTCCTGATTAGGGGGGTCGATCTATTGTTGGGGATGATAGAAGGTGGTTCTGCGTCACATTCAATGATAAAGGCTCTTTTCTTATTGGTCTGGGAGAAATATCTAAAAAGGGCAGTTCAGAGGGGAGGGAGAACCTCATTATTTCCGGGACCCCAATATTAAGGTACATCACCCAAATAATGCTCCGTATATCAAATTTTGGCCCTCACAATGAGGTCAGCTCTCAGACTCCACCCACTCACATTTAACTCCACAAGCATTTATTTAGACCCTGGTGATAAAAGGATAAATTTTAAAAATAATGATAATGGGGCAGCTAGGTGGTGCAATGGATAGAGCACTGGCCCTGGATTCAGGAGGATGTGAGTTCAAATCCAGGCTCAGACACTTAACACTTACTAGCTGTGTGACCCTGGGCAAGTCACTTAACCCCAATTGCCTCACTCCCCCCTAATAATAATAATAATAATAATAATAATAATAATAATAATAATAATAATAATAATAGTCCCTTTCCTCAAGAAGCTTACTCACCTTCTACAGAGATCCCTTCCAACGCTGGGATCATGTTTGTCTGAAGTGTTATTGGAGAGGGAGGAAAAGGACGGGATAGTTTCCTGCCCCAACTGATCCTATCTACCTCCCATCCATCTGTCATGTGTGTTATGTAGGGTGATATCTGAGGTTGGGAGCTATAATAGACAAAGCATGGGATTCAGCCTTTCCTACAATATGGTCACAAGTGAACCTGTCAATCTTCTCCCCTCTCTTCTCCAGACACACTGCCCCAAACCCCAAGGATAAGTGTCATTAACAAGCTGCCCAGAATCACACAGATATTATATGTCTGAAGCTTGAACCTAGGTTCTTATAACTGACATGCTATGTGGTGTTGGATTAGTCATTCTACCTTTATATTTTTCAGTTTTCTCATCTGTCAAATGGATAACAATGCTTCTTACACTGCAGATCTGCAGTTTGTAGTCTGGGAACTTTTTAGGCAGAGGTGCTTTGGAAATAAGGTTCCTGGGCACACAAGAGCCTTTCTTCCTGAGAGACTTAGTCATCCTTCAAGGCTCAGTTGAAGTGTCACCATGTACATGGGGCCTTTCCTGATTCTCTCAGTTTCTAGTTGTTATTTGGTCATTTTAGTTGTGCCTGACTCTTTCTGACTCCATTTAAGGTTTTGTTGGCAAAGATACTGGAGTGCTTTGCCATTTCCTTCTCCAGTTCATTTACAGATGAAGAAATTGAAGCAAAGAGTGATTTGTCCAAGGTCACGGAGCTAGCAAATGCCTGAGGCTGGATTTGAACCAGAAAGATGTCTTCCTAATTCAAAGCCCAGTGCTCTATCCACTGCACCACTTTGCTGCCCATCAGTTTCTAGTACCTTCTCCCCAAATCCTTTCGCATTTCTTTTCTATTTGGTATTTCCTAATCTATGTAGAAGTCATTTCTCTCTGACAGAATGTCAGCTACTTGAGGGCAGGGATGTCTTTGCGTTTGAGTTTGTATCCCAGACACTTAGCACAGGGCCTAGTACACAGTAGGTGCATACTATATGTTTTTGAATGGATGGAGAGATGGAAGGATACACATATTCTATTTCCCTCATTCCAGCAGATTCTCAATGTTGGCAATAGCATAGAAGCCCCATGCAAACAGCATCCTGCAGCTGTCTTGACAGGAGCAGGTTCTTTGACCTCCATACAGAAAACTCAGGGTTGGTGGCATCTGGCATGTATGAAGAGGATGTCACAGCCTGGCCACGGAGGCCCGGTGCTGCTCTGATTGCTACAGAAGGCAGGGACAGGGAACTGGGAGCTCACAGTTCTTTGCTCAGAGCCCGTAAAACTCCCCTCCTCAGATGCTGCCATCTGACAGGAGCTACAGAGTCGGCAAATCTAATTTCAGACTCCCTAGAAAATAAAAATAGGCCTCTGTGGTACAGCTGCAGGGAAGCTTTGGGGCTAATTCCAAAGACTTGGCAAGTGATGCTGTTTATTATGAGCTGTGACTAGTCAGGATTCTTGTACACAAATCAGTCCAGGCCTTCCTTAAGAGGAAAATGTCACCCTTGTTCTGACCTTCTTTTCCCAGTGCTGGGGCACGTGACTCCTCTTCTCTGGCTTGGGAAATGTCAGCTATGGAAGGTCACATGAGGCAGTGGGGTCTAATATAAAAAGAACACTGAGCTGGGAGAGAGGAGATCCAGGCTCCCCCACACCCCCAATTCTGCTGTGTGGCATTGGGCAGACCCAAGGACTTTTCCTCCTCTGTGTCCTAATTTTCACATCTGTCAAATGGGTTCAAACAGCATTTTAAGGGTGACAAAGTCTTTCCTATCAAAATCCCTTAGTGGTCTTCAATGTAAGAAGTATTGTGATTCATTTGACAGATGAGAAAACTGAGGAATATAAAGGTAGAATGATCCATCCAACATCACATAGCTTGTCATTTATCAGAACCTAGGTTCAAGTTTCAGACATTTAATAGCTGTTTGACTCTGGGCAATCCACTTAATTGCTGCCGGCCTCAGTTTCTTTATCTGTAAAATGCGGCTAATAATAGAATTTACCTCTTTGAGTTATTGTAAGAAAAAAATATTGGGGGTTTTTGTTTTTGTTTTGTTTTGTTTTCCTTAATGATATTTTAATTTTTTCCACTTACATGTAAAGATAGTTTTCAACTTTCAGTTTTATATGATTTTGAAGGAACAAATATTTGTATAACAGTTAGCCAGTACCTGACACATGAAAAATCACTTAGCCTGGGACAGCTAGGTGGTTCAGTGGATAGAGTCAGGAAGACCTGAGTTTAAATCCAATCTCAGACACTTACTAGCTATGTGACCCTGGGCAAGTCGCTTAAACCCCTTGCCTCAAAAAAAAAAAAAAAATCCTGAAAAAAAAAAAAGAAAGAAAAAGAAAAAAATCACTTAGCTGAAGCCACATCATTTTATAGAAAGGGATCTGAGCTCCACAGAGGGAAATGACTTTCCCAAGGTCACAAGGCAATAAGGGTCAGAGCTGGAATTCAGGCCCAGGTCTTTAATCCACCTCATTTGTGTATTCAAGGTATATATGCTATTTTTATTCTCTCCATTTGAGAAATAAATATGCTAAAGGAGCCAAATAGATAATATTTTCTGATTACTCATCATGGTGGGATTTTCCATGAGTTTTCTGTATCCATTATAAACACCCCCATCACTTCTCCAGGGACAGCAGCACCCCTGTCCTCCCTCCCCTGCTTTACTATGACCATGGATTAGGGGGAGAGAACGTTGAAGTTTAAAAACCTGAGGGAAATCTATGCCAGCTCAGTAGCACAGAATTAAGATGGTAGCTATGGCCCAGGAAACATAATAGAAATCAGCCCTAGATGTTGAATATTTAATGAAATTTGAGAAAATGCCTGTGGAAATGAGGCCAGTTAGGGAAGGACAAGAAAGTGAAGGCAAAGGCAATTTAGGCTATTTATATCAAGTAGGGATTAAGACCATCCATTACAAGGAAGGGGAGTACTTGGGTGGGGCTTTGTGCTTCACAAAGTACCCTTTTTTTGGTCTCATTTGCCTCACAATAATCTTAGGAGAGCAGGTAACATTATTTATGGGAGAAGCTAAGTGGTACAGTGGATAGAGTGCTGGGCCTGGAGTCAGGAAGACTCCTCATGAATTCAAATCTGGCCACAGAAACGTAGAGATGTGTGACCCTGGACAAGTCACTTAGCCCTCTTTGCCTCAGTTTCATCATCAGTAAAATGAGCTGGAGAGGGAAAGAGCAAACCATTCCAGTATCTTTGCCAAGAAAACCCCCAATATGGGTCATGAAGAGTTGGACACAAATGAAAAATGATTGAACAACTATATCCATTTTATGGATGAGGAAACAAAGCTTTTAAAAGGCCTTGCCCAGGGATACACAGCTATTGAATGCCTGAGGAAGGATTCAAATCCAGTTCTACATTACTCCAAGCCCAGTCTTTCATCCACTACACCTCACTAACTTTATTTACAAATAAATATTTAATCATTATTTTGAGATTTATAATGAGCAGAACAATGAGAAATTTAAATGTCCAGGCAGCTAGTTTATGAGCAGTGGTTAGAGTTCTGGGCCTCTAACCTAGCCTCAGACATGAGGGACATTATCTTTCTATTATAGTAATAACAAATCCTCAAATTAGGATTAAGGCCTTTTCTTATTATTTTCTCATTCAGGACTAGCCCTGTAGGTCAGTCAGCCAGTCTCTGAAGGACATGGCTGATTAATGAGATTGCCTTAGTCTTTGGGGATTATTTTCCTTCATCTTGGGCAGGATCTCCCCCAACTAGGAGACTATATTTCTGTTTAGAGTATAAATAGAATTGAATCTAGGTGAATTCTTGCCCCAAAGCAATGCACCCATGCCCTTGTAACCCTCCATTACAATTAAGGCTGACCCAGCTCATGAAGGAGAAAACCAACTAGAGTGGTCTGAGTACAGATGGATTCCTTTGTCCAGATTGTTGGACCCAGCTGAGTCTCATAATTAAGCCATGTTCTCAAAAGCAGGAGCTGAAGACATTTAGCCCACCTCCTCATTAATTGTTCACCAATTAGTGTTGATTTTCACCTGTCAGGGGCACTGCCTTTTCTAAAGTTACTGAAAGCATTCAGCGTCTGCATTGTTTTATCTTTGGTTATTGATTATTGGCTAACCTAATTACTACGTTGATTATTAATTACCCAGACATAGTTTCTCAGGTTTTTCATTCATCACAGACACTAATTGTGGCAAGTCACAACCTGTTTCACTCAGTTTCTTCACCTGTTAAATGGGGATAATAATAGCACTTACCTCCTAAAGTTGTTCTGAGTGTCAAAGGAGATAATAATTGTAGAATGCTTAGCACTGTATCTTACACAGTTAGTGCTATATAAATGTTAGCTATTATTGTTGTTGTTGTTGTTATTATTATTACTAAGTACAGAAACTCCTATGTTTGATTTAAAGATAAAAGAGAAAAACAGAGACAAATCCACCAAATAGACATGAGTAATATTTTTTCTAGCAACTAAGGGCCACGGGTTGCAATTAAACAGTGAGCCATCCATACTCATGCAAAACATCAATATTTCATGCCTCCATTTTGTAAATGGCTGTGTAGAACTGGCGCCAGCCTCTCCTTTCTGCAGAGTTGATTATTTCGGGCCACATTGTTCCTTCCAAAATTTGCTGCTTTTGATCTGTGTTTCTCATGTTCTTTTCTACTGCCAGAGGCATATTGTCATTTTCAATGAGGTGTCTCAGAGGGTACGTTCTCTCCCATCTCAATTAAGGGCCATTGAGGTGATGATTGGCTTCCATGACTAATTGGGCCATTCCTTTGGGTAAGGCTGTTTAGCTCACCTTTTATTTCTGGTGTCAGTAAGAACACCTCTTTGGGCTAAGTACTTAGGTGAAATGTAAGTTCCTTAAAGGCAGAAATTATTATTGTTGTTATTATTCTTACTATATCCAGTCCCTAGCAGAGTGCCCAGCACCCAATATACTAAATCCATGCTTGCTCAGGTGATTAGGAGAGGCAGTGTTCCACAGTGGACAGAATAATATGGTTGTTTTTTGTCCTTCATTCTTGAAGAGGACCATGACATTTGGGTGATGTCATGACTTGCAGGGAATTGGATTTAAGTGAGGGAGGGCTGTGCAAGGTAACCAACCTCACTCTCTCTTCCAGAGCCATCTGGGTCCAGTGGCAAAATATACATCAGAATGACTGAAGATGGCCCAGATTTTTGTTTTAAGGCAATTGGGGTTGAGTGACTTGTCCAGCGTCACACAGGTAGCAAGTGTCTATGGTGAGATTTGAACTCAGGTTCTCCCAACTTTAGGGCCAGTGCTCCATCCACTGTGCCACCTAGCTGCCCCATAATGAGTCATAGACTTGAAGACCTGGTTTCTCATCCTGCCTCTGACACTTGTTAACTGCATGATCCTGGGGAAATCATCTAATCTTCAGCTTCAGTGTCCCAAGATGGTCTCCAGGGTTTTCTTTCATCTCTGCATTGATGATAGCTCACATTAATTTAGTGCTTCAGTGTTTGCAAAACACTTGCAAAATCCTGATTTTACAGATGAAGAAATTGAGAGGTTGAGTCATCCAGTCACATACATAAGCAAATGTCTGAACTAGGATGTGAACTCAGACCTTCTTGACACCTTCCAGTGCTCCACCTCAAAGACTATAAATATAGAAGCCTTTGATGTAGAAAGAAAATGGCACTCATCAGGTCAGTGTCATCATTTTGCACAGGTCACTTAGGATTTCCCAGGGAAAACTTCTCTTCCACAGTTACATGCTGCATCTCTCTAGCTTTTTTTTTAAATCAGGTAATAGAGAAAAGTAATTTTAAATTCTACACTCTAGACAGTCAGTCAGTTATCTATTTTATGAGAGGAGATAAAGACAGCATATCCAGAACTGGGATACTTGTGGTCAAGTAGACTGATTAAAAACTTTCCCTTTTAATTTTTCTTTTTAATTTTCTGTTTCTAATGTAAAGATCCTGGGTGTGTGACAGAGTGTATGAGTAATACTTCTTAGGTGCATATTTATTATAGGTTTCCCCAACATAAAAAATAAAATAATAGGTTTCCAAAGTGTTTCAGAAATGCCAACTTATTTGTTCCTCACAACACTGAGAGATAGGTACTATTATCATGGACATTTTACAGATGAGGAAACTGAGGCAGAGAGAGGTTAAGTGACTTGCCCAGGGTAACTCAGCTATGGAGCATCTGAGGAAGGAATCTAATTCAGATCCTTCTGACTCCCAGGGCTGTGTGCTCTTGGATATAAACACACCAATCACCACTTACCTGCCCTGCCAGGTACCTGCCACCACTCCATTACTGTGAATATTCTCAGAAGTTACTAGAATTGCATTCTCTCTCTCTCTGTCTCAGAGATAGAGATAGTTCACATAGATCTAGTTAATATAGATATAGATTAGATAGAGAGATATATAGATATAGATACACACACATATAGATGTGGCTTCAGCAAATCAGGGAAAGATTTTCTCTATCCATAAATAGATATTTCTATAATCTATCTAGAAAGTAGAATTATCTTCCACCTCTTTCAACCTCGAAACACAAACATATATTTAAAGAAAAATTTGGATTGACATACAGGTAACTTATTAGCAACATCAACGAGGAAAAGAATGAGTCAGTAGTAGAATGAGGGGTCAAGGCAAGAGATTGTTGTGTTTGTACCTGAGAAATATTGATAGTACCCTGTTCATATAATTGTACCCACAAACATTTAGCTACAGAAGAACAAGCATCCACAAGACTATTGTATCATTCCAAAAATTCCATTTTCTTGAATTTTTCTAAACCTGAAGAACTAGACCGAGTCCACTCCAAGAATTACTTTTAAGTTTCCCATGAAAGATACAGAGCCATTACTTCTGTTTAGCAGTAGGCTATAGTTTGCCCTAGAGGGCCTTAGAGCAACAAGATTTCCCTGCAGGCTGTACCCTACGGAAAGCAACATAGCAGTCTCACATTTTACAAAAGGATTGCTGAGGAGAGTGACTCAGCACCCATCCATACCCCCTTCAAAAAAAGCAATGCTCACATTCTCCCAATTAGAAAGGACCTGAAAGTTCATTGAGTCCAACGCGCACCTGTCTGAGAATCCCCTCCACAACATTTTACTTTGATGAATGGCACTGCCCTCAAGAACCCAGGGCTGCCTCCAGGTTCTATCACAGCTGGACCTGAAAGCAGACATGGCTGGATATGTCTTAATATTGCAATCATAAGTAACCATGACACTCTATTTCTTGGGTCTTACCCATGCTTACCATGTCATCCCTTTTCACCTCTGCCTCGCTGGCTTCCCAGGCTTCTCTCAGGTCTCAGCTGAAATCCCACCTCCTGTAGGAGACTGTTCCCAGTCCCCTCAAATGCTAGTATCTTCCCCTATCTGATTGCCTTCCTTCTATTCTGTATAGATCTTATATGTAATTAATTTTGTACATGTTTTCTTCAACATTGGAATGCAAGCTTCTTGAGGGCAAGGAATATTTCTGTATTTGTATATACATCTACATACATATGCATATACATGGATTTCTCTCTCTGTCTCTCTGTCTCTGTCTGTCCCTATCTCTGTCTCTCTGTGTCTCTGTGTGTGTGTGTGTCTCTCTCTCTCTGTCTCTGTCTGTCTGTCTGTCTGTCTCTCTCTGTCTCTCTGTCTCTCTGTCTCTCTGTCTCTCTCCTTCCCTTGTTTCCTTAGTGCTTAGCACAGTGTCTGACACATAGTAAGCACTTAGGAAATGCTTGTAGAGTGACTGACTGATTCTTGTAACTTAAATCCTCAGTATGTGTTACTGAATAGGGCTTCATAGAAGAGCTGAAGAATTTGATTTCATAAAAACAAAAACAAAAAAACCCTTTCTATGAGAATTATTGACTGTTGCTGACATTTTAGCTCCTAATGATTATTCCAAGTCCTGACATTCAATCAGTTCACTGAGCTCCATTTTATCCTTGGCAAATTCCTCTTTGAAAATGAGAGATGGTAAATAAAGAGAGGGAATGTGAATTCATGGCAAGAGTTTGGATCTAGGAGTTGAGAGACCTAGGTTATAGTTCTGGCCCTAGTGCTAATTAGTTGTTTGATTAATTGTCTGGGTTTTAGGTTCTCATCTATGCAATGGGGACAAAGTGATAGAATGGAAATAAGTCAATCACTGTGCTAAGCACTTTACAAATATGATATCATTTGATCTTCACAACAACCTTGTAAAGGTGGTGATCTTATCTCCATTTTTACATTTGAGTAAAATGAGGTAGATAATGATGATGGGACTTGGCCTAGGGTTATACAGTTAGTAAGTGTGTGAGACTGGATTTGAACTCATATCCTTCTAACTCCAGGTTCAGTACAATATCTACTGTGCTACTTTGCCTCAATAGAGATAGTGATACATTTTTTATCTACTTTATTGTTCTCTTGTGAGACTCAAATAAGACAATGATAATGAACATCCTTTGGAAATTCTAAAGAACTATAGTTAAAAAAAAAAAGGATCACTAATAATAACAAGGCTTTTTCTACCAGGGTTCAACTGTATCTAGCATGCAGCATGTCAGTCTTACTGGGTGGGGGTGTGGTGGGGTGGGGTGGGGGTTCTCCACTTTTCTATATACTTCATACTGTAGAATAATAGGATTCTGCATCTCTAGCTGGAAGGAGCTTCAAAGTCCATCTAGTCCAACCATCTCATTCTACATATGAGGAAACTGAGGCAAAAGGAGGTTAAGTGATTAACCCAAGGTCACCCAATTAGTAAGTATTAGAGGCAGCATCTGAATCCAGATCCTGTGACTGCAGAACTATTTCTCCTTCTTCTAAACCACACCACTTTCCCATAGTAGCATTCTTGGCCTCTAAAACAAACAAACAGCTGAATGTTCAGAAACCATAATACTTATTTGGTGAATACACTCTTGGCTCACTCTCCCAGAGTCAGGCAACTCCATCTCCTTCTCAGAATTCTGGCGGTACCCCTGAGGGGTGGGGGTATCATCTCTAAAGCCATTGGCTTGAACCTCAATTCCAGGGGTGGTTCCTATACTATCCCCAGCAACTAACACCCCAGTTCCACTTAAATGCCTTGGTTACAAAATGATATTTACTCTAAAGATATAGTAATAATATGAGTAGAAACATATCGTCCTAGCATTTAAGGTGCACAGTCTCCCCTCCAGCATCTCAATCTCTGGGTAGAGAGTACTCAGACTTAGAACAGTTGGTTCTTGCATAGCATTGGTTCCACTAAGTTCATGTCCAAAGCAGGATCACTGCTGCATGAGTCATTATCTCAGCTATCCCTTGGCTGGGTCTGAGACATCACTTCTGTCTCCTTGGGACATTGATGCTAGACTGGCTATAAATTGTCTTATGAACTTGATTTCCAGACTAAGGTCTTCTGACTTTTTTAGAAACTCATAAGGTCCTAGCCTCCAGATTTGTGTCTTTCACTTAAAACAAAAGTACAAATACTGAGTTTAGCAAAAGATCAAAACTATTTTCACAGAGTTAGATTATCAGCCTTAGAAGGAGAGGGCCCAAGAATTTTCCCCTCTATAGTTTTGTCTTTAAATCCAGAAAAACTCAGCAAGAGTAGTGATCTACTAAGAGAGATGGAGACAAGGCTAACTAAAGCCTTCTGGAGAGGTTCCTAGTTTGTCTTGTTCAATGACAGCCAACCAAAGAAACTTTTGTCTACCACATGTTTAGCAGATCAGAGTCAGTTAAATCAGGCCAGTATATGAATAACCCTGCTCCAAAATAGCTCCAAGATATTACGTTGAACGTCATCAGAAATCTCCCAGAAACAGATTCCCCTGCCTATTCCACCTGGTAACATCATGCAACACACATGTCGGTTCCCCACTATGCTAATAATTTACTTTTAATGGCCTCTTCAAGCTTTAGACAGGACTTTCCATCATGATGATTCTGTGATATTGATGGGACAAATATGTAGCCTCATTCATGAATAGGTCTTAGAACTGTTCTTCAGAGTCACTAAGAATAATGTTAACCATGCTCCTGGGCCTTTGGGGATTAAACATTGCTAACACTTTGCTCTCTTCTGAGCAAATACTATCTTCTCACGACTAATACATTCAGCCAGAAGCCCTGAGGAGATGATTTTCTCTGGGGAAGTAAAGCTTACAGTAGGAAGAAGAGCTGGCAAATAAAAGCATCCTCAGTACTTAGGTTAAAGTCCTGCCCAGAGTTAATACTCTGTAAATGGTTTTGACTGGTTCCTTCAGCTCTTCCTCAGAGGAAGAACAAATACTGAGAGCCCACCAAAGAAGAATTCAGATCATCATCATAATAAAGATTTGTGGCATAATGAGAACAGAAACAATCACAATAATAGCACTTAGGTTTTTTTGTACATACAGTATGATAATAATCTGCTCATTAAGTATTAGTTATTTCAGTGATAAATATTGTGTTTTAGGGGCTGAGACAATCTTAATCTTTTTAAATTTTAAATGAATCACAAATCAATAAAACTTTATCAAACAGCTACTATGTGTCAGGCATTGACTGTTAAACTTTGAGGCCTCAATGCCAAAAATAAAATAACTCTGGCCATAGAGATACATAGTTAGGTGTGGGGGAAGGCAACAAGGAGACTTAGTTGTCTGTCTGTCTATCTAATCTGTCTACATATATCTAAATATATCTAAATATATATATATATATATATATATATATATATAATGTTTGCAATATAAACATATCTAGCTATAGAGATATACATACATGTGTACAGAAAAAATAAATACAAGTTTGGTCCCAAGCTTGATTTGTCGAGCTTGATTTTTATGCTCATTAGTTTTGGCTGATTCTTTCACCTTCCTTCCTTTCTTCCTTCCTATCTTTCTTTGTCTTGTTTTCCCTTTCCTTTCCTTGTCTTATCTTCCATCCTTCCTTATTTCCTAACAGTTGATATTCTTCTTAGATTTCAAGTGTGAAAAAATAACTGATACTAGCTTCTACTTATGAAGAAAAAGTATTTACAATGAGAAAGCTATTGAAAGGCCTTTAGGGGAGGGTGTGAGATGTAAGGGGCTAAAATCCTGGCTTTGATGTCTAAAATCTACTAAAATATCATGAGTGGTCACCATAAATTAGAAGTTTTAGCAAGACTTTAGACTTTTAAGTATTTATTAAAGTGGAATCAGAAGATGGTGAGGAGAGAGAGGGAGGTCAAAGCTAAACTTCCTCTATCTAAATAGACTCCAGCATCCAGCCCCCCTAAGCTGAGGCCAGGAACCCAAGAAGCCAACACTTCAGTGGCTACTCCCAGAACCTCTTGTGAAACAGGAAAAAGGGCTGTGTACACACACACACACACACACACACACACACACACACACATCCAAGCTAATTAGCTGGTAACACTGATTGACAGGACCCATGAGCAAACATCACTTCGTGATGCTGAACTGACCTAAGAAACCCCAGAAAAGGTCACTTCCGGACACTAAAGTCAAATGGTTTCTTCTCAAAACCAGAGCTCACAATCTCCCCGCAGACGGTGTCATTCCAATTCTCACAGGGAAGAGAAGGAGGGTGGCCTCAGTAGCAGAAATTTCTTTATGACTTGGGCTCTCTAACTTCTTCCCATGGACAGTGTTTACTTGCTTCTTCCTAAGTGAGTGTGCTCTTCCACTGTGTTCGCTCACCTCCCAACCCAAGGTCAGTAGCATTGGCCTCAGATGTAAACATTTCAGATTAGGGATCAGGTGTAGGGAATTGAAGACAAATGTTCCCAATTTCAAATCTGTCTATAAATTCTAAGATCCCAAGGCAAAAATCTCAGAAGAGGCTTCCTCCTTATGCTTACTTAAATGCAAGACAAGCAGATTACCAGCTCCTGCCAATGAGCTTCCTGTAGTGCTCAAGGGCTAAACTTGGGTGATAGTTGATAGGATCATAGACTTAGAGGTACAAGGGACCATAGAGGCCATTGAGTCAAGCTCCCTCATTTTACAGATGAGGAAACTGAGGCTAAGAGAAGTTAAGGAACTTGTCCAGTTTCATACAGCTACTAACTATCTTAGCATGGCATTCAAAATCAGATCTTCCTATCACTGATCCATTTATCCATTTCTCTACTTGGTGGCTTAAAATGAGAAACAGCATGTTGAAATAGAAAAACAAAACCAACAAAAAAAAAACCTTTTAAAAAGTTTTGTTGTTGCAAACAGAGGACTTTGGCTTTAAGTCCCAGAGATCCCACTTACTAATTGTATGATCTTGGGCAAGTTGCTTGACTTGATGAAGTTAACTGAAGATACTGAACTCGGGGACCTCTAACGTCCATTCCAGCTCAAAATGCACAATCCTATAAGACACCCAGGTTTAATATGTGATATAAATCCAGAGTAATAGCACTTTCCCTCCCTTAACCTTCACATACCTTTTTTTAAATTAATTTTTGTAATGATTTGGCCTCTTGATACATTGACTTTCTTTCAACTTCTTTGCCCTGGGTTGGAAAAATTCATCCGCTGAAGAATGAAAAGTGTGTCAAGAGGATGCCAAGACAGACACCCCAAAGGGTAAGGAAACCACCATCATTTTCTTCTTGAATTTATGGGCAATAAGCAAATAAGTCCAATTAAAGCTCCTCTCTCCTACAGCAGGAGAGAAGCAACCTGTCATTGGTGTTTCAGAGTGAGAAACCCTTTCTAGGCATAAGATGATTTATTATAAGCAAGACATTACAGTGGGTAATAAAGTCAGCTTCATTGACTACCTCGATGATGAAAGGTAATTAAAAAGCTGTGGGCACACTAGATTTTAATTAGTGTAATGGACATGTCTAAAATGTTGGAAGGTACATCAATTCTTTATTCTGTTAGAGGTCTATATTTTCTAAAACATCAGTGCATACCATTTGCTCCAGGAGAGAAATGTTCACAGATAATGAATTTTATCCAATGTAGAAACATGTTCAGTCCTCGTCAATGAGCACTTCATGTTTGCAAAAGTGTCTTTTGGGCTATTTTTCATGTGAAGTTCCCTTTTTTATGAATCCTTCCTTTGGTCATTAGCCTTCAAAAGAGGGAACTTACTCCTTTCTAATTTGCAGACACAATTCCACAGTGAAATTCATCTCAACTGGCATTTAAAAATGTATTTTGTTTGTTTTTGTATCTCTTTCATTTTCAAATATACCCTCTCTTCTCCCCTCCCGTCTCCCTTCCTCTCCCCTCCCCTTCCTCTCCCCTCCCCTTCCTCTCCCCTCCCCTTCCTCTCCCCTCCCCTTCCTCTCCCCTCCCCTTCCTCTCCCCTCCCCTTCCTTCCCCTCTCCTCTCTTCCTGGAACCATCTCTTGTAACAAAGAATAAAAAAAAAAAGAAATAAGAAGCATTTAGAAAATTTAGACAGCACATAATGTAGTATGATGGTATATGTCCTGTTTCATTCTTATAGATACCCACCTCTGTGAAGAATGAAGGGGGGCAGCTATATGGCAAAGTGGATAAAGTTCTGGCCCAGGATTCAGGAGGGCCTGAGTTCAAATCCAGCCTCAGACACTTCACACTTACTAGTTATGTGACCCTAGGCAAGTCACTTAACCTTCATTGCCCTGCCAAAAAACAAACACACAAACCAGAATGAAGGGAGATTTATTTTCTCAATTGTTCTTTGAGTCCATAGGGCATTATAATTATACCTGATTCATTTTTAAATGTTGTTGGGTTTTTTGTTACATTTCAACAAACATTTATTAAGCACCAACTGTGTGCCAGGACCTCTGCTAGGAACTAGAGAGTTAAAAATGAAAGAAAAAATAGTCTCAAGGAACGTCTATTTTGCAAGGAAACTGAGAACTAATGTCTAAATGGATCTTGTTGGACATTACTCATGAGCTGAGCCACAGAAGTATGTTGGGCGGCTTCTAAGAGGTGGAGTTGAGGAGAAAATACAATGCAAGCATGTGAAACTGCCTGTACAAAGGTGTGGGTGTGGGAGGTGGAGCTCCAAACTCTAGGAGTAGTAAATCAGTTTGCCTGGATTGTATAGGATAAGTAAAATAATTGCAGAGAAGGAGGCTGGAGCCAAAGGGTGAAGGCCATTTTAAGTGTCAAGGTGAAGGGTCTGTATTTTATCCTAAAGGTAGGTAATAGTGAGCCACTCAAATTTCTTGAGCAGGAGAATGGCATGGTTAGAATGAATTTATATGCCCAATCTGTCAGCTAGGTTGCTTTTGTTTTTGTTTTGTTGTTGTTGTTGTTGTTGTTGTTGTTGTTGTTTTTGGTCATTTGTGTTATTGTTGTTTTTTTTTGAGGGGGGAGGTTTACAGTCATATAAACACAACTAAGTAGGGAGTAGGAAATCATTCTATTAAATTTGATCAGTGGAAACAAACAAAACATATTTCTGACCAAGATTATTCTCCCTTAGACCAGAATTATCTTCTTCAGCAGGATGGTATAATGGAAATAGTGCCGATCTTAACATCAGTAGAAAACTAGGTTCACTTCCTGACTCTAATTTGAATTATCTATGTGACCATAGGTCTTGGGAGAATACTAAACCTCCCTGAATCATAGTGTCATTAGCAGTAGATTGGAGATAATAATACCTGAGTTAAGTATCTCATGAGCTGTGTGAACCAAATGAAAGAATGGAGGCAAAAACAAAGCACTTTATGAATGGCAACTGTTGTTTTTTTGTCATTGATTTTTATATTGTATCACCCAGGTAGCCATGTCACTGTTTGTCATGTAGACAGATCCTAAAGCTGGAGCACATAGTAGGTACCAAAGATAGCCTTCACGATTGATGTGTCTAGCTGTAAGGATACACACCAATCATTGAATTGGACTACAATTGGGCTACAAACCATACTCATTTGGTTCCCCCTATTGTAGGTGTACATATTTCTGCCAAAGCAGGTGTCCATCATGGAATCACAACCAATTGTCACCGTCTCACTAGCATCCTCATCTTAGTGATAATTGAAAATCAGGAAAGAAGAAAATTATTATGGGCAGGTAGTAAGCATAAGAGTTATGGTACCATCCACATACATAAAACTTTCACCTGTGTGCTGTGAGAGAAAGAATTCTGCATTTGGATTCAGAAGACTCAAATTCAAATCCCAGCTTTGTTGATACTTACGTGACCTTGGACAACCCAGAGTCTGACACTTTAGTTTCTACAAACCTAAAATAAGAGTATTGGATTAGATGACCTCTAATATTCCTTCAGGGTCTCTAAATCTATGACTTCGGGAGTGTCATAAGGATAGACAATTTTTCAAAAACAAGAAAGGTGTGGGCAAGTCCCCAACATGTGGCTTTGTGCTAGGACTTCCTTCAGACACCACCATAGTCTCTGGAGTTGCCCTCAGTGACTCACAATTGAGTAGCTCTTGCAAAATTCTTGTTTGAAAATCTAAAAGCAGCAGTCACTCTGTGGAATATAACTGTCCTCTCCATCCTTTTTGTTTTCCAATAAATCAAGTGTTTATTGAATTTATTCCCAGCATTTTGCTACATACAATACTCAAAGTCCTTCCTGTTGCATGCACCAGGGGGCCCTGTTGCATGTTAGCTTCTTCCCCCATTAGATGATGAATCCCTTGAGGTCTATTTTTGTTTATTTATTTGACGTCTTTGTTTTTTGCTTCTATTTTGTATCCCAAGGCTCAGAATAGTACTTTTCAGATGGAAAGTGATTTGATTAATTTTCTTAGCATTTTTTCCCAAGGTAGTTTTGCAGCAACAACATAGTGTCCTGTGGAGAATCCTTTATACTTTCCTTATTTCATGATGCTCAGAACAATATGCCGATAGTAGAATGGATTTTCTGTTCTACTTCTGATTATTTGGGTACTATGTGTCTGGTTAAACATGTTTGCCTGGCCCTCCCCTTGCACAGTTCAGAAGGTGGTTAATTAGCTTAATGCGTTTAGTGAATTTCAAACTGCTCAGAAAGATGTCATTTTTCTTACTAGTATTCTTTAATTTTCAAGTTAATCATCGTTACCTTTTTTTTTTGGTTTAAATTATACATGTGCAGTCATGCAAAACATCTCCACATTAATCAGGCTTTGCAAGAAAACAGACAAAATACCTTTAGAAAGAGGAACTAACAAAAAAATTATGCTTCAATCTGTAATCAGATACCATCAGTTCTTTCTCTGTAGATGGATTGCATTTTTCATAAATCCTTCTGATAGCATCTTACTCATCATTTCTTTCACAGTTACTATTGGTAACTGTATTGCCCTCCATCCTATTCCTTCCCCTTGATATTTACTATTTTCTATCTTCTCTCACCCTAACCCTCCTCAAAAGTATTTTGCTTTTTACTGCCTCCTCCCCCAATATGCCCTGCCTTCCTTCACCTCTCCCCCTTTATCCCTTTCCTCTTCTACTTTCCCACAGGGCAAGATATATTACTATATCTACTTGAGTGTGTTTGTTATTCCCTTTTTGAGCCAGTTCAGATGACAGTAAGGCTTACTCACTCCCCTGCCCCTTCCCCATCTTCCCCTCCACTCCAAAAGCTTTTTCCTAATCATTTTTTTTCTTCTCTTCTTTTTTCTTTTCTTTTCTCCCTCTCTCTCTCTCTCTCTCTCTCTCTCTCTCTCTCTCTCTCTCTCTCTCTCTCTCTCTCTCTCTCTCTCTCTCTCCCTTCCTTCCTTCCTTCCTTCCTTCCTTCCTTCCTTTTTGGTGGGGCATTGAGGGTTAAGTGACTTACCCAGCGTTACACAGCTAGTAAGTTTCAAGTGTCTGAGGTCATATTTGAACTCAGGTCCTCCTGAATTCAGGGCCAGTATTTTATTCACTGTGCCACGTAGCTGCCTCCTTAATAATTACTTTGCAAAAAAAAATTCTGGACAAATAGGATGAACTTAATTTTCTATGATTAGTGGAAATGTTTTGTTACCTGCTCTTTTTGGACAATGATAATAGAAACATAGTTTTAATAGAGCCAATAGCAACTTCTGTTTGAGCTTCTGTTGTAAACTCTTCTAAAATTAACCATCTAGGTCATTTCAATTTAGGCTTTATAATAATAGCTCCTATTTAAATAATGCTTGAAGGTTTGCAAAGCACTTTACATCTGTTATCTAATTTGAACCTGACAACAACCTTGTAGTGAAGTAAATGCCATTCTCATGCCTATTTTTATAGAGGAGGATGCTTACAGTGAAAAGCAATGGCAATTGCCTGCATTCAAATAGCTTTAAGTTACAGAATTAGAGAATTTGATAGAGTTGGAAGTAGCCACAGTGACCACCTCATCCAGGCCATACAAAAACCTATACTCTAATACATGGAAGAAACTGTTATCCATCCTCTGGGTGCAGACCTTCGGTAAATTTAGTCCATAATCTTACAAGAAAGCCCATCATCTTTGGGATGGAATTAGTTGGTAATGATACCTGATCTCAAACCTAAATTAATCTCTTCGCAACTTAAACCCAGTTAGCATTTCTCCCCCAAAGCCTTCTCTGCTATAAAGTAACCACTCTGAGTTCCTTTAACTGATTCTTTTTTTTTTTTTTAGTGAGGCAATTGGGGTTAAGTGACTTGCCCAGAGTCACACAGCTAGTAAGTGTTAAGTGTCTGAGGCTGGATTTGAACTCAAGTCCTCCTGACTCCAGGGCTGGTGCTCTATCCATTGGGCCACCTAGATGCCCCCCTTTAACTGATTCTTAACCAACATGGACTCAAGGCTCTTCCCTGTCCTGATTTCCTTCCTTTAAACATTATCTGGGATTATTTATGTCCTTCCTAAACTGTGGTACTCAGAACCAAACACATCCCTCCAGATGAGGGAAGATGTCCTAGAGAACCATCATCTTCTTTTGCCTGATTCTTTGCATCATTTAATGAAGTCCAAAACTTAATTTGAGTTTTTTCTGCCCGTATTTAGTTTGCAATCCACAAAATCTCCTAGATATTTTTTTGTTTCCTTAACTGCTCTCTATCCATGTATTCTTCTGTTACTTTCTTGTAATGATGGTTTTTAACCTAATTGTAAGCTATTTTGGGGGCCCTCTTGAATTTCATTTTTATTATCTTATCAGTATTTGAAAGCACTGATTGTAGCCACAGATGTCTCCATGTTTAAGTAAACATTCACAGCCACAGATGACGAAGAGGCTAAGAATGAATTTTTGATGAGAAGAATGTTGAAACTTGGTTGGATGGGGCCTTCTAGCTAATTCAGCCATTTTCATTTGCCCAAAACTAATCTCTCATGTTTGTTATAGATCTCCCAGGCTTCACTGTGCACTGAAAAGAGTACTGGAAAAAGAATCAGGGTCTGTGGTTCAGCTGGGCTACTTCTTACATGTTTGACATTGGTCAAGCCACTTCTCTCTGGGCCTCCGTTTCTCCATCTGTAAAGTAAGAGGGTTGGACTAGATGACCTTTAACATTTCTTCCTGTCCTAGTTCCTACTTTTGGACAGTTTTTATTGTGTGATGAGTAAAATCTAACGTGTGTGTCTTTACCTGCCCCCCAGTGTGGGAGGAAACTAGCTAGGATTTACTTATAATTAGAAGCTTCAACAACTGTTTAGGCATTAAACATTTATTAAAGTATATTAGAAGTTAGTAAAGAGAGGGCACATGTCTCTGAAAGAATAGAAAATTCTTGCTTAGATCTATGCTAGAGAGACAGACAGACAGACAGACAGACAGACAACCTCCTTCATCTAGCCATTCACGCTTCCAAAGGGCCAGAGTCCCAGACCATTTGACTGGAAGCTCTCTGTGGAACAGGAAGAAGGGCGGTTCCCACACACAGCTCCAAGCTAATTGGCTGGTAGCATTCAAGATTGGCATGACTTAAGGGCAGTCCATGAACAGAGAGGCAACTCCCAGGATGCCAATTTGACCTTAGAAACCTCAGAAAGGTAGAATTCCTTCTCAGCAGGGGGAGAGGGCCCCTGGTTCGTACAATTGTCAGGAATTTCCTTCCCAATATCAAGTTGGGAAATTTGTGGGGGTTTTTCCCCCATCTTTTACCATTGCTACTGGTTCTGCTCTCTGGGGCCAGAGGTAGCCGGTGGTGCAGTGGATAGAACATTGGACCTAAAACCAAGAAGACTTGAGTTCCAATAAAGCCTCAGACATTTAGTAGCTGGGAAACCTTGGCCAAGTCATCTAATCTCTATCTGCTCAGTTTTGTCATCTGTAAAATGGGGTTAATAATAGCACCCACCTATCAGGGTTGTTGTTAAGATAAAAATGAAACAATATTTATAAAAAGCTTCACAAACCTTTAAGTACTTTACAAACTCTAGCTATTATTAATATTAATATCATTTTCATCATCACTACTTTGCAGAGTTGTTATAAGGGAGTACAAAACATAATATATGTACCAATGCTTCAGAGCCACAAAATCCCATATACATTTAAGCTTTTGTTGGTTTTTTTTTCTCCTTTGAGGTCACACTCTGAGTGTTTGTCACAGCATGAAGGTGACTCTGTTGCTGAAAATTATCCTGATGAGTGCTAGGAAGTCATAACTAGCTGCAAAGGATTTCAACAAGGGTCACACAACAGCTTTTCTCTATATCCTCCAAGGACCTGAAGGGAGATTAAATCGAAGAGGTAGACCACCAAGCAATGGGTATTTTAGGTCACAGCCATCCATGAAAATGACATAGAAAGTTTGGGGTTTGTATTAGTAGAAACAATATTCACACTGATTAATAAAGGCTTTAAAATATTTACTATTTTAATATTATAGTTATATCCCCAAATACCTCAGTATTAAACTCTACTTCATAATATAAATCATAAGTTATATAAAACTAACCAACATAGCAAGCATTTGAAAGTTTATGGATTAGGGGGCGGCTAAGTGGTACAATGGATAAAAGCACTGGTCCTGGATTCAGGAGGACCTGAGTTAAAATACGACCTCAGACACTTGACACTTACTAGCTGTGTGACCCTGGGCAAGTCACTTAAACCTCATTGCCCCACAAAAAAGTTTATGGATTAGACTGTATCTGTACCCCCCCAAGAACTATAGTAGGTTATTACAATTAAGCAGAGTTCAGGTACCTTTCAGTTTTTTGTTTTGTTTCTAGTTTTCGTATTTGTAGTTTTTGTGTATATCATTCTCTTGCCTTTGCTCTCTTTACTATGCATCAGCTCATATGTCTTCCCATGCTTCTCTGAATTCCTCATATTCACAATTTCTTACAGCATAATACTTTTCCATTACATTCATATACTATAAGAATTTTTCTAATTGGTAGAAACTCTCACCCACCTTCCGTTTCTTACCTCCTTGACATATATTCCCAGTAGCTGGATCTCTTATTCTGTGGGTATATGTAGTTTAGTGACTTTCCTCACATAATTCCAAATTATTTTCCATAATGGGTAGATCAGTTCAGAACTCTACCAACAGTGCATTGGTACATCACTTTTTCTAGTCCCTCCAACATTGACTGCTTCCAAGGTCTTCCACTGCATCCAGGACCATCTCCATTCATCCTGGTGCATATATTTTCATGGACTCAGATACATTTGGAGGAAAGAGTGAAGTCAGTGACTTTGCATAGCCCTATCTCATTTAAATCCAATTCACTGAAAGGCATGAGATTACCTCCCCTATGTCATGGTCATCTTTGAGAATGAAGGACAAATAACAACAACCATCTCTTACTGAGGAATATGCAGAAAATGCTTAAAGTTGCTTGTACTTCTTTTATTATTAGTGATTTGAAGAATTCTTTCATATGGTCATTCATAATTTGCATTTCTTTTGAAAACTGTTCATTCAATTTTACCACTTCAGATCAAGGATCTTAGAAATTTTGAAATATGTATTGTATCTTATCTCCCTGCAATGCCTGCCAATGTACTGGACAATGTCCTGGAGGTGGTCAAAATATATCTATTAAATTGAATTAAAATTAGAGAAAAGAAACATACAATGTCTGGATTTTCCTTCTCAGCTCCCATGTTTTGTGAGAATCTATCCTTTTTCCTCCTCTTTCTTTATTATTCACCAGTTATTTTATAATTCCAGACCCTAGCATTACAACTTCTAAGGAAACTTATTGTCCATTTCCCTCAGAATATTAATATTAAACCCAGGCTTTCATCAGAGTCATCTTTTTTCTACCTTTGGTAAATATTTTTTCATTCATAATAGTATTTTTTCCAGTTATATGTAAATGTAGTTTTCAACATTTAGTATAAGATTTTGAGTTCTGAATTTTTTTTCTCTCCCTGCCTTCACTCTCCCCTCTTTAAGACAGAAAGCAATTTGATATGTTATATATCTAAAATCACATCAAACATATTTCTGCATTAGTCATATTGTGAAAAAAAGAATCAGAACACAAAGGAAAAACCTCAAAAAAACCAAAAGAGTAGAAATAGTGTGGTTCAATCTGCATTCAGATACCACAGTTCTTTTTTCTGGATGTGGAGAGCATTTTCCATCATGAGTGCTTTGGAATTGTCTTGGATCATTATATTGCTGAGAGGACCTAAGTCTATCACAGTTGATCATCCCACAATGTTGCTCTTACTGTGTAAAATGTTCTTCTGGTTTTTCTCTCTTCACTCGGCATCAGCCCACTTAAGTTTTCCCAGGTTTTTCTGAAATCTGCCTGCTCATCTTATAGCACAATATTATTCCATTACATTCATATACCACAACTTGTTTAGCCATTCCCCAGTTGATGGGCATTCCCTCAATTTCCAATTCTTTGCTACCACAAAGAGAGTTGGTATAATATTTTTGTACATGTGGATCCCTTTTATGATCTCTTTGAAACCTAGGGTATGCACAGCACCATATCATTTGGGTATAGTTCCAAATTGCTCTCCAGAATGGCTGGATCAGTTCATAACCACCAACAAAGCATTAGTGTTCCATTTTTTCCATGCTTCTCCAACATTTATTACTTTCCTTTTTTGTCATATTAGTCAACCTGATAGGTATCATCAGGTGGTACCTCTGAGTTTCCTTTGTTTTCTTTTTAATAAAATTATTTTATTATTTTCCAGTTACATGTAGGCTAGTTTTCAACATTTGTTTTGATAGGATTTTTAGTTCCATTTTTTTCCTCCTACCCTCTCTTCCCTCCCTCCTCCCCAAGGCAGAAAGCTTTCTGATAGTGTTTGTACATATATATATATAAAATCACATTAAACATATTTCTGCATTAGTCATATTGTGAAAGAAGAATCAGTGCACGAGGGGAAAATCTCAAAAAAGAAGGCAAAAAACAACAGCCCAAAAATAGTCCACAGTTATTCTTTCTGGATGTTGAGAACATTTTCTATCATGAGTTCTTTGAAATTGTTTTGGATCATTGCAATGCTGAGAAGAGCCAAGTCTATCACCATTGTTTATCACACAATGTTGCTGTTACTGTGTACAATGTTCTCCTGGTTTTGCTCCTCTCAGTCAGCAACAGTCTCAGAGTTGTTTTAATTGGCATCTCCCTAATCAATAGTGACAGAGCATTTTTTTTTCATATGGCAATAGATAGCTTTGATTTTTTCATCTGAAAACTGCCTGTTCATATCCCTTGGCCATTTTTCACCTGGAGAATTACTTGTATTTTATAAATTTGATTTCACTCTCTCTATATTTTTAGAGATGAGGTTTTTTAACAGAAACACTGGCTGTAAAACTTGTTCCCCAGATTTTTGCTTTCCATCTAATCTTGGCTGCATTCCATCTGTTTGTATAAAACCTTTTTAATTTAATGTAATTGAAATGATCCATTTTGCATTTCACAATATCTATCCCTTGTTTGGTCATAAATTCTTCTCTTTATAGATTTGAGAGGTAAACTATTCATTGCTCTCCTAATTTGCCTATGGTATCACCCTTTATGTTTAAATCATGTATCCATTATGACCTTATTTTGATATACTGTATAAGATGTTGGTCTATGCCAGTTTCTGACATACTATCTTCTAGTTTTCCCAGTGGTTTTTGTCAAATAGTAAATTCTTGTCCTAGAAGCTGGAGTGTTTGGATTAATCAAATAGTAGATTACTATAGTCATTTACTACTGTGTCTCCTGTGCCTAACATATTCCACCGATCCACTGCTTTTTTCCTTAGCCAGTACCAAATAGTTTTGATGACTGCCACTTGATAGTACAGTTTTAGATTTGATAAGGATAGCCCACCTTCCTGTGCGTTTTTGGGAAAAAAAAATGGTTCCTTTGATATCCTTGATCTTTTGTTCTTCCAGATGAATTTTGTTATTATTTTGTCTAGCTCTAAAAAATAATTTCAGGTAGTCTGATTTGTATGGCACTGGATAAGTAAATGAATTTAGGTAGAATTATCATTTTTATTATATTAGCTCAGGATTTTGATGAAAAAATGCTATTTTTCCAATTATTTAGATCTGATTTTATTCAAGTGAAAAGTATTTTTTAAATTGTGTTCATATAGTTCCTGGGTTTGTCTTGGCAGGTAGACTCCCAAATATTTTATATTATATACAATTACTTTAAATGGAATTTCTCTTTCTATCTCTTGCTGCTGGGCTTTGTTGGTCATGTATAGAAATGCTGATGATTTATGTGGATTTATTTTATATCCTGAAACTTTGCTAAAGTTGTTAATTGTGTCAAGTAGTATCTTAGTTGATTCTTTATGATTCTCTAAGTATACCATCATATCATTTGCAGTGATAATTGTATTTCCTCCTTGACTATTCTTATTCCTTTAATTCCTTTTTCTTCACTTATTGCTAAAGCTAACATTTCTACTACAATATTAAATAATAGTGTTGATGTTGGACATCCCTGCTTCACCTCCAATATTATTGGGAATGCCTCTAACTTATCTCCATTACATATGTTTGCTGATGGTTTTTGGTAGATTGTTGCTTATCATTTTAAGGAAAGCTTCATTTATTCCTATGTTCTCTAGGGTTTTTAATAGGATTAAGTGCTGTATTTTGTCAAAAGCTTTTTCTGCATCAATTGAGATAAAAAGGTTTTTGTGCTGTTTCAACACATTAAAATTCATTGATATATAACATACTATTCTGGATTGTTACATGGGTTTCTTTTTTTCTTTCTTTTTTTTTTTTTGCAGGGCAATTAGGGTTAAGTGACTTGCCCAGGGTCACACAGCAAGTAAGTGTCAAGTGAGGCTGGATTTGAACTCAGGTCCTCCTGAATCCAGGGCCAGTACTTCATCCACTGTGCCACCTAGCTGCCCCTGGTACATGGATTTGTTTACGAACAGCTCCCTTCCCTGATGAAATCACAGTTCTAACTAAAAACAAATATATAAGGTGGGGAATATAGTTATTTTCATCCCATTTTACAAAGGAGGATGATGAGGTATAGAAAAGCTGTGAATTGCCTAAGGCACCTTAGCAAAGAAGCACCAAAAGCATTATTCAAAGCCAAGTCTATCCTGCTTCCCAGGTCATTATCCTTTCCCCTACACCTCAATACCTCCCAATGAACAAGCTTAGGTCAAAGACCCAAGATATGACCTTAATTTTTTTTTATAAATGCCCAGTATTTGTTGTGATTCTGTAGTCTAATGTTGAAAGCCATAGATGTTTCAGTGAATACTCACTGTGAATAAACAACAGGACAGATATTCTTTAAACCCAGATTTGAATGGGATTGAATGGGCCAGGAGACTAAACAATCATTTCAGTAGGACTGAGTCAGCTGGTCTCTGGGAGCTGTGTCAACAGCTGAGTCAATATTTCCATTGTCGTGTTCATTTCCTTCATTTTATCTCCTGACTCCAACATAGTTTGTTTGCAATATTTCTTTGTGATTAGCCCAAACTCCCAGAATGCTTTCTGAACTGGGCTGCTTTTGTCCATTTTTTCTCAATATTATTTAGAAAGTGAATGGATATTGACAATTCAGAGAGATGCAGGCTTTGGCATTAAAGGGAGCCACCTCCTTAGAGCCACAGAGATCTCCCTAAGGGAGATTTCCCAGTTGGTAGTGTAGTGATGACCCTACAGTTCTAGGGCAAAGCTAACTACAAAGCCAATGGTATCACTTACTCAGGAGCACCCCCAGAGAAGGCAGAATGGCTTTCTCCACTGCTATCAATAACATTTCCCCCTTCCAGTGTGTTCCTCCTAATGTTTGCCACCAGTGATTAGTGCCCAAGTTTCATTTAAGCAATTTGCATAAATTAGCTTTTAAATGGGATATTTACCATGAAGATATGGTAAGAATAGAATTTAGAAGTATTTTTCTCCAACATCTCAGGGCACACTCTTGTCTATACCACCTCCATGCCTGTGGGGAATGAGCTCAGACAACTCCATTTCTACATAGTGTCCCCTCCATCCCCCATGAAGTTCACTTCCAAATGAGGTGGAGTCAATAGATAAAGCCACATTCCTGCAACTGCTGGACTCCATGGGGCAGGTCACCTGGGACTTCACAACTCACTGACTGGCTTCTAGTAAATCCTGGCATGGATTCTAGCTCTCAGACTTCTGGTGGTTCTTTTGCCTGACCTTTCAAAACTCACATAGTATTAACCATCTCCAATTTTTTCTCATCTCAAAACACACAACAATAGACACAAAAGGAAGCAAGAATAGAGACCTGCACTCTTGGAGCCTCATTGACTCCAGATGAAAGCTCAAGACCCTTTCCCCCAGAAAGAACAACATCAGTCTGGACTCCGATGCCAGGCAAATCAGAAAGAGGCAATGCCAACTTGTTCACCCAGGAAGATCTGGGTGATCCATGTCAGTCTTTTTTTGAATGCACCCCAGATTGGGTTACCCAAACAATCATATGGAGCACATGTTTGATCTGTGTAGACAGATTCCTAGATATAAGGACTCCGAAGCAATCTTTTGCTGTGAATTTCTGTGGCCCATTAGGGAAAGGCAAGTTAAAACATAGACCATAGAATAGTGAATAGGGAGACCACCTCAGCACACCCGGGTTCAAGTAATGCCTCTGAATTATATTGGAGATCCCAATCACTTTTCTAAACTCTTTGTGGCACAGGGCAACTCTTGAAGACAGTCATTGGCTGAATAGGTGATGGACTGCATGAAGAGAAGACATTTGTTTTTCTGACTGGGAATTTTCTACATTCATCAATGGATTTCATAAAATCCCAGGGCTAGTCCATATATGACTTATAAAAACTTAGAACATCCTAACTTTCTTCACTGTGGGATCATGAATTTGGCTCCATAGGCTCATAGTATCACAAATTTAGAACTGAAAGGTACTTTAGGGATCATGTAATCTACCCCCACCCCCATTTTACAGATTACACAACTGAGGGGCGGCTAGGTGGCACAGTGGATAAAGCACCGGCCCTGGATTCAGGAGTACCTGAGTTCAAATCCGGCCTCAGACACTTGACACTTACTAACTGTGTCACCCTGGGCAAGTCACTTAACCACCATTGCCCCGCAAAAACCCCCAAAAAACAAACAGATTAGACAACTGAGGAAGTGACTTGCCTTAGGCTCCAGAGCTAATAAGAGGCAGAGCTAGGCTTTGAAACCATATTGGGACAGTGCAGTCCTGTGAAAGAGAGTCTTTGATTTGGAATCATAGGAGCACAGATTTAGAGGTAGAAGGAGGTAACACTCATTTTTTTCAGAAAGGGAAAATATGAAGTAAGTAGAGCCAAATCCTAGTTTCAAATTCTGGCTTTGATACCTGTTACCTATAAAACCTCAGGCAAGCTGAATGGCTAAACAAACTGTGGGATATGATGGTGATGGAATATTATTGTGCCATAAGAAATGATAAGCAGGATGATTCCAGAAAGGCCTAGAAAGACTTATATGAACCGATGTATGGTGAAGTTATCAGAACCAAGAGATCACTGTGCACAGAGACAGTGATATTGTTTGATGAAGCACTTAGACTTTCAGGGTCTCATTTTCCTCATCTGAGAAAGGAATGGTTGGGCTAAGATCCAAGGCATAAAATTGTGTGCAGTGGGCCAAACTACCGAGTCCTGCCCAAAGCAATTAAAAATGGAATTGAGAAATATGGGAGAAAAAAATAAAAATAATAAGACATAGATAACATTAATATATGATTTTCTAAGTTAATATGCATCCTAGAAGGAGTCTTTTGTACAATCTGTTTCTCTTTGATTTTTCAGCACTGGGTTAGATGATTTCTCATTTTCCTTCTAGCTTGAAATCTGATTTGGGGAACTATGATTTTATGAACTGAGATTATTAATCACAATTAAGTCTACTGACTCCATAATCCGATAGTATTTTATCCACTGCATTGCCCTTCTCCTGAAAGCCAAGCTGTCTTCTCTAAGCCACACAAAGGAAACAGGCTTTCTGGCCTCTGTTCCTCCTTTGGTACTTCCATTTCTTCTTTTGTCTGGATTCATCTCATTACAGACCTATTAGCAAAGCATTATCCTCTTCCTAGAACTGTTCATGAGGAGACAGAATTAAAAGCAGAACTAAGAGTGCTGGAGAGAAAAAAAAAATCTCATGGATATATCTCTCTGAAGAAAGGTAACCCAAGAGCTTCCAACAGCTGCTCTGCTAGTGGAAAGTGGCCAGTGCTAGGGAAGAATTTGCTGATTAACTGAAGCCTGTCTGGCTGTGGTTGCCTAGTTTACAAGGAACAGATGCTCCCTGGGTTTTGCAGCTTTCCTCTTTTTCAAACCAAGGCTCAGCCTTCTGCAGCTCCCCTCGCAGACGGAAATCAAGCTCCCTGCATGAAGCAGAGGGGCTTCTCACCTTCATGTTAAATCTGACATGAGGTTCTGTCCTCTCCAGGAATATAGCAGCCAGGCCAGATTCCTTCTGCTCTCTACCAGCCAAGGACATATGTGCTAGTTCTTGTGCCATTACCTTCTGAGAGAGAACAAATCGAAAAGCCACACTCTCATCTCAGCTCCTCGGAGGGAAGGCCCTGCTTGCCACCTTGCCACAACCTCACATGGGTCACACACACACTCTCCCTTTGTTTTACCCCCTTCTCTTAAATAAAGGCAAACATTTAATCTGTAGTTAAAGACAGAAGCTTGTTCCACTTGCCAAAGACATTTCCACCAGCATCTCACAGGATTAGAGGATCATTGTAAGATCATTGGCCTAGTGCTGAAAGGGAGCTCAGAGGCCAGCTGATGGAAGCCTCCCATTTTACAGATGACGAACCTGAGACCCAAAGAGGTTTCCTTGCCCAAGGTCCCACAAGAATGAAATATCAGAGATGATATTGAAACAC
The DNA here is from genome assembly GCF_019393635.1 of Dromiciops gliroides. Lineage (NCBI taxonomy): Eukaryota > Metazoa > Chordata > Mammalia > Microbiotheria > Microbiotheriidae > Dromiciops > Dromiciops gliroides. The sequence goes on from NC_057861.1 coordinate 736,357,608, forward strand.
AGAGCTTCTGACTCCAAAGCCAGTGAATGCATGCATTCATAAATCAATGAATCAATGAAGAGGAAAAATATTTATCAAGCTGTTGTTATGGGCAAAACACTGTGGTCTGAGTTGTACCTTCTCCCCTACTTGGGTTTTCTAAGTCCATCTCAGTAAGGCACAGAGTCAGAAAGGTACCACCTGGGCAGCTAGGTGGCGCAGTGGATAAAGCACTGGCCCTGGAGTCAGGAGGACCCGAGTTCAAATCCAGCCTCAGACACTTAACACTTACTAGCTGTGTGACCCTGGGCAAGTCACTTAACCCCCATTGCCTCACCAAAAAAACCCAAACAAACAAACAAAAAAGAAAGGCACCACCAAATTGGGAAGGTTTTGGTTATGGTTTCAGCAATTGATTGGATGCCTGGTATCTGAGGACCAGTCTAGCCAAGTTTGAAGAGGGTCATCACCCAATATTGGCCAACAGGGGATAATTTTTTTCAAATACAACTACTCAGAAAACCACTTCCTCAAGTGTGATCTGCCTGGGAGAGAGGGCTCACATTTATGAAAATTGTTGTGGTTGGTCCTTTGTTTTTGAAGAGGACCAGTGATAACATGGGATGAAGACTTGGTTGTGAACTGGATGTAAGTGAGGCAGAGTTGTGCAAAGTCATCGGCCTCACTCTTTCTCCCAGAGTCACTGAGACCCAGTGGCAAGACAAAAGTCAGGATGAATGAAAATGTCCTGGGATGCAGTGGCATTTTTGATGTCTGACCAAGCTCTAAGCATTCCACAGAACTTTCTGTAGCCACCTCCATGGCTGTTGGAACAAATTATTCTCATCTGCTCATTCTTCCAGAAAAAGTCTTCACATGCTTGGGGTAGACATCTCTGTAAGTCACTAATGGGTTTTAAGTTCTTTTAATTATCCTCAACCTGGTTTAGGCAATCTGCTAAGATAATTTTACCCAGGTGTAGCCACTGTGCATGTTATAGTTTCTTGGAGCCACAGGTGAGAGTTTGGTGAAAGGTGGGCACAAATGATGAATGAGCAGCCCTCACACCAGAAATGTTAGTCCTCCCTGAACACCCCATGAACCTCATTTAAGAAGGTATTGAATGAATGAAAGAAAAGCATTTATTAATAATGCACATTTGCCACATGACAGGCTTTGTGTTAAGCACTGGGTTTACAAATACGAGACTGTCTCTGCCCTCAGTCAACTTGAAGTCACATAGGAGGAGGAAGCACATATAGAGGAGTGGTAACCAGTGAAGACAATTTTGGTCTTCGAAGCCACAGGGTCAGTGAATGGAGGCTTTTTCTAGAAGTAAGAATGGTATGGATTTGATCACTGTTCCCAGATGGGGAGAGGTAGATGTGGGGAAAGAAGGGAATACCCACATCAGTGGGGAGGGGAGGGAAGGAACATGGTATGCCCATGGTACTGGAGTGGATTACACAATGGATCAGAGGACTGGCTAGGATATAAAGCATGGCTACTTATAGGGGGCTATGTGAGGATTCCTTCACTCATTAATCAGGACAACTGCTGGCTAAGCTGGGCTGCCCTGGATGGGAGATCCAATGCTGAGTGCTAAAGTCAGAATACTATGCTGGCCAGGGGGCAGGGAGCTAAGAGAGATGTTATCCTGAGGTCCTTTCCAACATTCAGGAAAGTTGTGCTTGATTAAGGAAATTATATTTTTAGGATTTGAATGAGTTTCCACAACTCATTCAAACAAACAACAACAAAACAAACAAGGTTTGGTTTGTGACACCATTTCAATTCAATTCAAAGAGCATTTAAGTTCTTACTATGTGTCAGGCACTATAACAAGTCTTAGGGAAAGAAAAGCAAAAGTTAAACAGCCCCTGCCCTCAAGAAGCTTATATTTCAAGGCAGGGAGGGGCAGGATACAATATATACTTTAATAAATATATATGGTAATGGTGAGGTTTTTGTTGTTGTTTTTTATGGTTTTGGTTCTGAGCACCAGATCAACACCTAGTTTGTAACATAACTTACAGGCCTATATGGTTTCCTGGGACACTGAGTGGTTAATTGACTTCTCCAAAGTTACACAATCATGTGTGCCAAAGATAGGCATTGAACCCTGGTGTTTCTGATTTCAAACCTAGCACTTTGAAAAGAATGCCATGTTGACTCATTAATGTTAAGAACAACAACAACAAACAATAAAAGGGCCTTGCCTATGGGGAAGGTGATTTAGTGTATAGAATTCTAAATTGGGAAAGTATTTCAAGGGAGTCATCTGACTGAGCCCCCACTTTTAATTGGGGGCAGCTAGATGTCACGGTGGATAGAGTACCAGGCTTAAAGTCAGGAAGACTAATCTTCCTAAGTTCAAATACAACCTCAGAAATTTACTAGCTATGTGACCCTGGGCAAGTCACTTAACCCTGTTTGCCTTTTTCCTCACCTGCAACATGAGCTGTAGAAGGAAATGGCAAATTACTCCAGTATCTCTGCCAAGAAAACCCCAAATGGGGTCACAAAGAGTCAGACACAACCAAAAAGACTGCACAACAAAAATGTAGCAATTCATCCATGAGGCAAATAAGACCTACAGACAACAGAGAAATGAATTGACTTGCTATTAGTCACACAGCTACTAAAACGTGAAAAGGGAACTTAAGGTCTGGGACTCTTGCATGCAGATAAGATGCTTTTCTACTATGGTATATTGTCTCCCTATAAAATGAAGTCACTTTAAGAAGGAAGAGTATAGGGTACTATGATTAATCAATGCCCAGAAAACATAAAAACAGTTTTCCTGGAAGGATCGTAGATCTAGGGCTGTAAGGAACTTCAGAGATCTCCTCATTTGACAGAGGAAGAAACTGAAGAACAGAGAAATTATTGACGTTGCACAAATTCACACAGGTAATAAGAGAAAGAGGAGAGGTCACTCTGCAATGGTAGAAGGGGGAAATGAGCTTGAGGCATGCTGAAAGCCATATAAGAAAAATTAGGATGGTGTAATGGAAAGCACACCTATCTGGGTTGTCAGCTCTATCAGGCAGCTCTGTGCTGCAGTAGAGAGAGTGCCGGATCTGAAGTCAGAAGATCTGAGTTCAAATTCTACACCACACACTTACTAGCTACGTGATTCTGGGTAAGCCAATCAACTTTGCCTCAGTTTCCCCATTTGTAAAATGGGGATTATTAATAACTTTCCCAGGGCTGTTGGGAGGATAAAAAGAGATAATATATGTCAAGCAATTTATAGATATTAGTCTTATACAATGGTAGCTATTATACTTGTTCTACTTGCATTAGGACCTCTGAACTATCCCTTTCTTGGCCTCAGTTTTCCCATATGTAGTCAGAGAGGGTTGGAGTAACTCTCTAAGGTTCTTCTCAGTTCGGATAGTCTATGATCCCCAATCCTGTTGCTGTAATAAGACAACTCATGTATTTGGGTCAAGAAGGCCATTGACTGAACCTTAATGGACCATGTCCAGGAGCATTGTATAACCCAGCAGTTTTGCCGGAATGGCTGGGATGGGCGCCCAGGACTGAGTGTATCTAGCGGATAACTCTGTGCCAGCAGGGCTCAGCTCGCCCTTATTTGGTTGTCGCAATCAGCATAGAACTGTTGTCTTGGCGGTAGCCAGGATAATAAATGACAGCACAACTCCTTGTACCCTGTCTGTATTACTTAGGTTAATATGCTATGTATTTGTATTAAATTGAAGAAGGAAAGACTTGTAGATGAAAGGGAAAAAAGAGTAGGAGATGTTATCAAGGATCTGAAGGGCTATTATGTAAAGGAATAGCTGAAAGGCATATCATGTCTACAATGTCAATGGAAAACCACCACAACAAATCTGAATTTGTGTAACTATAATTACCTGGATTATCACTCCCTGCCCACATCACCACTCATGTCAGCTGCATCTCCCATTGGTGGATTCCCAGGTTGGCTTTGGTGGATGCTAATCCAGGTATATAAAGTCTCACAACTCCAGAATGGCAGAGAAATTAAGGGCAATGTGGTTTGCATGTGGGAATGGAAAAGCAATTTTCAGTCTGACAGTTCCCTAGAACTAGAAGGGAACTCAGAGTCCAATTCCTCACTATGCAGATGAGGGAACTGAGTTTTTCTTTTACTTCCTTCCTTCCTTCCTTGCTTTCTTTCTTTTTTGCAGGGCAGTGAGGGTTAAGTAATTTGCCCAGGGTCACACAGTTAATAAATGTCAAGTATCTGAGGCCAGATTTGAACTCAGGTCCTCCTGAATCCAGGACTGGTGCTTTATCCACTTCACCACCTTGCTGCCCCCTGAGGAAACTGAGTTTTAAAGGGGCTTAAGTGACTGGTTCATGGCCAGACAGTAGTAAGTAGCAGGGGCAGAATTTAAATCCAGGTATTGATTCCAAAGCTGCTCTTCCATCTGCTATATCACTTTGACTCTCTTACAGATGAGGAAACTGAGGTTCAGAGAGACTGAGTGATTTCTCCATGGTCATCCAGCTACTAAATGGCAGAATCAGGATTCTCATTAATGGCTGACATGGAGACCATAGGAAATAAAGCCTTTCAAGGAAGCAAGGAAAGTGAATCAGGGCACTAACAAGGCCCAGGGATTATGCTTGTTCTCTCTAGGAGCACAAGTGAGAATGAAAGACCTGCCCTTTCATTATTTATAGCATCTTTGCAAAGAAGAAACTTACCAGCCAGAATGCTGTAGGGGCAGCCATGGGAAGCCTTTGAAAAGGAAACTGTAAGAAGGGGTGCATGACATGAATATCATCTCACTATCACACAAGCATATTGGCTGTGGTTGTACATTGTGATCGGTGGGCTGGGTGGGCCAGTGTCTAAGGAAACCATCTGAGGGGCAGAGGGAATGGGGCCAAAAGATTGTGGGGAGGGAAACAAAGGAGACTAGAAAGGTGGGAAGAAGCTGGGTCAGGAAATGTTTTCAAAAACCCCTTTGTATATATTTCTAGATGATTCTGAAGGTAATAGGAAGCCCGACTCTTCTTTTTATTCCTACAGACTCAAATTGGTAAGGTTTACACCTAAAATTCTGGGCTTTCCCCATGCCTGCCTGCAATGCTCTCCTTCTCCTCCGTCTCATAATGCTGATGATAGTAATGAAAGAATATTACAAATTACCAGCATTGACAGTATACTCTAAGGTCTGCAAGCAGTTTACATACGTGTCCATTTAATGCTCACATCAATTATTACACAGGTGCTCTTAGTACTCCCATTTTACAGCTGAGAAAACTGAGGCTCACAAAGGTTAAATTACTTTTCGTGTTGTCACACAGCTATTAAGTGTCTGAAGGAGGATTCAAACTCAAGTCTTACTGACACCAAGCCTGGCACTCTGTCTATTATATAGCCTAGCTGCTTCTTGGGATTTCTCTGATCCATTGGGAAATAACTTGGGTAGTATCTCCTAAAAGGGGCCTCTGTTGATCTCCCACGTGATCCTTCCCCTATATTGGCTTTGCCTGGCTACCTATTCTCCCCACCCCATCTCTCCCCCATCTGTCCATCTATCTGTTTATGTACTTATCATCTTGCCTATCTATCTGTCTTGTCTATCATCTATTTATGTATCTATTATCTATCCATCCTCTATCATCTACATCACTTATCATCCATTTATCCATCATCTCTCTCAATCTACTGGTGTCTAGATATAGAGACATAGCTGTATCTATCAAAAATCTATAGATAGATATACATTTTATTTACATATACACCCAAGACAAAGCAATATAGACAGATATAGAGATCTATATTTATGTCATCAATATCTACATCTAAAACTACAACTCTGTATCTCTTCTGTATATTAAACAGTAAGCTTCTTGAGGGCCAAGCCTGATTCCCTTTTGTCTTTACTGTCCTGCAATATGTAGTTGAATACATGGCATGGAACATGTACCTACTGTTTTTGTTGAATTGAAGAAAAGTGCAAATTTTTAAAATGAATTGCTTTAGAGAGATGTTTGGCAAGGTAATTATTAATGTGTGATATTCACTCAGTATTATTAATTATTAAAGCCACCTTCAAATTGGACCTACCCTAGAAATGAAACTTGCGAAAAATGTTAACATTTGCATTATATTTTGAAACTGCAGAGTGGCTAAAGTCCAAGGGCATACTGAAGTATGTAGTGCTTCCTAAGTTGTTCCTACACACTGATGGCTCAGGGGTAGGTTAGTTAGTGCCCTTGGGCCTCTATAATACAGAGCTATTGGCAGCCCATCATAGCATATGTATATTTACCTAGAAACATAGGGCACGTTACATAGGCTAGAGCATGAACTTCAAGGCACATTTCTGTTTAAATAGAGTAAACTAGCCTTAAGATGTGTCCAGCCAGCTCTGACCATGAGTTCTTACTGGCAGTCAATAGGCCATTTCTTTTTTTTTTTTTTTAATTTTTGCAAGGCAAATAGGTGTTAAGTGACTTGCCCATGGTCACACAGCTAGTAAGTGTCAAGTGTCTGAGGCTGGATTTGAACTCAGGTCCTCCTGAATCCAGGGCCAGTGCTTTATCCACTGCGCCACCTAGCTGCCCCCCAATAAGGCCATTTCTAATCTCCCTTTCCCACCTCTAGTTCATCCTCCAAGGAAGTATCAAAATTGCATTATTTTCTCTCCTCCCCCATCTCAATAATGTTCTTGGTTCCTCACATCCTTAATAGAATAGAAATCCCACAACTTGGCATTAAAAAATATTCCCAATTTTATTCTTGCTTACATTTCCAGATTTATTCCTTCTATTGGGCACTCCAATCAAAATGACCTTAAAATTACATTCTATTTCCTACCTCCGCTCCTTTTCTGAGGCCATCCCTCATACCCGGAATGTTTGTCCTCCTTGCTTCTCCTTGATAGGATGCCTAGGTTCTGTCAAAGCTCATTTCATGGGCCATCTCCCTAAGAGGAACCATTTTGGATCTCTGACTGGCTGTGGAGTGTGTGTGTGTGTGTGTGTGTGTGTGTGTGTGTGTGTGTGTGTGTGTGTGTGTGATGCCTTTGACATTCTGATGACACCTTCTGGACCCTCTGTCAGAATAATATTTTTAAATGACTCAGATAAGATACATATGATTACAAAGGGAACGAATGATATAGAAATTCAGTTATCAAAATTATGTTAGAGAAATTTCCCCAGATGTCAGGTCTATCTGCTTTCTATCACCTTGATGGTGAGGAAATCTCTTAGGCCTATTTGGATATTGGAGGTCACCAGGATCTTTCAAGGCAAAAAACCATACTCATTAAGCTGCTATTATCTATTAATTGTCTCTGCCTTGTAGGAGCTTACAGTCTAAAATGAGGTTAAAAAACAACAACAGAAAGTTGCATGCAATCCTCACTCAGCCTTTCTTCACTATGTCTGTAGCAAAGGCCACAATTTCAGCATTAACATCATAAAGTAACAATATAATAATATCAGGCATTTCTTTTGTCTTTTTTACGTATAAAAATATTTTCATTTCTATGCCCCATCTCTGGGGCATCTCCCTCTCATATGCACCTGCTCTCTTCCAGAGGAGTTCCCCCAGTTTCAGTATACACTGTGAATGCATGCCTGCTCAAAATCATAGCTCATGTGTCTGGAACAATGTGTGGCATTTCATCTAGTTAGACAGAATACACGATTGGAAAGAAGGAGGTTCAAATGAATAAAAAAATCAAGGAGACAAATAGAAGTCTGAATTTCCAGATAATTAGAGTTAACAAATGGTGGAATGTTGTGCCTGAGATGTTCATGGCTTCCCCTACCACTGGAAGTCTTAAAGCAAAAGATTACGTGACCACTTGTAAACTCTGTTATGTAGGGGATTATTGTTCAGAAAGGGCCTGTACTATGTAAAAATATTTTTGTTGACTAGCCTAATTTGGGGTAATCTGACTGGAGGACTAATCTAGGGACTTTTGACTATTTGGCTATCTGACTTTGTTAATTTAATATGGGCCGTTTATAAAGTTCCACCACACTGCTCCCAAACTGATAGACTAAAGATTAAGAAGCCTCTTAACCAAATAATCAAAGCAGAGTTTATTTATGAGATACTATTTCAAATTAGGAATACAGGGAAATAAAGTGTACAACCTGACTGCTTTCCTGCGGTCTCTTGTCTCTTTTCCACCTGCTGTGCCTCTACTTTCTTGAATACAATAAGGGCCTTAGCCGCCTCCGGCCTCAGGGCACGTTACACTTTCCCTGGTTTGTATTAAGGCCTGTAACCTTGTCAGACCTGTCTCTCCTTTTCCAAACCAAACTCGCCTCTGTCCTTGTCCGGGCCTCCGTCCTTGTCCGGGCCTCCGTCCTTGTCCGGGCCTCCGTCCTTGTCCGGGCCTCCGTCCTTGTCCGGGCCTCCGTCCTTGTCCGGGCCTCCGTCCTTGTCCGGGCCTCCGTCCTTGTCCGGGCCTCCGTCCTTGTCCGGGCTCCCCTCTAGTCAGCCTCTCTCCTAGTCTGTCCTTGAGTCTCCTCTAGTCTGTCCTCTTCTAGTCAGCCCCACTTCTTTCTACTCTGTCCTTCCTCCTTTTCTATCTAGTCCATCTCTCCGTCCTTCTCTAGTCCGTCCCCCCCTTCCTGTCTCACTCCCAGGTCTATATATACACCTTTTCTTCTTTCCACTCAAATCTCGGGGCTAATCCACCAGCCAGAGCTGCAGCTGGTAGGGGGGGGTGCTCTTGAGCCTCACGCCTCAGCACAGGCTATCTGGGATCTTTCAGATAGCTCAGTGGGAGCTGGGGGCTTTTTTTCCCCCCAGCTGTCTGACCTGGCGTCTTGTGTAGCCCATGGGGCCTTTTTGTTCAGCTGAAGCTGAGGAGGAGGGGGAGAGACCCTGAGGGCCTAAGGCTTTCTAATCTCAGCCTAAAGGTAGGGTCCCCAAATCAAAATAAATTTCCACAACTAGATGACCCTGAAGTCATTTCCAATTCTGAAATTGTCAGTCAATGACCCCACCACCTTTAGAGGATATGACACAACTAGAGGCTTTTGGTCTTATATTCATCTTTCACTCCAAGAGGTTGTGTGAACTTTTTGCCCTCCTCCAATCTCTTGAATTTCTTGTCCTTTCACTTATCAATTACTTTAACATAGGATCCAGTTTACTTGAAATGACTTCTTAGCAACAAATGACTTCCAGGGATGAGGAAATAATTTTTTTACATTAAAAGGAAGATAAAATATTTTTAAAATATGAATATTTTAAAGAAGTATTTGAAAGGGAAAAGGACCCACGTGTAAAAAAAATATTTATAGCTGTTCTTTTTGTGGTGGCAAGGAATTGGAAATTGAGGGGCTGCCCATCAATTGGGGAATGGCTGAACAAGTTGTGGTATATGAATTTAATGGAATTCTATTGTGTTATAAGAAACAATGAGCAGGAGGAGTTCAGAGAAATGTGGAAGGACTTGTATGAACTTATGATGAGTGAGATGAGCAGAACCAGAAAAATATCGTAGACAATATCATCAACATTATGTTTTGATCAACTGTGATAGACTAGATTCTTCTCACCAACTCAACAGTACAAGAAAGTTCTAAAGGACTCATGGTGGAAAAGGCTCTCCAAATCCAGGAAAAAACACACAAAACTGTGGAATATGGATGCTGAATGAATCATGCTATTTCTTTTGTTTTTGGTGGTGCTGTTTTTCTTTTTTGATGTTTTTCCTTTTTGCTCTGATTCTTCTCATAACATGACTAATGAAGAAATATGTTTAATGTTATATATATATATATATATATATATATATATATATATATATATATATATATATATATATATATATATATATATATACCTACATCAGATTACCTGCTGTCTAGGAGAGTGAGGGAGAAAATTTTGGAAATGGAAATCTTATAAAAGCAAATGTTAAAAACTATCTCTACATGTAACTGGAAAATAATAAAATACTTTTATTTAACAAAAATTAAAAAATAAAAAAGAAGTATTTGGAGAAATCTAAGCCAGTAATTACAAAAATAAACACTTGGTGAACTTCATGTGCCCAATCTATGTAGGTATGTGAATCTGAAAATAGAAGAAAACAATTAAGTTAAGTAATAATTATTCTGTAAGACAAATGAGAGCTAAGGAGAAAAAAAATCACAACATACTCCCTGACTATTATGTTCCTTTATTGAACACTGAAGGTGCCACAAAAATAACTAAAAATAATATGGAGAGGCCTCTGCTGTTCATTTGTTAATCAGAGATCTAGAATTGGAAGGGGAATCAGAGGCATTCTAGTACAACCCCCTTATTTTACATATGAGGAAAATGAGACCCATGGATTTAACTACCTTGCCCAAGGTCATCCAAATAGCAAGCTTCAAAGGTGAGCTTGGAACCTCAGCACTCTGACCTCAAAGCCGGGCTCTTCCCAGTCTACCACACAAACAAGTTTACGTGTCCTTCCATAGGGTGGCACCGGTGGTTAAAAAGTGATGCTAAATAGGCTATTGTCAGAGGTTCCATCACCATCTGAGCCAATTACCTTACCTTTGCTGGGCAAAAATTATTTTCTTACTATTGGTCACTTTATGCAATAATGTCATTAGTCAAAAGCAGAACGTTTTCCTCTTTGCTGGTTTCCTGCCCTCCTCAGCCTCCAAAAACTACATGAAAGGAACAAATATATAAACATTAGCTGTTGCCCTTTGTTTTCAAAGAGGACCAAAACAAGCTCACTATATTGGAGTAACGGTACAATGTGTCCAACTGGCTAATCAGACAAATGGAGGGCCTACCACAGGTCTGGTACACAATAATCCTTATGAACATTGGGGTTGGAGATAGCATAAACATTAGTGAACAGAAGGGTACAGAAGGAATGTCCCAGTCTGTGCTCTAAGCAGAATGAATGAAAACTACCTAAAGGATACAAACCACTTTCACTTTAAAGCACTCTTACCTGAAATCAGCTAGCCTTCCTTCCATAACCCATTCCAATGATGAACTACTTAGATCCTCTGGGAAATGTATTTTTAAAATATAACTGCACTCTTTACACATCTTCTCTTTCCCCTATAATTTCACCAAGAATTAATGTGGACCAGAATAATTGTAAGCCATTCCAAATTGAATAATAAAAAAGATAAGGATGGATTTTATTTAGGCAACTATGAATAACTTTCAACAAATCCTAAGCTGTTCTCTGCCACAAAAATCAATATGTTGGTGGTTTTGTTGTTGTTGTTGTTTTTTAATATCAATGTTCTTCTGGCAGCTATATGGCTATGAATTATTGAGGATCACAAGCTCTAAAACCATTGGACACCCTAACAGCAAAGGAAAGATGTCCACTGGGGATACCTTACTAATTTTGGCTTGTGCATATAAAGGGTGTTAAAGATATCATTAAAGAAATATACATTTAGAAGTGTGTACATATATGTACGAGGGTTTATGGATCAACAGGGGTGACAAATGGACATCCTAAGGACTACATTGGTGTCCAGAGTGTTGAAAGACTCAGAGGAAAGCCACTGACCCATTGAGTAGACTCCTCATGGAGGGTTTATGGACAAATGTGGACAACAATCACACAGAATGGGAAGAGGTGAAAGGGTTACTCTACCACTAAATATTCATGTTGTGTTTTTCTTTCACTAGCTCAACTGAGTGAAATTTGACTCCCTGATTTTCTCCTTCAAATACCAACATGCTTCTCCTTTCTTACACTTTTCCAAGGAAGGAGAGAATTCAGATTCTTTTAGAGCAGAAGTGTTTTCATCTTCTCTACTCATATCATTTCAGTGGGGCAATAGATACAGAACACCATACAACTTACTTCAGATTTACTTGCTGCTATAAACAAGCAAATAAATAAAGGAACAAATAACTGACTGCATGACCCAATGAATAAAAGTACTATGATTAGAATGATTTAGTAAAATGTCATTGTTCTCTTCCTATGTAAATTACCTACAATAATGAGTGCTTATTAAAATTAATATCTTAAGTAATATATTAAAACAACTGGAAATAAATGATATCAATGACCTTCATATCATAAACATTAGTTCTATAAGAGATCATCTCATAGTCTTCTTGGAAGTGTTTGGCAAGGATTGCAGAATTACAGAATTACAGAGATAGAAGGAATGTCTGAAACCATCCTGTCTAATTTATGCCTAAATAGTTATGTCGACTACAACATGTAGCGAGTGGTCATCCAGTTTTGCATAAAGCTCTCTAGGGAAAGGGAACACACTACCTCCTACACAATGCAGAACATTCCACCATTAGTCAACTCTGATTGTTTTATAGTAAAAAAAAATTATATTACTTTGGGTATCAACTTGTTAACACAGTGTTTCCAGGTCGAGTTACTTTTGGATCAACTTTAATCAGTAACTTCAATTTATTTGTAAATGTTTGTCAGTTGACTAACTTCTAAAAAGCTGCAAACAAAAAGTAGGATTATTAAAAAGAATCTGTTCACACACTAAAGTTAAGGACTGAAAAAAAAAGTCCTATATACACCAAGACATTTGTTCTAGAACTTTTGGTCATAGCAAAGACCTAGTACAAAGTAGATACCTATCAACTGGGAAATGACAATATCTTGAATCATACATTTAAAGTTCAAATTAACAACCCATGTAAAAGTATACAAATAACGTCTCCAAAAGAAATGATTTGTAAGGGAAACTTGAAAAATGACTACACATTTACTGTCTACAAAAAAAGGAGTGAAAAATACTGTTGTTTTTTAGGATTCTTCAAGCTAAAGTATCTAATACTCAAAGACTCAGGTGGAAATTCCCTTCAGAGATTCCCCACAATTATTAAGAGCCTAATGTCCACTCATTGCCCAGCCAAAAAAAAATTTAAAAAAAAAGAGCCTAATGTCATAAAGTCCCATATGTGCCAAATACTTTGCCTCACTATCTCTGAGTGAGGTTGGTGAAATCTTCCCCTTGAGGTCAAAGGGTACCTTCAAGTAGTGGGCCCCAAATGCAACATTAGTCTTTGTTTTATTTACCAGTGCATTGAGTCCCATGATGGCTACTCAATTTTTAGTACTGGGCTGATTGCAAAACCCAGCATGGGTTCTAGTCCCAAACCTTTTGGTAAAGGCTGTAGTGTCTGATCACCTTCCTCTACAAATAAAGAACAAATACAAAAGCAAAGAACTGAGACCCATATTCATGGGACACATGGCAGCCTTGGATGGGGAGGGACTGAGATCTCTCGCCTTATAGGTTTCAGTCTATTCTTTCACCAGATTGCAGGAAGTCAGCTGAAGTGAAAGGATGAGGTCAGCTAGTATATTTTGAATATATCCCCAGCACCTTTTATGAATTGAAGCCAAAGCTGTTCCTACTGATTATGAGATTAGTAGACCAGAACCAATCACAGAATGTCTGCTTAGGCTCCCAAGTCAACATTGGCAATTGCATCAGCCTAGCACTCTGTACACAATATTAAGGACTGGGCTTAATGGCCACATGCTCTTTACTTGATGTTGGCTCAGGATAAGAGAGATCCAGTCCTGTTCCCCCCGCCTCACACCTAAAGAAAGAACACCACAACCAAAACTGATGAAGCTCAGTTGTTGTTGTTGTTCAGTAGTTTTCAGGAACATCAGACTTTCCATGACCCTATTTTCTTGGGTTTTCCTGGCAATGATACTGGAGTGGCTTGACATTTCCTTCTCCAGCTCATTTTAAAGATGAGAAACTGATGAAAACAATGTTAAATGACTTACCCAGAGTCACACAGCCAGTGAGTCTCTGAGGCATGATTTGAACTCATGAAGATAAGTCTTCCTGATTTTGAGCCCAGCACTCTATCCTTAGGGCCCCATGAAACTTAGTGCTTTGACATTAAAATGATCAAGCCAGGTAGCAAAGAAAGTTATATGAGAAAACATACCACCTGTTTCTTTGCAGAGGTGGAAGATTATGGGTATGGTACAGTACATATATTTTCAGACATCTTTGATATATTGGTAAATTTTGCTGAATCGATTCCCCCTCCCCCTTTTTATTCTCTGTTATAAGGCAGTGCTTTCTGGGATGAGTTGGAAGAAGAGATAAATCAGGAAATGTAGGCAATGTCAAAAAGGAAAATGTCAAGAAAAATATAGCTTTAAAAAAAACCATTCTCTTAACTTAATCAAGCATATCCTTCCCTCTACAAAAAGGGTAGAGAGAAGAGTGAAATGGGAAAAAATGATTGATTTTGAGTAAAAAAAAAACTTGGGTTCAAATATAAATCATATCTATATTATCTCAAACCAATCATTTCCACTCTCTTGGGCTCTGGTGTCTTCATCTGTAACAGGACGACCAGAAATAATTGGAGCCTGAGATCCCATCTGGGTTTGAATTTATGATACTGTGATTCTAGAATCTTTGCATAATGAATTTGTTAAACCTCTTCTTCAGAGGGCTTGTGCTACTTAGATTTGGCCTGAGTCTGTTGATCATATAGGAGACACTAGTATTCTCGTCAAACATAGCACCTGGAGTGTGCTACAGGTATGGCTGCAAAAGATTGTTGGATTGGTAGCCATAGGAACTGAATTCAAATTCTAGCTGTCATTTAATACCTGGGTAACATTGAACAAGTCTCATTCACTTCTCTGAGACTCAGTTTCTTCATTTGAAAAATAAGTAGATGGAATTAAATGACCTGTAAAATCTCTTCTACCTGTGGTGAACCCATGATTGATGCTGGAATTTCTTTTTCTCTTCTCTGTCATGAGGTAGAGGAATATGGGTATAACATTTGATATCTTAGGATGGGCTTAGTGTTATCAGGAGGTTTTCCTTAACTAGTTTTTGTCAATTGTGTTTTGAGTAAGGTTAGGTGGCAATTATTGGGATTTCATTCTTGTGTAAAAAATCTAATGCAGCAATATAACCCTTTATTTAAACAATTAGGAGTCTGAATCAGGCTCTAATTTCTGAGGAATTTATTCAGTGCTTATGCATTCCATTATATATTTCAGCATCTGGATAACTTAGAAGTTTACAAAGAGTTCAGAAATACAAATAAGGGGTTAATGCTTCTCATTTCCATTTTGATCCCATGGCACTAATGATGGTTTGGGTACAATAATTCTTAGAAATTGCCACTTTTGCCACTGTAAGGAAGAAAAAGGTAACTCCTAATGAGAAAATGAATAACTAATCTCCTCATTTTTCTTTCCAAGGTCCTTTCATCTTTCCTCCTAGGACATAAGCCTGGCTCCACATTAAACTTGCTTCGGGGGTTCAAACACTGGAGGCTATATTGGACAAGAAAATAAGGAAAATCAAAAATCTAAACATCAAGCACATGATACAAAACCTAATATGATGAAGCTCAATGGGAATAAAGGTAACATCAGTACATGAATGATACACTTTTTAGTTTGATTTACATTATTAACATTTTCCCCAGCATTTTCTTAATTCTTGACAATGAACAAAACAGTAAGTCAAACCTTGATTCGTAGCATTTGCAGATTTCCAAGGCGCAAATGCTGACATTGAAAATTTAACAATTGGTTCTCATGAGCTGGTATAAGCTGTCTCCCACACAGCAGCTGAACATCTTACACTTGAAAATTTAAAAAAAAATCATCTTCACAAATATAAGATGTGGGGGAGGTGTCGTTAGACACCAGCTTATTTGAAAAAAGAGCTGGGATTTTTAGTGAAGCACAACCTCAATATGATTGTATATGTACAGCATGGCAGCCAAAGAGTTCAATGTGACCCTATGATGCACTAAGTCATTGTGTTTAAGACAAGGAGGGTAAAGATTCCACTGTTCTCTTCCCTAGCCAGACCATACCTGGGGTATATATTCAAGTTTGTGCTACATTTTATAAAGGTTCTAGCTAAACTGGAGAGCATCCTAAAAAGGATAATCAGGTAACAGCCTTTGGAATTGTGTCATATGTAGATCCTTTGAAGGAATTATCAAGGTCGAGCCTGGAGAATAGAAGACACTTAGGTATGACATGATAGCTATCTTCGAACATTTGAAAGACTACCAAAAAGGATTAGATTAGGTTAGAAGATTCACCAGATGACATAGCCAATAGTAAGAGGTCAGCATTTCAAATTCATCAATTCAGGCTTGAAATTAGGCAAACTTTCTAAAATTTAGAACTATATAAATTTCTGAGCACTCACTTGGAAAGTAAAGGGATCTTTCTAAATCATGTCTTCAAAAATAAAAGTTGGATGATCCCTTTTCACAGATTACTCTTCAGGAATGAGTTGTATTTTAATGGCCTCTGAGGTTCCTTTGAAATCTGAGTTTCTCTAATTCTTTAATCCATGATTTAAATAATATGATGACAACTACATTAGAAAAAAAACATTTTCATCTTTCACAATTATACAGATTTAGAAGTGGAAGGAATTTCAGAGATCATCCAGCCCAAACTCCTCCTCCTTTTATAAACAAGAAAACTGAGTTCCACGTAGAGTAAGTGGTTTGCCTATGTATCTAGTTATCTAGTGATAGCAAAGTGATAGCAAAGCTGAAACATGAACTTATGACTCCAAATTCTACCATCATATGAGAAGAAACAATCAAAGAAGCAATGTCTCTAAAACAGACTCTAGATCACCTTAATGAAAGCCTTAGCTTGGTCTTATAGTTTCACAGCATAAGTTGCAAATATTATATTATTGTTGTTTTCTTTCCATTTGCATCATTGTAGACACTGCAAATAGTTTTCCTGGTTCTGATTACTTCACTTTGCATCAGTTCATGTCTTATCATGTTTCTGTGTATTCACTAACCATTATGACACCCAAATAATCTGTTATATTCTTGTATCACAACTTGTTTAGCCGTGCTCCCATCAACAGGCATCTCCTTTGTTTCTAGTGCTTTCTACTTTCCTCCCCCAAAATGTTGCTACAGATTTTTAGTTGTTGACAGAGCATTTCTTTTCATCCACAACTCTTTGGGTAAATGGCTAATGGTGGAATCCCTGGGTCCAAGGGTATGCACATTTTTGTTGCTTTCTTTGCAAATTGCTGTACAAAACATTTGGATCACTGGTGTCAGAGACAACATTTGAAATTATGACTTCTGGACTCTAAACTCAGCCTCCAGCCATTATGACACATGACTGCTAGTCCAGAAGCTCTAAGCCTGGAAAAGATAAATCTGTGTGAGCATTATATGGTTGGGTGCACTACAGAGGGAATAAAAAGGACCCCAAAGTGAGTCTTTTCTCCATTATTCAAAAGAATCTAAGCTTCAATTGTTCACATTGTTTTAAAACTTTGAAGATCTTAAGATGAAAGGTACCAGCTATGCATAGAATGTCATCCTCTTTGGAATTTAAAAGGAAATGATGAAAAGGATGGTTTCTGCATAGCTCAAATAAACTGTGAGTCACCACCATATTATCAACTTTTCATGCTCTTTTCTCATTGTTATGAATGTTAAAAGCAGTAGCCCAGGTTAGCTTAGAAAATAATAGGCTTTGTGGCTTTCCTGATCCCCTCAGCTGGTGCTTTCTCCTCTAAGGTTGCCTTCTATCTACTTTGTATCTTTTCTGTACATAGTTAAGTACAAGTTGTCTCCATTAGAATTCTAAAATTTGGCATTTAGAGCTATAAGGGACCCTGAAAGTCAAGTTTAATGCACTTATTTTGCAGGTGAGGAAACCTGAGGCATGAGACCTTAAATAACTTACTCGGTATCACACAGGTCTGAAATGGCTAAGGCAAAATTCAAGCCCAGGTCCTACTGATTCTGCATTCAGTCTTCCATACCACACCAGGCTTATATTAGAATGTAAGGTCCTTGAGGACAGGAAATAGTTTTGCCTTTCTAATTCTAGTGCTTAGTGTGAGGCCTGACACATAAAAAAGTGCTTGAAAAATGCTTACTCATTTTTTTATTGATTACTTTTTCAACTAAATGTAGGCCTCAAACATAAAGTCACAAATCTTTCCTGTCCAGAAAGTATTTATCAATTTTTATGGAAAAAATAAAACATTTTCCATTAACCAGTTTATAGTGTATTAAAGGAGGAAAGTCATGTTCATATAATTATAATAAAATAGATTAGATGAACCCATATAGAAGGGTCAGCGGGCATATTAAGAGGGATCAGAGAAAGGAGTGCTCACTCCTAATTCTAACCTGAATCAGTAGGTAAAGCTTTGTAAAAGAGATGGCTTTGGATCGAGGCCTTGAAGGATGCGTTGCATAGTATCAGGCAGAACAAGGCAACAGAGAGAAAATGACTTTTCAGCATAGGTTTTTAAATGCTTAAAATAAAATGCATACAATTACAAACAAAACCAGTTATATCAAAATATAGTCATCGAAATGTTGATAAAAACAAATTCATCGTTCCCAGGTTAAGAATTCCTGCTCTTATATCACTGTCATTCCCAGGTGAGACAAGAATGGCGAGGATCATTCTCTGACAATGAGGTCTATGTAAGTTAGTGTTCAGAAGGCTAGCTTCATTATGCAGCCTCGCTTCCTCCTACTGTTCTCATTTAAGCTCTCTTCCCACCAGCCCTCTTGGATACTCAATTCAGTCCAATGTTAAGTATCGACCACATGTCATCCTCAATTTTCCCAATAGCACTTACCCTACATATCCAATCTGTTATCAAATCTTGTTTCTACTTTCAAAACATTTCATATATACATATGTATTGATATCATTTATCCATTCATCCATCCGTTCATTTATTCATTCATTTCTTTCTCCCCATTCACATAGCCACCTTCCTAATATGGGCCCTATCACCTTTTTTTAAAAAATCTGAATTATTTCAATAACTTTCCTGCTTCAAAATTCTCCCCAGTCCCCCTTCTCCCCAGTCCAATCTGCACTCAGACTTTATCAGTTCTTTTTCTAGAGATGAAGAATATTTTTCATCACAGGCTCTCAAAACTGGATCACTGTATTGTTTAGTGTAGCGAAGTCTTTCCCAACTAATCCTCATTACGATATTGCTGTTGTATACAATGTTGTCCTAGGTCTACTCACTTCACTTTACATCAATTCATATACATCTTTCCAGGTTTTTCTGAAAATATCTCCCTCATCATTTTGTGGGGACCAATTTTTAATTGGGGAGTGCTAGCTAAGTGGCTCACTGCAATATTGGGACAAGGAAGGAGACTGGCAGCCTCCCTCAAAACAGAACAAGATTTATTTTAACAAGAACGAACTTAAAAAAACAAAAAACAAAAAACAACACAAACAGGATCAGTAGGATCAAGGGAAAGGAAATAAAATGGGGAAAGGGAAATTATAATACCTGAAAAATACCACTGCCTAGGAATCAGCTGAAAATACTCAGCAGAATGCCTGTCGTTTTCCAGTTTCCCCTTAGAATGTTCAATTCTCCTCCTCCAAACTTAGAAACACCCCACACAGTCCCAGCCAATGGAATGGACGCTCTGACAGTCACATGACTGCCCTCACTAGGCTTCCAATCATTGTAATTTTGCCAGGCCCATGTAGGAGTCAGCGAGTGGTGATGACGTGAGGTGCCAGAGCCCTGGCAATGGCTACAACCAGTGGGTGGAGCACCGTGCGGTTTGTGGAGCCCCAGGCCAGTGCTCGAGGAGGCATAAAAACCTCAAATAACAATTAATTCTTTACAATTTTTTATAGTACAATAGTGTTCCATCACAATTATATTCCACACACTTGATACTTACTAGCTGTGTGACCCTGGGTAAGTCACTTAACCTCCATTGCCCTGCAAAAAAAATGATCTCACAATTATATTCCACAGGTTGTTAAGCCATTCCTCAGTTAATGGGTATCTCTTCAGTTTCCAATTCTTTGTCACCAAAAAAGTGCTTTTATAAATATTTTTGTTCATATAGGTTCTTTTCTTTTTTCTTTGATCTCTCTGGGATACAGACCTAGTATTGGTATTACTGGGTGAAAGAATATACATGGTTTTATAGGCCTTTGGGCATAGTTCCAAATTGTTCTCCAGAATGATTGAACCAGTTTATAATTCCACAAACAGGGCATTCATTAGTCTCCCAGTTTTCCATATCCCCTTAAACATTTGTCATTTTCTTTTTCTATCCTATTAGCCAATCTGATATTTGTGAGGTGGTACATCAGACATCTTAATTTGCATTTCTCTTATCAATGGCAATTGAGAGCATTTCTGATATAGCAATAGATATTTTTTATTTCTTCATATTCTTAGACAATTTAACAATTGAAGAATGCTTCTTATTTTTATAAATTTGACTCAATTCCTTATATATTTGAGAAATGAGGCTTTATCAGAGAAACTTGCTATAACATTCACCCCCCACACACACTTTCTACTTTCCTTTTAATCTTGGTTTGATTGGTTTTGTTTGTGCAAAACCTTCTTAATTTAATGTAATCAGAATTATCCATTTTACTTCCTGTGTTCCTCTCTATCTCATTTGGTCATAAACTCTTCCCTTATCCATAAATCTGACAGACAAAATTTTCTATCCTCTCTCAATTTGCTTATATCATCCTTTAAATCTAAATCATATACTAATTTACCTTATCTTGATATATCCATTGTATGATGTTGATTTATAGCTGTGTTTCTGCCAAACTGTTTTCCAGCTTTGCCAGCAATTTTTATCAAATAGTAATTTTGGATCTTTGGGTTTATCAAACATTAGATTAATGTGGCCAATTAATACTATGTATTGGGTATCTAATCTGCTCCATGGATTTAGCACTCTATTTCTTAACCAGTACCAGATTAATCTTCCTAGATCTTAATAAAGCACACAGCACACAGCATGTTGCCTTGCCCATAGTGGATACCTAATAGATATGCTTGGGAGTAGGGAATGATTATATTTATACATTGAAATCATCTTCTTCACTCAGTCATCTTTCTGTTAAGATTAGGATTGTCCAAAATATAGAATTTTCTTTACTAGCAAGTAGATGCTGCCTAAGATCTGACTACATAGAATACCTGTATTTAGGAAACCTTCCAAATTCCTCAAACCTATTAATGTCAGTTTTTTATAAGTGAGCCAGGACAGTTATGCCTTAGTATTTTTATGAACCCTCCACCCCCAAAGATGTTAGAGGTTACACATATAAAATTAGAAAAGGTTCCCATAAGATCATGGACTAGAATATCCACAAAATGACTTTTAGAGGCCATCTGAATATGTTTTCGGATACACATTTTGAAGTCAAAAACAGATAAGGCAACTTCCAGATTGCTTCATCAAAATGCCCTTGGAGCTACTAACAGGAATATATATATTCAGCTGGTTGGACCAGCGGTCTGAGGAGCTTATTTTCTTAGGTCAGCATCTTCAAAATAAAGTGACTTGGGCCAGCTGTACTAATAATCACAGCAGGCAGAACATTTACATTTTCAACACAGCTGCCTCACAGAAGAAAGATGGATTTGAGCTTTCCTACGTTGAGCACAAGAGGAACTGGCCTATAACTCCTACTAACAGTAATGAAGGCAATTTACCTCCATGAGTCTAATAAAATATCAGCAATGGATAAATCTGATAGTTAAGACTGTCTTACGATGGTTATTTCTTGCCAGAAACACTAAAGGAGCTCTCCTTCAGGTCACAGGTCATTTTGAGACCAAATAAATGAGCTACAACAAATGAATTCGATTGAATCTGGTTTACTGCTTGCTTGGGGTATTGGTACAATGCAAATGTACTCAGACACCCATAATATTTGAAAAAGACTCATAATGCCACGCATTTTCATTCATGCAGATTTTGTACCTAGTATATAGTCCAAAGAAATTGCAAAGTCAGCAAGTTGTGTCCTTAGACTTTATAACGAAGGGCATTGAAAGTTAGAAAGTGCAAAAATAGGGGGGCAGCTAGGTGGTGCAGTGGATAAAGCACCGGCCCTGGATTCAGGAGTACCTGAGTTCAAATCCGGCCTCAGACACTTACTAGCTGTGTGACCCTGGGCAAGTCACTTAACCCCCATTGCCCCGCAAAAAAAAAAAAAAAAATTAAAAAAAAAAAAGAAAGTGCAAAAATGTATAAATATTTAATTTTAGAAATTGTGAAATTTTAATTGGTAATATTTTGACAGCATTTTTACTTCTTATATAATGTAGAAATAGTTGAGATTAACACCCAGTTAGCAGGAATAATTAAATGAGGAAGCTAGCAGATGGTGCACTTGTTCATTTCCCCCCTTTCTATTTCCAATCCTCCTATTGTGAGAGGCCTCTGCAGCAGTGGACTTGTGCTGTTCTGAGGTCTCTACTTCCCCTAACAAAGGACAACATGGGGTCTTCCTTCCTACTCAATGTATTGTGTATGGATGGAAAAAAACGATTTGAAAATATTGTTATCATTGTTCATTCTGAGTGCCCGGGTTGCTATTTGTGATCCTAGACAATCTACAATTTTAAGTAGATTCAGGAAGAATGTCCTAGGAGGGATGGGTGTTCTTCTAAGGCTCCCATACCCTTGCCCCCCCCCATTTCCATATTAGCTTTCCTTAAATCCCAATTCCTATCTTAGATTGGGAAAAGTCAACACTCTTTCAACTTCATTGTACATTGAAAATGAATTTTGAACCCATCAATCAGTCCATCAGTAACACAGTAGGGCATATGAACCCTACTATATGCCAGACATTATACTAAGCATTGGGTATACAAAGAAAGACAACAGGCATTCCCTGCTCTCAAGGATCTTGTACTTTACTAGGGGAGACAACATGCCAACAATTATGCACAAACAGGTTATAATCAGGATAAACTGGAGACAACCAACAGAAGAAAATCATTAGAATTAAGGGGGGGAGTTAGTGACTTTCATTAGAAGGTGTTTTGTTGTTCTCATTTTGGGGGGGTCTTGTTTTATTTTTATTTTTTTCTCTAGCAGGGATTTAAAGGAAGCCATGAGATAGAAATGAGGAGAAAGTGCAACCTGGGCATGGGGGACAGACAATGAGAATGCTAGGATTTGGGAGATGGAGTGTTCTGTTCAAGGAGTGTCCAAGAAACTGATGTCACTGATTTTAAGGAATTTGTTGGGTTAGTTTAGAGGAAAGGATGGTAGTACCAAAAGAGAGGGATGCTGGGAGGATCATGCTTCCCTAGATTTGTTTTTTGCTTCCCATTAAGACCTTATTATCATAGATTTAGAACTGAATGGTTTAGCATTCAGGTGTCATTTTATCCAACTCCCTCATTCTAAACATGAGAAAATGGATACCTAGAGAAGTAAGTAATCTGCCCAAGGTCACACAGATTGTGAAGCGTAAATTCAGTTCACAATTTAAAACCAGAGCCAGTCATCTTTCAATAGCACTGTCTTAATCCTTAATCTATTCAAAGAACAGTTATTATGGCTGCATTTAATCCTGAATATAAGATTTTCCAAGTGTTTGCAAGTATTCACTGAAGACTAACATGTCATTTTCCCCCCTGTTGTCCTGAGTCACTCCTTGGAAGTAGGTTAGGCTTTAAAGCAGCAAATCTCCCCACCTTTCCTCCTTGAAAAGAGAGAAACAGGTCATGGCACTGAGGGAATAGTACCACTGAAGGTGGTGCTATTATTAAGATCAATAGGAATCTTATCTCAGATCTTGAGAGTAGGTACTTCTATCTCAGTCTATATAAATTCTAATCTAAATCTTATCTATTTATCTCTCCATCCATCTTCTATCTACTTTTCTATAATTTTTTATTTACCATATGCCATCTCTCTACCTATTCTTATGAATTTATTCTATTTCTATAGAGAAATTGTCTACCTTTTCTCTCCTATTAGCTATTGATCAATGTATTTCTCTTTCTAAATCTCTATATCTGAACTTGTTCCATATAATTTATGTATTCACATTATTGCAGATCTGTATTCTATCTCTCTGTGTGTCTGTCTCTCACTCTCAATCTTTCTGCATCTATCTCTCCATCTGTCCATCCATCCATCCATCCATCCATCCATCCATCCATCCATCCATCCATCCATTTATCTATTCACCATCTGTCCCACCTCCATAAATCGATATCTAAACATCCATCTAACTGGAACAACATTCACATCCCCTCCTAGGGTGTTGTTCACAACCTTACTTCTTCTGAACCAACATCTCATTACTCATTTGCAGTAGGATGAGTGCAGTCACATGAGCAGGCAAGACAAAGAGCTCCTCTCCTACATAGAATCCCCTGGGGATTCTATGTAGCAGGTGAACAATTGCTCCTTCAAGATCAAAGCATACAGATCCTTAACAAGATGCATTGACTTGTTCTTCCATTTGGCCAGCTTTTATTCGGTAGTTGCTTCATGGACAGCATGGTGCTTCTTGTGAAATTTGCTTTAATGGCCTTCTATTCCACAACCGTTTCCCCTTTGCTCTGCCCTTATCTAATTGTTAGTAATATTTCTGTATTATCAGTCTGCACAAAGCTCCATCCCATTCTGTGCTGCCTACTCTCCTCCAACCAGACCAGGGTCTCCTGATTTAAGACCTCTCCCATCCCACCACACCTCATAAATATGTCTCTGGATTATATCCTATATGCTCAGGGAAATTGATCAGCAAAGTGATGGCAAGTTTGATGAATGAATCGTTTCTTTTTTATTTCAATCTTACTAGCATTTTATTTTTTCAAGTTACATGTAAACATAGCTTTCAACATTTGTTTTTATAAGATTTTGACTTCCAAATTTTTCTCCCTCCCTCCTTCCCTCCCCCTTCCTCAAGATAGAAAGCAATCTGATATAAGTTATATATGAACAATCACAATAAATATATTTCCATGTTAATCATGTTGTGAATGAAGAATCAGAACAAAGGGAAAAACCTCAACAAAGAAAAAAAGAAATAGTGTGTTTCTTCTGGAGAGCAATTTGGAATGATGCCCAAAGGGCTATAAATCTGTGCATACCCTTTGACCCAGCAATACCATTATTAGGTCTTTTCCCCAAAGAGATCATGAAAAAGGGAAAATGACCCACATGTACAAAAATATTTATAGCTGCACTTTTTGTGGTGGCAAAGAATTGGAAATTGAGGGGATGCCCATCAATTGGGGAATGGCTGAACAAGTTGTAGAATATGAATGTAATGGAATACTATTGTGCTGTAAGAAATGATGAGCAGGCAGATTTCAGAAAAACCTGGAAGGACTTATATGAACTGATGCTGAGTGAGATGAGCAGAACCAGAAGAACATTGTACACAGTATCATCAACATTATGTGTTGATCAACTATGATAGACTTGACTCTTCTCAGCAATACAATGGTCCAAGATAGTTCCAAAGGACTCATGATGGAAAATGCTCTCCAAATCCAGAAAAAAAGAACTGTGGCATCTAGATGCAGATTGAACCGTACTATTTCTATTTTTTTGTTTTTCTTTTTTAAGGTTTTTCCCTTTTTTCTAATTCTTCTTTCATAGTATAACTAATGCAGAAATATGTTTAACATGATTGTACATATATAACCTATAACAGATTGCTTTCTGTCTTGGGGAGGGGAATGGAGGGGAGTGAGAAAAAATTGAAACTAGAAATCTTATAAAAACAAATGTTGAAAACTATCTCTACATGTAATTAGAAAATAATAAAATACTTTTATGATTAAAAAAAGAAACAGTGTGGTTCAATCTGCATTCAGATTCCACAATTCTTTTTTTCTGCATGCGGAAAGCATTTTCCATCTTCAGTCCTTTGGCATTGCCTTGGATCATTGTATTGCTGAGAAGAGCTAAGTCTATCACAGTTGGTCATCATAAAATGTTGCTGTTACTATGTACAGTGTTCTCTTGGTTCTGCTCACTTCACTCAACATCAGTCCACTTCAGTCTTTCCAAGTTTTTTTCTGAAATCTGTCAGCTCATCATTTCTTACAGCACAATAGTATTCCATTATATTCATATGCCACAACTTTTTCAGCTATTCTCCAATTGATGGGCATCCCCTAGATTTCCAAATGAATCTTTTCTAATAGAATGGCTGATACTAGATTCAGATATGAGTTTCCCAGGGGCACTTGATTTTGAAAATAGAACTTCTAGAAATGTTGTGCCTCAAACAAAAGCTAAAAATGTCTAATGATGGGATTTAAGATCCTGTGGCAGATTGGTAATGAGATATTGGGCGGAGGGAGAAGGAATAGCAAGGTTTTTAAGGACTCTCAAACAATTCTACAGATGTTTCCATCTATATTATAGAAGAAAGGCAGTTAAGTAGCATTGGACTTGGAATCAGGAAGATGAGCTAAAATTTAGCCTCAGATACTTACTGTGTGACCCTGGGATAGTCATTTAACCTCTGCTTCAGTTTCTTTATCAGTAAAATAAAATATATAAAAACCTACTTTCCAGGATTGTCTTGAGGATCAAATGAGATAATAATTGTAAAGCACTTAGCATAGTGACTATGATAATAAATATCATTAAGAAATAATAAACGATTTTGCATCACTGGCCATTTTTTTTTTTTGGTAACTCTAAATCTGCCAACAGTAATCTTGTGTTTCAGGGCTGCTCTTTTTGACTGACCGATTTCATGTAGGTAAATTAGATTCATCAAAAGTCACATCAGTTAAGTGAAGGGATTGGCCAAGAGATTCCCTAAGGTTACTACCAGCTGTGAATTTTGATTATCCTATTTTACCTACATAAAATAGGATCTCTGGCCGGTAAGCATATTCCTTGGTTCAATGGAAAATGTACTGGCTGAGGAGTAAGACACCTGAGTTCAAATCCTACCTCATTGCTTAGTTACCCTCTTAATGCTTACTTTACCTCAGACATTTAATCTTTCTGGGCCTTACTTACTGTTCTCATATGTAAAGTGAGAGAAGTAGAATAGCTTTCCTCTGATATCCATTTTAGGTTTATGGCCCTATCATTCTATTCCCATTTGAATGGGGTCATGTTTAAATTTTAATTCAGCACTTAAATACTGCTTGCTAAATGGAGTAGGAGATACACATTTTATTTTAAAATTTAAAGTCTTCTGTCATCTGGCCCTAAAACAATACCAAAAGATCCCTGGGATAAGTAGAGGACTGGACAGACCTCTGAAGTTCTTTCCAACCCCAGGATTGTAAAGTCTGTGAAAATCTACAAGAACCAAGACTTGGTGACTGTTTAGATAAGAGAGTGAAGTGAGAGGAAATAGACACAAAACTACCATTAATTCAAAAATGGGAGAATTGGTGACATGAATTCATTGTGGAAAATTGTAAATTTGGAATGAGGAATCGATTTGGGGATCAGCTGGAAGAGAAATCACTTATGTTGGGACTAGTTGAATTTAAAGTGGGGATAAGGCATTCAGAAGATTTCCTATAGATTAATGAAGATGCTGATCTGGAACCCAAACAAGTGAGAACTAAAGAAACAGATATGAGGGTCACTTGTCTAATGGTGAAAGGTGAATTCATAAGGCTGAATGATATTGCCAAGAAAAAGAATTTGGATAGAAGGACTGAGAGTCTAGCTACTTTCATAAGGAGGTGAAAATAGGTAATCTGAGAAGATACTTTGAGTAACATCAAAACAATTTTCAAAGATGGAATTTTATTTCCCCCAGAATCCATGTGTTCCTCCCATTGAAGGCCAAGTCATATTTAGTTCATATAATTCCAACTAATACTTATTAAATATTCATGGTTTTTCAGACCATTATTTTGGCCAGTGTAGAAGATAACTGGTTTAGGTAAGAAACAGTCTTTGCCTTCACAATGCTTATAGTTAAGGTGAATCATAGGACACAGATATAGATTGTGTTTGAATGCTGGCCCTGTGATGTCTTTCACTCATACAAGGAAGTAAAGATGTGTAAACTCCTCCTACCACAAGGTATATTGATGCCTTCACTACAAGTGATAATTTTAGAGAGTTGCTTAGACCACTGAGGAGGTAAGGGATTTACTCAGAGGCACACAGAGAGCATTAGAGATATACAAGGCCCTGTCTTCCTAAGTATTACTGGTGATCCAAGAAAGAAGGGCTTTTCTGACAAGAGTGATTAGGGAAAACTGAATAAAGGAGGTGATTATGCATCAGGGTTGTTAGCAACATTGCAGATTCAATCTTCCCCAAAACTTCCAGAGGAGCTTGCATTTTTTGCTTGAGGCAACTGATCTGTTTAGCATTTAAAGCCCTTTAAATAAAACCAACCTTTTCATATAGATGACACTGTTCACCTTCATGCATTTTAGTGTATACTTCATCCAAACTGAATTACTTGCCAACTACAGGCCTCTCCATCTCCCATGTCTTTGCATGTGCTTCAAAAGCATATTGTCAATGCTTTCACTTCTTAGAATTCCTAACTCCTTCTAGAGCTCAGTTAAAGTGCCACATCCTACAAAAAGGCCTTCCTTGGTCCTACCAATAACCATTGACCCAGCCATCCCAAGAGAAACGACTTTGTAATACATTATAAAGCAAGGTGCCATCATGCATATGAAAGAGCATCCATATTCTATAGTTCTCTATATTAATGAAGTTGGGGGTTCAGTTCCCATCCCTTTACCTATAGTGTATGTTTAGAGATAGTGTGGCCTAGTGGATTGAGAAACAGTACCACTTGGGTTTCAAATCTTGCTTCTTACAAAAAATATTTGGGAAATTTCGATGTCACCTAATCTTTCATTGACTCAGGTGACTTCCTAAAACTATAATTTGCAAAATAGTTCCCTATCTATATTGGTAGAGAGAATTATTTCCTTGGAAGCTCCCCAAACATAATACTTAGATACATACATGTTTTTCCCAATTGGATATAAACTCTTTGAGGGCAGGGCCTCTTTTATTTTTGTCACTTTATGCCACTGTATATGTTGTATATAATACCAATACCAATAGGTTATTAAATGGAGGAGTCCTGGGTGATCACCCTTCCCCCACCCCAAGTCACCTAAATTCCTTCTGGACCAGCCCTCACAGCCATTTTCCTGGGTAGACAACTCCTGTGGATGAAAGGCCAGTCATCCCCACTAACTGCTAACCTACCACATACCCACAGGGCAGGCGAGCCAGCCTAGGTGAAGCCTAAAGGCACCTTGAAGAAAAGACAGGGGCAGCAGGTGAGTCAAACCACCACCACCTTGACCACCATCTCCCTTCTTACACTGATAGAGACATCCCAGAACTCTGAAAACAAGAGTCTTTGGAATTGTGCTACTTCCAGCACTGTGCCAAATGGTTCAACATCAGAAATTGATATGATTTGATGAATGGAAGTACATTAAAAAGATGTCATCATCTGCTTTGCTATCACAATTACGGACCATAGGACCTTTCCTTCTGACTAAGCAGAAACCTCCCTTATGTATTTTCTCCCTCATTAGAATATGAACTCCTGGAGAGGTCCATTTGTACTTGAAGTCCTTTACACACAGCAAGTGCTTAATACATGTTTCATTCATTCATTGTATGTCATTTAGCATAGACACTGAGTCCAGCATATGGCAGGAGATTAATAAAAAAAATTGTTGATTGATTTACTAATTGATTGACTGCTCTCCATCTAAAGAAATGTTTGCTACTATGGCTTCAGGTCTTGAGATACGAAGAAGATGGCAAAAGACTTAGATGGCCTGTAAGGGTCACCACATTGCACCTGCTTTCTGATGTATTTCCTTTGTTTCCTGCCTTTTCCCAGCTTTCCTATCTCCCTTATTGCAGCAAAATGCACACTCCAGCCTGCTATCTGCTTCCTCTGACTGAGCTGACTGTTTCTATTGCTATTGAGCTGGCCGCTTCCCTGCACATCAATACGATGAGTGAAATTCTGGCTCAAACCAGGCCTGCTGCCTGGGATCTAGCCCTGGCTTATTTCTCTCATTGTCTGATTAGTCTGTCCTGGTGTTCAGTGTCAGAACACTCTGAGGTGTCTCTTCTGAGAAGGAGGAGAAATAAGACATTGCAACTAGGACATAATAGTGTGGACACTGTCTTCTCAGAGAATCAGGCAAGAGCATTTTGATTGTGCCATTGCTCCTGCTGGTACTTAGGGGACCAGAAAAGGACATTCCTGAACATCTGCAGGAAAGGCATTGGTCTGGGTAGAAAGATGCAGTAGGCTTTCTCAATAAAGTTTGCATAGGCTACAGAATTTCATCCTGAACTCTAGACAGAACCCCAGGGTCCCATTGTGAGGACCTGGGTTCTAGGTTAGAAACAAAGCTGAAGAGCAGGGATGTGATGTCTTGAAGATGTCTAGAACTCTAGTCTCATCAGGATAAAGGAGTTCTAGTGAGGAACTTTTTCTCTTAGTGCAGATTGTCTCATCTGCAAAGGTCTGAGGATATTGTGAAGGATGTGCATGCCCAGAGTAATAGTGATAATACAAGTCAGAGTTGAGAGGTTGACTCTCTACCCACTACACCACAAACCCCACCCCCTCTCTGTGGGTCCCCTATGGTAAAATTCACATTTTTGAGTAATTGGCACCTCATTCTGCCACCTGACATCATTTCTATCCTCCATTGTTCCTCTCTTCCCTCTATTAGGAGTCCATTCACAAATAAATTTTAATAGTAACTAACACAAAACACAGAAAAAATTGAAAAATTGAAGAAAAAATTATAACTACTTAATAGATTCCATAGCCAAGAAAGATGTCTTTGAATTATTCATTTATTTTCTCTTCCTTTCTACTGAAATAAGTAATCCTGTTCAGTGTCCTACTAGTTTAAGAGTTCATAAAAAAAAAGTTCATAATGGTCCATGAATCCTTGGGAATAAGATCAGCAAGTTAAAAAAACAACAACACTGGGCTGTTAAATGTTAAGAGTTAAATTTAGCTTAGATCAAAAATCATGTAGTAAGTTTGTACTACATTCCAGATATAAGGCTATAAAAATATAACAATATTCAAAGGTCCCTAAAAAGCTGCAAAACAACCTAAGATCTGCTTGCAAGAATTGCACAGTTTATTAACTGATGTACTGTGTCCCAAAACCTATAATGTAAGTAAGAAGAAGATGAAGGAGAGAGGAGAGGCCAAACAGAGTGGTTTACATCTGCACTCCTCAGAATTCTGACAGATCCAAGAGAAGAAGTCTCAGTACATCCAATATATCAGAAATGCAGCTGCAGGTGGTTTCTGAATGGCCTTATCATCACAGTACACCTGGACCAGAACATTGACCTTCCACCACTTGGGATGACAATGAAGGATTCCATAGCTCAAAAGCTATTTGGGGAAGGAAAAATACAGACAAAATCTATTGCTTCCCTGGCTGCCTCCCTGATGGCTTGCACAAAGAGAGGAAGTGATATATATATATATATATATATATATATATATATATATATATATATATATATATATATATCCCCATGCCAATGAATGTTTTGGGGAAGTTCAAACAATATGGCCTCAAACCCATGACTTCTCTGGGCTTAGTTCAGTAACTGTAAACTACCATATTTGTCTAAAATCAATAAGGTTGTAACCAACCTAATTATCAACTAACAAGAAGCCCTGACTTTTTTTCTTATTAAATATTTCTTTTATGCATGGCCCAAATTCCTATGTCAGCGCAGGTAAAGCAATAATACCTCCCAGCACTTAGAAATCACATTGTTTTCCAAAGTATTTTACATATATTACTTCATTTGAACCTCCAAACAGGCATGTAAGATAAGTATTATCTTCCTTTTACAAATGAAAAAATAAGGCTGAGAGAAAGGAAGCTAACATACCCAGAGTCACAAAGCTAGTATAGCTGAGGCAGAATTTATACTCAGGCCTGCCTGACTCGAAGTCTATCCACTATCCTGCCTAATACTGGCTTCACTGGTTTTGAGGAGAGCTCAGGTGAGGTGCTGGCTTTCCCCTGCCATCTTGGCTCCATCCTCTACTCTGCTAGTTTGTTCTTTTTTAATTAGAATAATACAATTTTAGGAAGCATAGCCTCATTGATTTAGAGCTTAAAGGGGTCTTTGAAATCATCTAGTTTAATCCCTACATTTTGCAGAAGAAGACACAGAGGCTCAGGGAGAGGACATGACTTGGCCGAGGTCACATAAGTAGTCAATTCTAAAACTGAAATTAAAACCAAGGTCTTCTATCTCCAACTCCAGGACTTAACTAACTTCACTTCTTGTTTTTTTGCATAGGGGTGGCTTTGAAGCCTCAAATACTTCATCATTTAAAAGTGAGGAAACTGAGGCCAAGAGAAATAAAGTGATTCTTCTAAGGTCACTTAGTTGTCTAGTTATTATATTCAATGTCTAACATTTCAAAAATTCTGATAAATTTTTAAAAATTAGCCATACATATCAGCAACTAGATAAACTATATTATATATTCATATATGTGAATATATGTAAATGTATATATATAATACAAATGTGTGTCTATTCTATATTTGACAATAATGATCTGTCTTTCATGAATGCCATGGAAACTCCATAGATTTCCAGCGATATCATCTGTGGAAAGAATCAATCCTGCTGAAAATTCACCTGGCTCCTGGTGTTATTCATTTGCCCTTGTGAATGATTTAATAGACTTTCCAGAGACTCCATTTTTCATGCTGTAAAAATCTGACACTGAGAGTGCTAAGGGAAAAGTGCTAGGGAGCCTAGTCTCTTTGAAAGTACACAAAACCTTCTTTATGCTTTTGGGTCTGGACAGCTTAATTAACACCAATGAAAAAAGTCTTTAAAAAAAAAAGGTTTGAGTTATAGCAACTCACCTTAAATCTAACTCCTGGGCAGACAAGCTACACAGTGGTTTACTGGTTGGCTAAGATAGTAATCCAGGCCTGTGATCCCCGACATCTCTGGGGTCCTTAAGTATTTGTTCCTTTTCCTCCTTCATCAGAGTAGCATTGTGATACCAGATCTTCTCTAATTGAGCCCAGTTATTAAGGTCACCAGCTGGGCATCTTGGTTTCCTTTGAAAACTTTCAATTGATTCTCAGCCCTGGTATTATCTGTTCCATTTACATAAACAAAAAGACTGGGGGTGCCAGTACAGTTTCTGTCTTTGTGTCCCCTTTTTCTAAGGAGGAGGCTGCCATAGTATACCAGCTGCCCCTATCCCAGGGGAGTGAGGAGATGAATGAGTCAGTGGGACTTTTAATACTATTTAAGTTGATGAACTTTGCCAGCTTTTCCTTTAGAATTTGGTATGACACAGGAGGGAGAGCCAGGCCTCATTTATCCATGAATTCACATCATGATTTGGGACAAGTCATGTCATCTCTCTGGACTTCAGCTCCTCAGTTCCCCTTTCCAGTGGAGTGAAAATTCCTGAAAACATGGGAATATATTTCCTCATTGCCCAATACAATGCCTTACCTTATATTTAGTAGGCATTTACTAACTGCTTTTAAATTAAACTGACATTGGACCAAACCATAGATTTAGAATTGGAAGAGAACTTAGAGAGCATCTAGTCCAAACCCCTCAATTTATAGATGAAAAACCGAGGACCGGAGAGATTAAGTGACTTGGTCAAAGTCACACAGGTGATAAGTAGGTGGTCAAATTCACACAGGTGATGGATAGGTGAGCTAGGATTTGAACTCAGGTTCTCCTGTCTCTAAATTCAATGCTCTCTCCAAATTGCCATTCTGTTTTCTTCTTGTTCATATTTGGGTCTTTTTTTCAAAACCAGCCCAAGATACCACTTCCTCTTTGAACCTTATGATTCTCCATGTGGAAGTGATATCATTGCATCTCAGTGTTATTTATGTTATCATTGTTATACATTGCATTCTAACATCCTTGAGGGTGGGGAGGATATCTTATTTAGCTTTTCATTTCTTTTCACACAGTGCTGTGGGCATTATAGGTGCTCAGTACAGGGATATTGAATGAATTAAAGAGCAAGCGAATCTTCCTTTAAGCTCTAGGACATTAGGGAAAGTAAACTAGTCAGTGTACGTTAGTGGTGGAGACCATAATAACAAGACCGACTGTCTTCGCTCACTCTAGAGGCAGCTGTGGTATTGGAGGAAGGACACTGGAACAATCTCAGAAGCCCTGGATTGGAATCCCAGATCTACCATTTAACTAGCTGTACAATCATGGGAAAGCTTAGCCTCTCTGAACCTCAATTTATTTATTATTATAATAGAAACAATGATACCAATTCTTTCCTCACGTAGCTTTTGTAAGGTTAAAATAAGAAAAAGTTCTCCCTAAAGCATTATATCAAAGTAAATTCCCAGTAGCATGTGAGATCCTTGAGGGCAAGATCATTTAGTTTTTGTCTTTCCATTCCTATTGCCTATCATAGTACCTGGAATATAGAAAGTAAGAGATTTCTGAATTGAACTACTTTTAATACCTTGACCTGAAGGTGAGCAAGAGACACCAAAAGAGAGAAATCTCCAGCTCCATCCAAGGACTGACCATTTTAATGTTATTGAACTTTAATCAAGCACAGTGTCTGACACTTAGTAGGAACTTACATGTTGACTGATTAACTACATGATGACTGATTAATTATTCCTCTGCACTTACTTGCCATTCCAACCATATTGGATTTCCAACTGTTCTTTGTAAACTCTACTCCCATCTATCATCTCCATACCTTTGTGTGGGTTGTCCCCCATTCCTGGAAGGTGCTCCCTTCTCACTTCTACCTCTTGGAATTTTCAATTTCCTTCAAGACTCACATTATTGATTGACAACTAAGGTAAGTAGTTGGTGATAGAGGAGGCAGAAAAGGTCATGTTTAAAATGTGGTTGGTGAATTATCTTTAACATTCAGTGACCACTGCTCAGTGACTTATCATCATAGGAATTAAATTTGGACTTGGGCATTTTGTTTTTTGTGAGACAGTGAGGGTTAAGCGACTTTCCCTGGGTCACACAGCTAGTAAGTGTCAAGTGTCTGAGGTAAAATTTGAACTCAGGTCCTCCTGAATCTAAGGCTGGTGCTTTATCCACTGGGCCATCTAGCTGTACTTGGGCAAAATTTTTAAATGCTTTGGGCTCTTTATGAAAGAGAAAGACTGCTCCAATCAGCATCAAGATATATTTAATCAGTCTCCTCCTCACTGACTTCATTAGGTACTTTAAGGAACTGGTCAAGTGGATATAATGCTGCCTATTGGGGCACTTCCCAGGCTCCATGGCAGGTTGCCATTTTTAGAATTTCTCCAGGCCATAGGCAACTCTGATTTTGAGGACACTGAAAGAAAAGGAAGGGAGAAGTAACAAGAGCGTACATCATTCCCTCAGTAGCTAACAATCCCCATATCGACAAATTCTTATTTATTTTTTGCATTTTATATTTACTTATCATTTATCTGTCATCTATCAGCTACTTCTATCATCTATCAATCTCTATCTGCCTATATATCTAGGTCTCCCAAGTAAAGCATAAGCGTCTTAAGGGCAGGAAGTGTTCTGTTTTTGTTTGTATTCCTAGTAACTTCCATGGTCCATGGCATGTGGTAGAGGTTTTATAAATGCTTATTAATTGAATTGACACAGTGAATCAAAGGATGAGGAGTAAGGAGGAAGTAGGGGGAAGGAATGGAGATTAGAATATTGTGTAGAAGAAGTGAGAAATAAAACATATTTAACTAACTATGTGACCCTACACAAGTCATTTACCTTCTTTGGTCCTCAGATTATTACTATTAAGAATAATAACATGAACTAGTTGTTATATAGTCCTTTAAAATTTGCAAAGTGCTTTAAATACTTTAACTCATTTGCTCCTTACAACAGCCCTGGGAGGTAGGTGTTATTATTATCCTAATTTACACATAAAGAAACTGAGGCACAAAGAATTAATTAAGCATGTGAGGCAGGATTTGAACTTAGATCTTTCAGATCACAAGTCCTGCCACTGTGACAACTAGATCCCTTGTTTTCTCATTGATAAAAGCAGGATATTGTATTAGATGATCTGTTAAAAACCCTAAACTGGCCTCAAATTCTATGAAATTCACAAAAGCATTCACTTACCACAAAACCTTTGTCTAGGTATTGTGGGGGATAAGAATTGAAAGATGCAGTCCTTGACCTGATGGAGCTTAAAGTCTAGTTAGCAGGACAAGATTAGCAGTCATGGAATCTAACTCTCTATGGAGAGCACTATATGCTAAGCACCAAAGGAGAGATACAACGAATTAAATTTCATGAACCCTTATTAAGCTTGATAAACCCAGGAACTAGACTACACGTGAGAAATATGGAAACAAAAACAGGGCCATTCCTTCCCTCAAGAAACTTGGATTTTTTTTTTGTATAGAGGGGGAAACGTGTACATGAATAAGAATAAAATATTGTTAAAATCCAATTATCTGAATGGGAAAAGCATTAACAACTAGTGATATCAAGAGAGGCCTGGACTAGAAAGGGGCTCCTGAACTGAACTTTTTAGGGAACTAGAGATTTTAAGAGATGGAAGTGAGGAAGGAAATTATTCCAGGCTATCCTGTTGAACAGCGTTTACCAAGGTATGGAGGGAGGAGATGGGGTATTGTGTATGGGTGGTAGAAAGTAGATCAGTTTGGCCAGAATATCAAATATTATCTGGGACAGTATGGGAACTTATTTTAGATAGGTTAGAGCCAATTTGTGAAAGGTTGTAAATGTCTTACAAGGCAACTTGCATATTTTCCTAGAGGCAAGAGGAAGCTACTTAAGTTTCTTGGACAGAGTACTAGCATAGTCACACCTAGGCTTCAGAAATATCAATTTGGTAGAGAATGGATTGGAGACAACAAAAACTAGAGACAGGATGAGTCATTAGGAGATGATGATAAAGGTTCATGTGAGAATTGATTGATATAGTGACTTGGTAAATGGAAAGGAGGAAATGGATTCAAAGATGAGGAGGTAGAGTTGTCCCACCTTGGCAGTGATTGGATATGGTTGGGGAGTGAGAGTGAAGAGTTAAAGACAGATGATCTGGGTGACTAGAGGAATGGTGGTTTTCTTGACAGAAATATGGAAAATATACAGAGCAATATGTTTTGGTCAGTGTGGTTGCAGAGAGTTGGATGCTCCTTTATTTTCCCTTTGTTGACATGAGTAATGTTACTAAAATGAACCTCAATTTCAGTTTTAAGCAGAGAATTGCATCCATTCTCTCTGTCTTTCCTTGCTTTACCTCGGTTCTTAGGCAAGGACTACCAAAAAACAAACAAACAAACAAACAGAAGCGACCTTGTCTCAGATTCCAAGGCCAATGAAAGCTAAGTACCTTAGAAAGTCACTTTGCCTCCACTGAAACAGAAAAACAATATCCCCAAGGGCAGTGACTGTCCAGTCCACTGTGACTTGAGTTTCTACATTTTAAGTACCTGTTGGAAAGCTACTGCAGCACTGAAAGATTATGTGACTTGCCTAGGGTCAATGCCAGAGGCCCATCTGCCACATAAAAGACACACATCTCTATATGCCAACTAATACTTCTCCCTCTCTAGTAGTGGAACCAAGATTTAGAACATATAATTTTACTTGTTTGTATTTTAAATTTTAATAAAATAGCATTTCTTTTCACAAAAATGGATAAGTATGGAATGATTGGAGATTGCAATAAAAATGAAAAATCGGTTTAGGCTGAGGTAAGAAAAAGGAAAAGATAGAAGTATAGAAGGGTAAGTACTGAAGAAAATTCAAAGAAGTAGAAATTAAATCATGGTAGGATGGATTAGATTCTGTGGAGGAGTTGGGTCCTTGATGGAATAGTGTGACTTGGAGAGCAAGAAGATGAAAGGTAAACAGCTGTCAAAAGTAGTGGTAATAACACATTGGAATTCAAATACATTTCTAGGTTGGAAAATAGGGAACATGAACTAAGATGTAGAGATGACAGTGTCCTGCAGGCAAACCAGGTGGCCCAGTGGACAAAGTATTGGATCTAAATTAGGAAGATCTGACTTTGGATCTTGCTTCAGACATTTATTAGCTATGTGGTCCTTGGAAAGTCATATAACAAGAACCACCACAACAATGATTATCATAGTAAAATAATTATAATAAATGATATTATTATAATGTAATAGGATACTTAAAGTAATTAACATATGACAAACCATGATACATTCTTATAATTATATTAATATGTTAATAACTTATTATGGTAATGGTATAAAGCATTTATATAGTGCTTTAAGGTTTGTGAAAGTGCTTTCCATGTTATAGTGTTTGATCCTCACAACAACCCTGCATGTGTAGTAATAGCACCTATGTCACCAAGTTATGAGGATCAAATAAGATAACACATTTTAGGTGCTTTGTAAGATTAATTATCCATCTAAATCCTAGCTATGATTATTAAAAAATAAAAAGAAACCAAAAATTGAAAGATTCCCTCTACTTCTCTGAGAAGAAACACAGACAGGAAGTCCTTTACATTCATTGGAAGGGCTCAGTTGTGATTGCATTGTTTCAGAGATGCCTCCCATTTATGGTATTCTTCAAGGCTCAAGAGACTCCTTACATAGGTGAACTCAGTTGGTCCTTAAAGAATCTCTGTGAAATAGGTGTTATAACCATTCTCATCTTGAAAATGAGAAAACTGTGAGAAGTGTTAATGTACTTGTCCAAGGTCTTACAGCTAGTATGTATCTGGATGTAGGATTTAAACTTAGGTCTTCCAGATTCTAAGATGGCTGCACACAGATTTTAGATTGCATTTAGACATTTCTTAAGTTCTATAGGAGCTGACATTTATATGGTGCTTCAATGTATTCAAAGATCTCAATGTACAGTATCTAATTTGATCCTCACAATATCTCTATGAAGTAGGTACTACAGGTATCATCATCATTATTCCCATTTTAGAGATGAGTAACTTGAGTCTTGGAGATGTTAGTGACCTTTCTTATGGTCACATACCAAGTAAGTATCAAAATCAGGATTAGAATCCAGATCTCTTCTGACCTCAGGACCAGCACT
This sequence comes from Dromiciops gliroides, assembly GCF_019393635.1. NCBI lineage: Eukaryota > Metazoa > Chordata > Mammalia > Microbiotheria > Microbiotheriidae > Dromiciops > Dromiciops gliroides. The sequence goes on from NC_057861.1 coordinate 736,396,441, forward strand.
TTATCCATCATAGCATACTTATTTTCTGAGTTTTGATTGGCCTTTTTTCAACCTCAACTTTTGAGTCATAGAATAATGACGTGTCAGAAGTTTCAAGACCCAAAGCATTCATTGCCAGTGTTGCCCTTTGCCTTTATATCACCTTTCACTCCTTGATGATTGAATAAGGATGAATAGGGAAGCATCTAGTCTAGACTTAGTTGTCACGTCAGTCATAATCATTATACATGTTGCATCTGCTACAATATGCTTGGCAGCCTTGAGGGTTGCCATACTCAGTGGAAGGCAGAATCAGACCTCATGGCTATGGCATCCAAAAGAGCTGAACTGGGGCAGCTAGGTGGCACAGTGGATAGAGCACCGGCCCTGGATTCAGGAAGACCTGAGTTCAAATCCAGCTTCAGACACTTAATACTTACTAGCTGTGTGACCCTGGGCAAGTCACTTAACCCCAATTGCCCCACAAAACAAAACAAAACAAAACAAAACAAAACAAAACAAAACAAAACAAAAGAGATGAGCTGAGGGTCAATGTGTGCAAGAAGTTGGCTGGTAAGGTGAGTCCTGTTGTCAATACACTCTAGAAAAGAGATGAATTTGTGGTTTGCACGACAGATTCTGAGGGAAAGGCCAATAACATCTACATGCTACAAACCTTCTGGAAGCCCTTTCAGCAATCCTTCAACCCCTACAAACCTCAATTCCCCTTTTGAAAATGGGTAAAAAAATAACATCAATTTCCTCACAAGGGCACTTATGTAAAACATGTATTTTTATTTAATTTTTTTTGGGGGGGGGCAGGACAGTGATGGTTAAGTGACTTGCACAGGGTCACACACCTAGTAAGTGTCAAGTGTCTGAGTCCAGATCTGAACTCATGTCCTCCTGACTCCAGGGCCAGTGCTTTGTCCACTGTGCCACCTAGCTGCCCCTAAAACACATATTTTGAAATTTTATGCCTAACTGCTGTTATTGGTGAAGGGACCTTCAGAAGCTCCTTCTACCAGTGAAACTTAGCAAATGTCTCACAACTTACTATCTGTTAGTGTTGTGGGATAAACTGAGAAATAAAGTGATTTGCCCAGACTCAGTATCTATTAGCAGGAAAAAGTTGAACTCAGGTCTTCCTAGCTCCAGGGCCACCATACCAGGGATTCCTAGTCTATAATCCTATAATTATCATTATTATTATTTTAGAAGTATAGCAGAACACTCTAAAGAACAGTATGACTTAGAGTCAGACTACCTGCCCTAAGGTTTTGTTTTACCACATCTGGACCCGGGCATGAATCCTTTGTTCAACATACCTGACTCAGTCCTCCCTTAAAGACCTTTGGTGAAGGGGGAACTCTCTCCCTGCTATGGCCCAAGACTGCCCATTCTTTTTTGGGCTACTTCTAAATTTTAGGAAGCTTTTCTTTATGTCTAGCCTAAATTTAGTTTTTTGCAACTTAATTATAATATGTCAAACATTTCCTACATGATTTGTGTGTGTAAGATATTGTCCTTCCAGCTACTGTTTCAATTGGGGCTCTCCAGAGCCAAGCAGAACAAACCTAACACTTGACGTGACAGTTTTAAAAAAATACTTGAAAAGACTATCCCATACTCTCCCCCAAATCTTCTCTTCTCCATGCTAAACATTTTTACTTCCTTCATCTGATCCTAATACAGCATGTACTCAATAGTCTTCACGATGCTGGTTTTCCCTCTCCAGAAACTGCTTCTCATCAACCTGCACAAATATGATTCCTGAAGCTTAACACACTATTCTAGATGTTATAACACTAGAGGGGTATTGCTTCCCTTATCCAGGAGGACACATCTCTCTTAACAACCTAAGATGACATTAGCTTTCCTGGATATAACTCAGACATCTGATTCACATAGAGTTTACAGCCTACTAAAAGCCCCAACCTTTTCCCAGGCAAATCACTTGTGCTTCTCTCCATCTTATACTTGTGAAATTGATTTTTTGCAGGCAGCTAGGTGGGAAAGTGGATAAAGCACCAGCCCTGGATTCAGGAGGACATGAGTTCAAATCCATCCTCAGATACTCGACACTTACTAGCTGTGTGACACCAGGCAAATAGCTTAACCCTCATTGCCCCGCAAAACAAACAAACAAAAACAAAACAAAACAAACAGCACATTAAAAACACATACACACGCGCACACACACAAAACCAACCAAACAAAAAAACCCTGAAATTTATTTTTTGAACCCAAGTATAATACTTTACCCTTATTCCTATTAAATTTCATCTCTTTGGATTCACTCTGATTTTCTAAGCCATTAAGTTCTTTTCAAATCAACTCTGGCATTCCATGTAGAATCTCTAAATCCCTTAGTCCAATTGTCTCATTTAGTAGATTAAGAAACAGAAATGAAGGAATGTGAAAGGACTAGCCCAAGGTCATATGGGTAGGAAGTAGGAGATCTGGGATATGAAATCCTGTTGTCCAACAAGGCTAGTGCCTTCCCTCTTCTGTTTATCTCTCATTTATCCTGTCTATAGCTTGTTTGTATGTTCTCTCCCCCATTAGACTATGAGCTCTTTAGGAGCAGGGATTCCTTTGTCTTTCTTTGAACCCCTAATGCTTAGCATACTAACTGGCTTATAGTAGGTGCTTGATAAATATTAGTTGACTGACCCACAAACTCACTGATTCCAGACTGGAGACTCTTTGTAATCAAAGTCCTTTGCAAACTTCAAAGCATTGCATAGATAGACTTTTTTTTCTTCTCTTTACACTGCAAATCTGATCCAGTTATATAAGAGTTAAAGCCTGCAGCAGCATTTCAGCAACCTCATTGAGTTCAGCTGCCTTCTGTGAGTTGGAGGCGGAAGTGACATCTGTCACTGCTGACAACACTGGTTGTCAGAAACAATTGTGTCCTTAGGAAGGGACCAAAAAAAAATCCTCCACAGGCTCTACTAGCAAGTTAGTTTACTGGCAGTGATTTTTATGTGGGGAGGGACTTTCCCAGTGAGTTTCTTCTAGCAAAACTCCAAGTACAAAGCCAAGCCATGTTTCAGGCTGAATGGGAACATGCTTAGCTAGCAACCCCTGCTGTCTTCTTACATGATGGCTAGGATTATGTCCTTTTGTCTCTTTCTAGGCTGATCTTCAGAGATAGCAATTTACGTGGCCTATTGCCCAGCAATTCATATGTTTTTGTGTGTTTTGTTTTAGAAATAGTAGGGAGGGCTTTGAAACGTTTCATCAACACTGCAGGCACAGTCCATGGCCACAATAATTCTCCATTTCCTCATCTGTAAAGTGGGGATAATATTAAAATACTCCCCTAAGGTAAAACCTGATTCATGTGTTTTTCCCTAATAATTAATAAAAACAATATAGAGTTGAAATGATTTTGGATGTGAACTTGGATACCCAGTGTTTTTGTTTGGTTTTATATTTAATATTTAAAATTTTATTTTCCCAATTTACATGTAAAATACAAATTTTGAGATCAATTTTTTAAAGACTTTGTGTTCCAAATTCTCTTCCTCTCCCCTCCCCCGCCAAGAACTCAAACAATTCAATATGTTATACATGAGCAGTCCTGAAAACCATTTCCACATTAGTCAGGTTGTGAAAGAAAACAGATAAAAACAAAACTTCAGATAAAGGAACTAACAAAAAATCATGCTTCAATCTCTATTCAGATACCACCCGTTCAATCTCTGTAGATGGATTGTATTTTTCATAAGATCTTCAGAGTTGTCTTGGATCATTGTATTGCTGAAAATAACCAAGTCATTCACAGCAGATCAGCTCACACTATTGCTGTTATTTTGTATATAGTACATTTTACTTTGCATCAGCTCATATAGGTCTTTCCAGGTTTTTCTGGATACCCAGTGTTTGTATGATTCCACCTTAGGTATTATATGCCATGTAAGAGAGTAGTCTCCATTTAAGTGTTAGTTCTGTCCATAAAAAGCAGAATCTCTTCACTTTTCCAGGCCTTAATTTCCTAAAATTCTAAATAAGTTGCTCAGACTTGATGATGTATAAGGTACCTTTCAACTCTAATATTTGATGAATGATTGATTATCAAAGGGATTGTCCCATCACCAAACTCAAAATCTATAATAAATGCCATCTGTGACCCTGAAGAGAGTTCATTAAGGCTAGGTTAAAACTTTGGGGATTCTCAATTAATGATACCCTTTTTTGACTTGGGCCCCCATCTAGACCTTTTCCTGGAATTATCTGAATTTCATATTTTTTGTTGTTGTTTAGTCATTTTTCAGTCATGTCTGCAATTACCTTTGGGGTTTTCTTGGCAAAGATACTGGAGGGGGTTGTCATTTCCTTCTCCATCTCATTTTACAAATGAGCAAGTTGAGGCAAACAGGGTTAAGTGCCCTGGGTCACACAGCTAGTAAGTATCTAAGGCGAGATTTGAACTCAGAAAGATGAGTCTTCTGATTCTAAGCCCAGTGTTCTATTCCTTACACCACCTACCTGCCCAGTTGACTCATTTTACCCTAACTTATATTTTCCTCTGAAAACATTCAAATGTCACTGACCTCTATATCTTCATAAGAAAAATGCAAAGAACTCTCAACCACCAAGATAACAATCAGGTTACAAATCCATAGACTATAGAACAGGTTTTATTGAACTCACTCAATGCAAAAACCCCAAAGGAATTAGGACTCATGGCATACCCCTTATGCAAAGAATTTCTGAAAACCTTTATTTAAAATGTTATGTAAAAAGTGAAATATAGGGGGCATCTAGGTGGTGTAATGCATAAAGCACTGGCACTGGATTTAGGAGCACCTGAGGTTAAATCCAGCCTCAGACACTTGACACTTACTAGCTGTGTGACCCTGGGCAAGTCACTTAACCTTCATTTCCCCCCACCCCTCAAAAAAAAGTCAAATATAGGCATGTTTTGCTTTGCCTAAAGAAGTATCACTGAAGAACTGTAGTTTTTTCCACAGGCACATATTTTCTTTTAAGAATTCCTTTGTTTTTGTTTTTATTATTATTAACTTGTAATTGACCTTCAGCTGACAATGACTCTGCATGCTGTATCTTCCTTTCTCAGTCTCTTTGTTGAGTAGCTAATGATTTGTAACCAAATAATAATAACACCTGAGAGTCATAAAATTTCTGAGTATTAGACTTGGAAATGCATAAGAGCTATAAATACTAGGGCCCAGAAATCAGGAATTTTCCTGGGGGCATCAAAATGATGGAGGGGGTGCTGAGAACATTTTAATTCCTTCAGTAGCATAAAACCAACTGATTTTTGCATGCATTTAGCAAGAATAATTAGTTAAAATAGGAAGTTACCAGATGGCTCACTTCCCCCCTCCCCGCCCCCTCCATTAGCTAAACCTCAGGTGAGATGCACCATTTAATATCTTCAATGGTGGGGTTCACATCACTGCTATCCCCTCTTGACTGAATTAGTGGTGCATTTCAGAGCATTTGTCCAAGGGGTCAAAAATGCTAAATATGGCTCACAAAGGACCTTAATTATCTACTTCAGCACCTTTATTTTAGAAATTAAACAAGTGAGGCCAAGAGAGGAAACACGTTTGCTAAAGTTCATGGACTTAACTTAAAATATAATCACTCAAAGAGATCTATGCTCTCACTAGTTTGTCTGTTCCTTCCTATGACCCAGATCATACTTCATCAATGTCTGCCTATCTGGAGAGCTCAAGGCCACATCCTTTGATAAGTTCACCACAGGTTGTTCTCCTCCCCCCAACTCATAGTAGGTAAGAGAGAGAGGAGGACTCTCTCACTTTATCTTGACGTCATGAAGACACTAGTAAATCACCTGTGTTGCCTGCTAGTTATTATCTACTCTTGCGCAACTGACCATCTCAAGGCAGCTAGGCTGCAAAGTGGATAGAAAGCTGACCCTGGAATCAGGAAGACCTGAGTTCAAATCCAGTCCAGATACTTCCTAGCTATCGAACTCTGGACAAATTGTTTCACCTGTCTGCCTCAGTTTCAACTATAAAAATGGAGATAATAGTAACACTTAGCTCACAGGGTTTTTGTGAGTATCTGATAAGATAATGTGAAATGCTTTGCAAATGTCAAACTACTTTATAAATGTTAACTAATAGTATTATCTTTTCTTTTCCCTAATCATGCATTTGTTTAGAGGTAGGTAGGTAGAACAGAGGATAGAAAGCTAGGCCTGGAGTCAGGAAGACCTTAGTTTGAATTTGGCCTCAGACATTTACTAGCTGTCACCCTGGGCAGGTCACTTTATCTCTGTCTGTTTTAGTTTCTTCAACTATAAAATGAAGATAGTAACAGTACCTATTTCCCAGAGTTGTCATGACAATCAAATGAAATAATATTTGTAAAGCACTTATATTAGTGCCTAGCACATAGTAGGTGCTTAATAATTATCTCATTCCTTCTTTCTTCCCTCCCTCTGTCCCTCCCTCCCTCCCTTCCTTTCTTCCTTCCTTCCTTCCTTCCTTCCTTCCTTCCTTCCTTCCTTCCTTCCTTCCTTCCTTCCTTCTTCCTTCCTTCCTTCCTTCCTATTATTCTTTACTCCAGTTCTTCTTTACAATTCCATATCTGTGATGAATTGTAGCTTATTTTTATCCACTGCTTTAAAATGGAGCTAATTTTTAATTCAATAATTCCCAAGGCACACATTGCTTCAAAACCAGGTCAGATATGGATATTAAAACATGTTTCAGGAAGAATTTTGGGGTCATTAAGAAGCTTTGTAATGTCCCAAAGATAATCCAGACTACACACTTCCAGCAAGCTCCTTCTGGGCCCAACTCAATGTTCATTTTCATCTTCCGTCCTAGAGACAGTGAGATCCCAGAACAATGGATTCTCTCATTATCTCCATATTTTACTCAATTGTGTGATGTTAAATAATAGGTCTATTGTAGACTATGTCAGATGAACTTCTATCTATTCCATACTAATATCCTTAATGACTATGTCCTTGATGCAGAAGCAAATTATTCTAAAATATTTGCATAAGTGGGAAAGCAGGGAGCTTGTAGTTGAACATCTCTATTGATATTGGGGGAGGGATATTAATAAGACCAAAGTGTTTTTTTTCTGTGTCTTTGTTATCTTCCCTTACTTCCTTCAGATGTCTTCTAAATAAAACCCTCAATATTCTCACAATTGAGTCACCTCCTACGTAGAGCTCCTTTAGGCATGCTTTGTCCAATCCAGCTGCTTTCCTCATCTTTGTGCTATTTTTATGTTCTCTATACACATTTCTGGGACAGTAGCATTAGAATAGCAATATTATGCTCTAAGGATTTTAGTGGTAAAAATAGTTTATCATACAAATCTTTGCGGATCTTTCCCATTTTTCTTCTGTTTGTTGTCTTCTATCCATTACGTTGGCTAGTGAGAGGAAGAAGGAGGGGACCAGCACTCTGTCTCGCTCTTTTTCCTGGGGATGCTGGTGGAGAAGGCAGCTAGAAATGCGCTCTCCCTTTAATAGATAGAGGAATCTAGGCCTTTCTTCTCTCTTTACCAAATTCTTATTCTCCTTAATAAATGCCTAAAAGTCTAACTCTTGCTAAAGCTTATAATTTATTGGCTACCACTCATTAGATATTTTAGACAGACTAGCTAGAATTTTAGCCCTTAACAATATATACATACATACATATATATACACATACATACATATATACACACACACACACACACACATATATATATATATATAAATATATATCAGAATGACTAGAGATGGCTCCAGATGTTTAATGTAATTGGGGTTAAGTGACTTGCCCAGGGTCACACAGCTAGTAAGTGTTTGAGGTAAGATTTGAAATTAAATCCTCCTGACTAGAGCCAGTGCTCTATCCCCTGTGTCACCAGCTGCCCCAAACTAGTAGTAGTAATAATGTCAGACAGGACACAGCAATACCTAGTATGCATATAGACAACACACACTGTGATGCATCCTTACAGTCTAGATGTGATCTTAAGCCCAATTTAAAGACTTTTACGGCACAAAAAAGAACATCTATCAAAACTGGGGTGGAGGGAGTATAAAGCATGATAGATATGAAGCCAGAGAACTTGGCTTCCAATTCTGGGTCAGTTACCTATTAGCCTGTGCAATGCTGGCCAGGTCATTTAACTAAATTGGGTCTCACTTTCTTCCTCAGTCAAAAATAGGACACCAATTCCAATTTTAAATGTATGTATGGGTGAGAGGAAGTGAGATGATGTTGGATCATCAAGGAGAGCAAATGGCTGGTTAGGGGGGAATCCATCTAGGTGGTAGATCCGGATTGAACTTAATATTCTGTTTAACCAGCTGCTAAGCTCAGTTGTTTTTATGCTAATAAAAAAGCCTAAACCTTCTACTACTCAGTAGTAGGGGATGAAGCTCTTATTACCTTACCCTAGTCACCCAATTCAATCATTTTATAAGTGAAAAAGCCTTACGAAAGGTGCATAACCACTCCTCAGTCGTTGGTGTTGTAATTTCGGTTTTTTGAGTCTGAGGTTTCTAAAGAGCAGGGCTCACATGAAAATACAGAGAGGGTCCTAAGTCAGTGAGAGTATTTAGTTCTCATAATTACTTAATTTAAAAGAACAAATGTTTCCATGATAGCAACCAAAGATTTCATTAAATGCTTTGTGAGCCACATGACTTTCAAGCTTTACAAGCTGAGCTGACTCTCTGCTGGACCACCTCACTCCCTTGGGACTTAATTAGCATTCTCAGCAACTATCTTCCATACAGCTGCCCTCTCCACTGCAAGTAAGAGATGAGGGAAGGAGGCAGTATTCACCACCTCCTTAACTATTACTGTACAGATGAAGAATTTCAGTGTGGATTTCAAGCCAAGCCAAATCCCATGGGCTCTCAGGGAATCTGAGACCAGCTAAAAATGGCAAGTTATTATATTTTTCATAAGTTATGGCACATGAGTTCCTACTCTAAGAATGAATTCTGGGTACAAGATTAATCTTAACATATGACTTATGAGTCTTGGGGAGTAACTGTGTTTCCCTGTGTTTCCCTTTCAGGAATATATCATTAGCTACTTAAATCATCAGCAACTTTGCTATTCAGGTTTATTAGTGTTTCTCTTTTTTAAATGGTATTTTATTTTATTTCCAATTACATGTAAAGATAGTTTTCAACACTCATTTCTGTAAGGTTTTGAATTCTAAATTGTTCTCCCTCTCTTAACTTCCCTTCCCTGTCCTGAAGCCAGCAAAAAATCTGATATAGGTTATAGATTACTATCATGTTACACATATTTTCACATTAGTTATGTAGTGAGATAATAATCAGAACAAAAGGGAAAAACACAAAAAAGAAGAAACAAAAAAGGTGAAAATAGTATGCTTCAATCTGTATTCAGACTCCATACTTCTTTTTCTGGATGTGGAAAACATTTTCCATCATGAGTCTTTTGGCATTGTCTTGGATCATTGTATTGCTGAGAAGAGCTAAGTCTATCACAGTTGATCATCACACACTGTCCTTACTGTGTATTATGTTCTCTTGGTTCTGCTCATTTCAGCTTTTCTCTTATATGGAGCAAGACAAAAGGGGGAACTTTTCAGTCCTTACCTCCATTCTATGTGACTGCAATATCCAGAGTTGTAATTAGGAATTTTTCACACTGGGGCAAATGACAGAGAGGACACCATCAGGTGAATTGAGCTGACAAATGGACAGGGAGGAAGAGAGAGAGAGAGAGACAGAGACAGAGACAGAGAGACAGACAGAGAGAGACAGAGAGAGACAGACAGACAGACAGAGACACAGAGAGACAGAGACAGAGGGATACAGAGAGACACACAGAGAGGGACAGAGAAAGAGACAGAGACAGAGATAAAGACAAAGAGCTAGACAGAGAGAGAGAGAGAGACAGAGACACAGATGGACAGACACAGAGAAAATGAGAGTGAGATAGAGAGACCTAGTCAAAGAGAAAAAGAGAGAGGTAGAAAAGCAAAGAGAGAGAGAGGAGGGTAGGGAGATAGAGAAAAGACAGGCAAAGATTAACAAAGAGAAACAGACAGAGTCTAGAGAGGCAGAGGAACTAGGAGAGAGAGAGCTAAGTGCCTTACTTATCATAACACAGCTAAGAAATGTCAGAGGCAGGATTTGAACCTAGCTTGTCCCCACTTGCACTCCAGCCCTGGAGCCACTGCAGTATAGTGCTTTGCAATGGGCTTATTTTGAGTTGGAAATTAGACAATGTCTATGCAGTGCTTTTTAGCAGTATTGTGCTGCACCAATATCATAAAAGAATTAGGCCTATTCATCTACATTTTAGTTCAGACTACTTATTAGGGGGACAAATACTGGAGCTGAAGCTTAAACGCTTTGTCCACATAGTGAGAAGACTGGACTCTTTGGGAAAGACCCTGATTTGGCAAAGAATGAAGGCAAAAAGAGAAGGGGACAGCAGAAGATGAGACAGATAGGTAGTCTCATGGAAGCAATGAATATAAGCTTGGATAGACTTTGAGAGATATTGGAGGATAGAAGGTCTGGTATACAATAGCCCATGGGGTCTCAAAGAGTTTGACTTGATTGAGTGATAAATCTACTTTTTATTTTTTCTGTATATAAATATGTCTATATGCACCTCCCCTGATAAAATGGAAACTCTTTGTGGGCAGGCACTATTCCATTTTTGGTTTAGAATCTATTGTGCCTGCTATAGATAATGCCTGGTTCATCAAAGGAGTTTGGTAAATGCTTCATGATTATTGCATTATTATTGTGTTCTTGAGTGAGGCAGAAAGGCAAAACAGTTAATTAGATGTCATCTCTGCATGAACTGTTCATTTTAGTGCTACAAAAAATGGAAAACAACTAAAAGATCATATGCTTAGAACTAGAAAGGATCTCAGAGGCCACAACTGCCTTATTTTATAGATGTGGAAATGAGGCCATAGAAAACTCATGACTTGTCCAGGGTCACACAGCTAGGAACCATCTGAGGCAAGGTTGTTTTTTTTTTTTTTTTTTTTTTTAGTGAGGCAATTGGGGTTAAGTGAGTTGCCCAGGGTCACACAGCTAGTAAGTGTTAAGTGTCTGAGGCCAGATTTGAACTCAGGTAGTCATGAATCCAGGGCCAGTGCTCTATCCACTGTGCCACATAGCTGCCCCTGAGGCAAATTTTTAACCCAGATCTCCATCCCTCAATGTGGAACACTACTTGCTCTTCTATGTACTTGGGCCCTGATTTCAAAAAATTCAAAGACCCAACATCCAGAACAGATTTGACCCCTGATTTCAGAAAGGCAAGTTGTCAATAGAAACAAACTGCAAAAGAAAGAGAAAGTGTTACCAAGATAGATACCCCACACAAAGTAGTGAAGTACCAACCTGGGCACACAATAGATATGGTTTTTCCTAGAAGCAGCTTCTGAAAGAGATGGTGATTTTAGTAGCAAACAGCCCCAGAAATGAGTTGGAAATAATGACTTCTGATGACATACCTGGTTGTCAAATGTTTGGTCACTTAATAGAGACATCTGGGCGGCACAAAGCACTGGTTTTAGAGTTAGAAAGGCCACAGTTTAAATATAGCCTCAGACATTTAGAAAATCTGGAACCCTAGGTAAGTCACTTGACTATTGCCTACCTCAGTTTTTTCAACTGTAAAATGAGGAAAATAACAGCACCTACCTCCCAGGGTTGCTGTGAGATAACATTTGTAAAATACTTATTACTATGCATGGAACAGAGTAGATACTTAATAGATGCTTATTTCCTTCCTCACTTCCTTAATATTCAATAAACATTTAATACACGTACTTAGAGCACATAGTACATGTAAAGCAAATGATAGGAACTGCAGAGGTACAAAAGTAAGTAAACTATGATCTCTGCCCTCAAACAACTTGTAGCCTACTTGAGGAGAAAATGCATATGTGAGAGACGGGATTATGTAGTAGAATGTTCAAATGAGAAGGATTTTCAAATGAGACGGGGTCGTAGAAGCTAGTTAGTCCCATATGTTTATTTTAATAATAAAGAAAGTGAGACCTCATAGAAGTCATGTGGTCAGTCCAAAGTCACAGAGATGGGAAGTGGCAGAGTCAGGATTCAAAACTAAGCCTTCTGTTACAAAGCCAACTCTCCTTCTGCTGTGCTGCATTGCCCCTCTATTTGTAAACATGGGTTCAAACCCCAGTTCTTGCTACTGAAAATCAGCATAAATTCTTTCTAGCAGGTCACCTCCACTTCTGGGGATTTGCTCCTGTCATCTATAAAATGAAGTGGTTGAACCAGATCATCTCTATGGTGCCTTGTGGATCTAAAGATAGACTGGATCTATGATTTCTTTACCAGAGATAACTCTCACATGAAGAAACTCCCTCTATGAGTTCATTGCAGCACCTTCTTTGCAATTCACAGTCTTAGGATGTTGTTTATTGCCGGGAGAGAGGTTGAGTGGTTTATCCTTGGTCACACACTCAGTATACCTCAGAGACTAGAGTTGAACCCACTTTACTGGCTTTGAGGCCATCAGTATATTGGCTTTCTTGTCAAAATCCTACAAAATACTTATAATACAACATAGGACTCATGCTACAAAAGAAAGTCTGTGGTATATGTGTTTGGAGGAGGAAACAATCACTTCCTGGAGGATTGAGAGAAGGTATATCAAATCATGGAAGATGTTATATTTCAGGTGGCATCTGAAGTGACCCTTGAAAGATGAGAAAGGCTTTGTTAGAGGTGAAACAGAGAATTTTAGGTAGAAGAAATATCTTAAGCAAAGAAATAGCAATCGTAAATTGCAGGGGATATTTGGGGGTGATGGTATATGGCACAGTGTGGTTGGAGGACATGATATTTGAATGAAAGAGGAGGGTAATAGTGGAAGGTAGCTAAATTGAGTCCAGAACACAGAGGACTTGGAGTGCAATCTTAGCATGATTTTCCCTTTTCCTTAGCAAGTTCCTGGTTATAAACACATCATTTATTTTTGTCCATCCTTATAATGTATCATTTAAAACTAAACCATAGCTCAGATGGATGAAAGGCTGATTTGCAAAAAGATGAAGCAATGATTGTTATTATATTGTGTTATTTTCATATGGTTTTCCCATACTTAGACTCACAACAATGCTGTGACAGGCAAGGCATATATAATTATTGTCATGTTTCAAATGAGACAATCGGGATGCAGACCATGCATGACTAGTAAGTGGATAATGTATAAATGCAGGAATGGGATGCCATTTCTTTTCAATGGCAGAAGATATAGCTGGAATATGCATAGTAATCCTGAAGAGAAATTCTTCTGGAATATGTACAGAACACAACGATCAACTGTCAGAGTGTTACATTTCTTGCTTTTCTTTTCCTGGTTTTTAAATTTTGGCTTTTACTAGAACCCTATTCCCATCTTATTCTACTCTTCTGACTATAACTTCTTATTGTTTTGACCTCACCATATTTCAACTGGTAGGCAATGTTTTTCCTTTGTTCTTGGTGTTAATAACTCTGCTGTGACCACCTCAGTTTTGACCCCCATCTGGACCCTCCCCACCACTAGATTTTTCTCCATTTCTGATTCAATCAACACACCCCCTCCCCATTGTGCAGAACAAGGCACTGCTGTCTCCTATCTGCCATTTCGGTTGCAACCCTTACCTGACTATTGCTTCTCAATCATTTCTCTAGTTTTGACCCTCATGCTGACTACATCTACCACTTGATTTTCTCAACTTCTCATCTGGTAACTCTGAACCCTGTCTTTTGGGCAACCCTTAGCTATCTCTAATTTGTCAAAATCAGATTTTCCAGAGGCATCTGACTGACTGGACATTATAGTCTGTGACATACTGCAAGTCTCAGCCTAAACTTCCTACTTATCTGAAAAAATGTCATTCATACCATTTAAATATGAAGATCAGGAATAACTTGGTTTTCCTGAATATGAGACAAGGAAATCTAAGCTATCAGCCATTCCATTCTATTTCTCCACAGACAAACACAAATGCTTTTGAAATCACATCATATCAGAATCAAAGATTTGAAAGCAACTTCACTGCTCATCTTCAGCAAGAACCTATCTGGCCTTTGAGTTAAGACCTCTAGGAGGGAGGAAGTCATTATGTTTCAAGTCAGCCCATTCTTCTCTTGGAAATTGCTCATTTTTACAAAGGTTTTTAAATGAAAATTTTGCTTGTATCTAGAATGATCTGGTGAATTTTCCCCCATTTCAACTAGCTCTGCTATCCCAGGCTCAGTAGAAAGGGAAGGGAATAACCATTTATTAAGCACCACCATGCACTGAACCCTGCACCTAGGTGCTTTACAAACATGATCTCATTTGATCCTCACAACAAACTTGTGAGTAAGGTGCTATTATTATCACTATTTTACCTTTGAGAAAATTGATGTAGATATAGGTGAACCCAGTTTCCTAGGATCACACAGATTTGAAATTTGGTCTTCCTGACTCCAGATCTAGTGCTCTATCCCCATATTACTTCACTGCTCAGAGTATCAGAAGGAGAGTGAGTCAAATATATTTTCTAAGTGACAGCTCTTATCCTCCCCCAAGTTTTATATTCTTTGTCATCCACAGCAATCAAAATAAAGAAACTAATTATCCAGTACCTCTGAGTTCTACTGCCTTATTATAATTTCATTTTCTTTTATCCTGGTCACATACATTATAAGCTCTAGATTCTTGGTCAAATGCTGTTTGCTGGGATGACAAAGGAAACAATCAATTTGAATTTTATAGGAAACAATGCCATTAAAAAGCATGATCTCATCTAGAATATGGGTCAGATTCTCCCACAAGCATTATAACTTTCAAAATATAGTAAGTTCCGAAAAATGCAGAAATCAACTGATTTCTATCAAGATGAATTAGAGTCTTGCTTTCTCAGAGGTCATGTTAGTGCTATGTCTAAATGCCATTGGTAAATCAGCAGAGCTGTAATTAGGAATTTTTCCACATGGGCCGAGTAACACAATGTTCAGTTTTGTTTGAGGAAAAACACTGTGTATGGAGCTGCCGTTAAAAAGGCATCTATGGGGGGGCAGCTAGATGGCGCAGTGGTTAAGCACCGGCCCTGGATTCAGGAGTACCTGAGTTCAAATCTGGCCTCGGACACTTGACATTTACTAGCTATGTGACCCTGGACAAGTCACTTAACACTCACTACCCTGCAAAAAAAGGCATCTATGTGAAGGCTGGAGAAAGTAGGGAAGAGCAGGGAAAGCTTACACCAACCCACTATTTATTTTAACTGATTAATTAGCTAATTAATTTTTGCTAGGTAGATGGTATATTTTGTTGTTTCTATTCTGATAACAGACTGTAAGGGATGTTAACATCTTTCAATACCTTTTCAAGACCTTTTAATTTTGATGCCTTGAGACAAATCCTAATTGTCCCAGTCAGGTTATCACTCTGCATTTAAATGAGCTTTTACATTTTTATGCTTAGGAATCAAAATATAATATTGGTCATTCCATATTTCTAAGGAGGAAATTATCATTAGGATAGGCTAAGAATTTGTAGTGGCTTGGTTTTTGGAACAGACAGGTCTCTAGCAAATGTCATTATAACTGGCCTTTCCCTCTCCCCCAGTTAATACTATATTGTGCCTTTCTATCAGGCTTGTGATCTATGACCTAAATAAGAAAAGGTTGAATGACTACTTGTTGGACATATTTTAGAGGAAATAGTTATTCAACTCTTGGTATTATGAAGTTTCTTTCTTAGTTTCAACTTTTTAAAAAATCTATAAACATTCTCCTTGATAGTCACAAACTACTGAAACCCATTGTCAAGAGACAACATAAGAGAAGGAAGAAGAGGAAGACATGAAGAGGAGGAGCAAGATAAGGAGGAGGTACCTCTCTTTTCTACAGTGCTCAGGATAGACAAACAGCCCATCACCATCTTCCCTATTTCTTACTTAGATTCTTAGCAATCCAAGGCTCTCTATTTTTCCTCTTTCTATTGAAAAAGGAAATGGCCATGCCAGTGAGATTTCATTCTTTCCTACCCAATACTCCTTAATATTTCAGCCATGAAAAATAGTATATCAGTATATAAGGGTGCACATACATTAAAATCACATGTAATGAGGCTTCTTAAGAGGCTGTACAAAGGCAGGCACATTGGTATGCTTAGTGGAGATATGAATTGGTCCAGCCATGCAGGGAAGTAATTTAGAATTGTGCTATGTTCATGTCATTTGTCCCAAAGATCCTACTGCTAAATATATATGCCAAGGAGATCAAAAGTAGAAAGTCCTCATATGTACCTAAATATTTATAATGGGACTTTTTGTAAGAGCAAGAAACTGGATAAAAAATAGATGTCCATCAATTGGGGAATGGCTAAACAGGATGCAATATGTAAATGTTATGTCATATTAATTCATTGTAAGAAAAATAGAGAAATAGCACTGGTTCTAAGAAAACCATATTAACTGTGTGACAAAGTACAAGTCACTTAACAAGTCCTCATGCTTGAAGAAACTCTCCAAGATTAAAACTTGCAGAGAAATTGTGGGTATGTATTGGTAGAATTTACCCACTGAGAACTCCCTATACCAAATGAAATGACAGATTGAGGCTCAGCTCCTATCCCTAGGAAAGAATCAATATGAGCAATACCGAGAAGCATGGGAAGACTACCATAAACTGATATTAAGGGTGATGTAAGGGGAATGAGGGAGTTAATATCCACAATTATTTCCTCAATGCAAATGGAAAGAACAGTAACAAACCCTCCAGAAATTGAATGCTGTGTCAGCACACAGACTCTTCCTGGTGCCAAAGAAAACGTGGCAGAATTTTCATCCCACCCTTGTTTGTAAAAGTAGGGACTATGGATATAGAATGTTATATATACATATTTGTACTTGGACAAATAGCTAATCTTAATTCCCTGGCCCCTATTTTTTTAACAGAAAATATATGAGGAAAATTACATTTGGAAATGCAAATAGTGTGAAAACAAATTATATCAATTTGTTCTTTTAAAGATCCTACAGAGTTTCAATTGTTCAAGGAATGCAAAACAATTATCTGCCAATCCATGATTTCTTCCTGAAGCTTTCTTTGCAATGGTAAACCAAAAATAGAACTGAACCCATGTATTAACAAATAAATTGTGTAAGGGAGTGGGGGTGGTATGTAGGACCAACAACTAACTGTGCTGATGCTCAGCTGTATTCTTAAATTGTTCTGGAAACAAGACTCTGAATTCTCCATGTACCAGCCAGGATGTATTAGCAGAAAAGGTTGAACAGTTAGGTTAAGAAAACCATCAACAAAAGCACCTCTTAGTAGAAGCTAATGTTGGGGGGAATGTGGGACCTAAAGTGGGGTTTCTGAGAGAAAATGGATTTCCAGCTTTCTGTAGACCATATACTACAACATATAGGATATTTGGAAGGTGAGAGAGAGAGCAATGAACAACATTATGGAATCTCCTTCAGTTTATTTCCCAGTAGGATGTATGCTCCTCAAAAACAGCACTTCATTTCATTTCTTTTATTTCTCAGCATTCTCAGTATCTAGCACACTGTCTTGCATTTCTTTTTGATGCTCTCCAATTTGTATAGTTTTTGATAGAACTCAAAACCAAGGCTATAATCCAGATCCAAAAAAGCATTATCAAGCATCCATTATGTGCAAGGCAAATGGGCCTTGCCTTCAAGAAACTTACATTTTACTAGTGGGTGTGTGTGTGTGTGTGTGTGTGTGTGTGTGTGTGCAACATACAAAAGGATAAGAAGATGCATGATTATTTGAAGAGAAAGACAGTCCTAACAACTAGAGATCAGGAAAAACCTCCCTGATAGGAGGTGGTAAGTGAGTTGACCTGTGAAGGAAGCCAAGGATGCTGAAAGGTGAAGGCAAGATAGGTGTACACAGGGGATAACTTATGCAAAAGCATAGAATCAGGAGTGGAAATGTGAGGTTCCAGCAAGGGGAACAATTTGGTTGGTGTGCTACATTCACAAGAGAGTAATGTATAAGTCTGGAAAGGTTGGTTGGAGCCTACCTTTATTTAACTGCATGGCTTTAAATATCAAGACAAAGAGTCTCTAAGGGCAAAAGGCAGCCACTGAAGGTTTTCTGAATAGGAGAGTAATATTGTCAGTCTTGCAGTGGGGTATAAAGGGTCTGTGGAGAGGAGAAAATCAATATGAAGTGAGAATTAATCAAAGAATAGGACTATAGGTCTAAACCTGGTAGGGACTTCAGAACTCATCTAATAAGCTCCCTTTATTTTAGGTGTCAGAAGCTGAAGGCAAGAGAGGTTATGTGACTTACCAGAATACACAGAAATAATAAGTTTCAGATGTAGGATTTGATCCCAGCTCCTTCACCTTCAGAGGTACTGTCTTCATTGTAACAAGATGAGGATAATTATTCCTATTCCTTCTAACCCATTTTCTTTTTTAAAAAAAATTTTTTGTGGGACATTGTGGGTTAAGTGACTTGCACAGGGTCACACAGCTAGTAAGTGTCAAGTGTCTGAGGTCTGATTTGAACTCAGGTCCTCCTGAATCCAGGGCTGGTGCTTTATCCACTGCACCAAATAGCTGTCCCCCACCCCACTTTCTATATAATGCATATTCTAATCATGGATTCATTCTCTTAATGAGCATTGATTTTGTTCATATTATGTGCAAAGCCCTGTGTTACATGCTGTGGTAGACATGCTCCATGGATGTCAGAGTCACCCTTAAGAGATGGGGAGCAACATTGTGTCAATACTTCAAGGACCAAGGATTTTATTCACCCTAGCACAGACTCCTACCTATATCATATACTGGTGGATGCTTTCCATCCCTCCATTCTCTCCATTTAAATCTGGCCAATCCATTAGGTCTTCTATGCTAGATCATTTCCTTCTCTGCATTCCTATGGTACTTGTTAGCTTTATCATTCCTTTCTGACAAATTGTCAGTTAACTTTTTATAAATCATGGAGTCTTAAGGTTGGAAGACTGGCAGCTAGGTGGCCTGCTGTCAGGAATCCTCAGCTTCCCAAATTCAAATCTCAACTCAGAAACTTATTATCAGTGTGACTCTGTGCAATTCACTTAACTGTATTTGCCTCAGTTTCCCCATCTGTCAAATGACCTGTCAAATGGTAAACCAGTCCAATGTCTTTGCCAAGAAAGCCCAAAATGGGGTCACAGAGAGTTGGACATGACTGAAATGACTGAAAAGCAATGTTGGAATGGACCTCAGCAATTGTCTTTTTCTTCAATCTACTCATTTGACAAATGAGGAAATGAATGCTTACCGAAAAGAAATGATTTGTTCAAGGTCGCTGATGAAGTCTTATTAGTTTTAAGTGCCCCCTTTGCTCCTACCCATGGGAATTGGGTTGGACATATACTCAGAGTTATTTA
This sequence comes from Dromiciops gliroides, assembly GCF_019393635.1. Taxonomy (NCBI): domain Eukaryota; kingdom Metazoa; phylum Chordata; class Mammalia; order Microbiotheria; family Microbiotheriidae; genus Dromiciops; species Dromiciops gliroides. The sequence goes on from NC_057861.1 coordinate 736,415,826, forward strand.
GAATTGATTAATAAGTCCATTAATTACAACCTCTAATATCAAAGGAATTATAATACACTTTGTTCATCCTTATCTGGCTTACTAGTTCCTATTGTTTTAAAGGTTGTTGAGATCTGTTTATTGTAGATTAGTGTATTTTTAGTTAGTTGGTTAATTAGGTTTTTTTGAGAATGGGTCTCTATCACTCCTAGACTGGAAGTACAGTAGCCACACATGACTATTGATAATCAGTGTGAAAGCTTTGGTATTCTTTTATTTTTTTACCTTGATGGCTTAGTCCCTCTTTAAGCAGCCTTGCACACAATGCCACCAGGGACTCAACATATAATTGCCAGACTCCGTGAAGGCACCCTATCACTTAATGTACCTCAAACTTCTATAATCAAGTGATCCACTAGCCTCACTCTCTCCAGGATCAGAATTTGCTGGTGTGCACTGCCACACATAGCCAATTGGTGAATTTGCAAAAGAGTCTAGCTTCTTTTGTTCTACTGAGCCTAAAATGTCACTAACTTTAATTACCATAGGTAAGTCAGAATCAGCCTGCAAAGTTGTGGGCAGGGCTAATCACCTGGGACTAATAGCATGGTATTATGCATGCTGCCTCAGCTATTAGCACCAGAAGCACCATTAAGCCCTGGGTGGTGAGGATGTCCAGTGCTCTTGTGTGTATCCTTAATCTTTATTGTCCACAGTTCAATTTGTATACTATCAGCAAACTCCAAAGCTAGGTCAACTGAGTATAAGGCTCTTTCTCTGTGCTTGGAAATCCTGGGCTGAACTGGCAGAGTCAGATAACTAATTAGTGACAGAAAAATTGTTAGAAACCAGATCTCCTAAGGTATTAAGCTGTGCTATTTCTTCTTCACCACATTGCCTTTTGAACTTTTTATGCCTACCATATTTTCATGTCTCACTAACTAGATGGGAAATTGCAAGCTGCTGAAAGGCAGAAGTCATGCCTTCTAACTCATTTGTATTCTTCTAGTATCATGCTGGACTCATGACAGATGCTTGATAAATACTTGCTGAATGATACAAGTGATAATTTCAGCAATATCTATGGAGAATCATTGATGGATAAGACCCAAAATAACAAGGAATTTGGTACTTGAATAGGATTCTAATTCACTCATTGGTTGCATTGGCCTTACAGAATTAAGGGCTATCTCAGTAGGATATGGTGTGATAGGTGGCATAGGTAGGAAGGAATAAGGTTATGTGACATAAAAGAAACAATTCAAGCAAATTTAATTACTACTATCTGTACTTTCTAACAATTAAGATAATTTGGATCTGCATGGTTTGTTGAGGGCCAGAGATGTAATCCAGGGAGGTTGGCATACGGGGGCTGAGCTAAGAGTACAGTGCACAGTCATTAAAATAATTACTCATTTATATAGTTATTTTAATTTTAAAAAGTATTTTCCTCACAACAACACTATGAATTAACTAATTTAGTTTTTTATTGTACCCATTTTAAAGATGAGACAATTGAGGCTCAGCAAGTTAAGTCACATAGCTAATAAGTTTTGGGGTTGGAATTTGAGCCTCCATCAATAACATATTGTTTCTCCATTAAAACATATCTCTTTGCATTAGTTATGCCAAAACACAATGAGCTATTATCAGGAGAAGTGGCAAAAAATGTTAACTGAGGAATGGTGGAGGGAAAATAGAAATTCTGGGATAGCCTTAGGAAGCCAAATTTGTGGCAAAGTAAAGAGAGCAGAGAAGAATAGTAGCTCTCCAGAGGATACTCAAAGTCTAGAAACTCTTTCTATCCACACTATTTAAATTTGGTGCATTGAGACAAAACCCTGATACCTTTACCCTTGTGTATGGATCTGGGTATTAAATAAATATATGAACAGACACATTCAGGGGAATTTTTCACCAGAAAATAATGGTGACAAAATTTATGAACCTGCACTTGGAGTGGAAAAGAGAGGACCTCAGTCACAATGGAAAGAATTCTGAACTTAGGAGCAGTGGTCATGAATTCAATTTCAGCTCTCAGTTTATCACACTGCTTTCTTTACACAGAAAGGAGATGTGGGTTGTGCTACTGATTAATCAAATGCCCAATTGGAAGGAAGGTACAGTTTCTGAATTTGTAACTAAGAAAATATGAGCCAGAAGTCTAGGTTTGCTTAATCCCAGGGTTTCTTCAGACTACTGAAATCCAATGACATTGGAAGATTAGGGAAATTATTAAAAGGGACAAAAATGTAAATGAAGTGCCCAGCATTAAGCAAGATACAAGAGTATGATGATTTAAACTCAGACCACTTTTCCAAAGTTTCTATTTTTGATGATGACTGCTCTTGTTCCCCATTCTCATCCTGAGTTTTGATTTGCTAAACATGGTCCCCATTGATCATCCTCTACCCCATTCTCATAGTGTCACCAATTAGATGAAGTACTTGAAAGTAGTTGATTGTCAATGAATAAGAGTAGCTCAGCTAGGACTTCACTTATTTATTACAAATACACTTATTGAGCACCTACTGTCTGTAAATCAGTAGTATCTTGTACTAATTTCCTTAGGCTTATTTAAGGAAGGTAAATCAGTCTTTCAGGCAGATATCTCATTATAGCAGTATGAAAGAGGTCCTACCTTAAAGGTTATTGTAAGATTCAAATAGAATGATGTAAATAAATAATAATTGCAAAATTTTGAAGCACTATATAAATGTCAGCTATAAAAGTATAATCTAGATACATTCTATGGAATAATAATATAAGTAAAAACTTCTTACTCAATCTTTTTGTTAGTTCATTCATTAATCTTTTTTGGAAAAGGTCCCAATATAGGATTCAATAATGTAGAGAATTTTGATATACTCCTCTGATATGTTTTTTTAAACAAACTAGAACCACAAAAATTAGGATTTAACAAAAGGAACTCAATGAATGGGAGTTTGGGGTGCTCTCCAAGGTCCTGAACTCATTGCTAAGTTAGACATTTTCTAGTGAGGCTTGTTGTTGTCATTGTTGTTGTTGTTGTCGTCATCGTCATCATCATCCTTCACTCTTGAAGAGACCAAGAACATCAGGGAGGTGATGTCATGACTTGCAGTGAATTGGATTTAAGTGAGACAGGGCTCAGCAAAATCACCATCCTCACTCTCCCCCAGAACCATTTGGGTCCAGTGGCAATCTATAGATTATAACAACTGAAGATATCCCCCTCTACTGAGGTTAGGGGAATAAGTGTTCTTTTTTAAAGTATTTTATTATCTTCCAGGTACATATAAGGATAGTTTTCAACATTTGCTTTCACAGGATTTTTAGTTCCAAATTTTTATCCCACCCTCCTTTCCCTCCTTCCTCACCAAGCTGGAAAGCAGTCTGATATAGATTATATATGTACAATCACATTAAACATATTTCTACATAAATCCTCTTGTGAAAGAAGAATCAGAGCACAAGGGAAAAAACTCAAAAATTAAGGAAAAAAACAGTCCAAAAGTAGAAACAGTATGGTTCAATATGCATTCATTATTCACAGTTCTTTTTTATAGATGTGGAGAACATTTTTTATCATGAGTTCTTTGAAACTGTTTTGGATCATTGCACTGCTAAGAAGAGCCAAGTTAATCACACAATGTTGCTGTTACTGTATACAATGTTTTCCTGGTTCTGCTCCTCTCAGTCAGCATCATTTCATGTAAGTCCTTCCAGGTTTCTCTGAACTCCTCCTGTTCATCATTTCTTACAGCCCAATAGTATTCCATTACATTCATATACCATAACTTGTTTAACCATTCCCCTATTGATGGGCATTCCCTCAATTTCCAATTCTTTGCCATGACAAAGAGAGCTGCTATAAATATTTTTGTACATGTGGGTTGTTTTTCCTCTTATATGGTCTTTTTGGGATACAGACCTAGCAGTGGTACCACTGGGTCAAACAGTCCCATAGCCCTTTCACATAGTTCCAAACTGCTCTCCAGAATGGTTGCATCAGTTTACAGCTCCATCAACAATGAATCAGTATTCCAATCAGTATTCCAAGTTTCTCCAATATGTGTTATTTTCCTTTTTCATCATATTAGCCAATCTGATACGTGTCAGGTGGTACATCAGAGTTGCTTTAATTTGCATTTCTCTGATCAATAGTGACTTAGAGCATTTTTTATATAGCTATAGATAGCTTTGACTTCTTCATCAGAAAACTGCCTGTTTATATCTTTTGACCATTTGTCAATTGGGGAATAACATATTCTTATAAATTTGATTTAGTTCCCTATATATTTTAGAAATGAGGCCTTTATCAGAAATGCTGGCTGTAAAAATTGTTTCACAGTTTTCTTCCTCCTGATTTTGGCTGCACTGCTTCTGCTTGTACAAAACTTTTAAAATTTAATATAAAGTCTTCCATCTTGCATTTCATAACATTCTCTATCTCTTGTTTGGACATAAATTGTTTTCCTCTATGAGAGATAAAATATTCCTTCTTCTCCTAATTTATCTATGGTATCACCCTTTATGTCTAAATCTTGAACCCATTTTGGCCTTATTTTTGTATAAGGTGTAAGATGTTGGTCTATGCCTAATATGGTAAAAATTATTTATGTTATAAATTAATGTCACAAGTTTTTAGCTGAATCATGTGCATGCTACTGAGCAGTTTTTGAAGGACCTCCTCTTTTGGGGGAGGAAAAACTGAGCACCACCAGAAGGGAGGCAACTGCCAGTAGGTGGGGAATGTTTAAAAAGTTGATTCTCTTTCGGTCTGGCAAGCAGTCTGGTGGCATCCTGGACCTTGCAGAGGCATGGATTTTGCTCTGTTTTGGGTAACTGCTGAGTAACTGTAGACTGACCGGGGTTGGTAAGTTTTAATTAAGGAAAATCCTAAATTCCTTTGAACTTGCTTAATTGGGAACACTCTGGGACTGAATAGGCTAAGCTTAGGGTTAAGAGTATCTATCTGTATTTCTACTTCCTTATTTCCTTAATTGGTTTCACCTTTGTGGTTTAATTAATTCTCAAGTAACAAAACCTAATCCTTTATGAACTACAGCTCAGAGGCTCCTTTTCTTATTGGCCTGGGAGGAATATATAAAAAGGAAAGTCCAAAGAGGAGATTAAACCTAAAAGAATCCCTCATATTTCTGGGACCTCAATATTAAGGCAAATCACTCAAATAACACTCCAAATATCAAATTTTGGCCCTCACACTAGTTTCTGCCATACTATCTTCCAGTTTTCCCTGCAATTTTTGTCAAATACTAAGTTCCTATCCCAGAAGCTGGAGTTCTTTGGGTTTCTCAAACAGTAGATTACTATAGTCATTTACCACTGTGTCTCCTGTGCCTAGCCTATTCCATTGATCCACCACTCTATTTCTTAGCCAGTAGCAAATAGTTTTGATGACTGCTGCTCTATAGTATAGCTTCAAATTTGGTATGGCTAGCCCACCTTCCTGTGCATTTTTTTCGTTAGTTCCCTTGATATTCTTGACTTTTTGTATTTACAGATGAATTTTTTATTACTTTTTCTAACTCTATAAAATCATTTTTAGGTAATTTGATTAGTATGTCACTGAATTGGTAAATTAATTTATGTAGAATTGTCATTTTTATTATATTAACTAAGCCTATGCATGAGCAATTGATATTTTTCAAATTATTTTTATCTGATTTTATTTGTGTGAAAAGTGTTTTATAATTATATATTCATAGATTTTCTTGGTTTGTCTTGGTAGATAGACTCCCAAGTATTTTATATTGTCTACCATTACTTTAAATGGAATTTCTCTCTCTATCTCTTGCTGCTGAGCTTTGTTGGTCATGTATAGAAATGCTGATGATTTATATGGGCTTATTTTATATCCTGCAACTTTGCTAAAGTTGTTAATTGTTTCAAGCAGTTTTTGAGTTGATTCTCTAGGATTCTCTAAGTATACCATCATATCATCTGCAAAGAGTGAGTTTTGTTTCTATTCTATTCTATTCTAATTCCTTTAATTCCTTTTTCTTCTCTTATTGCTATAGCTAATATTTCTAGTACAATATTAAATAATAGAGGTGATAATGGACATCCCTGTTTCACCCCTGATCTTATTGGGAATGCCTCTAACTTATCCTCATTACATATAATATTTGCTGATGGTTTTAGGTAGAGACTCATTATTTTAAGGAATTCTCCACCTATTCCTATGCTCTCTAGTGTTTTTAATATGAATAAGTGCTGTATTTTGTCAAATGCTTTCTCTGCATCTATTGAGATAATAATATGATTTTGGTAACGTTTGTTATTGATGTTGTTGATTATATTAATAGTTTTTCTAATGGTGAACCAGCCTTGCATTCATGGTACAAATCCCACCTGGTCTTAGTGTATTATCCTGGTGATCACTTGCTGTAATCTCCTTGCTAATATTTTATTTAAGATTTTTGTATCAATATTCATTAGAGAAATTGTTCTGTAATTTTCTTTCTCTGTTTTGGTTCTGCCTGGTTTAGGTATCAACACAATATAAGCATCAAAAAAGGAATTTGGGGCAGCTAGGTGACACAGTAGATAGAGCACCTGCCCTGGAGTCAGGAGTACGTGAGTTCAAATCTGGCCTCAGACACTTGACACTAAATAGCTGTGTGACCCTGGGCAAGTCACTTAACCCCAATTGCCTCATGAAAACTAAAAAATAATAAATAAAAATAATAATAATAAAAAAGGAATTCAGTAGAACTCCACTTATTTTTCCAAATAATTTGTATGGTATTGGAATTAATTGTTCGTTAAATATTTGGTAGAATTCACTTGTAAACCCATCTGGCCCTGGAGATTTTTTTCTTAGGGAGTTCATTGATGACTTACTCAATTTCTTTTTCTAAAATGGGCCTATTTAAGGATTTTATTTCTTCTTCAGTTAACCTGGGCAATATGTATTTTTGTAAATATTTATCCATTTCATTTAGATTGTCAAATTTATTGGCATACAGTTGGGCAAAATAGCTCCTAATTATTGCTTTAATTTCCACTTCATTGGTAGTAAAATCACCCCTTTCATTTTTGATACTGGTAATTTGGTTTTCTTCTTTTTTTAATCAAATGAACCAAAGATTTATCTATTTTATTGGTTTTTTTTCGTGAAACTAGCTCTTAGTTTTATTAATATTTCTTTGATTTTCAGGATTTCTTATTTAGTATTTAATTGAGGATTTTAAATTTGTTCTTTTTCTGTATTTTTGGTTGCATGCCCAATTCACTGATCTCCTCTTCCTCTTTTTTATTCATGTAAGCATATAGAGATATACAATTTCCCCTAAGCACTGCTTTGGCTGCATCCCATAGGTTTTGGTATGTTATCTCATTATTGTCATTGTCTTGGATGAAGTTATTGATTGTTTCTATGATTTGTTGTTTGACATACTCATTCTTTAGGATGAGATTATTTAGTTTCCAATTAATTTTCTGTCTACCTTTCCACAGCTCTTCATTACATGCAATTTTTATTGCATCATGATCTGAGAAGGAAGCATTTACTACTTCTGCCTTTCTATATTTGACTATGAGGTATTTGTGTACTAATACATCATCAGTTTTTGAGTATGTGCCATGTACTGCTGAGGAAAAGGTATATTCTTTTCTATCCCCATTCACTTTTCTTCAAATATCTATCCCATCTAATTTTTCTAATATTCTATTCACCTCTTTAACTTTAACTTCTTTCTTATTTATTTTTCAGTTAGATTTATCTAATTCTGAGAGGGGAAGGTTCAGATTCCCCACTAATATAGTTTTGCTGTCTATTTCCTCTTGTAACTTATTTAACACCTCCCCTAAAAATTTGGATGCTATACTAATTGGTACATACATATTTAGTACTGATATTACTTCATTATCTATCATACCTTTTTGCAAGTTGTAGTTTCCTTCCTCATCTCTTTCAATTATATCTATTTTTGCTTTTGCTTTGTCTGGGATAAGAATTGCTACCCCTGTGTTGTTTTTTTTTTACTTCAGCTGAAGCATAATATATTCTGCTCCAACCTTTGACCTTTACTGTGTGTGTATCTCTCTGCTTCAAATGTGTTTCTTGTAAACAACATATTGTAGGATTCTGATTTTTAATCCACTCTGCAATTCACTTCCATTTTATGGGAGAGTTCATCCCATTCAAGATTATTAACTGTTTATTTCCCTCCATCTGCTTTTCCCCTTTGTATTATTTTTCTCCTTTCACCCTATTCCTCTTGACTAGTGTTTTGCTTCTGACCACTGCCTCCCTTAATCTGCCCTCCCTTTTATTAGTTGCCTTTCCTTTTCTCTCCCCTTCCTGCTTCTGCCCGCCCTTCTATCAATGCCACCCTTTTCCCCTTCCCCTTTTGTTTCCTTAAAGAGTAAGCTAAGTTCCTTTATATAAATGGAAGTATTTTTTATTCCCTGCCTGAACCAAATCTGATGAGAGTAAGGTTGAAACAATGATCATCCCTCCCTTCTTTCCCTCTATTGTAATGGGTTCCTTTTGTGCATCTTTCTATGATGTAATTAATCCCATTCCACCTCCACCTTCCTCTCCTTCCCCTAGTCTTCTTTTATTTTGCCCCTTAAGTTTCTTTATATCATCACATTAAAGTCCATTTAATAACAATACCTTAACAGAGATACAGATCCCAGGAGTTAAAAGTATTATCCATCTTCATAGGGATGTAAGCAGTTTAACCTCATTGAACAACCTTTCCAACCCCCTTGTTTACCTCTTTATATTTCTCTTGAGTCTTGTATTTGGAGATAAAATTTTCTGTTCAGTTCTGGTATTTTTCTCAGGAAGCCTTGGAAGTCCCCTATTTCACTGCATGTCCATCTTTTCCCCTGAAAGAGATTGATCAGTTTGGCTTGGTAGTTGATTATGGGTTGTAATCCAAGCTTATTTGCCTTCCTGAATATCATTTTCCAAACCCTGTTATACTTTAATGTTGAAGCTGCCAATCCTGTGTAATCCTGACTGGGGCTCCATGATATTTAAATGGTTTCTTTCTGGCTTCTTGGAGTATTTTCTCCTTCACTTGATAATTCTGGAGTTAGGCTACAATATTCCTTGAAGTTTTCCTTTTGGGGTCTCTTTCAGGAGGTGATCTATGTGTTAAGGGCTAAAATTCTAGCTAAACTGTCAAAAATATCTAATGAGTGGTTGCCAATAAATTATAAGCTTTAGCAAGAGTTAGACTTTTAAGCATTTATTAAGGAGAATAAGAGTTTGGTAAAGAGAGAAGAAAAGGCCTAGATTCCTATCTATTAAAGGGAGAGCACATTTCTAGCTCCGCTCTCCACCAGCGTCCTCAGGAAAGAGAGTGAGAGCGAGCCGCCAGTCTCTTCCTTCCTCTTCCCACTAGCCCGAGTCACTTCCTTACACCAAAGAAAAGACTCCTGGTCTTGCCCTCAAAGACCTTCGCTTCATGGGTGGAACTCTTCTACAGTAAGTCTCCAGCAGGTGGCATCATTCCAATCGATACATATGGATTCTTTCCAATGATAATTTTATCCTCTGATTCTACCATTTCAGGGCAGTTCTCCTTGATAATTTCCTGGAATATGGTGTCTAGACTCTTTTCTTGACCATGGCTTTCAGGTAGTCCAATAATTCTTGGATTATCTCTCCTGGAACTATTTTCCAGGTCAGTTGTTTTTCCAATAAGGTATTTCAGATTTTCTTCTTTTTTTTTCAGTCTAATTCTTCTTGACAGATTCTTTGTGTTTCATGGAGTTATCAGGTTCCATCTGCCCAATTTTTATTTTTAAGGCATTATTTTCCTCAGTAAGCTTTTGCACTTCTTTTTTCTATTTGGCCAATTTTTTCTCCCATTTGTCCATGTTTTTCTCTCATTTGGCCAAATGTATTTTTTGTTGTTGTTTTTGCAGGCAATGTTTTCCTCACTCAATTTTTGTGCTCCTTTTTGCAGTGTAACTCTCATTTCTCTCATTTCTTTTTCCATTTTTTACCACCTCTCTCAATTTTTTTTTTGGGGGGGGAGGCAATGGCGATTAATTGACTTGCCCAGTGTGACATAGCTAGTAAGTGTTAAGTGCCTGAGGCTAGATTTGAACTCAGGTCATCCTGAATCCAAGGCTGGTGCTCTATCCACTGTGCCACCTAGCTGCCCCTAATTTGGTTTTTAAAAACCTTTTTGAGCTCCTCCAAGAAGGCTTTTTGGTCTTGAGACAAGATCATCTTCCCCATTGAGTCTTAACCTGTAAGCATTTTGACAATCTCAACTGAGTTTGAGTTTTGGTCTTCCCTTTTACCATAGAAGCTGTCAATGGTAAGGGTCCTTTTTGTTTCTTACTCACATTGTAGCCTATTTTTAAATTTATAAAGTTGAAGTCTGCTCCTGGGGCACAAGGTTATCTGTTGCAAGCTTCTTACTGCTCTCAGCTGCACCACTCTCACCTGTGTTGAGTTGCAGCAGTGTCAAACTGCCCACTGATCTGACCTGTGCTGAGCCAAGCTGCCCACTGAGCAGGGCTGTGATGAGCTGAGCTCCCACTGAGCAGGACTGTGCTGATCTGAGCTGAGCTGAGTTGAGCAGAGCAGTGCTGAGCTGAGAAGAGGAGTGCTGAGCCACCCTTCCCTTTCACCCAGGTGAGATAGACCTTTCCTGAAGTCTTCTAAATTATCTCAAGTAGGAGGATTGTGTCTCTCTGTCTTTTTCTAGGTTCTGTATTTCCAGAATCTGTTTCAAGGTTTGATTGAATGTTTTAGAGGGAAACATGGGAAAGCTCTGGCAACTTCCTGGCTTCTCTCTGCCATCTTCAAGTATTCTTTCAATTGCTTCTTTTCCTCCACCACCCCAACCAATATTATTGAGTTCCTCATGTATTCATAGTATCAAGTAGACTATAAGTGCTAGAAGATACCTTGCAGGTTAAGAAACTTGCTAAAGATATTGGTAGGTAAGTGTGAAGTCAAATCTCCTGTCTCTCCTGTCCAATGAACTTTCCCAAGAGAATGAGAGCTGAATTGTCCTGGACCTAACTGAGAAGTCCTGGATTTCATTCCTATAACCAACTTTGGCTGAAATAAGGGACCTTTCCCTTTTAATTAAAAAGAAGCAGGTCTCTACCATATTTACCAGGTAGCAGCTCCAAATATGCTGCCCCACTTACTCCTCCAACTTTCTTTTATGCCTTGTCCCCTCTCATTAGAGTGTAAGCTTACTGAGAAAACTGAGGGAAGCTTAGGGAGCTTATATTTATATTCCCATTGCTAGCACATATTGTTTAGTTGTTATATCTGACTCTACATGACCCCTTTTGGGGTTTTCTTGGCAAAGATACCGGAGTGATTTGCCATTTAATTCCCATTTTCCCTAGGAGGAAATGGAGGTAAAAAGGGTTAAGTGACTTTTCCAGGGTCACAGAGCTAGTAAGTACCTGAGGCTAGATTTGAACTTATGAAGATAAGTCTGTGAGTATGACCCCCATATCATCATATTTAGACTTCATTTATCTCCTATTTTACAGTCCCAAATATCCAAATAATTTCTTGACACCTCCACCTGAATGTCCATAGACATTTCAAAGTCAGTGTGTACAAACATGAACTCAACCCATCTTTCCATTTAACTTCTATCTTTCTGTCAAAGATACCACCATTCTTCAAGTCACTTTGGTTCACAACCTAGGAGTTATTCTTGATTCTTTGTCTCACCTTTATACTCTGTATCACCAATTCCATGTAACCATTTTCAAACATTATTGATCCTGACATTTCTCATATTGATCCTTTTCTCTTTTCTCACCACCAGAGCTTCAATAGTTGTACTTTTGTTACTTCTCACTTGGACTATAGTAGCTATCTACTATTTGCTATATCCTTATCCAGTCCTTTCCCCTCTTCAATCCACAATCCACATTGCTGCAGATTGATATTACTAAAGTATGTATCTGAACACATCACTGAAGAATCTTCAGTGGCTCCTTATTGTCTTTAGGATAAAATACAGACTCTTTAGTTTGGTGTTTAAAGCCCTTCACAATCTGGCTAGAATCTATCTTTCTGGGCTAATTACATATTACTTCTTTTCACACAGTCTAAACAAATTGGCTTCCTTGCTGTTACTCCTATACAATATTACATCTTCCATCTCTGTGACTTTGAATAGGCTATTTTACACATCTGGAATGTTCTTTCTTTTCTCTCCCTTTTGAAACTCTGAGCTCCTTCTAAGATGCAGATAAAGTTCTTGTTCCCTTATGAGACCTTTTCTCATTAGCCCAGTGGTTTGAGACTTATTCTGATCACTTTTTTTTTTTTTAGTGAGGAAATTGGGGTAAAGTGACTTGCCCACGGTCACACAGCTAGTTAAGTGTTAAGTGTCTGAGGCCGAATTTGAACTCAGGTACTCCTGACTCCAGGGCCAGTGCTCTATCCACTGTGCCATCTAGCTGCCCCGCGATCACTTTTTAAAAAGAAAAATTGTCTATATTCTGTTTTACTCATCTATAAACAAACTCTAACCCCCTCCCACAAACTATAATGTAAACTCATTGACATTAGCAATTTTCTTATCTTTGTATCTGTAGTGTTTAGGCAGAGCCCCAGATATAGTAATCACTTTATAAATGTTTATTTATTGATTTTCAGAGATACTGTGAATTCTGTGAACTAAAGTTTGCACATAAAATGTTTGAAAACTAGGATGTTCACATAGTATGTTTATTTTAGTAGCCAAGGACTCTCCATTAATTTTTATTAAACATTGGAGTATTGTGTTCATGTTGACTAGTTTTTACTTATTTTTCCCCGACAAGCTTTACTTAAGAAACTACACATGGTGTGCATATATTATGGGGAAATAGATTAACTTACACTGCATTTCTAGGAAATAGTCTGGAAGGAGAAAAATGTGTGTGTGTGGCAGAGGAAAGAGAGGGACCAAGGACTCTATTAATGTCTCTAGCACCTACTGAATTGCTTTTAAAATAACTTTTAAAATAATTTACTGATAATCATCCATAGTGACTTCAATTGAGCAATAAAGTATGATTTGGAAACAATAGTTAGCTAGCCAAGATGAATTCATCAAGCAATTATTATGTTCCAGGAACTGTGCTAAATGTAAGGGATGCAAATAAAGGCAAAAATCAGTCATTCTCAAGGAGCTCAAATTCTAATACAGATGACAATATATAAATTATTAGGTACATACAAAATATGTACAAAGTAGATGGAAGATGATCTCAGAGGGAAAACTCTAGTTGGCGATGGTCTTAGAGGCTTTTTCCAGAAGGTGGGATTTGAACCGATTTTGGATATATATATAAGATATATGTGTAAAGGGGTGTCTATTTTCTTCCTTGGCTTAAAGGATAGTGAACCCAGGTTTGTAACATGGTGTTAGTATTGACTAGCCCTCAGACTTTTACCAGTCTGATCTTCCCCAGAAGCTTGCTGTAAGGAAACTTGTTCATATACATATCTTCTATTCCTGGCTTTGCATGAACTATCTTCTTCTCAGCAATCTTGTGAGTGGCTATTGGCAAAGCTGACCTAACCACTTGTTGACATGAATGAAAAACTAAGTCTGACTCTTGGTGCCAAAGGGAGCTCTTATCAGTTCACTTTCCCAGTCAGCCAATTTTTTCTTTCCTCTGTTATCCCTGTGGATTATTGGAAGAGTCCCAATGATTTAGAATCCTCTCTGTCATAGATTTTGTCTATGTTGTCTCTCAAGTTTACTCTCTAATCCACAGTATTGATTTTTCCCTTTGTAAAATGCACTGCCAAAAAGAAAAGTCTGGGGAAAATGGAAGTACTTAGAGAGGAAGCAAGCAAGCAAGCAAGAAAAAATAGGCTGGATTTGAATCCTAATGCTGAAAGTCACTAGCTCTATGACCCTGAATAAGTTGACTTATTCTTCTAGGTTTTGTGTTCTTCAAAAGTAAGGCGAGCAGTTGAATTCAATAAAGATCCATTCTAGCTTTAATATGATTCTGCAATCAGTTGTATCAAATGAGATCCTGGTGTAACTGCTTAAACTATTTTTAGATTTTCTCAGTAGAAGACCCCATTGTCTTCTGAGAAATGTCTCCATTTCCCATGCAAATGACATGAAGGAAACTTGACTAATCTGCATTTATGTGTAAGAGGCTCTCCCCCTATCCCAATCAATCAATCAACTTGATGTATTTTTGAATGTATAAACAAAGTGGCTTACACTATGCAAAGTCTCTAGAAATCATATCTCTTTGCTTAGAGAAAGAAAGCCATGTGATTAGCTGAAATCAGTTATGTTTATTGAACATCTATATCTAGATATATGTCTGTATGGGTGCTCACAGGGAAAATAGAGAGGCCTATCCTAGGCTTTATGAAGGACTGGAATGTGATCACCTTCCTTAGCTAGGATAAGAGAGGTCTCTGTATTTAATCTAAGCTAAAAGGGGGGGATTTTTCTACCATCTTAATAGTATTTTTTTACACTTACATGTAAATGTAGTTTTCAACATTAATTTTTGTAAGATTTTGAATTACAAATTGTTCTCCCTCCTCCCTTCCCTCCCCTCTCCTTAAGACAACAATCTGATATAGGTTATATAATACAATCATGTTTAACATATTTCCATATTAGTCATATTGTGAAAGAAGAATCAAGAACAAAAGGGGAAATCCAAAAGAAAGAAAAAACAAAAACAAAAAAGTTTAAATAGTATGCTTCATTCTGTGTTCAGACTCCATATTTCTTTTCCTTGATGCGTAGAATATTTTCCATCATGAGTCTTTTGGAATTGTCTTGGATCGTTGCATTGCTGAGAAGAGCTAAGTCCGTCAAAGCTGATCTTTACAGAATGTTGCTGTTATTGTGTACAATGTTCTCCTGGCTCCACTCATTTGACTCAGCATTAGTTCATATAAATCATTCTAGCTTTTCTTCTGAAATCCACCTGCTCATCATTTCTTATAGCACAATAGTATTGCATTCCATTCATATAAAACAACTTGTTCAGCCATTCCCCAATTGATGGGCATCCCCTCAATTTCCAATTCTTTGCTACCACAAAAAGAGCTGCTATAAGCATTTTTGTACATGTGGGTCTTTCCCTCCTCTTTTATTATCTCTTTGGCATATAGACCTAGTAGTGGTATTGCTGGTTCAAAGGGTATGCACAGTTTGATTGCCCTTTGGGCATAGTTCCAATTGCTCTCCAGAATGGTTGGATCCATTTACAACTAATGGTGTAGGTTTGATGGGAATATTACAAAATAATATTAATAATCAAATGGCAGCTTTAACAGTAGCATTCTTTACTATAAAACTTAGTTGACACTTTTTTCTAAACATTCATCTGGCTTATAATCAATGGAGAGTGCATTTGTTGAGTATTAGGGATTTATAAGTGAAAGAATTAGAAACTCAAACCCCTCAGAGTTGTACTTAGAACCCTGAGGGAAACAGCAGGCATCTGCCTCTGAGGACTTAATCTACCTACTCAACTGAGAGTTGGGAGAATCAAAAGTGTGTGTGTGTGTGGGGGGAGGGGTGTAGAATATGAGAAGCCAGATAGAAAATGGTATCAGTTGATAATTAAAATTGTTTTCATGATTCTGTGATTATTATAAATCACCTCAAAATTAGCTCAAAGGTTTATTTCATGTCTGCTATGTGTCAGACAATTCAGTAAGTGCTGGAGTGAAAAGAAAACCAAAAGACAATCTCTGCCCTCAAGGAACTAATGATCTAAGGGAAGAGTTCAATTGATTTCATTTATTCATTCACTCATTCATTAATTTAATTATTAATTCATTTAAAGAATACTTATTAGATACGTACTCTATGCCAGACACTTTTAAGCACTGGAAATATAGAAATAAAAATGAAACAGTACTTCTCTTTGATGAATTTAATATCCTTTAGGAGAAAACAAGAAAACAACATAAGAATAACACAAATACAGGGAAATAACAACTTGTCAATTAATAATATATGTTTGTGTATATGTATGTGAATGTGTATATGTACATATATATGTATGTGTATATGTATATGCATTTCTATGTGTATATGTATATGCATTTCTATGTGTATATGTATGTATATATTTGGAATTTATTGAGTGATTTGGGGATGGAGGCCACTAAGAATGACAGGACTCAGAAAATGGATTATGTAGGAAATGGAATTTGAGATAAGATTTGAGGGAAAGTGGGTATTCCAAGAAAGCCTGTGGAAAGCCATGGAAACAGAAGACAGAAATGTGATGCTTGAGCAATAGTCAGTCAGTTTGCCTCAAATATGGAATGAGTCAGAGGGAATGATCAATAACAAATCTGGAAAGGTATAGTTATACCATATTGTGGTGGGCTTTAAATTCTAAAAAAATGAGTTTATATTTTATCCTAGAGGCAATAGAATCATTGGAGCTTCTGAGCAGGAGAGTTATATGAGGAGACCAAACTTTAGGAATATAAAATTGCCAGCTTGTTGGGGCATAGTTTGAAGAGAAAAGAAAGGAGACAGAGAGACTCATTAGACTCTTAAATTGTCTCAGGTGAGACAAATTGAACACCTGAACTAGTGTGAAACTACAGGGGTGTGGCTACATGAGTGGGGAGACTGAAGATGCATGACAGATGCTGAGAAATTAAAATCAACAAGATTAACAACTGATAGCATATGTTTGGGGCTAAGAAAGAGTGAAGAGTCAAAGATTGTGAACCTGGCTGGATGAAAAGATGGTAGAGCCCTTCACAGAAGTAGGGAAGCTAGAAAGAGAGGTAATATTGGAGGAAAAATTGAGTTCTGTTATAGACAAATCTAGTTTGAGATGCCTATGGAAGATTCAAGTTGGAAATTCCCAATAGGTGGTTACTTGTGAAGGGCTGGAGTTAAGGATAGAGATAAGCTTAAATTGACTTTAGCAAGACATTTGACAAAGTCATATATAACACCTTTGTGGACAAGACAGAGACATATGGGGAGGGGTGATAATATAAGTAAGTGTATTAGAAATTGAATGAATAACTAGACCCAAAGTTTGTCTATTAATAGATCAAAATCAACCAAGAGAAGATCAGTAGGGGTAAGATAGGGTTTATCATTGTTTTTTGGTTGTTTTTTTTCAATATGGTTTCAATCAATGACAGAAATAACTGGCATAAATTTGGCAGGAACAGCTAAGAGAATAGTAATCCAAAATGCTTTGCGTCAAGATAATGGAATGTGATAGATGAGATTTAGCAGATACTTCAGGGGCCCACCTGGAGACTGATTTAAACTGATTGAATTGGACAAGGTGACTGACTGCTGACTGAATTACTGGCTTACTTCTAGTTAACTAGATTGTAAGCATATCTGGCTGGTACTTAAGAGGGTACTTAAGAAGGTATTGTTCTCAGAAGTTAACCATTGAACTTTATATTGAGACCAACTTTGGGTCCAATGATCCAATGAATTTGAATGATGCTAGCCAATCAGCTTGAAGAACCTCTCATTTCTGGGAGGGGAACACAAAGGAGGAAGCAGACACTAGGGAGAGAGTTCTTCCCTTCTGGTGAGAGACTTTGGACGTGGTGGCAGAGGACTTCAGAAATGAGAGGTTTAGGAAGGCTAGGATTTCCAGGCTATAAGAAATCTGTTCTCAATTTTTCTCTTTCTTTTACTATCTTTCAATAAACCCTTAAAAAACCTAAACTCATTTATCAGTGATTTTAGTCGGTTTCCCCCCAAAACTGGGGGGATAGATTAGAACCCAAATTTAGAATCTTAAATTACACCATTTCATCAGGCTGGAGTGACAACCTGAGAGTTATGAGACCAAATTTAATAAGATAAAAGTAAAGTATTATACTTAGGGTAAAAAATATATTAAATAATAAAGGATGGGGTTAAGTTGGCTTCATAGCAGTTCAGGCAGCAAACAGAAATATGAATAGATATAAGATTTCATACAATGTAAGTTCAATATGCTATTGTTCACTCTTCACTTTTAAGCAAAGCAAAGCCCTGTCAACATTTATGGCTCACAGAGAAACATGCTGTGAATGGATGCTGTCCAAACCCTGGAAGCTGAGAGTGGGGATAAGACAGAAAGTTTCTTGGAAAGAAGGGAGCAGACATCATTGAAACAAGATCCATCAGTTCTGAAACTATAAAGATGGCAAGCATTATCTCCCATGGAAATAGGCTTAAAATCATGATTACCATAGCAGCAGCTAGATAGGCAAGTGAGAGGCAAGTGAGAGGCAAGATCTAAAATGAGTATACCTAGTTTAATACAGAGCTATACAATAAAGAATTCAACCTGACAAACAACCTTGTCCATGTTTCACCACAATTGTATCACAAAAGATCAATTCACTCTTTTGGACATTTTTCTCTTATCTGTTTAGCATCTCAGAAATATTAATTCATTATTCAAGCATACCAACCACCATTGGTGATTCTTAGCATAAGAGTAACACACCTCTTTGTTTGTTTTTTTTTAATTTATTCCTACAACATATATCTCAGCAATACCCTTTATTCCATTTCAGTCATTTCTTGGGGAAGGCAGCAAACTTTAAGGTTTACAAAGTGTTTTCATGACTACCATTTCATTGGATTCTCACAATAAGTCTATGAATTGGTAAAAATAGCATTATTACACAAACTTTACAGATGAGGAAACTAAGGCTTAGAAGTATATCCCTACAGATAGTATGATTTTTTGACTCTATAGCAAGTGTTTTTTATTGCATTCCATATGGTTCTTCAGTGTGCCAATTTTTCTTTCTGACTTCTGAGGGCAATGGCTAAAATAGGCTTATGGTAAAGATGATTTTTAGCACATTTTTTTTTATTAGCAAACCATTCATCTCAGAGAGAAACGAAATTAAGATCTCATTTATAACATAGCCAAGGGAAAAAAATAACAGTATATTCCCAGACTCATATTGATAGTTTTTATTTCCTAATAAAAAAGTTTAAATTTCAATATTTGGGTCAGATATCATTCATGTTGTTCCCCATGAGATAGGTACACATTTTAAGAACTATTTGTGGCAGAACACAGGAAATAATTTTTTGTCCAAACTATCCTCTAAAAGTAAAGAGAGTAAGAGAACACGTAACTGCAAATTCACAGATTTGCCCCCATCCCAAAAATATTAGTGTGCTTGTGTTCCCTCAGTATCTCCCAAATCAAAATTTCCCATCTTTTGTCACCTTTGCTAATTTTCTTGGTGATAAATAGTTTTATTTTTATTCTAGTTTGCATTTTCCCTCTTAGACAATCTTTAAGTTTCCTTTGGAGAATATTAAAACATGGAATCCTAACCTAGATTTTCTCTCTACTATGAAGTTTGTTATCCACAATCTTTGGTACATGTCAGAATACACCCAGTTCTTTCTTCATCACCAGTTCTAAGATGAAGTGGTTATATGCTTGCTATAACTCATTGGGGCATGAAGGTGACCCTGGATTTTTAAAGACTAAGGCACAAGAGTACTATTTCTTCCAGATGTGACTAGGTTAAAAAGGTTTGTAGTACAGTCCCACTATCAGACTGTGTCTGTGCTGTGAGAAAAAGTGCATTAGCATTAAACCAGCCATTAGATAAGCTAATCCTTGGCAATGGTCCCATTGGGGAGGAAACAATTTTTCCATGGGCTTGGGGAGCATAGGTTAAAGACAGCATACACATTGCATTTGTGAAGCCCAAGTTTGATCCCTGGAATCTTCATCTAAATTTGCTCACTTTTTGTTCAGAGGAAACCAGTGAGCAATGATAAAAAGAACATTACCTTTGAGGTCACAGGATCTGGGATCAGATTCTACCCCTATCTGCCTGTCCTTAGGCAAGTTGCTTGGGATTTCTGGGCCTAAGTCATTTCACTTTAAAAATGAGGAGAGGGATGGGGGGGGGGGCAGCTAGGTGGTGCAGTGGATCAAACACTGTCCCTGGATTCAGGAGGACCTGAGTTCAAAATCCAGCCTCAGACACTTGACACTTACTAGCTGTGTGACCCTGGGCAAGTCACTTAACCCTCATTGCCCCACAAACAAAAATGAGGAGAAGGTTGTATGCAATGGCTTCTGGTGTTCTTTCCAGCTCTAGAAGTAAATGATGGTGGCTTCTTCAAAGAACCAAATTATTTGTGTATCTCTCCTGAACTCCAGTCTTACATTGTGAACTTTCTTTTGGTTATTTACAATTGGACATCCTATAAGCATCTGAAATTCAATATACCCCAAACAGAAATTATTTCCTGTCATCCCTCCCCACAAATGTTCCCTTCTTTTTTCTATCTTTCCTTTTATTGTTGAGGATACCAAATTTCCCCAGTCTCCTAGGCTCTCAACCACAGTGTCATCATTAACTCCTTATTTGTACTCATCCCATATACTGTGTAATTTAAAATTCTAAATGTGGGTTCTAATCTGTCCCCCCAGTTTTGGGGGGAAACTGACTAAAATCACTGATGAAAGAGTTTAGGTTTTTTAAGGGTTTATTGAAAGATAGTAAAAGAAAGAGAAAAATTGAGAACAGATTTCTTATAGCCTTAAATCCTCGCCTTCCTAAATTCCTCTGTGAAGTTCTCTGCCAGCACATTGATGTCTCACAGCCAAAGAGGCTGAGCTCTCTCGCCAGCATCCACTTCCTTCTTCCTGTTCCCCTCCCAGAAATGGGAGGTTCTTCAAGCTGATTGACTAGTGTCATTCAAATTCATTGGTTCACTGGGCCTGAAGGTGATCAAAGTTCAAAGTTGTTAGCTTCTGAGTACAATTACTTTCTTAAGTACCCTTAAGTACCAACCAGTAATTCATTCAGCAGTCAGTTGTTTTATCCAATTTAATCAGTTTAAATTAATCTCCAGATGGGCTCTAGTATCTGCTAAATCTCATCTATTACATTCCATTATCTTGACACAATAGAACCTGTTGTGAACTTTTGCTATTTCTATTTTTCCCTATCTTGCAAATGTCTTCTCTTTACTCACACACCTGCCACCATGGGCTACTGCAATACTTGTCAATCTTCCCAACACATCCTGCTTCAAACCTTTCCCCAGTTCAATCCAAGATCTACTAACCTGCCAAAGATATTTTCCTAAGGCTTGGGCATGACCATGTTATTTCCCGACTCAGAAAGCTCCTATGCATCCCTCTTAGCTTAAAAATCAAATATAAAATCCTCTGGCATTTAACACTCTTTATAATTCAAATCCTTCCCAATTTCCCAGTGTTTTTACAATTCACTCCCCTCCATGAACTCTATAATATACCTTACCAATATATAACTGTTGCTCCTTGCACATAATACTCTATCTCTAACCCTGGAACACTCTCCTTCCTTATCCCTACCATCCTGGCTTTCTTATACTCTCAGCTCTAACCCTACCTTCTGTAGGAGGAACTTTTCTAGTTCCTTCCTTGCCTCCCTTTCCCTGCTAGTACCTTTCCTCTGAGATTATCTTTCTTTTACACTATATTTATCTCATTTTTACATTGTTATTTATGTTGTCAGCTCAGTAGAATGTAAGCCCCTTGAGGATAGGGACCTTGTTTTTGCCATTCTTTTATCCCCACTGCTGAGCCCAGTCCTGGCAAACATTTGATAAGACAAATGTTGTTGACTGACTGGATCAATGCAGTCCTAGCACTCATTTCAGATTCCAACTAGATGCCCACAATAGCCCTACTGATACAAGGACATGCTATTAAATGCTATTATTATTCAAAAGTGTTTTTGTTAAACAAAGCTCCCAGTGAAATTTCAGTCTTTGTTTTTATCTTTCTTTCATATCTGACAGTGTACTGGTTCATTTATATGAACCTTGGCATCTCTATTGGACTTTCTATCACCTGTGTGGAAATTTATTTGGATTTGGGGACCCTACCTTTGGGCTGAGATTAGAAAGCCTTAGGCCCTCAGGGTCTCTTCTGTGTGGGAGGAGCTGGTGCCCCTTCCCCTCTGCTTCATCTGAGCCAAAAAGCCCCATGGGCTATACAAGATACCAGTTCAGACAGCTGGGGGAAAAAAAGCCTCCAGCTCCCTCCGACCTGAGGGGAGCTATCCAAAAGATCCCGGATAGCCTGTGCTGAGGCACGGGATGATCGAGCATCCCCCCCAGCCACAGCCACAGCCCTGGCAGGCAGATTAGCTTGGTCTGTGGGGGTGCAGGAAGCCCTGAGATTTGAGTGGAGAGAAGAAAAAATATATATAGACCTGGGAGTTAGAAGAAGAGGGGGCTGACGAGATTAGAAAGGAGAGACCGGGTGGGGGGGGGGAGGGGGCAAGACGAACAGTAACGCAGGACTGGGAGCAAGGAGGAAAGGCCAGTGGACAAGATTAAGACAGGATTAGAGGGGCGGCAAAGGGGGCAGAGGGCAGACTGATGGAGCAGATAGACAGACTGACCAGGAGTCAGTGGAGAGCACAGAATTGGTCAGCACAGGCTACAGGTTGGAGAAAGTGAAGAATAAGAGGAGTTAGAAGAAAGTAGCTGAGCAGGGAAAGTGTAACATACCCTGAGGCATAAGGCCCTTATTGTATTAAAGAAGTTCCAAGCACAGCAGGTGGGAAAGACTCACCTGCAATGCAGTCAGGTTGTACATTTTATTTCCCTGTATTCTTAATTTTAAATAGTATCTCATAAATAAACTCTGCTTTGATTATTTAGTTAAGACCCTTCTTAATATTTCGCTTATCAATTTGGGAGTGGAGCAGTGTGGTGGAACTTTATAAACAGCCCATACTAAATTAACAGCAGTCAGATAGCCAAACAGTCCCCAGATTAGTCAGCCCAGTTAGCTTTAGCCCACCAAATTAGGCCTAGTCAATCCAAAATATTTTCACACCTGGATAATGACCAATGCATTTGAATGCCCTGATTACCTTTTTATATTTATCAAGTCACTGTCTACTTACTGAGTTAATGCCCTGACTTTGGCTCTGTGAGGTAGGAAGAGATAGTGACAAGGGAGAAAACAAAGGTTCAAGAAATAGTCTATTTAATATTTCTACCTAAAGGGTTTAATACCTCCCTCCCCTTTCCATCAAAGTACTCATTGAGGACATCTTCCCTGGCACTTCAGTTTGGAAAATTATTGATGTAAGTCTCATTTATAACTGAAGCAGTTATATTACCTCTAAGTTATCTTCTTGATGCAATCCAGCTATAAGGTACCCAACACTGGTCTCTCTTAGGCAGAGATAAATGGACCCTAGCCATCTGTTTTGTAGCTCAGTCAACTGGAGAATACTAAGTTGAACTCACTAGAAGCAGGGAGTCTTACCTTATGTGCATTTTCTCAGTAAGCATATTTCTCTCTTTACCTTTCTCTCCCTCCAATCCTCTTTTCCTTCTTTTCTCCCTCTTTCCCTTCCTTCCTTTCTCCCTCTTTCCTTTCTCCCTTCTTTCCTCTTTCCCTCCTTTCATTACTCCCTTTTTTCTTCTCTCTTTACCTTCCTTTCTGTCTCCTTTACTTCCTCCTTTCCTCTTTCCTTTCTCCCTGACTCCCTCCTTCCATTCCTTTCTTTCTCTTATTTCTTTCTTCCTTTCTTCCTTCCCTTACTTCCTCCATGATTCTCTCTCCTTTCCTTCTTTCCTTCTTTTCTTCCCTTCCCCTTCCTTCCTTCATTCCTTCTTCCCTCCCTTCCTCCCTTCCTTTCTTCTTTCCTCTTCTTCCTTTTCTTCTTTCCTTCCTTCCTTTTTCTTTTGTTCTTCTCTCAGCAAGCCTTTGTTCTATTTTGGAACCTCCTTCATTATGAGTAGAAAAATGCCAACGGCATCAACTTGACTGACCACTATATTTCCAAGACAGTTGAGCAATGAGGAGAAAAACAGAAGAGTTGGGCTATGAATAAAAATCACCAAGGCACAAATGCCATGAGTAATTGTGCTCATTTGCACCATTTAATTGTGACACTTCATTATCCAGCTGAAATCCTTCACTACACTCATAAGGCAATGTTGGCAAAGTCATGATCTCTTCTTTCACAATGTCAGCCAGGGCACCATGGAAATAGAGAAGAACCTTTCAGGTCTAAAATTTCCTTCTACATCAGACTGAATTGAAAAGAAAAGTTCCTTAGTCAATTATTAGCATATATTTAAATGTGCCAGCTATATAGACCAGTTAGACACATAAACTTTAAAAAAATACTCAATTTTTTAAAAAAAGTTAATTATACAATTAAAAATAATCATGTAACAGGTTGTCACCCTGTCATACTTAAGAGACAGAAATAAGGAAATGCTTGCCCACTGCAGATGCATTCTAAAAATTAAATAGCGTTTTTACTTTCCCCAAGTCTATTCTGTGCCTGCAAGAAGACATTTGTAGGAAAAGTATTAGAAAAGGAGATGAATTCCTCTCATAGTAAAAGAGGAACACCACACGGACAAGTTGGGGGTCCCATTAGAACCCATAAAATGGGAAAAGGCCCAGAGGAAGTCTTCCATCTCATTGTATGAGTCCTCTATGGAGGGACTATGGAAAAAATTAGACAAGAGTTGGACAGGATGAAAATGAACTCATGGGTTGCAATCCACACCCATGGAAGGAATAGGCATATCAGGGAGAATATAAAATCCCTTAAAGTCCTAGACTATATCAAGTACATTGTTTTTGTCTAATAGAAGAGTTGGGTAGGGTTGCTTTGTGCTTGGATGGTTTGTAAATGAACACAATTGCCTCTCAGACCTTTTCCTTCCTATGTGGGCTTTTGAATCCAGGCTTTGAAACTTACAGCCTGTGTGACCCTGGGAAAGTCACTTAAATTTCTTGGGCTCTTAATTTCTTTGTCAGTAAAGAGAAAAAATAGGTTATAAAGTTGGAAAGAACTTTAGAGGCCACCAAACCCAATGCCCTCCTTTTATTGATGAGGAAGCTGTGGCACACAAAGGTTAAGAGCTTTGTCACAATCCTGGTATTCCTGATTCCAAGACCAGCATACCTATCCTCTATAACCATGCTGCTTCTCCAAGGGGCTGGAGTAGATGTGATTTAAGATCACTTTCAGCTCTAAATCCTGTGATTTATGACTCTATTTTTTCTTTAGTCTGGCTACAGACAGAAATACATGAACACAATTGTCTGGGGAGAGAAAAATAATTCAGTTTCAAGTTCCACAAAAATAACACAAACTTTTACCATATATGGCTCTTATATTTGGGGTGTGTGGGGTCAAGTTTGACTTTGTCATATCTAAAATTATAAAAAGGATTGGTAGTATAATAGAGATCTATTATTATACTACTATTCACAAATGTGCCATCGTGAAAACTATATGCTGGCTAATGTCTGCAATATGGCAAAACAATTAAAAATTCAATTAAACAGGCATTTCCAAGTCACTCCTCTCTATAGAGCTTTGACCTTGGTGTTGAGCATTGCAAAGACAAAATACAGTAAAGATACATATGTTTGGGCTTCAGTGAAGTTGCTTCTTTTTTCAGTATATTGGTTCTGCCTCTGTTATAGAACTTTAGTCCCTATAAAAGCAATCAATTGATTGATCACCAAATACTTCATAGACACCTAACGTAAAAGACCCTGAGTTAGGCCTTGGAGCTACAAAGACAGGGAAAGATACACATACCAATATATACAGAATACAAATTAAAAGAATATAATGTAGACAAATTCAAAGGAGGGAGGGAGTAAGGTAGGGGACTAGCATTTTGGGGGATTGGGACGGGCTGAAAATGAAATTACATTTGGATGTCTTCACACATAACAGCTACTACTGTGAAGCAAAGTTTAGCCAAAGTTTACTTACAGTATTATCCCCAAATAAGATCTAAGATATATCTTGAACCACCTAAAAATTAGCCTCTTTGTTTAAAGTGCAAAAATAACGATGAACCTCTGTTTGTCTCAGTTTCCTCATCTTTAAATGTGGATAATTATAATACCTGACTTCCAGGGTTGTTGTGAGGACCAAAGGAAATGAAATGAAAATATTGTTAGGTGCTTATCCCAGTGCCTGGTGCATAGTAGATATTATATAAATGCTAATGCTTACTATCGTTGTTATTATAATTGTTATTAATTAATTGACATAGTGTTTGTACCTTTTGCATATACTAATTGATTCATTTGGGAAGCAACTAACAAATACTGAGGCACATACTAGGGAACAAGGTAAGTAGCATGTAAGCAGGTTCTTTACACTGACCCCAGGCAGAATTAGACAGATTAGAGGAATAGCTAGCAAGCTTGACTTGGTTTCAAAAGTTCAGAGCTCCAATACCATCACCTATATTTACTGGCTCTCTAATTAAGGGATATAATTCTAACCTTTTATGGCCTCAGGCAGGTAGACAATAGAATGCTGAACTTGGAGTCAGGAAGATCTGAGTTCAAATATGGATGCAGATACTTATTAACTGTGTAACCCTGGTAACTCACTTTAACCATTCTCTGCCTTAGTTTTCCCATCTGTAAAATGGGAATTAAACTGATACTTAACTCCTGGGTTGTGCAGATCAAATGAGAAAACATATGTAACGTGTTTTGCAAACCTTATTTTCACATTATTTATTTTTAAAAATAGTATAGTAATAATACTTTTTCTTACCTACCAGAAAAAGAAAAGAATGTACGTTGTGAACCTTTAAGTACTGTATGGATATGATGGACTATTGTGATTGCCTGAGATAGTATCTATTTTGTCTTCAGGGATGATGCTATTGAATCCTGTTTTGGGTGAGATAGTATTTTAATGAGGTTTTTTCTGACATATTTCCTTTGAATACCATCCAAGATGGACCCAATACATATTGAATTATTTGCCATGATAGTCAAATCAGGCCCAGATTCAATAATATTCATGGTATAAAAATGATTTTTTTTCAGTGAGGCAATTGGGGTTAAGCGACTTGACCAGGGTCACACAGCTAGTAAGTGTTAAGTGTTTGAGGCTGAATTTGAACTCAGGTCCTCCTGACTCCAGGGCCAGTGCTTTATCCACTGTGCCACCTAGCTGCCCCTATGGTATAAAAATGAAATACAAATGCTTAGAGCAACAACCTCAGAAAGTTGAGAAAAGAAAGCAAATCTCTTTTTCACATCATCACTTTAAAAAATCCCAATGTACTTTGCATATCGTTTACACATCAGTGCCGTGTGTTGTGAGGTGCTGGAGAAGTAGCATATTTTGCATTTCAGGCACTCTGCTATAATTTAGGTGTCAAAAGACTTGAAAAGAAATATGAACAAACAAAATATCCCCGATGACATGGAAATTGGTACATATGTGCTGCTCTTCTTTGAAAGTATAGCTAAACAGGCCTTCTGAGAGATTCCAGCTCATTTCTCTGAAGGCATTATTAATGCTCTGAGAAAATGTGACAGTTCCCAAAGAAGAACTAAGGAATGTGCCAATAATCCTGCTCAGAAATCCTGACACTGGGGGTAGGGAACAGAACTTGAATGGAGGAAGTGAGAGTTACTTATAGGGTCCATCTCTTTCAGATAGCGACTTGGCTCTTGACAGGAGAATAACAGATGTGAATCTCCATTGCCAATTCTTCCCAGCTGATCAAATGGCCTTTGTCTTGGGCCTGTTGGCATCGCTGAGAATAAATATCTTCTTTAAGTTCTTTGATGCTGAATCATGGATTTTCAATGTCTGATCTCACAGATTTTACACCCCCCCCCCCAAAGTGTGATTGATTGAGCTATTTTTAGAGGCAAGAAAACAGTATGGTTGCTGGAATGGGTATGATATAGCTCCAGGGGAAGACAAATCAAATTCACAAGGAAATATTCAACACCTAAGTTTTGCACTGAAGGGAAATGGGAAAAACTTTTAAAGGATGAGTCAGGGTAAAACTATAGGTGTATGAAAAACTAAGCATCTTCCAACTAGAAAGCAGATTCTATTGAATTGGGATACGTTTGGGATATTTGATTTTTAGAGGAGAAGTCCAATGGGACCAGCATGTCCTAGGGTTGATATTCAATGTAATGTTTAGTCAATCAAGAAGCATTTATTAATTCTTCAATATGTGTCAAAAATTGTACTAAGTACTGAAGATGAAAACAATAACAGCAACAACAAAAACAAAGTGAAAGAGTCCCAGTCCTCAAGAAACATACCTTCTAATGAATAGTGGAAATAGTGATAGATTTAGAGTCAATGGGACTGTTTATATCTTATTACTTGGGAGACTTTGGGCAAACTCTTTTTGTTTTTGGTCTACTTATCTGGTTTGTTTATTTTATTTTATTTTTTGTTTGTGTATTTTGTTTTGTTAAATAGAGAAGTTGGATTAGATTATTCTTCCAGAGGAACTTCTAGTTCCCAAATCACTTTATCCCCTAATCCTCTGACACTGTTTCTCCTAAAAGAAAAAAAAATACATAAAAGGACCTAAATCTTCATGTCCCCCCAAGTTACCTTGTATTGATTCTGTGTATATGCACATATAACTTTCTATATTATACTAATATGGAACAGTAAAAAGTGCATTCTAGAGTTAATAGGAACTGAATTCAAATTCCAGCCTTGTTGTTGTTGTTGTTTTCCCCACAGGCAAGTCACTTAGCACTATCAGACCTGTTTTCATATTATTTAAAACAAGGGCTTTGGATTAGGTGCCCTCCCTGGTGTCTTCCAGCTCTTCATTCAAGAGCTTGCAAAATTTACAAGTTTATGAGCATATCTCCCTTCATAGAATGGAAATGGCTTGAGGGCAAAGAATGCTTCATTTTTGCCCTGGTATCCGCAGTGTGTACACATAATAGTTATTTAATAAATGCTCGTTGTTTTTTTTTTTTGATTTATGAAAGTGGGATGCAGTAATGACATATGAACTCTTTAAGGAATGAGCTATTTTCCCCAATATTAAGCCTGAGTTAATTATAATCATTTAGAAATATTTCTAAAATGCATTACATACTTCCCTTATTTTATTTGGAAGATATAATAAGAATTTTTGTTTTTATGCCACAGTAAAATATTAATATGGGCTCTCTTCTCATCAAACCTTCCCTTGAAACAAAGGGCAATTAAGCAAATCCAATTTTCACAGTGATTGCAACTGACAGTGTATATAAAATTCTGCATCTGTCATTTTCCATCTCTCAATATAAAGGAGAGAGGTATGTTTTATTTTCTGTTCTGTAGAGGCAAGATTGCTTATTACAGTGAATCAGTGTTGTATTAACTTTCAATGTTATTACACTTCAATGTTATTTTCATTTGCATTACTGTATTCATTCATACTGTATTGCATGTTGTTCTCCTTATTCTCCTTCCTTCCTTCCCTCTGCATCAGTTCAGCCAAGTCTTTCATTATTTTGTGAAATACTTTATTTTCCATCTTTATAATGAGCAATATTAATTTGTTATTCACATGCCACATTTTCTTTGGCCATTCCCCAGTAGATAGCATCCAGTGCTATTAACACACACACATACACATTCATACATACACATTCACATACACATTCACCCCATTCCCCACATAAATATAAATATAGCCTTTGTGTTTTTCACTTCCTTGGAGTATATTCTCAATAGCTGTATAACTTATAGAGTAAATATGCTTGCTTACATGATTCCATTTTGTTTTCTAGAGTTACTAAGAACACTTTATAGCTCCACTATATATCAGCGTACCAATCTCCCATAACTTCAATAACTTTAACTGATTCATTCCTTTATGATCTATGCCATATCAAAGGCTGTGAGGTAGAACCTCATTTGTTTTATTTTTCTTTTATTTTGACACATTTATAGCATTTTAAATATACTTTATGATAGTTTGAAAGTCTTTCAAAAACTATTCATATCCTTTGGCCACTAATCCCTATATATCTGTCTGTCTGTCTTTCTGTCTGTATGTCTTTATCTATCTATCTATCTATTTATCTATCATCTATCTATCTACCTGCCTATCTATCCATCCATCTCTCCATCTGTGGATATATTCTTCGATATTTCAATACAGAAGAAGCCATTTTAATTCAAGCCTAATGTTTCTGTTTAGCTTTGTTTTCCTTTTTTTTAATTGATTTTTCTAGTTCTGAAAGAGCAACATCAATTTCTTCTGCAATTGACATTCTATTATCTGCCTAACACTTCATTTAGTTTTTTGTTTATGAATTGATATTTTGCCATTTGACATAGAGATTTAATATTTTGTTGTTGTTCCCTGATATACTTTGTTATTTCCTGGTTCACCTTTTTGATGTGAATTTATGTTGTTCCTGTCTAAAAGGCATGGGGGGAGCAGAATGGCACAGAGATGGAAGATAGAGAATCATGTATGAGAAACAGCAAGAGAGTATATTTGGGTAGACCATAGAATATGGAGAGAAGTCATACGTAATAAGGTTGGGAAAAGTTGGATAGGCCCAGATTATGGAGAGCTCTGCATGCCAAACAGAAGAGTTTATATTTAATCCTAGAGGTAATAGAAAGCCTATTGTTTATTGAGTGGGGATTACAAAGACAGACCTGCACTTTAGGAAAATCGGCTTGTTTCTTGAGTGGATAATAGATTTGGAATGAATAGAGGCCTGAGGCAGGGAAACCAATTAGGAGGCTACTTCAAGCAGTCTAGAAGAAAGTTGATAAAGGCCTGAGCTCATTTGATAACTGAGTGAATGTGTGGAAGAAGAAGGTACAGATGCAAAAGGCATTATGGAGTTAGAAATGACAAAGTTAGGGAGACAATTAAGTATGCAATTGTAATAACAGTAAGGAATGACATGGATTTCCAACCAGGATGATTATTTCAACAGAAATAGTGAAGTTCACCAGAGGAGTACATTTTGAGGAAAGATAACAAATACTGCTTTGAATATGTTGAATTCAAATTGCTTATAGGGCACATCCTGTTTGAAATGTGGGAGGGAGAAATTAACAATAAAGAGGGGGTAATTATAATGTCTCCTTTTAACTTTTGAGTTACATTTTTTTACCCTCCCCTCTTCCACACCAGCTAAAAGTGCAGTTTAGAATCATCATTCAACCTCTGAAACCCTTTCCCATCCATCCTTTTAACCTGAATAAAATTAATTTGCCGCATTCTTCAGAAAATAGATTTTTTTCTTCACATGTTACTTCTTTTACCTTTCAGTTTATAATGAAATATAATCTCCCATTAATGGTCTCTAGACTAACATATTATATATTTATTCCTTCTATGTTATACACACCCCTTTAGTTAAATACTAAAATATAACTGTGATCTCACTGATTCAAGATGTACCACCAATAACACACCCATACCTGGTCACTTTGTGTGACCCTCAACCATGTTCTTCCAAAAGTTTGTAATATGGGGTCCACCTAAGATATTTTAGACCTTCCTTACCATCTTCTACCATGGTAACATGACAAAATCAGTGAAGAACTGTCAACTCTTTGCTCTTGCTACATAAACACCTTGCCCTTTCTTTCTTTTATATAATTCTTTGGTGACATCCTTTACTTCAGTTCCATTCCTGCATTCTTCATGGGTTTCATGATCCAACCTGGACACAACTACCTTTCCTTGGCCCTCTGTGCTCACTTTAGTTGGTTCAAGCCATGGTTCTCTATGCTAATTAGCAATGCCCTTATGATCTTTATATTGAAAAGATGGGATTTTCCTTTTAAAAAATAATAAACATTTTTATTTATAGTTTTGAGTTCCAAGGTAGGCCTTCTGAAAGAAAAAAAAACACTTTGCTCTCTATTCTACTAGGATGATATTTATTATACTCTTCCCCTTCTATTTTATTCTTTAGTTGAATGTGTATGTGTGTGTGTATTTGGGGGACATTCTTCCCCAAATCCTCACTAGCAAAAATATCCATTCATAAAGGAGATAGTAAAGGTGAGCTGAGGCATAAATTTGGGGGATATATGCTTGCCAACAATATTCATTGTGAAGGATAACCATGACAACGTCTAAGTATAGGAGTTTTGGTGAGGTCTTCTAGATGCTTCTGTTTGCAGATGACTTTGTATTGATATTATCAAGCACCAAACATTGGCAAGTCTCCCCCTCCTCTCTTTTTGCAGGGCAATGAGGGTGAAGTGACTTGCCCAGGGTCACATAGCTAGTAAGTGTTAAGTGTCTGAGGCTGGATTTGAACTCAGATACTCCTGAATCCAGGGCCAGTCCTTTATCCATTGTACCACCTAGCAGCCCCCTGGAAAGTCTCTTAGAAGAAATCTGTGATCACCCAGAAATTTGGTTTGTCCTTCTACACAGGAAAGAACAAAAGCATGAATATTGATTGCCCAGATTCCAACATGCTTTTGAATGGGGAGTCTATAAAGATTCCTCAACACATGTCTGTGTGGTTGTACACAGTAAAGGCAATATTGTGTGATGATCAACTATGAATAACTTAGCTATTTTCAGCAATACAATGATCAAAGACAATTTCAAAGGACTCATGATGAAACAAGCTATCCATATACAGAAAAAGAACTAATGGTATCTGAAAGCAGATTAACAAATACTTTTTTATTTTTACTTTAAATTTTTTCCCTTTTTTTCTTTTACAACATGACTACTGTGGAATTATGTTTTACATGATTGTGTATATATAACCTACATTAAATTGCTTACTCTCATAGGGAAGGGGGAAGGGAGAGAGGAAGAAAAGTTGTAACAATTTTTTTTAACAATCAATGTAAAAAATTGTTTTTACATATAATTGAAAAAATAAAATATTATTAAAACATGACTATGTAGAGCAGATAATACATAAAAGGTCAATAAGCTAAGTTTATAGTTGAACAAATGAAAAAAAATAGTATGGGCTCTATTGTTTTAGGGAAATTGTAAAGGACTTTTACTGGCCTCAAGATTTCTTAAAAGGGAAATCCCTATAAGAAATGACAGGCAGGATGATTTCAGAAAAGCCTGAAAAGACTTGTATGAGCTGATGTATGATGAAGTGGGCAGAACAAAAAACCATTGTGCACAGATACTGTAATATTTTTTGATGAATAACTGTGAATGAATTAACTATTCTCAACAATACAATGATCCAAGACGATTCCACAAATTATTGATGAAACATACTATCCACCACCAAAGAAAGAACTGATATTGATTGAACACAGGCTAAAGCATGCTATTTTCACTTTCATTTGTTTCTTTTATTTAAGTTTTCTTGTACAAAATGACTAATATGGTAATGTATTACATAATCACACACATATAGTCCATATCTGATTGCTTGCTACCTCGTGGAGGGGGTAGGAGAGGGAGACAATAAGGGATAAAAATTGGAACTCAAACTATAAATAAAATTATTATTTTTTTTTTCCAGGCAATGGGGGTTAAGTGACTTGCCAAGGGTCGGAGAGCTAGTAAGTGTCAAGTGTCCTGAATCCAAGGCTGGTGCTTTATCCACTGTGCCACCTGGCTGCCCCCTATTACTTTTTTTAAAAAAAGGAAAACACATCTTTTCAATATAAAGATCATAAGGGCATTGCTAATTAGCATAGAGAACCATGGCTTGAACCAACTAAAGTGAGCACAGAGGGACAAGGAAAGGTAGTTGTGACCAGGTTGGATCATGAAACCCATGAAGAATGCAGGAATGGAACTGAAGTAAAGGATGTCACCAAAGAATTACATAAAAGAAAGAAAAGGCAAGGTGTTTATGTAATAAGAGCAAAGAGTTGACAAGTCTTCACTGATTTTGTCATGTTACCATGGTAGAAGATGGTAAGGAAGGTCTAAAATATCTTAGATGTACCCCATATTACAAACTTTTGGAAGAACATGGTTGACAGTCACACAGAGTGACCAAGTATGGGTGTGTTATTGGTGGTAAATCTTGAATCAATAAGATCACAGTTATATTTGAGTATTTCACTAAAGGAGTATGTGTATATCTTCAGGAACTTAGTGATGGTTACTCTATGTCTTTAGTCTTGGGATGTGATTCTTTTACAGACAATTATAATCAGTCAGTCAGTCATTAAGTTTATTAACCACCAGTGCCAGGTACTGTGCTAAGTGCTGGTGATTTAAAGAAAGGCAAAAGATGGTCCCTGCTCTCAATTCAATTTTCGAATTGATAGCAGAGTGGATCAGTGGCTAGAGGACTGAATGGTATCAGGAAAACCTGAGTTCAAATTCTGCCTCAGACACTTTAATTAACTTCTTTTAGCATCAGTTTCCTCTTCTGTCAAAAGTGGTTAATAGCACTTAGCTCAAAGGATTCTTTTGAGATTTAATTAGATAACATAGGCAAAGCAATCTGCAAACTTTGAAGTGCTATGTAATGATGATGATAGTAATATTGTTTCATGAAGCCAGTGAAATGGTAATAATGTATTTATATAGTATTTTTAATTATATCATCATCATCATCTCTTTCTTCATGAAACTTACTCCCTGACCTTCCTATATTCTGCTGCCCTAATCTCAGAGTTATTGACCCACTTGATTGTTTTTGTTTAATTGCTTTTTTTACTTCTTTCAAAGAACTCTCTAAGGTTCAATAAAGCACTTTACAAAGAATGTCTCAATTTCTCCTCACTGCAACACTGGGAGGAAGGTGTTATCATTATCTCTGTTTTACAAATGAGGAGACTAAGGCAGACAGAAGTTGAATGACTTTGCCTAGTCACACAACTAGTACATATCTGAGGTCCAAGGTCACACAGCTAGTATATTACAAGGCATAGCTCACTACATAGAAGGGGTGGAGAAAGATATATTTATAAATGAAAGTAAAGTCAAAACAAAAAAGAAATCAATAAAATACAAGTTTTGCAATGCACAGGAGGAGTAGGTAAAAGATTTTAGGTGAATCCATGAAAATCTTTAGATTCACAGAATCAGAGAGATAAAGCTTACAGTTTTCTCTATACTGTGATGTTTCCTTCTACAACTCCCCTTGAAACAACAACAACAACAACAATAGTAGCAGCAGCAGCAAGAACTACAAAACAAATTGCCTGCCAAAGGTAGTTCACTGGCAAGATTTTCCTACACAAAAGAATGTGCTACTGTGGTTAAGCCTGAAGTCATCCACCTTCCTTTCCCACAGGCTGTGATTGTTTCCTCTGGTCCCTAATTTGATTGAGCACTCCAAAACTAGACCATCCTGAAGTCAATCAGACTGCTGCTCACTGCTGGTGCCTTTTTCTCTCCAGTCTTGACAGTGGCATCATGTCGCTGATGAATGTTATCCAGAGGCTCATTCCCTGAATCACTGAAGGAGAGGTGAGCTAAGTTTTAGTTTCCCAATGACAGAGCAGCAGGAATCTTTGAATCAGTTAAGGAGTTGCACATCAGAGATTGTCCATCCATTAGCAAGAGTTTATTGTCTCAAAGCTTCACTATTACTCCTACAGGTCAGTGCAGTGGACGATAAAGTTATCTTTTGACACATAACTGAGGAAGGGCAACCTTCATGACCCCAAAGAGCAAGCTTCCATTGCTCAAGCCTATAATCCCTAGTCTTAATATTCTCTCAGCATGGCCTCACTTTACAGAAGGTCTAAAAGAATGCTTTCAAACTCAAACAGAATAGGGGCCACCAAAGCATACATGAAAATCCCTGGGGGTGCACAGACTTCAAAAACACACTTATGAACATTATTTATTGTTTTTCAATGCTATTTATTTATTCCCCATTGCATTTTTGAGTTGGACTTGACACCTTTCATCTAGATCAAGGAATATGCTCTTAAATTAGAATCCATTGTTCTTTATTGTCATTTAGTTTCCAGTTTCTAGATTTATTAGAATAACTTGAATAAATATAGGTTGGAGCTATAGGAGATGATTGTGTTTAGGAAGAGTGTATTGTTGTTGTTACTTGTTCTTCATTCTCAAAGAGAACCATAACATCAGGGGGATGTCATGATTAAATGAGGGAGAGCTGTGCAAGGTCACCAACCTTACCCTCTCCTCCAGAGCCATCTGAGTCCCATGGCAAGATATATATCAGGATGACTGGAGATGGTCCCAGATGTTTAAGGCAATTGGGGTTAAGTGACTTGCCCAGGGTCACATAGCTAGTAACTGTCTGAGGAGAGATTTGAATTCAGGTACTCTTGAATCCAAGGACAGTATTCTATCCACTCTACCACCTAGGACCTGTGAGGAATGTATTCTCTTGACCCCAAATATCTGTATCACAATTTTCTACCCCTTTGTTTATTTTTTACTGGAACTGTGATTTCCTTCATTAAAAAAACTCTTGCTCAATGGCAACTAGCAATTGTTGTGAAAGTAGTCGTGGACAATGGGGACAATGACTTGCTTAGGGTCACACAACTCATATGTGATGAAGGTAGGAATTATAATCAAGTTTTCTGAACTTAAGGGTCTCAGCTCTATCTAGTATTTCATACTGCCTCTTTCACTAACATGTTCATTGCTCAGGGCAAGAGAGGATCTTGTGGGGACCAATTTTTAATTGGGGAGTGTTAGCTAAGCGGCTTGCCTCAATATTGGGGCAAGGAAGGAAACCAGCAGCCTCCCTCAAAACAGAACAGGATTTATTTTAATAAGAACAAACAAAACAAACAAACAGGATCAGTAGGATCAAGGTAAAGGAAATAAAATGGGGAAAGGGAAATTATACAATCTGAAAAAATACCACCGCCCAGGAATCAGCTGAGAATATGCAGCAGAACTCCTGTTGCCTTCCAGAGTCCAGCTAGAATGCCCAATTCTCCTCCCCCAATCCCAAAAAACCCCACACAGCCCCAGCCAATGGGATGGCCACTCTGACTGTCACATGACTGCCCTCACTAGGCTTCCAATCATTATAATTTTGCCAGGCCCATGTAGGCATGGTCGAGTGGTGATGAGGTGAGGTGCCAGCGCCATGGCAACGGCTACAACCAGTGGGTGGAGCACCATGCGGTTTGCGGAGCCCCAGGCAAGTGCAGGCTGAGGCATAAAAACCTCAAATAACAATTAATTCTTTACATTCTGGAAGTTTAAAAAACAAAAAACGATTCCAGTGGTAATTATCTTTACTGACTTTAGGAACCACTTTGTTGGTAAATTTCAAGTGCTTTTCAAGGCTAACCATTGACAACATTGTGAAATAGGCAGTTATTTTCCATGTTTCATTATTGCCCTTTCAATAGCTCTCTCCTACCCTTTTGCCAAAGTATCCAAGATTTCTCATAGTTTCCTGAATGCACCTAGCGCTCAATTGCAGTAGTTTACCCAGATAAATCCTCCCTATAGTTTCCTTTGGTTTCTTTTATTAATTGTCTGTCTAGAAAAAAAATATTTTTGGTCTCCTGATTATAACTAACTATGATTGAGAGACTGTTATGATAGGTAAGTTCAAGTGTCTAGGGAAAAGAAGGTCCCTTACTGAAAATCCTTAAAGCTGACACTGTTTCTATTTCAAATAAAATTTAGTGACTTTACATAACAAAAGATAATGGTATACTAGACAAGCAGCTGGTCTCGGGGTCAGGGAAACATACATTCAAGGCCTTCCTCTCACTTATGGTACAGATATACTACCGTATAAATTACTTAAGCTCAATTTCTACAGGAAATTCTCTGAAACTTATAGGTTTTTATTGATATTGATGGAGAGTATTTCCTTCCACATATGGGAATTCCCTAAACTTATGAAATCACAGGTATGGACCAAAAATATATATAACTATTGCCTAGCATTTCGCTGCTATGGTGTTTCATCATTCTGACTATAACTTCAATCTAATTTGGCAAACATTATTTATAGATGATTCTTGACAGCTTTCCCAGTTGAGTTGCTCATTGTTTTTGGAAAGTGAGAAATGACAGTTAAGGACAAATCAAGATTTGCTCAAAATCTATAGATAAACTTTGGAAGCTTGAAAAATGATCCGGTGAAGTGCCTTCTTTGGGTGCTATTATTGAAAACTATTCATTTTTTTCTTTGTATTCCTAGCCTTTCATTGTCTCTTGTACAGAGTAGCACTGGAAAAAAAAAACACACCCAGTAGACCAGTTAAATAATATGATAAAAAAGCATTAAACACATACTGTGTACATAGTATCATGCACACTACAAACACTATTGAAAGAGGGGGGAAATGAAATTTTTCTACCTTCAAGATAAGAATATATTTTACTGAGTAATACAAATATTCTACTGTGTAGCATGATATAAATAGATAATTTTATATTTAAAAATATATAATCTCTTCTTTAATAATCACATATATAACTATTTGAGATTATACATATAAATAGACATAGACATAGACAGACACAGAAACACACACAAACATCTGTATCTACACCTACACCTATACCTCTCTCTCTCTATATATATATATATGGTTATTTGAGAAGAGAGAAAACACCAACAGCTAAGGTGCTTTTTACCTTTCTCATTTGTCACTAAACCTTTGGAAGTCAGTGTGATGACGGCTATGGGCATCTCCTCAGAATAATATTTTAAATAATTGAAGGAATTGATCATTTTGAAGGTAGATATTTGTGAAAATTCAAATGTTATTTTTTCCATTCAATGTTATAAGACCCTCGATAGTCTATCAGTGTACTCATTGAGGGTTTATGAATCCCAGGTCAAGAATCCCTAGTGAGGGATGATCAAGAAAGAGGAGATGGAACATGAGTTGAAATTGGAAGGGAACTAGTCTAAGATGTGGAGGTGAGGAGGGAATAAAGGAAGTTCAGGAGGTTCAGCCTGTGCAAAGGCATTGGAGTGGGAGATGGAGAGCTGTGTTTAGGAAATTGAGCCACTTTGACTGGAAGGTAGAAGGAATAAAGGACAGAAATATATGATTAACCTAGAAAGTCATGCTAAAGTTAGATAATGAATTTTATCTTAGAAACAATTGAGAGTCAAGTGCTAAGAACAAACTTATACTTTAGGAAGACTATTTCAGCTTCTATGCCGACAGGTAGCCCTTGAAATGCAATAAAACACCTCTAGTCGGGATCCCTTTCATAATCTCTTAGCACAATGCTTTAAACATTACAATGACATCGCAAATGCCACTACAGTAGGGGAAGTCCCTACCTCTGAGGCCGCAAAGGGGATGGGGGGGGGGAGGCTAGAAATGCATGGGGAGGAGATAGTAATCTATTCCTGTCCATAGGGCTGTGTCAGAGACAGATGTGTTCCATGAATCCCAAGTTTTAACTAAGTTGATTATTTGGAACTTGCAGTACATTTTCCCCTAGAAACAATGTTATAAATGGTGGTTAGGTCCCTGGGCCAGCCCACACAGGCCTATTTTTGTCCATAATGAATGTGGTTAAAATACTGTACATTTGCAGCAATAATATTTCCAAATAGCATGGTATTTACATTGCAAAAATAAAGCATTTCAGCTACATCGTGGGTCAAGCAGCATTTGTGGGTTGGTCTAGGATCCTAACCCCATGCTTAAACATTGTTTCTAGGGGAAAATTGCTTCAAGTTTCAAACTGACTCACAGGCCATTTCTTTCAGAATACAACCCATTTAGAGATTGGAAACTGCCCTATGAATAATGCCAACCTGCAAGCCCTCCTCATTAATGCATTCTCTAAATGTACCAGATGTTCATCTTCCAAACCTAAACATAACTTCATTGAACTTTGTGACACATTTCAGCTTTATGAGACCTAAGACCTGAGGGCCAAGTCCATGATTACAATCAAATCTAGTAGTTAACCTTTGTTGAATTTCCACTATGTTCAAAGCAGTTTGATAGTGGTCAAATGAGATATACTCTTTTTCTAGTCTTGATTTTATAAAGTCCATCCTATCTTCTCTCAAGCTGTCTTTCCAAGCTGTAGGCTTCTCTTTGTCCTCATCATTTTCATTCTCTTGATTATCTCCATGGTCTTGTTTTTGTCTCTGCCATACAGTGTGCCAATGTCTCCTGAAAGAACGAATCCTTTCCTAAGGTAGATCTTTCATATTCATCCAAGATGTACAAAAGCAATCAGGGCATCATGCACTTATGTGATCACATGAGGAACTACAAAGGAATTAAATTGCCCCAATCTATTCAAATAATTTTTTCTTATCAATCACACATGTATACTTATATAGAAACCCTTTCACTATAATCATTTTATTAAATGCAAGAGTGGAAAATAGAATGGCCCTATTCTTATCACTTTGTTTAGAGCATACCCTAGACAAGAAGTCACTGTATCTAGACATATACAAACCCAAATGGAAACTATAATCAGTATTGTTATTTGTTGGGTAGCAGATAGGTTTGCTCAAGGAACATTATTTTAAGAGAGATGCAATACTTATTCCCATTTTTTCAGATGTGGAAATGGAGGAAGATAAGGTCAAGTGACTTCCACAGGGTCCCACAACTACTAAGTTTCTGAGGCTAAATTTGAGGTCAAATCTTCCAGATTCTGAATATTTTTTTTCTTGTTCCTATTTTTGCCAGACAAATTGATTAATTTCAAATTCACTGAGAAACAATTGAGGGAACCATATCATGTAGAATGCATCTAAAAATTCTGTATTTAAATCTTTGTAAAACTTCATAGAAATACCCATGCAGATGCTAAGTTCTTTTTCCTGTATGCCCTTCAATTTCATTGCATTCATTTTAATTCTATGCAAGTGTGTAAAGCTGTGAGCCAGGTGTTCAGTGATTATTACCAATCGCTCAACCAAATGATCACTCCAGGGTGTAGCAATATAAGTTCTATTAACACCTGTGCATTTATTAAGCACCTATTTATAGTAGTTTTCTACCATTCCTCTCTGCTTCCTTACCAAGAATCTTATAGCAACTCGACAACAGAGTCAGAATAACCCAGAAGAAGGGACTCTGCCTATATGAGATTGTGAAGAAAAATAAGATTACATCTGATGCTCTCAGTCTTACTATGTTTACAGGGCAGAACTTCAGAGAGACATCCTAGGCTGTCTCCAAAAGGCCTTAGGATCACATATTATCCTACATCAGAAGTTTGATTCCAGAGGATCATAATCATAACACAAAAAATACCCAAAGCAAGGGCTGACAATAGCACATCAAGTTCCTCTTGATTTCTGCTCAAAGGCCTGTGTCCTTGCAAATATAAAACAGCCAACGAAAGCTTTCCAAGAATTTCCTCAGAGCAGTCATGTCCTTTCCAAAGCACAGGGCTTGATTATTTCCCATGAGCAGCCAAATCTGTCACAAGCAATGGCAGTAGCAGCCAGTTTATTAATATCTGCCTCCTCTTCGAATCTTCGACTACATTCCACCCCCATACATTCATATTAGGGGCATAATGCTGCTCTATTTTGAATGACTCAACAATGCTGTCCCATGCCACTGTACATACTCAACTCACTCATCTACAACCTTTCCTGCTACTGCTGGTCATGGTTCTGAAAAGAAGAAGCCCATGAGTATCTGATTGCTGTATAATCCAGAAAACGTTACTGGTAGGGATGAAGATGAGCTTGTGGGGAAAGCCTTTCTGAATCAGGGTTTTGTAGTGAGTGAGTGAGTGAGTGAGTGAGTGAGTGAGTGTGTGTGTGTGTGTGTGTGTGTGTGTGTGTGTGTGTGTGTGTGTGTGTAGATATTAAGAGAGGAAGATACGACTTTCCTAGTGACAGGACCTTAAACATATAACTTTACTATGTTAGGGGAAGATAAAGAAGTAAGGACACTAAAAAAGAAAACAAAATCAGGGCGTTCTGCATAAGAGGTCTCTGAGATGCACCAAATAGGCTTTTAGTTGCTCTGAACAGCTGACTCTAGGAAAAGGACCAGACCAACCTTGCAACTAGTATGGATAGATTTTTGGAGTTATAGCACTTAGTACCTATCACATAGTAAGCATCCTAAAGTTTTTTTTTCTAATTGAATATAGTTCAGGCAACTCTAGAAAACATGCAGTATTCTAAAGGACAGTCTCTGACCTCAAATTAATGAGCAAAATGTCCCAGACA
Organism: Dromiciops gliroides; assembly: GCF_019393635.1. Classification (NCBI taxonomy): domain Eukaryota; kingdom Metazoa; phylum Chordata; class Mammalia; order Microbiotheria; family Microbiotheriidae; genus Dromiciops; species Dromiciops gliroides. The sequence goes on from NC_057861.1 coordinate 736,457,640, forward strand.
TACACAAAGAAACCCCAACCCCCTCCCCCAATCTTTCAATTAACGGAAGGTGAGGAAGATTATTTGGAGGAGGAAAGGCAGCAGATTCATAAAAACTGTGAGGTTCATACCACCCTTTCTTTCTTACCATTGCTTTTTGCAACTTATACATAAGAGCTGATAGACATAGGCCTTCTTGGGTGGTATATTTAAATCCTTTCCCATTATACCATGGTATATTGTGGCAACTTGTTTCAGAAGAAAAGAAATATTGTGAGTCGTTTGAGACCTCTTTATTGCAGAGCAGACACATTGCAAAGGTTCTGATATTCTTTAGTGGCTTCTTCTATCTGAATCAAGGTAAAGCCATGCGTCAGACTGTGTTGTGTACTACCTGAGGTTTTGAGGATAGAAAAAAAATGTGAAAGCTTTGTTTGTGAACAATCTGTTTTACAAGGTCAGTGATATCAACTCCTTGAATCCACCTGAAATGTTTTCCATTTCCTTTTTTAATAATAAACATTTTTATTTACAGTTTGGGGTTCCAATTTTTATCCCTTTTTCCCTCCCTCCCCTCTCCCCTCCCTGAGGTAAATTGGATATGAATTATACATGTATGATTATGTAAGACATTACCATATTTGTCATTTTGTACCAGAAAACTTGATTAAAAGAAAAAAATGAAAGAAAGTGAAAAATAGCATGCTTCAGTCTGTTCCATCAATATCCATTCTTTCTTTGGAGGTGAATAGTCCATTGGGATTGTCTTGGATCATTGTATTGTTGAGAATAGTCAAGTCATTCACAGTTCTTCATCAAACAATATTGCTGTCTCTGTGTACAATGTTCTCTTGGTTCTGCTCACTTCACAATATGTCACTTCATACAAGTCTTTCCAGCCCTTTCTGTAGTCATCCTGCTTGTCATTTCTTATAGCACAATAATATTCCATTACCATAATATACCACAGATCGTTTACATTTGCATTTATCTGATCAATAATGATCTAGAGGATTTTTTCATATGATTATGGATAGCTTTGATTTCTTTTTCTGAAAACTGCCTGTTCATATCCATTGTCACTAGAGATATGGTTGGATTCTTATGCTATGGGCACTGATGTGCTAGTAAACATTTTTCGGGAGTGGGGCAATGAGGGTTAAATGACTTTCCCAGGATCACACAGCTAGTAAGTGTCAAGTTTCTGAGGCCAGATTGGAACTCTGGTCCTCCTGAATCCAGGGCCAGTGTTTTATCCACTGTGCCACCTAGCTGCCCCTGCCTGTTCATATCCTTTAACCATTTTTGAATTGGGAAATGATGTGTATTTTTGTAAATTTGACTCAGTTCTTTATATATTGGAGAAATAAAGCCTTTACCGGAGATATTTGTTTCAGAAATTCTTTCCCAGTTTTCTACTTCCCTTGTAATCTTGGTTACATTACTTTTGTTTGTGCAAAAGATTTTTAAATTTTATATAACCAAAATGATCTATTTTACATTTAATTTTATTCTCTATATATTTGGTTGTAAATTCTTCCCCTGCCCATTAATCTTAGGTGAACACATGTAGTAGATTGAAGAACCCTAAAAGCAGAAAATGGAAATTAAATATCCCCACTGAAGTAGGCCAAATAATAGATGTAATAAGTAATTGGAGAAATTATCAAGATTGTTAGCAGTCCATAGGAGTAAGAGTATCATGGAATAGATGGAATTTAAGGCTAGCAAGGAATTGGTAATGACAGGAGTCCATTGCTTAATAGTAGTGATGAGGAACTAGAAAGATTGTGTAAAGTAGATAGATAGATAGATAGATAGATGACTGATATATATTTATTCATTCATCTATCTATCTGTTTGTTTATTTGTTTATTTATTTATTTATCAGGGCCAATGAGGGGTAAGTTGCCCAGGGGGGTGGTGGTTTATCCACTGTGCCACCTAGCTGCCCCCGGTACATATTTATTAAGCACTCACTATATAACAAGCAGTGTGTTAACCATTGGAAATACAGATAAAAGTACACAAAACAGGCCTTACAATCAAGGGGCTTACACTCTATTGGGAAACCATATGTCTATAGAGATGTTGGAAAGGAGGAGGGAAGAGAGAAAGAGAGACAAGGAGGGGTAGGAGTCTAGGGAGATTAGAGGTAAGGGTGAGGTGAAGCATGACTGGAGTCCTTCTCTAAATTGAGTCCTAGAAAGGGGGTCTCCAATGAATACTGGAGGGCTCCCCATCAGTGTAGTTGAACAGGAGGTGGTAGCTAATGAATAAGGAAAGAATGTGGTCAGGATCAAGACAGCCTGGTAGAAGGTAGCAGTGGACTTGTGGAGTGGGTCTTGACTCCAAGTCCTGATAGTGATGGATTGGCAAGATGAAAACAGGTTCCAAGACTCTAATGAACTAGAACAGAGGGCACATACCAAGACTGGGAAATGAGCATGAAGGAACAGGATAGGAGCCCAGTACTGAAACTAGGTTACAGTATGGATTCCTAGGTTACAGTGGACAAGGCAAAAGTCCAGTTCTATTATCTATGACCAGGGCACAAATTCAGAGTAGGGCCAACAACAAGGTAGGCTGAGAATCATGGGACTTTAGAAATAGAAGGGACCATAGGAATTTCTTAGTCTATACCTCTTATTTTACATGTGAGAAGACAAGCACTCTGATTGATCAAAGTCTTGCTCTCAGTCAATTAACAAAGCTTACACTAAAATATTTAACATGGACCACTGTGAGCTAGAGATCCATGTCATTTTATGGTCTTGGTGTCAGATTGTCAACAGGCCCCAGGATAGGGCTAGCTGGAAGTTAAATGAAGGGCCACAAGAGCAGAATCCAGTTTCACCAACATCAATGACATGATAGATATAGATCTTTCAGTTTACTAAAAATGAGAAGGCATGTAATGGTACCTTGGGGCCTAGGGGACTAATAATATACAATTTGTTTCTTTCAGTATGTGGTACCCTACTACATCTAGGATAAAATCAAGTCCTCAACCTGGTGTTTAAGACCCACTACTCTCTGGCTCTTGCCCATGTTTCTTGCTTTATTTTCAATTTCTCCACTTTTTGCCCGATATATTCCAGCCAAGTCATACATCTTTTAGATGTCCCTTGAATTCAGCATTCTGTCTCTCTGTGTCCACCCATATGCTATGTATTCTCCATGTATTCCCTACATATTCTAGTGTTCTGGGAATGTAGAACACTTTGCACAGCTCTGCTACTCAGACTCCTGATCTTTTTTCAAAGTTTAGCTCAGCTGTTGCATCCTCTGGAAAGCATTTCCTGACCGTGGCCCACCTGCAAGTTGTGCTCTCTTTCTTTCAATTATCTTGAATTTGGTTGCCTTTGTCCATTTCTCATCAGAAGTGCGGAAGCTCCTTGAGGATCCTAGCACAAAATATTGGACATAGTAGCCACCTTATAAATGTTTAGTGAATTAAATTAACATTGATTCATTGGTTTAAAATTAAAGTAGGAAGGATTCAAAGACCATCTAGAACTTAGCTCCTGCTAAGCAAGACTGCTCCTTTCCAAGAAAAGAACATTCAAATACAAAGTGATTAGGACAGTTATGCTTGAGTTCTTTCAGTGGTTTGGGCCCCAGGCACCAGATTACCAATGGCCAAAAGTTCAGAATTACTCCCAAATTAAATTCACCTTGAAAATGCTGAAGCAAGTTTGTGAAGAAAAAATGGATGTTTTTATTCCATGTTCAGTCACTTTCCTTCAATTTTATTTGGACAATTTACTCACATACATACAATCACCCTAAAAAGAACAGAATTGCTTAAGCTCAGCATACAAAGATGGAATTCCTGGTGTTCTCTCTGGGCTGGAATAGTCAGTCATGCCTACAACTGAGCCACTGGAATTTGCTAATCTCCCTTGGGAAAGAGATGTCTTTAAAGAGGGCTCTCTAACTCACAAAATAATGGTATAAAGAAGGTGGTAAGGGGGCAACTAGGTGGCACAGTGGATAAAGCACCAGCCCTGGATTCAGAAGGACCTGAGTTCAAATCTGGCCTCAGACACTTGACATTTACTAGCTGTGTGACCCTGAATAAGTCACTTAACCCTCATTGCCCCACAAAAAAAGGTGGTAAAAAGGCAACATTCCTGAAGATATTCAACCTCAAGGAAATTGTCCATTATGAAATTTAAGAATAGATCAGGAAATGGTAGCACTAGAGAAAAATGGACTCACCATTATGAAAAGAAAACAAGAAGGTTTTATAAAAACAAATTTCTATAGCAGACATTATCTCAAGCATAGTTGACTGAAAGGTATAGAGAATTATATTTCATTCATTTCACTTGTCATTGAATCATGTGGATCAGATTCCAGTGGGGGAAAGGGTGCACATTTTAGAATTTTGAAATGTGGGCTGACATCACAGCTCTGATATTTACTTAACATGAGTTTACAAATTCAATGAACTGATTTTTTTCCCTAAGGGTGGCTGGATGGCACAGTCGATAGAGTGTGCAGTCTTGAGTTTGGAGGACTTGGGTTCAAATTCCAACTCTGATACTTATTAGCTTTAAGACCCTGGATAAGACACTCAACCTCACTCTGCCTCAGTTTCCTGATAATAATAGTACCTATCTTTCAGGGTTGTTATAAGGATCAAATTAGAAAACATGTATAAAGTTCTTTGCAAACCTTAAATAATTATATTTGTTATTTATTATTTTATTACTAATCACTTGTAAAATGGAATGGTAATCGTCAGCACTACATATCTAGCAGGACTATTAAGAGCAAAAGTAAATCTCCCAGCATTATAAAATATTAATAATTAGCATTTTGTAGGGATTCCTTCAATATGTCACTGCACTCTCTTCAATGGGACACCCTCCAATGTTGTAGATTGCAACCCATCAACATCTTCTCATCCTATGTATTTCGTTTTCACGTACTCCTTGAATTTTCCATAGAGTATATATCCAACAAACATGGTGGTAGATCTTCCTTTTAGGTGTTTTTCTTGATCTCCTCTTTTTTCAATTAAAGTGCAACTCTCAGACTTTATGTAGAATAGTAGTTTTGGAATTTAGGTGACTTTAGTTTATATCATGATGCTGTTCTGAGGATCTTTATAACCTTTGGTGAGTTAACTTCTTTTGGCCTTTGTTTCCTAATTTGTACAGTGAGAAGTTCGGACTAGTTGAACACTGAAGTCTTTTCCATCTTGAAATTGAATAGCCTATCCTCCTCCATTTTGTATCCCTTACTCTCAGCTACATTCCAACCCACCCCTCTCTCTTTCTGACTAAGCATTCTTGGATAATATCTTTTACAGCATTGTTTGTATAAATCCTCTATAACAGCCTATTTATAATCACTGGATGTCTTCTCATTGTCCTTGGGTAGTATTTATCTACATTTTTTGGTCCTTCAGATATATTATTCCAGATGCACAGCTATAAGGAGAGATCACATGATCAAATGGAAAGAAAATATATTTAAACTCCCTAGGTTCAAATGCTACCTTTGCAAATATGTGATCCTGCATAAATGATGACATTTCCTGTCCTCTCCTTCCTCATCAATAAAATGAAGTTGTTGAATTGGATGATTTATTAAGTGTCCCCCATGTGCCAGGAACTGTGCTATTGCTGGGAATAAAATGAAAGACAAAAATAGTCCTTACTCTCAGAGTTCACAGTCTAATGGAGAGACAATAGGTGCATAGCTATGAACAAACATAAAAGATACAGAGCAATGTAGAGATTAACTCAGAGGTAAGGTACTAAGATTAAGGAGACCTGGAATGATATCTTATAGAAAGTGGGACCTTCCATTCAATTTGGAAGAATCCAGGCAATCCAAGAATCAAAGATGAGAATAGAAGGGACTTCTAGAAAAGAGGGACAGTCAAAATATCCCAGGTTTGAAGATAGAGTGTGTGTGAAGGGGACAACAAGGAAGCCAGTTGTCAATGAATTGCAGAACATGTGGTGGAGTATAAAGTACAAATTAAAGAAGTTTAAGGAATAAGGTTAAATTAAAAAGTGACCACATTATAAAAAGATTTCAAAACTAAATGGAGGATCCTAGAGGTAATATTGAGTCACAGGAGTTGATTGAATATGGCAGTGAAATAATCAGATCTGCACTTTAGGAAGATCAGATAAGTGGAGAATGAACTGTAGTGGGGAAAGTGTAGCAGAAAGACAAACCCAAAAGTTATTGGAGTAGTTCAGGGGTGAAGTGATGAAAGTCTGCACCAAAATGGTGGAATTGTCAGATGATAGAAGGGTATATACGGGAGGGATGCTAAAAAGGTAGAATTCATAGGATGTGAAAACAGATTGAACATAAAGCCTGAGCATGGGTGATTATTAAAATGGTGCTAACCTTAAGAGTAGTAGGTTACGTTTCAACTCTGGTTGAATATAAGAGAATCTAGTCCCATAATAAAGCATTACTGGAAGAACATGGCGTCTAAAATATGTTTTTTGTAAGTCTCAGGGAGGAGGTTGGGATTATTGAAAACACCACCCCATTCCTCAAATGAAATACTATCTACCCTCTTCCACAGACAAAACTTGAGGTCTTGCTGATTGTACATTTGCAGTGCTTGTCAGAGATATATTGATTGGCACATTAATTTTATGGGTTGCCCATCCAAGTGCAAAATATCTCTGAAGTTAGTTTTTCTTGTACACAATTTAATTAGGTTTGAACAGCTGTTTATCCCATTGAGAATGATCCTGCGTATTCTGGGACTTGATGCTGTCAACATTATGTAATCTGTAAAGAAAAGCATTTGGCAAACCTCAGCATCTGTAGAGAACCCCTCTTCCAATTGGAATCCCTGCAAAATACCATCTAAGGCAGTGGGGAACAACTTTGAAAGGCATATGGTGCTCTGTTTGATGTCTTGCTTGACATTGACTGTTGTAGGACAGTTGAACGAAATAATTTCTATAATCACCTATATCTGGAAACCTCATATTGATGTTTTCAGCATAAATTAAATTGGAGGATAAAGACAGTTAAATGGAAATGTGACTAACAGATGCTACTTGGAGGGGGCAAATAAAAGAAATGGCTATATCTTAACACATGGATAGAAGATACCTGGTTCAAGGAAAAGTTTCTATGGTTATGTTTTATTTTACCTAGTAGAAGACTTTTAAAACTTAAAAAAACCCTACAAATACTGGGAATTTTATATTTGCTATACATTCTGGTTAACAGTGTGTCTGTAGCAGACAAAATTATGTTATGCTTTAGAAAATTGTTTCCAGAAGGAAAATATCTGTGTTTGCATCTATATGTGTGTGTGTGTGTTTGTGTGTGTGTGTGTGTATGTGATGATGGTTGCTTCTCTCCAGTACTGTTGGATTCAAGGCTTAAATAAATTATTCCTGATATATTGACATTATGTTTCTAAGTAGTGTATATGTCTTGGACCTCTTTTATTTCTTAGTCTTCCCATATGTGCATTTCCACTGAATTCACAGATTACTAATGCATATGCTCACCTGCTTTGAATGATCTTGATGGGCTCCAAATAATTTGTCTGCCAATTCATCTGCCAACAAAAGGTAATGCATAATTTTCAGGGTTCTTCATGATGCCATTTTGCTTGTGTACATCATGAGAACTTCAAGGTAAAACCAAATGTCAATAGGTTTTTTTGTTGTTTTATTTTTCTTCCTCTTCTTTTGTTCAGAAAATCAATCTACAGATTTATTAAGTACCTACTCTGTACTTATTACTATGTGATGTTTGCTAATAAGTGCTAGGGGAACATAACATGTTGACACAGACAGCCCTGGCCATCAAGCCTTACGTCTGATGTGACTTGACATTTCAATGGTCATCATTTATAAGCAATTTATAAGAATTTACAAGGTTCAAAAGCACTTTACACATGTTATCTCATTTGAGCTGCACAACATCTTTATGAGGTAGGTGCTATCATTATCCCCATTTTACAAATGAGAAAACCTAGACAGAAAGAAGTTAAGTGACTTGTCCAGGGTCACCTGGTTAATAAGTGTCCAAGGAAGGAATCAAATTCAGGTGTTCCTGACTCTAAATCACTCTCTATCCACTTCACTACCCAGCAGTATTGAACCCAGTACAACCATTTGTTTTATTCTCCCCCTCCAAGTAACACCTGTGAGTCACACTTCCATTTAACTGATTTTATTGCTGATTTAATTTATGCTGCAAACATTGATATTGACGTGGTTTAATTCCTCTAGGAATATTTCAACTAAGTGGTGATTGGACAAGGTTCTCATAGTAGAGAACCATTGGTTAAATTCAAGTTTATAAATTGCCTTAAAACCTTTGATTCATGGTCCTTTCTTTGTTCTTTTCTGCTACTCTGCCAACAACATTGCTGAAATAGAAAAAAAGGGCTACATAGAAGTGATGAGCATTTTGTATTTCATTTTTTTTTTCATGGCCTGCCATCGCCAAAGAACATGTGGTGAAACATGTTCTATAACATAGGGCCATGCCTGGTCCTATTATGACACATTTTGTATATTGCCAACACTACATGATAATATAGGGATGAGGCCTGGACCTTTGGTTTTCATGCTATATGGAAATTCCAAGTAGGAAAACTCACTCTATGTAACTTGGCTTCTCATTGAAAGTTATAGACTTAGAGAATTGCCTAGAACTGCCAAATTCCAGAGCTCCAAGGCCAAAGGAAAATATTGCAAGCAACCAGAAGAAAACAATTCAAATATCATGGAGCCACAGTCAACATCACAAAAGATTTAGTAGCTTCCACGTTCAAGAAATCTTATCCAATAGGTAAACAGGAGGGGAAGAGGATGAGTGATTTGGGAGCAAGGATGGTAAAGAACAGATTAAGGGAGGCAGTGCTCAGAACCACAACATTTTTTTTTTGGTGAGGCAATTGGGGTTAAGTGACTTGCCCAGGGTCACAGAGCTAGTAAGTGTTAAGTGTCTGAGGCCGGATCCGAATTCAGGTCCTCCTGACTCCAGGGCTGGTACTCTATCCACTGCACCACCTAGCTGTCCCCAGCCTCAATTATTTTTTTCTCAATTTTTAATGTAAAAAATTAGCAAGGTTATCAGCCAAGGATGTAGGGATTGGGGGAGTTGGGAAGTTTGAGGAGGGATGAAAAGGTAGTAAAGAGCTGCTATGGGGAGTAGGGTATTGAGTTGATATTGGAAGTAGAGAATATTTGGTGGAGGAAGTATTACATAAATTTGTATAGGACACAGAACAGTTGCTTGATTCTCTCCACCTTCATTCAACAGCACATATGTAGAAGCAAAGGAAGTGAATGGTGGGATTGGTCCAATACTGAGACTTAGGAGAGCATAATAGGTAAAGTCATAAGGGGGCTAAGGATTCAAGAGTGTAGAGTTTGTTTCACCATGGGATCAAAATGATGAAAAGAGCAGAGAGGAGTTAGTGCAGGAGAGATGGTCTGAGTAATAATTGAGGGGTTAAGGAATTGGAGATTGTGGTATGGACAAAGAGTAGGGTTTTATAGGAGAAAGCAGGAGGAAATGTAAAAAGCCAAAAAGTTATGGTCAGATAAGAGGATTTTTGAAATTCTGGAGAGCGGAAATGGTATTTCTGAGGGTGATGGCAAGATCAAGAATATGAATATCTTTGTGAATAGCCAAGTTTGAATAAGTGAGTAGTAGCTCATGTGAAGTGAATAGGTTGAGGAATTGAGTAGTTAGGGTATTTGAGGAAAGTCAATATGTACACTGAGGTCCCCTAGAATGAGGATAGAAGTTGGGGAGTAGAGAAAAATTGTGAGCCATGCACCAATCCCATTGAGGAAGGAAGGAGAGTGACCTAGAAGACATTTAAATAGGTAAAATAAGGTAAAGTAACCAGAATGCAAACTGGCTGACAAAGAAAAAAAATGGGCTAGGATGATTCATTTGCATAAATATAATCACTATTAGAAAATGAATTTTTTCCAACATCATGGCCCATTAATTCCTTTTGACTGTGAAAGGGAAGGAGGCAGTGCCTCCTGTGAAAGGGAAGCAGCCACATCTATGTGTGTCTTAAAAAAAGAATGACCCAGGACAGTTAGGTGGTGTAGTGAAAAAGCACCGATCCTGGATTCAGGAGGACCTGAGTTCAAATCCGGTCTCAGACATTTGACACTTACTAGCTATGTTACCCTGGGCAAGTCGCTTAACCCCAATTGCCTCACAAAAAAGAATGACCCTCTGGGATTCTGCATGTCAGGAAGCATTCCCAAACAGATATCTAAAAGTGGAATGGATTGCTTCAGGAGAAAGTCTTTTTCAAGAGAAAGTCTTGCTTTCCTCTTCCAACCAAGATTAGATGGCATTTGATATCGGTTTCCCAAAACAGGGAGTTTGAAGTTTGTGATTCACAATATCCCTTCACTGTATGATTCTATAATCTCTTTGATATAGACTATTTTTGCATAAAGGTACAAAAAGCTGATCCAGGTGCCCTTAGCTAGTATTTGAGAGAAGATCTTATATTTTTACCATTAGCACTGGGAGTAGGGGTTGGGTTTTGGGGGAGGGATAGAAAAGCTTTTCTTCCAAGTCATTCTAAATAGTTATTGCAAATAGCATATGCAGAAAGGAACAGACTGATATTAAAATGTTATTGTACTAAAATAGTCATGAAAAGTGCTAACAGTGTGTTTATTATGCAGACTGCATTTTAGTCTGATTAGATGTTTGGCAGAATGGAAACAAGGAGAGAGCAGAAAAAAAAGTCAAATCAAAGATACCCAAAGACTTGCTCCAAAGAAGAATGTATAAAAAATACTTTTAAGTATTTAAATGTTAGTAAATAACTGGTCCCTTCCATATTGCTTATCTTTGTGCTTAAATTGATCTGTACAGTTGGATCCTCCAAGTGGAGGTTTCATTTTTACTCTGCCATAAAAGTAGACTAGCCCCATGACTGTGATCAAATCATTACAGCTCTGGATTTCAGGCCAATCATTTGTACATAAAAAAGTTAGACAAACCACTTTCCAAAATCCCTTTCCACTCCAAATCCTATGATTGTATTGCTTTTGAATGATAAGTTACATTGCTGAATTACTACATTGGTAGTAATCCTGGAGGATATAGAGATGATACCAGCTGGATCAACCCATCACCTTAAAACATAAAATCCCATGGATCACAGATTCTTGGACATTCACAGGGGTCAAGAAAATAAATAGCAATGCTAATGTTGTTTCTCTGAAACTGGGAAAAAGGAGAACATTAGTAGATCTAGGAGAGGAAGAAATATGAGAGGGAGAGGGGAAAAGGCTAGAAATAGCTGGGAGAAGTTTTCCAGACATGTGTTCAGAATTCTTCTGTTTCTACTACTAACACTAGGGAAAAGAATCTGTCTTGTAGTTCATTTTTAGCTTCCAAATAGAGCCTTCAGTTATATTACAGAGAGAAACAAAATCTAAAAGCTAAAAGATGCTTTTTGACTTTGAGCTATTATGTCTTGGATACTTTTTGTGCAATCTTCAGAAGCCTAAAGTCTCATGAGAGCTGGTAATGATCTTAAGAGATCCTCTGGTCCATGGTCTACACCTTCTGATCCAAAGCAAAAACAAACAAAAAACAACATCATACAATGAAGAAATTCATCTAATTTGTATTAAAGGTGGAAAATTATATTAATGATTAGAAAATTCTTCAGCAGTCTTAATTTGCACACACAGATTACAAAACACTTATTATGTGCCAAACACTTATACTTAGTTTTCAGGAAGCAAAAAATTAAAAATATGATACAGGCCTTCAAAGGGCTTGTATTCTAAAACAGGGAAAGAACACATTAAGGTCATAAGTGTAGATCTGGAAGTGCCCTCTAAGGTTATCTAGACCAAGTTCTTCATTTTCCTGACATGAGAAATTATTTTTGTAATTAATATCTTGGAGATTTAATCTGACCTCCCCCATTCCAAAGTCCTTCTTGATAAAATAAAAGTAAATTCTCCTTGGTCCCGGTCAGGTCTACAAACCTATAAGATAAAATACTCTCCTTCACCCTCGTAACAGCTATAAACTTTCAGGGATATTGATAAGAAGGACCCTTCTAAATTTTTATTAGGGTAATAAAATTTTGCTCTAGCGTAAAGATTAATAGTTAACCCTATGTTGGGGGTGTTCTATCAGCCCTGCATTTTAATATAGCCTAGTTCATTGTTGACCAATCAGAAGTTATTATGGATCTCAGGAACACTTCCTCTTTGAAGGACATATGATCTGGAACCCCACTGCCATTAGGAGTCTTTGAGCTGAGAGAGATGGCCAAATTCCCCTCCTTTTGTTAATAATTTGCTGGCCTATTAATAAAATGATTAAATTACCCCAAAACTGTGTCTCTCATATTTTTAATGGTCACACTGATGAGGGAACTGAGGCTCAGAAAGGTTAGGTCACACAGCTAGTGTGTAACAGGTATGGCTTTCAAACTCTAGTGCTCAGCATTCAAATATGATATTCTTTCCACAATTCCATGATATAACACCTCCACTTGTGAGGGGCCGAAGTGGGGAAATACAGCGTTCTTTACACAAGTCATAATAGCTCAATTTGGCTGAAACTTGGAATATGTGGAAGGGAATAACAAAAGGAAGAGAAACAATTACAATAATAATAATTAACATTTATAGCTCTATAGATTATGCAAAGTGCTTTACACATTTCATCTCATTCCATCTTCACATGCAGATTCCTGGACTGTGTGGAGACTTGAGTTCCTTCCCAACAAAAGGACTTTAAACTTTATTTGACAGGTGATGGGAAGTCAATGAAAATTATTGAGGAGAGGCTGGACAGGAGTACATCAATAGAGAAGTAAAATTGGTCTGTCAACAATATGAAGGCTAGATCATCAGTCCTGCTAAATCTTCAGCCTTCTTTTTAGTTGGCCCTTCGACATATGTTAATTTAACAATATCATATTGATAGGAAAAAGAAAAGGAATTGAAATGGGGGCCTACATTCCCAAATGTGACAATGATAAATCTCAATTTTATAGCTTTTCAAAATGGTGTAACTTAAAAAAAATGTTGTGATGGTGTGTGTAATGGTTAGAGAGCTGATCTCAGCATCAAGAAGACCCAGGTTTAAGCTCTACCCGGGACTCAAGTTATATTTCAGAACTGGTTCCAATCTGAATAATTAAAGGGCATTTATGAACCAAGAGTTTTCCATAGCAGTGAGTGACATCCCAAATCTTTCTGAAAAGCATTCTACAAGGACCTTTCCTCACAAGAACCCAGGAGGTAAGCAGCATGAGTCTCTGGATATCCATTTTTATGAAGGAGAAAACTGAAGTTTGAGATCCTTAATATAAGCATTAACAATGCAATGACAGTTTCCCTCTGAGATACAGGGATCAGGTTAGATAATATACTTTGTACATGTGTGTTACTGTTATAGTGGGGCTCAGAAGTATGTCCATTAGGTTTATATGATAGCCTTTGTCATTGGCAGCCTGTGCTATCTTTTGGTAGAGGCAGAATAAACTTCTGGAAAGAGTATTGCATTTAGAAATAAAATTACCAGAGAGGGATTTAGGCTGGCCACAGTTTTTCTTTCTTTGTGGAGCCAAGGTGACAAGTTAAGTGTCTGCACCTGGGGGAGGTATGGCTCAATTCTTGATTCTCTAGATATGGGTGGGTCTCAGTGTGGTGCAGGAAGTGAGGAAGAGGACCATATGTTGTATCTGCTCTTGGCTCCTCCCAGAGTAAAGGGCTGTTTTCTAGGAAAAGGCTGAATTCGTGATAAATCTATTCCAATACAGCCCGTGGTAGGCTAATTTTCTATTGGTTCTGGGATAACAGTCCAACTTCCTAACAGCATATTTAGGAAGCCAATCACCGAGGAAAGACTTTAGAAGAGTTTTTTTAGGAGGTACATTTTACTTCTAGGTTGTTATTCAAAAACTAGGAAGTGTAAAGAAAAGTATGGTCTATTGGGGAACCAGGTATAGCTTAGGTTTGTGAATTTGTTGCATAAAAGTGGCTTTAAAAAAACTGAGCTATGATATTTATGTTCATCATTGTAAACTTTTGTTTTCAAAATACTGCTGTGTTCTTGGAGCATCTATGTCATGCATTTTAGTTTCTGAAGGATGGTTGACACAGAAAACACCCTAAGAATATCACACCTTTCCTCTGATAAATAAAGGGGTGTGTGTGTATTCATGCAGGCACCCACTCTGTTAGTGATCCTAAAATCTCTCATTTTAATACTATATTGTTTCCTTTTTATGGGCAGTGTGGTACCCTGTCTAGAGTTCTGTGCTTAGAAGTAGGAAGGAGGTAGGTTCAGTTCCTCTTTCTGACATTGTGTGGGTGTGGGCAATTCTCCTAACCCCAAACAATTCCCTATCATTTAGAAGCAGATATTTAGGGTTGGAAGGGAAATCAAAAATCATTTAAACCCACTCCCTTCCTCACTTAAAAATGAGGAAACTGAGGCTGAAGGAAGTTATCCAAATAAGTTACAGAATCAGGATTCAAACCCAAGCCTTCTTCTTCCTCCTCCTCCCCCTCCTCCTCCTCCTGCTGCTGCTACTCTTACTCCTACTGCTACTACAACTATTGCTGCCGCCATCACCAACAGCATCAACTACTACTACCCTACTTGAGCAAGACAAAACCCATTTAAAAACCCATTTAAATTCTATAGCATCCACAAGTCAAGGACATGGGATTTCCTTCAGGTGGGGTCCATTTTCATTCATGTATATATATATATATATATATATATATATATATATATATATATATATATATATACCTCATTTTATTGCACTTTAATTTATTATGCTTAGCAGATATTGTGCTATTTACAAATTGAAGGTTTGTAGTTACCCTGGATTGAGAAAGTCTATTGGTGACATGTTTTCCCTACAGAATGTGCTCACATCATGTCTTTGTGTCATATTTTGGTAATTCTCTCAATATTTTAAACTTTTTCTTTATTATTATATCTTCTCTGGTGATCTTTGATCAGTGATGCTGGAGGTTACTATTATAATTGTTTTGGGGCCCTACAAGCCATGCTCATATAAGATAATTGATAAATATGTGTGGTATAATATATGGTATGTATTATATAAAATACAATATGTATATTATATATAAATATTTTCAAATAAAGGTTTTCTGACTCCTTGGGATAATTTGAATGGCTAAGAAAGCCATTGATAAAATATTCGGGGAAGACATTGATAAATTAATACTTCCAGGTATGACTAACAGGTGGAGACTATTAATGTATGTATATCATATATAAAATATATATATGCATATGTATATAAGTATACATATACATCATATACATGTGTATATATTGAGCCAATGTTACCTAAAGATTAATGAGACAATCCAGTAACCAAATGTTTAATTCAATATACATACTATATATAACAATATATAATATAACATACATGTATATAATATATACTATATTATATATATTATATGTATGTGTATATGGAATTGCACATTTGGTTACCATATTATATCATTAATATTTAGGCTACATTGACTCCTAATGCTGAGTTATGGACCCTAACTCGAGCATGTCTGCACACTTCCCTTCAATAGTCGCACAGTACAGAACACAAATGGCTTCAGGGAAGATAAGCTACCTCAATTAAATATGAAACTAAAAGATGTCAAATAAACTCTTATTTCAAGGAATTTTCTCAATTCAAGAGTCTCAGGAAATTTGACTGTAGGGAAATTTACTAGTGGTATTTTACCTATCTTGCAGCAGTTGAAGAAAATTCCAAGACAGTGCAATATCA
Source organism: Dromiciops gliroides (assembly GCF_019393635.1). NCBI lineage: Eukaryota > Metazoa > Chordata > Mammalia > Microbiotheria > Microbiotheriidae > Dromiciops > Dromiciops gliroides. Next base: position 736,473,433 of record NC_057861.1, read on the forward strand.
TAGCCAAGCCTGTCCATTTGGACAATGTTGTGTGGGTTCCAGGTTTTGCTTCCAAGATATGGAACCAAAAGGGTCCAGTGGCATTATGATCAGGGATACATTCTAAAAGCAGCAGCTATGGCAAATAACCCCAAACAATGGCATCAGCCTATTTGTCACTCTAAGCATGCCTATAGGCAGCTTAAATGTTTTTCTTTTCTTTTTTAAAATTAATTATTTTAAAATTTAGAGCTCGAAATTCCCTTCCTTCAAAACTTTATTCATGTTTTGAGAAGGCAAGCAAAATGACATCTATTATACATGTGAAATAATGCAAAATATATTTCCATATTAAATGTTTTACAAAAAAAGTAAACACAAAATAAAATGAAAAAAATCATATTTCAATTTGTTCTCAGAGTGCATCAGTTTTCTCTCTGGAGATAAATAGAATTTTTTTTATCATTTTAAGTCCCTAGCAATTGTTTTGGATCATTATATTGATCAGAGTAGCTAAACTGTTTCACCGTTGATTGTTGTTACAATATTGTTGTTACTGGATATATTGATCTGGTGCTGTTCATTTCATTCTGCATCAATTGATATAGACCTTCCTAAGTTTTTTCTTTTTTTCTGAAATCATACTGTTAATCATCTCTTGTAGCACAATATCATGTACCATATCTTGTAGAACCATTCCCTACTTGATGATTCCACCACTACAGAAATAATATAAATATGGTTGTACATAAAGTTTCTTTCCCCTTCTCTTTGATATCTTTGGGATAAAGATTTAGTAGTGATATTGCCAGATCAAAGAGTATGCAAAGTTTTCTAGGCCATTGGGTATACTTCCAAATTGTTCTCCAGAGCAGTTGAACCAGTTCACAACTTTCCCAGTGGTATTGTAGTATCCCTGTTTTTCCACATCCCTTCCAGCATGTGTCATTTTTGTTATCTGTCATGTTGGCAATCTGGTAAATATGGGATCATACTTCTGAGTTGTTTAAATTTTCATTTCACTAACCCATAACATTTTAGAACATTTTTTTCATGTGCCTATTGATAGCATGGATAGCTAGGTAGAGCAATGAATAGAGCACTGGGCTTGGAAACAGGGAGACTCCTCTTTTTGAGTTCACATATAACTTTAGATGCTTACTTGCTATGTGACCCTGGGCAAGTCACTTAATCTTGTTTGCCTCATGTTCTTATCTGTACAATGTTCTGGATAAGAAAATGGCAAACTACTTTAGTATCTTTGTCAAGAAAATACCAAATGGGGTCACAAAAAGTCAGACATGACTGAACAAAACAAAACAAAAAATAGCTTTGATTTCTTCTTCTAGAAACTGTTTATATCTTTGAACATTTATCAATTAATGTATAGCCCTTATTTTTTTTAATTGACTCAGTTCAACTCTTCCTCTGAGTTTCAGAACATCCATTTTTATCACATAGCCTGAAAGCTTATTTTAGTATTCTACTGGCCTCTGATAGTCATAATGGTTCTTTCTAAAGGATTTCAGTATCTAGCTCACAGCCATCTTTCTATTCCACTTTCTGCCCTTAAATTTGTGGTCTTTAATGTACAAATTTATGTCCTTTTTATTAAGTTACTCCCATTTTATCAAGTTCTTTAAGTCTGATTACATATGCCTTCCCTTCATACTGGATTGGCCATATTCTTGTTCTATCACCCATAATTGCATTATTTTTCTTAGTATTCCTAAGACTTAGAATAGTACCCAGTCCCTAGTAAACAGTAATTGTTGATTGCTTGACTTATCTCGGACTCTGAAATACTATTATCCCACAATAGCTTCTTATTTTATCTCTGAATGTCTCATTCTTCCTAAATCTATCATTCATCTTCATCTTGAACCTCATTAGCCTCATTGATTTAGACTTCATTGTTCTCACATGCAATCCATCACCCCTTCTTAGACCTCATTTTTTTACAGGCTTGACTCCACAGTGGGGTAGTTCAGATTTTTCCCCCTTCATAGCACCCAAATTGAAATTCCTATAACAGAACTGAGCATGTTACCTACCCCCCCCGCCCCCCCGCAACTCAAAAATCTTCAGTGGCTCCTCATTGCCTCTAGAATTTAATACAAAGTTCTCACCCTGGAATTTGAAGTTTTCCAAAGACTGGCTACCACACACTTTTCAATTTTATTTCCTCTTACTCCCACTCATACACTCTGTTCCAGTCAAAGTGGCCTATTTTTTGTTCCTCATTCATACCATCCATCTCCTGCCCCCATGTCTTTTCCCAGGCATCTCACAATATCGGAAATATACATCTTCCCTACTTCTGCCTAACAGAATGTCTAACTTCCTTTGGATCACAGGACACATGACACCTCCTATACAATAGCATTTCTGATGCCTGATGCCTCCCCTAATTATCAATTCTTTATTGCTCTTGGAAATCCTTTGTATTTATCATTAATTTTATTTTTTTGTTCATTCACTATTTCTGACTCCAATAGAATATGATCTTCTCAAGGGCAGGGATTCCTGTTTTGTCTTTTTATCCCCAATACCTAGAATACCACTATTTTGGGAAAGCCAGTTATGTAACCAGCTTTCTTAGAAAATAGTTCTGCTCAGAAAGAAAGGGATCTGCTGATGCCTCTAGTTCTCCCTTCTGTGTCCTCAGTTCAATTCATCTACTTATGTACATGGTGCTGTCCTAGGTACTGGGCTGAAAGAAAATTCACCATAATGCTCTAGTCTTTTATACATTTCTATTCCCTATGCTGCATTGTACACTCAAACACATACACACACATGTGTCTATAATGTATTGTACATATGTTTGTATATGTTAGATATTATATCTAATTATATAAAATATATAATATAACACATATATCTATATTGAATTCTGCATATTTTGAGTGAGATTTTTTCCACCCCTTAGATAAAAGTGATTTAATTATAGTACTAATCAGTTTATAGAGTACAATGATGTGATGTGATTTAAGATATTTAGATATTCTTTAGTAGTTTAAGAGTAAGTAAGATAGATATTAAAAGGAGCTAAGGCAAATGCTAACTTGTCTACTCTACAAGCTTAACCAAAGACTCAACTATTTGAATTCCAATTGTGGTTAGATATAGCCACCAATCAGCTTAAAGAGAAGATACTTAAAATAGTAACTATTGAGCTATAAGAGACCAATTAGGGCAGGAGAGAAGTTGGAAAAACCAAGCTTAACCAATAGGGTGGGAAGCCTTGATAGCTCAGAAACAACTGAGAGGAATAGAGATAACCGAGGCAAAGATGCATCCCAATAGATGGTTTCTTATGTTATGAGTCTGTTACTTAGTAACAGGCCTATTTTAAATAGAATATATAGAATGAGAAGTGACTATGCTGGTTGCTGACTGATGGTTTCTTTATTTCTATACCATACTTATTGTATTTGTACCCCTTGAAATATGTTAAATTGTGGAAGCAATCATTGTGTATAAATATCTGTGGATCCTGAGGCTTGGGCTCTTTGGTTCTTAGACTTGAGACTGGCTTTATTGTTAGACAGGATCAGTCTCTCAATAAACCTGTTTTCTTTGGCTTGGAGACTGGTATTTTCTTCTTCTGACACTGAGACTTAGAAATTTTCACAACAATATATGTATATGTGTGTGTATATATATATATATATATGCGTGTGTGTGTATATATCCATATATATATATATATATGTATATATATATATATATATCCCCTTGTGTGCACATATATACATAAATGTGCATGTGTGTGTATGCACAACACATGGATACATACACATGCACATATACATATGGGGACATATATGGATATATATATATATATATACAGTACATACATGTGTATTTATATGTGTGCATTTATAGGTATACTGCATTGTACATATAGATGTGTGCACATACTATTGTATATAATTAATTATATCATATTAGTATATATACTATGTCACTATATTGCACTGTACATATATGTGTGTGTATATATGCTTCCAAATACATGTACTCATATATTTGTTTCAATACTCCTTTGTAAATATATGTGTGCATAAATGTCTCTATACTGAATTGTACATATATGTGTGTTTATCTTATCTCCCCCAAAATACTGTAAGTTTTGTGATGGCAAGAGCCACATTATATTCATCTTTGTATACAAAGTAATAAACATCTTCTCTGGAAGGTAGGATCAATGACTCAAAAGTGACCCCACCCCCACTCCTCTGTGATTAGAAAACTGGTTATGTCCTTAAAGAAATAGGGAAGTTTGGGAGAAGGGAGTGAAAAATACTATGTTCTACTTTGAACATGCTCATTTTAAGATTTTGATGCTATATACAGCTGGAGATGGCAAGCAATATGGGGACCAGAGTTAGTTGAGTTAGTCAATTAAAACATTGTTTTGAATATTTCATTGTTAAGAAATATGTAGAGGGGCAGCTAGATGGTGCAGTGGATAGAGCACCGGCCCTGGATTCAGAAGTACCTGAGTTCAAATCCGGCCTCAGACACTTGACACTTACTAGCTGTGTGACCCTGGGCAAGTCACTTAACCCCAATTGCCCCTCAAAAAAAAAAGAAATATGTAGAATAATAGCTTGAGAGGATGACAGGGTCAAATGGAGATGTGTTTTGAAAGGTGGAAAGACACAGGTTTATTTTGGGGCATAGAGGGAGAACCAGTAGATAGGGAGATATTGAAGCCATCAAATTAAATTTGGCACTAAATTGAGGCATGGATGGGTTTAATGAAAGAAGATAGGATCAGTGGCTTAAGTAAAATGGTTGTCTCTTCTGAGTAGAATGGTCATTTCTTTCTTTGAAATTAGAGTCTAAAAGGAAAGGATAAATAAAGGAGAAAATGATTTTTGAAACATGTAGTAGAGAAGGTTAAGGGTGTTAATTGTAGATGGCCCTAAGGTTCTTAAAAAAGGAGGCAAGGGCATCTGATGAAAGACACAGATTATGGGTGGTGGTGTTTCTTTGAGGATAGAGGAGATACATTAAAATAGCTCCTGAAAATCATTCAACAGAATCACCAACAGTGATTCTCAGAAGAATAACAGGATTGTTAGGCAGAAGGGAGAGTGATTTACAACTAGATAATGTGATTTTTTAAAAAATAGAAGTATTTGTTATCATTGCATGATTTCTTCTGATGCCATTTTGTAGAATAAGAGTAAAAATAGAGAAAGCAGATATTGGGGAGTGGGAAGTGACAATGCATTTGCAGAATATGAATATTTGTAGGACAACGGGGCAAAATATTTAAGGTTAGAGAACAATATAGAGGTGTATTAGTCAACCATATATTTTAAACTGTGAAGGGAAAACGTAGAATTGTGATTCTTTTAAGACTTCAAGGCGGGAGGGGGGGAGCAGAGTCAAGATGACAGAGGAAAGGCAGTTACTTACCTGAGCTCTCCCCAACACCCCTCCAAATACCTTCAAATAATGTCATAATTCCTGGAACAGTAGAATCTATAAAAAGACAGGATGAAATAATTTCCTAACCAAAGACAACTTAGAAGGTCGGTAGGAAAGGTCTGTTGTACTGGGGTGAGAGTGGAGCCAGTACAGATCCAAACCCAGCACAGTCCTGGCCCCAGAAAACAAGGATCAGGCCTCCAGAGCATCTGAAGCAGCAGCAGCAGCTACTGCTCCTGAAACTCAGCTCACAGAAAGTAAGGTTAAACAATTGACCAGAAAATCACAGGGATCTCTTTGCTAGCACTGTTTTGCCCATACTCACATCCAGGTCACAGTCTTGAGTGATGGTCCCAGGCGGGGGTGGAGAACAAACACACAAGAGCTTGTACCCACAGTAGAGCAGGATTTTGTTCATCATTCCAGGGCAGAAAACCAGACCTGTGCTTTCTTTTTTCTTTTCTTTTTTTTTTTTTTTGATGAGGCAATTGGGGTTAAGTGACTTGCCCAGGGTCACACAGCTAATAAGTGTCAAGTGTCTGAGGTCAGATTTGAACTCAGGTCTTACTGAATCCAGGGCCTGTGCTTTATCCACTGTACCACCAAGCTGCCCCAGACCTGTGGTTTCTTGCAGACCAGAGCACAGACCAGAAGAGTAGTAAACATACCTCTCCTTAAATCATATCACCTTGGAATAACTAAAAACTTACAAAATTCTAGAAGTGTTTCAGAAAATACCTGCATAAATGCCCTGAAGCTTGGGACACTCCACACTCCACACTGGAGAAGTACCCCCACTTTAACAAAGAGTTAAAAGTCAAGAAATAGGTTGAGAAAATAAGCAAACAGAAAAAAAATCTGACCACAGAAAATTTTTATGATGGCAAGGAAGATCAAAATACTTTCTCAGAAGATATAAAAGTCAAAGCTCCCACATTCAAAGATTCCAAGAAAAATATTAATTGGTCTCAGGCCATAGAAGGGTTCAAAAAGGACTCTGAAAATAAAGTAAGATAGGTAGAAGAAAAAAAATGTAAATAGAAATGAGAGTAATGCAAGAAAATCATGAAAAAGTAAACATCTTGGTAAAGGAGTCACACAAAAATACTGAAGAAAATATCACCTTAAAAAACAGACTGGGCCAAATGGTAAAAGAGGTTCAAAAATCTGATGAGCAAAAGAATGCCTTGAAAAGCTGAATTGGCCAAATGGAAAATGAGGAACAAAAGCTTTCTGAAGAAAATAATTCCTTAAAAATTAGGATTGAGCAAATGAAAATTAATGACTTTTTGAGAAATCAAGAAACAATGAAGCAAAACTAAATGAATGAATAAATAGAAGGCAATGTGAAATATCTCATTGGTAAAAACAACTAACTTGAAAAATAGATTCAAGAGAGAGAATTTGAAAATTTTTGGACTACTTGACAACCATGATAAAAAAAAAAAGATCTTAGACATCATGTTCCAAGAAAGTGTCAGGGAAAATTGCCCTGATATTCTAGAAGCAGAAGGTAAAATAGAAATTGAAAGAATCCACTGATCACCTCATGAAAGATATCCTTAAATTAAAACTCACAGGAATATTTTAACCAAATTTCAGAGCTCCCAGGCCAAGGAGAAAATACTGGAAGCAGCCAGAAAGAAACAATTCAAATATTGTGTATTGTGAAGTCACATTCAGAATAATACAAGATTTAGCAGGTTCTACATTAAAGAATTAGAGGGCTTGGAATATAATATTCTGGAGGGCAAAGGATCTGGAATTACAAAGAAGAATCACTTACCCAGCAAAACTGAGTATAATCCTTCAAGGAGAAAAATGGGAATTCAATGAGAGGACTTTCAGACATTCTTGATGAAAAGACCTGGGCTGAATAGAAAATTTGACTTTCAAATGCAAGACTCTAGATAAGCATAAAAAGGTAAGCAGGAAAAAGAAACCATAAGGGATATTAAAAGCTTAAACTGTTTACATTCCTACATGGGAAGATGATACTTATAACTCAAGAACTTTCTCATTATTAGGGCAGGTGGGTGGAATATATTTAGACAGAGGGCAGAGGTGTGAGTTGCATATGAAGGGATGATATCTTTAACATAAAATTAAGGACTGAGAGGAATGTCCTGGGAGGAAGGGAAAGGGAGAAGTATTATGGGGTCAAGTGTCTCACATAAAAGAAGCAAAAAAAAAAACCTGATAGAGTGGAGGGAAAGATGGGGGAGCTGCTGGGGAGTGAGTGAACCTTACCTTCAAAAGAATTGGTTGAAAGAGAAAATAACATATACACTCATTTGGATATAGTAATCTATCTTACCCTGCAAGAAAGTAGGAGGAAAAGGGGAAGGAGGGGTGAAAGAAGGGAGGGCAGATTGAGGGAGGGGGCAGTCAGAAGCAAAACACTTTTGAAAAGGGACAGGATGAAAGGAAATAGAGAATAGACTAAATGTCATAGGGAGGGAATAGGATGGAAGGAAATATAGTTAGCGATAGTAACTGTGGAAAAAATTTTGAAGCAACTCTGCCTGACAATGGCCTCATTTCTCAAATGCATAAAGAACTGAGTCAAATTTATTAAAATAAGAGACATTCCACAATTGATAAACGATCAAAAGATATGAACAATTTTTGGATGAAATAATCAAAGCTATCTATAGCCATATGAGAAAATTCTCTAACTCACTATTGAATAGAATTTTATTTAAAAAAAAAACACAAAAAAAGTCAAAACAAATTGGTAGTACTACCTCACACCTATTGGATTGGATAATAGGACAGCAGAGGAAAATTACAAATGTTATAGAGGATATAGAGAAAATGAGACATTAAAGCACTCACTGTTGGTGTAATTGTAAACTGATTCAAACATTCTGTAGAGTAATTTGAAACTATGGTTAAAGAGCTATAAAACCATGCATACTCTTTGACCTAGTAATAGCACTATTAGTTCAGTATCCAAAAAGAGATAAAAGACAAAAAGTTGAATTCAAAATTGAGAAGATGCTCATCAATTGGGGAAATGGCTAAACAAATTTTGGGATGAGAATATGATGGAACACTAATGTGCTATAAGAAATAATGAGCAAGATGCACTAAGAAAAACCTGGAAAGACTTGCATGAGCTGATGCAAAGAAAAATGTATACAAAGTAAAATAAATATTGTAACATTATCTGCTATGAATGACTTAGCTATTTTCAGCAATTAAAGATAACTCTGAAGTACTTATGAAAAATGTGACCCATCTCCAGGGAAAGAACTGATGATGTCTGAACACAGATTGGAGCATGCATATATATATATATATATATATATATATGTGTGTGTGTGTGTGTGTGTGTGTGTGTGTGTGTGTGTGTGTGTGTATGTATGTGTATGTGTGTGTGTGTATATATATATATATATATATATATATATATAATTTTTGTTTTCTTAAGAGTTTTTTTGGTCTGTTTTCTTTCATAACCTGACTAATGTGAAAAGGCTTTTCATGAATACATATGTATAACTTTATTGCCTGCATTCTTAAGGGGAGTAGAGAGGGAGAGACAAAGAATTTGGAACACAGTTTTTGTTTTTGTTTTCATTTTGTTCACACCTATGATTTTTTTTTATTATTTTTTTATTTTTTTTATTTATTTTTTTTTGTGAGGCAATTGGGGCCAAGTGACCTGCCCAGGGTCACACAGCTAGCAAGTGTGTAAAGTGTCTGAGGCCGGATCCGAACTCAGGCCCCCCTGACTCCAGGGCTGGTGCTCTATCCACTGCGCCACCTAGCTGCCCCTGCGCCACCTAGCTGCCCCAGCACACCTATGATTTTTTTAATCATAAAAGTATTTTATTTTCTAGTTACATGTAGAGATAGTTTTCAACATTTGTTTTTATAAGATTTCTAGTTTCAAATTTTTCTCCCTCCATCCCTTCCCTCACCCCTCCCCAAGATAACAATCTGATATAGGTTATATATGTACAATCACATTAAACATATTTCTGAATTAGTCAGGCTGTGAAAGAAGAATCAGAGCAAAAGGGAAAAACCTCAAAACAAATAGAAATAGTATGGTTCAATCTGCGTCTAGATTCCACAGTTCTTTTTTTTCTAGATTTGGAGAGCATTTTCCATCATGAGTCCTTTGGAACTATCTTAGACCATTCTATTGCTGATAAGGGTCACATCTATCACAGTTGATCAACACACAATGTTGTTGATATTGTGTACAATATTCTCCTGGTTCTGATCATCTCACTCAGCATCAGCGAAACACAAAGTTTTAAAAATGGACATTAAAAATAGTTTTTACATGTAATTTGGAGGGAAAATAAAACTCTAAATAACTAATTAAAAAAACCCTTCAATACAATGCTATAGCTATACCCCAGTACTTTTCTCAGTGTCTGAGGCTTCCTCACCCTAGATCACCTATCTTTCCCTATGGTCTTCTCACTGTGAAATAAGCCCCTGCTTTTCTGGGCCCCTTCTGCCATTGGTTAATTCTTCCCAAGGTCTCCATTTTGGGGAATGGCTTAGGCTGGCCTATTTTCATTTTCCTCTGAGCTGTAGTTCTCCCTTTCTAAACTTAAACACCATGCCCCATGGAAGGTATACATTTTCCTCCCCTTTTCAGTTCCCTTTTATGTGTTGCTTTTCCCCATTAGAATGTAAGCTCCTTGAGGCAAGGAGCATCTTTTTTGCATGTGCAGTGTGGCTACTATTTGTATTGTTAGCACTGGGAGCAGTGCAAAGAAAGACTAGAGTTATCTTTTCCACATCACAACTTTCCCTTCATGGTTTAAATATATTGGGGGTAGTCATAGGAAATGAAATAGAAATTTTGGGGTTTTTGCAGAAGCTGTAGATGACATGTGAAGGCCAGAAGACAACAGAGAAAAAAGTTCAGAAACTCAGAAATGCATAAGAAATATGCATAGAATTATATAATGTCAACATATTTTATCTTTTAATACCACAATAGTTCAGATTCGTCTCTGGTATGAAGGGAGGGCAAAAAAATTATGCAGATTTTCCAGATTTGGGAGGGGGGGAGTTGCTGTGTCCCTGACCTTCATGATGTAGAAGGCATAATTATATTCTGAATCTAGGGGTAAGAAAAGATCACTACTGACTGAGGGATGGATCAAAGAAGGCTTTCTGGAGGAGGTAGTATTTGAATTAAGCTTTAAATATCAGGTAGGTGATAATAAAACTATCAGCAATATTCGTACCAAATAAGAAGGTTTGAACCTTAAGAATGCTGACTCAGTAAGAAAAAAAATGTCTTTTCAGCATGAAGACCTACACAAATAGATTAAATATTATTTAAATACCATCAGTATGCATTTCCAAAACCTATTAGTCTGAATGGAGGATTTAGAAAATGAAGAGCATAGAACTGGAAAGGTGGCTGTCACAATGACATAACTTTAATAAATGCCTCCAAGGTCACCCATCAGTATGGGTACCTTGGCTTTTGTCATCAACATTATGTGTTCCCCTAAGGATGAATGTTTTCCTAAGAATAGCTGGCTAGTCCCTTTGACTCTGAATCTGCCTGTGTTCAGAATAGAGAAACCAACAACTACAACTGAGATGGTTTAGAAAGGAACTCAAGGTGAAGTGCCATTTGAATGTTACAGGAACAACTGCTGTGAACAATTTCTTCTTGCTTTGTGATTCAGGGAGAAAATGACAATATTTAACCATTGAAATAGCTCCTGCTAGAGCTATACCTAGTGATTTTTGTATCAGGCACATGACTGTGGTTTAATGTGCATGTGTGTGCATTGTAAACATGTGTGCATGTGCATGTGCACGTGCGTGTGTGTGTGTGTGTGTGTGTGTGTGTGTGTGTGTGTGTTAGTAAGGCTTGCATAGGGTATAGACAGTAGCTGCAGAAAAGAATTCTTCTAGGGTAGTGAAGGAGTAAAGTCATTATGAGGGAAAAGTGGGAGTGGGTGAGGGTGGTAGATGCAGGATTTCCCTGGAGTTCTAGGGAGTCTATGAGTTACTGAAATCAAAGGAAGAAGCCTCATGAGGCCTCTTCCTTTGTGGGGATGGGACCAAGAAAAGAAGAAAATATATCTGTGATTGGTGCTTTCAGTGAAACTGCTAGGAGAATGATGAAGTACGCTCTGATGTGATTCTATTGGTTGGTCTTCTTCATTTCCTACACTGGGCCAAAGCTCTAGTCATGCCACTTTAGTTATGGCTCTGACTTGTCATCTTCTCAAATAAGCATCTATTAAGACACCAATGACAATAATAGTTAGCAATTATATAGCACTTTAAGATTTGCAAATGTTTTATATATATTGTATCATTTGATACTTGCCACAACCTTTTGAGGTGAACAATGCCATTATCCTCATTTTATAGCTGACAAAACAGAAACTAAAAGACATTGAGTGACTTGCTCAAGGTCTTTCAGCTCATTTTTGTGGTAGATTTTGAAATCATGTATTCCTGATTCCAAGTTTCATATGTATATGCTTTTGAAAGTCTCAGGCCATTCATCTTCTTGTCATAGTGGCTGTCATTTGATGGCTACAAGAGTCATCATTGAGGGAAAAGTATGAGTGCCAATGACTCAAGATCCCCAACAGTTTTAAAACAGAATAGGTTTGCTATTGTCTATGGTTTAATTAAAGCATGTATGCAAAGCTGTAGTCCCCATAAAGTACTTCAGCTCAGTTTTCTATGGAAGGAAATAACTGAAATGTGTGTTTGATTTATGATCTGAAATGAATACATTTCTAAGTGGTGATAGATAACCCTTTCCCAATTTTAAATTATCCATATTCAGAGAATGGAAGAAGGTCAACAAAGATGGGGATGTGGCTTGGCTGTGTTCCTTAATACCACAAACAAACAAACAAACCTTGTATTTTTTGTGGTTGCTGTTTGGTTTCTTTGATTAAAACTTGGAATGACTGTAATAGAGGCTAAAACAATTTTGAGAATAATGTATGTTCCTTTTGTTTGGAGAGAGATGAAGTATACTCCTGTCCAGGGTTAAGAAAAACAATTGTTCAGAACCAGAATCTCACTATAGCCCTTCAGTTTTCTAGTTCAGCTTTTGAGATCCAAACAGGAGGCAGAAAAATACAACTCAAAATAAATCATACTTTCTTCTCTCTTTAAAATTTCTTCACAGATCCAAGGCTCTTCTATGACTTCAAATGAGAGTATAGAGAGTCAGGAGACTCACGTTATAGCTCTGATTGTGCTAGTTTGTGATGATGGGCAAAAGTAACTTTACCTCTCTAAGAATTTCAGTTTCCTAAGATGAAAAATTAATGGGTTGGATTACTTGACTTCTAAGTTCCTTCCAGTTCTAAACCTTGTGATCAACAGCAGAAAGAATTGGAAAGCCAGCCAATCTCCTGGAATGAACTAGGCTTTGAGTCCATTTCTCCTTGACCCCATGTCTTGAATCTGTAGCTTCTTCCCTTCAAGGGCCCATTGTGGGTGCTAATCACCTAGGGCAATTAATGGAGGCTACTTTTATAGCTAGGTAGCACAGTAGATAAAACTTTTGGCCTAGAGTCAGAAAGATCTGAGTTAAAATCAAGTCTCAGATGCTAGTTGTGTGACCCTGGGCAAGTCACTTAACTCTATTTTCCTCAGTTTTCTATAAATTTATAAATTATAAATTCCTATATATTTCTATAAAATGAGCTAAAGAAGAAAATAGTAAACCACCCCCGTATCTTTACCAGTAAAATCCCAAATGGGGTCTTGAAGAGTTGGACACAACCGAAATGACTAAACAACAATAACAAAATTTGATAGATTAAGCACATCCAGTGGTCCCAAAAGGGGTGGGATGAACTTTCACTTACACCTGTCACCATCAACTTTTTTTCCCAGTCAATCCTATCTAGAGAAAGACTATATGCCATATGACATTGACTTTAACCTTTTGTTATCCACAACTCCAATGGGCTGGCCATGTTGTTCAAATTCTAAATGTATGCTTGTCTAAAAGACTATTTTATGGATAACTCATACAAGGCAAATACTCACATAGTAGTGAGAAAAAGCAATACAAAAACACTCTAAAGGTCTCTCTTAAGAATTTTGGAATTTATTGCATGACATGGGAGACAATGGCATGTGGCTACCCAGCATGGCGTACTTTCATCAGAGAAGGTGCTGCATTCTATAAGCAAAGCAGAATTGAAGTAGTTAAAAAAAAATGAAAGATGCACAAATTTAGACAATCCATCCCAAATAGTCACATGGACTGGTCCCTACCTGTAGCAGAGCATTCTGAGTTCACATTAGTTTGACCAGACACAGTCAGAGACACTTTAAATTTACTCTAACATAGTATTGTCATTTTGGTCATCTTCTAGAAAGAAGGACAGCAAACAACCAACCAAATTTTCAGGGTGTGAGGTGAAATTTCACATTGTTTGATTTACATTTCTCTAATTAGAAAGCATTCCTTTTTATGGTTGTTAATAGTTTGGAATTTTCTTTTGAGAACTATTCATATCATTTGACAACTTATCTATTGGGGAATTCCTTTTGATTACATATTGTTTACATGTTTTGGATACCAAATCCTTTACAGAGAAATTTGATCCAAAGAAATTTTTCACATTTTACTATTTCCTTTCTTATCATTGTGGGAGTTTTTCAGTTTCATGTTATCGAGGATTATCTATTTTGTCTTTTATAACTACCATTGTCCTTAGTATGGTTAAGAATATGTCTCCTAACTGTAAATGTGAGATGTGTCTCATAAAATTTTTGTAGTCTGATTACTAATATTATGGTCTTAAAATCTCTTATGGAGTTCAGTGTAAAGGGTTGGTCCCAGCCAATACTTTTTTTGGCCAGCAGGTTTTTTTTAATCTACTGGAGAGCCCTTTACTGAATAATTTATGCTTTCTGGTTTATTGAGTATTGGTTATTGAGCTGTGTTATTTCTAATTCTCCAAGTCTCTATTGTTTATATGCCTCTCTCTATATATTTTACCCAATACCAGATAGTTTTGTGATGACTTATTTGTATTATAATTTGTGGTGTGATGGTACTATTTCTCCTTCATCACTACTTCTTGTCATTTTCTCCATTGTTTTTATGTATCTTTTATTTTTGCAATTGAATAATTATTTTTAATGTTATGTAAACGATATAATAATTTGAGGTATAACATCAAAACTATAAATTAACTTTGGCAGCATTATTAATTTATTATATTTGTATGATCTGACTACAAACACTGAATATTCCTCCAACTAGTTAAGTTCTATTTTATTTCCTTAAGGAATACTTTCTAATTCAATTTATAGAAGTCTTTTCTATGCTTTGGTAGGCTGATCCCTAGATACTTTATGCATTTGGTAGTTATTTGAAACAAGATTTCTTCTTAGATTGTTACCTCTTGAAAATAATTTTGTTATATAACAATCCTATTATTTTTAAGGTTTTATTTTATATCCTGTGATTTTGTTAAAGCAATTAATTATCTCAATTTGTAAATTTGCTGGTTGCTTAGTATTTTCTAAATAAAACATCATGTGACAAGAAAGTAGGAATAGTGTTACCTGCTCTTTCCTATCTTTATGCATTAAATTCTTTCACTTTCCTCATTGTTATTGCTAGCATTTTCAAAACTAGATCAAATAATAGTAGAGAACATAGGCATTCTGTCTTTGCCTCTCCACTTACTGAGAAAGGTTCTGGGTATCTTTTTTAAAAATTATTTTATTTGTGATATATAATTACATTATATATATATACACACACACACATGCACACACAGAGACACATATACTACAAATATACTGTAAATTTTCTACATTGTTACATTTAGATGTACCTAGATATATTCTAATACATATAACATAGTATTTTAATTCCTTAAATAACTGTTTTAAAAATAATAAATACATATCTCTCTTCCATATGAGGCATGCTTTTAATTTTAATAGGTATCTTTATATTTTATGATATTAAATAGATCCCCCTACATCCCTTCTTTCTTTGTATATTTTTAACATAGAAAAGTGATGTACTTTGTCAAAGACTGTTTCTAAAATATTAAGATAATCATATGCTGGGGGCAGCTAGGTGGCACAGTGGATAGAGCACTGGCCCTGGATTCAGGAGGACCTGAGTTCAAATCTGGCATCAGACGCTTAACAATTACTAGCTGTATGACCTTGGGCAAATCAGTTAACCTCAATTGCCTCAAAAAAAAGATAATCATATGCTATTGGATGATTTAAAAGATATAGTTGTTAATTGTGTTTCTTTCTTTTTTTTTTTTGCAGGGCTATGGGGGTTAAGTGACTTGCCCAGGGTCACACAGCTAGTAAGTATCAAGTGTCTGAGGCTGGATTTGAACTCAGGTACTCCTGAATCCAGGGCTGATGCTTTATCCACTGCACCACCTAGCTGCCTCCTTTAATTGTGTTTCTTAGGAATAAAGACCCCTATGGAAGAATGATTGAGAAAAGAAAATTAGGGAAGGCACCCAGCACCCCCACAGCCACACCAAACTCTATGTCTGATACAAGGGCCAAAAGTTCAAGCATGCCAGGGCATGCTGCACCAGCTGAGGCTACAAAAGCTAATTCCCCTCCTCCTTGTTACAATTAAAGATTTTTGGACAAAAAAAGAACAGGGGATATCACAAAGAGATCAAAGAAAGGGGGGAATGGCCTATTTGTACATTTATAACAGTTTTTTGTGGTGGCAAAGAATTGGAAGTTGAAGGGATGCTCATCAACTGGGAAAAGAGAAATATTCTATAAAGGCAGGTAGAAACCTTACTAATGGGTATATTCTGCAGAGACATGGTAATTAAAGAAAATACTCTTCCTGCTTGAGTAGTTTTGTTTGCTGGTATGATTGTAATGCCAACCTTTTTAGGTTCATCAAATGCAGAGAAAATCAGTCAGATAAAATGCTTCTTCCTAAGTATGACTTGAATGCTTCTTTTTATGGAATATCGATTGTTTTCATTAATGGTTAAGCTCACATTTGCAGGTTGTCACCTTGTGGTGTATCTTGAGATTCTCCGTTCTTCCAAACACATTATTCCATTCTTTCTTTCAGTTGCTGGAGGGTGAAAAATAGTCTTGTGTTATCTGAATTTACTTATATTTGAAGGTCTGTTCACTTGCAGAAGGTGTTGTTTGTCATCAGCAATGTCAAATTTAATTACTTTGTGTATTTTGCAGCATATTTTTTATTTCCTTGCAGATGAATTATATATTCTTTTGATTAACATTTTGTTTTAGAAGTTAAGAAGTCAGAGGTCCTGGGCATTCCACCCCCCCACTCATATTATGGTGTTCAGATCTGAGGCAAACAGAGGTGAAGTGACTTGCTCAGTCACACAGCTATTAAGTATCTGAAGCATGATTTGAATTTAGATCTTGCTGACTCCATATCCAGCAATTACCTACTACACAATCTAGCTGCCTTCTTCAGTAGCTAGATGTGTGGGGGGATTAAGGATGGTTGAGCAAAGAGAAATTCAGGAAAGGACAGAATGACAGTGAAAAATGGAAACTATTCCAGAAGACAATATATGAAAGACACTGACATGATAAATCTGAAAAGGTTACAGAAGGCTCTGAAAGCCAGGATCAAGGATACATATTTTATTTAGTGTATACTGGGGACATAGACACTAAATTGAGGCATGCATGGGATAACTGGGTCAAATTTGTCCATTAGAAATATCACATAAGCATATAAGATGGATGGGAGAAAGGGTAAGTCAGAGATGGAATGCTCAATTTAAACACTATTCTGAGAGTCTGGGACAGCTAAGTGGTGCAGTGGTCCTGAAGTTGGGAGGACTTGAGTTTAAATATGACCTCAGACACATACTAGCTGTGTGACCTTGGGCAAGCCACTTCACCCTAATTGCCTCAGACATCTGGAGCCATCTCCAGTCATCCTGATGTATCTCTTGCCACTGGACCCAGGTGGCTCCAGAGAAGAGAGTAAGGCTGGTGACCTTGCAAAGGTCACGTCTATTAAGTCCAATTAACTGCAAGACAAGATGTAACCTCCCTATCATGGTCCTCTCTGAGAATGAAGGATAAACAACAACAAACAATTCTGAGAGTTTAGGCAAGTTGAGATAAGGACTTAAATTTAGGTAGTTTCAATGGAAAGTAACAGGTTAGACATGAGAAGCAAGGGATAGGAGAAAAATGAAAGGGTTTCCTATGTTTAGAGTATGTAACACTGGTAGGAGAGTGGGACACAGTAATAGGAGTGAGGAAACCATAGAGATCATGGCCTCCTGATACATAGTACAAAGACTTTTCTATGTGCCTATACTTTTAGTAAGTCATTACATATTGGGACTGGTTCCTCCATTTTATTCATGTCCCCACAGGAGGTAACTTCTTTACAGCAAACATGGTCAGCAGGATCTGCTCAGGGATGCAGCTTCACAGACATGCTAGCATCTCAGAGGAAAAACATCGATGCTAAGGCTTGTACTTTGTTCCTTATCAGCCCAGGTTACTCAATCACTGACAAAAAGGCACACCCACCCTGAGGCATTCTCTCCCTTCTCTGCCTTTCAGTTTGGTGTTTTCTTTTCTTTCTCAGTCCCTGCCGTGGATTTCTGTTTTTTTTTTCTCTCTCTTCCAAGCAGAATTTCCTATGAAATTGTGTCTTTTTTTCTTCTTTGGATTATTTTTATGTAAATAGTTTTAATTATGAAAGTATTTTATTATTTTCCAGTTATATGTAGAGATAGTCTTCAACATCTGTTTTTATATGATTTCTAGTTTCAAATTTTTCTCCCTCCACTCCCTCCCCTCCATCTCACCTCCCCAAGACAGCAAGTAATCTGAGATAGGTTGTATATGTTACAATAACATTAAACATAATTCTGCATTAGTCATGTTATAAGAGAAGAATCAGAGCAAAAAAGAAAAACCTCAAAAAAGAAAAACAACAACAACAAAAACAATAGAAATAGTATGGTTCAATCTGCATGCAGATTCAACAGTTCTTTTTTTCTGTATTTGGAGAGCATTTTATTTTATTAGTCCTTTGGAGCTATCTTGGACCATTGTATTGCTGAGAAGAATCAAGTCTATCACAGTTGATCAAAACACAATGTCATTTATACTGTATACAATGTTCTCCTGGTTCTGCTCATCTCACTCATCATCAGTTCATGCAAGTCCTTCCAGGTTTCTCTGAAATGTGCCTGCTCATCGTTTCTTACAGCACAATAGTATTCCATTACATTCATATGCCACAACTTATTCAGCCATTCCGCAATTGAGGGGCAACCCTTCAACTTTCAATTCCTTGCCACCACAAAAAGAGCAGCTATAAATATTTTTGAACATGTGGGTCCTTTTCCCTTTATTATGATCTTGGAAAAAAGACCCAAAAGTGGTACTGCTGGGTCAAAGGGCATGCACAGCTTTATAGCCCTTTGGGCATAATTCCAAACTGCTCTCCAGAATGGTTGGATCAATTCACAGCTCCACCAACAATGCATTAGTGTTCCAATGTTTCCACAGCTTCTCCAACACTTATTATTTTCCTTTTTTGTCATATTAGCCAATCTGATAGGTGTCAGGTGGTACCTCAGAGTTGTTTTAATTTGCATTTCTCTAATCAATAGTAATTTAGAACATTTTTTTCATATGACAATAGATAGCTTTGATTTCTTCATCAGAAAACTGCCTGTTTATATCCTTTGACCATTTCTCAATTGGGGAATTACTTGGATTTTTATTAATTTTATTTAGTTTCCGATATATTTTAGAAATGAGGCCTTTATCAGGAGTACTGGCTATAAAAATTCTTCATTTGGATTCTATAAAGCACTGAGCACAATGTAGGACACATAGTAGGCATTCAATAAGTACTTTGCTCTTAAATTACACTGATCTATCTTCAATATCCAGTGGATGAGAGATATTGTTTGAAAATGCGAAATTTGATCCACACAGGGGTTGGAGTGAGATGTAACAGAAAGAGTACAAGGCCAGGAGTTGAGAAATCTGGATTCAAATTCCAGCTTTGCCAGTAGCTAGCTGTTTTGACCTGGGGAAACAGGTTGTACAGTTTTTTAAGCACAAGACTTTGAATCAGAAGACATACATTTGAATCCAGTTTTGTTGTTTCCTGTCTGTAGCATCTTGGAAAGAGTTCACTTATGTTGATTTTTTAAAAATCTAGATATTAACAGGGGTAATATTTCTGTATCTCCTGATGATCACAGCTCTCTACCTTCAGTTTTCACTGACCATGAAGCAGCACAGCTAAGGAGAACTGAATGGATCAAAGGGGATGTGGAGTGCCTCTCACTCACTGTAAACTTAAAGATGTTCAGTTCAGAAACTAGAGGGCACAATATCAGTAGAAAGTTCTCTTTATCAAGACTTTCTTTTGAGTCTACTTTCCCAGCTGCATGATCAAAAAATTAACCATGATTAAATGATAGTTACAAGATTGTGTTGTTCCTTTGTTCAGTCACGTCTGACTCTTTAGGACCCCATGGACCATAGCACACCAGACCCTTCTATCCTCCACTATCTCCCCAAATATGTCCAAGTTCACGTCCATTACTTCCATGACACTATCCATAGCATTTTATGCCATCCCCTTCTCTTTTTGCCTTCAATCTTTCATTACCTTCATTGCCTTCAATACTTTCATTTCAACATCAGGGGTTTATCCAGTGAGACTGTTTTTCTAATTATGTGGCTAAAGTATTTAAGCTTCACTTAAGTATTCTTCCAATGAGTAGTTTGAATTAATTTCTTTAAGGATTGACTGATTTAGACTTCTTGTTTTCCAATGGACTCTCAAAAGTCTTCTCCAGGGGCAGCTAGGTGGTGCAGTGGATAGAGCACCGGCCCTGGAGTCAGGAGGACCTGAGTTCAAATCTGGCCTCAGACACTTAACACTTAACTAGCTGTGTGACCCTAGGCAAGTCATTTAACCCCAATTGCCTCACCAAAAAAAAAAAAAGAAAAAGAAAAAAAAGAAAAAGAAAAGTCTTCTCCAGCAACAAAATTCACAGGTGTCAATTCTGTGGTACTCGGATTGCCTTATAATCCAACTCACATCTATACATTACTACGTTAAACCATAGTTTTGACTATGTGGATCTTTGTTGGTAAGGTGATGTCTCTGCTTTTTAGTATGCTACCCAGATATACCATAGCTTTCCTTCTAAGGAGCAAGCATCTTTCAATTTCAGGGCTGCAGTCACCACCTGCAGTGATCATTGAACACAAGAATATAAAATGTGACACTGCTTCTATTTCTTCTTGCTCTGTTTACCAAGATGTGATGGGTTTACTTGTTATGAGCTTAGTTGGTTTTGGTTTTTGTTTTTTAATGCTAAACTTTAAGCCAGTTTTTATACTCTCCTTTTCTACCCTCATTAAAAGACTTCAGCTGTGGAACAAAAGGCTGCATACCTTCTAAAAATCACAGAGTACCTGGATTTTTCCCAGCATTCACTCTTTTTTTTTTTTTTTTGGTGAGGCAGTTGGAGTTAAGTGACTTGCCCAGGGTCACACAGCTAATAAGTGTCAAGGGTCTGAGGCCAGATTTGAACTCAGGGCCTCCTGAATCCAGGGCCAGTGTTCTATCCACTGCTGGGTGGCTCAGTGGATAAAACACCAGCCCTGGATTCAGCATTCACTCTCAATGATAATGTTTAGGTACAGGTCCTTTTTGGTGAATAAAGATTAGACTAGTTGCTAGCAATTGGCCAATCAGTCTGTCAATCAACATGTATTACTTATGCTTACATTATGACATTCATTACGCCAAGCCCTTGTAAGAAAAGCAAAGTATAGTCCCAGTCTTCAATTAATTCACATTTTAATGAGGAGGCACCATGGAAATATCTGTGTATACACATACATACACATTTATTATATAAGTATATATGTGAATTATATATGTACACATGTGCATATACATATGTGTATATAATTATGTACACAAATATACAAGGCAGATAGATGGCATAGTTAATAGAGTGCAAACCCTCGAATCAAAAAGACTCATCTTAGTGAGTTCAAATCTGGTATCAACATTGACTAGCTGTGTGACCTTGGGCAATTCACTTTACCCTGTTTGCCTCAGTTCCTCATCTGTAAAATGAGCTGGAGGAGGAAATGACAAACAACTACAGTATCTGACAAAAAAACCCAAATAGGGTTACAGAGTCAGATATGACTGAAACAACTGAAAAAGCAAGTAATGGATACATGCATACACACATATCACACACAAAAAAATTCAGAAGGATTTAAGCTGGTAGTTAAACATTAAAAAAAGCTGAACTATGCTTTTTATTGCTGTTGTTGTTCAGTCATTTTCCGTAACGTCCAACTCCTCATGACCCCTTTTTGAAATTTCTTGACAAAGATACTGGAGTGGTTTGCCATTTCCTTCTAAAGTTCCTTCCAATTCTTGAACCTATGAAAATATGTATTGTAATCACCTGTGTTGTGAGTTCAATAGAATTTCTTCTGTGAAATGAGAGGGCTAGAATGGACCATCTCAAATATCTTTTCCAGCTTTGATATTATTTGGTTCTAAATGCAATCCAACACTGCTATGAAGGAAAATTTTCACATTGACCTCCCAGCCCAATCCACCTTTATACAGATTTCATTATTGTGAAGTTCTTCCATACATCAAATCTAACTTGATTTCTTTGCATCTCCCACCCATTGCTACTATTTATGCCATCTGGAATCAAATGAGATTTCCACATGATAACCCTTTAAATTCTTGATGACAACTAACATATAATTTCACTTTTCTCTTCTTCAAGTTAAAAATCCACAGTTGATATAAGTGATCCTTCTATGACATGAACTTTAGAACCTTCACCATCTGATTTACCATTTTGCTCATACATTCCAATTTATCAATGTCTTACCTAAGCTATGATGCCAAGAACTGAATATAAATCTCCAGATGTGGTCTGATCAGCTCAGTGGACAGTAAGGTTATCTTTTACTCAGCACTAGAAACTATGTCTCTCAATGAAGCCCGAGTTCCCATGAACTTTCATTTTTCTTACCTACTATAATACATTTGAACCTATGGTAAACTAAAATCTATTTTTTCCCAAACAAATTACTATCTAACCATACTTGCCCATGAAAAATTCTAAATCTATAAGTTCACTGTTAACTAAGGGGATTATTTGGAAGGATTAAGCAAATTTTGGGAAGTTAGTTGATGCAGTGGATTGAGCACTGGGATTGGAATCAGGAAAACTCAATTTCCTGAGTTCAAATCTAACTTTAGATATTTGCTAGCACTGTGGCCCTGGGAAAGTCCCTTTGTCCTCTTTGCCTCAGTTCTTCATGTGTAAAGTAAACTGGAGAAGGAAATGGAAAACCACTCCAGTATCTTTGTCAAGAAATTTCAAAATGGGGTCATGGAGAGTTGGACATTACTGAAAACGACTGAACAACAACAGCAATAAAAAGCAAATACTCTCAAAAACACTCAGGGGTATGTTCTTTGTAAGAAGAGTGCATTAAAGACGGAACTCACTATTGATAAAAACAGTATGTTTATGGCAAATTGTGATTAGCAGATGCAATGATAATAATGTTTATATAGAGCTTTCTTTTTTTTGCAGGGCAATGAAGGTTAAGTGACTTGCCCAAGGTCACACAGCTAGTAAGTACCAATTGTCTGAGGCCGGATGTGAACTCAGTTCCTCCTGAATCCAGGGTAGGTGCTTTATCAACTGTGCCACCTAGGTGTCCCCTTTATAGAGGTTTATATAAGTTACCTCATTTGATCTTCACAACCGTTATAGATAAGTGCCATTATTGCTATTTTCAATATGGAGAAACTGAGGCTCAGGAAGAATAATTAATTTGCCAAGGGTCACACTTAATAAGTACCTCTAGTAGGAAATAAGACCAAAGTCTTCATCATTTCAGATCTAAGGGTATATTTGCTAAGTACCTTTGCCTCCTAACACTTGTTGACAGTATAGATGACTAAACCTTGAACAGCAAACACCCAGATCCATCCTTTACATAAGAGGCCATGAGCCCATGCTGAGAAAATCAATGATTGTACCACCAGTCTCCTCAAATTAGGATTCATTCCAAGAACTCTGGGAGTCAGGAATGTGCCAGACATGGGGAAGCATTAACTGATACTAAGTGGCAGGGGATTTTTCCTGTCTCAACCTTCTGTTCCAAATTCATTTTCCCCATTTGAAATTGGAAAACTTTGCCTCCTGGATTCTTGGCCAGTTCAAGGAAATCTGCATTAATTAGCCCCTTGAGAAGTTTAATCAGTCACTGCCTGAAACCCTGAATCTAAAGGTTCTAATTAATCTAAGCATTTTTGTCTCCTTGAAGAAAACCAAAGAACCCAAGTATCCTTGTACACAGATGAGAGGTGGAAGAAATACCTCATAGAAGAAAATGTAAAGAGACAAAGCTAGCTTCAGGATAACAACAATGGGGCCTGATATAGATTCTTTGGATCTAACAAATACCCTGATTACAATTAAACCTTCTACACTGTGACTTTCCCCATTACAATTTTGATATATCACAGGTCAGTATAAGAAATTAAATGGGAATTTGGGGGAAAGTTTGTGGAAGCTGCAAAAAACACAAAAGGCCAGCAGATGACACAGAAAAAGTTTAAGAACTCATAAATGCATAAAATATGTGTACAGTATTGTACAATATCAACATATTTTATCTTTTAATACCATAATAATTCAGATTTCTTCTCTGGTAGAAAGGGAGGGTCAAAAAATTTTATGAGGATTTTCAGATGGCTAAAGCAATGCAAACCTAACCCCTGTGATGTGGAGGGAAAATTGTATAATTTCTCCACCAAGACTAATGGAGTAAAGACTAATCATTTCTATGCAAGCCAAGAAAGTTTAATTGATTCCTCACACCTAAAAAAATCAATTCAATTCAAAGGTAATTGTCAAATGCCTGCTACATGCAAACTACTGTGCACAAATACGAAGACCAAAAAAAAATACGGATACCTGTCCTCAAGGAGTTTACATTCTATTTAGATTCATAATTTACGCACATAAGTAAAGAGAAAGTAATTCACGGAATGGGAGGACACTATTAAAAAGAGTTAAACAGAGACTAAGAAAAGCTTTCTGTGGGAGGTGACACTGGAAATGAGCTTTGGGGGAAACTAGATTGTAAGAACTGAAGTAAAAAGGGAATCGAGCTAAAGACTCCCTGTATGCTTCTGAACTGCCAGACACCATTCTAGTGACACTTTGAAGTCCTCTCCCTGGCCCCCACCTCCCAAGGGAACCAAGGCATACACAGCATATGCAATGACTCACTGATACATTATACAAATGAACCTATCTCTGCAAAGCTGTCAGCCAGCACTGTGAAATTTGGTACAGACAGTCAACCCAGTGGAACTCAATTCATCTAAATTAGAAAAAAGGCAATGAGTCAGCTCTCTTGAGCTTTGAACTCTTCATTCCAATTAGTCCTAATAATGTAAAGCAAATGCTTTTAAACCACTAGAAGTCAACGACCTACCCACATCTTCCCATAAATGAACCATCTCTTTCTTCCTCCTATTCCCAGACACATCTGCAGGGACCATAGGAAAAGGAGGATGATTGGGGGTATCTGCCTGCAGGTGGATATTTTCCCTGCCTGTACATGATGCAGGCTTATCTTTGCTCTGAATCTTATTGCACTAATTCCATTTCCCATAAATCCATCTTAATAGTTAATTGGGGCTTGTTTGCCAAATTTTACAGTAATAGAATTTGAGAAAGCAACAAAGTCCACAGCAAGATGTGAGAAAGCTATAGTTTTAGGAAAATCAACTTCACTCATTCACTCAACAAGCATTTATTAAATATCTCCTACGTGCAAGGGACTGTGCCAGGCACTGTGGTTGCATAGATGAAATTGACACAGGCCCTGATTCCCAGGAGCTTAAATTCTATTGAGAGTAGGCTGACAAGATCTTATTTACATATAAAAATACAAAGCAAAGTAATTTTTTTTTTAATTTTGTACTAGGAATTCTAACAATTAGAGGAATTAAGGGGCAGAAATTTAATGGTGTTTTGAAGAAAGCTGGGATCCTAAGAGGTAGAGATGAAGAGTCATTGCAATCAAGGCATGGAGGATAGCCTACACAAAGGCAAGGAAATAGGAGGTGGAATGTCATATAAAAGGAACAACATCCAGTTTGATTGAAGTGTATGTTAAGGGAAGCAATATGTGATACAGGAGTCTGGAGACAAGGAAAGCCTTTAAAAACCATCAGAGAAGTTTCTATTATATCCAGGAGCAGGAGTTCATAACCTGTGGTCTATGAACTCATTTTTAAAATATATATTTGAAAGCTACATCAATATAATTTTCTTTGCTATCCTATGTGTTTCATTTAAGCAGTTAAAAATAATTTGATAAAGGGCTTACAGGAATCTGCAGTCTACCAAAGGAGTTCAGGGGACATCAAAATGTTAAGAGTTCCTTGTCACAGAAGCAATTCAGAGCCAGTGGAAATCTTTAATGGAGGACCTGACACACAGCCTAGCCACACCCATATTTAAGAATATCAAATTGGCAGCCGCCTGGAGGATGGATTCAAGTGGTGAGAGACTTGAAGCAGGAAGACCAATCAGGGTCTAGTGTAATAATCTAGATGACAGATGATAAAAGCCTGAACTAAGGTGGTAATTATATAAGAGGGAAAAGGTCATAGATGAGAGAGGTGGGGTGGGAGAGAGAGAGAGAGAGAGAGAGAGAGAGAGAGAGAGAGAGAGAGAGAGAGAGAGAGAGAGAATGAGAATTAATAAAACTTGGAAGTTAATTGCTGTGATCAGTGTGGGAGAATGAAGGAATCAAGGGTCAAGGGTCAATCCAAATATGCACACTGGGTGCTAATAGAGATCATAAAGGTTAAAAGAGGAGGGAGTTTTGGGGGAAATATAAGGAATTTTGGTTTTTGATATATTGAGTTCAAAGTGAATTTTGGACAGGTGGTTGGAAATGTCCAATAAGTAATTGGTGATGAAGGACTAGAGCTTTGAAGAGAGAATGGGACTAGACACATAATTCTGGGGGTCATCTGCTTGGAGATTATTTGATTGCTTTGGAGCTAATGATATAACCAAAAATTATTTTCTAAAGAGGAAGAGAAGAAAGGAGAAGAGAGGAAAGGAGAGGAGGGGAGGGAAAGGAAGGAAAGGAAGGAAAGAAGAAAAGAGTGGAGGGGAGAAGAGAGGATAAATGGAAGAGATAAAACTTCAGGATAGGGCTTAGTTGATTCTATGATTCAGGAAAAATTCTTGAGTATCTACATTCATTCAACAAACATTTACCTAGTGGCAGCTTTGTGCATACCTTAGGGCTAATTTCTGGGGAGTATTCCAAGTTTAGATAAGGCAAGGCCTCTGTGCACATGGAATTTGTGTTTGAGAAAATGGATGAAAAGAAACATAGATAACTCTACTTAAATGCTTCAATACATCCATGATCTCCTTCCACTGGTATTGATTGCAACTCATTTATGTCACATCCTCCCATGTGGTTCTTGGCTATGATTTCTGTCAATCCTTCATTGAAAATTCTCCAGTCTTTCTTCTGGTATAAACTCCTTGAGAGTAGGTACTGTTAAATTCTTTGTATTTTAATCCTTATCTCCTAGCATTGTGACTGCTGCAGAGTAGGTGTTTGTAAATCTTGTGGATTGATTAGGAATACCTTTGCAACTATATCAATTCAATGGGTTGCCCACCCGGTTACAGAAAATATTCTGAACATTCTATATTCTTCACATTTTTTTTTTATTTTCCCTTTTTCCAGATAGCAAAAATATACAGGGCAGATAAATTAGAGAAGTAGCCAACAGTAATGTTAAAAATAAGGAGGATATAATTTCTTATTGAGGGATAAGGAAAAAAATTCATGGAGAAGGTAAGATCACCTATCAAATCAAAGCATTTGAGTTGGCATTTAAATGGTGGGTAGGACATTCTAAGTATGGATACCACACATGTAGGAAAATACAGCTATCTGGAAGAAAAAAAAAAACTAGTTCTGTTTGTTTGGAGCATAAAGTCTGTTCAAAGGAAAAATATGAGAGAAACTTGGAAAGCCAGATGATGGCAACCCTTGAATGTCAAAATAAGGAATTTGAATTTGACTCAGCAGACAGTAGTTAGCCAATGAAGATACTCAAGGAGAAGAGAAGACTGACCAATTATGTGCTTTAGAAAGATGTCTGAGATTCTCTTCTTGGATAGATTGATGGAAGAAAAGAGTGGAGGCTTGTTAAAAAGCTATTGTAATAACTCCATTTAGGTGATGAGGTTCAATGATGTACATTTCTATAGTACTTTACTAATTAAAAACCATTTTCCTCACAAACACCACATAAAATGTAACCACTTCTATTGTCCACAGCCACATAGTAAATGGCAGAGGTGGGTGGGAGAGAATATACTACTACAGTGTACAGAGTACTGACTTGATGGTCAGAGGATTTAGTTTCAAATCCCACAGTGATGGTTACCACCTAGATGAGATTGGCAAGTCACTTTCCCTCTTAGCTTCCTCACCTGTAAAATGAAAGAGTTGGATGAGATGGCTTCTAAGGTCCCCTCAAGTTCTATATCCATCACCTTAACTCCAAAGTTAGTATTTTTTCTACTACAGAACAGCACAGTTAGTATTTTTTCCACTTCCTCTAGTCACATGACAACAATAAGGATGCAAAGGAAGGGACAAATAACAGACATTGAGTAAATAGAACCAACACAAATGGTTAAAAGATTGTTCAAGATAGGTCAAGATGGAGAAAAATGCAAGAGGAAACCTAAGGCCTTCAATATGAGAGGTGACGTAAATGTGAGTATGACAGAAAGAGATAGTCAAGTCCTAAGGAGTCACAGAATCTTTGAGTTGGAAGGGATATCAACAACTTTCTAATTTAATATCTATTGAAAAAATACCATGGAACATCCAAAGTAGTCTCCAGACCTTTGTTAGAAGACTTCCAGGGAGGGGAATGTACAACCCCAAAAGGCACAACTTTTCCATTTGAAATAGTTTAATTAGGGGCAGCTAGATGGTGCAGTGGATAAAATACCGGCCCTGGATTCAGGAGTACCAGAGTACCTGAGTTCAAATCTGGCCTCGGACACTTAACATTTACTAGCTGTGTGACCCTGGGCAAGTCACTTAACCCCAATTGCCTCACCAAAAAAAAAAATAGTTTAATTAGTTTATCTTCCCTGATAACAAGTCTAAATTTGCTTCTTTGTAACTTCCTCCCATTATTCCTAGCTCTACCCCCAAAAGCCATACAGAACAAGACCAATATCCCTTCCACAGGACATTCTTTCAATTACTTGATCATAACAATTATATCACATGTGAATAATTTCTTCTTTAAGCTAAATGCCTCCCCTTCAAATAATCTTTATGTTGAATGACTTTGGCTTACTTGATTGCCTGGCTATGGATAATATCCAATTTATTAAAGTGCTTCCTGAAATATAGTACCATAACTGCTTTAAAGCAAACTACTGTCTGCCCACATGGCAACCATTTTGTACTTAGGCTGATTTTTTTAACCAAGGAATAAAGCTTTTCATTTATTCTTATGTCATTTCATCCCAACATTTTAAGAAGTTGAGGTTTTTTGGGTTTTTTTTTTATTCTGATTCTTTTATCTGACTTGGTCTTTCTCAGCAAATAAGATGAAATAGCTTAAAATGAAAAGTAGTGCTTGCTTTGTGCATGTTGATGTTGAGGTGCTGGTGGAACATACCAAGAGAGATATCCCATTAGCAATCAGAGAGTGGTTTCTGTATGTGTATATATATATGTATATGTATATGTATATGAAGAATATTTTAAGACAAAATACATGGTCCTCCTACTTTTTAAGGCTATATAGTCTAAAATAACAAAAGGAACTCATTAGATAAGAGGTCATAATAACTAAAAAATAAAAAGAGTGCATTGTCTTTTAGAGAAATAAGTAGTTAAAAGATTCATATCGAGGTGAAACGAGAAGAGAGAAACCTTTGAAGGTGACATCAGAAGAGCCCTTTTTCTCCCACAAAGCAGTCTTGGTTATCACTGGCTGGACAAAGAACTATTCTGTGTTAGTATAAAATTTCTTATAATAGTATCATATACTTAAGTGGATCGCTTGATCTTTTCATTGTGACTCCAAATCTATCCTAATACTTTTCCTGACAAATCCCCTGTAAAGTAGGTAGGATAGGTACTATCATCTCATTTGACAAGTTCAGAAACCAATACAAAAAGGGATTAAGTGATGACCAAGATAATATGATAATGAGTTGGAGAGCAAAGACTAGGCTGATATAATCATGAGAGAGGTAGGGTCACTGCTCTCCTGGTCTGTACTCTGGTCTTTATGCCAGAAGGGGCTCTGGATACCTGCATCCACGAGAACTAGCATTCTCTTTGCCTTAGAACTGTGACCAGGGCCCCTGCTCCCTTGTGACCAATGCCCAGTTCTCCTCTCTGCCCTGGAACTGTGAACCAGAACTATATAGAGAGTTCCCTATCAGTGTCAGCTGTACCCATTGCCAGCAAATGGAACCTTGTAAATTTTTTTCTGACCGATTACCTGACCTCCTTTACCATTTCTGGATTTAGTCCCCAAAGTTGCTGCTTCTTTAGTTGTTGTTGTTGCCACATCTGTAGGCTGCAAACAGGGCTTCCACCATGGTGTCACAAAATTCTTCCACCCACCTCCTAAATTTGCTTAGGCCAGAAAAAGTCTCACCCTCTCTTTTTGTTTGCCCTGCCACTCCAAAATTTGTTCTGAGGCATTACTTTAAAGTTTTTTGGAGGGGAATGTTAACAGAGTTCAGATGGGTTGCCTCTAATCTGCCATCCTCTTGAGCATGTACCTTCACAGGTGCCCACTAAAAGTACAATTTCCACATTACTCTACTTCTTCTATGTTTCCATGTCTGCCTGGATACCACTTTTATTTCATGTAAATTGCTTCAAAAGGATAGATTGTTCTATATTTTCAAATGAAATTGAAATTTTTTTATTGCATTTGACAGTCCACACGGCAACCAATTTTAGCTCCTTGTAATGGTATTCAATCTCATTTGGGTGTTTCAACTATGATGTATTATCTAATCTTATAAGGCTGTCTTCTCCCCAAGGGCTGAAAGTACTTCACATTTGGAAGCAAGCTGTTTGACAAGTAGATACTAATTTCAATCAATTCAATTCAATTCAAACCCTCCTATATATAAGACACTTAACTCAGATATAAATTTAAAAAATTAAAATTTCTCTGCCCTCAAGGACCATGTAGTCTACTTGAAGGATAAAACATGCTTCCAACCCTTGGATCTTCAATAAGTCACATAAACTCTCTGTACCTCATTTTTCTAATTTATAAAATGAGGGGGCATGACTAGATGGCCTCTGAGATCCCTTTTAATTCTATTATCTTATAAATATGTACACAGATGAGTAAACAATAAGCATGTGCAGAGCATTCATTAGGCAGCTGCTATGTGGAAGACCCATGCTTGGTTGGAGGAATACAAAGACAAAAGGAAGAAGTAATCATGGTATGCAAGCATTCTACTGTTGGAGGGACACAGTATTAAAAGAGAAAGGAAGGGAGAAAAATACATAGAGACAGAGAGATAGAGAAAGAGAGACACAGACACAAAAAGAGAGAGACAGAGATGGAGGGACAGACAAAAACAGAGACTAGAAGAGATGCAGAGACAGAGAGAGTCAACAGGCTAGTTTTCAGGAGATGTTCGGGAGAAAAGGTTGAGGAAGATCAAATATTCTCTTTAGTAAAGGTGAACCAATTTCAGGCATGTAAGAAAGGTTTGCAAAGGTATGAAGGTGGAAGATGGAATACCAAGTGTGGGAAACAGACCAGGTTAGCTAGAACATAAAGGTCACAAAATGGAATAAACAAAGTATGTCTGGAAAAGTATTCTGGAGTGATCCCGTGAAGAACTTTGCCATGCCAAGCTGAGGTGTTTACACTTTATCATATAGGGAATAGAGAGCAAAAGAAATTCTTGAGCAGAGCAGTAACACATTCATAACTGATCTTTAGGAATATTATTTGGCTTCTATTTGTAGTATGCAAAAGGTTATACTTGAAATTGGAACATAATTCCATTAATACATGAAAGCTGCAATTAAGGATCTAGAATAGAATTACTCCAAAATGATAATGTGACATTGTTCAGTTATTTTTCAGTCATGCCTTACTCTTTGTGACCCCCTTTGGGGTTATCTTGGCAAAGATACTCAAGTGCTTTGCCATTTCCTTTTCCAGCTCATTTTATAGAAGATTAAAATGTTGAAAATTGAATATAGTTTTTATACCCATCCTCCTACAAAATAAACAGAACCAGAATTCACATAGACAGATCAGAGAAGGCAATCCCTACCTCTCCTACAAGAAGTGAATACCTGAACATAACCAGATCAGAGGATTGGTAGGAAAACTAAACACAGATTTATTTTATCGCAATAACAAGCAATCATGACATGTAGGGAACTTTGCAAAGGAAAAGTTCTCAAAGATTTCCTTTTTTCTGAGGGGATATAAGGGTTTTTTTCCATTAGTTACAGAGTGTTATCAGTTTCAATAGTATGATATAGGAGCAAAGTCAGTTTAACAATTTCAGTTATAATAAGTATGGAGGAAAATTCCGAAGCATCATGATAAGATTACAGGATTCCAAAAAAAGGGTTTGGCAAGAATAAGGATGCTGAGATGTCCATAATTTAGGGACTTACTATCCTGAAGGAAGTCACTAGGTAGAGACAAATCTACTTTCCATCTGGGTTCACTTTGGAGTTTAATTGAAGGGTATTTTGTTCCTATTAATCCTATTAATCCAGGATTTCATAAAACTCCCTTGGATAATAAGACAGTTCCATCAAATTCAGGTGACTCAAATACTTGTTAACCATCTCACTTTAATCCAGATTATTAAATTTGGTATAACAAAACTAAGGCAAAGTCAGTTAAGTGACTTTCCCCAAGTCACACAGCTAATAAGTATCTGAGGCCAAATTTGAACTCAGCTCTTCCTGACTCCTGGCCTGACATTCTATCCACTATGTTACCTAGCTATAAACCCTATAAATAGTTAAGTCCTGGTCATCTGAAGGAAAGCAGTATTTTGAGGCAAGTCAGTAAAATGATATGATACTTTCATTCCTTATATCGTTGTTGTCTCATTTCACCTTCCTACCTACCAATCCACCAAATCTTGCTCCAGTGCCTACAGAGCAAGCTAATGAATTGGGGAGGGACGGTGTTACTATTTTTTTTTTTTTGGTGAGGCAATTGGGGTTAGATGACAGGGTCACACAGCTAGCAAGTGTCAAGTGTCTGAGGCTGGATTTGAACTCAGGTCCTCCTGACTCCAGGGCTAGCGCTTTATCCACTGCACCACCTAGCTGCCCCCAAAAGCTTTTGTAATCTAGCTGGGAACCCAGGTTATAATTTCACTTGATGACATCTTGAAATTTATATGCAGATCACCTAAGTCTTTTCTCTAGCTCCAATGCTTACTTTTTTCCTCCTGCAGAAAAGATCTAGTACATTCTATACTGCCCTGCAACAAATATTCTAAAGAGATCCTAGTATTCCAATGATTGGAGATGAAATAATGCTTTATTCACTGCAGCAGTACACACTGAAGCTAGAGCACAAAGAGGAGTATGCATTATCAGGATTTGTCTTCCCAAATTCATCTTTTATAAGCCAGCATATTTGCCTTAGTCTCTACTCAAAGAAATGTTTCTCAGCTGATCATAAAGGCTTTATTATATGTTTACTATGTGCCAAACACCATTCTAAGCATTGGGGAATAGAAAGAAGGGGGAAAACACTGTCCCTCACCTCAAGGGGCTCATATTCTAATGGATCAGACAGCATGTAAATAACTGGGAATATACAGGATGTATATAGAGTGGAAAGGTCAAGCCAGAGGGAAGATTCTAGCAATGGAGAGCCAGTCTAGGGATACCGGGAAAGGATACCTGAAAAAGAAAGGAAGTAAGCTGAGTTTTAAAGGAAGCCAGAGAAACTAAAAAGTAGAGGTGAGGGGGGAAAGAATTCTAGGCATGGAAGACAGCCAGTGCATTCCTAGAGATAAGAGATTGAATAACATGTATGGGGAACAAGGAAGGAGGCTGGTGTAACTGGCTTGTGGACTGTGTGGGAAGAAAAATACCAGCAGACTAGAAAAGGAAGGAAGTGTTCAAGGTTGTAAATGACTTTTTAAATGCAAGAAAGAAGACTTTGCATTTTATTCTTCAGATAATAGGGAGTCATTGGTGTTTATTGAGTGTGTGTGTGTGTGTGTGTGTTTGTGTGTGTGTGTGTTGACAAAACATAGTCAGACGTGTGCTTTAGGATGGATTAGATGAATTCAGCTAGGGAGACTTGTTAGAAGTTTATCACAATAGCCTAAAAAAGAAGTAATAAGTGCTTGAACTTAAGTGGCTGAATGGAAAGAAACATCTAGAATAAATATTTTGAAGGTAGAAATAATGAGATTTGATGACAAGTTAGATATGTGGGGTGAATGAGTGAGGAGTCAAGTATAACACTGAGGTTGTTTGGAAAATAGCTAAATAAAATCTATTCACTGTTTTGAGTAATACAAGAGCAAGAAAGAATTTTCCATTTCCTAAAAAAAGCACTCAGGTATGTCTTATACTCATTCCATGCTGTAAAGACCAAGGCTTGAATAACTGGCAACTTGAGAAGATGGGAGTTACCCCTTGGGAAAACAGAGTCAAGCCACTATAATTAATATTAGAGTTTCTTATAATCTTATACAGGAGATCTTTGTCGATGACATCCATATTGTCCTCTGTGTGTTAAGACTTTTCTAAGAATATTACTGTGCCCTATGAAACAATAAATATGGAGAACACAGACTCATGGTGAGACTCATGAACTGATAATGTAAAGGGAAGTATACAGCTAGGAAAACAATGAATGCAATGATTACAACCATGTGAATGGAGGTGGAGAAAAAGGAAAAAAATTGTGATGTAATTATCAAGCTTGTCTCCAGAAGAGAAGGGGAAAAACCCCTATCTTTCACTTTTATTTGCAAAGGTTAGAAACTCCGGGTCCCTGGAACATTGCTTATGTCTTCATATTTGTTTGGTGTTTTGCATAGTTTAGTTTTGCTGAAGTGCCTCTCTCTTCCTTTCTCTCTCCATCTCCTCCATCCCTTCCCTATCTCTGTTTCTCTGTCTTTGTGTTTCACATTGTGTCTTTCTGTATTTTTGTGACTGTCTCTTTGTGTGTCTCTGTCTCTCCATCTTTTTCTGCGTGTCTCTGTCTCTTTGTGACAGACATTCTTGATATAAGGGATGGATCTTTGATACAAAGGATGAATCTTGGAGGGATTACTTGGAAATTAAGGTGATATAAAGACAAAAGATAATTTTTTAAAAAGAAGTCTCTTATACAATAGCAATAGAAATCCCTATTAAAAATGCATATTTATCATTGATGGTCATTAGAGTAAATCAAAGTCTTTTTTTGTTGTTTTGTGGAGCAATGAGGGTTAAGCAGCTTGCCCAGGGTCACTCAGCTAGTAAGCATCAAGTGTCTGAGTTCAAATTTGAACTCAGGTCCTCCTGAATCCAGGGCCGCTACTTTATCCACTGCACCACCTAACTGCCCCACAAAGAGTCTTTAGAGTGAGATTCTCTATGTGGCCCCAGAGTACTTAAATTTTTCTAAGCCTTGTTTTTCTCATCTGTAAAATGAGAATTACTATAGCACCAACTTCACAGGATTATTGTGAAATTCAAATTAGATAAGATTGTTAGAGCACTTTGCAATGGCTTAAAGTGCTCTATGAATGTTCATTTTTATTATGGTCATCAAAAGCATTAGTCAAATAACCTACAACTTTTAGGATGATGCTTCTACTCACAGAAATAAATGAACTCATTTTCATCATTGGTTAAAACTAGAAGAGCCTTAGATCTAGACGTGCCAGCAGCACTCTTGACAAAATATAAGGTCCATGAGGCCAGGAACTGTTTGATTTTTGCCTATCTTCAGAGCCTAGTACAATTTTATTTTTACTTAGTCTTGTCTAACTGTTCAGGACCCCATTTGGTGTTTTCTTGACAAGGGTACTGGAGTGGTTTCTCATTTCCTTCTCCAGCTCATTTTATAGATGAGGAAACTGAAACAAAGTTAAGTGACTTGCCCATGGTCACATGTCTGGTAATTGTCTGAAGCCAGATTCAGGAAGCTGAATTTTCATCACTCCAGCCCAGCACTCTATTCACTGTGTCATCCAGATGCGCCCATACATTGCCTAGTACAATGCCTGGCACATAATAGATGCTTAAGAAATGTTTGTTTACAAGGAGAACATTGTACACAGTAACAGCAACATTGCATGATGATCAACCATGATAGACTTAGCTCTTCTCAGAAATACAATGATGCAAGACAATGCCAAAGGACTCAGGATGGAAGATGTTCTCCACATCCAGGCAGCTAGGTGGCACAGTAGATAAAGCACTGGCCCTGGATTCAGGAGGACCCGAGGGACCTGAGTTCAAATCCAGACTCAGACACTTGACACTTACTAGCTGTGTGACACTGGGCAAGACACTTAACTCTCATTGTTCCATCAAAAAAAAATTAATTTAAAAAGAACTCTGGATTCTGAATGCAGATTGAACAATGCTGTTTCTACTTTTGCTTTTGTTTTTTTTAGGTTTTTCCCTTTTTTTCTGATTCTTCGTTTACAACATAACTAATGCAGAAATAGATTTAATGTGATTGAACATATAGAAGCTATATCAGATTGCTTTCTTTCTTTGGGAGGGGGAGGGAAGGAAGGGAGGGAGAAAAATATGGAACTCAAAATCTTATGAAAACAAATGTTGAGAACTATCTTTACATATAACTGGAAAATAAAATACTTTTATAATTTAAAATATTTGTTTAACCATGAACTTTAAGAATGTAAAATACTCTAGGCACTTTCAGAATTTGTGTAATTAAAAAAGAAAACCTCTCCCAAGAAAAATATGAGGAAGGCATAGTTAGATGACAGATTTATTTGAAAAATTACCTAAGGATTCCAATGGGCTATGAGATCAATGTAAGTCAATAGTGAGATACAACAGCTAAGAGAGGAAAACTGATATTGGGCTGCATTAATAAAGTCAGAGTGACCAGTAATAGTAAGGTAAGAATCCCATTATCCTCTTCCTGCATGAGTCCACATCAAGAAAATTATCTTCAGTTTGGGACATGACAACTTAGGAGGGACATAGGTGGGCTAGAGAGAGACCAGAGGAAGACAATGAGGCTGGTAAGAATACTTCAAGTTCAAACTCTATACAGGTCAGCTGAAGGAACTGATGATGTTAATTCTAGAGAAAAGCAAACCTGGGGGAAGGGTAGGATATGATCACCATTTTCAAAGATTCAAAAACATGGCACATAAGAGGGCTTTGACATGTCCTGTTTGGTTCCACAAACCTGAAGCAAAAGTATAGGGAGAAATCGAAGACAGGCAAATTTAAATTTGATTTCAGGAAACACTTGCTAAAAATAGAATTATATAAAATTTGAATGGTCTGTGTCAGGAAATAACATTTTCTCCTTCCTTCTGCCCCTCCTTTTTTGAGCAAAGGCTGGATGATAACTTGTCATGTGTTATAGCAGAGATACTTTTCCTGGTACAAGAGAGATGTGATAGCCTTGGGGGTCCTTCAACTCTGAGATTCTGTGGGCTTCTCTTATATGGAGAGACATTAACTTTGCCAAAGAAGAAATCAGGGGAACAAATAATTCAACATCATTTATGCCTGCCTTTAGAATCCATCACATGGTTTATAATGGGACAAGAAAGAGAATCTCTTTCCTAATTCAGTTTTGTTTAGGCTAACATTAATGTTTCTGTGTTTCCTGAGCACAGCTCTATGGAAAGGGCCAAAAGCATCCATAAAGCATAGAGCACTTCATCTCAAAAGTTTAGCACAGATAACCTCTAAATTAAGGGTCAACTGACTGTATCTACACAAATTTTATCATGGCACATATCAATTTTTTCCAAGCCCAAACTTCCTATCTTTATTTTCCCCACATTAATTTCATTGTATATTTATATGCCTAGTACAAAGTGGAATACTTTATCATTTTTGTTACTGTTTTTTGGTTGTGTCTGATGTTTTGTGACCCCATTTAGGGTTTTCTTGGCAAAGATACTGGAATAGATTGCCATTTTCTTTTCCAGCTCATTTTACTGATAAGGAAACTGAGGCAAATAGAGTTACATGACATGACAGCTAGTAAGTGGATGAGACTCAATTTGAACTCAAGTCCTCCTGACTCCAGGACCTGCCGTCTATCCCCTATATCACCTAGCTACATATAGTAAGTGCTTAATAAATGTTTCTTGAGGGGCAGCTAGGTGGCACAGTGGATAGAACACCCACCCTGGATTCAGGAGGACCTGAGTTCAAATCCATCCTCAAATACTTGACATTTACTAGTTGTGTGACCCTGGGCAAGTCACTTAACCCCAATTGCCTCACCAAAAAAAATATTTCTTGAATTCAATTTGAAGTTGGGCCAGGAACTATTTGCAAATCAGTTATTTCCCTTTGTTTCCACTCCAAAATATTCCAGACATTTTATATTAAATGGGAAACTCCTTCTATCCCACTGTCCAAATGCAGGCTAAAAGTTTTGGAAAAAGTGCTAATTATTTCTTACTACTAAGGTACTGCTTATGAGAAGGGTTTTGAAAACTAAGAGAATTACTACAATAATGCATCAGGGATTCTTCCTTAGATCTCCTCTTCCTTTACTTCTTTAATTATAGCAAAGCTTAAATCTTGCCTGGAACAATAAATCCTCTATTGACCAAAGCAAGTGAAGTTATAATCCAAACAAATGTATTTGAACTAAAACATGCAACAGTTAAGTGGAAATCAATTCACTTTACACAATGGATTTCTGACTCCTGAATTTAGTAAGTATTTGTCAAAGCTATTGGGTAAAATATAGAACCATGTTTTGTTACTGTTGATTATGGAATAGCTAGAAATCACAGAAATTAAGTGGTAAGAATCCTGAACGGAAAGAATACTGAAAACTTCCAGTGAAGATGGATATGTGAAAAGTAAAAGAGGAAGCTACCTCTCCCACAAACACCATAACAAAGGTTTAAAAGGGAACTGGGGGCAGCTAGGTGGCACAGTGGATAGAGCACTGGCCCTGGATTCAGGAGGACCTGAGTTCAAATCCGGCCTCAGACACTTAACACTTACTAGCTGTGTGACCCTGGGCAAGTCACTTAACCCCAATTGCCTCACCAAAAAAAAAAAAAAAAAAAAAGGAAACAGAAGGAACAATGATGAAGAACAGAGAGAAACATCAAGAAGTTCTTCCATCCAGTCCAGGACAGCACAATTACAGTCATAGAATTTATGAGTTGGAAGGGATTGCAATGGCCATTTATTCCAACCAAGACATAAGATAAATCATCAGAAATCCCCACTGTGAAGTTGTTGTTGTTGTTTTGTCCTTCATTCTCAAAGAGGACCATGACATCAGGGTGATGTCATGACCTGCACTGAATTAGATTCAAGTGAGGAAGGGCTATGAAATGTTGCCAACTTCACTCTCTCCTCCAAAGCCATCTGGGTCCAGTTGTAAGATATACATCAGGATGACTGGAAATGGCCCCAGATGTTTTAATGCAATTGGGGTTAAGTGACTTGCCCAAGGTCACACAGCTAGTGAATGTCTGAGGTAAGATTTGGACTTAGACCCTCACAACTTCAGGGCCAGTGATTTATCCATTGTATTGCCTAGCTGCCCCCACATATATGCAGTTATTGACCACTGCTTGAAGAACTCCAATAGGGAAAATCTACTGCATCTTGAAGCATCCCATTCCACTTTTGTGAATGACTCTCATTTTTAGGAGAAGGCAGCTAGGTGGCACAGTGGATAGAGTACCAGGTCTGGAATCAGGAAGACCTGAATTCAAATCCAGCCTCAGACACTTACTAGCTATGTGACACTGAGTAAATCAGTTAACCTTCCTTGTCCTAGTTTCCTCACCTGTAGAATGATCTTTAGAAGGAAATGACATTCCAGTATCTTTGCCAAGAAAACCCCAAAAGGGGCTCACGAAGAGTCAGACATGACTGAAAAATGACTAAACAACAAAAAGAAAAACATTTGTCGGAAGTTTCCACAGACACAATCTTGATTTTGAAACTAATTTTAACTCTATGCAATTTTTATCAACAGATGGTTCTATCCGGAGGGAAAAACAGAATAAGTCCATATTTCCCCTGAGTCTTCCCTTCCCCTGACTGAATAGTCCCTGTTCCTTCAAACAATCTTTATATCACAAAATATCAAAGCCCTTCACTGGTCTGTTTGTTTTCCACTGAGTACTCTCTCATGTATCAATCTCCTTCTTAACCATAATATTCAAAACTGAGCAAAATATTTCAGATGAGTATTATAAGTGGAAGGCAGTAGGATAATGATCACTTTATTAATTAAAGCTGTGCATCTCTTAATGAAACTCATTGTTGTATTAGATTTTTTAGCTGCCACATCACATTATTAAGTCATATTGATTTTACACTTCACCAAAATCATGAAGCCTTTTTTATAACAACTGCTGTTCAATCATGTTTCCTCCATTTTATGTTTGTAAAATTGACTTGTGAACACAAGTACTCAACTACTCAACTTTCCATTGTTCCTTGTCTTAATTTCAGCTCAATGTTCTAATCTGGCAGGGTGCTTTTGAACCTTGACTGTCATCTGAGTTAAGCACCCCTTCCAACTTTGTGTCATTTGCTAATTTGATGAGCACATTGCATTTGCCTTTATCCCAGGCACTGATAACATTGTTAAATAGCACTGAGGCAAGTACATATCCATAGGATATTACAATGGACATCTCCTTTCTTGTTGGCAATGGATTCCATCTAACTAAATCTGTATCCATCTGATTGTACTACTGTCATTGGTCTAGAATTTTTCAGTCTCTGTCTTTTGTCTTAAAAAAATGTAACAATTTCTTTCTTGGAAGCCTCTATAGATACAGGGAAACAAAGTGAGCAATGTGTATACCCTAAGGCTTTCCAACAGGCTTGAAGGCAGAACTATAGTTGGAGCCTGAGGAGGAGATAGGTAGTGGGAATGATGGCCAGCGTGGTATAATTTATTTACTTTTCAAAAACTCATTCATTATTTAGCACAGATACTAAAGTGCTTTAGGAACCTCCCTACTTACCACAACCATCCTGTCTCTTTGTTTGGAGTTTCAACTGTGGTGCTCCTGTTTTAAGAAACACCAAGTTATTTTATGCTTGGATAGTTTGTCTGACCACCCTTAATTCTTTTTTTTTTTTTTTGGTAAGGCAATTGGAGTTAAATGACTTGCCCAGGGTCACACAGCTAGTAAGTGTTAAGTGTCTGAGGCTGGATTTGAACTCAGGTCCTCCTGAATCCAGGGCCAGTACGCTATCCACTGCACCACCTAGCTGCCCCTGACCACCCTTAATTCTTTCAGTTCATAGTTGTTGGGTTTGTTGGTTTGGTTTTTTTCTTCTAATTTTGTCACTACAATGATACTGAAATAAGGTTTGACTTCTAAGGAATCAAAGTCTTTTATCTTATTTGTAGGTTATTAACATTAAGACATCACTAGGTATTTTATGGCATGTGAACTTGCATCTTTAAAGTTTCTTTTCTCCACTGAGTTTGCACTTCAAAGAGCATTACCATGTCTGGTTTCTCAATGGGAATAATTAGAAGTAATTGGTTTTATCAAAAGACCACCTTTTGTGTAATATATCTGGCAGAATAAGTTATCCTTAGACACAAGCTGTTCTTTGATATTTTATGTCATATTTGAGTCCTCCCTTTTATTTTTATCATAGATGAGAAAACCTGATTGATTTGAAATTACTTTCCTTGCTATATAACTTGCTACTTTCAAGTATTTTGGAAGACATTCTCTATCAATCCCAAGCCCTGAAACTTAGCAACTACACTTCTAGATGAGTTAAATTTATTTTTCCACTTTGTTGGAATCCTAAAGGCTCCATGGATATATATTTGGTACTGAAATGCTAATATTTCTTGGCGTCTTTATTTTATGACAAAGTATGTATCATATATGTTTACATGCACACACATGTACTTGGTTATCAAGATTTTATTTCTTCTGGAACAACAATTATTTTCAGATTGCTTCTCTCTATCTTCAAGATGGTGTACTTTGGATTATAATTTTAATGATTCTTTTTGCATTTCTTCATTTTGTGAAGTTTCTGCTATATTTTTAGTTTCCAGTGCTCTATTACAATTTTATCATCTACATACTATTTATTTTCCTTTTTGTCTTTTATAATTCTTCTTGAAGACATCTAATTTCTATCCTATTTCTATGCTACAGTCTATTTTTTCTAGTGCCTTTTCCTTTAATTATTATATTTAGCCTCTCAATGTATGTGTGGATTCCTATGGTAGTTCTATTATAATTTCTGGGGCACCAGTTGTAACAGAAATAATTTTCCCTTACTCTAGAGATTTTTCTCCTTTACAGGCTTTCAGAGGGGGAAGGTATATCAGAAGCCATCTATTTCAATCCTCAGTGGAAAAAAAATCTACAGAACACCAGAAAACACTCATCTAGTTTTTGCTTAAAGACATACAGTGAAGTAGAACCCAGATTGCCTAAAATATCCTATTCTACTTTTGAATGGAACTCTTAGGAAGATATTTTTCCTTTCTTTGAATATAAATTTAATGCTTTACAATGTTTATCCATTGTTCATATTTGTATGCTCTGTGACTAAGAGAAACAAATCAGAATATATTTCTCTTCATCCCATAATATTTGTAGATTTCTTTTCTTGCTTATCAGTCTTCAGTACTTTCAAGGCTTTTATTTTTTGAGGATTTATTTGCTTCTCCTTTCTCTTTTTGTACCTTTATTTATTTTGGTATATTTCTTCTTAGAAGTGATCAAGATAAATAGGTTTGGATGTGACTTCCACATCTTTCCGGAATTCTTTTGAATCAATAAAACAGCTACTGATATATTTCATTTTATATCACCTTCCTTTCTGGATATAGCTTTCCATCAAATTCCACCTTTTTCATGGCAATGAGGATTAAGTGGCTTGCCCAGGGTCACAAAACTAGTACGTGTCATGTGTCTGAGGTCACATTTGAACTCAGGTCCTCCTGAATCCAGGGCCACCTAGCTGCCCCAAATACCATTTCTTAAATGGTATATCGATTGTGATCTACACTAGTGCAAATACCCATATGGATGCATGCTTTTAAAAATTTCATCTATTGGCATAACTAATTCTTCCCAACAAGGTGGAAACACCATTTACCTTTGTCTCTGCCACTACATGAACCTATATATGGGAAATGTTCACACTGTATTACAATGAGCTGCTCTTCTTTACATATTACTCACAGACCAAGATGCATGTTTTAAAGAACTGTGTAGCCAAGAATTTCAATGTAATTTTGAAAATGGAAAAAAATGTCACTTCCCCATCCCATTGTAGCCTTATTTTATTCTGTTAGGGCAATACCAGCTCATGTGAAATTTTATATTGAAGTGGCATAATAAATTCTAGAAACTGGCCAGATGAATCCAATATGTATAATGTTTCCTATAAGAAGTATTGATAATGCCCACTG
This sequence comes from Dromiciops gliroides, assembly GCF_019393635.1. Classification (NCBI taxonomy): domain Eukaryota; kingdom Metazoa; phylum Chordata; class Mammalia; order Microbiotheria; family Microbiotheriidae; genus Dromiciops; species Dromiciops gliroides. The sequence continues at coordinate 736,516,646 of NC_057861.1, forward strand.
TTTGGGTGAAGGGTAGTTTCTAATGACACTTAGATCTATATGCAATGCTCTGTATGCAATACTATATTCAATACTTGCAATATACAAGCCTCCTCCAGGAAGGCTTCCAAGGATTTGAAAAGTGATGACTATCTTTTCTCTACCTCCTTACGCAGCATAAAATTATTAAAGCTCTGCTTGTAATTTACCAACCCGATGATTCTCTTGACTTTGAATCCCTCAAATTTATACATCCTTGAAATATGTTACATGAAGATTTTATTGGCCTTATTTTCTTTAATATGTTTATTATACTCTGAGTAGATTTGGTATGGTAGAGTAGAGAACTAGCCCTGAAGCCTGGAAGATCATGGTTCAAGTATTTCCCTGCCAATCCCACAATCTGGCTTTTGATACCAAAGAAATCTCTTTACCTTCTGGTGTTCTAGGCAACTCTCTAAGACTATCAATGACATAAGGTAGCAGATTGCCCTTTTATAGTGGGTTCACCCACTGGGGAGTTAACTATACCATTGACTTCAGTGGACCAGTATCTATTCTTAATATTACTTCCTAAACATGTATCAGTATCTATCTATCTTTCTTAGGCCAAAATTTCTTGGTAAGCAGAGATAGGGCCACAGAGTTTTAGAGCTGGAAGAGACTTTACATTAAATACAATATTGTTGTTGAAACATTTTTCAGCAATTCAACTAAAATAACTGTAAAGCCAATCTTCAAAAGTAATGTTAGTCACCTGGGCTTAATTGTTCATTCATCAATTATATGACACAGTGGATAGAGCACTGGGCCTGGACTTAGGAAAAGTTGCATTCAAATATAGTCTCAAATACTGGCTGTGACCCTGGGAAAGTCATTTTACCTCTGTCTCCCTCAGTTTCCTCAAAATGGAGATGATAATAATAGTGCCTAACTCCCAGGGTTGTTATGAGTATGAAAACAAGATATTTGCAAAGCACTTGCAAAACTTAAAGGATCATAATCCTAGCTATTGTTGGTGTTGTTCTTGCTAACATCATCATCATCATCATTATTATTATTATTATCATTATCATTATTATTTGACTGTCAAGGAACTAGAAATAATTGATAGTTTTTCCAAGCCCAAACTTCCTATCTTTATTTTCCCCACATTAATTTCATTGTATATTTACTATAAGTCTCAGAGCACAAGAATTTCAAGACTGATAAACAAGCAGTAATTTTAACTTACTATCTCATTTTGCATTACTTCCCAATAAAAATGTTAGATGATCCTCAGATATTTTAAAGCAAATTTGAGGGAGTTCTTCCTTTTTTTTTAGAAATGGAAGTTCTAGGGTCATCCAGGTGGTGCAGTGGATGAAGCACCGATGCTGGATTCAGGAGGACCTGAGTTCAAATCCGGCCTCAAACACTTGACACTTACTAGCTGTGTGACCTTGGGCAAGTCAGTTAACCCTCATTACCCTGCCAAAAAAAAAAAAAAGTGGAAGTTCTAGACGTCATTATATTATAGAATAAGACTGTTTTATCCACATCATAAAAATGTTGAACTGTGTATCCACCTTCTTTTGTTATTTTCTCTAAAACATCAGGATTATAGTAAGACATCTCTTCGTCATCTACACTGGACCCTTTCTGGTAATTTTAGTATTATGAAATTAAATTCAGTCTTAAAAGTAATCAAAGCACCCAACACTATAGGTAAAAAAGTTTCCTCACTATCCATTTCATTTTCATTTTCCTTCATTGCCTTCAATACATTGGAAATTTTTGTCTGAAATACTGTTCTATTAAGGTGAATATGCTTGATTGCAATCATCAATCCACACCACTAAAAGATATTCCATTTCTGTCATTATCACATTTCTTATCCTTGTAGCTATTTGCAAACCACAAAAAGCTGCTACAACTTGGCTTTTTATTTTGTTTCATCTCTATATTTGATAATTTTCTTCTACATAGATTCAGGCACTCTGACAGATCCTACTTTAGAGTCACTATGACCATGTTCATGCTGCATAATTCTGTAATTTTTTTTATTCTGATTTAATAATCTTTCTTCTTTTTTCACTAGCAGAGTTTCCATCTAAAATATCCTTTCCATTGTCCATTTTGCTAAGTGCTCTTTAAAAAAAACAAACAAACAAAAAATCCACATCACTGTCGGTAATATGAAACATGGCAGCCCAGCACATCCACTCTTTAGGACAGGCAAGTATAGACGGACAAGATATAGTAGTGTGTCAAAACCCTCAACTAGCTATTATGCTTCACATTCATTGAATTTTGGTTCACATTAAATGTGATATTACATCATTTATAATTTGCTTTAAATCATACTTTCTTATTTGAACACATATTCCTTATGACTTAATTGTACTGAAACAACAACAACAAAACAACTCTGGAAGGTATTTTGGCAGAAAATATTTAATTACTTTATACTATATAACAAGATAGATTCCAAATAGATATATAACCTACATATGAAAAATTCAAATCATTATAAAAAAATTATAAGAGAATAGAATGAACTATGTCACACCAGTGGCTAGAGAGATAATTCATAATGAAAACAAGAGCTAGAGAAAGGGACATTTTTTGTTTGTTTTTCAGGGCAATGAGAGTTAAGTGACTTGGCCAGGGTCACACAGCTGGTAAGTGTCAAGTGTCTGAGGCCGGATTTGAACTCAGGTCCTCCTGAACCCAGGGCTGGTGCTTTATCCACTGCACCATGTAGCTGCCCCCAAGACATATTTTTAGAGATAATTTACATTATGTATTTAAGAAAAATCTTTTCATAAAAAATTAATGCAGCTAGAAGGTTTTCAAGTGGAAAAATTGTTTCATCAGATATTCATTACAACAGACCTTAGAAAAGCAGCTACTAATGTGTTAGATATCACGTTTCATGCTAAGGATACAAAGACAAATTAAAACAGATTTTCCCACATGGAACATATATTCTACTACATAATAATCATATGCACATTCATAATTAAGTTCTAAATATACAAAAAAATAAAGTAGTTTTAGGTAATATCACTAACAACAGAGGTTATAAGGGAATGCCTCTAATAGGAAGCAGTACTTCTTGAAACAAAGCTAGGGATTTGAAAAAAACCCATATGTCCAAGATATATAAATAATTTAAACAATGACCCAGAGCCATTCTTGATTGTTATATGGTTAAAGGATATGGAAAGCTTTCAGAATTTGAAATATAATCAATGCAAACTGTATCAAATCACAAATAATAAAATGCAAATTAAAATAACCCCAAGATATCTTTTCATACTCATTAAATTAGGGAAGATTATGAATTGCAACTATTCAGTGTCAGAGGGGCTTTGGAAAGACAATAACACTAATTCACTGTTGGTCAAATGAATGAGTAAAACCATTTCAGAAAGCATGGAAGTGAGCCAGAAATTTTGCAAAATTGCCCATTCCATTTGTAACAGCAGTCCTAATATCTGCGCATATAATAAAAGGGGATTGCTCTATTTTCATCAAAGTAATCAAGACAGTACTTTTTTAAATTGCAAAGTCAAACACACATGTATGTGCACATGTACACTCATGCATACAGAAACACACAAAGAACAAACAAGCTACTTGAAGACTAGGCAATGGCTGAATAATGAACAATGAACAGTGACAAATACAAGCAATTCAGAAAAAACATGGGAAGGCTTGTACAAAATGATGTCAAGCAAAGAATCAAGAAACCATGTACTCTAGCCCAGGCCAGACTCAGGATGGTATGGTGGTTCAGGTCTCAGATTGGAAAGAAATCAATCATAGGACAGCTAACAATTAACAAAAGTAGGACTACTTAGCAACAGCAAGGGAAAGATACTCAGCAAGCCTATAACATCACTTCAGATTGACACAGGTCCTGTTCACATCTCTAAATAGAAACACATCTTATTGTCATGTTGTGCTATGTGGGGAATCGCATGGTAATTGGGCACACCTACCAAATCTGTATAGCCGACTCCTCAAGGACCAACTTTTTATGTCCTAGGAAGCAAGGAAAACATTTGAATGCTTTAACCCTTGCCTTAATGATTGAATCAAGTCTCAGAGATAACTTTCTTATCTTTTAGGGGGGAAAAAAGTAGCCTAACCTAGGTGAAAGATTTTGCTCCTACCCCATCTTATATAAATGAATAAAATACTAAAAGATACTGGACCAAATCTGAGTTGGATCAACTCAGATCAAATTTAGGGATCGATATTGATTTCAGATAAATAATATTGGGAATATCCCCTTCTTCTTAGTAGAGAGATGGGGAAAGACGTGTGTGAAATGTCACATGCTGACAAGCAGTCACTGTATCTGTCAATGCCTGGCATATAGTAGATGCATAATGAATGTTTATTAATTGATTAAGTTTTCCTTAATTGCTTTGTGTTTCAATCAGGTGGGTACATTCAGTTTGGAAATTTAATACAGTGTAAATATGAAAATAAATTAATAAAACACTTGAAGAAAAAAAGGCTTATTGCTTTAGAAGCTTCAAGCAGGGCCCATTTGTAGCCGACACTTCCCTACATTCTCACACCATCAGTATGATCTTACTGCAAGGGGCAGAGAAAGTGTCCCACTATGCCCACTCCAACGGATCCATTCTACTCACTAGGGGACAATATTTCACATTCATAAAACTAAGCAGCTTGTAGGCATCTTCTTGTATTTATGGTGACACTGTACTAGTCGCTGCAAGCTAGCATATGCTATTTTGATAAAACTATATTGTATTTCATTACCATCAAGGAGAATCATATGGTAGTTATCTCATCTCAGTCATGGGGAAAGTATTTTTTTAGATTCAGTTCAAATGAATAGGTATTTATTAATCAAATAATCTGTGTCAGCCAAGAGGTAGTATGGTATAGTGGAGAGAGGACCAACCTTAGAGTCAAGAAAACCTGGGTTCAAACATTCCTTCTTTTTTTTCCATCAATGGGGTTACATTTTATTAAAGAAATATATTATGTATGCAGATAAGCAAATTCCAGACAGATATAAGAGAAACTCGATCTACCGTGCTGAGAAGGTAGCAAATTTCTTTTATGTCAACTAGAAGAGGTGGCCCAAACTGTGGCAAATTTCAATGTCCCAACTAGCCTCTTCCTTTAAGGAGATCACATTCTAAGGGGAAAGACAATATGTATGTGGTTGTGTTTTTGTTTTTTTTTTTTTGCTGGGCAATTGGGGTTAAGTGACTTGCTCAGGGTCATACAGCTAGTAAGTGTCTGAGGTCGGATTCGAACTCAGGTACGCCGGAATCCAGGGCCAGTGCTTATCTACTGCACCATCTAGCTGCCCCTGGGAAAGACAATATGAAAATAATTATGTATAAGATATATACAGAGTAATCAATCAACAAGTATTTAAGTGCCTACTATGTTCTAGGAGGGGACAAGTCCAAAGAATGAAATTTAGTCTCAGAGGGGAAAGCACTAGCTGTTGACAAAACTGAGAAAAACCTCTTATAAGAGAGGGTAGGATTTGAGCTAGGGCTTAAAGGAAAGCAGACATTTTAAGAGATAAAATTGAGAACATTTCGGCTATGGGGAACAGCCAGTGCAAAGGCAAGGGATGAGAGGTGGAATTTCCATATGAGGAACATCAAACAGGGCAGTATTACTGGATCATAGTGTGGATGGAGGGGAGGTATTATAGATGGAAATGCAGGAAGGTTGTAAAGAATTATAATTATCAAACAAAGAATATAAGATTTAATCTCAGAGTTAATAGGGAGTTACTAGAGTTTATTGAGTAGGGAAGTAATATAACCAATCTTATGCTGCGGGAAAATTACACTTTGGCAATATGAGAAATAATTATTAATGATCAATTTCTTGGGGGACCCAGGAATCTCCCCTACGTTATTAGTCTTTTCTCCTTTCCCACTCCAAGGTCTAAGTTCTTCTTGGAAGTAAGATTCATCTGGTTCATACCAGACCCAAGCTTACAAAGGGGTCTTGAGTAGAGAAAGATTTTTTTTTTGTCTAGGTAAACTGAAGGACTCTGGCCTGCCAGTCACACACAGATGGAAACAATTTTGGGTGAGAGATCTTACATTCTTTCTCTGATGTCATCTTACCAAGAGTTGAGTGACCTGGTTCATGTATCCCTGAACTTCATTTTCATATGACCCACCTCCAATCATATAAACCAATTACATTTATTTTTTTTTATTTTTAGTAATAAATTAATTTAGAATTTTCCCCAAGTTACATGTAAAAACAAATTTTCACATTGATTTTTTCAAACTTTGTGTTCCGAATTATCTTCCTCCCTCCCTCCCCAACTCTCCCTACATACTCAAGTAATTCAATATAGTTAATAAATGTTCAGTCATTCAAAACATCTCCACATTAGTCAGGTTGTAAAAGAAAAGAGCCTAAAATATTATGTGGCACAGTGTATAAAACACCATCCCTGGATTCAGGAGGACCTGAGTTCAAATCTAGCTGCAGACACTTTACACTTACTAGGTCTGTGACCCTGGGGAAGTCATTAACCCTCATTGCCCCACAAAAAAGGAAACAGACAAAATACCTTTAGAAATAGGAGCTAACAAAAAATATATATTTCAATCTGTATTCAGATACCATCAGTTCTTCTTCTGTTGATGGTATGCATTTTTTATACGTCCTTCAGATAGCATCCTGCTCACCATTCCTTACACAGTTACTATTGCTAACGGTATTACCCTCTATCCTATTCCTTCCCCTTAAAATTTATTCTATTTTCTGTCTTCTTTTACCCTATCCCTCTTACTGCCCCATCCCCCAATCTGCCTTCCCATTCTTTACCTCTCCCCGCTAATCCCCTTGCTCTGCCACATTCCCCCAGAGCAAGATATATTACTATACCCACTTGTGTGTATAGTATTCCCTTTTTCAGACAATTCTGATGAGAGTAGGGATCACTCACTCCCCAACACCTTCCCCATCTTCCCCTCCACTCCATAATATTTTTCTTGTTTCTTTTATGTGAGCTACTTTACCCCAGTCCACCTCTCTCTTTCCATTTCTCCAGTTCATTCTTTTCACACATTAATTTTATTTTAAAGATGTCATCGGTGGAGCCAAGATGGTGGAGGAAAGGCAGTGAGCTCTCAAACTCATGACATTATTGCTCAAAAAAAACATCCAAATAACACCATAGGAAAATGCCTGGAGCAGCAAAACTCACAGAAGAATGTGCTGAAATCACCTTCTAACCAAGAATGGCTTGGAAGGTCAGAAGGAGGGAGCTGCTGTGCTAATACAGGAGTCGAGCCCAACCCCACAGTCACCCTGACACAGATCCAGTCCCAGGAAGGCCTCACCAGAGAAACAGATCCCCAGAGCCTCTGAATCAGCTGAAGCACCAGTGTTGTCTGGAACTAAGCTCACAGTCTGATGAGTGGGCTGAGCCCTGAGCAGGGGGGAGACTACAAGGGTCTATGCTGGTGCTAAGGCAGAACTTGGATTTTACACCCCTGCTGAGAAGAGGAGGTAGGTTCGAGTAGCAGTAGCCCAGGTGGGGGAGGGGCACAGGCTCATCAGAGCTAACAACCACAACACACAAAGCTGGTTGATTAGCAAGTTGGTCTGGGGTCATCTAAGGACCAGGGAACAGGCCAGGTGAGGAAAAAACCTGATTGATTCTCCTTAAATCATACCACCTGGGACTTCTTAAGCTTGGCATACTGCAGCCTGGAAACAGTGCCCCACTTTAAGGAGCTAAAAGTCAAGTAAAAGAAAGGCAAGATGAGCAGACAGAGAAAGGTGAGGACCATAGAAAGTTTCTTCAGTGACAAGGATGATCGAGGTGCACCCTCAGAGGAAGATGTCAATGTTAGGGCCCTTATATCTAACATTCCCAAGAAAAATATGAATTGGTCTCAGGCCTTAGAGGTGCTCAAGAAGGACTTTGAAGATAAAGTTAGATAGGTAGAGGAAAAATGGAAAGAGAAATGAGGGAGATGCAGGAAAGGCATGAGAAAAATGTCAACAGCTTGAAAAGTCAAATTGGCCAAATGGAAAAGGAGTTACAAAAGCTCTCTGATGAAAATAATTGCCTAAGAATGAGGATTGAACAAATGAAAGCCAGTGACTTTATGAGAAACCAAGACACAATAAAGCAAATCAAAATGAATAAAAAATAGAGGACAATATGAAATATCTTCTGGCAAAAACTGCTGACCTAGAAAATAGGTCCAGGAGAGATAATTTGAAAATTATTGGTCTAGCTGAAAACCACCATCAAGGAAAGAGCTTAGACATCATCTTCCAAGATATTCTTAGGGAAAATTGCCCTGAAATTCTAGAAGAAGAAGCTAAAATAGAAATTGAAAGAATCCACCAATCACCTCCAGAAAGAGATCCCAAAAGAAAAACTCCTAGGAATATTATAGCCAAATTCCGGAGCTCTCAGGTCAAGGAGAAAATATGGCAAGCTGCCAGAAAGAAAGAATTCAAGTTCTGTGGAGCCCCAGTCAGGATAGCACAAGCTCTAGCAGCTTCTACATTAAAGGACTAGAGGGCATGGAATATAATATTACAAAGGGCAAAGGAAATGGGATTACAACCAAGAATCAGCTACCCAGCAAAACTCATCATAATCTTTCAGCGGAAAAAATGGGACCTTAATGAAAAAGAAGACTTTCAGATATTTGTGATGAAAAGACCTGAACTAAATGGCAAATTTGACTTTCAAATACAAGATCCTAGAGAACCATTAAAAATTGGGACTGGGGGACATACCTGGGGTCATACAGTGGGTGACTGTCTTGTGTCCAAGGTGGGGTTTTGGCTGGGATCCCCCTGGGTCCAGGGGTGATGCTTTGTCCATTGTGCCACTTAGCTAGGTGATGACATCTTTATGGTTAAATTGAAGGGTGAAGGGAATTCACTGGGGGAAGAGGAAGGGCAGAGGTGAAATCCTACATGAAAGAAACAGGAAAAGGCTTATGGAGTGGGGGAAGAGATGGGAGAGAAGCAGAGCAGTAAATTAATTTTACACTCATTGGAAAAGGCTCAAAGACCTTAAACTCATCAGAGCTGCCTCAAGGAGGGACTAACAGACACACCCAACTGGGTGGAGTAATCTATATAATCTGGGCAGTAAATGAGCCTAACACTCATCAGAATTGGCTCAAAGACCTCAATCTCATTAGAATTGGCTCAAGGAAGGAATAATATACACACCCAATTGGGTGGAGTAATCTCTCTAACCCTGCAGGAAAATAGGAGGGCAAGGAGATAAAGAGAGAGGGTCAAAAGAAGGAAGGGCAGAGTGGGGGAGGGGGCAGACAGAAGCAAATCCTTTTGAAGAGTGATAGGATGAAAGAAAATGGATAATACAATAAATATCATGGGGAAGGGAATAGGATGGAAGGGAAACAGTTAACAATAGTAATCATGAAAAAGAGAAAAGGGGAAAAAAATTGAACAAAAAAATTTATAAAAACTCTTGGTGAATGCTAAGAATTGAAAATCAAGGGAATGTCCATCAATTGAGGAATGATGGAAAAAGCTGTGCTATATGACTGTAGTGGAATGGTCTTGTGCTAAAGGAAATGACAAACAGGATGATACTCGAAAAACCTGAAAAAACTAATGAACATTGATGTATAGTAAAGTGAGCAAAGCTGGGAGGACATTGTGCCTAATGACAGCAGTATTATTCAGTGAGAAATTGTGAATGACTTAACTACTCTCAGCAATGCAAGGATCCAATACAATCCCAAGGGATTAATGAGGAAGCTTACTATGCACCCCTATAGAAAGAACTGATAAAAAGAACACTTGTGGATTGTACATATATAATGTGGTTGCAATCTTGTGGAGGGGAGAGGAGAGGGAGGGAAGGAGAAAAATTTGGAACTCTAAATCTTAAGAAAATTAATGTTGAAAAGTACCCTTCCATGTAACTGGAAAATAAAATAAATGTTTGTTGCTGAAAAAAAAAAAGTCATCATGGATCAGCTAGGTGATCCAGTGGACAAAGTATCAGCCCTTGACCAATGAGGCCCTGAGCCCAAATATGGCCCCAGACATAAGCCACTGCAACCTGCCTGCCCCCCAAAAAGAAGGATAAACAAAAAATAAATGCTTTAGAGATATCATCCTTTCATATTCAATTCACACCTGTGACCTTTGTCTATGTATATTCCTTTCACCTGCCCTAATACTAAGAAAGTTCTTATGAGTTAGAAGTATCATCTTCCCATGTAGGAATGTAAACAGTTTAACCTTTTCATGTCCCTCATGATTCCTTTTTCCTGTTTACCTTTTTGTGCTTCTCTAGGGTCTTGTATTTGAAAGTCAAATTTTCTGTTCAGTTTAGGTCTTTTCATCATGAATGCCTAAAAGTCCTCTTTTTCATTGAAGTCCCATTTTTCTTCCTGAAAGATTATAAAAAGTTTTGCTGGGTAGGTGATTCTTGGTTGTAATCCCAGTTCCTTTGCCCTAAAGAACATCATATTCAAAGCCCTCTTATCCTTTAATGTAGAAGCTGCTAGATCTTTTGTTATCCTGACTATAGCTCCACAATACTTAATTTTTTTCTTTCTAGCTGCTTGCAATACTTTCTCCTTGACCTGGGACCTCTGGAATTTGGCTATAATATTCCTGGAAGTTTTCATTTTGGGATCTCTTTCAGGAGGTGATTGGTGGATTCTTTCAATTTCTATTTTACTTTCTGCTTCTAGAATATCAGAGCAATTTTCTCTGACAATTTCTTGGAAGATGATATCTAAGCTCTTTTTTTGATCATGGTTTTCAGGTAGACCAATAATTTTCAAACTATTTCTTCCGGATCTATTTTCCAGTAAGCTGTTTTTCCAAAGAGATATTTCACATTGCCCTCTATTTGTTTATTCATTTGGATTTGCTTTGTTGTGTGTCTTGATTTTTCATAAAGTCATTAGCTTCTATTTGCTAAATCCTAATTTTTAACCAATTATATTCTTCAGAGAGCTTTTGTACCTCCTTTTCCATTTGGCCAATTTGGCTTTTCAAACTGTTGTATTTTTTCATGATCCTCCTGCATTACTCTCATTTCTCTTTCCATTTTTTTATCTACTTCTCTTACTTTATCTTCAAAGTCCTTTGTGAAGCACTTCTATGGCCTGAGACCAATTCACAAATTTTTGGAAACTTTGGATGTAGGATCTTTGACTTTCTTATCTTCTTCTGAGGGTGTATTTTGATCTACCTTGTCACCAAAGAAATTTTCGATGGTCCACATCTTTTTTCTGTCTACTCATTATCCTAGCCTATTTCTTGGCTTTTAACTCCTCTTAAAGTGGGGCACTGCTTCCAAGGCATACTGTTCCAAGTTTCATGGGGTACTAGATGGTACAATTTAAGGAGAGGCTCATTCTCAGATCACTTGGCCTATGTAACCAATTACATTTCTCTGTTATTAACCTATTTGATTGGATTGCTATGTGATGGACCCCATACAGTTGGAAGTGTATATGATGTATTAGATGTCTTTTGTCTGAGAGATAACCCACGAACCTATTAATAAAATGATTAAATTTCCCAAAAATTATGTCTTTCCAATTTTTAATCATCACAGCAACAAGTCAAATCCTTTCCCTTATATATGCAAGTTTAGCATCCATGAATAGATTACTTAACTACTCCATATTATAAGCAACTGACTAAGACTTCCAGTTAATCCAGTTATCAGTCTAAGGCAAATGTCTTCACACTATGGATTCTCCAGACTGATGAAATAACAGGTCCAGCCCAAAGAAGAAAAAAGGAAAACAAAGGTACAACATACTGTGTTATGTGCTAGGGATATAAAGACAAAAATGAAAGCAGTCCCTGTTGAGGAGAATGGGAATACATGTAAATAGAATAAAAATTAATACATGGAGAGAAAGAGACAGAGGGACAGAGTGAGACAGAGTCAGAGAGCGACAAAGATAGAGAATGACACAGAGACAGAAACATAGAGAGAGACAGATAAAAGAGAGACAGAAAGAAAAGTGTGTTAGGGGAGACAGACAAAGAAAGGAAGAGAGAAACAAAGACAGATAGAGCAGGAAGAGAGACAGAGGTCAAGAGAGATGAAGATTGAGAAAAAGAAACAGAGAGACAAAAGGGAGAAGTGAAAGAGATAAAGGAGAGGGAGAGAAAAAGAAGAGAAGGTGCAACTGGGGCAACAAAACTCCTTATGTAAGAGGTAGCACATAAGCTATTCCTTTAAAGAAGATATGGATTCCATAGGGCAGATGTAAGGAAAAGGTGAATTCCAACTGTGGGATACCACCTGTACAAAGACATGGAAGTTGATATTTAGAAAAACAAAAATGCCTCAAGATAAATAGATGCTATAGTGACCTAAGAAATCATTTCTTCACAGAAGTTTAAATTCCCCATCCTGAGGAGGAGTTTATTTTCATATTTTCAATAATGCTTATGCCCATAGTTGGCTATACCTTCTGTGCCAGTAGGTAAAACCCAATTTTATTGATTCTAAGGGATTCTCCTTCTATTATAATGTAACTACATCATGTCCCCTATTTTTCTTAATAATATTTTATTTTTAATTACATGTAAAATAGTTTTCAACATTGATTTCTGTAAAATTTTGAGTTCCAAATTTTTTTCCCTTCCTTCTTTCCCTCCTTCCCAAGACAGCAATAAATCTGATGTAGGTTACATATGTATAATCATGTTAAACATATAAACATATTTCCACATTAGTCATGTTGTGAAAGAAGAATCAAGACAAAAGGTAAAAACCACAAGAAAGAAAAAAACAAACATACAAAAAACAACAAGAAAAGTGAAAATAGTATGCTTCAATCTGCATTCAGATTCTCCATTTCTTTTTCAGAATGTGGAAAGTTTTTTCCATCATGAGCCTTTTGTAATTGTCTTTGATCCTTGTATTGCTAAGAAGAGCAAAGTCTATCATAGTTGATCATCACACAACATTGCTTTTACTGTTTACAATCTCCTGGTTTTTCTCACTTCATTCAGCATCAGTTCATGTAAGTCTTTCTAGGTTTCTCTGAAATCAGCCTACTCATCATTTCTTATAGCACAATAGTATTCCATTACATGCATATACCTGTTCAGCCATACCCCAATTGATAAGCATCCCCTCAATTTCCAATTCCTTGCCACCACAAAAAGAGCTGCTATAAATATCTTTGTTCACATGGGTTCTTTCCCCATTTTTATGATTCTTTTGTATATAGACCGAGTAGGGGTATTGTGTCAAAAGCTTTGCTCTCCAGAATGGTTGGATCAGTTCACAACTCCACCAACAATTCATTAGTGTTCCAATTTTCCCATACGTCCAATATTTATTATATCCTTTTTTGTCATATTATTCAATCTGATAGTTGTGAAGTGGTATCTCAGAGTCATTTTAATTTGCATTTTTCTAATCAATAGTGATTGAGAACATTTTTTCTTATGACTTTAGCTGTAATTTCTTTATCTGAAAACTGCGTGTTCATATCCTTTGACAATTTCTCAATTGGGGAATGACTTGTATTCCTATAAATTTGATTCAGTTCTCTATATATTTGAGAAATCAAGCATTTCTCAGAAACAATGGCTGTAAAAATTGGTTCTATTTTCTGCTTTCCTTCTAATCTTGCTTTCATTGGTTTTATATTTTTTAAGGAAATGTTTTTTCCCAGTCAATTTTTGTCCTGTTCCCAAACTATTGACTCTCTCTTGCGTGACTCTCATTTATTTTTCCATTTTTCTACCTTTCTTATTTGATTTCTAAAATCTTTTTTGACTACTTCCAAAAAGGATTTTTTACTCTTGAGACCAATTCATCTTCCCCTTTGAGGCTTTGCATGTAGGTATTCTAAGAGTATTGTCCACTTCTGAGTTTGTGTTTTGGTCTTCTCTGTAGCCATCACATCTTTCCAGGGTGTGGGTTCTTTTCCATTTATTACTTATGTTTTTTGCTGATTTCATGACTTTTAAAGTTGGTCTTCCCTGTATCTACAGCAGTTTTCTATGGTGAGGTTCTTTTCCATTTATTACTCATATTTTAGCCAATTTCATGACTTTTAAAGTTGATCTCTGCTCCTATGGGACAGGGAGCATTGTCACAAGCTTCTTGTGCTGAGGGCCAGGGATCTCATCACTGGCTTTCTGCTTTGAGTCCTCACAGGCTTTCCTTGCTTACTAAGCTTGGGTGGCCAGGCCTAGTCATGCCTGATGTGTAGGAGATACCCAAGCTGTCTGTTTCTGTTCTGTCTTGGGGTGGAAGGCCTCACAACTGGACTGCTGTGCCACTAGCCAGGATCAAGAGGCCTCAGCTTCTGGTCTGTGCTGTGATTAAGAGCCTCCCACTGACTTGCCCAGACACCCTCTGTGCTGTGTTGTGCTCCCCTTTTTCTCAAATGAGGGGGGAGGAAGGGGAAGAAAAATTAAATTAAATACAATTCAATTTAATCACCAGTCTTGATCAAAAAGACAGATAACACAATTCATCTTCTGTATAAATGTGGGGGATTATGGGTGTGTGATACTGCATATACTGTCAGACTTGACTGTTATGCTGTCTAGATTTGCCAAATTCTTCTCAAACAGCTTACTTGAGAGGGAAAGCACTAGGAGCTGAAAACATCAAAAAAAGATGTCACACAGAAGATAAAACTTGAACTAAACTTTGAAAGAAAGTAGGGATTCTCAAAAGTGGAGGTGAGGAAGGAGTGCAAGTACACTCCAAGCTCATTAAGAATTTGATCTACTAGTTTATAATTAAATTAATAAATAAATTATTAAACTATTAGAGAAGTAAATGAATGAATGAATGACAATATTAATTAATAGAGTAAATGGATAGATAAATAGGTAAATAAATGAATGGAGTGAATGAATAGATGAATAAAATAATTATATGATCTCAGCTAGATGAAGGGATTTACCTAAGGGCAGTAAGCAGCCAACTCAAAACTTGAGCCCCAGTGTTCAGACATTGAATGCAAGGATCTTTCCACTATGCCATGCATACACAGGAAAGGTTTGTCTCAAGGATACCACAGAAATAGTAGTATTAGCCAATCAAATTAAAAGTGCCTCAGTATAATAAATGCTTGCCTCTCTATACTCCCATTTTCTCTTCAAAAATAAAAATCCTGTTATGTTGATTATTCCTTTTGTTCTTGCTTCTTCTGGGAAAAACCCTAAGAATGACAGTTTACTGGAAGAGTTACTGTTGTTTCATCTACTTGCTTCATTTCTCAGTCATGTTTACTTGGCTTCATCTCTGAATTGTTGCAACAGAAAGAAAATCATAATTTTAAGGTATTCTTTCACTCTTTCCATTGTATATATCTTGGGGAGAGGAAAAAAATAGGTTTAACTACACTCCAAATTCTCCTATTGACAAGATGAGAGTTAAAACTTCAGTGCTAAAACTGGTGAAGTCCATGTGCTTGCTCTGGCCCAAATGAACCTAACTTGGATTCTTTTCCTTGTGTGACAACCTACTCTAAAGCAAAATAGGAACGATAACTTGTTCCATTCAATTGAGGGATGATTTTCCATGTTGGAGGTTTTCTCCATTTTTGGATGATTAGCAAAGTTCTCCTTAATGAAAAAAGGACTTTGTCCACCAACTTCTGCTTCGTTCCCTTTAATTTTCACTGTTAATAGAAAGTATTTTATTTTATTGGTTTATTGGTTCTTTGGTTTATTGAATTGAAAGTAGCTCCTTTCCTCACCTTCTGTTTTTTCCTCTCTAGTCCATTCCACAAACTGCTTCCTGATTACATTTCAGAAAGCATATATCTAACCGTTTTAATATATTCTTCTTTTATTTTTTTGTTATTGTTTTGTGGGTTAATGAGGACTAAGTGACTTGCCCAGGATCACACAGCTAGTAAGTGTCAAGTGCCTGAGGCTGGATTTGAACTCCGGTTCTCCTGAATCCAAAGCTGGTACTTTATCCACTGTGCAACCAAGCTGCCCCCCCCCACACACACACACACTTTAATATAGTCTTGAAAATTTTTCAGTGACTCTCTGTTGCCCACCAAATAAATTCCAAACTACCAGACTGGGCATTCAAATTCCAGACCTGACTTTCCAATCTTATAATCCATCACTTCCATTTAAATATGTCATACTCCATCCAAACGAGAACATTTGGTATTCCCCAAACATATTTTGTTCTACCGCTATGCCATTTTTTTGCTCATGCTATTCCCTTTGGATAGAATCTGTTCTTGTTGTTACTATTGTTCTTCCTGTTTCTTTCCTTCCTTCTTTTCTTTTTTCTTTCTTTCCTTCCTTCCCTCCTTCCTTCTGCCCTTCCTTCCTCCCTTCCTTCCTTCCTTTCCTCTTTCTTTCTTCCTTCTTGTTCTTCTGGTTCTTCTTCCTCTCTATTTTTTCATCAGAATCCCACCCACTTCAAAATCCATGCCAAATGCCACCTCCTTTATAAAGCCTCATTTGAACCATGCTTGGGGTTTATTGGCTAGAACACTGGCCCTGGAGTCAGGAAGACCTGAGTTCAAATATGGCCTCAGACACTTAGTAGCTGTGTGACCCCAGGCAAGTCACATAACCCTGTTTGCTTCAGTCCCTCATGTGGAAAATGAGCTGTAGAAGGAAATGGCAAACCCCTCCTCTATCTTTGCCAGAAAACAGCAAATGGGGTCACAAAGTTGGATATGCCTGAAATGTCTCAACAACAACAGTACCAAGTGATCTCTTCTTCTGTATTTAAAACATATTTTGCTTATACTTCTTCAGCACAACTCTCATGTACACTGGTATGATGTGGGTATTTGTGCGCATGCATACACACACAATCTCATGTGTTCGTACTTATAAAATATTTTAGTGCTGAGAGATTTCTCTTTACACAGATTAGATATTCAATGACAATCTGTTATTGTTACTAGTCTGGGTTATAGTCATGGAAATGGAAATTAGTCATTAATATTATTAGTCATTAACACTGTAGCATGAATTAGCTTAACAAAATTATCAGAGAGTAGAGTCCTGGGCAACATGTAGCCAACTTATTACATTTGCATGGGTAGATGGAAAAAAGTCCAGAATGCAGTGTATTGCTTTAGAAGGACTCTATAGTATGATACCTAGATTGCTAGAGGGCCATTGATTTCCCAAGAAAGTGGGGAAGAAGGGCACACAACGGGGTGGAATGATGGTGAAGACCACTTTTTTCTTCTTTATGACCATACCTCAGTCAAATATTTTAAGAGCAGCCATACTGATGGTGAGAGAAATAAGAAGATCATAATGGAAACATAATATATCTTTATCAATACGAGGTCAGGCATCTTCAGATAAAATGTACTTTAAGGTGAAAATATAATTTCTTCTTAATGGGCCAGGGGGGAAGACATTTATGTAAGTTTTTCTAGCCAAAATGCTGCAGACTGCAGAGATTATCACATTTTTAATATACAAAATTAAGGTGACATACCATTTTTCAAGTCATAAATCCCTGCTTGTTCAATACTTCACCAATTCAATAGCCATTACTAAAAAGTTCCTTCTGCACTGCAAGGGGAAAATCTTCAATTATTTAAAATGTATTTATGGGGCAGTTAGGTAGTGCAGTGGATAGAGCACCAGCCCTGGAGTCAGGAGTACCTGAGTTCTAATCCAGCCTCAGACACTTAATACTTACTATCTGTGTGACCCTGGGCAAGTCACTTAACCCCAATTGCCAAAAAAAAAAAAAGAAAGAAAAAAGAAAAAATGTATTTATAAGGCTTCTTTTGTCACCAGATATGAAGCTTCCCCACAATAGTAAAGCCTCTTTTTAAAACTCTTTGATTATGTACAATTTACTCTTTGTACTTGATGACAGAAGTTCTCTCTAGAACTTCAACTTGTACATAATTTAATTTATGAGTTAGATGTATTCATTCATGTATTTGATTATATATTAATACTGTAATTTAACAAGCATTTATTCAGAACCTTTTATATGCCTACATTCTGAGGGTACAAAGACAAAATGAAAAAATCATTGCCCTGAAAGAGTCTAGATACCTATTGCAGGAAACAGCATATCCACAAATGAATACTTTTTAAAATTACAAATAAATACAAATAATTTCAGAAGGGTGGGGTTCAAGGCACCAATGTGTTCTTCAGCTTTTTCATCTGTAAAATAAGAAGAAGGATGGGGAGAGAATCATAGGAATCTAAATGTTTCTTCTAGCTCTAGTAGGCTTATTATCCCCAATTTAGAGATGAAGAAACAGGCTCAGACAAGAAAAAGTGACACGGAACATTAGATTGTAAGCTCCTTGAGGGAAGGACTATATTTTGTCACTTTTTGTAAGCCCAGCACTTAGCACAGTGCCTGCCTCATGGTAGGTGTTTGATAAATGTTTCTTGACTGACTGATGTAGCTTGTGCTAGAGCTGGGTCAGTCCAGGTGTTCCAACTCCAAGTCCAGGACTTGCTCCAAGACTCCAGACTTTATCCATTTCAGAATGGCTAAACAAGGTTAGGGCAGAATATAGAACTGGAACCGGGGTTGTTTAGAAAGCATTAGTCTAAATGAGTACCATTAGTATCATGCTTTAACCAGCTGAGTTAAGTATTCCAAAAATAGTTTTGCTTATAATTAATTTCAATTCAACAAGAAATAAGCACTTATAGTATGTCAGATACCTAGTGAGACCCTTGAAGATAGAAAGTCATCACTTCAATTCCATAAGCAATTATTAAGCACTTAATGTATGTCAAACTGGGGATTCAAAGCAAAGCAAAAAAAAAAAAAAAGACAGTCCTTGCCTTCAAGAAGCTTACATTTTAATGGGGAAAGACTAAACATAAAACTAAAAGCAAAAAAAGAGAGAGAGAAAGAGAGAAAGGTAATGTCCCCGTATGGGCTCATGGTGAAAAAATAAGCCTATTGAATCAGGAGCAGAACCCTAAGAATAGTGAAGGCCTGAACATGGCTGGTCTATGTATTTTCCTTTAAAAGATTTCTGGAATAAATGACCAATCACAAGAAAGGCTTCAAGGGTGAAGTGATCTTCCAGGGTAAGAAGGCAGCTAGGATGGAAAGAGCTAAAATAAACAGGCCCTATCCACAAAGCTCTTACAGTCCATTGGGTTGGGAAGGGCATAAAGTATATGCAAATAAAAGTAGATACAAAAGTATAGAGAAAGTAATGTAAATATCAAGAGGGTGTGAGTCCTAATAACAGAAAAGGTGAAGCATAATAAGTAGTATCTGTGGTGGTGCAGTGGATAGAGTGTTAGACCTGGAGTCAGAAAGGCTTATCTTCACAAGTGCAAATCCTGCCTCAATCAATTACTAGCTATGTGACCCTGGGCAAGTCACCTAATTTTGTTTGTCTAAGTTTCCTCATCTGTAAAATGAGCTAGAGAAAGAAATGTCAAACCATTCTTGTATCTTTGCCAAGAAGAGCCCCAGTGGGGTCATAAAGAATCAGACAAAACTGAAAAAATGAGTGAACAACAACAACAAAGAAAGTGGCGGGGGGGGGGGGGGGGGGGCATGAATTCCAGACAGGGAGTCATTTGTCCATAGATAAGAGTAGTGGAAGATAGAATTTCATGCCCAAGCAAGTCATTTAAACTATAATGGAGAGCACAATAAAGTAAGCATCATGGTACAATAGAAAGAGCAAGAGGACCTGAGTTGAAATCCCCCTTTTTATGCTTACTAGCTGTGTGGTGTTAGGCAAGTCACCGAATCTCTATGCTTCTTGATTTCCTCACCTTTAAAATGAAGGGGTTGGATTAGAGAGCCAATGAAGTATATTCTATATCTAGATCTACAAAAATATTATATAAAACTAGAAAGTTATATGAGAGTCAAATTGTCAGATTATAGACAGGAGAATGGCGTATGCATCAACTAACTCTGGGACCTGGAGAATGTCACTTCCATTCTCTGAACCTCAGTTTTCTAATATGTAAAATTAGGAATAAATTGGATGGTAGATGATCCAAGGCATGTTCTTGTTCTAATAGTCTTTGATTCCTTGGCCCTTTTCATATTATAAGGAAAGCACTAGATATCTTTCCTTCCATCCCATAATTCCAAAATTCTAAATTGAGTAGGGCATCTATAAAAATAAAAAAGATAAATTTAAGTGGAACTAAATATAGAAATTGAGTCTTCTGAGAATCTATTGTACTAGTACTTTACATGACTCAACTAATTCCCATAGGATGGCAGCCAGTCTAATTTTACATCTAGAGACTTTATAGCTGTAAAGCTGATTTCCTAATTAGGAAGAATACTTGCCTATCATCCAGCACACTTGGGAGTAATCAAAAAGAAGGTCTTTGCCATTTTTTAATCAAGGTATTTTTCTTTTCCCATTTTGTGGTTAGCCCCATACAGCTCTAAGAAAAGCCTGCAGTCACCATTAACACAGCAGTGCTCACCGAGGTCCAGTAGAAACTGTCTAAGAATGTTGATGTGCAAAATGGTAAGTATTATAGACGAACCCTCACAATTACCCATCAGTCACTGCTGACCAAATCTCCCGGGCAAGGTGAAATGATAGAATTACATTTAATTACTATTTGTTATTCTTTCACATCAGTGAAAATAATTATAAATAATGTAGGTGAGCAATCCAGCACATGGGATTTACAGAAAAATACATGATTCAGATATTAAATGTCAGCAATTCCAGAAAGCTTCATGATTATTAAAGCCATACACTGGGAACTTAAAGTTTGCCCTAAAATGTCCTTGAAAATAATACTCCCCTTGTTCTGTAGAATTTATTTTTCCATGCCTTTCACCTCATCCTCACTTAAGAGATAATTGGTGTGCCACATAAAATTGCAACTCCACTTCAGTTTGTGTTAAATAATAACAGCTACCATTTACATAGTGCTTCAAGGTTTTCAAAGTGTGTTATACATATTCTATTATTTGATTTATCAACAACCTCATGGGTAGGCACTTTTAACCCAAATTCACAGAAAAAGAAACTGAGGCTTTATTCCTACTGCTGACAACAGCCTTCACCCTTAGTCTAAGAATCATACATTTAAAGCTAGAGAGGACCATAGACCTAGCTTATCTCATTGAATCCCCTTGTTTTTAAATTTAGGAAAGGCCTAGAGGGGTCAGGTGATTGGCCTAAGGTCACAAGTAATAAGTAATAGAACTGAGACTCACAAGTAATTATCTGGTGCATTGGTCAGTCTTTGAATGAGTTGGGACTGGACTTTTGATGTCATTGGTACAGTAAATTACAGTTGAGAAAACTCCCTCTCAACATAGATCAGCAAATGTTGTTTAACTTGTAGTCTCAGAGAATTGTGTTGCATTTTCTCTCATAAACCTCATAAGAGCAAGGAACATGTCTTACTTTATGATTGTAGGTTTAGAGCTCTCAGGAACAGGAACAGTCATCTAGGCAAAACTTCATTTTACATATAAGGAACCTGTGGCCCAGAAAGTTTGAGGGACATTCAAGCAGTAAGTGGCAGATTCTGGATATGAAATCAAGTCTTCCATTTCCAACTCTAACATTCTGTCCCATTTAGGTGAGCAATTAATTGTGGGAAATACACAGAAAATAACCATGTTTGAGATGATGAATGCCATCAACTCTAAGAGTCTTGAAGTCATACAGTGGGAAGATAAGGTTTATCCTCAAATGTAAACTATAGCTCACACAGACCCTGGCATAGTGATTTGACTACAGTAGACACTCCACAAATCTTTCTGAATAAAATGGAATTGATCCTCTTCACCTGAATCTTCAAAATTGAGGTCCCTTTGCCATGTAAGATGTATACAAGATTCTAGTTTGGCTATGGGTTAAGCTGGAGAGCTTCAGAGGCCCCTTTCCACTCATTCTACCATCCAACAATTCCACAATTCTGAGAATTGGAATGGGAAGAGGTTTGGAGGTGCCATGACAGAACAGGCAGTCCTTCCTTTCTCCTCATGTTATTGCTGATACTGAAAAGTTCTGCTTTCAAAATTGAAAAAACATGATTCTGCTAAATAATTACTGTACTCTTTGGAAAGGTCAAGTCATCATCTGATGGAGCAGGGAATAAGCTGTCCTCCCCATAGGTCCTTCATCCCCCCAAGTAATGACATCATTAGTAAGTGTACTGAGCACAGGAATTGTCTTTCTTTGTGCATATATACATGCAGAGTTTAGTACAGTGTTTGGAACCTAGTAAACCCCTAAGTAATGTTTTGCTTTTCTTTCACTCATACATTCAACGACTCATCAATTATTCACTTGTCTTATGCTGACCTTGGCATTGTTTTATTGTATGTTTCCAATAAGTAAAAGTACCCAGCAGCTCTTAGGACATGATAATATTCTTCTCCATTCTTTGAAAAGGTGTCGTGTACTAGAGGGGTACTATTGAGTGAGCCTTGCCCCATAGGTCAGAATTAGAAGCAGTGTGTAGAGTTTGCAAAAAGCACTACTTCCCATTCTAATGCTCTTGCAATAGGTCTCACTGCTACTTCATAATCTCTTTTACTGCATAACTGTCCAGATCCCACCGACTCACCATGAGTATCTCTATCTCTCAAGTCCAGGACCCTCTTGTCTTTTGTCTTCCTTGGTGGCCTCAATAGCTCTGATTAGATCAATTATTATATTTAGTCTCTCTCCTTAGTGGCTTCCACCAATTGGATATTTGGAACTAGCTTTCTAGGCATCTCCAACTCAATAAGTCTAGAATAGAATTCATTATCTTCTCACCCTGCCAAACTCACTCCTATTATGAACTTCCTTATTTCTGTTGAGGCTACCACCATCCTCCCAGTCATCCAGATTCACAATCTTGGAGTCATCCTGGACTCTTTATTATTTTTTTACCTTTAATCAGTTACCAAATCTTTTCAGTTCTACCTGTATAATATATCAAATCCTTCTCTTTCACTGTGTTCTGATAGATGGTTTGAGTTTTGATGACTTCGAGTATAAATAACCATTGTTTCTGTTCTGGCCAGAAACTCTGAGGACTTTCCCCTCCCTTATTGATAATTTGGTGAAGACAAAGTAGGCCTTTTTACTTCAACTCTAACCTAGCCTTTAACTACGGAATGGGTGTTGCCTCAGACTAACTGAGACCTGGGAAAGACCTTAGCTTAAAAAGTCCAAGGGGTCCGACTGCATTCAGGGTCATCACCAGTGGTTCTGACCTATGTCTTGCCACTGGACTCTGATAACTATGCAGGAGCGAGTGAGGCTGATGATTTTGCATAGCTCTGTCCCACTTAAATCCAACTCACTTGCAAGTCAAGATATCACCCTACTGATGTCATTGGTCCTCTTTGAGAAGGAAGGGTAAACAACAATACGATGGCCATCATTCTATTTCACCTGAACCACTATGACAGTCTCCTATTTGTTCTCACTGTTTCAAGTCTTTTCTCTCCAGTCTTCTCTGGTCCATCCTCCATAAAGCCACCAAAGTATTATTCTAAAAGCACAGGCATCACTACAGCACCCTGATACTCCATGAACTCCAGTGATAGCTTAAAACTTCTGAGATCAGAGAGAGTTTTGGCAAATGCTCTGTTTGCCATTTAAAGGTCTTTACAATTTGGCTTTATCCTACTTTTCCATCCATACAATATGTTACTGCTTTTCATATATTCTATCATCCAACCACACTGGCCTTCTCTGTGTTCCTCACACATGACATTCCATCTCTCTTCGTTCAGTCTGAATTCACTCTGACTTCAATCACCCCTATTAGAATCCTTTGTTTCCTTCCAAATTTAGCTCAAGTGCTTCTTCTTGGATGAGAACATGTTTGCATCGTCATCTCTGTCTCCTCATTCTCACTCACTTTCCCATATCCAATATGTTGCCAAGTCTTACCCTTTCTACCTTCACAATATTTTTCATATGTATCCCCTTCTCTCCACTCATATACTCACCACCTTTCTTCAGGCCCTCATGATTGAACTATTGCAATAACAGGCTGATAGAATCCCCTGCCTTAAGTATCTCCTCACTCCTTCCTTGCCTCCAGGTAGCTGGCTAAGTAATCTTCTAGAATAATTGGACTTATCTATGTCCCACTCCTACTCAATAAGCTAATAACTCGATTACTTCCGGGATCAAATGTGGAGTCCCCTGTTTGACTTTTTAAAGCCCTTTACCATGTAGCCCTTTCTTATCCTTCTAATCTTCTTAAATTATATTCCTTTCCACACACTGTATGAGCCAGAGGCCTTCTTTCTCTACCTTATATGTAACATGGCATTTTGTGACTCCATTAGCCCTCCCTAAAACCTAAAATGCTTTCTGTCCTTTACCTTCTGACTTCTTTCAAAACTCTATTCATATCACAGGTTCTACACTAGTCCTTTCCTATTTCCCTTACCCCTCCCTATCCCTACCCCCACCTCCACTAATAATACTTTTCTTCTGAGGTTATTTCCCATTTGTCTTGTATATATCGTATATGTACATATTCCCTTGTTCTTTCTACCATTAGAATGTGAGTTCCTTGAAGGCATGGAATATATGTTTGCCCTTCTTTTATGTCCAGCACTTAGCCTTACTGAGTGATTGTTGACTTGTCTCACCTCCACCCCCTATAAATTACTTATTTTACACACACACACACACACACACACACATTCATGCACATTCACACACACATATATATATGCAGACACACACAGATTGCACTTCTACATATTCTGTGCCTTGATGGAATATGTTTCTTGAAGGCAAGAACTGTTTAATTTATTTTTCTTTTTATAACCTCATTGTTTAGTACACTACCTGGCACATAGTAAACCTTTTGCGATATGGATTATGATTGGACCTGTGATTTCACTGAAACATAGAACTCCCAGATAAGGAAATTCCCTTTACCAATGAATGTTGGCCTTTTTCTATAAATAATAGTATTAAAGAGTTGCCTAAAGTGCTGATAGGTTAACTTACTTGCCCATAGCCACACAGGCAGTATATATCAGAGATAAAAAGAATTTATGTCTTCCTGGTTCCAAGGCCAACTTTCTAATCAGTATGTCATAATGTTGAGTTGTTGTTCCTTGTCCTTCAATCACAAAGAGGACCATGACCTTAGGGAGGTAATGTCATAGCTACTCAGTAAATATCAATTGATTGATTGATAGGTCCAAGTCTACAAATTACCCTAAAGAAAAAAAAAAAACATGTGAAGTTGATATTAAGTGATAAGTTTAGGGATTCCATAAATCATATTAGTGTGTGCCATGAAGACTTCACCAAAGAAATCTCAAAAGTTTCCCTATAAAAAAGGAATCACACATTGGCAGGTTTCTATAACAAAGAGTAACCCCATGATTGAAATTTGTCTCTGCCTTCTTATTATTTGTTGCTTTGGGAAAAGAAAGAGAATGTGTGCATTTTAGGGTTGAATAATATATCTCCTATACAAGTGATATTTGAGTGTCTCTGAATACCTCTGAGGTATTGTCTACATAGTCTGAGCACAGCTTATCACTCGACATTGATCCAGTGAGCTTGAAACAGTTCACAAGGTCAATTTGAAAAATCCAACTAAAAAATTTCCAACTTGGCCTGTGGCATATAATCTGTTTTTTTATACAGTCCTAAATTTCCCCAGTCTCTAGGTAAAATTTTTCAAGCCGGTTTCCCAATTCATATGTTGTGACACACCTATGCATCACGAGGATTTCATTGGCATGCTAAAGATTCATTTTTGGCTCACCTCTATCTTTCTTCCTTTCAACCAATATATAATCTCTTCCTCAAAATTTTTTCACCATTACTTACAGAATGCTGCCCATGTAAAGGCTCTTTAGCATCTAATACCAAATTTGTAAATCCATGTAAGGAAAAAGGTAGAAAAGTATGAGTACACACAATGGTGTGGGTTCTACCAGTTAAAGCATTTAGCATCCTAAACACATGGTCCAGCAGAACACTGACTGAGCACAGCAAACTGTTAATCAGTGCTACAATCTGATTCCACTTGTTTTTATTTTTCTAGAATTAATGCCTTTTGTGGACTTTCTCTCTCTCTCTCTCTCTCTCTCTCTCTCTCTCTCTCTCTCTCTCTCTCTCTCTCTCTCTCTCTCTCTCTCTCTTATCAAGTGCAGTGCACTAAACCTGGCCTGTGCTCTTCAAATCTTCCACTATCTCCTATAGTTTCCATTGGCAAGGTGATTCATCTCTTCAGCTCTCTAAGTTTGGCTGCTAAGTCTCATAAAATGGCCTTTCTTTGCTATTTCTAATCCTAGTTCCTAACTTCCAACCCTTCATCCTGGAAAAATAGATATTTGCCCTTCAACTATAGTATCATGGGTTTTGACTATAGGCCAACCATTATCAATGGACTGAACATGATGGTGACTCTTTTTGAGAGTCCTTAAAAGGAATAAATACACATTGATATAGCAACCAAAGACTAAATTAGCCATGAATACATCATAAGTACAGACTCTCAATACACAAGCCTATGATGAAAAAGGGAACAGAAAAAAATAGTTCATATTGAAATGTTGTAGTTATTTTGAGATTTATGTATTTTTTTCTTAGAAAAAGTTAGCATTGACATTTCTCCTCCAAAATGAATGATAAAGCTCTTTTCCTTTCAACATATGGAGCTGGGGATATTGAAACAATTTCAAATCAGATAAAAAATCGTAATTAAGATAAGTTTAGAGTATGCCTTCCCCCAAATTGAGCTACTTTGACTCTTTAGTGCTTAGCTCATCTGTAGTCCCACTAATGTAGTTAGTTCCTGTAGTAGATTGCAATTTATCTTAGCCTTTCTAACCCATATAATTCTTTTCCATAACCCCTCACATCCTCCTTGGGGAGCCAATCCCATAAGCTAGGTCCTTTTGTTAGTATCTCTTGCTATTGTAAATGATGTTGGCATGTAAATGAATGCCTTTTTGTTCATTGGGTCATTCATTCACATTACTTAAAGCATATAATTTTAACATGTACCAAGACAATCCAGAATTGAATTCCACAATACAGTGTTCTACTTTGAGAGAATTTTTTTCTTTAAGCACTCAAAATATATTAACAAAATTTCTATATACCATAAATAATGTTATGCTATGCTGTATTATTCATCTTAGAAAGTCAAGAGTGGGGGCAGCTAGATGACACAATGGATAGAGCACTGGTCCTGGAGTCAGGAAGGCCTGAGTTCAAATCTGGCCTCAGACATTTAACACTTACTAGCTGTGTGACCCTGGGAAAGTCACTAAACCCCAATTGTCTCCCTGCAAAAATGTCAACAATGCCAAAGATAAATCACATGATTTGTTCTATCTAGGACGCTGATGTCAAATCATATTTTTAAATTATAAAATCATAGAAATTGGGGGCAGCTAGGTGGCACAGTGGATAAAGCACTGGCCCTGGATTCAGGAGGACCTGAGTTCAAATCCAGCCTCAGACACTTGACACTTATTAGCTGTGTAACTCTGGGCAAGTCACTTAACACTCATTGCCCTGCAAAAAAAAAAAAAAAACCAACCCCCCCCCCAAAAAAAAACCCATAGAAATCTAGAGTTGTATGAGGCTTCAGAAAATATTTAGTGAAACTCTTACTTAATGCAAGATCCCATCCCCTGCATGACAATATTAATTTTCCCTCTGCTTAAATGCCTTTAGAGACAGAGAAATCACTTCTTTACAAAACTGCCAGGAAAGTTCGAGTTGTTAGACAATTTTCAGTGGCCACTCATGCTGTTTCTCTCTAGGCATGTCAACAAACCTCACTTATTCTCCATCCCTGTTTCTCATCCTTCCATCCCCTATCTCCATATCTCTGTTCCCACTGTCCTCTAACCTTTGGAAAGCCCACTGTTTCCCACCACTCAATCTGTTAAAATCTTTCCTTTTCTTCAAAGCCTAATTAATGTGCTATCTTTGCCTTGAAACTTTACCTAAATTCCATAGGAAAACAAATCAACATGCATTCATTTAGGGACTAGGATAATAGGATCAAAATTTAAATCCAGAAGTTACCTTTAGAAACAATCTAGGTCACCTCCTCATTTTACATATGGGGAAACTGAGGCCCAGAGAAGTTAAATGAGTTACGAAGCTCAACTAGTTAGTGAAATTGGAAGGACTCAAAACAGTGACCTCCAACTAAAAAGTTAGAGTCTTTTCCACTGCACTACTTTGCCTACTGTGTTCCAGGCACTGTCCTAGACACTAGGTATAAAAATGCAAATGTGAATTAGTCCCAACCTTCAGGGAGCCAACATTACCTTGGAGGAATACATTATCATAGATTAGTAATTATAGGATATATACAAAATACACACCCCATGATTTGATAGGGACACTAACAGCTGGTAGGAAGAGGAAGGCCCATTTCAGCTGAGCCTTAAAGAGAGTCAGAGGCTCCAAGGGGAAGATAGAATGGATGCATGCATGAAATATTGTCCAGATAAAGGCACATTAAGCAGGAAGTGGGATATCATGTGTGAGGAAAAGCAAGTAGATCAAATTGGCTAGACTATAGATTGCATGAGGGAGAGTGATTAGGAATAAGTTTGGAAAGACAAGTTTGATCTAGGTTGTGAAGGGCTTCAAAAGCAAAAGGAGGAGGGGTAGCAAGGTGGTGCAGTAGATGGATCACCAGCCCTGGAGTCAAGAGGACCTGAGTTCAAATCCAGGCTCAGACACTTAACACTTACTAGCTGTGTGACCCTGGGCAAGTCACTTAACCCCAATTGCCTCACCAAAAAACAAACAAAAACAAAGCAAAAGGAGTAGCTTGCATTTTATCTTGGAGACAATAGGGATCCACTGAAACTTCTTGAGCAAAGGGATGACATTATCAAACTTGTGCTTTAGGAATACCACCTTGGAAACTGGGTGAAGGATGGGGTCAGAGAAAGGAGAGACTGAAATCAGGGACCCCAAAGAGGTTATTGCAATAGTCTAGGAGAAAGATGATCAGAGGCTGAATTAGGGTTGTTGTGGTATGAGAGAAGAACATGGGTATGAGAGATGTGGAGAACACTGGATCAAGACTAGCCAAATTATCATATGCCTGGGAGGGGGCAAGAGAGAAGAGTTGAGGATGAATGTGAATAAAAGTGACTTTATCAATAACTCACGTTCACACTTATTTCATCTGGTGACACATTTACACATATACACACGTATATACACACACGCATAAATATGCAACACATAAATATACAACACACATATATAGATATACATATTATATATTCTTGTTTATAAGACATATGTATATATGTTTTATGTATATGTGTAGATTATAAACTCCTTGAGAACAAGGTTTCTGTCTTATATAGCTTTGTTTTGACATCTACTGCAGTGTTTTGCACAAGTCAGTGTTTAAATAAATCTATTGAACTGAAATAGATTGGTTTAGAAAGATTTTCTCCTGATGAACCAAAATCTACTTCATTTAAACCTACATACATTATCTAGTTGATTTTTATCCATTCAATATTTATTGAGCACCTGCTATAGAATTGAAAATCTAGTGGTCACTGTTTTTTCTTTCCTCTGGAACAACACAGGAAAACTCTAATCACTTGTTAGGGAGCCATTTTTTCTAAAGACCAAAGCTCTGTCTCCATTACCTACTGGAGAATTTAATAACTGAGTTTAACAAGGAGTTATTAAAAATAGACTACTTTGGAGGCAGCTAGGTGGCACAGTGGATAGAGCACCGGCCCTGGATTCAGGAGGACCTGAGTTCAAATCTGGCCTCAGACACTTGACACTTAATAGCTGTGTGACCCTGGGAAAGTCACTTAACCCCAATTGCCTCACCAAAAAAAAAAAAGACTATTTTCAAAGTACTGAGTTAGTTGTACAAAGAAAAGGACAGAACTGTGCTCAAGCATCTCACTTTCCATTAAGGAATATGACATGTACATAAATATCTGAATGCAAAACTTATAGATAATTTTGAAAATTAATGAGTGCTAGTAATTGGAGGTAGGAGATGGAGAAAGGAAAATACTCATCTAGAAAATGACACCTGAGGAAGTTAGAGATTATGAAGCAGAGGGGAAGAGAGAATGCATTCCAGACACTGGAGACAGCTTGTGGGAAGGGCTCCTTTATCATTCTCTTCATCTCAAAATCCCTTGACATTATTTGCCACTCTCTTCTCCTTCCCCTCAGTCTTACTTCTTTGTGCCCAGGTTCCCTACATGAGCTTTAGATTTTATCCCTTCTTCGTCTTCCCCAGCAGATTGTATCCTCATTCATCTCCCCCCCTTCAATCTTCATTCCCCCCCCATTAACTGATTCCTTCCCCTTTGCCTTCAGACATGCCCATCTCTCAATTCTATTTTTTAAATCTTCTTTAGACCATACTATC
The DNA here is from genome assembly GCF_019393635.1 of Dromiciops gliroides. Classification (NCBI taxonomy): domain Eukaryota; kingdom Metazoa; phylum Chordata; class Mammalia; order Microbiotheria; family Microbiotheriidae; genus Dromiciops; species Dromiciops gliroides. The sequence continues at coordinate 736,546,976 of NC_057861.1, forward strand.
CCCTCAAGCAGTCATCCAATATTTCTCCTTCCTGTCTCATCCAAACTCCTTGAATTGTCTATACTCACTGTCTTCACTCCATCCCCTTTCACTCCTGTGTTATTTAAATGATTGGGCGACCAGGCTAGGTTTTCTAAAATATTACTAAATTATATATTAATGGCTATTGCACCAGTTTTGAGGAGTAAGCATTTATTATTAATTAATATCACATATTATTAATGTATTGACCACATATCTCCCTGACTTCCTCACTAGTCATAGGCTTACGGACCTAAACAATGACTTACCCAGCATATTGAGTCAAGAGGGTGAGGAGAGGGCACATTGAGGATAAAAGAGAGTCCAAGGAAGAAGAGAGCAAGGCCCTCACAGCTTTTTCCTCTTTTGGACAGAGGCTGCTTCTTACACTCTGATCAAAGCTAATTGGCGGGCAGCTAGATGGCGCAGTGGATAGAGCACCGGCCCTGGAGTCAGGAGTACCTGAGTTCAAATCCGGCCTCAGACACTTAACACTTACTAGCTGTGTGACCCTGGGCAAGTCACTTAACCCCAATTGCCTCACTTAAAAAACAACAACAAAAACAAAAAAAAGCTAATTGGCAAGCATCATTCAATTCAACTGATTGTCATGACTTGAGTGTGGTCCACATTAAAATGAGCTGCACAGTGATGACATCAAGGTAAAATGCGAGAGACAGCCCTGAGGGGCAAAGTCAAAGTCCATATAAGTGCAGCTTAATCCTGTCAGTTCACTGAGGTAATCACAAAGAGTCTATTTCCTTTTCTATTGTACACCCTGCACACCCTGCACAGGATTAGAATCCCCTCTTAAAAACTGACCTCTCTAAAGTTAGGGGGAGAGAGAAAGGATCCCCTCAAAAAAATCATTGTTAATAATTATTTTCTCACATTCCTCATCTTTGTAATCTGGATTCTGACCTTATTACCCAAGTGAAACTATTCTCTCTGAAATCAATAATGATCTTTCAATTGCTTAATCTAATGGTTTTTGCTTAGTCCTACATCTTCTTGACCCATCTGCTTCATTTGCCACCATTGGCTATCCACTCCTCCTGGATACCTTCCTCCTTCTAACTCATGATGCTGTTCTCTCTTGGGTTTCTTCCTACCTCTAAGACTATTTAGTCTCCTTATTTGGCTCATCATGATATCACACATAACTTTGGGTATTTCTCAAGGTTCAATACTGGCCTCTCTTCTCTACATTTTCTCTCTTGGTAACTTCATTAGCTCCCATAAGTTTAATCATCATATTTATGCAAATGATTATCAAACATTTTAATCTAGATGTCCCAGGGACATCTTAAAGTGAACATGTTCAAGATTAAACTAAGCATCTTTTAAACCCCTACACAATCTGGCCCAAGTTACCTTACCAGCCATATTGCATATTCCTCCCCCTCCCACACTCTGTGATCAGCCAAACTGGACTTTTTTCTGTTTCTCACACACAACTCCATCTGCCATCTCCGTGACTTTACACTGTCCCTACCCCCATGTATTCCCTTATTACCTCCATTTTATAGAATCAATTTCTTTCTTTAATATGCAGTCCAAGCACCATCTTCTTCATGAAGCTTTTTCAGATCCCCACAAAGGCTAGTATTCCCCTTCAAAACTACCTTGTATTTTAATTACACTATGTACATTTGTATTTCTATATTATATGTAAATCTTATTTATTTTTATATATCCTCATTTTCTTCATTAGAAAGTAAACACCTTGAGATTAAGGATTGTTTCATTCTTTGTATTTGTATCACTAGCACCTAGAATAGTACATGACACCTAGTAGGTGATTTGATGAATTCTTGTTGATTTATTATTTAATTGAGTTAAGGAAATGGAATAACATATATGGAGAATAGCAAGTAGTTCACTAAAGGGAAGAATAGGAAATAAACCTAGGCTTGTGGGTGGACCCCAGAGTGTAGAAGATTTTAAGGGACAGGTAGAGAAGTGAGCATTTTATTCTGCAGGCAATGGAAAGCCACGGACAATATTTGAGTTGGGGAATAGTAAGATCAGATATATGTTTTAGGATTATCAATTTGAAAATTGTATGGATGATGAATTAGAATGGGGAGATGTTGTGAGCAATAGAAGGTATCAATTTCAGGATGGGGTAATACTTTGAAAATAAGTCCTATTACATAGTAGAAAAAAAGAAGTATATTAAAACAGAAGGGAAGGTTTGGGGTGGGAGGGCAGTTATATTTTGAACAGGAGAGACCTGATAATTTTCCTGGGGGAGCAGGCAATATGTATTTGATCACTTTCCTTCTACAATTACTTTCCATTTACACTGATTGCTACATAACAGGAGAACATTGATTGATTAATTTTATAATTGATTAATTGACATATTAGCTTTAAGAGGCCAGGGATTATTTTTTTTGCTTTTTATTTATTCCTTGTACTTATCACAGTGCCTGACACATAGTAAACTTTCAGTAAATAGTTGTTGACCAGTTACTGACTATATGAAAATGAATTCCTTGGGAACCAGTTCAGCACTTGGACCTCATACAGCAGTTGGCATTCAATGGTTTAGTATGGTAGAGCATCATACATGGCATAAGGACAAATAAGGAGATTCTAGTCATTAGGTTCAGGCAGAGGTCCCTACATGCCTGAAAAAGAGTAACACTTTTTTCAACCTGTCTTTATGTAATCTCCAGGAAATTTTCCTATCAGTTAAAGGAAGAAAGACCAGGTATGAGATTACTTTTGTACTTCAGGTAAGAGGTCATGAGGGACTAAACAAATGTAGATACTATGAGTGGAGAGAAGAGGAACTTTTAAGATATGTTATGGTGGTGGTGGATGAGAATTTGCAAATGGATAGGTCAATCAATCCATAAACATTTATTAGGTACTTACTATTTGCCAGGGGAAGTTAGGGGGCAGGGAATAGAGTACTTGACCTGGAGTCAGGAGGACCTCAGTTCAAATCCAGCTTCAGATACTTGCTAGTTGTGTGACCCTAGACAAGTCACTTAATTCAGTTTGCCTCAGTTTTCTCATCTGTAAAATGAGCCAGAGAAGGAAATGGCAAATCACTCCAGAATCTTTGCTAACAAAATCCCAAATTGGATCATGAAGAGTTGAATGTGAATGAAATGGATAAACAACCACTGATCACCAATGATCACATTTGCCAGGTACTGTGTTAGTGTTAGAGATAAAAATACAAATGATAAAACAATCTTTACTCTGAAAGATATAGGATTTAAGAGAGTGGGATGAGTAAAGGTTAACACTAAAATATAGAGCTTAGATAGAGAAGGATGGTTCTGTCTTAAATAGATAGGGGGAACTTTGAAAGAGAGGTGATTTGAGGAAAATATATTGAGTTCCATTTTGGACAAAGAAGAAATAATTACCTAGAAAACCAATACTCCTAACTTATTATAGTTAAAAAAGAGGACTTGAATTATGTAAATTGATTCTAACAATTATTTGGATAGACATAGGCTATATTCATTCAGTATCCTTTTTGTTTTTTTTATGGATATTTACAAAAAGCACATTGAGCTATTGGAAAGTTTCAGCTAATACAATAAGTAGAATTTTTTTCTATGTGAGAGACCTATTAAACTCAAAGTAATCAATCAGTTTTCTTCCCCCCAGATCTGCATGCCAGGATCAGAATGAAATCATCCTCATTATTATGCTATGTACCCCCTTCTCTATTGCCCCAAAACAATCTTTTCCTCTTTCATATATCTCAAAGCAATTGGACATTTGTATGAATTACTTAGATAAATCATGCCATTCTAATATCTATCCATTCCAATCTTGATGATTTCTACCATCATTAACCATCCATTCCCAATGATTCCAGAAATATTTTCTAGGGAATATATTAGCTTTGTTAGCTCAAAGTATTAAATTTATATCGCAGAGAGAAAGCACAAGTATTAGGGAAGCAAGATAAAAGAGCATTGAATTGCTCTCTGAAGTAGGGTACCAACTTCTGACATTAACTAAGTATATAGAGTTGGACAAATTACTTAACCTTTGTTGGCTTCTTATCCTCATCTATAAAACTAATTTGGCAAGTGAGATCATCTCCAAAATTCTTTTCAACTTTAAGCATCTATGAAATAATGTCAAATTTAGAAAATATAATGTTAATTTTATTTGTTCTAACAGTCTCTTCAAAGAAAGCATTTATTGAGAACATGATGAAAAGCCAAATCAATAAGTATAACATATTTTATATTAATTTCTAAATGTATTTTTTGTTTGCCTAGAATATGTGGTTATTTTCTTTGTATTCTTGATATCTGGTATACAGTATGTGACTAATTCTTAGTTGATGGGTTGGTTGGTTGGCAATTTGTGAATACTGATTAGTCATATAGTCTATTTTTTTTGTGGGGTAATGGGGGTTAAATGACTTGCCCAGGTTCACACAGCTAGTAAGTGTCAAGTGTCTGAGGCCGGATTTGAACTCAGGTACTCCTGAATTCAGGGCCGGTGCTTTATCCACTGTGCCACCTAGCCGCCCCCATATAGTCTTAAAGTCAGGAAGAACTGAGTTCAAATCCAGCCTCAGACACTACTTGTACAATCATAGGGATGGCACTTCACCTCTGTCTGCCTCAGTTTACTAAATTGTAAAATGAGGATAATAATAGCATCTATCTCCCAGGGATATTATGAAAACCAAATGAAATCAGATTTGTAAAGTGCCTGATACGTGGTAGATGCTTAATAAAGTCTTACTACCTTCTCCTTCAAACTTACTATGTCCCCAAACTGAACATATATCTCCTGCTAAATCCATCCTCTTATTTCCTTATTTTTTTTTGAGGGTACCATTGTTTTTGAGTCACCCAGGTTCACAACCTGGGATTCATTCTCAACTCTTCTCTCTTCCTTATCTCATATACCCATTCAGAAGCTTTGTGTTGATAATTCCACTTTGCTTAATATCTTTCATGTGTTTCCATCTCTGCCCTTAAGCTACAATCATCCTAGGTTCAATTCTTACCATCCTTCACCCAGAGTGTTGTCATATCCCCATGCTTTTTTCTCTTTCTGTCTCTCACCTTTTGAATCCATCCTCCACTCAGTTGACAAACTGGCAATCCTAGAGCACAGCTCTGATGATTTCAGTCCCTATTCAAGAAGTTGTATTAGTTCCTATAGTGCTTCTGAAATAAAATACAAACTTGTCTGTTGCCTTTTAAAGTTCTCCACAATATAGTTCCATTCTATTTTTTTCAGACTAATTACATATTAGTCACCATCACATACTGTATACTCCAACCAAAATGACTTACTTGCAGCTATCATGACTTGAAATCCCACTTTCCTCCTTCATGACCTTGAAAAGCTGTCACCCATGACATAAATGTTCTTCTTCCTCATCTCAGCCTCTTAACACAACTGGTTGCCTTCAAAGTTTAGTTCAAATGCCATCTCTTTCTCAAATTGCCTTGTATTTATTTTGTATTTACTAAGCAGGGTACACAGTTCATCTTCCCTCAAAAACAATGTATCTCCTTGAGGGCAGGGACTGGCTCATTTTTATCTTCATCTCTACTGTACCTTGTCTAATTCCTGTCACATAAATGACTTAAGGAATGATTGTTGATTAATTATTTTGCCAATGAAAAGTCTTCAAAGTAATGGTCAGTGAACATACAGATCCAAATAAAAAGCTAGGGTAAATGGCCCAATATGATTTCAGAAGCCAAGGGCTGAATCCGTGCCATGAAAAAAGATTTATGGGAATAATTGCTCTGACCACTGTCTTTGATGCTGAAGCAGCCTACGCCTGGTTACTTGACCCTCCATACTTGGCCCTTTCCTCTGGTTTCAGATGTCCTTCACTCTTCTCTGACCAAGCACTAAAGCCTCTTAAAGAATTTGGGGGTTTTGCTGAAACTTGAAGAAAACTAGGGAAGCTAGGAAGCAGAGATGAAGCAAAAGAGCCTCTCAGCCATGGGTGAGTACAAAGATGAAGGACTATTTGCATCAATGCCATCCCTGGAATGAAAATGGCCTCCAAGTGCCAAAATTCCTAGTTCCACCCAAACTGTCATTGTATGAGGGCAAGGTTATACCCTCAGGCCAGACTGTGAAACTAGCAAATGTGTTTATACTGCTGTGGACATCTGTAGTCTTTGGAAGCTGGGCATTAGTTTATTTTCTCACCAAAGCTGCATCCTTCTAAGGTTCTGACATTGGTTCTTACTGCAAAGAGAAGGTTCACAAGCTAGTGAAGTCATAATTTGTAAACATGACCCGAGAGAATAGCCAGAGCTGGTGGCTATCTTGATCTGCTCTGCCTTACTCTTCTCAGAAATCTGCAAAAAAAAAAAAAAAAAATACAGGAAATTTCTTTAGAGGCTGGAAGACTGAGGCTAGAAATGTTCAGGGTCTTACTACAGGGATCCTGGCATCAAAATTAATCACAAACCTTTCTTTAACTCTTTAGCTACTCATTCTTCCTATAGGCAGGAAGAGTTGCAGCCAACTTTCAAGGAAAAGAATAGCGTCGGTGGTATTTTTTTAAACATTCAATAAATATTTACAATTTTATCTTTTTTTTAAATTTGTATTACCCCCTTATGTCTTCATATTCACTTTATTTCCTAATATATTCCTCTACCTCCCTCATTGACAGGTCCATCATTTATAATAAAGAATTTAAAAGAAAGAAAAGAAAAAGCAGTTTGGTAAAACCAACCAAGGCATCAATCAATCCTGACAGTATATGCTGTTTTGTACCTTCACTGTCCCCTTCCTCTGAGTTTTCTCATCTCTTTTCCAGTAAAATACTTGGTCATTATAATTACACAGAGTTCAGTTTCTATTTTCAACAATTAGCTATTAAGTACCTGCTACTTACAGAGCATTTCACAAAGATACAGGTTTGTTTAGAGGCGGGGAAGACACAGTCACAAATAATTACAATACACAAGATTACATGATAAATGCATTAAAGAATTCCAAAACAAAGTGCTAAGAGAAGCCATAGGATCATAGATTTAAATCTGGAAGAGACATTGGAGGTCATTTGTTCAAATCTTTAGATAAATAGATAGATAGATAGATAGATAGATAGATAGATAGATAGATAGATAGATAGATAGATAGATTTGTATATATATGTATATATATATGTATATGTATGTGTGTGTGTGTGTGTGTGTATGGAAATTGAGACCCAAGGAGGCTGAACAATTTGTTCAAAGTTACCCCGACAGGAGATTAGAACTCAAGTTCTCTGACTTCTGAGCCAGGGGATTTTTTTTTCCACCATAACAAAGGGAGGATAGTAATCACACCTTAGGGGCACAACAAAACAAGTCATATTTAAGCAGGAATATAGTAGATAAAGAGGAGAGGGACTATTGGGTATAAAGAGCATTGTCAACAAAAGTATACAATTTGTTGAGGTTTGGGAGGAGGGGGCAGAGTAGTCTAGCTTTGGTATTGATGGAGGGGATTTACATGAGTAACAGCTACTGCCACCTTGTAGAGGGACTTGAATGCCCACTCAAGAAGCTCAAACTTCATAGAGGTAGGCATGTAAAGAGCATGAGGTAAGTAGTTGGGTACATCCTTCCTTCAGGGAAAGGGCCAAGGGCAAGGCATCCCTAAGAAGTGGCTATGACCTCTCTTGCACATATGTAGTAGAAGGCAAGCTCTTGAGCAGAGGAATGACACTACAAAAGCTTTACCAAATCAAAGTTACTTCTTCCTTGGTCTGAAGGACAAATCAGAGATGTTTCTTCATTGCTGTGCAATCAACAATCTCAAACAACTCCTTGAAGCATTGTATCTGTGACCTTGTAAGATAAACATTGAAGGGGATGAAAGACAGCTATTTCTTTCATGACATTGCCTCGGCAGTTTCCAAAACAAAGACAAATGCCACGGGCTCCAATGCAAGCAATTCTGATGACATCCTAATTTTTCAGAAATCCACAGGCAGGGAGAAAAGCTCATTACCATATTGGCCAACATATTTAAAAGAGACAGATGCATCTGAGATCAAAACCATCCTATTAAAGTTACACTTAAGCTAATAAAACACATCAGCCATATAGTTGAAGAGACAACAGCTTATTCATTCCATAGAAACTATCCCCAAGGGAGCCCTGATAAGAGCCACTGATGCTTTTCTATTTTCCACTCTGAATGATCTCCATGTCAGTGAATTATCATCAACAATGAAAACACAGTAAATGGGAAATCTTTCCCAATGTAAATAATCTCAGGCTAGCTCTATAAGGGCCTCCTTTTGTCCCTCTAGTCCATAGATACCAATCTACTCTATCTTCCTTGTTCTTTTGGCCATGGTCTTTGGGGAAGGAAGCAAGCATGAGATAAACAGACAGTTTCCAAACATTGTCCCTCTATTGTGTTAATGATAATGTAGTCTTTTGTATTCAGCTTGAATTTGAAAATGCTTTCCATATAATTTAAGATTGCAAAGAAGTCATGTGTTGTTTTGCATCTCTTGAAGTTCTGGAGGATGTGTCTGAATGGAAAGCTTATGACAGAGAGGGATGAGTAACACTGATATAAAGCAGAGGCTGCCTTAGCTTTCTCATTAAAGCCACAATTTGTGCTTATTTGCACCCCTGGCATCTGACCCTACAACCACTTCTAAGCTTACAAATGATGTTTCATTTATTGTAAATCAATTAGGTGTCCCTGGAGGATTTAACCGGGAACACAAATCTAATTAGATACACTCAGTCCTCCTATTTATGAATATATTCTTCTGACAGCTTCATTCCTCTCCTATGAACATTTGCCAAAATAGTCCTCCTAAAGCTTATGTTTGACCATGGCACTTTGATACTTAAAAGATTTGGTGAATCTCTATCACCTCTAAGATAAATTACTAGCTGCTTAGCTTGGCATTCAAGTTTCTTTACTCTCTAGCTCTGGACTGCCCTTCTAGGCTTTTCGCAAAATATTCAGAACCCCAGAACCATAGAATTACATCATTGGTGGAAGAGACCATTGAATCTTACCCATACCTGAAAAGGAATCTCCTCTACAACACACTAAGGTGAGTATCCACTTTTATTTGGATACCCCCAGTGATGGACAATTCACTACCTTATGAGCAGGTCATTCCATTTCTGGGTATTGTTAAGGGCTAAAATTCTAGCTAGTCTGTCTAAAATATCTAATGAGTGGTCGCCAATAAATTATAAGCTTTAGCAAGAGTTAGACTTTTAAGCATTTATTAAGGAAAAGAAGAATTTGGTAAAGAGAGAGAGAAAGGCCTAAATTCCTATCTATTAAAGGGAGAGCACATTTCTAGCTCCGCTCTCCACCAGAGTCCAAAGCCAAGAGCGCGAGACTGAGCGCCAGTCTCTTCCTTCCTCCTCCCACTAGCCCGCGTCACTTCCTGACTCCTGGTCTTGCCCTCAAAGACCTTCCCTTCATGGGCAGAACTCTTCTACAGTAAGTATCCAGCAGGTGGCGTCATTCCAATCGTTACAGTCCCCCCTGTTGTTCCTCAAGAAACAAAATGTTTCCTTGACGGAACAGTAAAAACAATATAATAACTATTGCTAACTAATAATATGTGTACAACAATATAGAAAAGGAAGAGAGGAAAGTTTTGTCCAGAGGGGCGATTTTTTGTCCTCATGAACCGACGCTTTGACAGTAGTCTTGCAAAGGGAGGGCCTCTGCAGAGAATACATGTTACAGATGGTGTATATTATAACAGAAAGAGAAAAAAAACCAACAAAAACAAATCAAAACTGTTCATTTAAAGTCTCTGAAAGTCTTTTCTCAGATGTCCTCTAGGTGTAGTCGTGGAATGGAAGTCTTTTCAGGGGTTGATGTGTGGATACTGGTAATCAGCCAGGAAATTTCCTACAAAATTGAGCTTAACACAACTTTAAAATAGCTTTGTCAATAATCAAATCAAACAATGAAAGTTCTCAAAAACATGTCTAAGGGAATTCAGAATCTTAGTTGTTACACATGAAACATATAATAAAACAAAAATTGAACCATTCTTTAAAATTATAATATTACTATAGTCCCCCCCTTATGGAGGGTATTTGAGAAGACAATTGCTGTGATATTAATTTTTAAAAATAATTTTTATCTTTGTTTCATCACTTTTTGCATCATCTGCCTAATTATCCTCATGCCATTATGAGAAATTAGAAAATCTAATATAATTGGTAACAGGTGTCAAGGCCAAATTCAACACTGTTATTTATCATGACACCTGAGATAATTATGGGGGTTACCATAAAAGAACAGAGAAATGATGGGATATGAGCATTCCCACACTTGAGCAATATGTACTGCCCATACAGTATGCCAGGCTTAAAATAGGTAGATGGAATATATGTCCATGCCACCGAACATATTGGAAGAAACTGAGTCAGACTTAATCAGATGCATGGGATTGAGATGGTCCATGGCATCAGGCATATAGGAGGGAGCATAGAAGCCAGGTGTAGAAGTGAGATGGGTGGGATGAATACTTCCAGCCATCTGTACAATATTGTGGGGAAAAAGAGAATAAAATATTAAACCAAGAGAATCCAACCTCAACATTTGTCAAAAGCCGTTCCCTCGGCCATACCTTGACTTCATGCATGTCTCCCCTCATGTGACAGTTCAGTGTCTGCTCTTGCATGTATTCCTCTTGTGATTGGATGGCATCTTGGCCAACTGGCATCTGATAACTCAGAATAAAGGCAATTAATGTCTTAAATGATAAGTTCCCATAATCCAAGTCTCATATGGATTTAAAATTGAGGATAATAAATGATTGCAAAAAATGTGAATACATCTTGACTCAAAATATAATATATAATTATGCAACAATTTCAAATAATACCCTTTTTTTTACTTAGTATACAATTACTTTTGTGAAAAATCAGAACATACTTAAATACAAGTTAAAGCACAACAGAATCTCAAAGAACTTTTTTTTTTGAAAATAGAAAACTTTTACAAATGTTCCCCTCTTTTTTTTTTTTTTTGGGAATATGCTTATCAAAAATAATACTTCTAGAATCAATTTACACTTGCCATGGCAACCAATTTGCCACAGAAATGCTTTAAAGAGTTTGATCAAATAATCAGTTGAGAAAAAATAACAAAAACAAACAACTCAGAATATGGGAGCACAATACTCCTAGAATTAACATTGTATAATAAAATCAAAACCATCTTGCAATGTTTCAAAATTAGATAGACAAATGAATAGAAGAAAATACACATGGAACAATAAAAGACAATGAAATTCAAACTAAGGAAGTCTAAATGAATGTGAACTTAATATTAATAAGAGTATTATAAAATATAAACTTGATCACATGACTATAAAAAGCTTTTACAAATATTCTCCTTGTTTTAAAAACTAAATATAAAACACAATCTCAAAAGCATGAAAATCTCTATGAAAATAAACCCATACCATTAATTTCAAAATGTATATGTAATAGCATAGAAATCCTATGTAACCTCTGAACTGATATTAATACTCTGAGTGAATTCAGAACACCTTTGATTCCGATATCTAAAATCCCCAATACTCATATCAATACCTTGCTGCTTACTTCTACATTTCTGTAAAATATATACCCTTCCATGGCAAAAGAGGCAGAGTCTTGAACTATGTTGATTGTCATTCTTATTCAGCTTAAGTTTTTCTTCTTTAACCCCTCTATATTGTCTGTCAGTCTTTCCACCATACAAATGCTTTATAAGATTACTAATTAAAGACAAAAGCAGGTTAGCAAAATTATGAACAAATCGAGCATATCTGGAATTTAAAGGGTTTTCTAAGGTTGTCTCAGAAGCACAGCCAGGCTGGGGAAGGGCTGAGCCTGAAGCTGCAAATGCAGGTAGAAAAAGTTGAGCATGCGCACCAGATCTCTGGACTTCCCAGGCAGGGGAAGCTATGGGCTTGGCCATGGGAGGAGTAGAGGGTGGGGTCTGGAGAGGAGGGGAGGGACCAGAGCAATTTGAATCAGACTTGATTTTGAACTCAGGCCTGGATTCCTCTTCCCCCACTTTGCCTCCAGGTGCTAGGGGATTAAAAGCTTCTAGAGGATGGGTCGTTGCCTCCAGGCATGCAAAATTAGAGCAACAATTAGTGTTAGAACTGGGAAAAGCTGCAGGAATCTCTTCAGGTTTCTCTGAAAAAGCATGGTTGGGAGAGGGAGAGATATTTCCTTGTGTGAGTAAGTTGCTGGCTCTTTTAACAAAAATAAAAAGAAAAATAGAAAATCCACAAAAACAAAGCATTAACATGATCTTATCTCCCATTTGTCTGGTTAAACAGACTAAAATAAAAAATAGGGTAATTAGGGAGTTTAAAAGGTCCATTCGAAAAAATTCAAAGGAAAACACAGCCAGTACACCAGTACTTAGCAGTTAAAGGGAGAGGGAGGGGAAATTTCTTACCCAACCAGAAGATCAGAAGAAGACTGAGGGTTAGCTTTCCTCTTCGTGGTCAGCCATCTGTTAAGGGCTAAAATTCTAGCTAGTCTGTCTAAAATATCTAATGAGTGGTCGCCAATAAATTATAAGCTTTAGCAAGAGTTAGACTTTTAAGCATTTATTAAGGAAAAGAAGAATTTGGTAAAGAGAGAGAGAAAGGCCTAAATTCCTATCTATTAAAGGGAGAGCACATTTCTAGCTCCGCTCTCCACCAGAGTCCAAAGCCAAGAGCGCGAGACTGAGCGCCAGTCTCTTCCTTCCTCCTCCCACTAGCCCGCGTCACTTCCTGACTCCTGGTCTTGCCCTCAAAGACCTTCCCTTCATGGGCAGAACTCTTCTACAGTAAGTATCCAGCAGGTGGCATCATTCCAATCGTTACAGTATCTCATATTTTTCGAAACTTCCACCCTTCACCACACCGTTCCAAATATATTGAACCTAAATTTGCCCCTTTGCAATTTCAACACTCCCCAGTCATTGCCTTCTGGGGCAAAAGAGAAGAAAGTCCATCCATCTATCACATGACAATCCTTTAAATACTTGAAGACAGTTATGAATTTAATTTTCACTTTTCAAGACCACATATCCCTATTCTTTCCTCATATGACACATACTGAAGATCCTCCACCATTCTTGTTGCACATCTCTGGGCATTCTCCAGGTTATTAGTATCCTTCCCAAACAGTAATAGACAAGTCTTGGTCATATGACCAACAAGATGGAGGGCTAGATGAAGAGCCAATCAAAATAATCTACCAGGAAGTAGATGATTTTATATAACAATCACATAGAGATTTTATCTAACAATTCCAATGACAGGCAACAAATTTTGCAAGAAACTAGGAAAAAGACTTTCAAATATAAAGAGGAAATTGAAACAATGCAAGGCTACTCAACATCCACCAGAAACTACTGGCAACAATTAATCATTGAGTTTCAAAGAACAAAGGAACCCAAGATACAACCCAAAGTTATATACCCTGAAAAACTCATCCTAACCATTAATAAAAAACAAGATGGTAGAATACCACTATTAGGTCTTTCCCCTGAGGTTATCAAGGAAAAAGGAAAAGAGCTTTCATGTTCTAAAATATTTATAGCAGCTCTCTTTGTGGCAGAAAAGAATTGAAAATTGAGATGATGCCCCTCAATTGGGGAATGGCTAAACAAGTCATGGTATATGATTGTGATGAAATACTACTGTGCTTTAAGAAATGGTGAGCTGGTGGATTTTAGTGAAAAAAAAATGGAAAGACTTGCAGGAAATAATGAAGAGTGAAATGAACAGAAAAAAGAGAACATTGTATACAGTAAAAGCAATATTGTTTGAAGGACAGCTTATTCATTCCATAGAAACTATATACAAATCAGAACCTAAAATGTAAGAATTTGACAAAAAATAAATAAAAATTTTAAAAGAAAAAAAAACCCCATGAATATAGCAATAAGAAAGAGGAACCAGAAGCATTTGGGAAAAGAAGACAAGATTATTTGTTTCTTAAACACCAAAGACAAAGGCAATACAAAAATGGTAAACAAATGCAGCAACCAAAGACAACAACAAAATAACAACAGAGTGACCATTAAGAGAATTCTTTCTGAAAGTACACAAGGATCCAAGGATGAAAGCAGAAAGTAAGTCAAGGTGTTGGAAGCATTTCTAATGCAACACCATTCCCAAAGCCCCTTACTATAGGGCTCTCTCCCCACTGGTGGAGATCAAAGCCACAGGCCTACTTTGGAGGCCAGGTAGAAGAAAGGGGAGAGCTCCTGTCTCTTTGTAATTTCTTTAATTTTCTTCAAGTCTCTCCAGCTTTTTTGGAATCCACAGTCACTTCAGGAAATTCTGGCTTCTAGCTTCAAAAGAGAAAATGGATGATGCCAGCCAGACTTCATGTTGTTGAAGGGAGAATACGACTCTGGGCAAAAACCAATGTGGGAGGAGCTGGCAATCTTCATTATATCCCTATCTCCAGTTTGCTACATTAGAGAATTCAGGGGATTTTCCCTTGGGGGAGATCTGATACTCTCTTTGATGAACTGTGCTACCTTTCTCCCAAAGGTAGGGTTCTTTTACTCTCCATTGTCTGGTATATATTCTAATATGTATACACTCTCTGATTTCTCTTTCATTACTGATTTGGATAAATGGGGTTCTTTGCTACTTCTTATGTCTGTTTACTATAGAGTTGTGATTTGGTGGGGAGTCAAATCTGGAATATAGAACCTGGTTCCTCCTTTCCCCACTAATGACTAGTGATCATAGTTTTAGCTTGAACCTGAAAACCACCTTCCCAGGGATAACAAAATTAATGGAAGAAGATATATATAATTTCTAAGCCTATATTCCTTCTCTGTGAGGAGAGTGGCCAAGCTCCTGGCACTAACCTCCTACTACTTCTCCTGGCAGGAATTAGTGTGACCCTTGGTGAATAATGGGGGAACTAGAAGATAGAGATATCTTTTGTGGCTCTTTTCTAGCCCTCATGATATGCATGGGGGACAGCTGTCACTAGACTAGAAAGAAAAACTACTAAATGGTGATGCCTCTAACTAAACACAATATTTTAGTTGTGGTCTGACAAGGGCAAATTACAGCAGGACCAGTGTTTCATTATTCCTAAAATATTTTTTTCTTAAAAGAGATTTTGAGGACATTAGCTTCTGCGTTACTCTGTAACAATGTTGACACATATTGAGTTTTAAATCTACTCAGACACTCCAGATTTTTTTCAAATTGTTACTCAATGTTGTAACCCTGAAGTTGATATTTTGAACCCAAGCATAAATGGATTTACATTTATTTCCATTAAATTTCAAATTATTAGATTCACCCCTGCCAGTGTTCTAGAGTGTTAAGATCTTCTGAATCCTAACTATTATATAGCATGTTAGCTATCCTGCCCAACTTTGTGTCATCATCCCCCCAACACATGCTATGCTCCAGCCAAATTGTTTCCCAATCCCACAATTCCATATATCACTTTCATATCTTTTCAGAAAAATCCCCAATGCCTGAAATATGTTCCTCTCTTTGCTTCTACCTCTTAGAACCCTCATCTTCCTTTGATGAACAGGTCATGTGCAATCAGTTGAGAAAGACTTTCCTTCTCCCCTTACTTATTAGTGCTATCTCCCATTTCCTGAAATTATAATTCATATATGTATGTATGTATGTATATATATATATATATGTACTTATCTTTTTGCATATTATATCCCCTCCTCCTTCAGTAAAATGTAAAGTCCTTGAGAGTAAGGACTATTTTTGTTATCCCATCAAGTAGCCCAGTGGCTTGCATAAAATAAGAGGTGAATAATTTCTTGTTCAACTCAGTTAAAAATATTGACTATCTATCTTCTCTCTTCAAAGGTACTATTTTTGGATTGGGTTTAAATGTGACAAATGATAGAGCTCAAATGAAATGCAAAGAAAGAACAGATTTAAAAGATATATTGTAATAACTGGAGTAGAATGAAATTGGGCATATAGTTGGATGGAAGAAAAAGCAAACCCCATGCATGTATATTGTGTTATGTATATGTGTTTTGCTTTTGTAGTTTATGTGTGTCCACATGAGTCTTTTTATATGGGGCTTATAGAGAGGTAAGAACAGACATCCCCAGAGTCTTCTACACCAAACTTCTCCAAAGGAAATTTTAATTTCTGTCAAGAAGGGAAGCAGAAAGTTGGAATCAGAGCCTGGCCACTGTGCTTTTCTCAGAAGGAGGAGGTACTTGGTTAGAATGGTATCCATCTGCTCCCTTAACTATTCTTAATCTGGGGAAATAATTGTTAGGTTGAATCAGTTCCTGATACCTATGCTTTAACACATAAGTTGTGTCCCAAGCTATACATCCAAGGCTTAACTCTTCCCATCAGATGCATTTCCACAGTGAACACACATAAAAAATAGAAAATAAACCTATTTAGCCAAACAGATAGTAAGCACAAATCAGAGAGGATAAACATAGAAGAACATATATCCAAACAATCCATGGAGTAAATAAAGTCTTTCATTGAGAGTAAGATAAACAAGAGAATGACATAGTGTTTGACCTGAACCAAGGGAAAATTCCCAGAAATATCTACTGTAGTTTAGTGAGAAATAGGGATGTTTTTCAGGTTGCTGTCTCCTCTACATGTCAACATTTTCCTAGTCTCTCTCTCCCTTTAGGGAAATGAAGATAGGTCTTAGTTCTCAAAGGTAAAAGGTAGAAGAAAAAAATTTCCCTTCTTTCCAGCTCCCCCTAACTCCCTTGAGGGCAGGGAGCAGTGAGCAATCAATCTCAACACCAAACCAGGTAGTTCAATGCAAATGGTAATTTGGACCAAGAGCTACACTTAAAAAGAAAAAGACTTTAAAATTAGAGTCAGAGGACCTGAATTTGAAATCTGGCACTCTTGTTTACTAACTGTGTGACATTCAACAAGCTACTGAACTGTTCTAAACCTCCTAATGAAGAGGTTGGACTAGATGACCTCTAAGATCTATTTCAGATTACATGGGTTTATTCTATGATATGGTGTTTCTTGGGTACTAAAGAACAATGTCAGCCTCCATATACCTATAAACAGAAAAATCACAGAAAGGATAGCTAAGCTAGCCAACTGATGTCATAATTCTCCAAGTGAAAAATAACCTTATGTCAATGGATTTCACTTTTATAGATAGGCATTATTTCAGTAAGACCTTAAGAAAAAAAATTAGCTTCACCAGTGGTAGCCAGTTTAATACCCTAATGACACTGTCATTTATGTATTCATTACATTTATATAACAGTCTCCTTTTTTTCTCTTCAGGCATTGTGCCTAGAAAGTTTAGTTGATGTTAAAGGAAGGCTCCCTGCTAGGGTAGAAGGGATAAGGGTCTGAGAAAAACAACAGGACAGTAGGACATAAAGGAGTATAAAGAGGAGGAGAAATTAAATAAACATTTAGGGCATAGCAAGTCATCCTGTAATAGGAGATGTGAATGATTGCTCACACCAACTGCTCTACAAAGTCATTGCAGATAATATCCTAATGGCTGACATTCAAAATGATGAAGAAAGTGTCATCTCCCATCCAGATGCTGCTGTAATTGAGCATGAGCATTCCTCACGATTCTGTTGATGACACTGAAGAAAAAGGGTGAGTATATAGTCTCTAGAGGCTCTTCTTAAAACCTGGAAATGGCCACAAGGCTCAGTGGAAGTAATGATGAATCTGGAGTTGCAGTATGTGGGTTTGAATATTGGCTGAGCCTCCATGACATGGGCAAGTCTTAGATTCTTCTTTAAAATGAGTAGAGGTGGGGCAGCTAGGTGGCACAGTGGATAGAGCACCAGCCCTGGATTCAGGAGTACCTGAGTTCAAATCCGGCCTCAGACACTTAACACTTACTAAGCTATGTGACCTTGGGCAAGTCACTTAACCCCAACTGCCTCACTAAAAAAAATAAAAATAAAAATGAATAAAAATAAAGGAGTAGAGGTTAGAATAGCAGAAATCCTTAATTCTCTCTCTCTCTCTGTCTCTGTCTGTGTGTGTGTGTAAAAGAGATATAGACAGAGAGACAGAGACAGAAAGATACCAATCTATTAAAGTTAGCAATTATTAATTGATTTGTTATTAAGATTAGCAGTCTATTAAAATCTATGGGCCCTTACTCGGATGTTTTTGTTTTTGTTTTGCAGGGCAACAAGGGTTAAGTGACTTGCCCAGGGTCACACAGCTACTAAATGTCAAGTGTCTGAGGGAGGACTTGAACTCAGGTCCTCCTGAATCCAGGGCTGGCGCTTGATCCACTGTACCACCTAGGTACCAGATGTTTTGATTCATAAAATAAAATATATAAGATTACAAAGGAAGTCAGTTATAGTGAAAATTATCAAAATAGGTTTTTTTCAAGCTTACAATCTGAGGTTAAGAACACGTACAGTAAAACATTCCTAAGGTATCTCCCAGTTCTAAATCTACTATCCTAACATCTTGTACTTCTCAAGTTTCTTTTTATTTGTCTAGTGAATATAGAGAGATAAATTCAAGGATTTTATTGTTGCTCTTGTTCACTATCAATAAATATGGCTGAGTGGTTCTTTACCAGGTTGGAGACATAATTTCTTTTTTATTACTGTCCTTAATATTTTCAATATACTTTTTGAACATGTGTCTCTTTCCAGAAGAGAAAACAATACATCTTGCTTTTCCATCACAGATCAATGATGAATTCTAAATTAGGAGAATTAATTAGTAAACATTTATCTGTTGTCACTGGGTAAATGGGATCCCAATTCATTTAACTTCAAACCTATTGACCCAAAGGAATAAATGTTTAATAACATTTTAATGTCAAATAAAACAAAAAGAATGGAAAGGAAGCTGTCAGGGATAATAGGGTCTGCATTTCATACACATATGATGTTCTTATACCTAAACAATAACTTAGAAAGATTGCCTCCCTCCCCAATTATTAGTGTTTTCCCCATTGCCACAATATTTTATATTTGCTCATTATAAGCATGTCATTCCCTTTAGAATAATGTAAGTGTTTTGAATAGAGGTGTTTTCAGATTTGAATCCCCCCATCTAGTACCAAGCATATAATAGTTACTTGATTAATACTTATTGACTGATTAAAATACAACCTCCTTGAAGGCAAAGATACTTTCCTGTGACCATGTATCCCCAAAATCTAGTTCAAAGCCTGGCAAATAACTCTAATACCACCTTCTGGTGGAGGCCTTTCCCAGGCTTCCCAGACCCTCCCTCCTACCCCCACTCTGCCCATGCCTTTCCCTCTGGATTAACTTCACCCATGTTTTTGTATACATTCTGGATATAGCTTTTTATTTACATGTTGTTTCCCTTATTGGAATGCATAATTTTTGAGGGTAGGGATTGTTTTAACCTTTCTGTGTAACCCATGAGTTTAGTATGATGTCCAGCACATAGTAAACCCTGGTTAGATTATTTAATTGACTAATGGGTATTGCATTTTCTCCTATTGGCTAATGAGTTGATTGATGTGGATTGGATCAGATCAAATTGCAATAAATTGATTAATCGAAATAATTTCTCTGCAAATGATTTGATGGAAGATAATGAAAGAAAAAGTTAAAGTATTTATTAAGTGTTTACTATGTCAAGGCAAGAATTAAAAGTTTAGTGACAAGCATATGCTAAGTCCTGGGAATAAGTCCCCTATCCCCCCCCCCAAATTATATATTCTTGGGGCAGCTAGGTGGCACAGTGGATGGAGTATTGGCCCTGGATTCAGGAGGACCTGAGTTCAAATCTGGCCTCAGACACTTGACACTTACTAGCTGTGTGACCCTGGGCAAGTCACTTAGCCCCCAATTGCCTCACTTAAAAAAAATTAATATATTCTTTGCTCTCAAGAAGCTTACATTCTATAGGGGAAGAAAACTATAATTTAGCTGTTATCCTCCACTCCTTTATTCTTTCTGAACCCACCCTGTCGAATCTATTGCCAAGTCATGCCAAATCAAGTTTTCTAAGTTATCTCTTCTACATCCCTTTCTTTCTGACACTGTAACAATCCTCATACAGGACCTCATCACCTCATAAAGTAGATTGTTTTTGTAGCCAGCTTGCAGGTCTCCATGACTTCCATTTCCCCCCATGTCAGGCCATCTTCTATTCAATTGTCAAAGTGATCTTCCTTAATTGCTGATTTGGCCTTGTTTTTCCCCTATTTAATAAACTTCACTGACTCACTATTATCTGCAGGATGAAACATACAACCCTGTCTGACATTCAAAGCCCTTAGTAATAGTCTTTCAAACTTTTCAGCTTTCTTCTGTGGCATCCCTCCCCCAGAATGTAGTCTGAAATCCAGTGATGTTGGCTTCTTTTCTTCTTCCTCATTCAATATCCTCAATCACTTGATTGTGAATATTTTACATTGCCGTCTCCCATACTTGGCATTCTCTCCCTCCTCATCTCTGTCTCCTGGCTCCCTTGACTTCCTGCAAGACCCATTTAAAATATCACCTTCTATGAGAAGATTTTCTCAAGCCCTCTTACTACTAGTGGCTTCTTCCATTGATTATCTCTAATTTATCCTGTTTATAGCTTGTTTGGGGAAGTTAGATGGTGCAGTGGATAGAGCACCAGGTCTGGAGTCAGGAAGAATCAAGTTCAAATCTGGCCTCAGACACTTAGTAGCTGTGTGACCCTGGGCAAATGACTTCACTCTGTCTCTGTTTCTTCATGTGTAAAATGAGCTGAAGAAGAAAATAGCAAACCACTCCAGTATCTCTGCCAAGAAAACCTTCAGAAGGAGTCATGGAGAGTCAGACATGACTGAAATGACTGAACAGCAACAATAACAAGCTTGTTTGTGCAAATTTGTTTTCTGTTGCCTTCTTCATTAGACAGTGAGCTCGTTGAGAGCAAGAACTGTTTTTACCCTTCATGTGCATTTCCAGTGTCTGGTGCATAGAAATATGTGCCATTCTTTTTTTTTTTTTTACTTTAACATGTGCAGTTTTATTTGAACTGGTCTTAAGTCAGTGTACAGGTAAAGTTCTCCCCTCCCCCCAAGTACTGGCAATATGTGCTATTCTTAATTAATACTTGTTGACTGACTGACTAATAAAACACAGCTTCAAAACAAATTGATGAGTCACATTAAATGTTCAGATTTGGGGAGAACAAGTTGAAGGATGGTGGCAAGAGGTATAAAGGAAGATGGTGGAATTTTTTTAAATGGTCATCATAAAAATCATACAACATTACTTGAAATCCCTGGTTTTACCACCTACTCATTGTGGTGTGCCTCAGCAAATCACTTAAACTTCCAAGGCCTCCTATATAAAAATAAAGGGTTCTACTACAAGATTCCTAAGACTCTTCCAACTGAATCATTACACGAAGATGAGATTTTTAACAAGCAGAGACTGGCACAGTGCAGGGTTAGATGGGGAGAAAGGGGAAGTCATTCCTGGCAGAGGAAAAGACATGATCCAAGATGCAGAGACAGGAAAGCTCTGGATGTGTGTGAGTTCAAGACATTAGTCAGTAACTCAGTAAACATTTATTAAAGACTTATTGGGGTAGCTAGGTGGCGCAGTGGATAGAGCACCAGCCCTGGACTCAGGAGGACCCAAGTTCAAATCTGGCCTCAGACATTTGACACTTCCTAGCTATGTGACCCTGGGCAAGTCACTTAACCCTCAATGCCCCACCAAAAAGAAAAAAGACTTATTATGAGTCATGCACTGTGCTAAACAGTGGCAATATAAAGAAAGGCAAAGTGTGTTCCTTGGCTTTGAGCACCTCAGAATCTAACATGGAAAACAATATGCAAACAACCATAAACAAAAAAGCCATAAATAAAAAAAAATATTCAACAGAAGAAGACAGAAGAATTAGGAGGGACTGTGAAAGGCTTCATGGAGAAGACAGGATTTTAGTCATGACTTGAAGGTAACCAGAGAAGTCAGAAAGCATTAGAAAGAGTAATTGCCAGAAGACCTAACTCCTTCAAAATTGCCATTGTCTTCCTCTCCAGAAATGTGAGCCAAAAGGTCAAGGATTAAGGACAAAAAGCTTCTGAATGCTTGCTGTGTCCTTTCAAGGAACTCAAATTCCAGTTGCTAATGAATGGATGGGCCTATCACTGCTATATCAGCCCTTTGGGCACAGTGAAGTCAGTAATCTGTGTGTGTGTGTGTGTGTGTGTGTGTGTGTGTGTGTGTGTTTTCACTGAAAGGCTTCCCAGATGAATGACAGAATGTAAGTATACTTGTAAAGCCTCTGTGTTTTTGACCCTTAAAAGGATGGGGATTGTGCATGTTTCTGATGTGCTAAATCCATGTTTATCACATAAGATATATCTAATTTGCTGGTAAAAATAACCAGTTGTGCCCTTCAGAGAAACACAGCCATATTACCCATTTATTTTAAAAAGTGTTGCCAGGAATATTTTCAGATTCTTATGTGCTACACAGGCTTCTGCAGGTGATGGATCCTATTTTTAATTTTTACAGCTCTGGCTTCTCCCTCTGCTCTCCTATTTTCTAACATCAGGAGTTTGTTTTCTTCCTGAGAACCCCTCCTGAATTTGCCTTTCTTGATAAGAGGAAACAAATTTCAAAGTCAATGTCATTTTTCTATCTTCAGGTTGGTCTCCCTTGCCTTTTACCTGTAAGTGATTTCAACAGAGGCTTAATTAGCCATTAAAAGCCAACATGCTCTGAGTTTTAATTAATGGTGGCTTGCCAATCAAGCTAATGTCCTTGCAAATTAGCCCCATCCCAAACACGATGATCATTTCCAAATGCAAATTCATTGTTTATTATAAAGGGATTTTTATTGTGGATTAATTTTAATTGTGGCAGTTTCTTTTTAAGCAACAGCAATGATATATTCATTCAGCTGTTAATATTAGGTTTTACAGCTAGCTATCCTTACCTACAAACAGGTATTTTTAGGGTCATAAATTAACATTATTTATTGTGCCAAAATAAGCTACACTTTCATTTCCAAATGCATTGGCAAGAAGTGACATATTGAGGCTTTAAAATTAGTATAGGTAGAAATCACCAGAGGGAGATGTAGTAGAATTATGGAATATGTCCAATAAGTTCTTTGAAGATGAGTATTATTTGCACCCCACCCCCAATGTCTATCTTTGTTATTTAATCACTACCACCTGGGACAATATTTTGCATATATTTTTGCTGTACATATTTCGTAGATATGGGGACCTTCCAATGAGTAAGGTCCTTCTACTGCCCTCCTTTCCATGTTCTTCAACCTAGGTATTATTTAGGAGAAGTAAGAATTTAAATGACTTGTCCAGGGTGAAAGTCAAATCTTGAACTTGTGTCTTCCTGACTTTGAGACTTGCTCTCTATCCACTATGCCATACTCCCTTTTCTGTGCCTTGAAAATGTTTAAGTGCCTAATTATTAGTGGTTGAATTGAACTGATATAAATAAAGGACTGTCTTAAGTCTAACATGAATGTTTCCTTCCAATTATTCCATTAGACACAGAAGCCACAAAGTTTTGACTTCTTCCAAGATTCATGAAAGTCTAACAAGTATGTTTCTGAGTAGGCCATATTTCAATTCAAATTCAATTCAAAATATATTCATTAAGTACTTGCTGTAAGTAAGACTATGCTAGTAGGTGCTAAGGAAGTTCCAAAGGTAACTAAGTCATGATTCCTAACTGCATGGAGTTTATAATTGGATGGTGCTTATAATATGTGTGTGGAGAAGGTTTCATTCCTTACTGTCCTGACATCTCTTTCTAATCACTCTGTAAATGTATCTTCATTGGCCTATCCTAGACCATTAATCCATAAATACCTAGCTACCATGTTTCACTTTATTCCTTATTCCTAGGCCATTTCCTCCTCACCAACTACCTTGCTACCATGCCTGACCAAATTAACCTACCTCTTATTACAGAACCATGGACCATGATCAAATCAATTTTGTCATTGTTCCTGGTTAGGGGGGGTCAATCCACTCCCTTGTGACTATACTTAGAAAATCTATAGCTTTCCAGATCAAATTCCCCATTACTAACCACCATTCACCACTGTTTATTGTCTCTCCCACTTAAATATATCTTTTTGAGATCAGAAACTGTCCTTGCTTTTTTTTTTTTTAATCCTTGGTGCTTATCCTAGTGCTTAACAAATCATATATACTTAATATACTTAAATGCTTTTTCATACATTCATTTATTTTTTTATTCTGAATAGAATTTTATTTTCCAAAATATATGTAAAAACAACATTTTAGCATCAATTTTTTGAAAAATTTGTGTTCCACCTTCTCTTCCCCCCTCCATTCCCACCCCCCATCCACAAGAACTCAATCAATTCAAAATAAGTTATACATGAGTAGTCATGGAAAAATTCCCATATTAGCTAGTTGTGAGAGAAAACAGTCAAAAAAACAAAACTTCAGATTAAGGAAAAAAATTTAAATGTGTTTCCATCTGTTTTCAGATACTATCAGTTTTTTCTTTGCAGATGGGCTGCAATCTTCATAAGTCCCTCAGGGTTACATTGGATCATTACATTGGATCAACCACATGCTTCCCAGCAGATCATCCCCCACTATTGCTGTTATTTGGTATATAGTACATTTCACTCTGCTTCAGCTCATGTAGGTCTCTCCAGGTTTTCCCAATAGCATCCTGTTCATCACAACCTCTATATAGTACCTTAAGCTTGACAGAGAATCTTCTTCACAAAAGCCCAGCAAAGTAGGTACCATACATTTTGCCATTATAATCAATCATCATAACTATTTCCCTCCATCCCACTCCCTTCCCATGACATTTACTCTATCTTCTTTTTACCTATTCCTCCTCAGAGATGCCTTACTTCTGACTATCCTCTCCCTTGCTCTGCACTTCCTTTTTTCACCCTTCCTTCCTTCTCCTCTTCCCCTCCTATTTTCCTGCAGGGTTAAATAGATTGCTCTTCCCAATTGGGTATGAAAGCTATTCCCTCCATGAGCCCACTCCAATGAGATCAGGGTCCCTGAGCTAATTCTGTGTTCTAAATTTTTCTTCCTCCCTCCTTCCTCAACCCTCCCTATGAGATCAAGCAATTCAATATGTCATACTGGTGGAGTAATGCAGAACATTTTCATCTTCCTTGAAAGTGTTTTGCTTTTTACTGCTCTCTCCCCCAATCTGCCCTTTCCTCCTTCCCTCCTCCCCCCACCCTGCTTTTCTCCCTCCCCCACCCAGGGCAAAAGTATATTACCATACCTACTTGAGTATGTATGTTAGTCCTTCTTTGAGCAAATTCTGATGATATTAAGGTTCACTCCCCAACTCCCCCCTCTTCTACTCTCCTCCATAAGCTTTCTTCTTGTTTCCTTCATGTGAAATACCTCTCCCCAGACTAACTCTCCCCTTCTCCCTCCCCCAGTTTATTCCTCCTACACCTCAACCCTATTTTAATGATGTGATCATGGATTAGCTAGGTGGCACAGTGGACAAAGCACCAGCCCTGGACCCAGAAGGCCCCCCAAGCCAAAAACCAGCCCCATACATAAGACACCCCTCCTCATCTGCCCTACAAAGAACAAAATACAAATGCTTTACAGATATCATCCCTTCATATTCAGTTCAGCCCTGTCTTCTGTGAATTTCTTGTGAAGAATTTTTGTTTTGTTTTGTTTTGTTTTTTGGTGAGGCAACCGGGGCCAAGTGACTTGCCCAGGGTCACACAGCCATCAATTGTCAAGTGTCCAAGGTCACACCTGAACCCAGGTTCTCCTGAGTCCAGGGCCAGCGCTCCATCCACTGCACCACCCAGCTGCCTCTCAATTTCTTACTGAGATAGTTCTTATGATTTCAAAGTATTATCTTCCCATGTAGGAATGTAAACAGTTTGATCTTTTGTTGTGTTTTTTTTTTTTTTAGTGAGGCAATTGGGGTTAAGTGACTTGCCCAGGGTCACACAGCTAGTAAGTGTTGAGTGTCTGAGGCCGGATTTGAACCCAGGTACTCCTGACTCCCAGGCCAGTGCTCTATCCACTGTGCCACCTAGCTGCCCCACAGTTTGATCTTTTAATATCCCTCATGAGGTCTTTTTCCTCTTTATCTTTTTATGCTTCTCCAGGATCTTGTATTTGAAAGTCAAATTTTCTATTCAGTTCAGGTCTTTTCATCACAAATGCTTGAAAGACCTCTTTCTCATTGAAATCCCATTTTTGCCTCTGAACAATTATAGTCAGTTTTGCTAGGTACGTGATTTTTGGCTGAAGTCCCAGTTCCCTTGCCCTCTGGAATTTCGTATTCCATGCCCTCTGGTCCTTTAATGTAGAAGCTGCTAGATCTTGCTTTATCCTTATTGGAGCTCCACAGTATTTGAATTCCTTTTTTCTAGCTGCTTGTAGTATTTCCTCCTTGACCTGGGAGTGCTGGAATTTGGCTATAATATTCCTGGAGGTTTTCCTTTTGGGATCACTTTCAGGAGGTGATCGGTGGATTCTTTCAATTTCTATTTTAGCTTCTGCTTCTAGAATATCAGGGCACTTTTCCCCCACAATCTCTTGGAGGATGGTGTCTAAGCTCTTGTTTTGGCCATGGTTTTCAGGTAGTCCAATGATTTTCAAATGATCTCTCCTAGATTTATTTTCTAGGTCAGCTGTTTTTCCAAGGAGATATTTCACACTGCCCTCTATTTTTTTCATTCAATTGGATTTGCTTTACTGTGTCTTGGTTTCTCATAAGGTCACTAGCTTCCATTTGTTCAATCCTAATTCTTAGGCAGTTACTATCATCAGACAGTTTTTTAATCTCCTTTTCCATTTGGCTTTTCAAACTGTTGACTTTTTTCTCATGATTCTTCTGCGTCTCTCTCATTTCTCTTTCCATTCTTTCCTCCTTTTCTCTACATCTTCTTTCTACTTCTCCTACTTTCTCTTCAAAGTCCCTTTTGAGAGCTTCCATGGCCTGTGACCAGTTCATATTTTTCTTGGAAGCTTTGGATGTTGGAGCTTTGACCCTGTTATTATCTTCTTCTTCTGAGGTTGTATTATGGTCTACCTTACCCCCAAAGAAGTTTTTGATGGTCTTCTGCTTTCTCTGCGTACTCATCCTGGCTTACTATTTCTTGTCTTTTAACTCCTCCTTTAAGTGTGGCACTGCTTCCAGGACAAGCTATAGCGTGGCCTGGGGGATGGTTGGGCTTCTTCTCAGCCTTCCTGGCCTTGCTTTCATTTGATTTTAAATTCTCCACTGGAGGGGGGGGGTGGTACTGCTTCTCGGCTCAACTCCTGTTCTCAGCTTCAGAGGGTCCCAGGTGTTTTGGGCTGAGGGGGGGCAGGCTTTAATCTCACCTGGCCTGTTCTCAGGTCTGGAGATAACCTCAGGCCTATTCACTAAGACACCAACCAGCAAAGCTTTCTGTGGTGTGGTTCTCAGCTTCCGATGAGACTGCTCCCCTGCTCCCCTCCCCCACCTGGGTCTCCTGCTGCTCAGGATTACTTCCTGGTTGCCTGCTGGGGTGGGACAGTAGAATCCTTCCCCCCAATTCACTGGTACCCCTGCACTTTCCTGCTCCAGGCCAGCCGTTCAGTCTGACCGCACACTCAGTTCCAGAAGACGCCGGTGCTGCAGCTTATTCAGAGGCACTGGGGCAAATTCCTCTGGCAGGTGTTTGGTGCGTCGGCCGGATTGTGGGGATAGGCTTTATTCATAGTCCAGCACAGCCACCTGAAGTCTATCTATAGCTGGAGAAAACTCTCAGCCCGTATTTTTGTGTGTTTTTCTGCCCCAAGGGTTCTTTTATTGCTATTTTTGGGGTTATTGTATCAGGAGCCCTGTGAGCTTAATGTCTTTCCTCTACCGTCTTGGCTCGGCCCTCTCATCCATTCATTAATAAGAAAAAACAATATAAATTCAAGAATAGAGTGGGGAGAAATTAGGGAAAGTTTCATGTAAAAGATAACATCCGTGTTTGGCCTTGAGGAATAGGAAATGTTTCAATGGGCAGAAATGGGAAGTGGCTATGGATAATGTATTTCCTGCTGCTAGGGACCTCAGAGCCCATCTAGTCTAACCTCTTCATTTGAATAGATGAGGAAACCAAGGCCTACAGAGTTTAAATAACTTGTTCAAGGTCACAAAAATCAAGAAAAGGGATTTGAGGGGATTTGGGAAAGGAAAATTTGAACTTAGTTCTAGTAATTCCAAGGCCTTTCCACTATACTATGATGCCTTCCCAAGAAAAGAGAGGCAAGTATTTTGCCAACCTACCAAATGTCATCATTTTAAAATAAAAAAGTCATAATCTTTCTATCATCTCCACAATTTAAAAGAAAGTAGGATTTTATACTAAATCAACTAGTCTTATAGGAAAAATCTAGGGACTTGTTGACCTGCCATTAAATAATTCTTTAATTCAACTACTATTACCTAACGCTATAGAATATTTTTCAAATGGCCTCAGAGCAGATGAGGAAATTGTCAGAAATTTCACCGGGAGAATATGCTGCCTCAGTGAATTTCAGTGGAAAACTTTCACCTGGCCTGTCCTTTGTTCTGTGAAAGAACATCATCAAGCATTGACCTACTGTCCAGTGCTTGCAGGCCTCACATAGAGTATAGGGCTGCTTGTCCAATTCATGATGTTTCTCATACCCAACTCAGTGTTGTAACAAATAAAAAGCAAAACAAAACAAAACAAAAACAAAAACAAACAAATAACAACAACAAAACAACAACCCGGAAGCTTCTTTGTTCCTCAAATCTTAGGTAAGACATTATCTCAATTTTGCTTCTAGTTTCAGCAGCCATTATTTCAAAATTAATATTGCGTGGAATACCTTCAGACAATTCCTGGAGCAGCAGAGCCCACAAAAGGAAGGGTGAGATCATTTTCCAATCAAAGACAGCTTAGAAGGTTGGCAGTAAAGTTCTGTTGTACTGGGGTGAGAGTGGAGTACAGAACCAGGCTGCACCACACAGACCCAGCTCCAGCCCAGAGAATCAGACCTCCTGAGCCTTGGAATCAGCTGAGGCAGCAGCTACTTCTGGAATTCGCTTCAGGGATCAGTGAAGGTGTTGAGAAGTTGGCCTGGGGGAAGGGGAGAGATTGCAAGAGTCTCTGTGGGTCATGAAGCAGAACTCTATTGTGTTGCTCATGCTTAAATCCAGGAGGCAGTCTTGAGTGTTAACCCGCATGGGGGAGGGGTGCAGGGACACCCAAGCTTGCAATCATAGTAAAATAGTGTTAGAATTGGAATGACACCCCCTGCTGGGAGGGGGATTGTGAGCTCTGGCCATGAGAAGATACCATGTAACTTTAGCATCTGGAAGTTGCCCGGCATCCAGAAGGTACATCTATAGAACCACCTGTGGGACCTGTCAATCAGAGCTACCAGACAATTAGCTTGGAGCTGAGTGTGTGTGAATGGCCCTCTTTCCTGTTTTACAAGAGGCTTCTGGGAGAAGCCCTGGAAGAGAGGTCTTTTTTAGGGGGTGGGGTTGGAGACTTTGGCTGGGGAGCAAGAGACAGGCAGGATAGGGAGAGCAAGCAAATTTCACACTTGAGCCACATGTTTCTCTTTACTTACCCCTAATGTGCTTTTATAAATACTTAGTGCCCAAAGATTGGTGCTATATATTTTCTAATTAAAGGCAAACACTTATTAGATTTTAGACATCATAGCTAGAATTTTAGCCCCTTAAAATAATCTGGCAAAATGAGCAGACAGAAAAATATGTGCACCCTAGAAAGTTTATTTGCTGACAAGGAAGCTTCAGATGATGATAACAAAGTCAAAACTCCTACATCCAAAGCTTGCAAGAAAAATATAAATTGGTCTCAGGCCATGGAAGCACTCAAAAAGAACTTTGAAGATAAGGTAAGAGAGGTAGAAGAAAAAATGGAAAGAGAAATGAGAGTGATGTAGGAGGGTCATGGGAAAAAAAAATCAACAGCTTGAAAAGCCAAATGGAAAATGATATACAAACAGTCTCTGAAGAAAACAATTGCTTAAAAATTAGGACTGAGCAAATTGAAACTAATGACTTTAGGAGAAATAAAGACACAATAAAGCAAAACCAAAAGGATTTAAAAATAGACGGCAATATGAAATATCTCCTTGGAAAAACAGGTGACCTGTAAAATAGGTTCAGGAAAGATCATTTGAAAAATATTGGACTACATGAAAGCTATAATCAAAAAAAAGTTTAGGCATCATCTTTCAAGAAATTGTCAGGGAAAATTGCCCTGATACACTAGAAGCAGAAGTTAAAATAGAAATTGAAAGAATCCACTGATCACTTCCTGAAAGAGGTACCAAAATGAAAACCCCCAGGAATATTATCACCAAATTTCAGAACTACGAAGTCAAGGAGAAAATATTGCAAGCAGACAGAAACAATTCAAGTATGGTGGAGTCACAGTCAGGATAACATAAGAGCTAGCAACTTCTACATTACAGGATCAGAGGGCATGGGATATGATATTCTGGAGGGCAAAGGAATTGGGATTACAACCAAGAATCATCACCTACCCAGCAAAACTGATTATAGTCTTTCAGGGGGAAAATGGGAATTCAATGAAAGAGAGAACTTTCATGCATACATGATGAAAAGACCTGAGCTGAGTAGAAAATTTGACTTTCAAATACAAGACCCTAGGGAAGCATAAAAAGATAGACAGAAAAAAGAAATCATAAGGGATATTAAAAGGGTAAACTGTTTACATTCCTCTATGAGAAGATGATGCTTGTAACTCATAAGAACTTTCTCATTATTGGGGCAGTTGGATGGAATATATTTAGACAGAGGAAACAGGTGTGAGTTGAATATAAATGAATGATATCTTTTAAAAAGTAAAATGAATGGGTGAGAGAAGAATGCACTGGGAGAAAGGGAAAGGGGGAGGTGGAATGGGGTAAAGTATCTCACATACAAGAAGCAAGAAAAAGCTTATGGAGTGGAGGGGAAGAAGGGGTAGGTAAGGGGGACTGATTGGGCCTTACTCTCATCAGAATTGGCTCAAAGAGGAAATAACATACACACTCAATTGGGTAGAGTAATCTATCTAATCCTGTAAGAAAATTGGAGGGGAAGGGGATAAGAGGGGAGTGGTAAAAGGAGGGAGGGCAGATTGGGGGAGGGGCAGTCAGAAGCAAAACCCTTTTGAGGAGGCATGGGATGAAAGAAGATAGAAAATAGAGTAAATATCATGGGGAGGACATAGGATGGAGGGAAACACAATTAGCAATAGTAACTTTGAAAAAATTTCAAAGCAAAGACAAGAGCAATGTGTGATGATGATGGTGGTAGGGATGATGATCAATTGATGGATTGATGATTATTGGATGAAGATACGTATTGACTGATGACAATTGATTGATGATGATGATAAAACATATGGTACTTACTTGGCTGGGATATAGTAAAGAAAATTCTTTGTCAGATATAAGGTACTATATAAATGTTATCCATTACTGTTTTTGCAATAATCAACCTCATGTGTCTATTGTAAGGAAATCTCTCTTTAAAGTACTATATAAATATAATTTACTATAAAAAACGATGATCAGGATGCTATCAGAAAAACCTGGAAAGATCTACATGAGCTGATGCAAAGTGAAATGTACTGTATACAAAATAACAGCATTATTGTAAGATGGTCTGCTGTGAATGAGTTGGTTATTTTCAGTAATATAATGATCCAAGGCAACTCTGAAGGACTGATGAAAAATGCAGTCCATTTACAGAGAAAAGGACTACTAGTATCTGAATACATATTTCAGCATAAGTTTTTTGTTAGTTCCTTTACCAGAAGTATTGTTTTTGTCTGTTTTCTTTCACAACCTAGCTAATGTGGAAATGTCATGTATACCTTATATTGAATTGCTTGAATTCTTTTTTTTTTTTTTCGGGGCAATGGGGGTTAAGTGCCTTGCCCAGGGTCACACAGCTAGTAAGTGTCAAGTGTCTGAGGCCGGATTTGAACTCAGGTACTCCTGAATCTAAGGCCGGTGCTTTATCCAATGCACCACCTAGCCGCCCCCAGAATTTCTTGAATTCTTAAGGGAGTGTAGGGGAGGGATAGAGGAAGCCCAGGGGAATTCACACCTTCTGTAGGAGGCCTTCAATGGATGGGACTATCTCCTTTAAAAGGAGATAATCCTTCTGCTCAGAAGCCCTGCTTTCAGTGTAACTGAATTCTCTTCCTCTTAGTTGCTACAGAAAAGAAGTAGAGGAAAGGCTGTGACTCTCCCACACTCCCAACAAATCTGTCCACATACATGCAAAAATAATGCCATAAGGGGGGCGGCTAGGTGGCGCAGTGGATAAAGCACCTGCCCTGGATTCAGGAGTTCCTGAGTTCAAATCCGGCCTCAGACACTTGACACTTACTAGCTGTGTGACCTTGGGCAAGTCACTTAACCCCCACTTCCCAGCAAAAAAACATAAATAAAATAATGCCATAAGACAATTCCTGGAGCAGCACAACCCACAAAACTACAGAGTGAGATTATTTTCCAGCCAAAGACAGCTTAATTAGGGGACTGAGATTATCTGCTTTTTGGGGTGGGGCACAGATCCAGCCCCAGGCAGGCTGTGCCTCCAGAGCCTTGTAATCTTCAGATGCTTCTTCTGAACCTTGGCTCACAGACTGGTGAGGGGTCCAGCAGGTGGCCAGAGGTGGAGGGTTGGGGGAGAAATAGCTGCTATCTTTTCTGGAGCTAAGGCAAAGTGTCCATATTCTGAACCAGTAAGCAGACTCAAGTGGCAGTGGCCCAGTGGAGGAAGGGCACAAGAACACCAATCTTTCAACCATAGAGAATCAGATCTCAATCAGACTTCTGTTTCCAGGTTAAAGAAAAAGTGGGCTGTTGTTACTTTCAGGTGAGGCAGGCTGAAAAAGAGCCTAATTGTACCCCCTGGTTCCCCTGTAGCTTGGGTCAATGCATCCTGGAAGCAGAGCTGCACCTTAAGAACGAGGTAAAAGCCAAGAAATAGGCAGTCAAGATGAGCAGGCAGAGAAAGGAGCAGACCATCAAAAGCTTCTTCGGTGGCAATGGAGATAAAAACACACTGTCAGGAGAAGATAATAACAAAGTCAAAGCCCCTACATCCAAAGCTTCCAAGGAAAATATGAATTGGTCTCATGTCATAGAAGTGCTTACAAAGGACTTTGAAGATAAAGTAAGAGAAAGAAAGGGAAAAGTTAGAGAGGTAGAAGAAACAATGGAAAGAGAAATGAGAGTGAAGCACAAGGATCATGAAAAAAAAGTCAACAGCTTGAAATGCCAAATTGGTGAAATGGAAAAGGAGGTACATAAACTCTCTGAACTCTCTGAAGAAAATCATTGCTTAATAATTAGGATAGAGAAAATACAAGTTAATGAGTTTATGAGAAATCAACACACAATAAAGCAAATTAAAATGAATAAAAAATAAGAGGGCAATATGAAATATCTCATTGGAAAAACAGCTGACCTGGAAAATAGATCCAGGAGAGATAATTTGAAAATAATTGCACTACCTGAAAATCATGATAAAAATAAGAGCTTAGACATTACCTTCCAAGAAATTGTCAGGGGAAATTGCCCAGATATTCTAGAAGCAGAAGGTAAAATAGAAATTGAAAGAATCCACTGATCACTTCCTGAAAGAGATCCCAAAAGGAAAACTTCCAGGAATATTGTAGGCAAACTCCAGAGGTCCCAGGTCAATGAGAAAATATTGCAAGCAGCTAGAAAGGAAAAATAATCAAGTGTTGTGGAGTCATAGTCAGGATAACACAAGATCTAAGAGCTTCTACATTAAACGACTGGAGGACATGGAGTATGATATTCCAGAGGGCAAAGGAACTGGAACTACAGCCAAAAATCACCTAGCAAGCAAAGCTGAGTATTATCTTTCAGGGGGAAAATGGGACTTCATTTACAAAGAAGACTTTTGGCATTTGTGATGAAAAGACCTGAACTGAATAAAAAATTTGGCTTTCAAATGCAAGACCCTAGAGAAACATAAAAAGGTAAACAGGAAAAAGAAATCATGAGGGATATTAAAAGGTTAAACTGTTTATTTTCATACATGGGAAGATGATACTTCTAACTCATAAAAACTTTCTCAGTATTAGGGCAGCTGAAAGGAATGTACTTAGACAAAGGGCCCAGTTGTGAATTGCATGTGAAGGGATGAAATTTGAAAAGCATTTATTTTTTTGTCTATCCTTGTTTTTTTATGGGGCATGCAGGGTGGGATGACTTATGTCTAGGGCTGGATTTGGGCTCAGGTACTCCTGGGTCCATTACTGGTGCTTTGTCCACTGTGTCACCTAGCTGACCCCATGATGACATCTTTGAAATAAAGTTAAGGGGTAAGAGGAATTCACTGGAAGAAAGGGAAAGGGAAAGGTAGACTGGAGAAAAGTAGTTCACATAAATGAAACAAGAAAAACTTATGGAGTGGAGGAGAAGATGGAGAAGGAATGGGGGAATGAGTGAACCTTACTCTCATCAGAATTAGCTCAAAGAAGGAATAACATACACACTCAAGTGGATATAGTAATATATTTTGTCCTGAGGGAAAGTGGGAAGGAAAGGGAATAAGGGGGAGGGAGAGGTGAAGGAAGAAAGGGCAGATTAGGAGAGGGGGAAGTAAAAAGTAAAACAGTTTTTAGGAGGGATAGGGTAAAAGAAGATAGAGAATGGAATAAATATCAAGGGGAGGAAATAGGCTGGAGGGTAATACAGTTAGCAATAGTAACTGTGAAAGAAATGATGAGTAGCATATCTGAAAGATGTTTGAAAAATGCAAACCACCAAAAGTGGAAGAATTTATGGTATCTGAATATAGAAGGGAGTATAAGTTTTTGTTAGCTCCTCTTCCTAAAGTTATTTTTCTATTATCATTCGCAACATGACTAATGTGAAAATGTTTTGCATGACTGCGCATGTATGATATATTGATTTCTTAGAGAGGATTGAGGAGGGAGGGAGGAAGAAAATTTGGAACACAAAGTTTTAAAGAATCAATGTGAAAAAATGTGTTGTTTTTTTACATGTAATGGCGAACATTCTAAATAAATTAAATCAAAGAGAAAAAATATATAAGAGAAAAAGAAGTAGGAAATGGAATGTTACATATGGGGACAGTCAGTCAATGAGAACTTTTAGCACCTACTATGTACTAAACTTTGTGTTAAGTTCTAGAGTTACAAAGATAGGCAAAACACAGTCTTTGTTAAGAGTGTAATAGTCTAATCAGAGAGATAAGATGGGGGCAACAATGGATATATCTCAAGTCTCTTGGGCTAGAATGGTGGGTGAATGAAATGACATGATATGAAATAAGATTAGATAAATTATGGAGGACCTTAAATGCCAAGCTTAGGATTCTGAATTTTATCTAATGAGCAATAGGGTGCCATGTAAGCTTTTTCTTTTTGTGGGAGGGGGCAATAAGGGTTAAATGATTTGGCCAGGCCCACACAGCTAGTAAGTGTCAAGTGTCTGAGGGTGGATTTGAACTCAGGTCCTCCTGAATCCAGGGCTGATGCTTTATCCCCTGCACCACCTAGCTGTCCCTAATGTACGCTTTTTGATTTGAGTAATGACATGCTCACATTTGTGTTTGGGGATTGTAAATTGAGCAACTGTTTAGTGAATGGATTGATGAAGGTTGGCATTTAGTATATGGTGGACCAATTAGGAGACTAATACAGGAATCAAGGTAAGCAGTGACAAAGGCCTAAACAAGGGAGGAAGAAAAGAGAAGGGATGGAGGCCAAAGCTAGTGTAAAGATAGGATTGATTACATATGAGTGAA
This sequence comes from Dromiciops gliroides, assembly GCF_019393635.1. Lineage (NCBI taxonomy): Eukaryota > Metazoa > Chordata > Mammalia > Microbiotheria > Microbiotheriidae > Dromiciops > Dromiciops gliroides. The sequence goes on from NC_057861.1 coordinate 736,582,760, forward strand.
AGAGATGTATCAAAGAGACTTGAAAGTTGTGACTGGAAGGATAGTAGAGCTATCAAAAGACTCCAGGACTCTTTTTTTTGTTTGTTTGTTTTTTTGTTTTGTTTTGTTTTTTGCAGTGCAATGAGGGTTAAGTGACTTGCCCAGGGTCACACAGCTAGTAAGTGTCAAGTGTCTGAGGCCGGATTTGAACTCAGGTACTCCTGAATCCAGGGCTGGTGCTTTACCACTGCGCTATCTAGCTGCCTCCACTCCAGGACTCTTTCTGCCATACACATTCATTATTTTCCACTTGTAAAATACCCTGTAGGCACCCAACCTCATTAAAATACCAATGCCTTTGGACAAATTTGCACTAAGGAGGAGAAAAATAGATTTCCTTTGGAGATGAGCTCACAGGTCACTCAATTTATCTTCTAGGAAACATAAATGATAGTCTAAAAGACACTTTGCTCTCGTTGATATTTTAGATGAGGTTCTGTTGGATCAGAAATGGGAAAACAGTAGCACAAGCCTTCATCTTAACCACCCTACCTTGTATAATTGAAAACAGAAAACAAGTTGGATTTGAAAAATGGTCCATTAAGCAGTCCTTCATTGTGGTGTAAAGCCTTCCTAGGAAATAATATTCCTTCAATGGTTCCCAAATATAATTATAGGACATTTTTATAAGTTAATTTTCCACCATACGAATTATGGAGAATTTCAGTTCAATTACTTCTTTATAGTGACTTCTGAAAAAGTCACTTGAGTGAATAGATTTCCATGTTATGAGCCCAATGCTCAGAACATATCTGGTTAACATGACCCCTGTAGTAGAGCTGAAACAAAGGTAAAACAACTGCTCACTTGAAAATCCATCAACGAATCACAACACTTGGAAAGGTCCCATTATCTGCACATAGGAGATGAAGGGGAAGTAGATGTAGGTCAAGAATCTTGAGATCTGAGTTCATATTTGACCTGAGACATTTTTAAGCTATGTAACCCTGGGCAAGTCATTTAATGTCTCTATGCCTCCATTTCCTTGACTGCAAATTGGGGTTAATAATAGCATCTACCCACCATGGTTGTTGTGAATATCAAATGAGATAAAATTTCTAAAATGCTTAGCATAGTGCCTGGAACATAGTAGATACTATATCAATGCCATTTATCACCACCACCACACCATCATCATCATTGTCTAAGAGACAGTGCCATAATTAGAGTATTTTTAATAGTTGGGGCAAACAGCCTATTTAATGAAGAGTGAAATGGATTGGAAAATTGAGGCCTCAGGACACTACCCACTAACAAAGGGAGGTACAGCAGGGAATTGTCTCAATCCTTCTCCAAAGCTATGCTTGATCATTATAATTATCCAGCTATATTTTATATTTCTCCCTTTTACATTATTGTAGTCACTAGATATATTACTTTACTGGATCTTCTTAATCTGAATCAGTTCATACATTTTCCCATAATTCTTAGAATTCTTCATTTTTTTTTGTGGGGCAACGAGGGTTAAGTGACTTGCCCAGGGTCAAACAGTGTCAAGTGTCTGAGGTCAGATTTGAACTCAGGTCCTTCTGAATCCAGGGCCATTGCTTTATCCAAGAAATATTCATCTTTATCAGTTATTACCATAATATATTATCACATTAATGTATCATACTTCTTTTAGCCATTTTTCAGTTGATAGGCATATGGGCTTCCAATTCTTTAGGCAGGTTTTAAAAAAATATATAACTATTTTTTCTGGTAACTTAAACTGCCAAAGAGCTACAAGTATGGTCTTAGTTCCTGTTCCCCACTCCTCTTTATGCAAAGAGAATTTATTATCACAATTATATTAAAGTGGAAAAATTCTTGAAAATAATTTTCAAAAAAGTCAGTCGGTTTCCATACTTATTAACTATTATCAGACCTTTTCATTCCCCCCTTCTTCTGATTTCCATTTCACTAAAGCAAGAGACAGGGAAGGAAATGGCAAACCAGTATCTTTGCCAAGAAAATTCTAAATAGGTTCACAAGACTCAATGACTTAAAATGACTGAACAACAACAAAGCAAGACAACCTGATATCTACCCAGAGTACTCTCCCCCAAACACGTCTCCATAAACATAAAACTACAAAGGGAATCAAGAGGAAATGTTCATGAAAGAAAATACTTTTAGTTAATCTACTTAATTTTTCATAGATCCCATGTTTCCCCTTCCCCTGTGACAATATCATTAACATTAGTTAATATTAATTTAGTTTTACCCATCACACCCCTCCCTCTCCCTTCCTTCCTTTCTTCCCTCCCTCCATTTCTTCCCTTCCTCCTTCCCTCCTTTCCCCTCTCCCTTTCTTCCTTTCTTTTCTTTCCTTCATTTTTATATTGTCCTTCCTATGCCTTCCTTTGTTCCTTTTCCTTCCTATCCCTCCCTCCCTCTCTCTTTTCCTTCCTTCTCCCTTCTTTTCTTCCGTCCTTCCTTCCTGCCTGCCTGCCTGCCTGCCTTCCTCTATTCCTGCCTTCCTTCCTCTCTTCCTGACTTTCCTCCTTTTTGCCTTCCTGTGTTTCTTTGCTCTTGAGCCTGAGACAATTCTTATTCTGAGGGTTAAAGTCCTGCTCCTTGTACCTAACAGGCTCACTTTACTGCAAAACAAGCAACCTTCTTACAGATAAAGTGTGCACCTTCCAGTGAGCCTGCAGGCACAGGATGATCACAGACCATTTGTAAATAGCGCTGACTATGCACAGACTTTGTAGCAGTGGTGACACTGCTGTGTAGCTACATCAGACTCCCTCATGGAAATCACACAGGCATGTATGTGCACACATGTGTGTGTGCACACACACACGCGCACACACACACACACACATGTTGCTTGCTCTCTTCCCTGCATGCCTACATAGGTCAGTAGTCCAGCAGATCACACTGGTGTTCAGACAAAGGCAGAGGTGCAGCTGTCACTGAACGCCAAATCCTTTTTTTCTCCACCTCCCCTCACATTATAGGACTCTATATCAGCAGAATTGTTCTCTCTCTCTCTCTCTCTCTCTCTCTCTCTCTCTCTCTCTCTCTCTCTCTCTCTCTCCTCTCTTTCCCCCCTCTCCTCCCCCTCTCTCTCCCCCCTATATCTCTGTCATTCTCTCTCACACATACCTGCAATGATTGTGTTACCCCTTTTGATTCCAATACACTGATTTCATGTCATCTCTGGATGGACAGAGAAGGCAACCATAAAGCCAAGTGTGCGAGTACCAAGCAGTACTAAGCCCCATCCCACTAGACAGAGAAGGGGAATTTCTAACTTGGCCCAGTCCCAGGTTTAGCTGGCTAACAATCTGTTCTTTTAAAAAAAATAATGTCTAGGGGGCAGCTAGGTGGTGCAGTGAATAGAGCACCGGCCCTGGAGTCAGGAGTACCTGGGTTCAAATCTGGCCTCAGACACTTAACACTTACTAGCTGTGTGACCCTGGGCAAGTCACTTAACCCCAACTGCCTCACTAAAAAAAAAAAAAAAAGTCTAGCTCTTGTGATTAAAGGGCACAATTTTGTGTTCCCCCCAAATAGGTATGTATGTATGTGTTTAAGTATGCATGTATCTATATATGTATACATGTATGTGCATACACATGTGTGTGCATGCATGCATGCATGTTTATCTTCCCACCCCATAGCATGACAGTGAATCCTGGCCTCAAGATATCTCAGAATTGCTTCTATGCTTAGCCTTTCCACTCGACTCTAAATATACCCCCAGGTTCTGAAATTCTGAGGTACAACTCTGCTGGGCATCCGTTAGGTACCAGGGTTGAGACTATGCCTAAATACCTGTAGAAATTTTAAAAATAGACTGCAATCTTGGTCAGTGGGACTTAGCATGAGGATCCTACAAAGTTTATCTGAATGCTCCACACAATCAATACAGATGGACTCAAGACAAATCAATTGAATAACCTGACTGTGGAAAACTCTGCTTACTGGCTGAGGGCCATGATGGCTACTCATGTTGCACCTCTATATGTAGCATGAAGACAATAACTCTAGCTTTCAAGTCACCAGTAAATATGGCTCATTTTAACTGACTTCCTGACTTTAATGATAACTATCGGGGAGAACAAGATGGTTCAAAAATGTATGTCACTGAGAATGTTTTATGGAGGAAAAAAAATGTATCCTGCTATCAAAATTTTTATAGGGTTGACAAATTTATCACTATTAATTTATCATTATGGACAGAGATACAAAGGCCTTTAGTTTCCATATTATTCCACATACCAAAAATCTTTCAAGTAAATCCTTAATTTAATAAGGTCAGCAACACAGTTTCCTTATTTTCATTCCTATCTTTCATAAAAGGAAAGGTCTTTACTAGACCAGATGACATGGATTATGTGTAGAACACAAGAAGGTTTGACTTTGGGGGGAGCTTCTCAAAGCAGTGCAAATTATATTTTAATTCATGACTCAATAATGTATATACAATTGCCTAAAAGATGCTTCTTTTATAAACCTGGAATGAGTGCCCATTTCACATCACCATATACTTTCTTCCACATATAAAACAAATAATTTTCAATGTTGAGTTTTTTACTCAGCTCTAAGAATCAATCAGAGACTTTCTTGGTAATGACAAAATGTATTACAAAGAGAACAATTGGGTTCAACTCAAAGTAGTCCTGAGTTTTATCCTTCCTCCATGTTTCACAGTTGGGCAAAAACAAAACAAAATTTAAAATCACAAAAATAAAATAATAATCAATGCTTCCCATTCACTTCCAGTGTTAAATGGAATGGATCCAAGCTGTCAAACATTTTTAACAAAATGAGCTTTTTCATATCCTACAAGGAAGGACTTTAATTTCAGCAATGAATCAATCAATCAATCAGCATTGAGTTAGTACCTCCTATGTCTGGACCTTTGAAGAATTATGTCCATTTTTACATAATGTTATTATGAGGATGAGGACAATGACAATGATGACGACAACAACGATGATTATGATTATGGTGGTGTTAGCAGCGGTGGTCATGATGATGATTCCCCACTAGTATACTTGACATTGATTATCAGTCAGGAGGGTGACTGTCTTGGTGAGTCAATTTATATCTGTGTTTATCCTTGATAAGTATTTCTTTTGCTCCAAGTTGGATACATTGCTTCCTAATTATCCCATTTCTCTGATAAAATAGTCAATGGAACAAGAGGTGAGGGAAGAGAGAGGAATAGGTAGATGGTGGGGAGAGAAAGACAGAGATAAAAAAAGAGAGAGAGAGAGAGAGAGAGACAGAGAGACAGAGAGACAGAGAGACAGAGAGAGAGAAAGAGTCCTCCCTCCACCATTTCCTTTGCATTTCAAGGACTTGACTGAATCAGAATCTTTACCTTCCAAACTGAAGAACTAATACAAGTCTTTTCATATGTAAAGCTCTGAAAGATGCAGTCATCTTTTTTTTTGTTTGTTTTTTGGCCATTCAATTATCCTTTTCCCTTATTGACCCAATCAAAAGTTTCACACATCAAGGTGCAGATACCTTTGTTTGTCCATCGATTGATTTATTTATTGACTTTTCAATTCAAACAAAATGCAGTGTTGCATAAATAAGATGTTAGACTCTAGAGGATCTTGTTACTTGCGGTGAGTGGGTGGAACTACCTGGCCTTACTCTTAACCAAGAGAGGGAAAATTTTCTTATTGAGTAATGACTTCTTAATCTCCCTTCCCTCCATTTTCCAAACCCAACATTTAATTAAGTCCTTCTTCTGGTGGTGATAAAAAATAAAGACAGGCAGAAAGAGTTTAGATACTAAATCAGGCTCAATTCATGCAGGAATGGCACAATGAATTAAATTCTGGAGAAATGGGTTGGCATTCCTGCTGAACCAGACAATGACTATAACAGAGGAAAAGAAAAAAAAAACTTTAATTAAGCAACAGGAGCTGTAGTTGGATAAGCTGAGTTCAAGGTGTTTAAGAGGACTGAAAATGATCCAATTTAGATGTATTATCCTTAACTCGCAAGATGCTGTTCAGAGAGTAATGAAGCATTCCTCAAGTGGCAAATCTTTTTAACTTTGTACCTTGTATGTGGCCTAAATTTAAATATGTATGCATACAAGTACACACACTTCTGTCATTGGTTTAGAAAGAAACAAGAGGCAGAAATGGATATGAGATGAATGCAAAGGAATAATAGAAAAGATAGCTGTCTTGTACGAGGATCTCAAACCCCCGGGTAATTGGCCTCATTTGGTAGCTCTCAGGCCAACTTTCCTCCTCCCCTCCCACTAAAGTGTAACGTAGAATCATTTGTTCGTTCATTCATTTGTTCCGGGTGTGCTTTGGTGAGTGAGCACAGACTCTTCCAATACAGCAAATCTAGGCACTCCCCGATCACATTTCAAATCCATGCCAACCACCTACACAAGGCACCTGTAAGACCCTGAGCAAGTCAGTTCTCTTCCCTTGGTCTCAGTCTCCTCATCTGTAAAATGGGAGAATTGTATTAAGATGGTCTTTGTGCTCTCTTCCAGCTTTAAATCTATAAGCCCACGAGTGTTTCCTGTTAGTCGGCTCTTCTGATTCCATCTACTCCAACAAAAGTCCAAGGAAAGTCAGAATTGGCAGGTGTTATTTTTATCCAAGGAAAGTTTGGACCTTTAAAGCAAGGAAACAGTTTCAATTGGTGTCAAAATGGGGGAAAGGTGGGGGATGAGGGACTCTGATCCATCCTTTACATCCTTCCTCTAGATAGTGATTTCCATATGGGTGCCTAAAATCTCTTTAGATGTTATGCAAGATCTTAAGACATTCCCTGGCCTTCCATCTGACAGCCTGTTTTTCTGCATCATTTGCTGCTTGCAAACAATACTTTACAAAAGGAGATGCCAGTTTTTCAGAAGAAAAGTGACAGCCCTCTAAGAATTTTTCAGCACTACAGATAGGAAAGGTGTAATTTTGAGATGGAATCTCTTTCCAAACCCATATGAAAGATGTTATCCATAATACACAATTATGAGAAGCAAAATAGAAATGATTTCACAGATTTAATAGTTACCAAGTGATCAGGGAGGTGGCACCACTGTTGGTTTGTGCAAAGATGTACAATGCATAATTCAAGAAATATAGCTGCATTCCATAGAATTCTGATTCTATTCTCTTTAATACTTCATTTTGTTAGCCCTTCAGCATCTCCCTCCTAGTACCTCAAAAGCAATTTTGGAAAACAGAAAAGATGCATTCACATGTGCATAAAGTACACTCTTCTTCAGGTGTGTGACCACATTTGGAATTATTAATCTAGATGTTTCACTTCCTTTGAATGAAATAAATATCCCACACATTACACACATGTGTACATGCACATAAATACACAGACACCAGAAAGTTTCTAAAATAAAATACGCAATAACTAGAAAAACATGGCTAGATAGAGGCAAAAGAAGAAAAGACTGAGAATGCTAGAAGGAAAACAAATACTTTAATAGGGGTATTTCCCAAGACATTGGTTTGAAGAAATTCCATTTGGTTCTCATGTCTACTATTTTTGTTGTTATATTGAGCCATTTCAGTCATGTCTGACTCTTTGTGACCCCATTTTGGGTTTTCTTGGTTGAGATACTGGAGTTGTTTTCCATATTCTTCTCTAGCTCACTTTACAGATGAGGAAACAAACAAACAGAGTTAAGTCATTTGCCCAGGTTCACAGAACCAGTAAATGTCTGAGAGAAGATTTGACCTCATGAAGGTGAGTCTTCCTGACTTCAGGCCTAGCATTCTATGCACTGTACCACCTAATTGTCCCCATGTCTACTATATTTAGGATTTTTTTGTTTTATTTTCAATGCTGTTATGGGTTTTTATATTAATCATTGACCAATATGGTTTTTAGGGCATTTTAATTTGCATCCTGGAGTGATCTATGGTTCAGTATCACAGATTTGGGATATATAAATTTGGTTAAATATTGGAGATGGTCATAAAAATCACTCTTTGACTCATATCTAAGAATACAGCTCAAATATAGACCTCTGTCTCTACATAAGTAGATTCCAAGATCTCATGAGAATATTCAAGATAACAAGGTTTAGCAATATGGGAGTGCTTACATTCCCTGCCATAGAAAATACAGGAAACATAAAGGACTCACAGTAGCCGACAAACAACTGATACAATTTTTCTTTCCTCTCCAGTGAGTCACAATTTCTGTGTTTCCTAGTTTTACATCATCCATTGATAGTCTGGACTCTCTTTAAAATGAAAATGAGCTTGGCATTACTGGAGATTCAATGTCCTCCCAACAATCTGAAGAATATACTTTTTTTGTCCTAGAAATGTAAATATGTCCCTGACCTTCTTTACTCTGCTTAGGGCTTGGACACTGCTCAAAGGGCATATCAATATGCTTGATATAACTAGAGAAGCAATCCTCTTCAATGAACTTGCACTATCCAAGTAACTAAGAGTAACACCAGAAGAAAAAAATCTAGAACTTTTTACTTTTCTCTATTAATGGCTCTGGTCCCTTAGTTGCAATGACCAAGTACACAATACTCTTCTCCCACAGAGTCTGGCATTACCCAGAATGTCTACTTTCTTTTTTTTGGGGGGGGGGGTGACAATGAGGGTTAAGTGACTTGCCCAGGGTCATACAGCTAGTAAGTGTCAAGTGTCTGGGGCTGGATTTGAACTCAGGTCCTCCTGAATCCAGGTCCAGTGCTTTATGCAATGTGCCACCTAGCTGCGCCCCCCCCCCCCCACCCAAGTCTACTTTTTTTCAATAGAAAACTAGGTCTCCAACTTTCCAATTTTGGATTGATAACAAGGTAATGTGAAGATTGATGCTGTCCAGGAAAATCTCTTCTCTAGAAGGCTAAGGTTTAAGAACTCCACCTACTTGGCTTTTGGGTTCTCCTCTTCTGGAGTTATATGATTGAGAGTTTTCTCATCTGTAAAATGAAGAGGTTGGATGAACTGCTTCAAAAGCCTCTTCTAGCTCTAAATCTATGTTCCTATGAGACTGCAAGTACCTGCTTCTGCTACTTTTTCCATGCACTCTGTAAGGGGCTAAAATTCTAGCTAGTCTGGCTAAAATATCTAATAAGTGGTCGCCAATAAATTATAAGCTTTAGCAAGAGTAAGACTTTTAAGCATTTATTGAGGAGTATAAGAATTTGGTGAAGAGAGAGAGAAAGGCCAAGATTCATCTATCTATCTCGGGGATCTACAGTTCTCCTGCTCCACTCTCCATGAGAGTCCTGGTGAAAGAGACCAAGAGCACCAGCCTTGCCCCTCTTCCTCCCACAAGCAAATGTCACTTCCTGATGCCACAGAAAAGCCACATGTCTTGCCCTCAGGCACCTTCTCCTCATGGCGGAGCTTTCCTACAGTAAGTCATCAGCAGGTGGCATCATTCCAATCATTCCAACTCGGGGTACTAGAATTGGCAGTCTCAGACCATGCTGATGAAAACAAAGGCAAATGGTATTGTGAGAAATGATTCTTACTAACCAATGAACTGTGTGTCCGATGCCATGATTGACTTTGGACTGAGAGAGATGGCCAAATGACCATACTTTTATTAATAACTTACTGGTATTATTAATAAAATGATTAAATTACCCAGAAATTATGTATCTCTACCTTTTTAATTATCACAATACCCCAAGATTGAAAGACAACAGTCACTTCCTGACCCTACTAGGGCCAAGGCATGATAATTCTGCTGCTCTCTCAGGATCTCAAATGCAAGAATCAAGACCTTTTATCATGAGCCTAGTTCAAAGTTGGTGGCTCTAAACCAAAACATTTAAGCCTATCACTATAACCCCCTATCACTGAAGCCCATCCTTCATGAATTACCAAGGTATATATCCATACACTCCAAAGAAAAAGAAAATCAGAATCTGCAACCAAGCTTCATGTCATTGTAAGTTAACTAAATTGATCAGGGATCTCCCCTGATAAATCTCTGACATGTCAAAATAGTGTCATACATTTTCATAGTGATTTTACTGGTGATTTGGGAGAGTCATGGAAAGATTTTCTTTTTTTTACTTTATTTATGCAGAAAAGAAAAAGAATTTTAGAATCAGGTGATCAATTTAAGTAGCTAATCCTGCAGACACATCACAAGAGGAAGGATAGGAGAGCATAGTGGGAAAAGCCCACTGACATTAGGACCAAAAGATCCTAAATTTCAACTCAAGATTTCCTGAGTGACTGTGGGCTTGTCATTTTACTTCTAATCCTAAATGACTGTAGTTTCCTCATCTAAAAAATTAGGTTGTTAGACTAGATTATATCTAATTCTTCATTTTACCATGACCCAATTTGCCTATTTAAAATGATATTGCTAAACACAATGGATAGTTCTTTAGAGCTTAAAAGTATATAAAGCATTTTGCATATATTATATCATTGAAGCCTCACAACACTTATGTGAAGTATTTTCATTTTTTTTTTTTTAGTGAGGCAATTGGGGTTAAGTGACTTGCCCAGGGTCACACAGCTAGTAAGTGTTAAGTGTCTGAGGCCGGATTTGAACTCAGGTACTCCTGACTCCAGGGCTGGTGCTCTATCCACTGCGCCACCTAGCTGCCCCGTGAAGTATTTTCTATAGATATTAACCCCATTTTACAGGTGAGGATGCTTAGGCCACAGAGATAAAAAGCATTCCTTAGTAATAATTTTAAAAATGAAATAACTAGATGGCTGAGTGGAAAGAGGACAAGCCTGGAGTTGGGAAAACTAATCATCTTGAATTCAAATTTGACCTCAGATACTTACTATTTGTGTGATCCTGGGCAAGTCACTCAACCCTGTTTGCCTAACTTTCCTTATCTGCAAAGTATGTTTAAGAAGGAAATGGCAAAGCACTCCAGCATCCCTTCCAATAAAACCCCAAATGGGGTCACAAAGAGTGACACGACTGAACAGCAACAAGAAAACACAGGTTCAGAGGTGGGATCTGAAGCTATGCCTTCCAGATTGAGGGTCATATGCTATATAATGTGTGGTGATACTTCTCTTAACTGAATTATTGAATTTCTACTTCACTTTGGTGCCATTTAAATCCTTATCTCTATCATCTGTAGTAAGAACATCTAGAAACAAATGGAAAAATACCTTTGTCTTGATAATTGAAAGAGACATGACTTGTCAAAAAATCGGGAAATTTTATATAAAAGTAAAATTTTATGGCCTTTCATGTATAATCTAAGACAAAGATTTAAGTGGCATTTGGAATTTCATTTAACTTTTTTTTAAATTGGCAATATAATAAACCACTCTCAAAGTAGGTCTAATCTACTGAACTCAGAAAATACTTCAAAGTTCATTAATATTGTTTCAGACAAATCTCTAGAATATGTTTCATCCAAGTGAAATAACATGTAATTCAAAAAATGAGATGTAATTAAAGACTGATAATAGTTCATTTGCTTACTTTGTCATTGGTTTTATTTTTGTTCTTTCTCAGCCTCCTAAATGGTTTCGAGGCACCTCCCGGTGAAGATTGAAGGGCAGTTAGTGGATCTAAGGGAGACAGCATGCCCAGGGAATAAGGGTCATGGCTAATGATCTATGTAACCACAATACTCGTTAGGGTCAAGCTGAAGAATTCCCATCTAAAAGAATTCTAAGCATTGACTCAGAACCATCGTGGAGCAATGGAAGTTATGCTGAATTTTAGAGTAAAGGAAATGGCTTCACTTCCCAGTCCTACCACTTACTATCTATGTAACTTTAGACAAATCAATTGTAATAATGCATTTATAACACTTTGCAAGCCTTAGAATTGTATAATATAACACTTATGATGATGATACCCAACTTTCTAAATTAATGGTGATGATGATAAAGAAAAAAGTTATACTTTTATTGATATAAGGAACTCCTAAATATGGAAAAACCCATTATCACCATACAGTTTTTTGCAACTTTTAGTCTTAGAGAGTTGCCTGGGGCACTGAGAAGTTAAGGGATTTGCCCAGGGTCAAACACTCAGTATGGGGATACTAAAATGATTTATCTATCAGATATGTTCCATTTGGAAATGAACTGGAACTTCGGTAGATGATTGAATTCAGAGGATGGTAAATGCTTTGTTTATTTATTGATTTTTTTGGTGAGGCTACTGGAGTTAATTGACTTGTCCAGGGTCACACAGCTAGTAAGTGTTAAGTGTCTGAGGTCGGATTTGAACTCAGGTCCTCCTGAATCCAGGGCTGGTGCTCCATCCATTGCACCATCTAGCTGCCCCGGTAAATGCTTTGTAACAATAATTTTGAAACCAATTTCCCCAGGGATGGAAGAGGTAGCAGGGAGACTATGTCAACCTGTTCAGTAGTGATAAACTTGTACATCTATTTTTTCCTATATCTTCTCAGTAATGATGCCTTTGTAAAAACCAATCAATGTTAACTGCTTATCAGTTGCTATAAAAGAGACATCATGCAGAAAAAAGATACTGGGGTGCCAGTCTTAGATACAGGAAAACTACTGTTATTGGTGATATTTGAGAGAATACACTGGGACAGAGTTTTGAGCTGATAGTATTAAAAATAGCCCATAGTAGATGTGGGAAAACTGGGACACTCACTCTTGGTAGAGTTGTGAATGCATCCAACCATTCTGGAGAGCAATTTGAAATTATGCCCAAAGGGCTAGAAAAGTGTGCATACAGTTTGATCGATCAATACTACTGCTAGGTTTATATCCCAAAGACATCCCCCAAAAAGAGAAAAAGACCTATGTGGCAAGGAAAACTATATGTGGATGCCTTATTTGTCCCAAGTTTAGGGGAAATTAGCTGGCGTTCCTAATATAGTTGTTGCTTATAAATTAGAAGTTTTAGCACCAGTTTGGGGCATTAAGAATTTATTTAGGGGACAGCTAGGTGGTACAGTGGATAAAGAACTGGCCTTGGATTCAGGAGGACCTGAGTTCAAATACAGCCTCAGACACTTGACACTAACTAGCTGTGTGACCCTGGGCAAGTCACTTAACCCTCACTGCCTCGGAAAAAACAAACAAACAAACAAAAAACAAAAAAAAGATACTAGTTATAGGGGCAGCTAGGTGGCACAGTGGATAGAGCACCAGCCTTGGAGTCAGGAGTACCTGAGTTCAAATCCGGCCTCAGACACTTAACACTTACTAGCTGTGTGACCCTGGGCAAGTCATTTAACCCCAATTGACTCACTAAAATTAAAAAAAAATAATTTATTTAAGTTTATTAGATATTAGGAAAGATAGAGCACATTGGTTCTTTTTTTTTCCCCAATGGAACATCCCCCTTTTAATGCAGTTTTATTGTACACCAAATAAAAGACAAAAAGAAATCTCTGCAGAGAAAGTGGTAAGAAGAGCCTGCGTGCTTTACACATCATTGTCCACGTAATCACTCCAAGAAGAAGGGAGGGGGAGGGAGGGAGCAGAGCGGGGACCCTCCCCCCACCACAAAACATTCAGACATTTGGGACTAAAATAAAATGAAGACATTCTGTGGGCAAGAGGAGCAAATGGGGTGGGGGTGGGGGTGCGGAAGCCTCACCACTGCCCTCATCAGGCGGTCTGTGAGGAGCTGAACACAACTTCTACAGGCGCTCTCTAAAACCCCCACAAGCCAAGCAGTGAGGAGCCTGGCTCTGGGTCCCTGATGCCCTTGCTACCCAGCCCACGATGGGGGGAAATCTCCATTTGCCCCCTCTGCTACAGAAAGCCAACAATCTAGGCCTGGGAAGAAGGAAAAGGGAGCTAATTGCAGCGGAAGACCGGGGGCAGCATCTCCTTGGGCGGAGTCTGAGGAAAGGACGAGAAAAGGAAATACAAAGAAAATAAAAACAAATTAATAATAAAAAAATTCATGATATGGAGCCTGCGTGTTCCGATTCAGTCCACAAAAATAAGTCAGGCTGCTTTGCCGAACCATCCCGTCCACCAGGGGCGCTGCTGAGGCTGTCTCCCTGGAAGGGTCACCAATGGGCACCGAAAGTCCTCAGTCGCATGGCCCGGGCCGCCGCCTCGGGGACGGATTCTGGCCTCCCCATCTGGGGAGGAGCAAAGGGAGTTGGATGAGGAGAGAGAAGGCAAAGAAGAGATTCGATGGTACGGGGCGCCAGGAGAGCCCAAGCTGGCGCCCCTACTAACGCCTGCCTGCTCTCAAGCGAATCCTTAGTCGCCCGGGACAGTTCCCCTGGCACAGCCCAGCCCTGTGAGTGCACACACACACAACATGCGTGCTTCCCAATGTCTGCTTCACATGGTGAGGTTCAGCGTGTGTTTTAACGAGATCATGGTGGGATGGACCCTGTGCCAGAGCTCGTGGTGGTAGTCGTAGTATTTTGCTGCCATGACAAGGGGGTACTGGAAGCCATACAGCTGCTGGGCGGCGGGGGAGGCTGCTGCTGCTGCTGCTGCTGCTGCTGCTGCTGCTGCTGCTGCTGCTGCTGCTGCCCTGGGGGAAGAGGGCCAGAGGGAGGGGATGGGGGCTGCCCACTGGGAGGCGGCGGTGGTGGCATTATGCCCATAGGCGGAGGCGCATCATACCTTTTCCTTGATGTAGGCGATAGACTCCAGAGCCCACAGGCATACTTCCCAGGTACTGATCCATTGGAGGAGGGCCGTGATGCCCAGGTGGGTGGATCCCCTGGTTCATCCGTGGTGGTGGTGGCGGCTGTATCCAAGGGTGTGGGGGAACATTAGGGTTGTGCTGCATAGGATGACCACCACGCCCACCGGTCAGGCTGGGCAGTGCATGGGGAAAGTTGTGAGGTCTACCTCCAGGGCCCCCGGGTCCTCCACCATGCATTCCATGGTATGGATGATTCTCGGAAGGTCCTGATCTCATGCACGGTGGGCGGTTTAGCGGAGCTGGTTTGTTGGCAGGGGCAGCAGGTCGAAGTGCACTGGCCAAGGGTGTGGTGGCAGGCCCAGAGGCAGAGCCAGCCCAAGCTGGGACAGGAGCTTCACCCAACTCCACCATGAGGGACAGGGATTCTTTATCCATGCTCGCCTTGTCCTTGGCTGACTGTGGGTCACCAGGCCTTTGGAATTTGCAATCTGAAGCAACGTGGCTGGCCCCTCCACATTTGGTGCAGACGGTGGTATTGGTGATGCTACGGATCTGGGAACTCTGCCATGGTCTTAAAATCCTGTTGTCATCCTCCTGGGAAGTGCCATTCAAGCAGGCTAACTCTCAAAGCTGTATCTTCCGTAAGTCATTCTGGTCCTCTGGGGTTTCAATGCCCTGCTTCAGAATGTTTCGGATCTGCTCTACTGCCTTTTTGACATTTTCCATGGTATTGGCAGTAACTAGGACATGGAGGGGTTCATCATCACCCGGCAGCATCTGGCCATCCTTGTGCCCAACCTTGCCTTCCTTCACGGACCCCTTGCCCCGATCATAATCTTGGCATTGCATTCCTTCTCAATATTTTTCAAGCTGTTGCCCCTGGGCCCAATGATAAGTCCCACAAAGTTGATTTCTGGATACTCATCTTGTGGTATCATTACTTTGTCGCTTACCCGGGTTGCTGGAGGTTTGTAATCTGCGGGTGGTTTGAAGTCAGGGTTGAGCGGCACCATTTCAATGATGAGGTTGTGTCTTTCTTCCTCCAGCTTCTTCCGGGTCCGAAATTCCCTCGTGTTGAGTCACTTCCCCTCGCTATTGTAAATGGGATCAGGAGAAGGGCACCTGTTCTCAGGGTTAGGGGGGATGCCCAGGTCTCCTGTGCGCAGTTTGCGAGTCACGTCTTCTATCTGCAGTTGCACTATGTAAGCTCTTTCTTGTTCCCTTGTAAATCTAGGAGGGATGACAGTTGGCATTCCCGGGATCATCGTCTTCTAGGGAAGAGAATAGAGCTCAGCCTGGCCTTCTATCCTAGAGGAAAAATAGAGCTCAGCCTGGTTTGCTTCTTCTGCCAAGTCCTCTGCCACCAAGATAGCTTCCAAGAGAGGCTGACTGAGACTAACTTCGTGTGTAAGCTTTTTCTGGGTTCAGGAGGAGAGACGAGACAGTCCTTACACACTGCTTCAAGCTAATTGGCTAGCATCATGCAAATCTATTGGTTTACTGGACTTGAGGGTGGTCCCGTGTTGAGGTCAGAGTTTACACCTTCTGAGAAGATACCCTCTTGAGGGCCAAACAGGTGTGGTTTTACTCGAATGAACTTTAAGTGAGTTAAACAGCAAAGTCATTCAATCTTAATCCAATCAGTCCCCTCAAGCTGGGGCCTTTGGGCATTCCCAAAACCCTATTCTTTCCTCACACTTATTTGTAAAAAAAAAAATACTTATAGCAGCTTTTTTTTTTTTGTGGTGGCTAAGAATTAGAAATCACAGAAATGCCCATCAATTGAGGAATGGCTAAATAAACTATGGTATATGATTATGATGGAATATAATTGTGCCATAATGTAACGATTGGAATGACGCCACCTGCTGGATACTTACTGTAGAAGAGTTCTGCCCATGAAGCGAAGGTCTTTGAGGGCAAGACCAGGAGTCTTTTCTTTGGTGGGGAGGAAGTGACGCAGACTAGTGGGAGGAGGAAGGAAGAGACTGGTGCTGACTCTGGGGCTCTTTCCTGGGGACGCTGGCGGAGAAGGGAGCTAGAAATGTGCTCTCCCTTTAATAGATAGGAATCTAGGCCTTTCTCTCTCTTTACCAAATTCTTATTCTCCTTAATAAATGCTTAAAAGTCTAACTCTTGCTAAAGCTTATAATTTATTGGCGACCACTCATTAGATATTTTAGACAGTTTAGCTAGAATTTTAGCCCTTAACAATAAGAAATGATAAATAGGATGATTTCAGAAAGTCTTGTAAAGAGTTATATGAACTGATGTGTAGTGAAGTGAACAGAACCAGGGGAACATTGTACACAGTGACAACAATATTGTTTGATGAAGAACTGTAAATGACTTAACTGTTCTCAGCAATACAATGATCTAAGACAATCCCAAAGGATGATACAGCATAATATCAACCTCCAAGGAAAGAACTGATGATTATTGAACATAGACTAAAGCATGCTATTTTTCAGTTTCTTTCATTTTTCTTCTTTTATTTGAATTTTCTTAAACAAAATGACTACTATGGTAATGTTTTACAAAATTGCATATGTATAACCCATATCTGATTGCTTGCTGCCTCAGGAAATGGGGAGGGGAGGAAAGGAAGGAGGGATAGAATTTGGAATTCAAAACTTTAAATTCAAAACTTTAAATGAAAATGTTTATTATTATTTTAAAAAATAAACAAGATATAGATCAGATTACAAAAATAGCCCATAGGGCAGCTAGGTGGCACAGTGGATAAAGCACCGGCCCTGGATTCAGGAGGACCTGAGTTCACATCCGGCCTCAGACACTTGATACTTACTAGCTGTGTGACCCTGGGCAAGTCACTTAACCCTCATTGCCTTGCAAAACAAAACAAAACAAAAAATAGCCCATAGCCCCTTAGGAGTATCCCTAGAATCTTTAGAAAAGATCTACTTAGCTTCCTCAATGGGAACCTGACTAGCTAATGGAAGTGGGAATTGGGATAGGACACCTACATGATAAAGGCTAAGTGTGGTAACTCATGTGTGCTAAATATTGCGTTCTTCATGAATACAGAGACTCATTGGAGAGATTCTCCATCATGACTTTCATTATTGGATTACTGATTTTGGGAGATCCACTACAGAAAATATTCATTTTTTTTCTCTCTGTTGTTTTGGACTGTAATTATAGAGCCTTTTTTCCCCCTTGGTGTATGTCCTTTCCCAGTTATGCCAGTTTCTTTTGAGAAAACATTTGCATAATTTAATGTTTAAGTACTCACTGATGCCTGCTGTCTTACTGGATCTTTGACAAGTATTGAAATTGAGGCTCATTTGAGAAGGGTGGATTTTGCATCTCCAAAATGCTTTTGCCTAGCAGATAAATCTTCATGTTTTTCTTCGTTTTTTATAAAATACCCAGACTTATTGTACTTGTTGCCTTCCCAATAGTTGTGGAAGGTGGTAGAGGAATCAGAGAATATGGAAATTAAAATAAGGATTTTTAAAAATAATACAAAGGGGGCAGGTAGTGGATAGAGCACCAGCCCTGGAGTCAGGAGTACCTCTTTCCTAAATAGGAGTACCTAAAAAAGGAAGTACCTAAAAAAAAATACAAAGACCCAGCCTACTTTTCTTCTAGTGAGATCCTAGGGATATCAGGTCCATAGGATAAAGATTGTTGGCTGACCTAGAAATCCATAGAAATTAACTTGGAAAGGTAAATGCTTTATAGCAACTGCTTTCACTTTGATCCCACTATCTGCAGGGGTCAATGTGATATAGGAGAGAATGTACTCCAATTCCAGGATGATGATTTGTACTTCTGCTTTTACTATACCTTCTCAATAAGGCACTTATTAGGTACTTTAGATCAAATCTAAGATGGGCTTTAAATCCAGATCTTCCTGATTCTATATCCAATGTCTATTATTCCCTGCTGCTTCTACATACTTTTAGCTGCTTTCATTTTAAAATCGTTAGTGTAGTTTTCTATATTCCACCCACCCCCACTATCCTCTGTCCCTATGTGAATATTTAAATGATGCAATATTTTTAAATTGACTTTGTTTAGAGATCTACATAGAGTTCTACAAAGAATTTAGCTAGTAGGTCTTCCTCTGAGATAGATGTTAGGCAAAAGTGGAGGCAGATACTGGGCACAGTGGTTAAAGAGCTGAACTTGGAGCCAATTAGCTTGTAAAGACTAATTGATATTAAATTGAGCATAGGGCACTAATCAGAGAATCAACCAATGATAAAGAGGAGATTACTGGTTGATTGATACTAAAGACACATTGGAATGTCAACTCAATCCAGTGGCATTAGAGAGACACCCTTAACCATCAGGCAAATTCCTAGAACGTCAAGGGGAGATGCAGTCAGCCTCATTCTAGAGATGCAACCTGCTAATATGAGTAGAAAATAGGATAGGAATCCTCACAGTTTTTACAGGCTATATAAGCAGCAATACCACTGTAAATATAAGAGATTGAGAACTGGAAAGACACATAAGGATATGACTGACACTTCATACCTGTGTAACTCTAAGCATTCATTTACTTAGCCTAACCTGGTCTCAGTTTCCTTTTCTGCAAATTGGAGGAGGGGGAGTGGACTGGATGATCTCTGAGATCCTTTCCCAATCTAAATCTATATTCTTGTGATCCTATGAGTGCTAAGTCTGACACTTTTGGTGGAGATGCAAAAACAAAGGCACAAAAAGACTTGCTGAGTAACAAAGCCACTATACCGTAGAGATGCTCGTTAAAAACAACAACAACAAAAAAAAAAAACTCTTAATAAGCTAATATTGATACAACACTTGAAAGTTTTCAAAATACTTCACACATACTTTCTTCTCAGGATCTGAAGTAGGTGTTATCATTATCCCAATTTTACAGATTAGGAGACTGAGACTGAGAGAGGTTAAGTGGTTCTTCCAGATTCCTGATAGTATCTGAGATACAATTTGAACTCAGATTTTTCTGACTCCAAGTTCAGCTCTCTAACCACTGGGCCCAGTAGCTGCCTCCACTTTTGCCTAACATCTATCTCAGAGGAAGAACTACTAGCTAAATTCTTTATAGAACTCTATGTAGATCTCTAAAGAAAGTCAACTTTTAAATATTGTATGATTTAAATATCCACATAGGGACAGAGGATAATGAGGGTGGGTGGAATATAGAAAACGACACTTAAGATTTTAAAATGAAAGCAGCTAAAAGTGTATAGGAGCAGCAGGGAATGATAGACATTGGATATAGAATCAGGAAGATATGGATTTAAAACCCATCTTAGATACGATCTGTATGACCTTAAAAAAGTTATTTAATAGGGCAGCTAGGTGGTGCAGTGGATAAAGCACCAGCCCTGGATTCAGGAGGACCTGAGTTCAAATCTGACCTCATACAGTTGACAATTACTAGTTGTTTGACCCTGGGCAAGTCACTTAACCTTCATTGCCCTGCAAAAAAAAAAAAAAAGTCATTTAACATTCTGTGCCTCAGTTTCCTCATACATAATTAAACTCAATTGGACTTAATGGCCTCCACTGTCCCTAGCTCTAAAATCTTTGCTCCTACTGAGAAACATCTCACTTATAGAATATGAAGAGTTTCTTTCTATCTATGTTGAGCCCTAAATAACTACAAAAAATGAAATGTATTGTTTTTGTACTATGCTTGTTATGAGAACCTACTTCTACCAATGCATATTGGTACCTTTATTGTAAGTTATATAGTTTCTAAGAATTGCCCATATCACTGAATGGTTAAGTGACTTGTCCAGGGTCACACA
The DNA here is from genome assembly GCF_019393635.1 of Dromiciops gliroides. Classification (NCBI taxonomy): domain Eukaryota; kingdom Metazoa; phylum Chordata; class Mammalia; order Microbiotheria; family Microbiotheriidae; genus Dromiciops; species Dromiciops gliroides. Next base: position 736,603,081 of record NC_057861.1, read on the forward strand.
ATGAAATATGCCACAATAAACACATATTAAGTGCCTACTGTATGCCCAGAACTGTGCTAAGTGCTGTGATACAAAAAGAGGAAAAAGGTTTAGCCCTCAAGGAGATCACAGTCTAGTGGGATAGATAATATACAAATTTATTCAAAGCATGCTCTATCTAGTATAAAAAGGAAATAATTAAAAGAGGGAAACACTGGATTTAAAGGAGGGAAAATTCCTTTTAAAGAGTTCAAGGATTCCTGCAGAAGACAGGGTTTTAGTTAGACCTTAAAGGAAACCCGAATGTGCCTGAGATATTATTTTAATTAGTCTCCCTGATGCCAATACAAGCTCACTGTATGATATTGCCTCTTAAAAAATACTCTCTAAACAGATAGGAAAGGACAAGTTTCTGACATAGGGTCATTTCTGATTCAGTTGTCTCTGTGCAATCAGGTCATCAATACCAAATTAAGAAGAAAGGATAAAAAGGAGATTTTCCATACAATTACACCAATTCCAAGTGGACTATTTATTATAATGCTGTTGACTCCTTCCAAAATGGAAAACGGATAAGCATACTTGATTTGCAACATATCTCATAAACATTCAACCCACACAAATCAGTCACCACAAGAAAGAGACCAAAGGAGCCCAGTATTTTCATTAGTCAACAATAGTTTATATCCTAACCAGTTGAAAAGACATGGCAGACAAAAGCAAAATTGGTTTAGAATACAATCACATGTGCAAAAAGCTACATAGAAGATGGAGGGGAGAGGAATTACAAGCACTGTTACCTTATGAAACAATGAAAAATCAGTGATGCAATTAACCTACAGAAAACTTGTCATAATATTCAAGTGATACCATCCCCAGAACATTTACAGGTGAAGCTCTTTAAGCATTTCTCTCACTATCCATTCAATTAATGAACCATCTTATTTGAATGCTAAGTCGTTGGTCTCTATTGTATAATAAAGCAAGAGGATGAATTGTGGAGAATAGGTTGACCTGTCCACTGGTATACTCAGGAAATGATCAAACTTGAAGTGAAAATTTGGGGCAGGGATTGATTTTCAAGACAAATCAAAGGGAGGACACCAAAATTATGTGTGTGTTTGTGGCTGGGGGAAGGGAGGACATGGATAGTATTATAAAAAGAAAACAGCTAAGGAAACATTAGGAGCAGCCAAGTTGTATATACTGTATGCACTTTTTCATCTATATAAATTATTTTAGAATAATACTATTGAGGTATCCTTTGTGAAAATTTGAGAAGGGAACTGGCAGGTTATAAAAGATTATCTGTACAGGTGCATATTAATATATTGTTCAATCATTTCAGTATTGTCTGGGGTTTTCTTAGCAGGGATACTGGAGTGGTTTGACATTTCCTTCTCCAGCTCACTTTATAGATGAGGAAACTGAGACAAACAAGGTTAAGTGACTCATCCAGGGTCACACAGCTAGTAAGTATCTGAGGCCAGATTTGAATTCACAACCTCCTAATGCCAGGCCTGATACTTTATACCTATACCTAGGGCACCTATGACCATAGGCCATATGACTGACACCTCTGTTCTACCGCATGCTGCAACTCTGCAGTTATGAAATTCACTGAAATGGACAGATAATACAAAATCCCCCTATTTTTATTGTTGGCTTTTTTTAAGACAAAAGCATTTGTCTCAGCAAAACAAAACCCAGATGTAAGGGTCTCTCTTCAATCAACTGTCTCTTAACCAAGTGTTTGCTGGGATCACACATGACTCCTTGATGGAAAGAAAAATGATGGTCTTTAGTAAGACTTGCTTTCCCCCAAATAAAATTGTTTAATTTGCATTTTGTGAAGCAACATATTCAAAATACACCCGTTTTTATACAAATATTGAAATGGAATATATTCTAGTGTCTAATCACTTGGCAACATGTTTTTGTTCCTATCCTAGTATAAATATAATTTAAAAGGGAGAATTGATATTGTTGTTCACCATACTGTCCTGCCTCTCATCGTTTCCAAAGCTGCCTTTCACTTTGTAAGAGAAATCATAGTACAGGAAGTAAAGAGTTTGTTCCAGAACCACAGAACCAACTTGGTTTCAAATCCCACTAATACAACTTGTATCACCTTTGGCAAGTTACCTAATCCCTTGGCTGTCAGGCTCAATGGTCTCTATGATGATTTCCAGCTCTTAGTGAAAGGATCCTACAATTCTGTAAAACAGCATAAGCAGATTCTCCATTGTAGTAAACATGCCTCACCTAGATCATTCTCCCTTCCAAATCGTGACTGGAAAGAAAAGAGATAGAGTATATTTTAATTGCATGTGCATACATTCTCATGTGTATAGGGGCGTGGTGTAGTAGTAGCAGTAGGTCACAAGATCCAGGGTCTTATTGCTGTGGGTTGCCATACCCAACTCTGATTTCTTCATGGAAAAACTGCCTGTTCATGTCTTTTGAACATTTATCAATTGGGGAATGATGCATATTCTTATAACTTTGATAAAGTTCTCTATATATTTGAGATGTGATACTTTTATCTTAGAAACTATATTTTCCTTAATGTTCTGCTCCGATCTTGGCTGCATTGGTTTTATTTGTACAAAAACCTTTTAATTTAATGTAATCAAAACTATCCATTTTGCATCTTGCAATGCTATCTCTTGTTTATTCATAAGTTCTCCTATCCACAAGTCTGATAGGTAATATGTTGCCTTTTTTTCTAATTTATTTATGCTATCTCCCTTTATATCTAAGTCATGTATCCATTGTGTTTCTCGTTATCATTTTTGCATCTCAGGGCATCACTGACCTTTCAAACTCTTACCTTTTGTCCAACCATCCTTCTTTCCAGATCACACATTTCCAGGATGATACCTTATAAACAGTTTGTCAGATCTAGGTTTAGCCAAAAAGGCTATGTTAATAGTGCCAGTCCAACTTATGGCAGTTATTGCTTCTTCTAAAGGAACAGGGAGTACCAATGGTAATGCCCAACCCAAAAATGTACCAGCACACTATGTACACGATTCTAGATAACTAATTTGACCAAGAGTGTAATAACATTATTCTAAGTTGTTAGAAATTAGAATTATATTTTACTCTGTCAGATGTATAAGTATGTCATATGTATTTTGACTGTGTTCCTTTGCAATTTGCAAAAGAAGCAGTTTTATTTGAGCAAAAAACAAGTCTTACTCAGCCTCAGTTATTTCTGAATATTTTTAGCAAATGTTTTTTTTTTTCTGAATTTTTCTGTGATGGGATTTCAAAATGAGAGAAGGTTTCTTTCTGGTGTCCTCAGCTCTCCACTTTTTTTGGTGATGTCATTCTTATGAGTTGGTATCTTATAGCTGTTTCAATGGTGACAACGGTGATAGAGGAACCATGATCTCTCCCATTTACCTCCCCAGATGATCACAGTTTCAGGGTGAGACATAACAGGGAGCTTTTGATTTGACACTATTGATTTGGAGGAGGAAGATGGATCTCTTTTCACTGAATAGGAGTCTGATTCCTTCCCATTGAATAGACAACCACTGGCCGAGTTTCTATTACAAACAGGTATTGCCTCATTCTCATAGGTTAGAGTAGAGAAATCACCTAAACTGGAAGCCTATGACCTAATAAAATGGGTTTTCCAGAGGTTTGCTCCTTTACATTGCTTTTTCCATCTCTCTTTAGCCTCTTAAATTGATTCTCAGGATCAAAGGATCTTAGATTTAAAGGTAAAAGGTTCCATAGAGCTAATTATTCAATATAAAGGTTTAGTTCTACAGATGGGGAAACTCGGGCCTTAGAGAGGTTACTTAACTTGCCCCCAAGGAGGCAAGTTAAGTAAGTCTGCTACTTACCTGTAGTAAGTAGCAGAGCTGGTATTGGAACCCACGTCATCTGATTCAATCTCTACAGCACAAATATGACTCTTTCCCTCACTCATTCTTTTCACCACTTCTTTAATCCTTCTCTCCCTTTCCTTCCTTCTTTCCATCTTTCTCTTCTTCCTCTCTCTCCCTCAATAACTTCTTTTAGATTCATTGAAAAATACCTCTTTCTGTAGAACAAAAGCACAATGATTTTTTGTGTTCAACTTTGATGGAATGCTAATACCAAAGTCCCCAGGAAGTCTTGGCACCTCCACAGATTTTAGTGAACAGAAAACTTTGTAACTGGAAGAAGCTGAAGAAAATTCCCTTCTGTTCATAGTCACTATATTAGGATAAGGAGTTTTTAAATACTTAAAAAGTAATACAGATAATAAGAAATAATAAGAAATAATCTATCTCTGGTATTTGGAAAGAAAAAATGGTATTTGACATCTGATAAATTGATAATTCAGATGTAATTAATAGGAGATTCTTAGGACATTTCAACTTTTCTAGTTTGAAAGATAGGGCCCATCACCAATCATCTTTTTTTGGGGGGGGTGTTAATGAGGGTTAAGTGACTTGCCCACGGTCACACAGCTAGTAAGTGCCAAGTGTCTGAGCCCAGATTTGAATTCAGGTCTTCCTGAATCCAGGGACAGTGCTCTATCCATGGTACCACCTAGCTTCCCCCCATCACCAATCATCTTAACTTATGTCTTGCTGCTGGACTCCAATGACTCTGGAGGAGAGAGTGAGGCTGATGAATTTGACATCACCATTATGATATCATTGGTCTTCTTCAAGAAATAAGAACAAACAACAGCAATTTAAGAGACAAAGAAGTGGTATATGAGGCACTAGTAAACCCTTGTTAATACTACCTTTGTTGGAAAAATACTCTTCCCACACATAGAGGAGGGAGAAAAGTAGAATTTAAACAACTAGAATGACTGAAGAATTCATTAATACATCACCAGACATCAAAAATGTTCTACCAACAACCTCTGTACTTATCTGTATCTGACCCATTTATGATTAATATATTCAAAGATTGCTGGATTAGTAAAACCGTGCAAGATTGGTACCTTGGTACATTTCATTGTCTAGATTAGTATATAAATTGCCACAGACCCCCAACCTACTAAATTATAAGTAGGCTATGCCTTATTTGACTACATAATGGATAAAATTGATTGTTGCGTCACTTAATTTCTGTTAGCATGTAGCCTCCTTGAGAGTAGTAATTCTTTGCTTAGTATATAGTAGGTCCTGATAGACCTCTAAGAACCCAACAAGCTTGGTGATGATGAAACTTATCTTTGCTTGTAGGCTCTCATTGGGTGTGAGCATTCTACCAATGATCTGGGTGTCAGTGATAAACTGGGCAATTTGCTCAGAAGTGGGTGTGGCTGTGTCTTTGCTATTTAAAATGCAGAATCAATTAACTCACATACAGAGCATATATTATAATTATTTACTATTTCAAGGGTCTATAATTACACAGTATTTATGCTGTTTCCAGCAATAAGGATGACAACCCTACTGTCCCTTAATAGACTGTCTTTCTGAGCTGTATTGACAAAAACAAACATTTATATTTAATAAATCATATTATTCTCCCAGCCATAGTTAAGTCATGGCTGAGCAACTTGATTGAAAAACTGAAAAACAACCACATCCCTATGGGACCCATTAAGCTTTCAGGTACTTTTTTCTATGCTCCCCTAATTTACTTATGATATAACCATTTATGTCCAAATCATGTACCCATTTTGACCTTATCTTGTTATACAGTGTGAAATATTGTTCTATGGCTATTTTCTCCCAAACTGCTTTATAATTTTCCCAGGAATTTTTGTCAAATTGGGTGTTCTTAACCCTAAAGCTTGGATCTTTGGGTTAAGAAATACCAAATTATAATGGTCATTTACTACTCTGCATTGGGTATCTAATCTACTCCATTTATCCACCACTCTATTTCATAGCCAATACCAAATTATTTTGATAGTATTTGATGCTTTGTAATATATTATGAAATCTCATACTGCTAGGCTTCCTTCCTTCACATTTGATTCTCTAGGTAATCTTTTCCAGCTCTATAAATAGTTTGATTGATGGGTCACTGTAAAAGTAAATTAACTTTGGTAGAATTGTCATTTTTATTATGTTGGCTCAGCCTACTCATGAGCAATGAAATATTTCTCTAATTGTTTATAACTATATTTATGTGAGTGAAAATTTTTTTCATAATTGTATTAATATAGTTCCTGGGTTTGTCTTGGCAGGTAGAGCCCCAAATATTTTATATTGTCTACAGTTATTTTAAATGGAATGTCTCTTTCTATTTCTTCCTGATGGATTTCATTTTTAGTATATGAAAATGCTTATGATTTATGTAGGTTCATTTCATAACCTGCAACTTTGCATTTTGTTGTTGTTTCAACTAGTTTGTTGTCATTGTTCTTATTGATACTCTAAGCTTTTCTAAATATACAATCATATTATCTGGAAAGAGTGATTGTTTTCTTTCCACATTGCCTTTTTATTTCTTCAATTTCTTTTTCTTGTCTTATTATTATAGCTACTATTTCTAGTACAATATCAAATAAAACTGATGATAATAAACATCCTTACTTCATCCCTACTCTTATTGGGAAGGGTTCAAATTCATTCCCATTATAGATACTACTTCCTCTTGGTTTTAGATAAAGATAACTTAATATTTTAAGAAAGGCCCCATTTATTACTATACTCCTAGTGTTTGTTTTTTTTCAATAGGAACAAGAATTGTATTTTGTCAAAAGCTTTTTTTGCATCTATTGATAAAATCAGATTGTTTTTGTTGTTTTCATAATTGATATGATAATTTTCCTAGTATACAACAAGCCCTCTATTCCTGGTATAAATCCCCACATGGTCACAGTTTATGATCTTTGTGATATATTGCTATAACCTCCTTGCTAGTATTTTATTTATTTTTTTGGATTAATATTCATTAAGGAAATTAGTCTTTTTCTTTCTCTGTTTTTATTCTCCCTGGTTTAGTAATCAAAATCATATTTGTATCCTAGACAAAATTTGATAGGACTCCTTCTTTTGCTATTTTTGTCAAACTTTATATAGTATTGTGATTGCTTGTTCCTTTAATGTTTGGTATAATTCACTTGTAAATCCATATGGTCCTGGGAGTTTTTGCTTAAGTAGCTCATTTTTGGCTTTTTCTAAGATAGGATTATATAAGAATTGTATTTCCTCTTATGTTTACTTAGTTTATATTTTTGTAAATAGTCATCCATTTTATTTGAATGGTCAGTTTTACTGGCATATGAGTGGGGAAAAAATAACTACTAATAAAAATTATTTTCCTCTTTATTCGTAATGAATTCATCCTTTTCATTTTTTATACTGGCAATTTGGTTTTCTTTTTTCTAAATCACATTAAATAATGCTTTATCTATTTTATTAACCTTTTCATACAACTAGGTCCAAGTTTTACTTCTTGATGCAATAGTTTTCTTTCCTTCAGGCTTTTAAATATCTCCTTTGATTTTCAGGATTTCCATCTAGGAATTTAATTGGGGATTTTTAAGTTGTTCTTTTTCCAGATTTTTAAAAAATTGCATGCCAAATCATTGATCTGCTCTCTCTTTTACTGATATACATGTTTAAAGATATACACTTTCTCCTAAGTACTTCTTTGACTACATCCCATAAAGTTTGGTATGTTGTCCCATTATTGTCATTCTCTTTCATTAAATTATTGTTTCTATGATTTGTTATTTGACCTACTCATTCTTTAAGATTAGAATATTTACTTTTCAATTAATTTTCAAAGTTTCCCTGGCCTTTTAATGAATGTAATTTTTATTGTATTCTGATCTTAAAATGATACATTTAATATTTCTGATTTTCTGTATTTGGTTGTGAAATTTCTATGCCCTAATACATGGCAAATTTTTGTGAAGATGCCATATTCATCCAAGAAAAAGGTATACTCCTTTCTATCCTCATTCAGTTTTCTTCAGTGTTCTATCATATCTAATGTTTCTAAGATCCTATTACCTCCTTAACTTCTTTCTTATTTATTTTATGGTTAGAAAGTTGAGGTCCCCAACTAGTATGGCTTTACTTTTATTTCCCCCTATAATTCACTTAACATTTCCTTTAAGAATTATGATGTTATGCCATTTGGTGCATATATATTTAGTATTGATATTGCTTCATTGTCTATGGTGCCTTTTAGCAAGGCATAATTATCCTGCTTGCCCCTTTGATTAAACTAGTGTTGATTTTTCTTTGGATGAGATCATGATTGTTACCCCTTCCTTTTTTTTTTACATAAGCTGAAATATAATAGACTCAACTCCAGCTCTTTATTTTAACTCTGTTAATGTATGCTTCAAGTGTGTTTCTTGTAAACCACATATTGTTGGATTCTGGTTGCTATACCATTCTGATATTCACTTCCATTTCATGGGTAAATTCATCCCATTCACATTCATAGTTGTGATTGCTAAGTGTGCATTCCCCTCCATCATATTTTCTTATGTTTATACTTCTCTCTTTTTATCCCGTGTCCCTCCAAAGTTGGTTTTGCTTCTGACAACTAACTTCTTTTATCCAAACTTTTTATCACCCCCTTTCTCTTAACCCTTTCTTCTTATGCTTCCCCGTTGAATAAGATAGGTTTCTATTACCCATTGTGTATGTGTAATTTCTCTTTTTGAAACAATTTATGTGTGAATGAGATTCAAGCATTGCCCTCCTCCCACCATTTTCTCCTCCACTATAAAACTTTTTCTTGTGTACCTCTTTTATGTAAGATAATTTTCTCTATTCTTCCCCTCCCTTTCCCCTTCTTCCAGGACATCCCTCTTTATCCATTTTTTTATATCATGTTAATATAATCAACTCATTCCCATATGCTCTTTCTATGCAGAATCCTTTTAACTGCCCTAATAATGATAACATTTATAAGTTGTATGTATCATCTTCTCATATAGAAAATTAAAGTTTAACCTTATTGAGTCTCTTATATCTCTTTGACATTTCCCTCTTTATGCTTCTCTTGAGTATTATATTTGAGAGTCAAATTTTCTATTCAGCTCTTGTCTTTTCATCAGGAATACTTGAAAGTCCTCAACTCATTAAATATTCATGTTTTCCCTGAGAGGATTATGCTCAATCTTGCGGGGTAAATTACTCTTGGTTGTAATCCCAGTTTTGGGGGGGTTTTTTGTCTTCTGGAATATCATACTACAAGTCCTCTGTTTCTTTAACTTAGTAGCTGCTAAAACTTTTGTGATCTTGACTGTGACTCCCCAGTATTTGGGGGGGGGAGTAAAAAATGGAATTTGCATGATAATTTTGTTGTATACTTGAAGGGAATAGCAAGCTGTGCATAGTAGGTTTGTAGTTTCAGGTGCAAGAAATCTTTCTTTATTGTACCATGTTATGGAAATGCTTGTTTGTTTTATTCCATAAATTAAAAAATAAAATTTAAAAATGGATTCTTTCTGGCTACTTGAAATATTTTCTCTTTGACCTAGGAGATCTGGAATTTGACTATAATAATCCTGGGAGTTTTCATTTTGGAATTTCTTTCAGGTGGTTACTGTTGGTTTCTTTCAATGTCTATTTAACCCTTTGATTCTAGGTCACTGAGGCAGTTTTCCTTGATAATTTATTGAAATATCACGTCTTAGCTCTTTCTTTGATCATGATTTTCAGGGAGCCCAATAATTCTTAAATTATCTCTCTTTAATCTATTTCCCAGGTCATTTGTTTGTCCAATAAGATAGATCAAATTTTATTCTTTTTTTTTTCATTCTTTTGACTTTGTTTTATGATTTCTTAATGACTTTGAGTCATTAGCTTCCATTTGTCCAATTCTAATTTTTAAGGAATTAATTTCTTCAGTAAGCTTTTGTATCTCTTTTTCTTTTTTGGCCAATCCTGCCTTTTAAGGAGGTATTTTCATTAGTGAAGTTTTGTACCTCTTCTTTCATTTTATCAGTTCTGGGTTTTAAGGTGTTATTTTCTTCAGTATTTTTGTGCTTCTTTTACCAAACTTACTTGTCGTAGAGCATTCCAAGCTTGTACTGTTTTTCTGAGTCATAGTTGGACACACTATAACTTGACTTGAACATAGTGGTGTCATTTTGATTTTCTTGGAGAATGAAGGGCAATAACCAATCAATTATCTTTTCATAGTTTTCTTCCTTTGTTCTCATTAATTTGCCTATTTTTTTTTCCTGTAGCACTCTAATTTTGAAAAATATTTATTTCCTTTTCCAGGAATTCTTATGGGTCTTGTTCCAATTCCCAATTTCTCTTTTTTTGAGGGTTTGCTTGTAGCTGTTTGGACTTCATTTTCTTCTTCTGAGTTTGTATCTTGATCTTTCCGTTTACCATGTTAGCTTTTTATGGTCAGGTTCTTTTTTGTTTGTTCATTTTTCCCGCCCTATTTCTTGATTTTTATTTAAATTTGAGCTCTGTTTCCAGTATGGGAGGAGGAGAGGAACTATCTTAATCTTCAGGCTTTTTTGCCTTGATATTTTCATAACTAGTTCTGGGGGGTTGGAAGTTTTTAGTGTTTCCAAGGTGGTATAATCTTGGAACAGGTTGTTCACTGCTGTCACTCTGTTTCTTACCCAGAAAGACCTCCTGATCCCTTGAGATCAATGAATACTGTTACTCAGGACCCCTGCTCCATTGGGACCAGAAATGCTACTATTACTCAAGGTTACTAATCACTTGGGACCAAAAGTGATACTGCTTCTCAGTGCTCCTGCTCCCCCCCAACTGAAAGTGCTCTTCTCCTTCCTTAATAGGCAATGAAATTTTCAAACAGCATCCTGAATCTAGTGCTAGAATGGGAGGAGGGTGCTGGCTGTAATCTCTTTCTGACCAGCTGTCAGGTCCCTTAATTTCTCTGGCTTGTGAGCTCCTGATGTTACTGCTGTTTTTATTACCAACACATAGTCCCACCATTGGTGTTTCATCTATATTGGCTCTTGGCCAACCTCCACCCCTGTGTCACAGATCTCTCTAACACAACTAAATTTTTTGCTGAAAAAAAAATGTTTCACTCTGACCTCTTCTTGGCTCTGCCACATCAGAATTCTACTTGAGACATCATTTTAAAGTTTTTAGAGTAGAATATTGGGAGAACTCAGCTGAGTGCTTTCTCTAATCTGCCATCCTGACTCTTTCCCCAGAACCCTACATAATTTCAATTAAATTAAATGGGATGTAGGAAACAGGTATTAAGTGCATGCCATGTGAAAAGCATTGTGCAAAGCTCTCAAGATAAAAGATGTAAAACCAGGTACTTCCCCAGCAGAGGATGAGATAGATAGATAATGTCATGGAAGCAATGAACATGAGCAGACTTAGGAAGATAGTGGAAGATAGAAAGGTCTGACATGCTATAGTCCATAGGGTCATGCAGATTCAGACAGGAAGGAATGAACAACAAAAGGTTGGAGATCAATTAGTCAGTGAATCATCCCACTCCACTTATTGTTAGCTGTTGTCCTTCATGCTCAAAGAAGACAAAAATGGCCTCACTATGTTAGGGTTCAGGTACAGCATATCTGACTGGCTGATTAGACCAATATAAGCTCAAAAGGTTCTACCACAAGTCAACATAAATAGTCCATATGAACATTTGCAGTGGGAATGTCTCGAAATTTGCACATCTCATGTTTCTTTTGAGCTACTGTAATCTGCTCTGCTCATAGAGCCTTATTTGATGCAGGCATGCCATGATGAACAATCCTGGGCCAGTGTCTTCCATGCCTCACAATCAATTCCAAAGCTTTTCAGAAAGACCCTGAGAGTGTCATAGTATTTCACTTTCTGACCTCTATGTGAGTGCTTAACTTCTGTGAGTTTTCTGTAAAATAGTCTTCAATAAAAAAGGAAGCCAGTTCAGTAAGCCATGACTCCAGTAGCTGGCAGTCTGGAGGAAAGAGCTCTTGAGAGAAAAATATTATGGGGAGGAGAAGGAATCTCTGTCTCTTCTCATCCACCATCATCACCTTGATCAGAGGACAATTTGGGTTTTTTTTTGTTTGTTTTTGTTTTTGTTTTTCAAAACATTTTATTGCACCATATTTGGTACCTTATGTTTGACAACAAAAAGTATGGTCCAACTTCTCTTCCTCCTCCATTCCCACTCCCCACCCACTAGAACTTGAGCATTTCAAAATAAGTTATACATGAATAGTCATGGAAAACATTCCCACATTAGCTAGGTTGCAAGAGAAAACAGTCAAAAAACTCCCAAAACTTCAGACTGAGGAATTGTCAAAGAGAAAAAAAAATTTTTTAAATGTGTTTCTAGGGGCAGCTAGGTGGCACGGTAGGCAGAGCACCAGCCCTGGAACCAGGAGCACCTGAGCCCAAATCCGGCCTCAGACACCCAACACCCACTAGCCGTGTGAACCTGGGTAAGCCACCCAACCCCAATTGCCTCACCAAAAAAAAAGAAAAGAAAAAAAAATGTGTTTCCATCTATTTTCAGATACTATCACTTCTTTCTCTGTGGATGGGTAGCCATTTTTTCATAAGTCCTTCAGGGTTATATTGGACTGTTGCCTTGCTGAAAATAACCACGTGCTTCCCAGCAGATCATCTTACACGATTGCTGTTATTTTGTATACATTACATTTCCCTCTGCTTCAGTTCATGTGGGTCTCTCCAGGTTTTTCTAATAATATCCTGTTCATTATAACCTAAATAAAGTACCTTAAACTTGACAAATAATTTTCTTCATATTAGCCCAGCTAAGTAGGTACCATATGTTTTGCTATTATATTCAATCATCATAACTATTTCCCTCCATCCTATTCCCTTTCCATAATATTTACTCTATTTTCTAACTTCTTTTAAACTATTCCTCCTCAAAAGTGTTTTACTTCTGACTGTCCCATCCCCTACTCTGCACTCCCTTTTTTTTTTCACCCTTCCTTCCTTATCCTCTTCCCCTCATACTTTCCTGTAGGGTTAAATAGATTACTCCTCCCAACTGGGTGTGAATGTTATTCCCTCCATGAGCCAATTCTGATGAATTTAAGGTCTTTGAGCTAATTCTATGTTGCAAATTTTCTTCCTCCCTCTCTCCTCAAACCTCCCTATGAAATCAAGCAATTCAATATGTCATACTTGTGCCGTTATGCATAATATCTTTACCTTCCTCAAAAGTATTTTGCTTTTTACTGCTCTCTCCCCCAATCTGCCCTTCCCTCCTTCCCCTCCCCCCCCTTACCTCCCTCCCCTCCCTCAGGGCAAAAATATATTATTATACCCACTTGAGTATGTATGTTAGTCCTTCTTTGAGTCAATTCTGATGATATTAAGGTTCACTCACTCCCCAATTCCTTCCCCATATTCCCCTCCCCTCCATAAGCTTTTTTCTTGTTTCCTTCATGTGAACAACCTCTCCCCAGACCATCTCTCCCCTTTCCCCCTCCCCCAGTCTATTTCTCCTACACCTCAATCCTATTTTAAGGATGTCATTATGGGTTAGTTAGGTGGCACAGTGGACAATGCACCAGCCCTGGACCCAGGAGGCCCCAAGCCCAAATCCGGCCCCAGACATAAAACACCCCACAAAGAACTAAACATAACATCCCTTCGTATTCAGTTCAGACCTGTGTCCTCTGTTAAATCCTTACTGAGATAGTTCTTATGAGTTTGAAGTATTATCTTCCCATGTAGGAATATAAATAGTTTGATCTTTTAATATCCCTCATGAAGTCTTTTTCCTGTTTATCTTTTTATGCTTCTCCAGGGTCTTGTATTTGAAAGTCGAATTTTCTATTCAGTTCAGGTCTTTTCATAACAAATGCCTGAAAGTCTTATTTCTCTTTGAAATTCCACGTTTGCCTCTGAAAGATGATGCTTAGTTTTGCTGGGTATGTGATTTTTGGCTGTAGTCCCAGTTCCTTTGCCCTCTGGAATATCATATTCCATGCCCTCTGGTCCTTTAATGTAGAAGCTGCTAGATCTTGCTTTATCCTTATTGGAGCTCCACAGTATTTGAATTCCTTTTTTCCAGCTGCTTGCAATATTTGCTCCTTGACCTGGGAGTTCTGGAATTTGGCTATAATATTCCTGGAGGTTTTCCTTTTGGGATCTCTTTCAGGAGGTGATTCTTTCAATTTCTATTTTAGCTTCTGCTTCTAAAATATCAGGGCAATTTTCCCCCACAATCTCTTGGAGGATGGTGTCTAAGCTCTTGTTTTGGTCATGGTTTTCAGGTAGTCCAATGATTTTCAAATGATCTCTCCTAGATTTATTTTCTAGGTCAGCTGTTTTTCCAAGGAGATATTTCACATTGCCCTCTATTTTTTCATTCAATTGGATTTGCTTTACTGTGTCTTGGTTTCTCATAAGGTCACTAGCTTCCATTTGTTCAATCCTAATTCTTAGGCAATTATTTTCATCAGACAGTTTTTAAATCTTCTTTTCCATTTGGCTTTTCAAACTGTTGACTTTTTTCTCATGACTCTCCTGCATCGCTCTCATTTCTCTTTCCATCCTTTCCTCTCTATCTCTCCTACTTTCTCTTCAAAGTCCCTTTTGAGAGCTTCCATGGCCTGTGACCAGTTCATATTTTTCTTGGAAGCTTTGGATGTTGGAGCTTTGACCCTATTATTATCTTCTTCTTCTGAGGATGTATTGTGGTCTACCTTTCCCCCAAAGAAGTTTTTGATGGTCTTCTGCTTTCTCTGCCTACTCATCTTGGCTTACTATTTCTTGGCTTTTTACTCCTTCTTAAAGTGTAGCACTGCATCCAGTACACACTGTTCCTGCTACAGCCTGGCCCAGAGGGTGATTGGGCTTCTTCTCAGCCTGCCTGGCTGATTGAACTCTGATTCTCTATGGTTGGAAGCTTGGCGTGTTTTTACCCCTCCCCCACTGGGCCACCACCACTCGATTCAGCCCACTGGTTCAGACCCAGGGCGCTTTGCCCCAACTCCAGTAGATACTGCCTCCACTTCACCCCAGCCTACAGCCGAACCCCCTCACCAGTCCATGATTGGAGCCTCAGAAGCTGCTGGTGCTGAAGACATGCACTGGAAGCAGTGTCCCTGGCTGGATCCGGACCGTGCGCTGAGCTGTTCAGCCTGATCAGTAGGTGATCAGAATCACCCTTTTTTGTGGAGAAATAGTCTCACTCTGTTCTTATGTGCATTAGGCTGTTCTGGGTTTTGATTTTTTACCACATTATTTGGGCGTGAATGGACAGGTTTATCTGGAGCTTGTGGAAGTCACAGCCTCTCCTCCGCCATCTTGGCTCCGACTCCAGAGGACAATTTGTGATCTTCGTATTGGGTGTCCTGGTAGTATCTTTGGGATAATAGAACCTGTTGATAGGGTCCCCATCAGGAGTTAAAGACCTACAAGTCTAACTGAGGAAAGTCTTCAGGACTCTGATAAAACTGTAGGAAAATACCTCATGGGGGTTCCCCTCTGGAAGATTCTCTATGAAAAAGAGGAAAGATCTTCTAGAAAAAAAATTCTTTCTGCAATTGGGAGTTACCATTTTGTTACATGCACTTTAAATTTATGGTCACTTTCCCCTGAACTTTGTAGGTATTTGTAGGTGAGTATGCTCTTAATTTTGGAGGGCGTTAGGATGTTGTATAAGAGCTGATTTTACCTCCTTAGCAAAACCTATTTCTAAAAATTAATTAAATCTAGCTAATATAACCATGATTTTTTTAAAATCTAGCTAACATGACAATGAATAATAATTGGGGGAAGCATACTGTTGAGAGGTCATGACCTATAAGACTACAGTTATCCCTTCCACATTGCAATTTTATTCATATCGATTTCTATATACTGTGGATCTCTTAAGAAATGAAATGGGAATTTGGGGGGAGTTTTGCAGAAGCTGCAGATGACATGTGAAGGCCAGCAGACAACACGGAAAAAGTTTAGAAACTTAGAAATGCACAAGATATATGGATTGTATTGCATAATATCAACATATTTGACCTTTTAATACCATAATTTTCTGGTATGAAGGGAGGGCCAAAAAAATTTTACAAGGACTTTCCAGACCACAGGGGTTCTACACCCCTCACCTTCTCAATTCAGAAGGAATAACTATAGATAAATCACCCCCAGCCTCTCAAGGTCCCTTAGAACCCTAAGAGGAGAAGTAATAGCTGTCCTCTGTCAATCCAACTGGACAGTGTAAGCAAGGGTTAGGAAGGTGAGTCCTAGAGCATGGGCTCCACCAAGACAATACTGAGACAGTCCCTACCCTCGAGGTCCCTCTATTCTACTGGGAAGATAGTACACACATGACAATTTATCAACTAAATAGCACTTATTAAGCATTTACTTTGTAACAAATACTCTAATAGTCATAAGACAGTTTCTGCCCTTCCCCTCACTTCCAGGGATAACCAGTGGTCCACCATGACCCATATAAACACAGACCTTCCTTTAACTCCCTGACCAGTTCCCACAACCCATCAAGGTTCCTAGACTCCATATACTAATCAAATGAGATGGGCATTACTACATCTTTTCCTTCAGTCACATGAAGGACCACCAGTCTTTCCCATTTTTCCTGGCTTAATGTCTTCAAGAATTATGGCCATGTCATGTGACCTACTGATTTCACCTAAGGATCTCTAAGTTTTGCCATTCATCCCACCATTAAAGTTTTAGGACTTCCAAGAATTTCCAGCTATGTAGCTGAACTTACTTCTATATATTGTATCCTCTAATTAAACATGAGTTCCTTAAGAATAGTTACTATTTTGCCCTTTCTTATAATAATACTAATTAATATATAGTGCCTACTATGAGTCAGGCATTATGCTAAATGCTTTAGATCTCATATGATCTTCACAACAACCCTGTGGGGTGGATGCTATTATTATCCCCATTTTATAGATGAGGAAACTGAGGCAAACTGAGGTTAAGTGACTTTCCCAGGGTCACATAGCTAGTGTCTGAGATCAGAATTGAACTCATGTAATCCTGATTCCAAGTCCAGCACTCCCTTCACTGTACCACCTCTCTCAATGCAAAAAACATTTATCAAGTATGTAATATATCTCAGGTACTATTCTAAGAGCTGAGGCCATAGAAAAAGCAAAAGACAGTCTGTGCTCCCATGTGGCTTATAGTCTGCCCTCTAGACTTCCTATCTTTTGTATTCTTAGTGTTTGGCATATAGGAAGCACTAAATAAACTATTTCCATCATTCATATAAAAGTAAACTAAATTAACAAATGGAAAATTAAATTCAAAGTAAATGGGGAGTCACTAGTAGCTGGGGGATCTGGAGTTGTTTTATGCAGAAGGTGATAGTTGAACTGATGAAGGAAACTAATGATTGTAAGAGGTGGAAGTAAAGAAACATATTCCAGACATGGGACACAGCCACTACAAATGCATGGATATGGGAGATGAAGTTTCATTTGTGAGCAACAGAAAGTAGGTCCTTTGGCTGAACCATTGTTTTTGTGGAGTTTATTATATTAATAAGACTGGGAAAGGAAGTTGTCAAATGTAAAGTCACAAGTCAGGTTCTGAAATAAATGTAAATCCCAAAGAGAGAAATTTGTGTTTAAACCTGGTTGTAATTAATAAGGAGCCAATGGGGTTCATTGAGCATGGACATGACATGATCAGGCCCATCTTCTTGCTTTAAGAGAATCACTTGGCAGTTAAGTGAAGGATAGATTGGAGAATGGAGAGAGGATTACCAGAGAGACTAATTAGTAGGCTTATATGACTAAAGTATGTGAAAGGTAGACTTGTGAAAAAAAGGCCAGAAAAATGATTGGAAGCCAGATTTATCACTGTAATTTCTTTGATTTATATTCTTTCTCTCTATCACAACATTCCTTCTGTATTCTGCCTTGTACTTAAAGAATGGTAAAAGAACTCTTTAATCATATTTGGGGAACAATTACCTTGAAAGTATGCATTGGAAAGGCAGTTTTCTCTTTTGTTTGTCTTTATTTCTAACCAGGTACCTCATTTGTTTTATCTTTAAAAAATACAAGGATTATTTTGCTTTTCCTTTTTAGAAGGGTGATCCAGTGTAGCCAATGCCACATTGGCTAGCCTGGGTGCCCTTAGGCAGACACAGGCATTGTATAAATCATATGTAAGTTTAGTGGTTACTGTAAGACAACTGTCTTTGGCTGGACACAACGTCATCCTCCTGTCCTCTTTAAGAAAGACATGTTTTATAGATGTGAGACACAGCATCAAAGCCATGATTACAAAAACAGAAGGGATTATACTGGAAGACTTAAGGAAGACATGTCTACTTTGAAGTCATTGGAGAATTGTCTGATGGAAGAAGGATTAGAACTGCTTTGTTTGACTCCAAAAAACAGAAGTAGGAACAAAAGATTGATATTATAAAGTGGCATTTTTAGACTGGTTGCCAGAAAAATAATAATTCCTTTCAATTTCCCCAAAGTGGCCTGGGCTTCCTGGACAGGCAGTGAGTTCCCAGGCATTCAGAGTCTTTGAACAACAGGCAGGAAAGTTTGGGTACAGTATAGAGATTCTTATTTAATCATAGTTCAGTCAAGTTGACCTGGGCAGCTAGGTAGCACCATGGTGCATAGAATGCTGGGCCTGAAGTAAGGAGGATGCATCTTCCTGAGTTCAAATCTGGCCTCAAACTCTTACTAGCTGTGTGACCCTGGACAAGTCCCTTAATTCTGTTTACCTTAGTTCCTTACCTGTAACATGAACTAAAGAAGGAAATGGAAAACCACTCTAATATCTTTGCCAAGGAAAGGCAAAATGAAGTCACAGGGAGTCAAACAAGATGACAAAGACTGACAACAACATAAACAGTTGAACTCTGTGTTCTCTTCTATCTCTAAGTTTCAAGAATTCATTGTGAAGCTACGAAAGAAAGGATGACATCTGAAATGTGACTGTTCCTCATGGAGCAAAGAGTGTACAGTGGTTCCTCAAAGGGATGACTGGTTAAGGTAACACAGTTGGGGGTCCCTGGGGCAACAGAAAAATTCTAGTTATTAGGCGTAGGGGAAAGGGGATTGAAAGCTACATGGACACTTTTAAAATATGACACAGAGAGGATTTTTGTTCAGGTACCAGTTGGAAGAGTTGGAATCTGAGGTGCCTTGCTACAAAGAAATTCTGTGGCTATAATTATATAATAACATGACTCTCCATTCCTTATCATTGCCTTAATGTCTAGCACCATGTTTGCTGATTCACAAACACACATAAGCACACACAGCTTTACATATGTATATAATATGTATGTATAATTTTTATCCTTTTAAATTTTGTCAATGTCCTTTTATAAAAATGCATTTTAGGGGCAGCTAGGTGGCACAGTAGATAAAGAAAGCACCAACCCTTGATTAAGGAAGACCTGAGTTCAAATCTAACCTCAGACACTTGACATTTACTAGCAGTGTGACCCTGGGCAAATCACTTAACTCTCATTGCCCCATTTAAAAAACACATTTTATTAATGTCATTAATACCTTTTAGCTTTACATCACAGTAATTTCCAAAATTTTTAATTTAACTGAATCTTCTCTTTCATAAAGAAAACCAGTTAAGTAAAAATATAAATGCAGTGGCTATATTTCATAATGTATACGGAATTCTCCCTAAGTAGGTCCTCACCCTCTACCAAATATTTCCTCATCTTTCCTCCAGGACCATCACTGGTTTTTAATTTACACAGTTTAACTTTCTTCAGTTATTACCTTCCTTAGATACATGCTTATTTTCTTTCTGCTAATTTTACTCTGAAACAATTCATCTAAAATCTTGCCATGTTTTGCTGCTATTCTCATTTTTGTCAATTACTAACATTTCATTATACACATCCCTATTTTTTTCCAGCTATTTCCCAGAAGATGAAGACCCACCTTTTTGATGTAATAAATATTTGGCAGATGTTGGATCTTTGTTTTGTCCTTGTCCATCTTAAAATTTTAATTATTTTTCTTATAAAATTATAAATTAATTTCCTGAATGATTGGACCAATTCATAACTCCACCAACACTATATTAGTATGTTTACCATTCACAGCTCATATAACACTGATCCTAGTTTGATTGTGTGTGCGTGTGTGTGTTAGGGCTCTTATTTGGATGGTATGAGTGAAGTTTCAAAGTCACACGTTTCCCCCTTATTGATGGTTATAAGCATATTTTTAAAAATTCATTTATATCCTGAAATTAATTTTTAAAAAAAATATTCATATTCTTTTATGACTCATTGTATGATGATACTCTTGGTCATCATCTAGAGAAGGCAGAACTGGGAGCAAAGGATTGATGTTGTAAAGAGCCAGATTTAGGCTGGTTACTGGAAAAATAATAATTCCTAGCAACTTTCCCAAAGTGTCTTGGGCTGCTCTGGGAGATAATGAGTTTCAAGGCATTGAGAGTCTTTGAAAACCAATATTTATTGGATTTGTTGTTGTTGTTGTAAGTAGGTGAAACATAAATTTGTGTCATATCCCCAAGTATCTTGGATTTCAGGGATAATAAAGATGATGATGATAAGACATATATTACTTTAAGATCTACACAGTGCTTTAAAAATACCATTTTATCACGACAACTCTAGGTAGTAGGTGCTGTAATTATCCCCATTTTATATATGTGGAAACGAGGTTGACATAGATTAAATGACTGGCACAGGATAACACAGTTAGAATCTGATGTGAATTTCAATTCAGGCCTTCCAGATACAAAGGTGTGCCACCTAGCTGCTTCTTTTCTTATATCCAATAGTCACTCTCCTCTACTGGCCAACATAGTGGAATGAATTTCCCCTCCAAGGTAATGTCAGCCATGGAGGCTTCAGGTGTTTCAATTTGATGTCCTTGATCTAAGTTCTTGTCCCTCCTTTAGCTTCCTTCCTTCTAATAAAGGAAGATGAAGTTCCCATCCTAGCCCACCATATGCAATTTTCTAAAGAACTGGGTCCATTGATGCTCACAGTAATATTCCACCTTGAATGCCTGTCTCCTTGTCTTAAATCTCACCTGATATTTAAATGCACCACACATCAATGATCACAGTTATTCCATAGCTACATGGGCAAGCTCCGTGACTTCTTATATTCGCTCCTGGCCTGAACTAGTGACTTTTTCACTGGCTTGTTTCCCTAAAAGGGATTTATATAGACTGTCAGCAGAATTTTTCGATCTTCTAGTACCAAGGTACAAAAACCAATGGCAAAAGGATCAACCATGATCAAAATGTGGATAAGCTAGCTAAAAATGAAAGGATTGAGTTTCATGAGGAAAAAAAAAAACTACGGAGGGCTTAATTAAAGGCAATTTCCAAATGAAGACATAGGAGAGAATATTCATTTTACATATATATATATATATATATATATATATATATATATATATATAGAGAGAGAGAGAGAGAGAGAGAGAGAGAATACACACACACACACACACACACACACACACACACACACACAGTAGAAATAGAACTAGGATCATGCTAAGCTGGTCACTGTGAGAAAAGGAAAGGGAGCATGTAGATAAGACTGCTCTTGTCCTCATGAAACTGATAGGCTCCAGTGCATAAAATAACCAGATGCCCTTGGATGATGTGGATTTGTGTCAGATTGAATTCCACACTGAGGAATTGTATTATAATGAAGTCCTAGTATCTGATAATTTAGAAATTCTATTCGTCCTTAGGTTTGTGATTGAAAATATTCCCAACAAAGTTTAAAAAAAATTTTAGCAATTATTCTGAACATTCACAAAGATGAGAAGCTTCTCTGAATTGTAGGCTCTGTTTGATCCTGAAGAAAGTGAAAACTACCTCCTGGTCGGTCTTGCGTGATTTTGAATCACAGGAAATAAGTGACAAGATGACATTTTCCTTGAAGCTCAGATCATTTGCCACACTTTATTCCAGCTTCAATTACTAGTCAGATCTTTGACATTCAAGAGAGCAAGTTGAAGAAAAAAAATCCATCATAAAATCACAGCAAACCACTGGAAAGCTGGACAGGTTTAATTCTTCCTGACGCTTTTTGACCTACTTAAGTTCAGAGCTGCAAGTCTCTGATGGTGGATAGAGAAGAAGCAAGGGAGGATGGGAAAAAGGAAAGGAAGTAAGGGAGGGAGAGAGAAGTAGAGAGAGGAAGGAAGGAAGGGAGGGAGGGAGGGAGGAAAAGAGGGAGGGAGGTAGAGAGGAAAGGAAGGAGGAAGAAAGGAAGGGAGTGAAAGAAGGAAGAAGGATAGAAATAAAAAAGAAAAAAGAAGGGAGGGAAGAAGGGAGAGAGGGAAGAAGGAAGGAAGGGAGGATGAAAGGAACAAAGCATGAAAGGAAGGGATCAAAGGAGGAAAGCAGAAAGGAGAGAAGGAAGGGAGGGAAGAAGAGAGGGAGTGAGCAAAGAAGGAAGGAAGGAAAGAAGGACAGAAATAAAGGTGGGAGAAAGGGAGGACAATGTGAATGCTGAATACGCTTTACTTCTGGGGTATGAATGCTGTGCCACATAATAGGTTAAGATCTCATCCTTTTTCATTCTTACCAAATTGCTTCACTTGGAAAATCAAATGTGCACTCATGCAGCTAGAGACCTTGCTCACTTTCTGCAGTGACAATTTATGGATAGAGAAGCTGAGGTCTGCAGAAACCCAGGCACATTCAGACAGTTTTTAGACACAAGTTGACAGTTTGATGACCTGAAGTGTCTGAATTGACCCAAAGAGAATAAGCGGCTATTTTCCAGTTCTTTAGCATTGGCATAACGGTGTCTTTGAAGAGGTTAGGTCTGAGACGCCAGTAGGAGACACGGAAAGAACGCCAAATATCTATTTTTGGAGTGTGGCTGCTAATTTAACTTCAATTACCTTATATTTTTATATGCACACAGACAGCATGATGCAGTGGAGAGAGGGGTGGAAAGGGGGAAGGGAATAAGCATTAAGCACCTCTCATGTGCCAGACACTGTGTAAGTGCTTTAGAAATAATATCTCATTTGACCCTTACCTCATTTGATCTGAGAGGCAGATGATGGTGCAGTGGACAGAGCGCTGGGCCTGAAGTCAGGAAGATCTGAGTTCAAATCTAGTCTCAGACACTTACTAGCTATGTGACTGTGGGCAAGCCACTTAACATCTGTCTGGCTTGTCATTTCCTTCTCATTTTACAGAGGAGGAAACTGAGGTAAACAGGGTTAAATGGCTCACCCAAGGTCACACAGTTAGTAAGTATCTGAGGCTGGATTTGAACTCAGGTCTTCCTGAGTACAAGCCTTGCATTCTATCCACTGTGTACTTAGATGCCCACGAGCAGCTAACATAAGCTCAGAATCACCATTTATAGTCTTTCTGGTGAGATAGGAAACCACCAAACCATGGCATCTTTTTTGCTACTGTCACATAAAGTCCATTCTGTCTCATCATCTACACTGCTACTATGACTTTAAAATCCCTGGGCACTGCCATCTGATCTGCCAATACAGCCTAAGTTCACTTGGGCTTCTCCATCTACACCAGTGTAGACCTCTAAGGATTATCAGGCTCTTTTATTTCCTCTGCCGCTGAAATTTCTCATAAGTGTTATTGTCTTCCTAAAATATAGTGTAAGCTCCTTGAAAGCAGTGATGATTTCCTATTTCTATTTGAATTCTTAGTGCTTGATACACTGTAAGCACTTATAATTTTTTTTCCTTAATTCATTCTTTATGAAGTTGTCTGTCTCAGACAAGAGTGGCTGAAAGGTCCAGAGTCCATTTGATCATGAGAATGATACTAGCTAGTATTTAGATAGTATATTAAAATTTACAAGGTGCTTAATCTCATCTGAGACTCACCACAAGCCCTGTGAGATGGGAGTTATGATTATCTCTATTTTACAGATGAGAGAAGTTAGATGGCATAGAGAGCACTGGCCCTGAAATCAGGGGGACCTGAGTTCAAATCTCACCTCAGATGCTTACTAACTGTGTGACCCTGGGCAAGTCACTTAACCCTAATTGACTTAAAAAAATCTGAGGCCATCTCCAGTAGTCCTGATATATATCTTGCCACTAGGCCTAGATGGCTCCAGAGGAGAGACTGAGGTTAGTGACTTTACATAGCTGTCCTCCACTTAAAATCCAATTCACTACAAGTCATGCTATCATCCTTATGCTGTTGATCTTTTCAAGAATGAAGGGCAAACCAACCAACTATTTTACAGATGAGTAAACTGAGGCCAAGAAAAGTTAAGTGACTTGTCCAGTATCATACAACTAGTAAATACATGAGACAAGATTTGAATTCAAGCCTTCCTGATTCCCCATCCACTACTCTAGGCAATGTACAACCTAGCTCATTGTTTAAATACTCTGCTCACTTAACTATTTCTTTTGGCCCCGTCAAGGTATTTTTAGTTATTTTCAGTCATGTGCAACTCTTTGTAACCCCACTTGGGGTTTTCTTTGCAGAGATACTGGAGTAGTTTGCTATTTCCTTCTCTAACTCCTCTTAACAGATGGGGAAACTGAAGCAAACAGGGTTAAATGATTTGCCCAGGGTCACATAGCTAGTAAGTGTCTGAGGCAGAATTTGCACTCAGATCTTCCTGACTGCAGGCCTAGCGCTCTATCCACTGTACCACCTATCTGCCCACAGGGATGAGTTAGTTTACCTTAAATTTATCTTCCAAGATTACAGCAAGTGATTACCAGGATAATACACTATGACCGGATGGGATTTATACCAGGTATGCAGGGCTGGTTCAACATTAGGAAAACTATTAACATAATCAACCACATCAATAAGAAAATTAATCAAAATCATATGATTTCCTCAATAGATGCAGAGAAAGCTTTTGACAAAATACAGGACCCATTCCCAATAAAAACACTAGAGAGCTTAGGAATAGGTGGAGCTTTCCTTAAAATAATAAGCAGTATCTACCTAAAACCATCAGCAAGCATTATATGTAATGCAGATAAGTTAGAGGCCTTCCCAATAAGATCAGGGGTAAAACAGGGATGTCCATTATCACCTATATTATTTAATATTGTAGGAGAAATTTTGCTTTAGCAATCAGAGAAGAAAAAAGAATTAAAGGAATTAGAATAGGCAAGGAGGAAACAAAACTATCACTCTTTGCAGATGTTATGATGGTATACTTAAAGAATCCTAGAGAATCAACTTGAAAATTACTTGAAACAATTAACAACTTTAGCAAGTAGCAGGATATAAAATAAATCCACATAAATCATCAGCATTTGTATACATGACCAACAAAGTCCAGCAGCAAGAAATAGAAAGAGAAATTTCATTTAAAGTAACAATAGACAATATAAAATACTTGGGAGTCTACTTGCCAAGACAAACCTAGGAACTCTGAACATAATTACAAAACACTTTTCACACAAATCAAATCAGATATAAATAATTGGAAAATTATCAATTGCTCATGGATAGCTAATATAATAAAAATGACAATTCTACCTAAATTAATTTACCTATTCAGTGCATTACCAATAAGACTACCAAAAACTATTTTATTGAGCTAGAAAAAATCATAACAAAAATCATCTGGAAAAACAAAAGGTCAAGAATATCAAGGAAACTGATGAAAAAATGCACAGGAAGGTGGGTTAGCTGTACCAAATCTGAAGCTCTAATATAAAGCAGCAGTCATAAAAACTATTTGGTATTGGCTAAGAAACAGAGTGGAGGATCAATGGAATAGGCTAGGCACAGGAGACACAGTAGTAAATTACTTTAGTAATATACTGTTTGATAAACACAAAGACTCCAGATTCTGGGATAGAAACTCAGTATTTGACAAAAACTGCTGGGAAAACTGGAAGATAGTATGGCAGAAATTAGACATAGACCAATATCTTACATCTTATACTAAAATAAGGTCAAAATGGGTACATGATTTAGACATAAGAGATGATACTATAGGCAAATTGGGAGAGGAAGAAATAATTTACCTTTCAGATCTTTGGAAAGGAGAACAGTTTATGACCCAACAAGAAATAGAGAATATTATGAAGTGCAAAATGGATGATTTTGATTACATTAAATTAAAAATGTTTTATACAAACAAAAGCAATGCATCCAAAAATTAGAAGGAAGACAGAAAACTGGGAAACAATTCTTATAGCCAGTACTTCTGATAAAGACCTCATTTCTAAATTATATAGGGAACTAAATCAAATTTATAAGAATCCAAGTCATTCCCCAATTGAGAAATGGTCAAAGGATATGAACAGGCAGTTTTCTGATGAAGAAATCAAAGCTATCTATTCCCAAATGAAAAAACTGTTCTAAATAACTATTGATTAGAGAAATGCAAATTAAAACAACTCTGAGGTACCACCAGACACCTATCAGATTGGCTAATATGACCAAAAAAAAAGGAAAATCATAAATGTTGGAGAAGCTGTGGAAAAATTGGAACACTAATGCATTGTTGGTGGAGCTGTGAACTGATCCAACCATTCTGGAGAGCAATTTGGAATTATGCCCAAAGGGCTATAAAGCTATGCATAGGGGCATCTAGGTGGTGCAGTGGATGGAGCACCGGCCCTGGAGTCAGGAGGACCTGAGTTCAAATTTGACCTCAGACACTTAACACTTAATAGCTGTGTGACCGTAGGCAAGTCACTTAACCCAAACTGCCTCACCAAAATAAAGCTATGCATACCCTTTGACCCAGCAATACCACTACTGGGTCTTTTCCCCAAAGAGAAATTGAGGGGCTGCCAAACAATTGGAAAATGGCTGAACAAGTTGTGGTAAATGAATGTAATAGAATTCTATTGTGCTATAAGAAATGATGAGCAGTTGGATTTCAGATAAACTTTGAAGGACTTGCATGAACTGATTATAAGTGAGATGAGCAGAACCAGAAGAACACACATTATCATCATTATGTGTTGATCGACTGTGATAGGGTTGATTCTTTTCAGCAATACAGTGGCACAAGATATTTCCAAAGGACTCATGATGGAAAAGTCTCTCCAAATCCAGGAAAAAAAGCACTGTGGAATATGGATGCATATTGAACCATCCTATTTCTTTTGTTTTTGGTGCTGTTTTTCTATTTAAGGTTTTTTCTTTTTTCTCTGATTTTTCTCTTATAGCATGACTGATGCAGAAATATGTTTAATGTTATTGTATATATATGTAACCTATATTGGATTGCCTGCTGTCTGGGGGAGGGGGGGAAGGGAGGGGAGGGAGGTAAAAAAGTTTGAAACTAGAAATCTTATAAAAACAAATGTTGAAAACTATCTCTACATGTAACTGGGAAATAATAAAATACTTTTACAATTAAAAAAAAATTATCTATTTAAAACTCAAGTTTGACCATGTCACTCCACTATTCAATTGACTCCAGGGGCTTCTTCTGGCCTCTAGTATCAAACAAAAAATCCTTTTCAGCTTTTAAAGCCCTTCCTAACTTTCCAGTCTTTTTACCCCTTATAACCCTCTCCCTCTCCCCTATACACACACATGCACATTCTCCCCCATCCAATAGCACTTACTCTTCCTCCCACAAGATAGTCTGTCTTCTGACTTCATTGATTTTCATTGACTGATTCCATCCCTGGGCTTCTTCCCCTCCTCATCTCTGCCTCATGGCTTCCCTGGATTCCTTCAAATCCCAGCTAAAGACTCACAAGAAGCCCTGGTAAATCCTGCATAATCTTAATGTCTTTCCTCTGGGATTATCCTCTGCTTATCCTCTCTCTCTCTCTCTCTCTCTCTCTCTCTCTCTCTCGCTCTCTCTCTCTCTCTCTCTCTCGCTCTCTCGCTCTCTCGCTCTCTGTCTCTCTCTCCCCCTCTCTGTCTCTCTGTCTCTCTCTCCCCCTCTCTGTCTCTCTGTCTCTCTCTCCCCCTCTCTGTCTCTCTGTCTCTCTCTGTCTCTCTCTCTCTGTCTCTCGCTCCCTCTCCCTCTCTCCCTCTCTCTCTCCCCTTCCTTCTATCTATCTATCTGTCTGTCTATCTATAAATATACACACACATACATATATAGCTACACACATATATGTTTATATATTTTATATATAATCTTCTTTGTAAATAATTGTTTGCATGTCATCTCTCACATTACATTGGTGTGTGTGTGTGCGTGTGTGTATGACTTTGTTTTTTGTTTTCCCTTTCTCTATATCCCTAGTGTTTAGCATGGAGCCCAGAATATAGAAAGTCCTTAAATGCTTGTTTACTTGACTTGACTCAGTTTCCTCATCTGTAAAATAAGGGGATTGGAATAAATAACCTTTAACATCACTTACATCTCTAAGTACATGGTCCTATGACCTTGAGTTAGAAGAAATGTATTCCAATCTGTAATCTGCTCCTCACTACCTGTGAAATCTTGTGTGAATTACTTTACCCTTTCTGGGCCTCAGTTTCCTCATCCGTAAGAAAAGGAATGTGGACTAGTAAATTCATCTCGAAATCCCTTTCCAGTCATAGATGCCAGGAAAATTGGGGTCTAATTTTGGCCCTATCTCTGTTTGTGTCACCTTAAATAAATGACTGAAGCTCTTCGGGCTTATCTTCTCATTTGTTAAAAGGATTGGCTTGGGGTAGAGGTGCCAATGGGGAGGAGGCAAAAATTGTCACCTCCTAATCTTGTCTGGGACTCAGCTCTCTGAATCTAATAATTTTAGCATGCTTTAAGCCTGAGGGGAGTTATGGCTTCATTTTCATTTTCATGGATAGCCACAGTATCTTTGCCATATTCCAATCATGAGCACATCACTCTCCATCTACTGCAAACTTTTCAAAAGCCAGGGATGGAAGACAGAGGGCCAGGTCACAGAAATAGCAACTGCTACATACTTCACAAAGCAGATTTCTCAAGCACTTCAGCTCTATGAACTGGGCTGATGTGTTGGAGTCCCCAACCCTGATGAGTTCCCAAATGCTGAGTTCTTAAAAATTTAAAGCACTCCACTAATTTCAAATAGCTCTCCTCCACTCCAAGCCCATGCTGCGATCATTGCCAAAGGCAATGACAACTTGAAGACCAGAGAAGTATCAACTATTTCAAATCCCTCTGCCAGGCAGGCAGTACACAACAGGTGTTCCTAGGTGAATGTTTGCTATTCAACCTGTGTATGAGGCAAGGAATGCCTACTTCAGTGACATAAACACTTAGGCTGCCTGGGAGCCAAGAGCCCAGAGGAGAAGTCTGTTTTCTGTTGGGCACAATAATAGTACTTCATCCTGTTTGGGACATTTGCAGTGAGTGGGAAGACCAACTGGAAATGCCTTAAAAAAGAGGAAACCCTGATTACTTAGAAAGTATACTTCATGCTGCTTCTAAGTACTGAATAACTATTCATTTAATAACCCATTAGAAGAAAAATCTCTAATTCTACTTGACTATGGAGACCAGTTTCTCTTCTTTACCATTACCACCTCCATCCATGCCCATGTTCCAAAATAAAAGAGGCTCAGGGCTTTCCATGCCCTGGTGCATCGAGGATATGGCAGTGATTTCTTTGAAAGATTCCTAGAATCATGACTATGCTGGAGCCATCTTATCCTGCAAAGGAAGAGCTGATTGTTAAATTTACAGTGTGAGCAGTTATACTTTGGAAATCAGCAAACATTACAAATCCAGGCCTGATTCGTTATTTTGTTGTTCTCTAAACTTAAGAAAGTGATGGAGAAAATTTCAATAATACAGATTAAACTTCAAAGTGTATGCTGTTTCCTTCCCTCCCCCAAGAAAGCTTGCTGTTAAATATTTGCCAGCACACCACTGCTAAAGTCCTTCAACCCCAACAGAGCAGAGAGATGCCTTGACCCTCTTCCCTAAATTGGGGAAACTATCTGATGAAATCATTGTCATAACTCTAAAATTGTTTGACCCTTTGGAAAAAGAGAAAAAAGATTTTCCCTTTACATATTTCCCAATTCTAATTTCATAATGACAATAAGATAGGATTAGCATTAAGGTTTGCAAGGAGAATCTATTTTTTTTTTATTTTTGCAGGGCAAGGAGGGTTAAATAACTTGCACAGGGTCACCCAACTAGTAAGTGTCAAATGTCTGAGTCTGGATTTGAACTCAGGTCCTCCTGAATCCAGGGGCAGTGTTTTATCCATTGTGCCACCTAGCTGCCCCCACAAGGAGCATCTATTAAGTACCAGCCACTATATACAAGGCAATGTTCCAGGTACTGGAGATACAGAAACAAAGCAAATAAAGGGTCTTTGTCCTTGAGGAAATTTATTTACTTAAGCACCCACCAAGGACTAGGTAGGGCTCTGTGATAGCTACTGGGGAAGCAAAGGCAAACCACAAAATCAGTACCTGCCTACATTCTACTCTGGGAATGCAACATGGAAATAGAAGAGAGAAAGAAGGGGATGCTAAACTGGGCAGGGTACTCCACCTGGAGTCAGGAAAATGTGGGATTTATCAACCAATCCATAAGCATTTATAAAATACCTACTATGTGCCAAGTACTGTGTGAGGATGAATAGTTTCTAATCTCAAGGATCTTGTTTAAGCACATTTTCTTCCATCAGGAATGACAATGTGTACATATCTCAGTGTATACAAAATAGATAGAAGGTAATTTGGGGAGAAAGGGCACGAAAAAAAGTGGTGAACAACAGATCAGGAGATATTTATTAGCTCTGTGATCCTAAACAAATAATTTTAGTTCTCTGACCGTCAGTTTCCTCATCTGTAAATCAGGGAGAATAATGGTAATGACCTCCTAATATTGAAGATAAAGGAGACACTATTTTAAGTATTTAGGAAACATTTTAAGAATGCCAATGGTTATGATTTTCATTGTATATACACGATTCTTTGAAAATCAAGGAAACACTAATAAAGAGAGATTATAAAGTCTAGCAGCGGACACCTCAGCTGACCCTTGAAGACAGCTAAGGTTTCTTAAAAGCAGCTGTGAGAAGGTAGAACATTCTTGACACCAGAGATAATCTAGGCAAAGGCATGCAGATCTCCCAATGTTCTCCATCCTATGCTAATCACCTGCCTCCCCCCCCCCACAAAAAAAACCCTAACCTCCTTCTCAATTATGTTTCTAAAATTATCTTCATATCCTCACAATGTGAAAAGAGTCCATCTGATTTATTTGACAAGTTTTTGAATGGACCCTGTTCACCCTGACATATAAGCTTGGCAGCTACTGAACAGAGAGAGCCCAGAGTAATTGCAGGGCTGCTATGGACTTGATACTGAAATTTAAATGAGATTCAAGGTCCATCCATGACAGATTTCTGGCATGTTCTTGGAATCTATTTCAGCTGAGAGATAGCAATTTAAAACAGAAAAGGCTTATTAAAATCAAGAGAAGGGTTTCAAAGAAGTTTCTTGTTAGCTTATACAGGATGTAAATAACAAATTGCCGAAGTTGTGACTTTAATTATTCAGAATGTAACACATGAGGGATATAGGAAACATTCCATTATATGCCAACAATTTATTTTGTTTTATTTTTAATTGACTTCTGTTTCCCCAACAGTCTTAGACCTAGGTTCAAATTATAGCCATCCAAGGAATCGACATGCCATAGTCATTCATTCATCTATTTGAACAGCATTTATTATTCACCTCGTAAGTATTCACTTCTAGGTATATGAAGACAATAAAAGTCTTTGCACTCAAAGGGCTTAAATGCTGTTAGCAGGAAATAACTGAAACTCTATACTTGCTAAATATAAAATTATATCAAGTCGCTAACAACTGGGTGGATCAGCAAAGCCATTTTGTAAGATCTCATCTTATATAGAGCCTTGCAGGAAGCTAAGGATTCTGAGGCATGCAAGTGGGGAAAGAATCCATTCTAGGAATAGGGGCCAGTATGTGCAATGTTACAGAAATAGGAGGTCAAAGATCATTCTAATGTTATTTCCATGACAATTTGTTGTCTCTCAGTTGGCATGGCTCAGATCTGACAGTCTAAGTTAGCAAAAAGAACTCAAAACCTAGTGTAGTAACATTTGAATTCAATTCCTTCCTCTGATACTTAAATGCTGATAGAATAACCATGGGAGCTGCTCTAAGATTTACTTTCCTCATATGTAAAATGGGGTTATAATAGTACTGGTAAACACCAACCCAGATGGTTGTTGAACAGATTGGGTCAAATATGAGTGTTAATTATTTCACAAACAAAGCAGCATGTAGATGTTAGATATTAATGTTCTCTCCAAATACTTGCTGTAAGACACAAGATTACTTGAGCTGAATTAAAGAAACAAAAATTCACTCTCTAGCTGATATGCTGGTAATGTGTACAATAAGCGGATGGGACATAACTAATCACTTTACTTGCATTATTTATTTACTTCATCTTTCTTTCTGAGAAATCTAATTAATTTGATCATCCCTCTCTAGGTAATTCAACCATATTTTTTTGAAGCTGATAGCTCAGTCTAGTCTTCCAGGTTTGCAGATGATAAAATCATTATCCATTCTTCATTTATTCATTGAGTCATTTATTTATCAATTTGCTCAGCAAATATAGGAAAAGTAAGATTATTTTCTACTGACCAAAATACAGCATAAAACCTAGAGAACTGTGTTAATTAAAGATTTACATGATAGGGACAGGTTGATGGAGAGCAATGACTTTCACTCCATTTTTTTGCCTTCTCCTCTGAATCAAATTTATTTGCATGGCAAGCTAAGAGGGATGTCAACAAGCATTTATTAAATGTCTACTATGTGTCAGGAATTGTACTATGTACTAATCTTAAAATAGTTGTCAGGGACAACAGGATTAAAATCAGCATAAAACTCAGAATTGGAAGAAAAAATTCATCTAGCAAAGTGAGCTTTCTTCCTAAATTGATAGTTGTGCTATAACTAAAGAGCTGTTGAGCCTACCTTTATCAGGAAGTGGCTCTTTATTTATTGCATTATCAGCAGACCAGAACTAAGGTGACTGAGAAGATATTTAGCCTACAAACTGGCACCAGAAAGTAGTATCCATCAAAGACCGCAATAGATATAGTAGAATGTCACACTCAGCAGAGAGCAGAGAAGCCTAGCTAGAAGAGACAGAACAGGAAGTGGGAGAATGTAAAAAACAATCAGCCAAGGGAGCAGCTAGGTGGCACAGTGGATAAAGCACCAGCCCTGGATTCAGGAGGACCTGAGTTCAAATCTGGACTCAGGCAGTTGACATTTAACTAGTTATGTGACACTGGACAAATCCCT
Source organism: Dromiciops gliroides (assembly GCF_019393635.1). Lineage (NCBI taxonomy): Eukaryota > Metazoa > Chordata > Mammalia > Microbiotheria > Microbiotheriidae > Dromiciops > Dromiciops gliroides. The sequence goes on from NC_057861.1 coordinate 736,636,146, forward strand.
TAACCCTTATTGTCCCACCAAAAAAAAAAAAAAAAACCAAGACAAAAAACAGTCAGCCAATGATCAAGCATTTATTGTTTACCATATGCCAAGCTCTAAACTAAGAGCTGAAGAAACAAAGAAAGGCAAAAATAGTCCCCAGCATCAAGGAGCTCACATTCTAGTAGAGAAAACAAAAATAAAAGAACTATAAAAATTATGTATTCAGGATAAATAGGACGTAATATCAGAGAGAAGACGTGAATATTAAGGAGGACCAGAAAAGGCTTCTTATCGAAGTTAAAATTTTAGGTATGATTTGCAGGAAAACAGGGAAGTCAGGGGGCAGGGATGAGGAGAGGGAAGAGTCTAGACATTGGGAACAGTCAGTAAAAATACCCATAGTTGGGAAATGGAGTGTCCTGTGTGATGAATAGTAAAGGGGCTAATATTATTTTTGTAGATTACATATGGATATATAAAGGGTAAAAAAATGGGAAAAGCCAGAATATGAAAGGCTTTAAAGCCACACAGTGGATTTTATATATGATCCTATAGGCAATAAGAAACCATTCTGGTTTGTTTAATAGGAGGGAAACATGGTCAAACTTGTATTTTAGGAAGATCAATTTGACAGTTTATCGGAGGACAGACTGGGGTGGGGAAAGACTTGAGACAAGGTGACCAACCTGATGAAGGGCTGCACCAGAGTATTGATAGTGTCGGAGGGGGAAAGAGGGTACATACAAGAAATGTTCCAAAGATACAAATTACAAGACTTGGGATATTATTATATAAGTGAAAGAGTCTGGGATATTGTTGACTGATATTGGGTAGAGTAGGTGAGGATTTGAGGATGACACATCAACAATGAGCTTAGGCGACTCTGAGGATAATTGTACTCTCAATAGTAATAGGGAATTTAGGAAGATTATGAAGAAAATATTATTAATTTGATTTTAGACATATTTGGTTTAACATAAACAATATCTATTTTTTAGATTCCATTATATAGAAATACAAAACTAAAGATTGACAAAGAGGCTAAGGCTGGATACATATATCTGATACTCATCCACATAGGGATGGTGGCTGAATTCATATTCGTTGATAAGATCACTAAACAAATAACCTTGATGGAGAAGAGAAAAGGGTCCAGGACAGAGGCTTGAGGATTACTCACAGTTACTAGGCACTATCCGTATAAAGATTCAGCAAAGAAGAATAATAAATAGTCAGGTGGAAGAAGAACAGATACAGAGCCATATCATGAGAACCCAGACAGCTGAGTGTCAAGGAGAAAAGGGCGATTGACAGTATCAGAGGTTGTAAAGAGTTTAAAAAGGGGTAAGATAGAGAAAAGGTGATTAAAAGATCATTGGAAAATTTGTATACGGTTCCATTGAACAATAAGTTCAGAAGGCAGACTAAAGAGATTTAAGAATAAAATCAGAGGGGAAGAAGAGGAGGTTCTTTTGAAAAGACATTTATCAAGTAATTTAGACATGAAAGGAAGAAGAGTTATAGGATGAACGCTACTGGAGATGAATAGATCAGGTGTTTTTCTTTAAGAATTTGGGGATACTACAGGCAGATTTCAGCGAAACCTGGAAGGACTTGCATGAACTGATGATGAGTGAGATGAGCAGAACCAGGAGAACATTTTACACAGTATCAACAACATATATATTGATCAACTGTGATAGATTTGATTCTTCTCAGCAATACAATGGTCCAAGATAGCTCCAAAGGACTCAGGATGGAAAATGTTCTCCAAATCCAGAACAAAAAAGAACTGTGGAATCTAGATGCAGATCAAACCATACCATTTCTATTGGTTGTTGTTGTTGTTGTTGTTGTTTTCCTTTGAGGTTTTTCCTTTTTGCTCTGATTCTCATAGCACAGCATGACTAATTCAGAAATATGTTTAATTTGCTACACATATGTCCCTTTTTTCATGTGACCCAGATACATATGATGAATGGGTGAATAAATTAACGAATGATGAATTACTAAGTGTTTACTGTGTTAAAACCAAACAAACACTGTGCTATTTGCTAGAAATACAAAGAGAAAACTGTTATTTTCTATACTCACAAAGAGCTCACATTTTAAGGTGGGGAAATTACATATATAGCAGGGCTTAGTTGCTGGTCAGATAGAAGGACTCAGATGCCCCTAAGGTGTTATAGCAAAGGAAATGGTAGTGAATCTTCTTTAGTGGTTTCCACTTATAAGACCATTTCTATAACTAAAAATGCATATTACCATCATGAATGAAGGATAATGGAGTATATGATGAGTGGTCTACAGCATATAACAAGGAACTCCAAAGAAGAACAGGAGTAAATAACATAATCAATGAATTGTATGATAGTAAGAGGATGAGCTGGTTACAGAGCAAGAGCATGGGATGACAGCTTGAGAGCTAGAGAGCTCCTTTGCTACCAATGAAATATCAGTAGAAAGCAAAGAAAGTCTTAAATGGATCCTATGTGTTAACCTTTTGAGAGGACATGAATAACAGTCACATAGGATGGGAAGACTTGGATAAATTGTGATTCATGGTTAACTGTTAAATTAAGGATCTCACAGGTCATTTTGAATATTTAAACCTTTTCTTTGAGCTGATTACATCGTCTGGCTATCTAGTAAAAGTAACTGCATTGGTGGGGGCTCATGAGCAATGGTTTTTAAGAGGAAACAAATCCATAAACAATTGAATTTGAAGTAGACTTTTATCGGTGCTATATATTTGAAAGAGGATACTTTGAATGTTACACATTTATAGCAAACCTGCTGTTTTCAAAATGCTTTGCTAAGTGGATCCAAGAAAAAAAAAAGGGGGGGAGAACATAGCACAGACTCTTCCTACCTGTTGTTGTTCAGTTATTTGGTCATGTCTCAAGTCTATCCAAATGATTGTTATGGGACACCTTACAACCTCGGTAATTCATCTTCCAGTGTTATATCTTTTATCATTTTAGTACTGTGCATGGGGTTTTCTTGGCATAGATATTGGAGTGGCTTAACACTTCTTTCTCCAGTGGATTGCCTTTTTGTCAGAAATCTCCACTATGACTTGTCTGTCTTGGGTAACCCTCAATGGAATCGCTTATAATTTAATTGAGCTATGCAAACTCCTCTGCTAGAGAATGGGGTAGGTGATGTCTTGCTACATAACCCAAAGCAAAGAAATCAGAAATAAGAAAATCTCTCATATATTTGTAGAGTTAGTGATGATTAACAGTGGAACACACTAGGGCTACACTCATAATATTTCCCACGTAGTCTTAAATTACCTTTTTAAGTCTTGTGTCCTTTACATTTTCTCAAGTTTCCATGCTAGGTATTAAGCTTCTAGAAGAAAGTTAAGGTCACCTGAACTTCTTTAAATAATTCCACCACCCACAGCACCATCACTATTATGCAAATACCAACATAGTACTTTGAATGGAGCAGGAGTCATTATTGTTTATTTACTTAACTGGCTTTAACAGTTTATTCCTGATATCACCAGCTCCAATACTGCTGCAGGCTGATTTCACAAGAGGAATTTTTATAAAAGTAATGGTCATTTCCAGAGCTGAAACTAGCATTTTTTTCACATGGAAATCAATTCAATCCTTCTTAAAAATCCTTCTTGATTTTTTCCTCAAATTCTGGTAGATTACATACCATTGTTTATCTTCCTAATCATCCCCAAACCAATAGCTACAGTAAGTAGCTTTTCCTTTAATTATTTACAAGAGCATTTAGTGTGATGCTTTGGCCTTAGCTTGTCTTTCTATATAAGAAAGCAAGATTACTCTCCAGAGCTCAAGGGGTTTTGCAAGGGCAAAACCACTTTTGCTTGATTGTAATTTCTCTTGTCATTACAAAGCAGTTGGCAGAGAATATTAATGAGAAATGTGATTTATGGAAGATAGAAATGACAACTCCCAGAAAACTCTACTTTTCAGAGGGTTAAATACATTCATACATTGGAAACTGAAAGAACTTGACAGAAGAAAGTTTTGGTCAAACTGAAATTTAAAAGATTATATACTTGATTGATTCTTATGCCATCATATGGAAGAATTCCATGTCATATACTAGCTGGAATGGTGGGAAAAGAAAGCTGTTGTCATCTACCCCAAATTATATCCTCAAGGGTAGTTAAAAGAGGAGGGAGGAGAAGAGAGAATCACTCGTCTTGCCCTCCTCTGAACCAGAAAAAGCAAATTGAATTTAGAGTCAGAATGCTTGGGTTTGAATCCTGAACCTACATTTACTCCATGTATGACCACAAGATCGTAGATTAAGAGCTGAAAGGCCTTAGAAGTCACGTAGCCCAATCCTTCCTCTTTACAGATGAGGAAACTGAGGTCCATTAATAAAATTACTTATCTCAGCTATTATAGTTAGTGAGCAGCAAAGCTACAATTTCAACGCAGGGCCCTGTAACGATTGGAATAACGCCACCTGCTGGAGACTTACTGTAGAAGAATTCCGCCCATGAAGCGAAGGTCTTTGAGGGCAAGACCAGGAGTCTTTTCTTTGGTGTCAGGAAGTGACGCAGGCTAGTGGGAGGAAGAAGGGGGGAGCCTGGCACTCATTCTCACTTTCTTTCCTTTGGACTCTGGTGGAGAGGGGAGCTAGAAATGTGCTCTTCCTTTAATAGATAGGAATCTAGGCCTTTTTCTCTCTCTTTAACAAATTATTATTCTCCTTAATAAATGCTTAAAAGTCTAACTCTTGCTAAAGCTTATAATTTATTGGCGACCACTCATTAGATATTTTAGACAGACTAGCTAGAATTTTAGCCCTTAACAGCCCCTGACACTAACTACCAACCAATCCCATGGTACCATGACAAGAGAACTACTTCTAGTTCCTAATTCTGTAAGGAGAACAAACAAAAACAGAAAAAAAATCAAAGCCTGGGGATCTGGGCAATAGAGTTTACCTGGTAGGGAGTTAGAGCACATCCTGAGAGGCCCTAAAACTTTCTATACTACTTAAGGACCACAAATGTCATGTATCATCTAGATTTCAAAACTGTGGGCCAAAGGCTCAGTTGCCCCAACTGAATTATGCATCTTCTCATTTGGGGCTACTACAGAATTGAAGTGAAAAATTACTAATTCTTTGATCAAAGGCAGTCTTGTGAAAAGCAGTCTAATGAATGATAATAATAATAATCCTATAATACTATTACTATTAATTTTCTTGACTTCTTAAACCTAATATTTTCAGAGATTATCCTGAAATTCCTGGAGCCTCCCAGAATTAATTTTAAATCAGAAGCTCTTTTTGTGTTATAGACCCCTTTCGTAGTCTGATGAAGCATATGTACCCCTTCTCAGAATAACATTTTTAATATTAAAAGTAAATTCTAAATTTCAACCTAAGGCTGGTGAACATAAAGATGTAATTTCCTTTTTCCTAATAAATCTCATAAAGACACCCTGAAATCTATCCATAGGACTGTTAGGAGTTTCATGGACTTCTATGAAGAACCCTAGCTGTAGATCATCATTGCTCTTACTAATTATAGGACAAAGACCTGGGTTCCTTACACAGATGAATGGGTAGAACGGGAAAGCCAATTCCTTTAAAATTACATGTATATTTGCATCCAGCTTATCTAAAACAATTAGATCAGCAAATCCTGGCACACTTTGAATCCTAATGCTGAACATATTGTATAACCAAGATTGATGCACTGCTTAATGCAACTCATGGAAACAAACTAGCTTTTAAGATGGTTAGTATGCCCAAAGCAAGTCAGTTGGGAAATGTCAGCATGGCCATGAGATTATGGACCAAATGAGTGAGAACATATCATTCTTAACAAACTTGGCTTTACACAGGCTACAGAAGCCCATTAAAATAAAGTGCTGTGGACAAGGATAAAATAAGAGGCTTGGACATTGTATTACCCATTAAAATACATTCATTAATCATGGAATAAAGCCAGCAAGCTGAATTACAAGCAGAATAGAAGTAAAATAAAGGATGCTACCATTATTTCCCAGTGGACATTGAAACAGAAGCCAGGCACCATATTGCATGTTTTATCTCTTCTTGCTGGAATGTCATTTCATCATTGTATTCATCAGCTCTACTTAAGGATAGAATGGTCAATATAAAGACTACCTTTCTTGAGATTGGTAGACATCTGTTAAACCTGGATTCATTAGTGGAAATCCAGCACTTTCAAATACCTATCAGGTTTTCATCAGATTTCTAGCCTGATCCAAGTTGCCAACCCAATATGACAATGGGAATATTAATTGGTCATTTTCTCCCCCTACTCCCAAGACATCTATTTATTGAGCTTTGATGGATTTTTCCACTCTCTGGCAGCTTGTTTGCTGCCCTCCAGCCCAAGAATTGATAGCAAAAGACAAAATGTAAAGAAGAAAAAGAAACAAAATCAGATTGTGACCATTTCTAGGCCCTCAATTCCTTTTAGATGAAAGGAAAGGTGAACAAATGATGTTTTCATCATATGTTTGAGTTATTTCTTTCTCCATATAAATACCCTTTTCTGTGTGGGCTGAAAACCTCCAAGTGAAATAAATAGGTGATTCAGGGTGGTGCTGGTGAGCCTTTCATCTCCCAGTAATCTATAGGAGGAATAGCCAATGCATTCCAGATGAACTCCAAAGACGAAATGCAAAGTAGCAAAACATTTTTTTTTAATGGGGGTGGAGGGGTTACATGTTGATCCAAAAAAATCAAATGACAACTGAGTCAACCTGTAAAATGTTAATTTGATGAATTATCTTCAAAATAGTTGAAATTTAATTTAAATAGTCCTACTCTTCTTTCCTGATCACAAGAGCTGAAACTGAGGAAATGGAAGACAGTACTTTTAGGTGAAGAATGCCTATATAATAATAATAATAATAATGAATACTATTATTGTTATTACTGTTATAGTATTAAGTAACAATGAACTAACATTTAAATACTGTTTTATGGTTTGCAAAATTCTGTATTTAAATAAATTAATGTGATCCTCTCAGGTTAAAGGAAATAATATGATGTTTTCTAGAGTTTGGGTTTTCTTATATGGAGGGAATGATGGTCATGGCTTCCATTCCCTGAAATTTCTGCCTAATATCATGGGAATTTAATCAGCCTGCTTTGTGAAAAACATCTGACTCTTGGTGCTTTACAGTCATTAATGAAATTATGATATTGTTGAAATTTGTCTTCAGTTCCCCTTCTTCCCTTCCTTGGTACCCTTTTCTCCCTTCTCAGATCTCATCCTTGCTGACTTTAAACAGTATAAAGGCTTCCTATGTCTCATGTTAAGGATAACAATAAGACCTGTGATTTCATGAGAATTGGGGATACTAATGAGGAAACTCCATCTACCACTGTGAGTTGGTACCTTCTTGAAACCTCTGATCTTAGAGAATTGCCTGGGCCACTAGGAGGGTAATTGACCTGGCCAGGTCCCATGTCAGTATGTGTCAGAGATAGGACTGAGCCTCATTGTTCCAGCTGCTATGTCCAATTTTCTAGCAATCAGGTCAAACTGCTTCTCAGCCTCTGTTTGTCCAGATACAATTAATCAGGTGAGTGAGTTAACACTAAACTGCCAGTGCACAAATGGATCTCTGATCTCATTGATTTGAGATGGCCATCCCATGCAACTCTTAGCAAGGCTCTGCCATTAAGCATGCCATAGGTGAGTTATCCAATACACATTATCTTGTTATTGTCAGGGCATCAGAGGAGTCCTTTGGCATCTATCCCTTAACCTTGCCAGGTCAGATTATCCCTTTTTCTGAGCACTACAATTTCTTTTTTTTTTTTTTTTTACCTACAATTTCTTAAGGACATTGTTTACTCCTGTTCTTCATTGGTTACAGGTTGTAGCCTGCTTATACTCACAGTGTGTCTCTTCTGCCCTCTGGGATATTTATGTAATTCTCTGGAGACTATTGTATCACATGCATTCCTGTCAGGCAACAACATTAGTAAAATGTGGGTATTAAAATGTGGGACTTTGCTTCCAGGGGAAGCAAGCAAATTAGTATAAAAGAGCTTTGTAATTTCCCAAAAGCAATCCAGCTAGCTCTCCTCCTCCAGTTCAACTCTGGGTTCTACTCACAGTCCCTCTAAATGATCTCTCCCCAATATACATACTGATGAGAAGCTCTATAGGTTATGCTTCCAAACATATGTTGTAATTTGGGCAATAAACATTCCTTGTCCACTTCCTCTTTCTTGTGTCATCAATCAGGTCAAGTTTTTGGGGGCAATGGATTTCTAAGAAGAGAGTTTCTACCATTCCTCAAAGTTAGATGTGATTATTGCACTGCCATCTGAAAAATGAAGTAATATTTTAGTTGACCAAGCATATTTGTTATGACAGTTTTCTTTTTACCTTTTTTCCCTTTTTCATTTGTTCAATGATGGAGGATATGAGAGGAACAGAAAATAAATGCATGTTAGTTGAAATAAAATACAATAAACTTATGGGTTCTAATTAAGGCTATACTTAGAAAGGAGGAATTTATTGAAGTCTACTTAATATCCAGTGTTATGTGTTGGTTTTTACAATGAAAAAGTAAAGGATATGTCAAAAATGATTGCTACAGGAGAATATATTGTATATTTAACATTTTCTTAAGTTGTAAAAATTGTAAGATATAGATAGATAGATAGATTATAGGTCAATAAATTTAATTATTTTACTTTGTCCCAATTAATTTGCTTACCACCATTTTTCCAGATCACAGATGCACTTGAATATGTAACTACAAGAGTTTGGGGTGGGTTTTAGGTTTCCCAATTATATTTACATTTTTTAAAGTTTACCTACAGAGTAAAGCTGTTGAACACATACACATACATACATGTAAACACACACAAATGAAAGTATGTATAATTTCAGTCACTAACTTTTGTATTTAGCTAGGGGTAAGATATTCCTTTGTTTGTTTGTTTGTTTTGCTTGGTTTTTTTTTTGGGGGGGAAGATATTTCTTAAAGAGAAGGGAAAAATTTACGTCCTATTGAAATGAAACCAAGAAGTAAATGGTCTACCTATCTCTGCATGAGATGCCAAAAAAAAAAAAAAGTAAGAAGAACTGACTTGAAATATGGTAAAGTGTCTGGGGGCTAACAACAGGCCAAAAGAGCTTTTAGGATTTTTGGTGGTGATGTTGTTGCTACTGCTGCTGCTACTCTTGTTTTAGTAAGGTCCTTAATGGCTGGAAAAATTATATCAAAATGTTAATTATTCCTAAAATTGGCCCTTGTTTCAAGTTCATGACTTTCCTCAAATTCCTTTAGAGAACCTTAGATTCAAAATACTAGGGAGAGGTGGTGTGTTATTAGTTATCTCAATCATTTACTTGAGGGAACTGAAGCTCAGAGAGGTTAAGAAATTTTCTCAATGTCACAGTGTTATTCAATAGCAAAGCTGTAATTTAAACCCAGATCTTTTTTTTGTTGTTTGCTTTGGTGGGGCAATGGGGGTTAAGTGACTTGCCCAAGGTCATACAGCTAGTAAGTGTCAAGTGTCTGAGGCCGGATTTGAATTCAGGTACTCCTGAATCCAAGACAGGTGCTTTATCCACTGTGCCACCTAGCTGCCCCACAAACCCACATCTTTTGACCCCCTAGGCTAGTGGTCTTTTCAGTACATGGCACTGCAAACATAGATGCAGTCAACTCGATTCCAGATGCATATATCCACATGCATATTTGTTCTGAAAGTGTTCCTTTTGTTCTCTCTTTTCGTTTGTTTTTCAATGGTGGATAGAGAAGATGAGACTATAAATACTTATTAATTGAAATGAAATTAAAAATAAACTTATAGGAAGGATTTGTTGTTGTTCACTCATTTTTCAGCTGTGTTTGACTCTTCATGACCCATTTGGGGTTTTAGCAAAGGTACAAGAGTGGTTGGCCATTTTCTTCCCCAGCTCATTTTGCAGGTAAGGAACAGAAGTAAGCAGGGTTAAGTGACTTGCCCAGGGTCAACCAACTAGTAAGTGTCTGAGGCCATATTTGAACTCTTGAAGAGGAGTCTTCTTTATTCCAGGCCTGTTGCTCTATCACCTTCACCACCTAGCTACCCAATGGGAAAGATACCATAGTTTAATGCCTCATGCTAGAGAAACCAGACATTCTTCCAACATGACCTTCCATCACCTACATCTCTGCCTCTGCCTAGGTTGTCTTCCTTGGAAAAAAATAATCACCATGTTCACCTCCATATCTTGGGGCTTTTTGTTTATTTGTTTGGGGAGGTAATGGGGTTAAGGGTCTTGCCAATGGTCACGCAGCTAGTCTGAGGCTGGATTTGAACTCAGGTCTGCCTGACTCCAGAATCGGCGCTCTAACTGACCCTCCTTCCATCTCTTGGAATCTCATCCTTCCTTCCAAATTTAGACCAATTGTTACTGTCTACTTTAGATTTTTCCCCAAACCCTCCATTTGTTAGCATTTTTCCTACTCCACACCAAAATAAAATTACTTTTTATTTATTTTTGGATATAATTTTTATTTATTTAGCATGTGCTTCTTCTATCATGCCACCACCACCATCCCTTCCTTCCCCTCCTCATGATACATAGTAAATAGGAAACTCCTCAACAGAGGTACTGTTTGTTTTTTGTTTTCCTTTGCATCTTCATCTTGTAGTGTCTTAGACCTAGCAGAAACCCAATAAATGCTTGTTAAGTTAAAGGGATCATTCCAAGTAGGTCATCAACCTAAAACTCATCTTTTATTTTTTCTCTGAAACACTATGTTTGTGTGGGTACACATGCATGTGTATATGTTTGTGCATGTGTGTCTGTTGATTTTCGGAGGGGATAAGAGATGACATTTAGCCTCCTAATTGGGTTGTGTTGAAACTAATCTTAAAGTTTGCCTGAATTCCCTGAGTCTACACACACTGGTGTCAGAGAGAATTAAAAATTGGACCAGAGATAATCCACATAGTGGGTACTATAATCTGCAGGCAGTGCAGCAAGGGCAGCTAGTAATTTCTGGCAACAGCATTAATGTACCTTACACTCCATCCTCCCTCTTGCCTCTGCTCCTCTGCCTCATACCCCTTTGATACTTATATAAGTACACCCATAATAGCCTCTTTGAATTCAAGATTTCACTGTCTTCAGTTTCCCCATCAGGCCAATAAAATTATAGACTTGATACACAAAGTACCTTAGAAATAAATGGGTAAATTAATAAATTATAGAATCCTAAGACACCATCTAACTCACCTCCTTTATAATAAAGGAAACAGAGGCTAAAGGAGGTTAAATTACTTGTTCATAGTCACAACTGTAAGATTAGAGACAAGATTCCAACCCTTCTCTGACTTTAGTTTTTCACAGTAGCAAGCTGCTGATAACAGTGTCTTGAGGCCATGTAAAGAGCAGAGGTAATATCAAGAAAATCTATAAAATTCAGGTCTTTGTAATACACCTCAAATCCCTTTTCAGCTCTATAAATAAAATATGGCCTAACTCTGGCAAAATCAATTTGGCATTTGAGGACATTTTGGTAGGGCCCATTGAAAAAAGGATGAAGTAAGAAATGGTGAAGTTGGTGATTTAATTAATTCATGAATCTGGGAACTCACTGAAAGATGTATTTCTAAACCATGGTGCAGATGCTAAACTATTCAGCCTTTGTATTCTATCTTATTCATTCTCATGTTTTCCACAGATCATCTGCAGGGAATCTGCCGAGTAAACTAAAGGTCTTCCACTTGACCAGGGATTCTTTGCCTCTTAGAGTCCATGTGTTTTTCTTTTGTAATATTTTGCTAACTATATTTCAATGTAATTGCTTTCTTTTGTAATCTTTATCTATCTATCTACTTATTTATTTATCTATCTATTTATTTATTTATTTATTTTGTTGAGGCATTTAGGGTTAAGTGACTTGCCCAGTGTCACACAGCTAGTAAGTGTCAAGTGCCTGAGGCTGGATTTGAACTCAGGTCCCCAGAATCCAGGGCCAGTGCTTTATCCAATGCACCACCTAGCTGCCCCTCTTTTGTAATCTTCTGTGCTTCACTCTATGAATTTAGAACCATTAGTCTGAGAAAGGGTCTGCACATAGGTTTCACCAAAGTGCTGAAGGGATCCATAACACATAAAAGGTTAAAAGTTCTGCTCTAGGGTCTTCCAATATTCCACAGGCATCAGAGGAAAACACACAATTTGACCACTACCAGGTATCTTCTGTTCTCACCTCCTAGCTAAGCCATCTCCTTTTCCATTTAAATGTTTTCTTTCTTGGCAACATTTTCATCTAACAGGTTATCACTGGAAATAGCTATGGTCTACTGGTACCCATCATGAATCTCCCCTCTGTTCTTTGGATCATCCACATCTTTGATTTTTTGAGCAGTGTAGTGTACCAAGACCAACAACCATTTCTGTATAGAACAAGCAAACAGACTTTAAAAAAAGATAAGTTTTCATACCAAGGAGTAACCCAGAATCAGTGAGATCAATATCAATTCCCAAAATCAATTTATTCCACTCCCCTCTTCCTCTTCCTTCTCTGTCCATTCACTTGTGGACTAGTTCATTATATAGCTATATTGCATACCCATATGTGCATATTGATGTGCTACCTCTATATCCATCTATACCTCTATATCTAAACATATTGTTGTCTGGGCAATCAGCATTTTTCATCCATTTGGTTTTCCCTAAATAGATTGTGAAATGAATTTCTTCTGAGTAATCATAAATCTCACTGAGGAGGCCTTCTTCAAAGTAGCAAAGTTGATGGTTTAAATATAAAGGCTTAGGCTAAGAATATGTACTATTTGAAGCATTTGCTTTAAATTGATGTTAATTGCATTGACATCTCAGGGAAGGAAGTAAAATGATTAATTTCTAGCACTATGATTCCCTGAAGAGGAAAACAATCCAACAGGTCACTCTGTACACTGAGATGCTGATAAAGATAATTTAAATACAATTTAAATAAAAGATATCATCCTTAATTAAGTAGACCTCCTATGTTCTGATAATATTAGGGCTAAAAATAGCAGTATGGGGGAGGTGTCATCCCCTCCAAGTACCTAAATACAGGAACAGTTTGTAGTTTGAAGATCTGATCCCTTAAACTTCACCCCTCCTAACTCAAATTTCCTCTGTCAGAAAATGAGAAGCTATAAAACATAAATTGTTCCCAAACAGGAAAGGGAGAATTAGGCTGGGCCTTTCTCATAATCATCCTGTATACAAACTGCATGATCCCCTTATATCAATATTGTTTTAATCTATGAAATTCCACTTCCCTTTTGCCTGCTGTTTTCAGCCAGCTGGCCAGCTCATAAACCAACTCACTCTGAGGTGTTAAGAATAAAAGTAATAATAACCTAGACATTGTATCTGGCTGTCTCCCATGCCTGGAACATCTTCCCTCCTCCACTCCAACTAGTGACCTGCTTTTTGTAAGTCACAACTAAAATCCCGCCTCCTACAGGAAGCCTTCCCCAACCCCTCATAATTCCAGTGCTTTCCTTCTGTTATTTCCTTTTTTTTTGCATAGCCTCATGATCTAAATTATGAGCCTATTGAGGCAAGGATTTTTTGCCTCTTCTTGTATCCCCAGTGCTTAGCACAGTGCCTGGAACATAGCAGGCACTTAATAAATGTTTATCGATTCATAGCAGTTGTAATAGCAATAACAGTTGCATAATAGTAATAGTAGCTATCATTTATATAAGGTTTGCAAAGTGCTTTACAGATATTATTTCATTTGACTCTCACAATTCTGTAAAGTAGATGCTCTTTTTATTCCTATTTTTACAGATGAGGAAACTGAGAAAGGTAAAGGATTAAGTCACTTTACCAGGGTTACCCAGTTAATAAGCATCTGAGGCTGTATTTGAACACAGGTCTCCTTGAATTAAGCTCCAGTGCTCTATCCACCATACCATTTAGCTGCTTCCAAAGTAACTCTTAGCAGAGAATGGTAATGATTAAGAATCCTTTCTGAGGATACTTACATTTGAAAGGAATTTTCCTAGAGTTAATCTGAAAGGATGAATGCATATTCCATTGAATGTAAAATCTCTACTTCTTTACACATATACACATATGTAATGTACTTCTCTGTGCACATGTCTACATATAGGGGCATGTGTGTCTACATACATGTAGGTATATTGCATTGCATTGATGTGCATTGCATATATACATTTAATACACTAATACATTCATAGGCATAGATGTCTGTTGATTATGAAGGGTACTGCAATTGTGGATAGAAACTTCACCTTTCGGTACAGATAGTCCAGGTTCAAATCCTACCTGTCATATTCTGGTCGTGTGATCTAAGACAAATCACTTAACCTCACAATTTCCCAAATACCTCAAAGACTTCAGGTTTCAAAACAGTTCTTCATTGGTAGAAGGAATTTCCTCATATCAGGTACAACCCTACATGGATAAAATCACATATCTGGGTGTATCTGTGGGCTAGGGGGAGGGAACAAGGAAAGGAACACTTTAAAATGGCCTTTGAAGAGAGCAGTCCCAGACTTTTTCCAAAGGGATTCACTGTGAAAGGAAGGATTGAGTGTTGTATGTGGAGTCAGGAAAACCTGGGTTTGAATCCTGCCTGTGACACATATTAGTTATATCACCATGTGGATCCTCAATTTTCTCATCCATAAAATGTGGTAGCTAGATGATGCAGTGGGTAGAGCAGCAGGCCTGGAGTCAGGAAGAGTCACCTTCCTGAGTTCAAATCCAGCCTCAGACATATACTAACTGTGTGACCCTGGACAAGTCACTTATCCATTTGCCTCCTTTTTGTCAGCTGAGACAAGTAGTGCTGAGCTGTTCTCCCCTTTCACCCAGGTGAGAGAGCCCTTTCCTGAAGTCTCTACTAAATTATCTCAAGTAGCAGGATTGTGTCTCTCTTTTCGTAGGTCCTGTAGTCCCAGATTCTGTTTAGAGGCATGATTTAATGTTGTTTTTGAGGGAAATATGGGAAAGCTCAGGTAAGTTCCTAGCTTCTCTCTGCCATCTTGGCTCCACCCCCCAGAAGTTGAGAGACAAGAGCAGAAATTTTAGACCTTACTCAATGGAAGAATCCCAAACAACATTCATTTGTGATGAAGGAATTGTGTGGGGAAGGCAGGCACAGGAAATTGGGAGGCTGTAGAAAGCAGACCCATAGTCGGGGCAAAGAATCCTGCATGGGATGTCCCTTATCAATCATTTTAAATGCAAAGAAAATTCATCGAATTCCCCCCATCTCTCAGTATTGGCTGGTTGGACCAAATGATATGTTTTCCCTAATTATTGATCTTTTCCTTGAAAGAAAAAATTAATGTATTGACAATTCACTGTAGAATGAACTTCAAATCTCTCCTGCCTTTGGGAAGCAATAACTTTCAAGAAATTACTCTTTAAGCAAAATTCCACAAACATCAAGCAAGGCTAAATGACTACTTATTTAAAATATTGTCAAGGAGATAGGTAGAAAGATTTATTGGATAAATAGGGTTAACAGATGACCAATAGAAATAGATAAATAGAGAGTTAGAACTATAGATATATACATGTACTTGAGACCAAGTCTCCATATCTTGCCAGGCCAAAAATTTAGTAGTCACTCATAGGCCTAATCCCACTCCTGGGTAACACAGAAGTTTTAACTTCCTCTGCCTATCTGACCTAGACTTTTTCATCAGTTTGGTGTCTCACTGCTCCCATCCCAGGAAGTTAACAAATTTAGGCCATAATTTAATACAGACTTTTGATTGGTCGAGCCCATTATATCTTAGAAGTTCTAAGCTCCACCACCAGCCTCAGCCTCCCTAGTAGTAGGATTACATTTGAGCACCAAGGATATTCCTATTGAGGTCTAGGCTAAACCAGATTAGTTCTTTAATTTTATATATATATATATATATATACACACACACACACACACACACACACACACACACACAGTAGTGTGTAGTGTGTTGTGATGTTTAAAATCTAATGTGGGTCTTAACCTGCTCCCCCCCCCAGTTTTTGGGGGAAACTGGCTAAGATTTATTGATAAATTCAGCAAGAGTTTATGCTTTTAAGGATTTATTAAAGAGTAAAGGCAAGACTGGGATCCTGTAATGCCAGTCAGTTTCTCAGTCTCATCTAATTCAATCAATTCCAAATCAATCTTCAAGTGGAGCCCCTGGGCATCTGCCAAATACCATTATTTTATATATATACACACATGCATACATATACACATATGCATACATACACACATATACATAAGTATATAAAAATTTTAAATATAATAATAATGTGAATCAATATAATAACACATTTATATATGTAAATTGAATAATAAATTATTTTAAATTAATTTAATTTAATTTCTTATTAAAATGTTTAAAATTGTTTTCTGAAAAGGGTTCCAAAGACTTTGCCAGATGTTATGGAACCCTACCCACGGGGGTCATGACATCTGGTTAAGCCCTTGGAACCCTTCTAACAATACTATTTTAAATGCATAAATCAAAACATAAAAGATTAAGAAGGAATTCAATTTTATATATACAGTGATCAATATATATATTGAATCGACCAATCAGAAGATTGGAATATGGATTAAATATACATACATATACATAAATATATATATATTTTTTTATTCAAATACCCCAGGTTAAGCACCCCCTGAACTAAATTGTTCCTGAGGTTCCAACTCACAAATTCTATGATTCATTGATCTCCAAATCAAGGAGATCAGACACAGACAGATGCTGAGGCAGAGGAACACAAGGAAAGAGAAACAAATAAAGACACAGACCAACTGACTGATAGAGACAGTGGCAGAGATAGACAGTGATATAGACATATATCACTAAGATAGTAATTAATTATTAAGACACAGAGAAACAGAGTCAGAGAGAGAAAATGAGAAACAGAGTTAAACTTTGATAGAGACAGTAGAAGAGAAAGAAAGAGAGAATAAAAGAGAAACAGAAAATGATATAGGCAAAAAGAAAGACTAGTACACAGAGAAAACCTGTCAGATTTTGGATTGGGGTTTCAGGCTGTACGTTACATATTCTATTTACCATGATTGATTTTCCCTACTGAATTAATATGATTTCTTGTTCAATCAAACACCTCCCAGAGGAAGGCTAGAAATCTTTACAATACTTTTTCATCTTTCCCCAATAAATAAATTACATTTCCCAGCAGAACAGTTCTACTTTTAAGCTTGAATATTTTTTCAAAACTAGTGCAAGTATATTATCTATATTAATAACCCAGATTAAAATGAAACAGCTAAAAAGTAGCTCCTGGGAGAATCTAAATTCCATGGGGTCAAGCAAAAGAAAAACTCTGAAGAAAAAATAAGACCAGATTTAACTTTTTTTTTTTAATTATGACTCTAAACTGATTGAGTGCTAAGGCCACCACCATCCTCCCAGGTCCTGAGGCTCACCAACTTGAAGTCATCCTGGATTCCTCGATATCTCACCCCTCCCCCATATCCAATCTTTTATAAAGGCCTGTCCTTCATAACATCTCTTGAATTCCCCCCTTCTCTCCTCTGCCGCTACCACCATCATTCTACTGCAGGCTCTTATCTCCTCAAAAAAATAGAAATGCTAAAGAATGGATGAAGATGAAATATTTGATGATATTTGATCCTAGAGTCAATGAGGCAGGCACTGACATTTATTAGCCTCTACTCAGGAATAATCAGTTTGGTAGCCATGTGAAGGATGGGTTGGAAAACAGAATAGACTAAACACAGTAAGATGCTGGTATGAAGGTACAGATAATAGATGATGCTGGCCTTAACTAGGTTGATGGCAGTACTAGTGGAGAAAATGAGACTGATAGGAAAGATGTTAGAAATTGATTGGATAAGTAAAGGGAGGAGCTGAACATATCTTTATGACTCTAAACCCAAGGAAAAGATAGTTCAGAAGATACACGGAGAGGTTGGGGTAAAAGATAATATAACAAAATCGGTGATGTATATTGCAAACCATCTATGCCCACTCCTCCTTTACTACTCATTCTGTCCCATTGTAAACGAAAAAAGGTAGCAGTGATATTCTTACTCATTGCCCTGGCCCCTCCACCTCAAAGGTATGCCTATCCCACTAACAACATGATCTAGGAGACCAGGAGCAGCATGCTGGTGAGGGTGGTGATTGAATTCTCCTAATGGCCCTCACTGCCCAGGTAGCAATTATATTATAACTATCCTAAGGAGTAAAGCTTTATAGTTAATGGGGTATGTTGGGTATTTCTAGAGAAAGTGGGGAGGTGAGAGTAGGAGAGTGTTGAGACATAAGTGTAGCAAGGAGCAAGATTGTCTATAATGTGAAGAATGGGATGTAATCCATATTCCAATCTTCTGATTGGTCGATCCAATATCCCACAAGGTCATGTCCTCCTCTGGTTAATATCCCCACTTTGGAGACAATTTTAAAATTGCCATAATTTTCAAGAAGTAGACACTCTTTCTCCAGATCTCAATCTTGCCTTTTCCAAGAATTAAGAAGAGACTGAAGGAAAATGATTTCATTTTTAACAGCCCTTGGAGACCTTGGTCATTTGAAGATTTGTTTCCCCAAGGCTGCTTATGTAATCTGATGAGTTAGCAGGCCTATATTTGTCTAAGAGGTGTCAGATTAATGTCTTTGGTATTAGTTGCCCAGACATCCTGGCTAGATTTTTAAGGTACTGAGGGAAATAGAGGTATCTAAGTGATTTTGTCATGGCCTGTTGGCAACAGCAGGACAAATAGGGGAAGATGAAGAAGAAAAGACTAAAGCTAAAAGGAGATGCCTCCCCTAATTCTGGGATCATCTCAATGGGGCTCCTGCAATTTGTCTTCTCCCACAAATTCAAATCAATTTTTAATAAGCCCCTACTGTGGACCAGGCTCTATTCAAGGTGCTAGTTATATGACAATCAAAAGTCAAAAATAAGCCCTGCCTCCAAGAAGCTTGCTTTCTTCTGGGGAAGAACATTTCTAAAAGTAATGAAAGAACATAAGTGAAAGGTTAGTAGATAGTCAGTGGGTCCAAACATCAAAAAGACCTTTGTTTAAATCCTGCCCACACACACTGGTTATATGACCTTGGTCAAGTTATTAAACCTCTCAAATGCCTAAGGCAATACTCAAAGACCAAAAATTGTCAAGAACACATCCATTTTCTTTGCTGAGAGTTGCTTTTTTTAAAAATTTTTGTTTTTGTTTTTTTCATTAAGAATTTGAGGGGGGCAGCTAGGTGGCACAGTGGATAAAGCACTGGCCCTGGATTCAGGAGGACCTGAGTTGAAGTCCAGCCTCAGACACTTAACATTTACTAGATGTGTGACCCTGAGGAAGTCACTTAACCCCAATTGCCTCACCAAAAAAGAAAAAAAAAATTCCAGGGACAGCTAGGTGGCACAGTGGATAGAGCACCAGCCCTGGATTCAGGAGAATCTGAGTTCAAATCCGGCTTCAGACACTTAATTACTAGCTGTGTGACCCTGGGCAAGTCACTTAACCCCAATTGCCTCACCAAAAAGAAAAAAAAAAAAGAATTCCAGATGACGGAGGAAAGACATTAAGCACATAGAGCTCCTGACACAATTAGCACAAAAACAGCAGTAAAACAATCCCTGGAGCAGCAAAAAACACAAAAAGATGGGCTGAGATTATTCTCCACCCAAAGTCAGATTAGAGAAGGCTGTTCTGGGCTGTGAGAAGAGTCCAACCCCGCAATTGCATCAATACAAACCCCAGGCACACTGTACCACAGGAACTTATCCCTGAGCCTCTGAATCAGCTGCAGCACCAGCGTCTCCTGGAACTAAACTTATGGTTCGGTGAGAGGGCTGAATGGCTGGCTGGGGGGTGGGGAGGGGATTACAGGGGTGTCTGCAGGACCTAAGGAGGAATTTGGCTATCCCACCCATCAGGGAGAAATTGTGAGTGGCAGGAGGCCCAGGTGAGGGAAAAACACAGGCTCATTGGAGCTAAGAAACACAGTACACAAACATTTGCTGGCTGGTTAATTGGCTTGAGGTTATCTTCAGACCACAGAACAGGCTAGGTGAGAGAAAAACCTGCCCTCCCTCAAACTCAAACACGTGGGACCCTCTGAAGCTTGGGACAGTGTAGCTTGGAAGTAGGGCCCCACCGTAAGATGGAGTTAAAAGGTGAGTAAAAGTCAGCAAGATGAGCAAGCAAAGAAAGTTGAGAACTACAGAAAGTTTCTTTAGCAACAAGGAAGATCAAGGTGCACCCTCATGAGAGGATAACAACTTCAGGGACTCTCCATCCAAAGCTTCCAAGAAAAATATGAATTGGTCTCAGGCAATGGAATTGCACAAAAGGGGCTTTGAAGAGAAAGTAGGAGAGATAGAAGGACTATTTAGAGAGGTGGAGGAAAGAATGGAAAGAGAAATGAGAGTGATGCAGGAGAGTCATGAGAAAAAAGTCAACAGCTTGAAAAGCCAAATGGGAAAGGAGATAAAAAAGCTCTCTGAAGAAAATAATTGCCTAAGAATTAGGATTGAACAAATGGAAGCTAATGACTTTATGAGAAACCAAGACACAGTAAAGCAAATCCAAATGAATAAAAAGGTAGAGGGCAATATGAAATATCTCCTTAGAAAAACAGCTGACCTGGAAAATAGATCCAGTAGAGATAATTTTTAAATCATTGGACTACCTGAAAATGATGACCAAAATAAAGAGTTTAGACAGCATATTCCAAGAAATTGCCAGGGAAAATTGCCCTGATATTCTAGAAGCTGAAGGTAAAATAGAAATTGAAAGAATCTACCAATCACCTCCTGGAAGAGATCCCAAAAAGAAACCCTCCAGGAATATTATAGCCAAATTCCAGAGATCCCAGGTCAAGGAGAAAATATTACAAGCAGCTAGAAAGAAAAAAATCAAGTATTGTGGAGCCATAGTCAGAATACCACAAGATCTAGGAGCTTCTACATTAAAGGCTAAGAGGGCTTGGAATATCATATTCTTTAGGGCAAAGGAACTGGGATTACAACCAAGAATTATCTACCCAGCTAAACTGAATATAATCTTTCAGGGGGAAAGTGGGACTTCAATGAAAAAGAGGACTTTCAGGCATTCATAATGAAAAGACCTGAATTGAATAGAAAATTTGACTTTCAAATACAAGACCCTAGAGAAGCATAAAAAGGTAAACAGGAAAAAGAAACCATGAAGGATATTAAAAGATTAAACTATTTACATTTCTACATGGGAAGATAATACTTCTAATCATAAGAACTTTCTCAGTATTTGGGCAGCTGAAAGGAATACACTTAAACAGAGGACACAGGTCCGAACTGAATATGAAGGGATAATATCTGTAAAGGATTTATTTTTTGTTTATCCTTGTCTTTTATGGAGCAGGCAGGTGGGGTATCGTATGTCTGGGACCAGATTTGGGCTCAGGGCTTCCTGTGCCTAGGGCTGCTGCTTTGTAGACTGTGCCATCTAGCTAACCCATGATGACATCTTTAAAATAAGGTTGAATGGTAGGAAGAATGCACTGGGGGAGGGGGAAGGGAAGAGGTGGACTGAGGAGAGGTAGCTCAAATGAAGGAAACAAGAAAAAGCTTATGGAGGGGAGGGGAAGAGGGGGAAGGGGTGGGGGAGTGAGTGAACTTCACTATCATCAGAATTGGCTCAAGGAGGGAACAACATACATACTCAAGTAGGTATAGTAATATCTTTTGCCCTGAGGGAAAATGGGAGGGGACGAAGGAAGGGCAGATTGGGGAAAGGAACAGTAAAAAGCAAAGCAATTTTGAGGAAGGTGAAGATGTTCTGCATAACTGCACACGTAGAACTTATATTTACTTGCTTGATTTCATAGGGAGGGTTGAGGAGGGGGGAGGAAGAAAATTTAGAACATAGAATTATCTCAAAGACCTTAATCTCATCAGAGTGGGAATAACATACAGACCCAATTAGGAGGAGTAATCTATTTAACCCTACAGGAAAGTGGGAGGGGAAAAGGATAAGGAGGGAAGGGTGAAAGAAGGGAGGGCAGGGCAGCTAGGTGGTGCAGTGGATAAAGCACCGGCCCTGGATTCAGGAGGACCTGAGTTCAAATCTGGCCTCGGACACTTGACACTTACTAGCTGTGTGACCCTGGGCAAGTCACTTAACCCCCATTGCCTCACCAAAAAAAAAAAAAAAAAAGTGAGGTAAGAAGGGAGGGCAGAGCAAAGGAGGGGGAAGTCAGAAGCAAAACACTTCTGAGGAGGAATAGGGTAAAAGAAGATAGAAAATGGAGTAAATATCATGGGAAGGGAATAGGAATGGAGGGAAATAGTTATGATGATTGACTATAATGGCAACACATATGGTACCTACTTTGCTGGGCTATTGTGAAGAAAATTCTTTGTCAAGTTTAAGGTACTATATAAAAGGTATGATGCATAGGATGCTATCAGAAAAACCTGGAAAGACCTACATGAACTGAAGAAGAATGAAATGTGCTGTATGCAAAATAACAGCAATAGTGTAACATGATCTACTGGGAAGCACGTGGTTATTTTCAGCAATGCAATGATTCAATATAACTCTGAAGGGCTTATAAAAATTGCAGTCCATCTACAGAGAAAGAACTGATGGTATCTGAAAACAGACTGAAGCATATTTTTGATAGTTCCTTAATCTTAAGTTTTGTTTTTATCTGTTTTCTCTCACAACCTAGCTAATATGAAGATGTTTTCCATGACTACTCGTGTATAACTTATATTGAATTGCTTGAGTTCTTGGGGGTGGGGAGTGGGAAGGGAGGGAGGAAGAGAAGTTGGGACACAAAGTTTTAAAAAAATTTTGTCAAAATTTGTTTTTACATGTAATTTGGAAAATAAAATTGTAAACAGAAAAAAAAATTAAAAAGAATTCTATATTCCCTTACCTGTAATACCATTGATCCAGTCAAAAACAGCAACAGTAAATTTGGGAATGGAGAAAATACTAGTGTAGCCTGTGCAAACAAAATGAGGAGGGGGAGAAACAAACATTTATTAAGTGCCTACTATGTGCCAGGCACTAAGCTAAGTGCTTTATTCTCAATAACCCTTGGGAATAAATACCATGAATACGCCAATTTTATAGTTGAGGAAACAGAGGTTGTGACTTATCCAGGTTCACACAGAAGGTAAATATCTCAGGCCAGATTTGAACTCACCTTGTTCTGATTCCAAACCCAGTCCACTGTGCCACCAAGCTATCTCAAACATAATTCTGATCACCGAAAAGAACAAGTAAGTCCATTTGCCTGGATCACAGGATGTGTTTATTCCAGTGAAACAAGGTCAAGCTTGTCTGAGGTGAGCCTACAAAAGATTTTAAAATACCAAGAGAAGGAATTTATAGTTTATCCTAGAGACAGTAAGGAGCCATTGAAGAATTTTGAGCAAGGGAGCACTAATTCAGCTCTATCCATTAAGATCATTTTAGCAGCTGTGGGAGGAAGGATGGGAGAAGGGAGAAATGAGTCAGGACAGTAATGATAGGTGGAGGGAGGGGGATACTATGGCAGCAATGATGAGAAATGAGAAGGTTTTGAATTAGGTCAGAAGCTACATGAGTGGAGACATGGAAATGAATGAGAAGGAGATGGTGGAAATTGAATCAACAAGATAGGAATTGAACAACTAAAAGGCTAAAGGGAGAGAGAGAGAGGATTCAAGGCTGACTCATAGACTGTGAGCCCAGATGAACTAACCCCTTTGAGATTCCATGTCAGCTTTCACACCATTGCAACACTGACTTATGAATAGGAGAATTTAATAAACCAATATAGGCAAACTACTGTTTGAAGTAGAATCCTGAAAGAGCTGTATAAGTCCATTTTCTTCATTTTACAGAAAAAATACTTGAGGTTCATGGAAGTTAAATGACTTGCCCAGGGAGTAAACTGAGGCTCAGAGGAGTTAAGTGATTTGCCCAAGACCCTACAGGTACTAAGTGGCAGAGGCTGTATTTGAACCTGAGGCCTCTGACTCTGGACCCAGAACTTTTGGCAGGGGACTGTTACTTCATATGAACAGAGAACACAATCAATTTTCTGCCTTAGTGGTTTTATTGTTTTAAATATTTGGAGTTTGGGGCTCATTTAAGCATAGAAGTTGTGTAATTCACATACAGGTATGGACATACCTCATCTCATAGAGACACTGAGGAGGCATGGAGAACAGGCTGAGTAGCTGTTGGGAAATAATACAATTTTCTAACAATTCCCAGGCTGCTCCTTGAGACAAAGGCACGTCTTTTTCAGCACAATATTATTCCAATGGTTTTATATGACCAAGAATCATGGTGTACTGTGGTGTCTGAAAAGAATTGGCATTGAGGATATCTCAGAGGGCAACAGAGGGCATGTGGTCAGCTATGGCAACAGAGCACACACGGAGATTATGCAGGAGGAGTCATAGCAGAGATGTGATCAGAGGAATAGAGTACCAGGAAAAAATGATGGGCTAGTCACCCCAAGAGGGCAAAGAATGAATGAATGACAGTCCCTGTGATCCACTGGCAGCCATTGAATAAGAAAAGAACAGGAAAAAGTCCCTAGCAGGGTGGAAATACACACAACACATTGTGTCTATCCTTTGGGGGGAATTTCTAGAGCTATTGTTCTCTTTGCCCTCCTCCATTACCACCCTCACATTTATCTTTGAGGAAGGAGTCATCACCAACCTCTCCATATCCTCACTCATCTTTTCCAGGTGCTTGACCCATAAATCATTCTTTCCTTCTCTTTCACTTCCAGGCTCTCCATATCTCCAGGGTCCTGCCTTGCTGCTTACACATATTCTTAGGTCTCATTTACCCTTAAAGAATAGGGGGAAACAGTAGCTTAATCTTACCATCCCCCCAATAATCACCATTTCTCTCAATCTTGTTTTTAATAGTGAAGAGGCTATGATCCCCATTCCCCCTATTCCCTATCTAAAGGGAGGTCTCATGCTGATAAAATCACCGACATTTGGCAAGGTACTGTACTATATCAGGGCATAGATTATATGAATGATTGAGAGAACAACAGAGGATGATATTGAGTAACAGCCAGGAGCCTAGTTTGTCTAAAACCTAGACAATCTGAAGGACAATAAAATGAAATTTGAGTTTGAACTAGCCACGTCCCATGCCTGGAATATACTCCCTCCTTATTTTTGCCTCAAAGAGATACTCCTTTTTATTAAAGATGCAGTTTGGGCTAAAGTAATGCCATATCACTAGACTAAAAGAAATTACCAATGTAACGAATTCAGGGAAGTATGGAAAGATTTATGTGAATGGATACAAAGTGAGATGTGGGCAAAGTTAAGAAAATAATATATGCAATAACTACAGCAGTGCAAGTGGAAAGAACAGAAACTATAAAAATATACAAATGGATATTGCTGAGTCACAAAACTGTAAGGGGCTAAAATTCTAGCTATACTATCTAAAATCTAATGAGTGGTCACCCATAAATTATAAGCTTTAGCAAGAGTATTTAAGTATTTATTAAAGAGCATTAGGATCAGAGAGAAAGGTAAAAATCTAACTATTTCTAAGAGACCCCATCATCCAACCTGCCATGGCGAGGTCAGGAACCAAAAGAGGAAAAAACCCTCTGCCAGTGTCCACTTCCTACTTCATGTTCTCCTCCCAGAAATGGAAGGCTCCTCAAGTTGATTGGCTGGTAGCCTTGATAGACAGTACCCACAAGCAAACATGACTTCCTGACGCCAAGGACCTCAAACACATGGCTTGCCCTCAGATGCCTTCTCCTCATGGTGGAGCTTTCCTGCTCTCCAGCAGGTGGCCTTATTCCAATCATTACAAAACAAACAAATTTTGATCCAAATAAGAACAGAAACTTCCCACCTTGGAGAGCCAGGGGAAAAGGGCAATCCATGAGTATGGAACAAAAAGCACCCATAATATCAGATGTTTTTATGCCTTGAATATTCAAGGTCCCTTCCAACTCTAGATATATAATCCTAATATCCTTAATTCTCTGGACCTCATTTTCTTTCTATAAAACAATGACCTTGGACTAAATGGCATTAAAGGTTTCTCAGTAGGTACTTAAAAATGCTTGTTTGAATGAACAAGTGAATGAATGAATAAAATATTTGTCATTATTTAGTTCAATGTTCCTCAGTTTATAAAACTCCTAGTAAAGTTAAGAAACTTTTTCTGAAGTCAGAGAAGTAATAAGTAGTATTGGGATTTGGATCCAGGTAGTTTGATCCTAAATCCAATATCTCCTTCATTTATGATACAAAAAGCCAATTTCAACCATTTTACACTCAATTCTGATGTGACTAACATTATATTGAACACCTACTTTGTACATAGGTATGATAGATATAAGATTGAAGCCTGGGTCCTGACCTTGAATGTACTTACAGGTTATTGGATCATCAAAATGAACTTAAAAATGACAAGAATAGCCACAAACCAGGAATGGGAATGAAATTCTGCAAACAACTAAACATAGTTGAATTTTCAAAACGTGGCCCTAATTTGCTCCCTCCTCTTTCTGCATGTGTTAATTAACCTCAACCTTTCAGAATAATGACCAGCCATGGTGGCTTTTATTGGATGGTAGGTAACACAATTAAAAGGATATTTCCCTGCTGAGAGAGCAGCAGAATCTTCCCTTCTGATCTATCATTCTTTCTAGGGGGTCATGATATAATTATCACCTTACAAATAATTGATTCAAATGGAAAGCGTGCATGGAACACATGAAACTTCATTTTCAGGACCAAGAATAAAATATTTCTCCATGTTGAATTTGGAGGCAGATTTCTATAAAGGAAGACATGAGGGACTAAACATAAATTTAAATATATCTTTAGGAAAACATATTAGAATATACCTAGTATACAGAAAGGGATGCTTGGCAGCACCAGGAGAACACTGGGGACAAATCCCATCTCTGACACTAGTGTGTGATGCTGGCCAAGTCAATTAGCTATATCAAGATTCAGTTTCTTTTTCCTTCGAATGGGAATGATAACATCAGGGACTTAATCAGCTGTTGTGAGGACCAAATGAGGTAATTTTATATAAAGTACTTTGCCAACCTTTAAGTGCTACACAAATGTCACTAGTGTTATAATTATTTTTGGTTATTAATTCACATTCAGAATGGCTAAGAACAAATTCATAAATATCATATATATGCACGCATGTATACATGTCTATATGTCTATATATAGGTGTATATATATATGCATGTGTGTATATCATGTTTGCATGCATATGCTATGTTCAACATTTATATATAAGTTAAGGACAAATATTTTTCATTTTGTCTTACAATCCCCAGAACCTAAAATAGTGCCTTGAATATATGTCACTTAATACATTTGTATTGATTAATTGATCTATAAAATATGGGAGTTGGAGGGTAGAGATGGATTAGATGACATCTGAGATCCCTTCTAGCTATTTAAGGGGAGTACCCCCTTTAGTTTTATCACTCAATTTCTTTTCTCTCTTTTCATTCCCTTTAATTTTTTAGTCATAAGTTTCTGTAATGTTATTGCTTCATTAAGGAAATTGTTTCTTAATGAAGCACAGGGGTGGATGTGATAAAATAATGGGATTTGGCAGATGCCTAGGGGCCTCCATCTGAAGATTGATTTGGAATTGATTGAATTCGGTGTTACTGAGAGACTGACTAAGAATCTACTTAAGGATGATTAAATCGAGACCACACCTGGCCAATGCTGAGTGGGATATTGTTCTCAGGGGCACTGGACTATACATCAACAGGAGACCACCCTAAACCAATCAGCCTGAAGTACGTCCCCTGTCAGGGAGAGAGACAGGAAGTAGGAAGGTGAGGCTCATTTGCTGGAGAGGTCTCTTTTTGTCTGGGACTTCGGTTTGGTGGTGGACAGAGAACTTTACCCATTCTTTTTGGAAGTGTGGGCTGCTAGGTAAAGTCAAGGTTTTATCTCTGGCTATGCCACATAGATCTAAGCTGGGGTTTTTCATTCTATAAGAGATCTGTTCTCACCTTCTCTCTCTTCATTAATTTTTTTTTTATTTGTTTGTTTTTTTAGTGAGGCAATTGGAGTTAAGTGACTTGCCCAGGGTCACACAGCTAGTAAGTGTTAAGTGTCTGAGGTCGGATTTGAACCCAGGTACTCCTGACTCCAGGGCCGGTGCTCTATCCACTGCGCCACCTAGCAACCCCTTCATTAACTTCTAATACACTTTAATAAATATTTAAAAGGCTAAATTCTTGCTGAATTTATCAGTAAATCTTATCAAGTTTCCCCAAAAAACCTGGGGGGGGGGTAAGGACCCACATTAGATTTTAAACATCACACTATAAATCCATTAATTATAAACTATGAATCTCAATTGTCTGGTCCTCAGTTTCTCCCTTTGTAAAAGGAAGGGGTTGGATTAGATTATCTCCCTTTCAAGTTCTAACATTGTATCTAGGATCTTTTATGACAGGTAAAATGAAAACAGCAATCACAAATTCCAGCTCTATTCTTCATTCTGAGCCTATTTAAAAGGAATATAGAAATCTTAAAATTTTTCTCTTTATGAGTTTACTGAAATGAAGAAATATTGTGGCAGCATGAGGGAGCACTTGACATTACCCACAGAACAAACCAAATATGGCTCACTGCTGTCTCTTCACATCAAGTACCATTCCCATTACAGTGACAAGCTAGTACTGGATGTCACCACATTGACAACTTGTGGGTAAATAGTGTCACATCCTTTGGTGCTAATGGACTGAGAACAGGAGTTAGGGTTTCCCTATGCCCAAATATCTCTGTTCCACTCTATAGAGTGCCTCATTTATAACTAGTACAGTGCTGTTATTTCATAAGCACATGGAACTCCCTGTGTGGACACTGCTTCAATGCAGAGTGACAGATCTTCTATAATGTACAGTTGTACAGAGTTGCTGGATCACCTAGAGAGTAAGAGAGATTAGACTTATTCTCTTCGTTTGCAGAGTGGATCCAGAAAAATAGGTGGAAGTGGTAAACAAGGGCAATTAGACTGGATGTCAGGACAAACATCTAACTAGAGTTGTCCAAAAGATGAATGAGTTTCCCTAAGAGGTGATGACATCCTGCTCCCTGGAGGTCTTCAAGCAAAGTTTGGATGATCACTCATTATGTTGTAGTAGGTAATTCTTTTGAATATGGGTTAGCCTTCCAACCCGAAAATCTCTGATTCTATCATTCTAAAATAAAAATATTTAATTAAAGGATTTTCTGAATAGCTTCCAGTACTGGGACAACAGGAGCTTGTTAAGCACAAAGTAAGTCCTTTGATTAAAGGGCAGGGGATATCTAACAAATGACAGAGTGTAAGGGCAGGGACAGTTTGCAAACTATGTAACTAAGGATATCCATACATTCTAATCATTTCTTTAGAACACAACTGCAAGAGTAGCTAGGTCTTGCAATGGTTAGGGTACTGGACCTGGAGTGAGGATGATCTGAGTTCAAATATGACCTCGAACACTAACTAGCTACATGATTTTGGACAAATCACTTCCTTTCTGGCTGTCTCAGTTTCCTCATCTGTAAAAATGAGGAAAATAATAGCCCCTACTTCTGAGAGACTACTGTAAGGATTAAATGAGATTATATTTGTAAAGGACTTTGAAAAACTTTGCTATAAAAATGCTAGGTATCATCATCATGTTGTTATACTCTTGCATGGTTGATTTGGGAATAGAGCTAATCATATTAAACAGTATATAATACATATCTAGATAGATTGAACTCTAATGCTTTTGTTCAACTGGCCAGACTTTAAAATACATATATTACAAATGGTCATTCAAAAATTAGCTGGTGTGGGACAAAGAATAAATAAAATAGATAAGTAACAAACAGAAATAGAACTAAAAACACACAAAAGTTTGGTGTTTGGAAAATTTTTCAATATTATTATTCAGGAAAACTAGCAATCTTACAAAAAATAAGTATAGATCTCTACATCATACCACAATTAATTTCATAGTGATCAATGAGTCAAAAATGAAAAATGAACCATAAAATGTTAGAAAAATATACAATCATATATTTTTCTAATTTTTGAGAGGGAGATAAGTTATCATTTACTAAATTAAAAGAAAAATTATTAGGAACAAGACAGATTCATTGATTAAATGTGTATAATAATAGTCATTTAGTCATAAAAATATGACCAAAATAAAAAGAAAGAGAATGAAAATTTTCAGAAAAAGCTTGAGTTCCAGAATGTACGAGTTAATATAAGAAATGTATAAGGGTAATAGCTGGATTATAAGAGACAAAGGGTCAAAGGTATGAATAGGTAATATACAAAAAAGAAAAGAAAATTAAAATTGATAATTTTAAAGAAAAAGTGTAACCTTGTTATTAATCAAATAAATAAAAATGAAATCAACTTCATACCCATGAGATTTTTTTAATTAATTCTGACCTTGCTGCCTGGCCAACAGCTTTATACATTGTTGAACTAGCATTTAGTATAATCAATTTAGAGAACAGAATAAGAGAAAACAAGAAGAATTATAAGAACAATTTTATTATTTGACTCAATAATTCTGCTCCTGTGAATATACCAAAAACATTTAGGTAAAAAGTGGGGAAGACCTTTGATATTTGGATGGATTTGTGATTGCATTGTGGATGAGTGCCAGCCTTGGAAATCACTTCAAGCTAAAAATCAGGTGCAATTTGCAGGGATACAAAAAGTTCTCTTACTGAGAGTTCTTCACGCTGGTACAATCACAGATCTTTTGAGTTTGTATTATTACACAGAAATATAAAATGTCCACTTTATCACTATACCAGGACTTATGTTGCCTATCTTTCCCTTCTCAGGGTCCCACAGCAAGTTATAAACTAGGAAATAAGAAATACCTCCCATTTTAATCCACATTGATATATTTCACTGAAGTTTTCATTTTGTTTTAGTTTTACTGATATAATTTGTTTTTTAATATCACCATTATTTTAAAATATTTCTCTGTTAATCAATAAATTAACTATAATTTATTAAGTACTTACTATGTACCTGGTATTGTGCCAAGTAGTATGCATAGAACAAATTCAAACAACAAAAAACCAACAAAATGTTGAGATGACTCATTATCTAAAAGGGCTATCCCAAATAAAACTCACATTGACATGTCAGACATGGTTACTATATCTCGTAGTGCTCTAGGGCTACCCCTGAGGGTTTGGTGCATCTTTTCTCTTACTCTGTTGCTCATGAGTCTACACCACTGTACTTTTCATCATGACTCTCTGATGCAAAAGATTTGGTTAGCCTGATTTATATAGCTTCTAGAAATGAATATTTATCAAAGTGATGGAGAAAGAAGATTTGGTACAAAATATCCCCTTAAAAGTCTGTGACACCCTCTCTTGTAGTTATATTCAGAGTCCAGGGAAAAGCAAACTTGACTTTGGAAATCACATGGGACAAAGCAGCAACTCCTTATATCCCTTTGCTGTAGGTTTCAAGATTTCACCCATGGGTATAGTGATTTTCAGCTAAGTTCTTTGTTGGTTGTCCTTTTTCAAAGACAATCAAAGACATTACAGGATTGTGTCTTGACTTGTACCTGAATTGGATTTAAGTGAAGCAGAGTTGCTCAAAGTCATCAGCCTCACTCTCTCTTCCAATGTCATCAAAGTCCAGTGGCAAGACAAAAGACAAGATGGCCAGTGATGGCCCGGGATACAGTGGATGACCTTGGCAACTCTGATGTTTGACCAAGCTCTAAGTGCTCCATAGTGCCTGTTTCAGCCACCTTTCATGGCCATTGGAACAAATTGTTCTCATTCACCCATTCTGCTAGGGGAATTCTTCACATGCTTGGGGTAGACTCCCCCATAACACACCAACAGGTTTGATTCCTGTCAAATGCCCTCAATTTGGTTTAGCTCATTTGCTGAGCCAGTTTACTGGGGTATTGCTGCTGCTGCATATGTAATAGCTTCTTAGAGCCACAGGTGAGAGGTGAATCAGGTGGACAGCAATGGTAGATGAATATCCCTGAAAAGGCCTTAGCAAGCCCTCACAGCAGAGGTGCTAATCTTTCTGAACACCTTATACACTCTTCACCCCTAGATACTCACTGAGCATCAAATCTCCCTCAGATTCTAAAATGGCCTGATATTTAGAGATGACCCCAAGAGCATGAAAGTTTCCCAAGAAAATCCGTAACATTTTTCCTAGGCAATGTCACTTCCAGTTCATCTAATGGCTCATCACAGACATTTAATTGAGCAAGACTTTTGTCATACTTATTACAAATACATTTTGTTGGTTTAATTCAATGAAGACAAGTTTCTAGATGGTTAAGAAATCGAGGTGTAATATTTTATCCCATACTTTTGATGGAATGGGAATAATATGATTGATTTACCCAATTGACTCAACCCTTACAATAGGGGAAACAAAGAAAAGCTCTCATGGAGTGGAATTTACATTTTAACTCAGAAGATGCCATGCAGAAAAATAAGTATATAGAATATACATGCATAGTAAATGTAAAGAAAGCATACAAGGCATCTAACAGTTCTTGGAATAAGAGTAAAAATGAGTTAAAAATCAATTCAGTAAAGATATCAATGGAATCTGACTACATGTGCAGTTTTCCACACCTACCCCCTTTTTCTCCTCTAAAAAGGGAGGGAAATGATAATTCTTCTCTGGGTCATTAAAATTATTCAGAGTTTATTTATGGGGAGTTGTACTTTTCTCTTTCCCTTCCCCTTTAAGACATTGACAATCATAGTCATTGTTTACATTATTTCCTGGTTCTAATTACTTCTTTCTCATTCAGTTCATATAAGTTGAAGCCTCTCACCAAATTCAGTATCTCTAAAATGCTTCATTGTGTAACCACATGTGTGAGCATATTTAGTGCATATGTTTCTTAGGAAGCTAATCTTGATCATGTTGTTATAAATTGCCTGTCATATTTGCTATGTATCCTTGGCTTAGGAAGGTGCTGGGTAGAGGGGATATCTGGATGATTAAATCCACTTAGCATTCAAGTTGTGTTTCACCTAATGTTTCTCCAGCTTCAGGTTTTGAGTCAACCAACCCCTCATCAAGAAAACAAAAATCAGTGCAATTGTTACCATAAAAAACAGGAAGTGGACACTCTCCCATTGTGTAATCCTTTGTCTTCAAGGGCCTGGATTTCATTTAACATATACATGCGTGTGCACATGCATGAATGTGTAAGAGAAAACAATGGCAAAATCTATTTCCAAGAGCTTTCTCATTCACTGATTGAAAATTTCCATTTAGAAAATTTTCTTAAAAAGATGTCACCAGACAATTTCATTCTTACAAACAGTTTTTAATTGACAGCTCTCTGTGACTTATCCACAACAATTGATCATCAGTCCAGATAGCCAAGAGGTATCTACATCTGTCAGTTAAAGTTATAGAAATAATTTTTAAAAATCAGCTTTAATTTTCTAATTTTTTTCCCTTCTTCTGGAGCCCAAGCATTGTTAGTGTGAAAACTCAATAGTGCATTTTCAAGTCAAAATCAAATTATGAGAGTGTTCAATCCTATTAAAAATCAGTCACCTCAATTTCATGCCCATCCTAATAAGAAAGCAAGCCTGTTTTTGATTTTGTTTTTATTTTGTATTAGTAGAGGAGAAACAATGATCTAAGAAAGTACTGATATCACTCGATGATCTCTGGTAATAAGGGATGAGCAGAGCTATAAACTAGTATGGAGAAACGTAGACTTTGCTCCAGGAGTCTAATGTTGGGAGGGACACACTTTCCCATCTCCAAAATTCCTTCACTTCCAGACATTACTATCATTCCCCTGTTTCCATGAGAGCAGTAGGCTCCCTCCACCATAAAGGGCTCATCACCATCACATTTCCTTCTTGAAATCTATATTCTCCCACTGCCATAGCAATTTACATACCCACAAGAACCACAGAATCTAGAGATCTATACCACAAGGTATACCGGGGATCTGTGGTAGTAATGGCATGTACCGTCCTCCATAGTAGCAGACTCATTACCTGTAAAACTATGTTCATTATCCTAACATTTTTGAGAAGCACTAGAACTATGTTAAAAGTGCTATAGAATTTCCAATACCCTTTCATCCAGCAATACCACTGCTAGGTTTATGTCTCAAAGACATCCCACAAAAGAGAAAAAGAGCTATTTGTACAAAAATATTTATAGCTGCTCTTTTTGTGGTGGTTAAGAATTGGAAATCAAAGGAATGTCCATTAATTGGGGAATGGCTGAACAAGGTGTGGTATATGATTGTAATGGAATATTATTGTGCTATAAGAAATGACAAGCAGGATGATTTAAGAAAGGCCTGGAAACGCTTAGAAGAACTGATGTATAATGAAGTGAGCAGAACCAGAACCTCATATGAGGTCATGAAGAGTCAGATATGTCTGAAAACGAATGAACAACAAGAATAATATTAGCTGTTATTTTCCCACAGAAGTCATTCAATTCAACATTTACTGAACAAACGAACACCATCTAAGAGGACATGGGGAATCATTGAAAGCTTCGGACATCATGAAAACATTTTTTCATAAGAATAAGCTGGAAGTTGGTAGCATACCAGTTAGTAGAATAGGTTGGCAGAGAAAAGACTGGGAATAGGAAGGACAGAAAGTGAAAGAGATCTCGAATTCAGTTTTTAATTTTTGAACATTCGTACTAGAACAGTGGCCTCGGGCGTGAAAGAGAATGATGAGACTAAGGATCCAACACCCTGCTCTGCCCAGAGTTGATGTTTGATATATGGTTTTCGTAATTCAGTTGGATTAAATTGAGTTGAATTCAACAGCTTGAGGTCTTAGCCCATATTTGCCCATTTCTTCCTGAAAGCTTTCTTCAAGCTTTTGAAGGCCTATCAAGTGGAAGAAAGATTATCTTTGTT
The DNA here is from genome assembly GCF_019393635.1 of Dromiciops gliroides. Lineage (NCBI taxonomy): Eukaryota > Metazoa > Chordata > Mammalia > Microbiotheria > Microbiotheriidae > Dromiciops > Dromiciops gliroides. The sequence goes on from NC_057861.1 coordinate 736,671,075, forward strand.
TTGTCTGTCACTAGGGGGCAGAACCAGAGAGACAATACTATTTCTTCTTGTTTCCCCAACCCATTATTTCAGGATTATTCTCTGTTCCTCAATCTTCCTCACCTAACGTAGATTATTGTTTCAACTTTTGCATCATCTCTCCCATCTTGCTTTTTCTCCTACTCCATCTTGGTTTAGTCCCCTCTTTCCCTCTCACCCAGATTATTGCAATAGCTTCCTGACTCGTCTCTCTGCTTCAAGTCTGTCCTTCTTCCATTCCTTCAATGATGTTGGAGCCAATATGATTTTTGTCAAGTGTAGATCTAACCATCACTCCCCTTACTCAACAAACTACTGGCTCCCTAATGTCCATAGGATAAAATATAAAAGATACTGTTGGGCTTTTAAAGTCCTTCATTGTAATCTCTGTGGCAAGGTATATAAAACTTTGATTTCTTCTCTTTGCCATAAAGTCTGGGCCATGTAATTCTATATTTTTTCTTATTATGTGTATACAGAATGTTTTTGCTTTTAAGAATTTTATATCTGGGGCAGCTAGGAGGTACAGTAGATAGAGCACCAGCCCTGGAGTCAGGAGTACCTGAGTTCAAATCCGGCCTCAGATACTTGACACCTACTAGCTGTGTGACCCTGGGAAAGTCACTTAACCCCAATTGCCTCACACCCCCCCCAAAAAAAGAATTTTATATCTGCAGATGCTATTCTTCACAATGAGAAATATTAATATTAATAGTGATTGCTATCAAATATGTGCATGTACATATGTATGTTATGTGCATGTATAAATATACATGTACAACTCTATATAACTCTCCCCTCTGTATGTGTGTGTATATATATACTGTGAGATTAAAATTGGATATTAGATCATAAATCTCCCCTACTTAACTTTTCCCTTAATTTATCTCCCAGACTAGTAAATGGAAGAAGCTTCTGGTTTTCTAGATAGAGCCTTTATTGTATATAAGGTGTTGTTGATTAGAAGGATAGGAAAATAGAAATACAATACAAATCGTCTTAAATCTAGGCTTAGTCTATATCCCTTATAAAAACTCACCAAACCGAAAAGGCCACCTTTGGAGAGAGGGAGACCATCTGTGCCGCACCGTCAGGAGTCCCGCCAAGCAGGCAAAAAGGCTTACTCCCGTTCTCTCCACCCCGGAAGTCAAGAGCCCGGCAGGCAGTCTGACATGCGCAGCAGGCGGACTGTTCATCTCCTCCCCAAAAGGGTGGTCCTTGAAAAACTGGCGTCTTTCAGTTATCCTAACCGACTGTTAAAAACTTTCATATTTTACCACATTTCCCCCCTTTGCTTCCTCAAGAAACGGAATGTTTCCTTGATGGAACAGTAAAAAGAATATAATAACTTTTGCTGACTAATAACATGCAAACAACAATACAGAAAAGGAAGAGAGGAAAGTTTTGTCCAGAGGGGCGATTTTTTTTTTTTTTCTCATGAACCGACGCTTTGACATTAGTCTTGCAAAGGGAGAGCCTCTGCAGAGAGTACTCCCGACCCGGGGAGGTAGTGACGAAAAATAACAATACAGGACTCTTTCGAGGCCCTGTAATTGGAATGAGTCCACTTTAAATCCTTTGGCGAGGATCCATTGGAGGGCAAGTCTGGTGCCAGCAGCCGCGGTAATTCGAGCTCCAATAGCGTATCTTAAAGTTGCTGCAGTTAAAAAGCTCGTCGTTGGATCTTGGCGGCCGCTTTGGTGACTCTAGATAACCTGGGGCCGATCGCACGCCCCCCGTGGCGGCGATGACCCATTCGAAAGTCTGCCCTATCAACTTTCGATGGTACTTGCCGTGCCTACCATGGTGACCACGGGTGACGGGGAATCAGGGTTCGATTCCGGAGAGGGAGCCTGAGAAACGGCTACCACATCCAAGGAAGGCAGCAGGCGGACTGTTCATCTCCTCCCCAAAAGGGTGGTCCTTGAAAAACTGGCGTCTTTCAGTTATCCTAACCGACTGTTAAAAACTTTCATATTTTACCACAATACAGAGAGATATAGATATAGATATAGTATATATGGTATACATACAGTATATATCGTGTGCGTATGTGTGTATTATGTATGTGTGTATACATATATATATACACATATATACATATAAAACCTTGATCTTCTTGTTAGGATATTTGTGTAGGAAGTTTATTCAATCTCCCGGAAGGAATTTGACTTAGCATTTATACTTTAGAATCCCAAGGTTGGAGGAAAGTGTGTGGTAGAGATACACAAACACTTCTGAGACCTTTTATTCTTCATTTGAGAGAATAATTCAAAACTATTCTCCTGGCACTTGCCAATAACTAGCACATAATCTGTAAATGTTAATAACTGCTTGCTTTTTTTTCTCAGGGCAATTGGGGTTAAGTGACTTGCCCAGGGTCACACAGCTAGTAAGTGTCAAGTGTCCGAGGGTGGATTTGAACTCAGGTCTTCCTGAATCCAGCGCTGGTGCTTTATCCACTGTGCCACCTAGCTGCCCTACTGCTTGCTTTTTAAAAATTTTAACTCTAAAACTAGCTGAGGTTTCTCCTTTTCCCATAGATAAGTGTCTATATCAATCAAGAATCTTTTATTAAACATTTAATATATACCAAATACTGTGCTAAGTTCTAGGAAAGAAAAGGTAAAAATAGCCCCTACTCTCAAGGATTTATGGTCTAATAGGAGATACTATAATAAATAACTCAGAACATATAGAGTATGTCAGAGGTAATCTCAGGAAAGGACACTAACTAGCATCTGGAGGTATGGAAGCCTGGGAAAAGCTACCTGTAGAAGGTAGGATGGATTTGCACTGAGGCTTGAAGGAAGTCAGAGAAACTGAAAAGCAGAGGCTTTCTAGAACAAGATGGCCCCATAGCACTATAGATAACACTCTGCATATCCCTTTTTCTTTTTTTCTAACCATGGGTAAATTTGGAAACACTCTACTCCCATACTTTCATTCCCTTTAACCATTCCTGGATTCAAAGATCCCAAAGAATAGACCTAGAAGTGGCAGTGGCAGATGACATCTAGCACCTACCAACCACTGCCCTTCCTACACCCTCCCCTGCTAAGAAAAAGTAGAGAGCATCTCTAACACACATAAGAGATAGGCCTTTTATACAAAAAGAGATGACTAGGAAGTTATCTTTAGAGCTGTCCACCACTAGTATCTGGGGAACTTGCCATATCACCTCCCAATCTGGACACAAACTAAAAGTCCTGATGCATATCATGGCCATCTTCAGCTCAAAAATATTCTTTAATATATCTAGAATCTTGAGAATATGTTTTACTAAATCTCTTTTGGAAATTTAAGAAATATGCATCTTTTTTTCCCTTCCCTACTATGCACTTGGGTTACTAGCTAATCACTCACTCGAAGAGGCAATTACTACCAACTTATGAAATAGAAGTGGGTAAGAAAAACTGATTCAAGTCTTCAGTTTTAAACTCCTTGTACTCAAGGAGGCCTAATTACAATGGCTACAGTGAGAAGCCCTAATTTCAAATTCAACCTATTTTTCTAGCCTGATTATACATTGTTCTCTCCCCACATTCTATACATCAGCTAAAGTGGAATTCTCACAAAGTACTACATTTCCTGCTGTTATATCTTTGAACTGGTCATCTCCTATTCCTCCTTCACCTCCACTTCATAGAATATCTAACTTCAAGAAACAACTCATAAAATACCAAATATTCAACAAGCTTTTTTCTTGTTATACTTAACAAATATCTATTTTCTCTTCCTTCCACCCACCCCCCCCCCACTCTTTGGAAAACAAAGAAGAAAAACAAAAGCCTTGTAATAATTATATATAATTGTGATGTTTAAAATCTAAATCGTGGTCGTCTTAAATCAGAAGCTTCAACACCAGTCTTTAGGCATTAAATATTTATTAAAGCATAGAGGTATTCACAAGGAGTTAAGAAAAAGAAGTCCTACCTAGCCTCAAGTTCCAGCCTGGTTGGGTTCTTCCTGAAGTCGTCCTCCACGAGCCTGCTTTAATCAGGAACTCTCTAGCAAGCTGTTTGTGGAAGCTTTTTATAGATCTGGAACAGAGGCGGTCCTTACACACTGCTTCAAGGTGATTGGTTGGAGTTTAAGGGATAGCCAGGTGTGATTACAATGCAATTAACTTGAAGTAGGCTTAATCAGCAGTCAATCACTCTCACTTGATTCAATCAGTAGAGATTAATCTCCAGGTGGGTCTTTGAGTATCTGCTAAATCCCATTTTTTCATCACATAATCAAGGAAAACAGTCTGTCATTGGATATAGATATCACTAATGAAATGTTTTTAAAATTTATCTAGATATTCTATATCTATATCTGTCTATTGTGAGAAAATAATGGGATTTGGCAGATACTCAAAGGCTCACCTGGAGATTAATCTAAACTGATTGAATTAAGTAAGAGTAATATATGCATATACATATACGTGTACATACATATATGTGTATACATACATATGTCCATAAATACATAGACACACATGTGTGTCTGACTGTGTGTGTCTTTGCCCTGAGTTTATCACCTCTCTCTCAGGAGGTAGGCCCATGCTTCATCCTTGGGCCTCTGGAGTTGTAGTAGGTAGTTATGTTGATCAGAATTCTTAAGTCTTTTGAAGTCGTTTCTCTTTGCTACGTTGCCATTATCACAAATTGTTCTCCAGATTGTTTTTTTTTTTCACTTTACTCTGCATAAGGATCTAGTGTTCTCAGTTCTCTGTGAAACTACCTCCTTCATCACTTCTTATACTCCTATAATATCCCAACATATTCATATGCCACAACATATCCAGTCATTCCCCAAGTAAAGGGCACTTCTTTCATTTTCACATTGCCACAAATATGTTGCCACGAGAAAAGGTTTTCTTAAATGTTTTTATATACATGGGTACTTTTCTTCTTTCTTTGATCTCTGGGAAATTCAGGCCTAGTAGGGGTATAGCTTCATCAAGAGTATGCTCAGGTTAGTAAATTTGGGACAAAGTTCCAAACTGCTTTTCAGAATGACTGGACTGATATACCATTGACACAATACATGTACCCAGTAAGCAATTGTTAACTGTTTACTGTGCTCTAGGCTCTGTGTTAAGCATTGTGGTTGCAAAGAAAGGAAAAAACAGTCCCTGTCCTTAAGAAGCTTAGATTCTAATGGAAGATATAACATTTAAATAACTACAATGAGGGAAATATGGAGGTAAAGATGTAGATATAAATAAATATGTGGGTAGAAATAGAGGTAGATGTAGATTATAGATAGATTTTATACACACACACACACACACATAGGGTATCAATCAGAAAGTAATCTGAGAAAAGAGCCCAACATCACAGAGAATGGGAAAAGCCTCCTACAGAAGGTAAGATTTGAGATGACGATTAGCCAGGATATGGAGGGCCATATTCCAGGAAAAATTAGGCTAGCATTATTGTACCATGGTATAATAATGGGGAGAAAAGTGTGCAGAGACTGGAAAATTAGAAAGGATTCAGATTATGTAGGAATTATTCAGTAGGAAATCTAAAGACTATGAAGAGCTTTACCTAACACATAGAGGACTTTCTATTTGGTGCTGGAATTAATAAAGAAGCATTGTATTTATTGAAGAAGGGGACATACTCAGAACTGATCTTTAGGAAAATCACTTTGACAGGGAAGGGGAGGATGTATTGAAGTGCAGAGAAACTTCAGTTGTAGAAATCAATTAGATAATCTATTGCAATATTCTAGGCAAGCAATGACTAGGGCTTGTACTGAAGGGGTGTCTGTCAGCTGAAAGAATGAGAGGTATTCAAGAGGTGTCAGGAAAATAGAAGTGGCAAGATTTGAAAACAAATTGAATATATATGGTGAATTCAAGTAAGGAATCAAGGATGATGGCAAGCTTGTGAGCCTGAGGGAATGGTGATGCCCCTGTCAAGAATAGGAAAGTTAGGAAGAGAGAAGAGTACAGGAGAGAGTATAATGAGTTCTGTTTTGGATGTCATGAGTTTGAGATGCCTGTGGGTAAAAAGAACTGCTTTATTTCTTCAAGATCCATATTTATTTTGAGATGCTATATGTGATTTGAGACAAAAAGACATTTAGTGATGGGGTATTTGAACTCAGAAGAGAGACTGGGGCTGGATATGCAGAACTGAGAATTATATGTGTATATACATATATATATATATACATATATATATATACACACACACACACACACACATATATATGTATGTGTGTTTATACACACATAATTATGTTTTGAGGGTTTTTTGGTGAGGCATTTGGGGTTAAGTGACTTGCCCAGGGTCACACAGCTAGTAAGTGTCAAGTGTCTGAGCCCGGATTACACCTACATAATTATCATCATTGAATCCATGGTAGCTGATGAGATTACCAAATGCAAGATATAAAAGAAAAGGGGACCCACGACAGAAACTTTCGGGACACTCATAGTTAGTGGGTGTGGTATACATGAAGAGCTAAGAAATTAGAATGAGGAAGAGCAATCAAATAAATAAAAGAACCAGAAAGCCAGCAGCATCATGAAAGCCTAGGGAGGAGAGAGCATCCTTGAGAAGGTGATGAGGTGTCAATTAATCAAACAACAACAACAACTATATATATATATACACATATATATATATATACATATATACATATATACATACATATATATACATGCATATACATACATATATGTGTACATATATATGTATATGTATATATAAAACCTAGACTATGCCAGGCACTTGCTAGGTGCTGGATATTCAAGCACAAAGGGTGAAACAACTCCTACTCTCAAGTACTTTATATTGCACAGAATCAAATGATTCAGACCTATCAAGAAGAATGATGATTGTGGAAAACCCATTCAATCAGGCAATTAATATATTATTGGTAACTTTGGAGATAGCACTTCCAGTTGAATTATGAGGTCAGAAGCCAGACTGAAAAAGGTTAAAAAGTGAGAGATAGAAGAAGAGGCAAAGGCACTTATAAATAACTTTCTCAAATAGTTTAGCCAAGACAGCAGGAGAGATATAGTCTGATACCTAGCAGGATTCTAGTAAGATCAAATGAGTAAGATCACTCAAAAGGATTGGATAAGACATCCATGTGTTTATAGGTAGAGGGAAGGAATCAGTAGATAGCGTGAAGTTAAAAAATAAACATTAGATGTGAGAGTACAGAAAATCTATTTTGGGGGGAAATGGAAAGGGGTGGGTTCCAGGGTTCAGAGATAAAGTTTGGCCTTGTCAAGAACAAAGCCCTTGCTTTCATCTGGTATAGCAGTGAAGGAAATAATGAGGGAAGATGTTGGAGTGATATGAGATGAAGAGGTGATAAACAATGAGAAATCTTGGGGAGTAGCCTCAATTTTTTTTTGGTAGAGTAGCCTAGATTTTTTTAAGGGAAATGTGAGCCAGGGTCCTCAGAAGAGAGGGTAGAGGGCAGAGTGCTGAATGAGATTTAAGGAGATATGAGAAACTTTGGGATAGACACTAAAGTAAAGTGGATAGTGATTGGATTAGGGAGTAGAATGATTGGTTTACTATAGTAACAGTCCAGTTGGAATTAGACAACACAAATTTGTAGTGAGTCAGATCACACCTGACACAAAATATGTTGTACAGGACTTTGAAAACCAGTATGTAACTAATGGACCAATCCTGTTTCTGTATGTGTTTTACATATAGTCCTACACAATAATGCCTCAGGGTTCTGGAGGCCTCTGACAATGGGAATGTTTCAGAGCAAAGCAAATAACTGTCTGCCAGTCACTGAAGGTGCCTCTACCCTGAGCTTCTGTCTTTCTTTCTTATTCCAGGATCCAGAGACAGCCAAACTGTCAGATAAGTGTTGATCTTGTTCTCACTGCCTGAAGGAATGACACATTGCTAAAATCTGGGACATAAATTCCTCACACTGGATTCATGCCCAGCCAGGTGTTCCTCGAACTTTGCTGAGTCCTCTTGGAAAGACTTTAGGCTCATCAGTTAGTTCTTAATAAGAAATAGTGGTCCATCAAGGACTCTCTGAAAGATATAAAGATAAAAGCATCTTTAGAATCTGAGCTGAAAAAGACCTTAAAGGCTATTTTCTACTTTGTGGCTCTTTCCCAATTGTACTCTCTATATTCTGGCCATCAGCCTCATTCCCACCTCCAACCTTTGCCTCTCTCTCCGGGTCCCTTGGCTCAGATCGGTGAGCTTTTGCCTTATCTTGCCTCAAGCTATGTCTCCACTGCCACTTTCTAGGCATTACCATGTTATTTCCCCACTTCCATAACCCTCCCACTTTCCAGGTCCCTTTTATATGCCACCTTTCCCCATTAGAATGTAAGCTCCTTGAGGTCAGGGGCTATCTTTCTTTCTTGTATTTATATTACCAGAGCAAAGCACAAGGACTGACTCATAGTAAGCATTTAATAAATGTTCCGTGTCTCTTTCTGTTTCTCTCTGTCTCTCTCCTGTCCCACCCAATAAAAACTCCCTCCTATAGCACACCCAGCACATTGCTATACACCTTCCACTTGAACATATTGTGTACAAAAGAACTCAATACCTTACCAGGTAAAATATAATATTGTTGAACAAATCAGTAGTATTTCTTCAGGGAAAGATCAGTGAGTCTGTGTCTAGATACAAATTGAACTGGTTTAGGGAACTCCAAATATGGTAAATCTCTCCTCCAATAAGAACCAACATTTCATCTGAAATTTAACCTTTGGCTTAGAGAGTTCCCAGGGATGATGAGATTAAGTAACATACATATTCAAACAAGTATGTATCAGTGACAATACTTGAACCCAGGTCTTTCTAACTTTAAAACTAGTCCTCTATGGGTTATACCACTCAACCGAAATCTGCCTCCCTGTAACTATTATCTCTTAGTCCCTGCTCTGCCCTCCTGAGACCTACAGAATGTTTGTACCAAAATGGCTCTCCCTGGCCACCACTCCCTTAGGTGTGTTTTCTTCCTTTATAAGGATGTAAGCATCTTGGTTTCAGGGCCTGTTTTTTTTTTTTTTAATTTATGTCTCCAAGACTTAGCATTATCCTTGATACCTACCAAATTCTTAATAAGTGCTTTTGTATTCGTTCATTGTGAATATTTTTCCTAAAACATGACACTCAAAACTAAAGACAATATTTCAATGTTGGTCTTGCCAGGGCAAAGAACAAGACTATAGAATCATAGAATTACAAATTTGAGCCAATAAACCCTCAAAGGCCAGTATATACAATTCCTCCACTTCACAAGGAGGGAAGTGAGGGGTGAAGCTGGGAAAGAGTAAAGGATTTGCCCAGGGTCACACTTATCAGGTTTTTTTGTTTGTTTTCGGTGGGGCAATGAGGGTTAAGTGACTTGCCCAGGGTCACACAGCTAGTAAGTGTCAAGTGTCTGAGGTCAGATTTGAACTTGGATCCCCCTGAATCCAGGGCTGGTGTTCTATGCACTTCACCACCTAGCTTGCCCCTCACTTATAAATTTTTGAGCCATGATTTCCATTCAGATCTTCCTGACTTCAAGCCCACATTTCTACCCACTGTTCCATCTAAATATCACATCTCTTGTTCTAGACACTATAGATTGTAAATGGCACCCAAAGTGCTTATTTTCTGACATGGTCATTTTAAATACATGAGATCCAGTAGCCCGGATCATCTCACAGAACCCTAGAATTAGAAAAGACCTCACTGTAGCCATAAAGTACAAGGAATGTTGTTCAGTCACTTCAGTCATGTCCAACTCTTTTGGTCCCCATTTGGGGTTTTAGTGGCAAAGATACTGGAATGGTTTGCCATTCCTTCTCCAGGTCTTTCTAGAGATGAACAATTGAGGAAAACAGAGTTGTGATTTGCTCAGGGTCAACACAGCTAGTAAGTGTTTGAGACTGGATTTGAGTTCAGGAAAATGAGTCTTTCTGATATCAGGCCTGGCCCTCTATCCTCTATGCTGCCTTGATGACCAAAAGTCCAACCTATACCAGGAAAAAAATAAAAAGAGATAATATTCATCATAAAATGCTTAGCACAGTGCCTGGAGCATAATTGGTACCATATAAAAGCTTCCTGAGCAAGAATCCTCTATATAAATTCTTGACAAATGACATTTCTTAAAACTTTTCTAGGAGAGGAGAAAATGTCATGACAGAAGAGAAAGGATCAAAGTATCTGATACCATTCCTAGGGCCCATAGTGTAATTCCACAATGATGCAAAGGGAAGACAAAGATGGGTCCAAACATGACCAACAAACCTGTGCCATTTTGACTCCAATTTCTAGGTTGTCTCTTTTCATTCTTAAGAGAAAGAGAACAGTTATGACCTGATTTCAGTATATACTATTGGCCAAACATCAATCAAATGGACCATAGGAAATAAAATGAAATGGCAAACTCTCCTAGAATAGACTAGGTAATAAAACAGTGTTACATAAGCCATCCATAAGTCCTTGCCTCAAATGATGCATTGACTTTTAGACTCCTAATCTTCAAAATGCTTGAGCTAAGGATTAGAGGAGATGAGCAGATGGCCATGTAATAAATCAAAGTAATCTTAGAAAAGGAGCATCATAGGAGACATGCTATATACAAAATTTTCAAAGCATATTAAAGAGATTAAGGGTGATCAGTGCTTTGAAGTAGCTAAAGATCATTTCTAATGGCTTGCCACCACCGTCATCAACTTCCCAGGAGATCCTATAAGGAGACCAAAATGGACAAAACAACTTTCACCAACAGGAAGATTTAGCTAAAACACAGCACCACCAAACATTAAATAAACATTATTAATGGATTGGCTGAGTAATGGCAATAATATTTGCACTGGCCTTTCCAATAGATATGATGCTCACAGAATCCTAGGAACTGAGAACTGGAAAGCAACTGAAGAGATCATCAGGCAGATCCCCTTATGTTGGAGTACTAACTCCCAGAGGGATCAAGCAACTTGCCTAAGACCGTCACCAGTGGCAGAATGATCATCCCTCAGTAATGAACTAATCACCAGCTAGAATTATGAAAAATATATTATCTGCCTATAACACTGCGGAGTTATTATTTTTAAATCTTATCTCTCAGACTAATTAAAGGATTGTTATATAAAGGGTTAAAGACTGAACTTGGAATCAAAAGAACCTGGATTCAAGACCTACCGGCCATCTGCCAATTTTGTTATCCTGGGCTAGTCATTGACTGTCTCTCAGACTGTTTTCTCATCCGAAAATAGGTATAATAATAACATTACCACTTTCTTCCACAGAGTTGTTATGAAGATAAAATTTAATAATGAATCTAAAGCATTTTGTAAATGTTAAAGGACATATATGTGAATAATTAGTAAAAAGGGTAATTAAAGAGTAACAGGAAAGTTATCCAGCTATTCTAATTGTTGTGTTTGTTGTTGATCCTTCCTTCTTGAAGAGGGCCAGTAGTGAGGGGGATGTCTTGACTTGCAACTTAATTGGATTTAAGTGAGGCAGGGCTGTGCAAAGTCATCAACCCCACTCTCTCCTCTACAGTCATCAGAGTCCAGTGGCAAGGCATAGGTTAAGATAAGTGGTGATGTCCCTAGATGCAGTAGACCTTGGCATTTTAAAGCTAAGTTCTTTCACAGTCTCAGTTTGTCTGAGGAAATACCTATTCAGTATTTAAAGGCCAGGTAAGAATTGAGGTTAAAGATGGTCTACTTTATCTTCATTAAAAAAAAAATCAATCTGGGAGAGGAAGACCCTCAGAGTTTCTGATTAGAATAGAAACGCTTTCTATTTTACTCACTCTGAGCCATCAAAACCCAAACAATGAGTAAATAAGGCTTGGGCTGGGACCTATTATTAGCCAATCAGTGAAAGTCAAAGTGATTTGGTTTAAAGATAGTCAAATAGCTCCATTTGAATCACAATGAGATTTAATAGAGCCTGGTTTTTCAGAGCTATATTTCAAGAAATGATAAATGAACTACATAAGACAAAAGAGTTAATATCCCGGGTTATTAAAAAAAATATCACTGATAGAATAAATGAATAGAGAAGAAAGAAAATCAAGCCCCCAAACCCCAAGATACTTTGTGAAGTATAAGTGACCAAAATTGATATTCCTTTTGGACAAAGCATCCACATGGAAGGGTATGATTCCCCACATGGAAAGAGGGAGAAGAGGAGGAGGGGGGAGGGAGGAGGATGAAGAGAAGGAAGAAGCGATAGCAGCATTGCCCAACTGGAACTTTCCAGTTAGGTACAGAGGGGACAGCTAATTCAAACCTACATATTGTTGTTCATCCTTCATTCTCCAAGAGGACCAATGACAACACGTGGGTGATGAGACTTACAAGTGAATTGGATTTAAATGAGGCAGGGCTGTACAAAATAATCAGCCTGACCCTCTCCTCCCCAGTCATCAGAATCCAGTGGCAACACACAGGTCAGAACAACTGACAATAGCCCCAGCTATTCTAGTAACATTAGCTGACTATACACGGTGTCCTCTAAGTCTTAGTACTTAGTGCTAATGATTTTAAACTTAGTTCCATACTAAGGCTTTTGGAACACCTAGTAGAACAGTTTATGGTCCTACAAAACATTGTACATACATTATCTCACTTGATCCTAACAACATCCTCATGAGATAGCAATTATTATTGTCCCCTCCATCTTAGAGTGGAGAAAATTGAGTCTCAGAGAGGTTAGGCTACTTATTCAGGGTCATACATCTAGCAAATGTCTGACATAGGGTTCAAATCCAAGTCTACCTGAACCACAGCCCAGTCATGCAGTGATGCCACATTCCTATATAATGGATAAAAGGATTCTAAAAATAATAATCTTCTAAAAAATAATGACAGTTTTCTATGGGATTGATATTGATATATATACTAGGTATCACACCTAGCAGGACACAGCCCTTTTCTCAGGCATTCTGCTAGGCCAGGGCCCATCTTGTTCTTTCCCTTTCTGCCACAACAGTGACATGACTCCATCACCATTTCTTTTTCCCAGTGCCCCCTTCTTTACATGACAGTCTTTGGGATTTGGAACTGGCAGGCCATGTGACAGATGGAATCTTGGGAGATTTATCAAATTGCAATTTGGTTTCATGTTCTTTCCAGGAAGCCTTGTTTGTCTAGAGAGGCAGCTTGACAGAGTGCCTAGTGAGCCAGCCTTGATTTCCAAAAGACTTGGGTTCTAGTTTTGCCTCTGACACATACTGATTGTGTGACCCCAGACAAGTTCCTTAGCCTCTCAGTGCCCCAGGAAAATCTATCACATTACAAATAGCCTTAAGTTGCCCATTATTTGCTGACCAAATTTGTAAAGGGAGTTTCTTTACTGTGAGTCTCTTCTATCAATGGAAATCATGAGTAGTACAAGAACTAAAGCTTGTCTATCCATGTCATCAGGGTTATTGTTTAAAAACAAAACTACATGTTAGATTCATAGAAGTCATTTTCAAAAGACTGTCATGTTTTGTATTATGCTAGAAATCTCTCACAAATCTGTAATTCCTTATTAAACACTTGCCGCTGTCTCTCTGTATATATTTGTATCTTTTTCTTGCCCTACCTTTCTTTGGCTCCATTTATCCTCTATGACTCTGTCTTTTTGTCATTCTGTCTCTGAAAGAAAATCACAATTCTTTTATTAGATGAAATTTGGCTCATCAACACCCCATTGGCCACCACCTTCCAGATCCTGAGAATCTTGTTGAGAGGAAATCCCTTCCCACAGTATAGGTATATAATGGTCTGGGGGCAAATACACAATGTTCCAAAAGTCTTGGTGCAGTTTTAAGTTGTAAAGCTTTGAAAAATTAAAATGGCACCAAGATTTTTGAGGGGAGTGGAGGCTCAGGGTCCCTTCTTTAGAATATGCCAACATAGATCATAGCTGAGTGGAATCTGACTTGGATTTGTTTTGCTTCAAGAACACGGGGTGGTGTGGAACTAAGAAAAAAAAGCTTTTTTTTTTTTTTTTTAAGAGCTAAGGAAGTGATTCATTCCAGAGGAGAATCTGGGTAAACACTCATCCAGATTGTCCCTCATTTTATCCCCACAATGTGTGTGTTTGGAACGGAAACCATGAAGATCAGAGGAGGACAGCTAATTGACTTTGCCTTTCTATCATTGATGAGCTTTTACTGTGAGATGCTTAACTGTGAGTTCCCTTTCTCTTGTTAATGGGCCCCAAGTTTTCTGGTATTGGAAAAAAAAAGAGGCAGCCTGAGCCATCTTGTAATTTTGGAATCAGGCCTAGGGGCAGGCTTTAAAAAGGGAGCAGTTTCTCGCTTCCTTTTGCTCTTTAGAATTGCAGTTTATCTTTTTAGAAAAGAGCAATAGCAGGATTATTTTTAGAAAAGACACTACTAGAATTGCTTGGCATCAGAAGGCAATAAAGGCCCAGGCAGCCATTTTGTTTTGATGGGGATGCTCCTAGGTTTGCTATCCACTGGCTTAAGGTGTGTCAATGGGGGTCCATCAGCCCTGAATATGAAAATACCTGTATTATCTACACTGAATAGGAGGCATAGAGGTTCAGTGCAAAGAGAACTGGCTCATCATCAACATAAACATAATGGTTATTATTATTATCATTTTATTATAGAATTTTTATCACTTTGACCATTTTACATGTCTTGTCTCGCTTGATCTGAAGTCAGTCTGGGGCTTAACTCCCATTTCTGCTGACTGTTACCTATGTGACCTTGAACTGATCCCTTAATTGACATGAATTTCAGTTTCCTCTTCTGTAAAGTGAAGGGGTTGAATTAAATGATGTTCTTTTATATCTAGGCCTAAGATCTTATTACTAGATTACCTCTGAGTACCCTTTCAGATCTATATCTCCAATCTCAAATTTCAACAAGGCAGATTGATTGATATAAAACAAAACTTCCAAATAGACCTATCTCAAAATAGAACATTTTCTGTTAAAAACAGAACTGTTCTCATTTGAAGCAAAGGTCAGATAGCCACTTGTTTAGTACATTACAAAGAGGATTCTTGCTCAGGTTGGACTATGCCTCCAAGGGCCCTAAAAACTAGGAGATTTGGGGAATTAATAGCTGAACACAGTTGTTGTTTTTTCTCCTGTATTTCTCAGAATGCCATTGAGCCATTGGCCAGAAAGTGAAGTGTGACATAAATTACCTCTCCTTTTCCTACTGGACAAGAAGGTGGAGCAGGAACCTTTTATTTCTAGCTGGTATATTACTCCTCATTGAAATTCACTGATGCTAGAAAACATGACAGTAGCAGAGTATTATATAAACACCATTGGATTAGAAAGAAGGATCCAGCCACCAGCCCATTCTGTGACCCTATTTTCAGTCAATCAATTAGCATTTATTAAATGCCTACTATGTGCCAAGCACTGTGCTAAGCACTGGAAGTACAAAAAGAAGCAAAAGAAAGTACCTGCCCTCAAGGAACTTACATTCTAGTAAGAGAAACAGCATGCAAACAAAAATATACAAAGGCAGCCATAGACAGGATAGGTAAGGAACAGAGGGAAGACTCTGGAATTATGAGAGGTTGGCTAACACTTCCTGTAGAAGGTAGGATTTTGGTTGGGAATTAAAGTATCCCAGGAAGGTCAGTAGTTGAAGCAGAGGAAGAAGAGCATTTGAGGCATGGAACCTTTAAATAACAATAGTTCCTTCTAAATAAAGCAAGGACTTGTGATTTCACTAGTGTGGCTACTCCTTCTAGGCTTCCTTCAAAACTCAGCTTAAATGTCATCTTCTGAAAGGAGAATTTCACTCTAAGGTTATCTTCTAACTACTCTGTAACTATCATGGACGCACCTATTTATTTTTATGGTCTCTTTCTCATTAGAATGTAAGCTTCTTGTGGGCAAGGACTGCTTTTGCTTTTTTGCATTAAGCACTTAGTACAGTTGGAGCAGCTAGGTGACACAGTGGATAAAGCACTGGCCCTGGAGTCTAGAGGACCTGAGTTCAAATCTCACCTTAGACACTTACTAGCTGTGTGACACTGGGCAAGTCACTTAACCCTAATTGCCTTAATGGGTTCATCTCCAGTCATGCTTATGTCCCAGATGGCTCTAAAGGAGAGAATGAAGTTGATGACCTTGCACAGTACTCCCTCATTTAAATTCAATTCATTGCAAGTCATGACATCTGTCATGGTCCTCTTGGAGAATGAAGGACAAAACAACAACTTAGTGCAGTCCCTGATACCTAGCTTAATTCATATGATTAATTAATTGCTTGATAACAACATAACTATGAATTACTATCTTAGAGAACTGCATGAGTCCCAGGGTTTAAAAAACTTGGTGAGTGTCAAAGGCTCTTCTGACACTTTGAACCTGGTTCTTCTGGACTCCAATTCTAACCCATTCCATATTTGGTTTAGTCTTTTGGAGGTTTTTCCTTATATCAAGAAAGAAAACAAACAAGTCATGTGTGATAAATCGGGGAAAGCATTTGATCTTCCTATAGTCTTATTGGCAACTCCAGGCTCAGTCTTTACTACCCATCCAGCTCCATATTGAAATTTAGGCAACAGAGATGTTCCATTCACTTTCTTTCTCCTGATCAATTCTACTGAAAAAAAATGGAGGAGGCAAAATGAGGACCAGTTGGTAGATTTTGTTTTGTATATTTCATTGACCTTGAATAGGAACAATTTGAACCTGGTTCTTCTGGACTCTGAGTCTAATCCATTTCAAATGCTTTCTCAATTTGCAAAATCTAGCTCACCTTCAGTTCTGCATGTCTAACTGTTTGCTAGATATCTTCACCAGTATACTGCAGAACTAAAACTCATCATGCCCAAAGTAAAGACTATCTTCCTCTAAAATATATCCCCATGCCTTGCTAATTTCCCTATTTCTGTAGATGGCATCACCCACCTCTCCAGTCTACCTTATTGTCACCTTGCTTACAAAAATGAAGTGCTCTAATGTTTGCCAAGCACTTTGAAAAATCATTTTAATTTTATTCTCACAGCAATCTCAATAGGAACTCTGGGTATTCATAAAACCATAGCTTAACAACTGGAAGGGTCATCTTGTCCAATGCCTTCATTTACAGGTGGGGAAATAGCATCAGAGAGGCAAGGTACCTGTCCAAGATCCAACAGCTAGTATCAGAGACTAGAATTGAACCATGGTCTTCTGACCCCAAATTAGAGATCCTTTCCACTTTACCCCAGCATTATGCTTATTTTTTAGAAAAAGCAACTGATCCTCAGAAAAGTAAAGTGATTTGACTCAGGAGGATTAAGTGGAAAGAGTACTGGCTCTGAAATCTGAGGACCTAGGATTGAATTACATTCTATTTCTACCCCCTCAGACTTCAGGTAAATCACTTATGGGCTCATACATCTAGAACTGGAATGTATTTAGTAAGTCAGTTAGTGAAATTCCTTCATTTTACAGATGAGTTAACTGAGGCTAAGGAAGGTTAAATGATTTGCCCAATGCCACATGTGGGTGGGAGTCATCAGAGGTGAGATTTGGACCAAAGACTTCTGCCTCTAGACTTATTTCAGCCCTTTCCCTTCTGCCATGTAAGTGCAGCCCCTCCTAAGACTGTTATCTCATAGGTAAAATGAGTAGTTTGAACTTTGCCAGAACTCAAGGCAAGATGTAAATCAAGATCTTTCCTGACTCCTGCAGCCATACCATACTGGTTCCTCTCCCATATAATCCACAGGAAAGCAGGTTTCCACCTGACTTTCCTGCAGAAGTACTGCAATTCTGCAGTGCCCCATGGCTGGCAGACCTGTTCTTTGGTTCCTGCTCTCCATCTCCCAGGAAGATTCATTCCTTTGGAACTGGGCTCCTCTCCTCCTCCCTCCCTTTCCCAAAAAATGCAGCATGAAACTGCAAATGGGTTCTGCAGAGAAGAAAACCTGTACTGCAGAGCCCTGGATGGACGTGGGTACCTCTACTCTTTGGCTCATGAGCAGTTAACCCCCCCTAACATTCTAGTAAAGCAAAACAAGGTGACTTGCTGTTTGTAACCCCAATACCCATTGACAAAGTCATAAAAGAACTGCTTCTTCTTCACTCTGAAAGCCCTGCAGATGTCCCTCACAGCCAGAAGCTTTAACCATTCATTGACTATGACCTCAGAGACACCACTGATCAAAGCACATTCCCCTCCATCCCCTATCTCTCAAAAGAACAAAGAATCAAAGTCCTCATTGCCAAGCTATCTCGTACTTCATGTCAAACCTCACAACACATCTATGTTTAGCTCACCATGAGTTGATCATTTTTTCTCCTGGTAGACGGATCAGGCCTGTGATTTCACTGCTCCAGGGAACACCTAGTAAAAAAATTGCCTCTGCAATTTGCAAAAGTACCTGGAGAATGGAGAGGTTGTCAACAAATCAACAAGCATTTAATAGGCTACTATGTGCCAGAAACTGCCTTAAGCAAATGTCATGGATATAAAGACAGAAAGTGGTCCCTGCTCTCATAGAGCTTATATTCTATTGGGAGAGACAATATGTCAACAACTAGTTAGATAGAAGGCTTATACAGAGTAGATGGAAGGCACTCAGAGGGGAAGGAATGACGAGTTGGGGGACCAAGTCTTGTGGGATTAGAACTGTCTTGAAGGAGCTGAGGAAAACATAAAGAGGGAGCGAAGGGGAGTAGAGCATCCTAGGAATGGAAAATTGCTTGTTCCAAGTTACAGAGATAGGAAATGGAATGTCATGCTTTAGGAAATACAATTAATTGACTGGTCATAGGGATATAAAGAAGAGGGTCAAGTGTAAGAAGACTGAGAGGGTAGAAAGGGACTAGACTATAAAGGGCTTTAAATATCAAACTGAAGATCTTATATTTCCTCCTGAAAAGAATTGGGAAATGCTGGAGTTCATTGAATGAGGGGAGGGGTTGATATGGCCAGACTAATTATTTAGAAAAAAATCACTTTGGCAGCTGAGTGGGGGATAGACTATTGGGGAGAGGCCTGAGGCAAGGTGATCAACTAGAAGACTATGACCATACTCTTAACAAAGCATGAGGGCCTAGAAAGGGAGGTGCCTATATGAGCAAAGAGAAAGGGGGTGCATGAGAGATATTCTGATGGTAGAAACAAGAAGATTTACCAACAGATTGGGTGAATAGGATGACCTCAGGATTGTGAGCCTAAGGAAATTGAAGCATGCTGGTGCCCTTAGAAATAATAGGAAAGTTGGGAAAACAGGTAAAGGGTTTTTTTTTGGGGGGGGGGCCTAAAGATAATGAATTATGTTCAGGTCATGTTGAGTTTGATATGCCTACAGGACATACAGAAAATAATGAACAACTGGAGCACTTAGGAGAGAAGGTCGGGCTGGAAAAATAGATTGAGACATCATGTGCATAGAGGAAATAATTGAACCCAGGTGAGGTAAGTCAAGCTTTTGAGAGTATAAAGGTGGAAGGGAAGAGGGCTCTAGAGGACACTTAAGATTAATGGACATGATATCGCTGTAGTGTAAAGGAAACTGAGAAGAAAATGGAGGGGGGGGGGGAAAACAGGAAACATCAGTATCATGAAAAGCTTTTAAGGAGAGAACATCAAGAAGAAAGTGATTAACGAGAGTCAAATACTGCATAGAGGCTCAGGCCTGAGCCAAGGTCATTAGATTTGCTAGTGGGGGGATTATTGGTAACTTTGGAGAGGGCACTTTTAGTCAGATAATGAGGTCAGAAGACAGTTTGCAAAGGATTTTGAACTGAGTGAAAGAGGTGAAGCCACACACCTAACATCAAATGGTTTCTCAAGGAATTTAGTCTAGAGGGAGAGATAAAATGACTGGAGGGAATAATAGTATCAAGTGAGGCTTATTTAAGGATTGGGAAGATGTGGATAAATTAGTAGGTAGCAGGAAAGCCAGAAGCTAGGGGGTCAATAGAGTAGGCAACCTGCTAGAGAAGTCAGTAGGAGATGGCTTCAATGCTAAATGTACAGGGCTTGTATTTGGCGAGAAGGTCCAACCAATCAACCCAATGCTGAATTTAAATAGAAGATGGTTGGGAAAGATGCCAGAATTATGTGGGAGACAAGGAGGCAACTTGATAAATATTCCAGGGTCACACAGTTTGCATAGACCAGAACAAGGTCTTGATCTATCTTGACTCTAAAGCTGGATCTCTGGCTACTTAGAATGAAAATACTAATAGTAACTCAGTGGGTAGCATTTTGGACTTGGAGTCAAAAAGACCTAAATGCAAATTCCCTCTGTGGCCCTAACTGTGTGACCCCAGGTATGTCACTTCAGGCACATGTTTCTTGCATATCTTAAAGATTTATCCACCAAATCAGAGATGGGTCACACTCTGTATCTGAAAGAAATTCAGAATACAATAGAAAATCATAACCTGGACCTAACACTATCATTTTCAACAACAATAATATGCATTTATTTAGTTCTTAAAGCTCACAAAACTCTTTCCTTGTAATGACTATGGTGTAGGTACTATCCCATTTTGTAGATGAAGAAGCTGAGTCTCTACGGCATTAAGTAACTTACTTTGGGTCACACAGTCAAGGTAGGATTCAACTCAGTAAACTTTGGCAGTCCCATGGAACAAGTATTGCCTTCAGATTAAAAACCTGATATATCTGATGGGCACTGGATGTCCTGTTATTTATCAAAAGAAAAAATATACCTGATCCCCAAAAGCTAAATGGTTAATGAATGTGGATTAATATATTTCATTTTTTAAAAGCTGTATAAAATAGTATTAAATCACGAATGATAAAATAAATACAAATTAAAATAACTCCTGAAGTTTTATTTCACCCTCATAAAATTCACAAAACCATGAGACAGAAATAATTTCTGTTGGAAGGGATGGAGGAAGGTAGGAATATTTAAGTATTATTGATGGAGTTATAAATTGGTACAACTGGGGCAGCTAGGTGGTTCAGTGGAAAAAACACCGGTTTTGGATTCAGGAGGACCCGAGTTCAAATCCAACTTCAGATACTTGGCACTTACTAACTGTGTGAACCTGGGCAAGTCACTTAACCCTCATTTTTCTGAAAAAATATTGGTACAACTTTTCTTTAAGAGAGTTTGGAATCATTTGAAAACTATCAAATGATTCCTGCCCTTTCCCTCCCTATCCAGAGATTACACTATTATCTACCCCCATTGAGGTCAAAGACAGCTGAAATACTTACAGGAATACTTTTTTTGCAGTGGTACAGTGGCTGAAGTGTTAGATCTGGAATTAAGAATACCTGTATTCAAAGACAGACACTGAGGCTTGCTATTTGTGTGACCCTCAGCAAGACACTTAATCTCTCTCTGTCTCAGTTCTCACATTTTTAAAGTCAGGATAATAATAGCACTTATCTCAGATGTTTCCAGGGCCAAATGAAATAATATTTGTGGAGCACTTAACAGAGACTGGCACAGAGCAGACCCTATATAAATACTAGCAGCAGCAGTTACTGCTGCTGCTACTGCCACCACCACCACCACCACTACTACTACTACTACTACTACTACTACTACTACTACTACTACTACTACTACTACTACTATTATTTTTAGCAAAAAAACTGAGGAGAAAAAAATTCATCCTTTATTTTTTTACACACTGTATTGTATGAGTAGGATGCTACCATGCTATCAGAAAAACCTGTAAAGACTTACATTAGCTGATGCAAAGTGAAATGTACTATATACAAAACAACAGCAAAATTATAAGAAGATCTGCTGTGAATGACTTAGTTATTTTCTATTTTTAAAATTTTATTTGTTTATTTGGAATTTTCCCCACCTTACATGAAAAAAACAAATTGTAACAATTTTTATAACTTTGTGTTCCAAATTCTCTTCCTAGCATCCTACCCCCCTTAAGAACTCAAGCAATTTAGCATAAGCTATCCATGTGTAGTTGTGCAAAACATATCAGAAAATAAATGACATCAGGAGGATGATTTCTTAACTTGCAAGTAAATTGGATTTGAGTGAGGCAGAGCTGAACAAAATCATCAGCCTTACTTTCCCCTCTAGAGTCATAAAGGTACAGTGGCAAAACAGGTCAGGACAGCCAGTCTTCTTAATTTATATCTTGCTCCTGGACTTTGATAACCCTGGAGAGGGAAGTGAGGCTGATAACTTTGCTCAGTTCTGCCTCACTTAAATAAAATTCACCTACAAGTCAAGACATCATCCTCATGATGTCATTGGTCCTCTTTGAGAATGAAGGTTGAATGTTTATAGCCAGTACTGCTGATAAAGGCCTTGTTTCTAAAATATATAGGGAATGAAATAAAATTTATAAGAATCTAAGTCATTCCCCAATTGAGAAATGGTCAAAGGATATGAACAGGCAGTTTTTTGATGAAGAAATCAAAGCTATCTATTCCCATATGGAAAAAAATGCTCTAAATAACTATTGATTAGAGAGATGCAAATTAAAACAACTCTGAGGTACCACCTGACACCTTTCAGATTGGCTAGTATGACAAAGAAAGGAAAATAATAAATGTTGGAGAAGCTATGGAAAAATTGGAACACTAATGCATTGTTGGTGGAGCTGTGAACTGATTCAACCATCCATCCTGGAGAACAATTTGAAATTATGCCCAAAGGGCTATAAAGCTGTGCATAACCTTTGATCCAGCAATACCGATTTGGGGTCTTTTTCCCAAAGAGATCATTAAAAATGGGAAAAGGAC
The DNA here is from genome assembly GCF_019393635.1 of Dromiciops gliroides. Taxonomy (NCBI): domain Eukaryota; kingdom Metazoa; phylum Chordata; class Mammalia; order Microbiotheria; family Microbiotheriidae; genus Dromiciops; species Dromiciops gliroides. The sequence continues at coordinate 736,693,746 of NC_057861.1, forward strand.
CCACATGTACAAAAATATTTATAGCTGCTCTTTTTGTGGTGGCAAGGAATTGGAAATTGAGGTGTTGCCCATCAATTGTGGAATGGCTGAACAAGCTGTGGTATATGAATGTAATGGAATTCTATTGTGCTATAAGAAATGATGAGCAGGAGTTCAGAGAAACCTGGAAGGACTTGCATGAACTGATGATGAGTGAGATGAGCAGAATCAGAAGAACATTATACACAGTATCATCAACATTATGTGTTGATCAACTGTGATAGACTAGATTCTTCCCACCAATCCAATGGTAAAAGAAAGTTCCAAAGGAATTATGATGGAAAAGGCTCTCCAAATCCAGGAAAAAAAAAAGAGAACTGTGGAATATGGATACATATTGAACCATACTATTTCTTTTGTTTTTGGTGCTGTTGTTTTTCTATTTTGAGGTTTTTCCTTATTGCTCTGATTCTTCTCTCTTATAACATGACTAATGCAGAAATATGTTTAATGTTATATATATATATATATATATATATATATATATATAAACACTTATATCTGATTACCTGCTGTCTAGGGGAGGTGGGGGAAGGAGGGGAAGGAGGGACAAGAATTAGAAATTGGAAATATTATATAAACAAATGTTTAAAACTATCTCTACATGTAACTGGAAAATAATAAAATAATTTTATTTTATAAAAAAAAGAGTGAGCAACAACAACAAATAAAGGCAAAACAGCCCCTGCTCTCAAGAAGCTCAAAATTTAATGGGGAAGCAGGGATTAAACAATTATGTAAAAAGATATTTTATGGGAGGAATATGGGCCTCCGTCACCCCAACAGTTGTCTGGGGAGGTCAAGGAAATTTTTCCTTGAAACCTCAGGAGTTTTCCCTTGAAATGAAGTAGGCCTCTCCTTGAGCTCAATCAAGGACATACACACCCAAAAGAGATAAGAGGCACCAGATCAAACTGAGCATGCTCCAGGACCACCAACCAACATTCCAGTCCTCCTGAGCACCAGCTTGAGGTAATCTGTTGGGAGAGACGACACCAGGAGAAAACCACCTGGAACCACCCACCAGCTGACTGATCAGACCCATCAGGACAGAGTTAATGCCCATCACCAGATTGCTCACCAGCTATCTCTCCTACCCCAGCACAACTCCAGAGAACCCCCAGCCCCTCACTCAATAAGGAACTCTCTTACCCACACCATCTAAACCCTATAAAAGGTAGGTCCCGGAATGAGTCGAGGAGGAAAGAATTTTGTTTTTCCAAAACTTTCCTCCCAGCCAGTTTCTGTTGTACCCCCATAAACCTATGCTTTTATTCCTAATTAGGTCTTGTGTGAGTATAATTCTTCACAGAGGAATCCTAAGGACCCAGGTGCTTTCTCCCCATATCAGATACATAGAGAAAGTAAATTGAAGGTAATCTCAGGAGGAAGGAACTAGCAGGGACTGGAATACAAGACTGGGCACATTTTCTTGAAGAAAGTGAGATTTAACTAAAACTTGAAGCCATCCAGCGAAGTCAAGAGGTGAAGATAAGGAGAGGGAGTGTTCCAGAGGTGGGGAACAGTGAGTGAAACCTGCTGGCATGGGGGAATGAAGTATCTTGTTAGAGGAACCTCAAGGAGACCAATGTCACTGGATTACAAAATACATCTGGGTTTAAAAGCCCATGGTTGCTGGCTTGAAAATGAAAATTATCCACCCTAAAATTTAACTTTTTAAGAACTTAAATTTATTGGGAGCAGTTGACATATTGTAGATCTGTAAGGATAAAACGTCTATCACCTAAGGTCTTGGGACAAATGTTTGTATCAGAGAGTTAGCAATTGTGACTGTGAACAAGTTAAGTATTATATTTCCCAGAAGATGTAATCTGCATAGAAGACTCAAAAAATATAATATTTTGACCTTCTTAAGATGACAAAAATGTACTGTGAAATTCATTCTTTTAAAAAAACTGGAATAAGTGTCATTTTAGAAAAATGTTTAGACTTTCAGCTGATGACTGTCCCAATACCATTGCCATGTGCAAGGGAAGGACTGGTAGTACTTGAGTGTACATCAGACTGGGCATTCTGCAGGGGAGTGATTGTAGGGTCCTATCTTGTATGGGGGCTACTAGATTTCTGAGATGATAGTAATAGCTCTTCTTCTCCTTTAGACCCAAACCCACTGTCATTGTGACAATAGCCATCTTGCCCTAGGATTTATCTGTGCCTCAGTTGTTGTTTTTTTTTTTCTGTAAAATCAGGGGATTGGACTCAAGGACTTCTAAAGTCCCTTCTATCTTGAAATTTATACTATTATGATCCTACACACTGTTTGCTTATTCATCAGCTTAGATATCTCCAGGGATCTGGGTTGTACTTCATTCTCCAGGCATCCATCTCTCCTTCCACAGCCCCACCCTGCTCTCCCTTAAGAAATATAACAATGCCACAGGGTACCAGGAACAATTTCTCACTTTCCCTCATTCTCCCATAAAAACCATCCTCCAGGTGAATATACCTCTACCCACTTGCCCCCAGATGCAAAAAAAAAAAAAAATTACTAGTTGCAGCCCTGACTAAAGTCATGTAGAAGGACTCAACTAATGTGTATTGGGGGGTTAGGGGAGAGAAGAGGTTGAAAACCCTACAGACCCATCACTCAAGGTCAGTTAACTGGCTGTGCCCCCAGGGAAAACCATTTAGTTTATTTCCTTGAAAATTTGCAATATAAATCAAAATGAGCTCTGACCATCATGAAATATTTCTAGAAGGTAACAGGTGAATCATGAAATTGCCATAACAGGCAGCATATTGAGAGATCAGTAACTGGTCCTCCCCCTTTTCTCCAAGTGTGGAATTGAATGTCACGTTAGATTTTTGTAGGGAATCCAACTTTTGTTCAGGGCTCAGTTAAAATCTGCAGATTGAGTTCATCATATGTGCCTTTTGCAACCTGTTTCCCAATCCTAGGGATTACAATGCCCATTTGGATGAATAATCTCTGGATTTGGGCATTTCATTACCGTACAATCTGATTTTTTAAAGCTTCATACGTCATTTCATAAGTGCAGAGACTCTTATGTAACCCATCATATTTAGATGAAACTGTGATAGACAGAAGCTTTTATCTTCTAATGTTAATTATTATTTCAACAAAGTTGATTATTGTATTTCCCAAAAGATTTCTTTTGAATACAGTATAGATTTTTTAGTCTAATATTTTGGCCTTTTCAGGATAAAAGACATGTCATGATATTCATCATTTTTTTTCTTTTCCAACTGGGGTAAATGTCATTTTAAAATACATTTAGACAGGGTCGTAGCAATTTACTTGCCATTAGTCAAACCTAAACCTCTAATTTCACAGGGAAATATGATGTCTCATCAATGCATCATGTTAGCAAATCCAGTGTCAGTAAATGACAATCCTTTATTTGATAGTCTAGTGCTGGAGTTCTCTGGGCATAGGAAAAATTCCTAAAAATGCAAGATATAACTGGGAACAAAAGAATGCTTGAGAGGTGAGAGAACCCATTGAAGCTGATTAAGAAGGCCTGGGAGAATGCCAAGAGGCAGGTTTGAAAAGCCTGCATCAAGCTCCATCCAAATCCTCCTCCTGCTGCTACTCAATTTCCATGTACAAAGACATAAAATCATTGGGAAGGAAAAAATCATGGGCCTCCACAATTTTTCCCCTTTTTTTGTCTTAAGCAATTAGATCCCATATCAATGGGGAACCTCCATAGACTTCTCAGGGGTAAAAGGATTTTACTCCCCAGGTATAAAGGAGAGGAATTTCCCAGCCAAGAGAGAACTCATTTAAATAACAATGCATACTTGTAAATAAACTAACACATCAATCATTTCATAATGTACCATGTGTCTAAGTGCCCGTGAAAATGAATTTTTATGACCCAGATTCCCTCTCAAGAGCTTATGTTACTCCCTTGTCATCAGAAGAATAATATTATAGTATAAATGCCTATGTTACAATAAGAATGAGTTGAGCATCAGGAAGAAGAGAGTCCCGTATCTCTTAAAACAAGACATCTGTTACAAAGGCATTATACAATGACCTTGGTATGAGCTTAAATCCAAGCAACACTATCCAAAAGGGAGGCATGCACTTCTGTATTCAGAGGGGGGAAAGCAGACATAATAGAAAGTGTTTATGAGCTCTATTTAAAAATTATATTTTCAAAATAGAATCATGGTCACAAATGATACTGAAACTAATACCCAACCTCGAAGGCATTAAATTCTTCAAGCAAAGCTTTCAGTGCTCTTCTGTAACTAATAACCTAATTTAATTTGCAATGTCTATGTTAGAACTGACTGTCCTGGAATTTTTTTTTAAACTGTAATTTTTCTTCTATGAAATTCTAAATTAGTCTTCAGGCTCACCCACAACTACAGCAGCACTCACAGATGATGCTATAATCTTAGGCCTGACAGGCTTTGCATTTTAATGCCAAATTTTGGGAGAATTAGACAGAAGCATCAGGGTCTGGTAGAGAAAAGCCAGCCCTGAAGTCAGGAAGACCTGGGGTTCAGAACTGAAGCTTTAATAATCTTGCTCCACCACTTGCTACCCGTGTGACTTTGAGCCAGTCATCTAACCTCAATGGACTCAGTCTTTTCATCTCTGAAATGAAGGTGTTGGACTATATGTCTTAAGGTCCCATCCAACACTGTCTATGATTCTAAGATCTGACACATGATTTTCCCACATGCAGTGGAAAGAGTCATGGATTTGGAATTGAAGGAACTGTGTTCAAATCCAAACTCTGTTACTTGCTATCTGTGTGATGGAAAAATGTTCATTTTTATTGACCTCAGTTTCCTCATATGTAAAAAAGAATTTGGGGGCAGCTAGGTGGTGCAGTGGATAGAGCACCGGCCCTGGAGTCAGGAGTACCTGAGTTCAAATACAGCCTCAGACACTTAACTCTTACTAGCTGTGTGACCCTGGGCAAGCCGCTTAACCCCAATTGCCTCACTTAAAAAAAATTGGGGAGGATTGAACTAGCTTGCCTATAAGGTCCCTTCTAGTCCTAAAATTGATGGTCTTGTGATTATATAGTTTTATTTACATAACCTTATGGTCTCTATGTCCTCAAGCAATTCTCTAAGGCCATATATTATAGACAAGGAAGGAGGGGGAGAAGAAGAAGAAGAAGAAGAGGAAGAGGAAGAGGAAGAGGAAGAAGACGAGCCAACCTTTATATAGAATCTACTATGTACCATGCACTGTGCTAAGCACTTCACAATTACCTCATTTTGTCCTCAAACAACTGAGACAGACAGAGGTTAAAATGACTTGTCCAAGATCATACAGCTAGTAAGTATGAGGACAGATTTAAACTCGGGTCTTCCTAACATCAATCCTGCTTTTGGCAGGAAATTTTGCCCAACCCCTTAATTATACTGCTTTCCCTCTTTTCCTATCTTTAGTTTATTTGTATATATGTCTTTGTTTTCTCCAATTAGATTGTCAGCTCCTTGAGGGCAAGGACTTAATTTTGCCTCTTTTTTTGTATCCCTAACACCTGGCACAGTACCTGGAATATAGTAGATGATTAGTAAATGTTTATTAACTGCCTATCTGGCCATGAAATTTTGGGTGATATGATAGTAAGGATTCCTTTGGGGCACACTGAGGAATCTAAACCAGAGGACAGATAACACCTAGAGAGATAAACTGAACCAAATCGGACTGAGCTAACTTCGGATTCTTACCCTTTATTCTGGTCTCCCTTACCCTGGGGAGATGAGTTTGGGTGTGGCTGCGGCCTTTGTGTCCTGAAGAGAGATCTGTAGCCACCCCTCACCCAATTCCTCCAGTCACTACCTGTGGGGGATGGTCCTCCACTCCTCACCCAATTCCCCCAGCTACCACCAGTGGGGGATGGTCCTCCCTCACTAAAGAAACTTTTCACAGGCAGATGATGGTCCACCCCCATCAGTCCTCCATAAAAGTACCTTCCAATCTCCTGTTTGAGGAGATTTGGTACCTCTGAGCCATGTGCTTTGTGCCTATCTCCCCATGAGAAGTCCAAGGATTTCTTTCATGGTTTCCCTCCCCCCCACCCTTCCCTTCCCTGGCTCCTAAATAAACTACCACCTAATTCTAACTACTTTTGTGTGCAAGAGGGTGTAATTATTTAAAGAGGAATTCCCAAGAACCCCTACTCCTACCCAAACCCGTACCCCATTTTCCCCCATTACAGTTTGGACTAAGTGGCCAACCAAGACCCCTTCCAGTTCTCAAATTCTGTGATTCCATGAAATTAAAGGAATATAATTAAATATATAGAAACAATTATTGCCTTTACTTTACAAATCCTAGTTTTGCACTCCAATCCAAGCAAATAGAATGGCTGCCAAGGATTTTGGCAGAGACAACATGACATAGTAAAAAGAGAACTGGCTTTTGAGTTAGAAGTTCTGCATTCAAATTCTGGCTTTTACTTTTATTAGCTGTGTGACCACAGGCAAGTCATTTTGCCTTCTTAAGTCTGTTTCTTCATCTACAAAATAGAAGTAATAATATACTACCTATACTTTCCTACACCAAAGAGTTATTGCAAATAATATATTGTATAAACCTTAAAAATGTATAGAAATGGAATTTATTCTTACAGTAGTAGATGAATAAGAAAATCTTCTATCTAACATTCAAGGCTCCACAAAATATGGTCATAGTTTAGCTGGTAACCTTTACCTTAATTCCTTAATATGAGTCTTCCATTTCCTTTAAAGAACGCTCCTTTTCTGACTCCATACTACTGATTACCTTGTATTTAATTACAGTGTTCTTACCTGAAAAACCCTTCCTACTCCTTTCCATTCACTCTTCAAGGTTCAACTCAAGTGCCTAATAAATACTCTTCTTAGAATACCCAGTCTACATATGCACATATACATACACATACATATTCTAAGGAAAGATTTTCTGATATACTATGTGTATGTATATGTATAGATACATACTTATATGTCTATGTACATACACACATATGTGTATTCATATGTGTATATACGTATTATATATCTTCCATCTCCAAACTCCTTTTATTGTCTCTCATCTGTATCCCACTTTTATGGATCTACCTAAATGCTTCTTGGCCAGCTGACTGTTCATAGCTTCAAGCTTGGCGGCAGCTGTGGTAGCAGCTACACTGCCTGTTATGGATTCTATCATTACAAGTTAAGAAATCTAGGATACTTGGGTTTTGGGTCTCACTCCCCACCTTTACCAGGTATGTAATTTGGGCAAGTCATTTAATCTCTTCCAACCTAAGTTTACTCATGTGTGAAACAGGGAAAATGATAGCTATAGCATTCACCCAAGGGTTGTTATAAGGATCAAATGAGATAACAGAAGGAAAAGTGCTTTTTAAACATTAAAGTGTCAAATCCTTATTATTAGTAGTAGTAGTATTATCAACATTTCAAAGAATAAAAGCATATTGTGGGCAGCTAGGTGGCGCAGTGGATAGAGCACTGGCCCTGGATTCAGGAGGACCTGAGTTCAAATCCAGCCTCAGACACTTGACATTTACTAGCTGTGTGACCCTGGGCAAGTCACTTAACCCCCATTGCCCCCCCCCCACAAAAAAAAACAAAAACAAAAAAAGCATATTGTGATTTTCTAGCTCTTGATAATGTTGCTGTTGTTGTTTTCTCATCCTTATGCTTTTCAACTCTCTTTTCTCTATGGGGGGTGGGGTTGGGCAATACCTATGTCTTGATGAGACAGAGTTATCCTTGTGGCCTGGTCAAAAGTTTGGGAGAGTCCATTGTCTAATTCAGAGGGGAAACCAAAGACGGTCAAGAAACCAACTGGAAAAAAACTGGGGAAATGGCTTGAAAGAAAATGTCATGAAATAAAGATCTCATGGCCTGAGTAAGTCATTTGCATATTTTATACAATGGAAACTAAAGAGCCAAAGCAGTGGCTTTCCTTGCCTAATGTCAGCAAAGGCCTCCTCCTAGGGATGGTGCTGCCCAGGGCATCTCTGGAGCTCAGCCTGGTGGTAGCTTCCTCAGTCTGAACCACAAACTGCACTAAGAAGAAATGTGTACTTACATTGAGGGTCTCCCCCCTGCTTCTTTCTTTACCAGCAGGCAGTTCCTGCTCTGTTCCTAGCAAATGAAAATCTTCTGTTAGAGAAAAATACAAAACAATTTTTTTCTCTCCATCTTTAGTAGGTATAAATACATTTTTAAGGGACACTGCTTCTGAGAAGCAAACTCATGTACCATTCCATGTCTACAATGAATATAGGTCTTTTAAGTCTTATATAATCAGAAAATAGAACAGAGAGGACTTCAAACACAGGTCCCTTTTTTTTTTAAAGACAAGATCCTTGCTCTTTTCAAAACTAGAGACTGTCCTTTGGTAAAGAAAAACCTGAATTCCAGGCAATTTTTGTAAAAGCAGTGTTTTTTTTTCTATGAAATCAACTTTTATTCAGAGAAAAATAACATTTTCATACATAAACACACTTTTGTTCAGAGGGTAGTAGGTTTAGTGAAGAAGGAAGGAAGGGAGGGAGGGAGGAAGGAAGGAAGGATGGAAAGGAAGGAGGGAGGGAGGAACTAAAATGGAAGGAAGAATGCATGAAAAGAGGGAAGGAGGGAGGAAAGAAAGAGGGTAGGATGGAATGAGGAAATGAGGAATGGGAAAGGGAAGAATATGTGAAAGGAGGGAGGGGAGAAAGGAAATGAAGAAGGAAAAGGAAGGTGGAAGAAAAGAGGGAAGGAAGAAAGGAAAGAAGGAGGGGGAAAAGAAAGGAGGAAATAAAGGAGGAAAAGAGAAAGGGATGTAGGAGGAGGGAAGAGAAACAGAAGAGATAATAGGGAGGAGGGAGGGAAGAGGACTCTTGGCTTTTCAATCAGTAGCCAATAACTGAAAATTCCCTCTAAGAACACAGAATCTCACAATCTCAAAATCGAAGGGATCCCCAGTACAGTCTACCTGACAAATGGTCTTTCAGTCTTAGCTTGAAGACTTCTCTAATAAGTGGGAGCCACCTCTGTCCTGGAATAGTCCATTCTATTTGGGAGCAGTTCTAAATCTTGGGAAACTTTTCTTTATATCAGGTCCAAATTTGACTCTTGGCAACTTTACCCATTTTTCCCAATTCTGCTCTCTGATGTCAGGTATAAAAAGTCAGTGCCTCCAGTCTTCTCCTTTCCAAGCTAAACATCCAAAATTACTCAAATGATTTTGGTTATTTATAAAGAATATATATTTTAAAGTCTCTAAATGATGTCAATTTATTTTAGAAAACTTGTTTTTTCAGGCAATTCATTTGATTTTCCAAAAATATTTCATTCTTTTATTCATTCAACTATTCAACAAATCCCTATCAAATGTGAAACCTTTTATTTGACTACACAATAAAAGAAACTTACCACAATATTTAAAAAACTAGCAAGTAATTAAAGTAGCCTATTTCAGACATATTCATTGTCAAATATCCCGCTTGCCTCAACTGGATTTCTGAAAGAATTGTATAGAAATTCTAATGATTATAACCTTAGTCTAAGGTCTGAAGAAGTCTGTGTATTAGATAATAAAATGTTAAAAAAAGCACTCAGGCATCAGTTTTCAAGATGTCTCAAAGAGGAGAAAATATTAAAAGAAGGGGGGAAATCATGTATGATATTAGTACAAAAATATGTCTGAGAAGAAAGAAAAACACTGGGCATAAATATAATGTAATGCAAAGTAATTGCAAGAGGAAATTAACACTAACAACTGAAAACATAAGAAATGGCCTCATTCAGGAGATGACAAGTGAACTGAGCTTCAAAGGAAACTAGAGATTCTGAAAGGTAGAGATGAGGAAGAATTTCATTCCAGGCATGGAAACAGGCTGTGCAAAGAAACAAATACCTGAATGATCTTGGAACACCTAACCCATTGATTGATTCCATCTAACAATATTCAACAACAACCTGTGAGGCACTATACTAAATAATGGGGCAGGGAGGGGGGAGAAATGAAATAACAAACCTCTAACCATTAAAGAAGGCAGCTAGATGGCACAGTGCATAGAGCACTTGCCTTAGAATCAGGAAGAATAATCTTCAAGAGTCCAAAAATGGCTTGGGACACATACTAGCTTGTGAACCTGGGCAAGTCATTTAACCCTGTTCACCTCAGTTCCTCATCTATACAAATGAGCTGGAGAAGGAAATGGCAAACCACTCTAGTACCTTTGGCAAGAAAACCCTAAAATGTGGTCAGGAAGAGTCAGACATGACTTAAAAAATGACTGAACAACAAAATCATAAAGAAGCTCACAATCTTGTAGGGGGAATAAGACAAGTGCACAGATGATTTTATGTATACATGCATGTGTGCATATAAACATGTATATATGCACACAAGCATACAAGCATGCATGCATACACATACATACATATAGATAGAGATAGAGATATATAGATATATTAGAATGTAAGTTCCTTGAGGGCAAGCAACCTTTCTTTCTTTTTCTTTTTTCTTCATATACTCAGTGACTAGCACAGTGCCTGGTACATGACAGACGCTTAAGGAACATTTTTATTCACTGTTTTGTTGATAGCATGATAAGTACCTGGGAGATAGCCTAATAGAATAGCAATTTTGAGGAAGAAGAGATCATTTTCGGCTAGAAGAATAAGGAGGACTTCAAAGAGGACTTAGCCCCTGAACAACTCCTAAAAGAAAAAGAAATGTTTCAAAGAGGAAGAGGGCTCATTAGAGACAATACTAGGTATGAGGACTGTAAATTAAGACACTGGGGCAAAGGAAGGAAGCATATTAAGGAACCAAATCCCCCAGTCTAACTCAGGCTTACTTGACCTCACATCCTGATCTATATCATGCTACTGGACCCAGACAGCTCTAGAAGAGAGATTGAGGTTAATGACCTTGAACAACCCTCCCTCACTTAAATCCAATTCAGAGCAAGTCATAACATCACCCTAATGTCATGGTCCTCTTTGAAAATGAAGGACAAACAACAACACTTGATCTCAAAACCTCATAAGTATATCTCAGGCTCTAGTCATCTGAATAGTTCTACTCTGAGAAATAAACTTTCTTTGTCTGACCATTTCACACCCCTATTAACCTCCAGTGGCTCCCTATTGTCTTTAGGTGATGGAGGTGGTGGTAGCTAACATGTATATACCACTCTAAGGTTTACAAAGCATTTTATATATGTTAGTTCATTTGATCCTCCATTTAGCCTTTCAAGCTCTTTGTAATCTGGGCCTTCTGACCTTTTTAGGTTTCTTATACTGTTCTCTTCTCCATTAATTCTATGTTCCAATCATACTGATAAGATGTGAAGTCAGGGAGACCACTTAGCAATCTGTTTGAATTGTCTAGGCCAGCAGGAATGAAGATCTGATCTAGGATAATAGCTAACAAAGAAAGAAAGGACTTATATGAGTGATACCATGGAAGTAGAATGTAAGATTTGGTGAGGGATAAAGAAGACAGAATTGGCAGAAGATTCAATGATTTGGGGTCTGAGTAACTGGGAAAAACACTGAAATTGGAGAAGTTAGGGGGAAAGTCAAGTTTGGGAAGGAAGGTTTTAATTATATTGAGTTTGGGGTGAACAGAAATGTATCCGGGTTGAGGTCTCCCATGGGCATTTGGAAATGCAGCCCTGGAAGCTAAGGCGTATTAACACCGTTTTGTGGTCAGCCCCATGATTTTGGATGACAATTCTTGTGGTCAGCCCCAAGGATGGAAAAATCAGGAGAACCAGAGCAGTCAGGTAGCATTTAGCCATCCATGAGATGGAGGGTGAGAGAAGGCAAGCAGAAAGAAAGGTGATGTTGGTGATATTTAAAGAAGAAAGAAGTAGATTATGATTCTGGCCAACTGGATTGGCCAACTGCAATGCCTTTAGTCAGCTTCTTCTCAAATTAAAAGTACAAACCAGTTGAACCTCCAAGTTATATTTTTTTAAAAACAACATTTTCTGGGTTTCTTAGGGAAAACCTTTCCTGGCAGGAGTATTTCTTTTTATTTATTTTATTATAAACCTTAAAAATGTTAACAGCACAAGTCATTCCTTATTCAATGACAAAAAGAAAAATAGAATTGTATAGAAAACTATGAATATCTGTTATGTAGATTTTGTTCATTTTAAAAGATTTTAGTTTGTTATTTATTTCTTTTGACATTCTTTTCTCTTTAGATTTTGACTTCCAAATCATCTCCCTCCCTGCTACCCCTCTAAACCCAGTGAAATGGCAAACAACATGATATCAATTATATATGTGAAATCATACAAAACATATTTCCATATTACCTATATTTCAAACATAAAGGATGTGAGAAAAGTATACCTCAATTTGTATTCATAGTTCATCAGTTTTCTCTCTGGAGGTGGATCACATTTTTCATCATAAGTCCATTGGAATTCTCTTAGGTTATTTTATTGAACAAAGTAGCCAGGTCTTTCACAATTGATCATCATAACAGTGCTGCTACTATGCAAAATAATCTCTTACTTAGAAAAACTCTTAGTTCTTCTTTCATCTTGCATTGGTTCACATGGGTCTTGCCATGTTTTGTTTTGTTTTGTTTTCTGAAACCACCCCACACATTATTTCTTATAGCACAATAATACTCCACAATTGTATGCCACAACTTGCTCAGCCATTCCACAATTGATGATTATCCCCTTGATTTCCAATTCTTTGCCACCAAAAAAGAGCTGCTTGGGGGCAGCTAAGTGGCATAGTGGATAAAGCACCAGCCCTAGATTCAGGAGGACCTAAGTTCAAATCTGGACTCAGACACTTGACAATTACTAGCTGTGTGACCCTGGGCAGGTCACTTAACCTTCATTGCCAAACCAAAAAAAAAAAAAAAGGAAAGAAAAGAAAGAGACAAAGACAAAAGAATGGTTAGATTGGGTCAGTCACTATTCCATCATCAGTTTATTATTGTACATATTTTTCACTCAGCCCCTCCAGTATTGGTCATTTCTGATAGGTGTGAGGTGGTACTTCAAAATTGTTTTAATTTGCCTTGCTCTAATCATTAGTGATTTGAGGCATTTTTCTTATGATTGTAAATAGCTTTGATTTTTTCTGAAAACTACTTGTTTATATTCTTTGACCATTGTTATTTTTTTGTTATTGTTGGTCATCCTTTGTTTTCCAAGAGGACCAAGGACATCCTGAGGATGAGGATTTGACTTGAACATGAAGTGGATTTAAGTTGTGCAAAGTCATCAGCCTCAGTCTCTGTCCCAGAGTCATTGAAGTCCAGAAGCAAGACAAAATTCAAGATGACTGGTAATGGCTTGGGATTCAGTGGATGACCTTGGCCTTTCTAAATGAAGGTTGTTTTCTAACACTCAGTTTGTCTGAGGCAAAGCTCATTCAGTGACTAAGGGCTAGGCAAGAATCGAGATAGTTAAAAAGCCAGGCAATCACAAGGCAGCCTTCAACTTTGGTATCTCTAGCATCAGTAAAAATATAATAAAAATCATAGTCCATATGAAAGAGCCTCCTGAAGAAAAGACTTAGGAGGGATATGAGAGCTGTTTATAAATACATGAAGAAGGAGGGCTTTGACCACTTATCAATTGGGGAATGGCTCTTATTTTATAAATTTGAATCACTTCTGTAGGCAGTATATATTTGAAAAATGAGGCCTTTATCAGAGAAACTTGGTGTGTGTATATATATATATATATATGTGTGTGTGTGTGTGTGTGTGTGTGTGTGTGTGTGTGTATAAATCCATTGTTTATGGTACCTTTTAGAATACTACAATTTGCCTTTTTATCTCTTTTAATTAGGTCTATTTTTCCTTTTGCTTTGCCTGAGATCATTTTTGCTACCCCTGGCTTATTTACTTCAGCTGAAATAAATTCAGCTCTAGCCCTTCATTTTAACTCTGTGTATATCTTTCTTTCAAATGTGTCTCTTGTAAACAACACTGTTGGATTTTGGTTTCTAATCTATTTTCCTATCCACTTTCATTTTATGGGTGAGCTCATCCCCTTTACATTCACAGTTATGATCTCTCTCTCTCTCTCTCTCTCTCTCTTTCTCTCTCTCTCTCTTTTCTCTCTCTCTCTCCCTCTCTCCCCCTCCCTCCTTCTCTCTTGCTGATGCTCTCTCTCTCTGTCTCTCTCTCACTCTATCTCTCTCCTGTCACTCCTCAAAAGTCTATCTTGCTTCTAACCACAGTCTCTGTTAATGTGTCCTCTTTTTTATCACCCCCTCTCTTATACTGTTACTATTCCATTTCCCAATTGATTAAATTGCAATTGTTCTTTTTAGAAATATAGAGTGGATTGATAGGAGTATCAATATTGCCCTACCTATCTGTATCTCATGCATCTATCTTTTAGCCGATACACTAATTGGCAGTGAGTCAACAGAGAGAAAACAATGCGAATCTTGTTCTTACTCTAACTGTCTCATGTCTTTTGGCAGCATCCCCATGTGTCATAGAGTCAGTGTTTTGGTAAGGGCTGAAAAGCCTTTCAAGCATAAGTCTAACTGAATTTCTGATACCTCTAAGGATGCTTGAGAAACAGTGTAAACAAAATAAATGTCAGGGCAAGAGCTGTGCATCTGAAAATCATCTGCATAGAAGTGGCCACTGATGTTATGAAAGTGAATGGAATCCTAAAAGAGAAATGGAAGAAAAGAGGACAAGGACAGAGACTTGAAAGCAGCTAATATTTGAAGGGTGGGAGAAAGAAGAGGGCCTGCCAATGGAGATAGAGAAAAAATAATAATCCCAGAACAGTGGGATGAGTGCTGTATTTGAAGCCTGAGGACTCCAGTTTGGATCTCTCGTCTTCTACTTACTCCCTTCATGACCTTGAATACATGATTTAAATTTTCTCTGAATCTCAGATTCCTCATTCTTCAAGGTTTGGACAATATGATCTTGAAAGTCTGTATATAGGATCCCATGATCAATCAGAGTTCAGAGATGTGGGAAAATCAGGAAAGTGTACTATTATAGGATCCATGGGGAAAATATCAGCAAGGAAAATGCTCAACAGGTCATGCTATAGGGAGATTAAAGAGGATGTCAACCGTAGAAATGTCCTCCTAACTTCTTATTTCCATTGATGATACCACCATTCTTTCAGTCACTCAAGCTCAACAAAAACCACCGACTTTGGCAATAAGAATGCCATTATTGATGTTGGAGAGAACAGTTTCTATAGAATAGTAAGATTGGAAGCCAGATAGCAAGTAGCTGAGGTGTGAATGGGTGGTGAGGAAATAGAGGCAGATGGTGTAAACTACTATTTATAGAGTAATAGCAATGGAAAAGAGGATAAAGAGGCATGAAAAAATCACTTAGGATATCATCAGGGTCAAAGGAAAGTGTTTTGCTTTTTAATGATAAGAGGAAATGTGAATATGTTTGAAGAGTGAAGTGAAGGAACTAAGAGAGAGGGCAAGATTGAAGGTTAGTAGATGTGAGATTAATAGGAAAAGACCTTGGGGGAGACAAAGGAATGAGATGGGGAGAGAAAGCCCAAGAAAACAGGTATGGGCCAGAAGATGAGGGTGGGGTGAGGTATTAAATGCCAAGCTAAAGTTTGAGATTAAAACAGGGACAATAGGTAACCACTGAAAGTTGTTGAGCACATGTGTGTCATCAGAAATTTTACATTAGGAAAATTAGCCTAGTAGAATTGAGCAAGACACATTGGAGCAAAGAAAAACTCATACAATATTAGGATCATAGTTCTATAACTACAAGGGAATTCAAGACCATCTACCCCAACTTCCCAATTTTATAGATAAGGCAAATTGCCAAAGAGAAAATCAGACTTGGGAAGTACACAGCTGGTTAAGTAAATGATAACTGAGAAGGTGATTTGGATTTATGTACTATGACTTAAAATATAGGATTCCAGAGATAGAGTGCACCTAACATAGCCCAGCAAGAATACATTTGCCTGCAATCATGCAAATCTAATCAAAAAGGCTTTAAAGTGAAAAGTAAAGATAAAGAAGGAAACTGCTTATGATTATACACCAAGCTAGAAAAACATAGATGACTACAATTTAGGAATAGCTGTATAAAAACTAAGAAATTCACAGGAAACAAAAAACCCAAGGAGAGAAGCCGCAATAAAATCCAAGACTTGCATTGTCTATAAACAAATACACAAAATATGGGCAACAAGCAAGGCAAATTCAGAAACTTAAAGCAAGGAGACAGATTGAAGCAGATGGTATCACTGAGACTGGAGGGGGGAGGGGCTTAAGCCCTATGACTGGGATATGTATCTGAAATGATAAATATACCTTGCTTAAAAGGAGTAGAACATGTTAAAATGAATGGGAGCATGATAATAATGTCTATTAAGAAGATATAACAATGTAAGTAAACCCAGAAAATGAAAAGGAAAAGAGTTATTGCAAAAAAAAGATCAACAGGGGCAGAAATTGAAGGAAAGCTGATACTGAAGGGTATTGCAAATTTTCTGGCCACAATTAGGAAACAAAAGAACATTTAGTGTTCAATGTCACAGGCCTGTCATGGAAGGGTGCTACAATAGTTATAAATGACTTCAAACATCTGCTAGAGTTCTCTTTTTGACAAAATGAGAGAAGCTAGACATCTTTTGATTTGGCTAAAGAATCACTTTAATCTTGGGAAAGTAGAGGAAGCCAAGATGGGGCATTATATTCTGGGTCCCTTTCTCACCAACAAGAATTACCTGGTTGTTGGTATGGAGATAATGAGACCCTCTGAGGGAAGTCACCACTCCATCTTTGACTTTGTACTAGAGCAGGAAAACCTGACATCATATAACATACCCTTTAAATTTTTGGAAAGTAGATTTTGGAGAGTTCAGAGGGAAAAAATGGGAAAATCTCATGGAGAAAATCAAACAAAGAAATTCAGCCCAGAAGGTCTGGAAAGTTATTAAGCATCAAATTCTGAATATTCTAATTAAAAGATGAAAGAAAAGTTGTCTAAAGAGAAAAAATATGGATACAGAGGAAACTCACAACAAAATCATGGCTTTTATAGCTGCAAGAGACCTTAGAGGTCACCAAGTCCAAGTTCATCCTTTTTCAGTTAAGGAAGCTGAAATCTAGGAAGATTAGGTAACTTAACCAATCTCACATATTATTGTTGTTATGTGTCCTTTATTCTCTAAGAGAACCGTGACATAGGGGTGATGTCTTCACTTGCACTGAATTGGACTTAAGTGAGGCAGCACTGTGCAGCAAAGTCATGTACTTGACTCTCTCCTCCAGGCACATCTGCGCCCAGTGGAGAGAAAAGAGACACAGAGAGAGAGAGACAGAGACAGAGACAGAGACAGAGAGAAAGACAGACAGAGACAGAGACAGAGACAGAGACAGACAGAGAGATCAGGAAAACTGGAGATGACCCCGGATAGTTAAAGCAATTGGGATTAAGTGACTTGCCATGGGTTACACAGCTAGTAAGTGTCTGAAGTGAGGTTTGAACTCGGATATCTAATAAGTGGTAGATCCATAGTCTGAACCAAAGTTCACTGACCACATCCAGCACTCTTTCCATTTCGCCAAATTTTTTCCTACAAAATTGATAGGGGGACAGAACCCTAAACCTTGTTGTCATTAGCACTGCACTATTATTAGCTGAAATAATAGATTACTTACATGCTTAAAATGTTTTCAAAAAACAGGAGCCAGAACTAGGGAAGAAAAGATAACATTAAAAAAAAAAACCCTGCCCCACCAAAAACAACAACAAAAACCTGGCATGATTTTATAAGCATAATGTTAGGAGTATTGAAGTTTAGAATAAGCTTAGACTGGCACAATAAGTCAAGGACATCCAAAAAGGGGGTTTTAAGCTATATTTGGGGGGATAAGGAGATCTAAAAAGAGGTAGAAAGCTTCAGATGGACAGAATAATGATAAAAGAGAGAAGGCATAAACGTTTAATTTATTTTGTCTGTTTTCCCTGCTACAAAGAAAAAAAAACATTTAAGATTCTTTGGACTTGAAGGGACAAATAAAAATGGCTAACAGGGAGCTGATTTCCAAGATATAGTAGTAGGAGAGTGATGTGTTGCCCTTGATAAGTTCAAGTCACAAAGCAAAGATAACAACATCCTTGGGTGTTGAAGGAACTAACAAGTGTGATTGCTGAGTCACAGTTAGTGAAGATGGGAGAGATATAAAAGGATTCAAGTAGGCCAAATTTTGTCCCAATGCCCAAAAAGGGGAATAGAGTGGAGTAAAAGAAAAAATTATAAACTCAGGCGATTGACTTCAGTTTCCCCAAAATTTTAGATTATATTGTCAATGGGATATGAATTAAACATCTAGAAAAGTAAGCATTGATCAGAAAGAGTGAGCAAGTCTTTATCAAAATAGACCATGCTATATTAAACACATTTCATTTTTTAAGAGGGCCATTAAACTGGTAGAACAGAGAATCCTGTAGCTATAGGGTTCTATGTTATGATATTGGTAATTCCTCTTTCATAAAAGCACCAGCTTTATACAGTCACTAAGAACAACTGGTTGTGCAGACCATGACCTATTGAGGGAAGTGCTGGAAGAGTTACTTAAAGTCTGTGCATAAGTATCCTGAACTCAACCTACTATCCTTGGTTTCCTTCAGTATCCCTTCCATACATCCTGGATTCCATTCAGAGCTTCTAGCTTCCCAGTGTGCCTTGATCTAAATCCATTTAGTCTAGAGTTGAACATATAACGATTATGCTATGAGAGGTTTTAAATTTATTTTAAATTGCTCAGTCCCACATTCAGAAAAACATACTTTATTTTTCCCAATCTCATGACTCAAAGGACTAGACAGTCCCTTTTCTAGATAAGAATAAATTTACCAAATGAATTTGGAATTAAAAGATATGTGACGATCAATAACTCTTCAGTTTTCTCCAGTAAAGTTCTGAGACCTCAACTTACCCCATTTATTGTTGGCATAGCCTTCCCAAGTAATGCCCAAATAACTATTTAACACATTTCAGCAATCAACTTTCTAAATCATTGTGGGGAAAGAGGAAGGATCACCTATCACATCAACATCAATTCTTGTTCTCATTGCTTTGGTAATGAATCACTGGAGGATGCAAGGTCAGGAGCCAGATTTTTCTTTCCCTGCAAAGTCAACAATTAATACACCTCCAGGCATACCCTTCTCTGTTTTCTTCTCTTGCTAGATTTCACCAGATCCCTCTGATTTCTTCAATATCCATAATATAATATCAATATCCATATCCATATATCAATATCCAATGTAGCCTCACTAAAAGATTACATGACTCTGACTTTGACCCCAAGATATCATCAAATGAAGAGGCAGGGCACCTGTTCAATAGGAAATGCAAGCTTTATCCTCCACCATGCAGGAATCTCACTGTCTATGCTCCCATGTCTGTTGTGCTTAGCATAAAGCAGTAGCCTTCATTTGTTTTGAAAATCCTGGCTACAACACAAACATGACCTTAGGCTACTACTCTTACATGAACAGTTGCAGATATTTTAACTCCCTGCTTTCTATATTTCCTGTCCTTATCTTGTGCCTAAAAGACCCAGGAAATTGCAGGAGAGAAACATAGATTTCATTAGCAAAACATTTGACAAAGGCTCTTGGGGCAGCTAGGTGGCGCAGGGGCAGCTAGGTGGTGCAGTGGATAGAGCACCGGCTCTGAAGTCAGGAGGACCTGAGTTCAAATCCAGCCTCAGACACTTGACACTTACTAACTGTATGACCCTGTGCAAGTCACTTAACCCCAATTTCCTCACCAAAAAAAAAAAAAAAAGACTCTCATGTTACTTTAGGGCAAAAGATGGAGAGATGTGGGTTAGACAATAGTACAGTAAAGTCATCTGAAACTGATCGAATAACCAGAATAAAAAAACAAGTCATTAATCTTTCAGTGTCAACTGGGAAGGCAGCCTTTAGCATAGAGTTATAGGATTTGTGTTTAGCCCAGTGTTATTTTATATATTATGTCACTAATTTAGATAAAGCCATAGTTGCATTGTTTATTCAATTTGCAGATGATATCAAAGCTGTAAGGGATCCGGAACCCATTGGATGACAATCAGAATACAAAAAAGACTGGAATATTGAGCTTACTCTAGTAAAATGGAATTCAATGAGAATGAGTATAAAACTTTACACAGGGTTAAACATCATTTCACAAGAACAGGATGACAGACATGGTAAGATAACAGATTTCCTGAAAAAGCTATGCACTTTCAAATTCAATGAATCACGGGCAGCAAAGTGACACAGTGGATAAAGCACCAGCCCTGCATTTAGGAGGATCTGAATTCAAATTCAGCCTCAGACACTTGACACTTACTAGCTGTGTGACCCTGGGCAAGTCACTTAAACCTCATTGCCCAGCAAATAATAATAATAATAATAATAATAATAATAATAATAAATGAATCAATCAACAGTGTGATTTGGTAGCCAAACAAATCTTATGGGACCTAACAGTTCCTAAGGGTTAGTGCTCCAAACCATGATGTACAAGGCCGGGGGGGAGGCGGTGTAAGCATGGTCATCACCTATCCATCTGTGAGCTTCTTCCCTATTCAGATCATATCTAGAATATTACAGTAATTTCTGGGAAACACATTTTGGGAAGGATGAATGATAATCTTGAGTTTATACAAATGTGGGAAAAGATTGTGAAGGGTCTAAAAAGCATGTCATATGTGGACTGGTTGAAGAAACAAAAGATGTTTAGCATAGATAATAGATGGCTTAGGGAGCATGTGGCATCTGGCTTGTAGTACCTGAACATCTAACATCTAACAAAGAGCTTGTATTTACCCTTTCGGGTCCTATTAGTCAGAATTAGAAGTAGGGGATGAAAGTGGTAAAGAGATGCACTAAGCTTGGTGTCAGGAGGAACTTCCTATCAAGAAGAGCAGTGGTGTCAGATTCCAATAGAAGTGGGGTCTGCTAATAGATATATGAGGATCCCTATGGGCTGCATATTGATTTGGCTTTCAAATGTAATGTTCTCTATGTTTTGTTGTAATTTTATTCATTTTGTTAAATATTTTCAAATTATATTTTAATCTCATTAAGGGTGCCCTTGGAGAAGTGTGGGATGGCCATATGTTTGACACCCCCATGTGCCATGAAAGGAGTTAGTGGCTTCTCCTTCAATGGAGGTGGTCAGGTAAATGTCAAATGGCCATTTGTTGGGCATGATGCAGAGGGCACTCTTGGTTAGGCATGGATTGCATTATTTGGCCACCAAGCTCCCTCCCAACTCTGAAATCCCATGATTCTTTGAGAGTGGTGGTGAGTGGGGACAAATTAATACTGTTAGTGAGAGGGAATGTAAATATGGTGTCCCTCAGAAGCAACTACAGGGTGGGCCAAAAGTCACAAACACATTTCAATATTTAATAACTGCTTTATTTTTGTTTTAATTTACAATACCATAGCATCATATACATTATATATATATGAAATGAATTTACATTATGTGTAAAAACAATCATTGCTCCCCCCAAAAATCAAATCTCATAAATGATGAAAAATAAAGGAAAAAATAATTTTCTTTTTTTTCCAGGCAAGTTTTTTTAATTGTTGTTTTGCTTTTCTTTTTTTTTTCTGGGGCAATAAAGGTTAAGGGACTTGCCCAGGGTCACACATCTAGTAAGCATCAAGTGTCTGAGGTCAGATTTGAACTCAGGTCCTCCTGAATCCAGGGCCAATGCTTTATCCACTGCACCACCTAGCTTTCCCCTCCAGGAAAGTTTTAATGAATGGCTGACCAGAACACTGGTTCAGTGTGGGATATATATATATATATATATATATATATATATATATATATATATATATATATATATATATGTGTGTGTGTGTGTGTGTGTGTGTGTGTATATATATGTATATGTATGTGTGTATATGTATATGTATGTGTGTGTGTATATATATGTATATGTATATGTGTATGTGTATGTATGTAATTTATTATGAAGCAGCATAGGACTTTTCTAGTCAATCTTTTCTCAAGTGAATACTACCTCTTTTATTCCCCCAAAGCCAAAGGTTCAGCTAGAACTGAGGCAAAGGAAACCTAGCTTTGCTGAGCTCATCTGCAGAGTCCAAGACTGTGTTCTTTCCTCTGCTTGATGGAAATGGGTCAGATTGAGGGGAGGGGAGAGCAAACAGGATGGCCCAGCTTGAGTAATGTGCTACTCACATGCCTCCCACACACATTTTACCTGCCTTTTGCCAAGTGGTGCAAACTGGATGCTTTACTATGATTTCTGTTAAGAGATACAAGAGAGGAAGCTTGAAGATATTCCATTCTACAATCCAACCACTCTTCAACTTGAAACCTGAACTATTGGCGGTGCCCCCTTCCCTGAATGGTAAAGATCAATGGTCCCTTCTGCTCGAGTTGGCCTTCCCAGTGGCAGAAGGGCAGGAGGCTGAGCAATGATACTAGATCCTCACATCGAGCCTCCAGCCTTCCTACCCTCTACCACCAGCAGTAGTGAGCAAAAGTTCGGTTAGCCTCCACCATCTTGAGCAGGTCATGTTTCTTCTTGATCACAGAGCCCTGGTTGTGAAAGGCCTCCAGTAACTCATGCGACAGCTTCTGTGGCATCAGCTTTCCCTGGATCTTCTTTGCCCTGCATTCTTGAATCATTCATTTCATGGCCAAGAAATGCCCATGCTTGTCAGTCAGAGGAGCTGGGAACTGATAGAAGTAGTCACCTTTAAGGATGCTGACCAGGCCAAGGACAGGCTGAGAACTGTGCAGAGCCTGGTGCAAGGGCTTGCACTCAGTGACCTCCCACTCCTCAGCTATGTCTTCATGGTATGTTTTAAATTACTTTCTCTTGAGGGATTCCAGAGTCTCAGTCATCAGGAATCTGGCCAGTGTTGTGTTCCCTCCTTTCATCATCATGTTGGTGAATTTAGTGATCACTGGATCCTCAAACAAAGAGCTTGTCCTTGATGCTAGTGGAGCTTTGAAGATATGTATGGTTCTGAGATCCCATTCAAACTTTTCTTAAGTCAGTTCCTCCCAGGGCTTATGATAGTCTTTATCAAGTTGTGGTTCTTTGTAACTAGCATCATAACACCTCCATCTCACCTGTGTCAGTCCTTGCAGCTCACTGACAGTCCTCCACAATACCTGGCCCAGGCTCCAAAGGCAGGGCACAGAGATCACCATGGGGCAGTCATCTTACCTGGCAAGAAAAAATAATTTTCAAAAATTCTTAAAGCATAGTGTCTTTTGGCCCAGCCTGTTGAAGGAGGAAAGCAGTGAAGATAGAAAGGAGAATATAGAAGCACAATCATTATGTCAATGGAGTCTCTTGTACTGGGAAACTATAGGAATGGTGGAAAGTGGGACTACATCTTCTTATTGTATAATATATCACAGCCCCTAGTACCATGTGTTTTGTGCACAATCGGTATTCCATCAATCTTGCTGATGGTGGCTGTTTTTCTAGAACCAAATACGGAGTAGAAATGTTACTGTGATCCAATTCATTGCCTCATTGTAGATGACCAAACCATGCAAATCAGTTTAAATAGACTTTCTCTGGGAATTGAATTATAACATCTGTATGCTGATGAAGCTGACACTATATATAAGGACAGTCCAGGCCTTGAGGAATGAGTATCAATAGAGCCAAGCATCTTTTCTCTAATCCATCCCATCTTGGTCCAATCAAAGAGGTGTCAGAGTAATATTTAAGAGAAGCCCTAGGCATATACATAGGACTATGCTCTAATTCTTCACACCACAGTTCAAAAAAAAATAAATAAATTTTTTCATTGCCTAACCCTAACGTGAAATTGCATACTCTATAAATGGACACTGAAGGTCCTTTACAATCTAGGACCTACTGACTTGTGTTGTTGCTGTTGTTGTTTTTGTTGTTGGTGGTGGTGTTTCCTTATGCCACCATCACCTACTGGAATCCTTAGAATTGACCAAATCAGACGTCTATATGTTCATAAATGAATCCCAAATATCTACATAGAAGAGAAGGAAAATGAAATGGTAATTACTCAGTCTAGACTGAGCATGTTGTCCATTTACAACTGCAAGAGGATATACTTTCAGAAAATATCTTTAATTAGAGACAGAGCCTGATTAAAGTTTGGCAGCTTTGGGAAATACTTGTTTGCATTTAAGTACACTGAATGCTATGCATTTATATCAATTCTTTGCCATATTTGAGCTAGAGAATATTAAATATTTATTCCACAGCCAGTAAATGAGTAATGTTCTGTTGAATTTCCCTATTTACCGATATAATTAGTAATTTAGCTGATGAATGCATTTCCAATTGGAATATTGAAGTTCTTTGTTTATCGTAGTCAGTTTCCCCTTGGAGACCCAGCCTGCCAATGCAAAGGGTAATGTAGTAGCCTCAGAAAGAGTATGATGGTAGTAAACACATCAGAAAAGGGAGGAAAAAGATTGCCCCTTCATAACTCATTCTTGATGAATATATGCTAGCTTCTGTGTATCACAACTCATTTTAAGTGCTTACAAATCATCCCTTTAAATTGAAGTCTAGAATTTGACCAAGGAGCAAAATGTATTGCACCAGTCTACGGTTCTTCCTTTAAGAAAAAAAAATGTAGAAGTGGCAGCCAGGTAGTGTAGTGAATAGAGTAATGGTCCTTGAGTAAGGAAGACCTCAATTAAAATCTGACCTCAGACATTTACTAGCTTTATGACTCTGGGAAAGTCACCTAACCACCCCCTACACACACACACACACATACACACACACACACACACACACACACACACAGCATTTGGTGTCTCTTATCATGTATCCCCTCTTCAATTCTTCAGCATTCTCCATAGATTATCAACAGCATGTGTGTGATGACTACAGAGAAGCATGAAAAGATTTATATGAACTGATATAGAGTGAAGAGAGCAAAGCCAAGAAAACAACATACACAATTACTATAATAATGTAAATAGAAAGAATAATTATATACCCCCCCCGTATCAAAAGTCAGTGTACCAAAAATTATAAAGATCAAGAAGGACTAAAATTAAGAGATTTGAGAGGACACCCCAACTCTACCATTTATGGGGGCAGGAGTCCCATAGGTGGTACAAATTGAATATGTTTTTGAAGTTTTCCATGTACTAATCAATTGTGCTGACTTTTTCCCCTTTATAAAATACCATTTGTTATATGAGAAGAGTCTCTGTGAGGAGGAAGAGGGATACTTGAAATAGCTGCAAAGATGTAAAAATAGAAGACAGCAGTACAATGTTTTTTGTAAGATTTTTTTTTTAAGATGACTAAGAGTAGTTCAGTCTTCCTATCTATATACCTTGGGATATAGCTTGTCAGAGTATGGTGACTTAGAGTTACTTAGGGGAAAAGGTAAAGGCATATCATGTAATCCTAGTAAGTCACGCAGAATAGACTTTGGTGAGGCTTAAAAAGAAGTCTATTGTAGGCTTTTGGTAAGCAAATAACATGATCAAATTAGTGTTTCAGGAAAAATAATATAGATAGTAGTATATAAGGTAGGGACTTAATCGAGGAAAGAAAAGTAAAGGGGACCATGTCACCCAGGTATACTAAAAATGGAAGTCATTCAATTAAATGTGTATTTATTGAGTTTCTTCTATGGGCAAGACAGTAATTGGAAATTCAGTTTAGGATAGTTGCTAGGGAGCAGGCCTCATAACCAGAAGAAATGAATGGAAGTCCTGCTTCCAGCAAATACTGGTTGGGTGACTCTGGAGAGTCAAGTTTGCAGGGCCTCCAGGCAATTAACTTTCTGAGACTATAAGTATCAAAGAAGATGCTGAGCTGCATTGCTGGATAGTTAGATTCTCAAATCTCTCTATCCAGCCCAAACCTTTCTGTTGAATTCTAGTCTTTCATCTCTCATCGCATGCCTTTCAAATATCTCAAGGTGGATGTTCAGTAGACATATTAAACTCAATGTGTCCAAAACTGACTCAATATTTTTCCTCCTAAACCCTCCCCCTTCCAAATTTCCCTGTTTCTATTGAGCATATCACCATCCTCCCAGTTCCACAGACTTAGAACCTAGGTGTCATACTGAATTCCTCACTATCTCTCACCTCTCATATCCAGTCTATTGCCATGGCCTATAGATTTCACTTCTGTAGCACCTCTTGAATACATTCCCTTTCAGCCTCAAACACTACCTAGTATAAGCCCTCACTACTTTATGGCTGGATTATTGCAATAGCCTCTTAATGGGTTGGCTTGCCTCTTCTCTCCCCACTTCAATACATCCTCCAATCTGATTTCCAGTCAGATTTTCCTAAAACTCAGGTTTGACCATGTCACCTTCTAACAAATAAACTCCAGTGGTTCCCTGTCACCTTTGGGTTCAAATATAAAATGTTCTGTTTAGTGTTAAAAACCGTTCATGACTTATGCTTTTACATATACACATACGTATCCAATTTTTTTATACTCTACATTTTCCCATACGCTCTTTGATCCCGTGAAAGTTTCCTTCTTGTTGTTACACAAACTAGATACTCTATCTCTCAGCTCCAAGTATTTTCTCTGATTGTCCTCTATGCTTAGTAGTTTCTCCTTCCCTATCTCCACCTCCTGACTTCCTAGACTTCCTTCAAGTTCCAAATAAAATCTCACCACATACCAGAAGTCTTTCCCATCACCTTTTAATTCTTGCATCTTCCCTCTATAAAGTATTTCCAGTTTGTCCTGTATATGGCTTACTTGTACATATTTCTTTGCTTGTTGTTTCCCCCATTAAAGTGTGAGCTCCTAAGGGTCAGGGACTGCCTTTTGCCTCTGTGCTTAGCACAGAGCATAGTACATAGGAGACATTGAACAAATATTTATTGATTGACTGACTGTTGAAGAGAGTTTCCTTCTCAGAGAGTTTCCTATCACAGACCCAGCTCCTTTCTCTACCTTAGGCAGGGCAATGCTGTGCCAGCTAGAGCCTATAATTAAATTTTCAGTGGGAGCATTTACACTTCAGAAATTGGCAAATGCTACAAATCAGACTGTGATTTATTTTCTTGATTGTCTAGACTTAAGAAAATGAGGGAGAAAAATGTCAATAATGCAGACTAAACTTAAAACTGTGTCTGTGAACATTTTTTTTTCCAGAGAGACTGTGGTTAAATAATTACCAGCTTATCACTGGTATGGGACATTGCACACTTTTAAAGACTGAGGAATTTGCATCTAATTTGAAAGTAATGAAGAAACAGGAAAGGGAATCAAGGGGAAATTGATGAATATTTAGAAGGAGCTCAGCATTATGTATATTTAGAGGTGAAAGGTCATCTAGTCTAGCCACCTGGGTTGATAAATAAGGAAACTACAGCTAAAGCTACTGCCCCACTTCACCA
This sequence comes from Dromiciops gliroides, assembly GCF_019393635.1. NCBI lineage: Eukaryota > Metazoa > Chordata > Mammalia > Microbiotheria > Microbiotheriidae > Dromiciops > Dromiciops gliroides. Next base: position 736,721,138 of record NC_057861.1, read on the forward strand.
AGATGGCATTAGAAGTCTCTAGACACAAAGCTACCACAGAATCAGTTACCCCAAAGAACTCAATGATGGCTGGTGTCCTGAGTTGGCAGGGGAAGTTTAAGGAGGAGAGAATCCATAAGTAGGCAGGAAACAACAAAGAATAAATACCCTGCAGATGAGCCATTAACCCTTAACAGGATAGGCTGAGTCATCCTATTCTTCTTCATTATGGGAAGAGGGCCTGCTGTTTCTCCTTGTCACACCATTCTAATTGCTCTATTTATGACTGCTCACTCTTTCTCAATTCTAAGTCTTAATGGAATCCTGAACTGTGATTTGACTGCTTATTCTGGTGTCTGGTCCTAAGAGAGAGGCAGCCAGCATGTCCTTACTTCTCCTATGCTAAAACCTTTATTACTATCTAAGGCAGCTGCAGCTTGAGGGTGAGATGTTCTCTCCTGCCCTGATGCTTTATTATCTTTACAATGTTGGTTTTTCTTTAATTCTTAATGAGTTTCCTATATCTGAGGGCAGATCATATGGCAAGATTGAAAAGTACTAGAAAATCATTCTTTTCCGTTTCCCTTCTCTCCATTGAAGTAACATGTGAAGCCCTCCACACTCCTTAAAGTGCTAATACATGCTAGCTCTTATTATTTTCCCTTTTCCATTTCACCTTTTCTCTTCCTTCTCCTCTCCTCCATTACTCTCCATTCTTTTCTCCTTTTCCTTCCTTTCTATGTTTTATCCACTACCCACCCCACTCCACAGGCTTGATAGGTGTCCCAGGAGGAAAAGATTCATAGAAGGTGAAATTTTAAGCCATTCCCCAATTGATAAATAATCAAAGGATATGAGCAGGCAGTTTTCAGACACAGAAATCAAAGCTATCTATAATCATTTGAAAAATGCTCTAGATCATTATTGATCAGAGAAATGTAAACTAAAACAACTCTAAGGTATCACCTCACACCTATCAGAATGGAAAATATAACAAAAATGGAAAAGATTGGATGTTGGAAGGGATGTGGGAAAGCTGGGATGCTAATCCACTGTTGGTGGAGTTGTGAAAAGATCCAACCATTCTGGAGAGCAATTTGGAACTATGCCCAAAGGGCCATAGAATTGTACATGCCATTTGTTCCAGAAATACCACTGCTAGGTTTATATCCCAAAGATATACCCCCAAAGAGAAAAAGACCTATTTGTACAAAAATATTTATAGCAATTCTTTTTGTGGTGGCTCAGAATTGGAAATCAAAGAAACACCCATCAATTGGGGAATGCCTAAACAAACTGTGGTATATGATGGTGATGGAATAGTATTGTGCTATAAGAAATGACAAGCAGGATGACTTCAGAAAGGCCTGGAAAGACTTGTATGAACTGATGTATAGTGAAGTGAACAGAACCAAGAGAATGTTGTACACAGAGACAGCAATATTGTTTGAGGAAGAACTGTAAATGACTTGACTATTCACAACAATACAATGATACAAAACAATCCCAGAGGACTATTGATGAAACATACTATCCACCTCCAAAGAAAGAATGGACATTGATGGAACAGACTGAAGCATGCTATGTTTCACTTTCTTTCATTTTTTTTCTTTTAATCAAGTTTTTTTGTACAATATGACAAATATGGTAATGTTTTACATAACCCATATCTGATTGTTTGCAACCTCAGAGAGGGGGAGGGGAAGGAGAGTAGGAGACATAAATATTGGAACCCAAAACCATAAAGAAAAATGTTAATTATTTTTAAAAAGGTGAAATTTGTAAATTCCTCACTAAAAGATTTAGTCTATGAGCTCCAAATTCCCTTGTTCTGCATTTACACAGACAGGGTTCAATCCTGCAGCTTATTCTTGAAGGAGACTATCTTGTTTTTAGTTTGTTTTGTCCCTATCCAGAGTTTATTCCAGGAAAATCACCAAATATAATTTGTCTCCAGGTTTCTATAAATGTAGATAAAAAGGGCTCACAAGAGAGTTTACAAGAATGCAAGGTTACATTACATGCCTAGAAGATTCAGAATAGCCTTATTTCACCCACAGAAAATGCAAAGCTTCCCAGGAGTCAGTAAACAAATGCAGAAAACATATGGAGGCCTCACAGATCATAAATGATAATGTCTCCTCCTTCTCTGAAAAATTTATTTTTTCCTCAGAATCCTAAAGTCCTTGTAACATAGCTCCACCCCTGAGTTTAGGAAGCACCTTGTTTTGTTTTTGTTTTTGTTTGTTGGGGATTTTTTGTTTGTTTTGCAGGGCAATGAGGGTTAAGTGACTTGCCCAAGGTCACACAGCTAGTAAGTGTCAAGTGTTTGAGGCAGGATTTGAATGCAGGTCCTTCTGAATCAAGGTCCAGTGCTTTATCCATTGCACCACCTAGCTGCTCCTAAGAAGCACCTTGGAAGAGAATTAATATATTACCAATAAAACAACACCCAACATTCCAGTGAGTGTTACTTTTTACATGTAGTCTTCCAGAATCATTGGAGTTGGACATCCCTTGGAAAGGAAACTCATTTATGCCTCCTAGAAAGGAAACACCTATTTGGTAAAGCTTAGTCATTATAATATCGCAACATTTTATTTCATATGTTTTGCATTTGTTATTGTTGTGATTATTTGTTCTTTCCATTTACATTTTTGTAGTTGCTCTGAACTCCTGTAGATCACCATCCAAACCTGTGATATTTAAAATCTTACTGTAATGTCTAAAAATTCTAATGTGTGGTCGCCTTAAATTAGAAGCTTTAGCACCAGTCTTTGGGCATTAAGCATTTATTAAAGCATACTAGGTATTAAAAAAAAGAGAACATGTGGAGTTAAGAAAAGGCCTATCTAGTCTAGAGTTATAGACTGGTTTGGTTCTTCCTCAAGTCCTTCGACATGAGCCTACTTCAACTATGAACTCTTCTCAAACTGAGTGTGGAAGATTTTTATAGGTCTGGAGTAGAGGTGGTCCTTACACACTGCTTCAAGCTGATTGGTAGGCATCATCTAAATCCATTGGTTCACTGGACTTGAAGGTGGTCTCCAGTTGAGTTCAAAGTCCTTAGCTTCTAAGAACAATACCTCCGTAAGGGCCAGTCAGGTGTGGTTACAATCTAATTAACTCGAAGTAGGCTAATCAGCAAAGTCAATCACTCTCACTTAATTCAATCAGTTTAGATTAATCTCCAGGTGAGCCTTTGAGTATCTGCAAAATCCCATTATTTTCTCACAAACTGCTCTATCATTTGATTCCTTATCCCCACCCAAATTTCATCCTAATTCCATCTAGCCTTTCCACTTTACTTTCTGGAATTTCTATTCCATAGACAATAAATTTTCCTTCATCTTAAAACCATTCCTTTCCAACACCTTTTATAGACTAGCTCTTACTGAAACCTGGTTCTTCCCTGATGGCATAGCCTTCCTGGCCACCCTTTCCATCACTAGCTCAACCTTCACTCCTTCTCCTCAGCCCACTGGTCAGAGTAGGGGAGTTGGCATATCCCTTGCTCCCCATCACCACATTCGGGTTCTCCAAATTCCTCCTTCACTTGTTAACCTCTCTTCCTTTGATATTCATGCTAATCACAATCCTGGTAATGATTGTCTACTCTGCTTCTTTCCTTAAGGAGTTCAATGCCTGACTTACAATTTTTCTTTCTTCCCCAACTGCTTCCTTCAACATACATATTGATTCTCTCTCAAACACCATAATCACTCAGTTCCTCAAGTTACTCACCGCAGCCACACACAAAGTTGGTCATACCCTTGATTTTGCCATCACCTACAATGTACTACTTCTATGTTCAAGAATTCAGAAATCCACTTATCTGACCATTATTTATTGGATTTCGCCTCTCCTTCTGCCTTCCCTTACATAACCCAACTCTTCAAGAATTCAGAAATCCCCTTATCTGACCATTATCTATTGGATTTTACCTATCCTTCTGCCTTCCCTTACATAACCCAACTCTTCATCCTAACCATGATCTCCAATTCTTGACCCCTCAATTTTCTCCCAGAGTATGTTCCCTGCACCATAGCCACTCTCTTCTCCCTATCTTGACTCTTTGGTGAATCAATTCAACTCCACACTATCTTCCTCCCTTGAATCCCTAGCTCGCTGATTCTGTCACTGATTATACCCAGCCAAGTCTCAATATTGGGTCACTCCCACCACTTATTGCTGTTGTGGTTACATGTGTTGCTGCTGAATGAAGGTGGAGAAAATTGCTCAACTCTTCTGATTGGCTTCACTACAACCTCAACTGGGTCCTCACTGCTGCTAAACAATCCTCCTATATTTACCTAATCAACCATTACCCTACTCACCATAGTGGTTCTTCCAAATATTTATATCCCTCCTCAAATTTCCCATGGCTTTCCCTTCCCCCAACTCTTTCAGTGAAGAACCTTGCCTCATATTTTAGAGAAAAAAAACTGAGGCTATTCAACATGAATCTCTCTACTCTTCTCTTTTCTTCCCTTCTCTCTTTTCTTTTCTCTTCTCTTCCAGATCTCTTATCTCTCAGGTGCTGTTCCTCCTTCACCCCTGTTTCACATGATGAAGTGGCCTTTCTTCTTACAAAGACTAACTCCCCTATTTGTTCAAGTGATTTCACTCCATTCTATCCACATCAACAGATTGCCTCCTCCATCATCCCCACTCTCACTTATTTTTAGTTTCTCCTATTCTAATGGGTCATTTCTTCCTGCTGACTGAAATGCCCATTACTCTCCTATACTGAAAACTCCCACTTAAACCTTCCATTACTTCCTGGTCCAGCCATTTGCTACTTCAGTCTTGGACTTCATCCTATGTTGATCATTCTGACTTCTGATTTTAGTTTCTGAAGCCTAGATTGCTACCTGTTCATTATCTGTATAAGAATTATTCACAAAATAACTATCAAACAGCCTTGGGATTGGAGGTTTCCCTGTTTTCTAATTTCAAATCTCATCTGTTCTCCCACTTACTTGGGTAGGAAAGGAAACATCAAAGCTAAATTTAGGAGATAAGGCCATTGTATCTTCTACCAGCCTCGTCACATTTTGACCTCTCATCAAGGGCCTGTGGTTAATTGGCAAAGTTAGACTGAAATATTTTAAAAAGAAACTAACTTTTCCCCATGCTGAAAAGTAGTTTTTTTTCCAAAGTAAATGTTTAATTTAGAATGCAAAACACATCTCATGAAGTGTTACTGACAAGTTTCAAGCCGTGAGACTTACAATGGATATTCTACTTGTGCAGATGCTGAAAGTACTCTAACAGTGGGGAGTATACGCAGCAGCACAGGGTAAAGAGATTGATTATATGTTGAAAATAGAGCTGTAATTAGAGCAAGTCCATGAGGACTTTGACCTAGCACCTTGACATGGAATGGGGCAGGTAACAAATTCCTAGTGATGGCTCCAGTTGGGAATAAAACAATTTGTCTGAGGAATTGTATTAAAGCTAGATCAACATTTTCTGTTGTACTAAATGTAGACCCTATATAAATGTTAGTCACTATCATCATTGTTGTTGTTATTAAAGCACAAGCTAGTTCAAGAATCTAGCCTGTATTTATTTAATAATCACTGATCATGTTCTTCAATATCACCTTACCAAGATAGAATTCCATTTTTCAAAAAGCACATTTTTTCCAGAATAATTTATAAATATTAGTAGGAAAGCTTCATAATAGCCTTAACTGATTTGCTGAAAATAAGTGAAAAGGAAAACATTGTTCATGTTAACTTCAACATAACAGAAGTCTCTGTGTGTGTGCCTGCCTGATCAGTGACTGAGCATACATTTAATAGAAGGTTATGTCACTTCATAGGAACAAAGAGTTTTCTTTCCCTTCATAGACTGGAAGCCACTTTCTAAAGGTTACCTTCTTTGTAAATAAGAGGCCCCAGAGGAACAACAAAAGGTAATGTTTTCCCATCCAAAATAATTTCAAGAGACAGGAGAATTCACAACTGGAGGTCAAGCAAGGTCTTGTGTAGGAGGGCGCACTCGAGGTACACTCTCAAGAGAATCAGGGAGTCTAAGAAACAGAGATGAGAGGGACAGAGAGACAAATAGAGAGAGAGAAAGAGACAGAGAGAAAGACAGACAGAGACAGAGACAGAAAAGACAGAGAAAGAAAGAGATAGAAACAGAGAGACACAGACAGAGACAAAAACAGAGAAAGAGGATCAGAGACACAAACATAGAAAGACTGAGACAAATACAGACAAAGACAGAGAGAAACAGAGAGCCAGAAAGAACCAGAGAAGACAGAGATAGAAACAGAGAGACACAGATAAACATAGAAACAGACAGAGACAGAGATGAGAGACAGAGAGAGAGAGGGACAGAGAGATAGAGAGACACAGAGAGAGACAGAGACAAAGCATCCCATACAACACCATCTGTTTGAAGGAATGGATGCAGAACCTGGAGTGTTGTGTATGGCTACAGCAAGTGGGCCAGTTTGACTAAAATGGAGGGGCATGAAGGACAACTACAGGAAAATAAATGACAATGGAGAGGCCAGTAGAAACCAAATTAAGGATGACTAAATGAAAATCTATACTTTGTTCTTTAGAACACACATAGTTAAATAAATATTGTAGTATCCAGCATGATATCATATTGGAATACAGATATAGCACTTATTACCCTGGCTCCTTTTGCCTGAAGTCCAGGTCTGTATAGTTCATGCCCTCCCGAGGATTCTCTAATACCATTAAGAGGGATTTGGGAGCACCTAGATTCTCTAAATTTGGCTGTATCCCCCACTGATGGTACCCCCACTTATGGGTGGTGGTCCCTTATGCTGCAATTCCTTGTAGCTATTAACAATGGGATTACCTTTTACAAAAAACAAAACAAAACAAAAAAACCCATTTACTTCCAAGGCATATTAACATACATGTACAGTTTACTCTCTTACTCAGGGGGCTTAATCCTCACCTCAGACCACCCCAGTCTCTGGGGAGGGGAAGGGAATTTTCAAAGTTTATTTTGGTTCCTATAGAACATAGTTTCAAATTCCAAGTCTAAAATCTCCCATAGCTCAAGTCCCAATCACCCTGGCTTCTTTAGGTTTGGTTTCCAGTCTAGCTGATTAACGACATCCTACCATGAATCTTGGCTCCAAGGTCACTATGGCTTGAATTTCTGAGTCCAGTGAGAGAGAGCCACAGACATTCTAAAATAAGAAGGCCAAATGAAACAGCAAGACTAAGCCCCCAGCTTTGGGATCTAAAAGGATATAGGAAAAGGCAGGACAATCCCACTTTCTGTTCATTGGTTCTGTTCATGGTGCTTACATTGTGGGTGAACTGTGATCTTCACCCAGTGGGCACAGCAAGAAAGAGCATTCAGAAAAGAGATAGATTGTCACCAGTCCAGCTAGTTTTTAAAATTCAATTTGTTCTGGCCATAAAGCCAATCAAAGGAGGTGACTGTCATCCATGTAATAGTATAATAAATAAATAAATAAATAAATAAACAGCATGTATAACTTTATGATCTTTCCTTTCCTATCTTCTGAAGAGTGGTACCAATTTCACAAGGATCCGGGTCCTAGAAGACCATATCTGACAATCATAGAGGAAATGAAAGTCGTTTTCTTCACAGTCTGTTTTGAGTAACTTTCTACTTTAAACTTTTCTCTGGTAAATCAAAGGAAAAGCAGTGATCTAGGATCACTGGAAACCCTTCCTAGTGGCCCAGCATCAAAAGGACTTTATTTGATACTTATTGACCCATTTGGTGGGGGTCCTCAAAATCTGGGGACCAATATGCTTCATCTTTCTATGACTCATGAGAGAAGATCCCAAGGGGAAAAAAAGTGGAAGGAGGCACATGACATAATCATTCAAAGGCATTTGTTAAGGCAGTGGTTCATTCTGCTCCAGAGCCTGCATACAAAATTGTTAGCCTGATGAGAGCAGTGGTTATATCCAACCCAGAGCTATTTATCCAAATTATACCAGATGGGCTCATTTCCAATTTGTTGTTATTGTCCAGTTGCTTTTCAGTCATGTCTGACTCTTCAAGACCTTGTTTGGGGTTTTCTTGGCAAAGATACTGGAGTGGCTTGCCATTTCCTTGTCCTAGTGATTTTACAGATGAGGAAATTGAGGTAAGTAGGGCAAGTGACTTGCTCAAGGTCACACAGCTGGTAAGTATCTAAGGTCTTCCTGACTCCAAGCCCAGTACTCTATCCACTGTGCCACCTAGCTGCCCCTATTTCTTATTTGCAGCACCTAATAACCATATTAACATTTTTTGAGCTTTAAAATTTGCAAGGCACTTTGCATATATCTCATTTACGACTCATGTCATCACTGTGAAGTATTTCAGGCTTTATTATCCTCTTGTTTTACAGATGAAGAAACTGAGACTCAAAGATGTCATGTAACTTGCCCCAGGCAACATAGCTAGTAAAAGTTAGAATAAGACTTTGAACTCAGGGCATGCTGACACTAAGTCCATCTTCCATTATGCATTCCAAATAGCCTCTAGGGGGAAAGTACTCTGTAGCAAATATTGGATATGGCATAGTGGATAAAGTGCTAGACTTCTTGTCAAGAAGACTCGAGTTTAAATCCTACATCTGACACTTACCAATTGCATGGCTATGGGCCTATAACTTAGTCCCATAAACTTGGAGCTAAAAAGGACCACAGAAGGGATCAAGTCCTCATTTACCCTATCAGGAAATTGAGACTCAAAGAGATTAAGCCCAGAAGCACAAAGTGAATAAATATCTAAGATATTAGCTAACATGTAGAAAATATTTTAAGATTTACAAAGCACTTTGCTTATGTTACTTCATTTTGTCTCTTTTGAGCTGGGATTCAAACCCAAATTATGTCTACTCCAAATCCAACATCTTTATTTGCTGCAAAAACACTTTGCAAACTTTAATATGCCAATAATCAAATGGACTTGTGATCTCATCAATATGGGGATATTTCTTACAATAAAACTGGTTGCAACTCATCCATGCTTCCCCATTCTGTGGGATTTTTTAGATAACCTTCCATAAATTCAACATAAAGCTTCTAACTCTACTCCCCCTTGCTGGGGGCCTTCCTCAAATCTTCTTCCCTTTGGATGGACAGTAGTGCAGCAGATAGGCTATCCATGGGTTACCCCTGATGCTTACTATGTCTCCAGCCTACCATTCTTTCTAGATATAAGTTTCTTTGAAAACAATCTTCAAATGATCTTTTCTACATAATTATTCATTTGCAATATGTTGCACTCTATTTTAAAGTACTATATAAACTTGATTCATTAATACTAGGATTAAAAGTTGGAAAGGCTCTTAGAGGCCTTTATAATTCAATGCAGACAAAGAAATTCATGCCTAAAGAGGCTGATCCACTTGTCTAAAGTCATGAAGGCAGTAAGAAGCAGAGGCAGGATTAGGACTTTGATCATATGATTCTGGGATCAGTCTTGGTCTCAGATGCCAAATGATCTACCCCTTCCATCTTACAGATGAAAAAGCTGAAATCTATAAGTGACTTGTTCAAGATCACATAGGTAGTAAACACCAAGGGTGGGATTTGAAGTCAGGTCTTCTTGATCCTAGGGCCAACACCCTACTAAACCATCCTGATTCTGCTACCTATAATATTATTTTTCCCACATCAAGATTGTCCCTGATATGTGTGTTTCACTTACCAAAACCTCATCCCTTGGATGTAATGACTTCAACAGCACATAGTTAATGTGATTTGAGATGCAATATTAGGCTCACATACTTAAAGTATGCATTTCACATCAAACAAATAAACAAATAAAAACCAAGTCATTTTCCCTTCTCTACCACATTGTAACCACAGGTTCCAAGGTGCCCTGTTCCTAGTTTTTGTTCAATAAAATGTACATTAGATACAAGTCATAAAATGTAAAAGGAATTATTGCATTAATCCAAAATATAAGCAAGGCCCACAATGATGCAATTTCAATACTTAAAATAACTAACTCTTCCTGCTAAGCCTCTCCTCAGTTTAGACACTGTTCCGACCTCCATCCCAGAGGTCAGAAAGACACACTGGATGAAGAGGCCAGGTTTGAATAAAATAAATAATAGGCCAAGAATAAAATAAACAACATTAGTAGCAAGCTGAAAGCAGCCCAGAGTGACAGCTCCTACTTCTCTAAATAAGGGACTTTCCATATCTTTAACAGTTTCTCTGATATGCGGAACTATACAGAAGGCAAAATGACCTGGGTGGGGGGGAGGTTGGGATCAATAATCTAACAAAAGCAAGCTCTCTAAAAATAGCTGTCCCATCTTCAAATGTGCTTTAATATAGAAAAAATATATTTTTTGGAAGGGGGAGAGGAATAAGGATACAAAGAAGGAGGAAAGAAAGTTAATTCCGGGGTCATGGTTCCAAAAAGATCAAAGTTGAAACTTCTATATTTAGGTTATTATTTACCTAATGGCTTAGAGTAATTAAACTAAACACTGCCATAAGATGCATCAATTCCGAGCTAGAAGGAACCTTAGAGGTCATTTTGTCTAATGTCCTTAGTATATAGATAAGAATATATGATGCCTCAAAGAGTGAAAGTGACTTACATGGGATGGTGCAAATGACAAGTGGCAGAACCTGTATTTGAACCCAAGTCCTCTAGCTACAAATCCAGAGGACATGTCCCCATTCCCTTCTAAGATGAGAAGCCAGCCCTAGGGCCTCTTTTCTTCTTCAGGTGGTTATAAAAGGGATGGGGACTATATCTATGCCTGTTTGCTGAGCTCTGAGTTGCTGCTGCTGCTGTTGCTTCTACTAATGATAATAATGATGATGATAATAATAATGTTGCCCAGTTGTTTTCAGTCATACCTAACTTTTTGTGACCCCATTTGGGATTTTCTTGTCAAGAATATTGGAGTCTTTTCCATTTCCTTCTCCAGATCTTTGACAGATGAGGAAACTGAGGCAGAGTTAAATGACTTTCTCAGGGTCACACAGTTGGTAAGTGTCTGAGGCTACATTTGCTACCTCGTTTGCTATTCAATGTAGAACAAGGTGCTATTATTATGCCCATTTTACAGATAAGAAAACAAACAGAAAGTATATGACTTAGAGTCAGGAAGCTCAAAAGTATCTGAGGAAAGATTTGAATTCAGTTCTTCATTAATCCCTCTCCACCATACTACCTAGCTGGCATAGTGGATAGAGAATCGAATTTGAACTTTGAAAGACTTAGGGTCGAGTATGACCTTGGATACATATTAGCCATGTGACCCTGGATGAATCATTTAACATCTTTATGCCTCCAAGCAACTCTCTATGATAAGTTTGAGAGCAGTTGTTGAACTGCACTGATAGAAGGAAAGTCATCACTTGAAATTTCCTACAACAAAACTTTATAGGGTTAAAAACAAAAATCACATTAATAGGTGCAGCTAGGTGGAGCAGTGGAAAAAGCACCAGTCCTGGATTCAGGCAGACCTGAGTGCAAATCTGGCCTCAGACACTTGACACTTATTAGCTTTGTGACCTTGGGCAAGTCACTTAACCTTCATTGCCCCCCCCCAAAAAAAACACAACAAAAAACCAAAATAAAAATAAAAATCACATTAATAACATATTTGAAGCTTTAATCAATGAACAATCATTTATATTAAGCACTTATTAAATGTAACACTTCCTGACCTCAGCTAGCCAAAGAAGAAACATGAGGAGAAAGCTCCTTCCACTCCTTTATAGAGGATCCATGAGTGTGGAGCATTGCATCTATTTTCGATTTTTTCAATGTGTTGATTAGCATTTCTGATTTTTAAAATTCATTGTTAAAAGTAGATATATGTTGGAAAATGCTCAAGAGCCAGATTTCTGGGGGGTTAGGAAGAACACACGATACCCCTTTGAGTTCAATATTCATTATTAACATTTTCTCCATCACTTTCTTAATTCTAGAAATCAACCAAACAATAAATCAAACTGTCATTTTTAATGTTTACTGATTTCATAGCTATAAATGCTGACACTGAAAATTTAATAATTAACTCCCATAAGCCAGTGTAAGGAAATGGTTGTGATTTGGGATTTCTGTGGCCCCATGTTTGGCTGGGATTGGAGGCTCTGGCACACGCCCATTTGTACCAGCCTTGCACTGGACACCTGAGCACCTGCATGGTCCTGGCCAAATTAAAATGAGGGAAGCCCCAGCATGACAAGAAGCCCGGTGAGGAAAATTCAAGTTGTCTTCAGCATCTGGAACTCATCTCTGTAGAGATGCTTGTTAGTTCTGTCAATCAGGGCTGCCATCCAATTAGCTTGGTGCTGTGTGTGTGGTTGGCCCTGTTTCCTGTGGGTGAAGGGGCTTCTGGGAGAGAGAAGGGAAGAGAGAGCACTTCAGCATGCATGAGAGAAGGAGAGGGATGTTGCACAGCTGGTTCTCTTTGAAAGTGCTGTTTCCAGGGGATGGTAAGTTTGCAGGTTGTATTTTTTGCCTTCCCCTATTCCCTTTTTCATTGTCCCTAGTTCTATTTACCTTACTTGTGTTTTAAATTTGTTCCCAGCCTCATTATTATGGCAAGCCATCCAATTAACTCCCCCCATACTAAATTTGGACCTTACACCAGTATGATTTGGCTCCAGCATACTGCCGATTATATGGAATGGCTCTTGAAAACACCATAGGGAGAGATGAAGAAAAAGGGGTAAATTTAAGTGCTGGAAAAATAAATGATAGAAGAATAGAATTTGAAACTTAAAACTTTAAATAAAATGTTTATTTGAAAAAAACATAACATTAAATTGTGTTATTTTTAAAATCTAGCACTGAGCTATTACCCCATGTCTTAGTTTTCTTACTTTAATTTCCTCTAGAAGGAGGAACAAGTATTTATTAAGTACCTACTATGCACCAAAAACTGTGCAAAGCTCTTTATAAATATCATGTCATTTAATTCTCACCATAACCCAGAGAGGTGAGTTCTAGTATGATCCTCATTATCCAGCTGAGGAAACTGAGTCAGCTAGAGGTTAAGTAATTTGCCAAGAGTTACAAAACTAGTATTTGAGGCCAGATCAGAACTCAAGTCTTCCTGACTCCAGGCACAATAATCTATTCTCTGTGCTGGCTGCCTCTTCAATGCAGTAACATTTTTGCCCTTTCTCTCATCCACAAGACATCCCCTCTCCTTGCTCTGAGCTTTTCCATGAACTATCTCCCATTTGTGGAAAGGCCTCTTTCCTTATCCCCAATTTCTAAATTCCTTGACTTCCTTCAAGGTTGAAATTATATTTTTACAAGAAGCCGTTCTTGTTGCCCTAAACATATATGCTTCTAAAACTTCTCTTTGAAATCATTCCCAATTTACCCTGAATATGTCTTATACATATAGAGTTGTTTGTATGTTGTATCCCAAATTATAATGGGAGCTCCTTAAGGACAGAGATCTGTTTTTGACTTTCTTGGTATCCCAAGTACTTAAAACAGTACCTGGCAGATTAACACTTAATAAATACTTGACTTCATTTGCTTTGGATGAAATTAAGCACAGTGTATGGCTCACTAGATAAGGAAGACTGAGATGAAAATTGACTTGCCGTCCAATACAGAGCTGCCCCATGCCAGGACTTTTGTCAAAACTGAGTAGGAACCAGTAGAACAGCAGGTAAATTGACATAGAGAAGGAGAGCTGCACTTGGTGGACCACTAGGCTTAATATTTAGCCATTGGGGAAGGATTCTATGGATCAATCTGCAAATTTTTTCCAAGGCTTATAAATCTGGAGAATCAGTGCTCTGAGCCACATCTTATCTCCCACTCACAAAGACTTTCATGGTACTCTATACATGCCTTCCCACTTTGAGTATGTGTCATTTTATTGTGTAATCTCCCGCAGGTAATTAACTACCACTGAAATACAGTGTTTGTGTAGGGGGGTGGAGGTGGAGGAGGTATGGAACAGAACCAAGGATAAGAATCATAGTTGAGATAAAAAGAAAAATTCAATATGGAGGAATAAATTTAGTTTGTATAATAGAACAACCTAGTGAAAAAGAAGCTTGACCAGTCATCTGGATTGTAGGAAAGCATTGTTTTTATATCTTTTTATTCACTGCAATTGGCCATTGTATTAAATGTGGTAGGCCACAAACAAAGAGAAATAAATGTAACTAGGAAATCAGCAAGTGAAGCAGAAAAAATATTTGTAAAAATTGAAGGCCTCAATCCAAACATGAGATGGGATGGGAAACTATAGAGGTGGAAGATAATTGGTTGATAAGCAAGTTGTGATCCTCTTCCAACAGAACTAGAACTAAGGTGGGGCAAATGAATCTGGGAGGAAAACTTAGGGGGCACCAATTTCTCCCCCAGTGAGAAGGTATAGACAATTTAGCCATTGACATTATATGTAAAAAATACCTAAACTACAAATAAAATATTTATTGTGCATTTACTATGTGCCAGGCACTGTGTCAAGTGTTGGAAATATAAAGTAAATGTAAAATAGTTTTGCCATTATGGAGCGCATATTCTGAGGGCAAAGTAACACATGAATCAGCACCCATGCAATAAATATGGAGTAGCTAGATGGCAACTTAGAATAGATGACATTAACAGCTCAGGCCAGGGGCAAGAGCATCCTTCTGGAGCAGGTGTTTAATGTGAGCCTTTTAGGAAGCCAGGGATTCTAAGGGTTGGAAATAGGGTGGGAGAACATTCCAGTCATGGAGAATAACTACTTCAAACTCATGGAAAAGAGATGAAATATCATATGTGAATGAGGTAGGCCAGTTATGGCTTGATTGTATAATACATGGAAGACACTGGAATATGTGAAGACTGGATAGGTAGGATGGTGCTAGAGTATCATGTAAAGAACTTTAAATGTCAAACAAAAATTTTTCCATTTGATAATAGGGATAATAGGGAGCTACTAGAGTTTATTGAGGGGAAGAAGAAGCACAGCCAGACTCATGCTTTGGAAAAATTGTTCTCGCAGCTATGTGGAGTGGAAAGAGATAAAGCAATGAGTCCAGTGAGAAGGCTGATAAAATGGTCTAAGTTATAAGTGAAGGTCTAAAATAGTGTTATGTTTGTGTGAGTTGAGAGAATAGAATGTGTAAAAGAGATGTGGTGAAGATAGAAATGGCAAGATTTGACAATAGATTGATTTTATGGGAGAAGAGATGATGATGAATGGAAAACGACATTGTGGTAGAAAATCTGTTGACCAGCAAGATAATAGTGCCCTTGTCTTGAAGAAAAAAGTTAGAAATAGAGAAGGTTTGGGGGGAGAGGGACTATAAGGAGTTCGGTTTTGGACCTATAGAGTTTAAGAGATCCATGGGATGTCCAGTTCAAAATGTCTAAAAAGCAGGTATTATCTGACTGGGAGTCAAGAGAGAGAAATATTAGACCTGGTTTTAAAAAAATCTATGAAAGAAGATGGCAGAGATGTAAAGAATTAATTGTTATTTCAGGTTTTTGTGACCCCACTTTTGGCTAGAATTTAAAAAAAAAAAAAACAGCGCACGTACTGGCCTGGGGCTCAGGTGCTGCGCCTCCACAATGGCACAGTGCTCCACCCACTGGTTGTAACCATTGCCATGGCACTGGCACCTCATGTCATCACCACTTGCCAACACCTACATGGGCCTGACAAAGTTATAATGACTGGAAGCCCAGGGTGGACAGTCATGTGACTGTCAGTCAGGGCTGCCAGCCAATTGGTTTGGGGTTCTGTGTGGTCAGCCTGGAGTTTTCTGGGAAGGAGAAGGGAGGAATTTCACCATTCTAGCTTGAAAGTGGAAAGCAACAGGATGCAGCTGTGTGTTCTAACTTGATCCCTGGGCAGTGGTGTTATTCAGGTTGTATCATTTCCCTTCCCCCATTTTTTTCCTTTCCCTTAATTCTACTGATCTTGCTTGTGTTTTTAAGTTCATTCTTGTTAATAAACCCTATTCTGTTTTTGAAGAAGGCTGTTGGTCTCCTTCCTTGCCCCAATATTGTGGCAAACTGCTTAGCTAACACTCCTCAATTAAAATTTGGCCCCTACAGAGAGAAGCCAGGAAGTTGCCTGAGCTCCCCCTTGTTTCCCTCAAATACAACATTAAATCAATCCTCTAAACAGATTCTGGAACTACAGAACCTAAAAAAAGACAGAGAAACACAATCTTCTTACTTCAGATGATTTAGAAGACTTCAGGAAAGGTCTGCCTGACTTGGGCAAAAGGGAAGGGTGACAGCATAGCTCAGCACAGTTCCACTCAACACAGCACCACTCAACACAACTGAAAGCAGCATGCTGTGCAAGAGGTTTGGGCAGGTCAACAGGAGGCTTTTGGACACAGCATAAATAAATCCCTGAGGCCCCTTGGTCCTGACTCAGAAGGCTGGTGGCACAACAGTCCATTTGTGAGGCCTGGCATCCCTGGCTGGAAGGAAAAACTGCCAGCTAGAGAACCACCCAAAGGACAGGCATGACTTAGCCAAGCCATTCCAACACAGGGAGCAAGCCCAGAGTGGTGAGGAATCCAAAAGCCACAGAGGCCTCAGAACAGAAAGCCAGTGACCTGGCCCATATCCCCCAGCACAAGAAGCTTGCAACAGTGATCCCTGTACCCCAGGAGCAGACTTCAACTTTATAAGTTTAAAAATAGCCTATGGTGGCAGCTAGGTGGTGCAGTGGATAAAGCACTGGCCCTGGATTCAGAAGGACCTGATTTCAAATCTGGCCTCAGACACTTTATACTTACTAGCTGTGTGACTCTGGACAAGTCACTTGACCCTCATTGCCCCACAAAAAAGGCTACAGTATGAGTAAGAAACAAAAAAGGACCCTTAACATTGACAGTTTCTATGATGAAAGGGAAGACCAAAACACAAACTCAGATGAGTTTGCAAAATTCCAACAAGAGAAGATTCAAATGGGAAGATGATCTTGTTTCAAGACCAAAAAGCCTTCTTGGAAGAGCTCAAAAAGGCTTTAAGGGGCAGCTGGGTGGCACAGAAAATTAAGCACCGGCCTTGAATTCAGGAGGATCTGAGTTCAAATCCAGCCTCAGACATTTGACACTTACTAGCTGTGTGACCCTGGGCAAGTCACTTAACCCCAATTGCCTCACCAAAAAAGAAAAGAAAAGAAAAATCAAATGAGAGAAGTGGAAGAAAAATGGGAAAAGAAATGAGATAAATGAGAGTTATGCTGGAAAAAGAAGCACAAAAACTGACTGAAGAAAAAAATTCCTTAAAAAATACAATTGGCCAAATGGAAAAGGAGATACAAAAGCTTACTGAGGAAAATAATGCCTTAAAAATTAAAATTGGACAGATGGAAGCTAATGACTCCATGAGACGCCAAGAATCTGTCAAGCAGAATCAAAAGACTGAAACAAAAGAAGAAAATATGAAATACATTAATGGTAAGACAGTTGACATGGAAAATAGATCCAGGAGAGATAATCTAAGAATTATTGGACTGCCTGAAAGCCAGAATCAAGAAAAGTGTCTACATACCATATTCCAAGAAATTACCAAGGAGAACTGCCCTAATGTTGAATCAGAGGATGAAACAGTCCTGAAAGAGACTCCAAAAAGAAAACTCCAAGGAATATTGTAGCCAAATTCCAGAATTATCAGGTGAAGGAGAAAACACTCCAAGTAGTCAGAAAGAAACAATTTAAATATGATGGAGCCACAGTCAGGATTATACAGGACCTGACAGCTTCAACATTAAAGGATCATGAGACTTGTAATACAATATTCTGGAAGGAAAAGGTGCTTGGATTACAACCAAGAATCAACTACCCAGAAAAATTGAACATTATGTTTCAGGGGAAAAGATGGACATCCAATGAAATAGGGGACTTCCCAAGGTTTCCTGAAGAAAAGACCAAAACTGAACAGAAAATTTTATCTCCAAATGTAAGACTCAAGAGAAGTATAAAGAGGTAAACAGGGGAGAAAAAAACAGTTGTTCAATGAGGTTAAACTTTTTACATCCCTATGAGGGAGGATAATACTTTTAACTTTTGGTGTCAGTATCTCTCTTAAGGTATTATTATTAAATTGACTTTGATGTGTTGATATAAAGAAACTTAAGGGACAGAATAAAAAGAGAATAGGAATGGAGTTAATTACATCATAGAGCCACAAAAAGAACCTATTACAATAGAGGGAAAGAAGGGAGGGGTAAGCTTTATTTCAACCTTACTCTCATCAGATTTGATTCAGGGAGGGAATAACATATACACCCATTTATTCATATAAAAACCCTTAGATTACTCTTTAAGGAAGTAAAAGGGGAAGGGGGAAAGGGTAGTACTGATAGAAGGGAGTACAGAAGCAGGGGGAAAAGGGGAAAAGAAAAGGAAGGGTGGCTGATAAAAGGGAGGGCAGATTGAAGGAGGCAGTGGTCAGAAGCAAAACATCGGTGAGGAAGAATAGGGTGAAAGAAGGAAAAAAAGAGTACAAACAAAGGGAAAAAAAGATGAAGGGAAATAAACAGTTAGTAACTTTAACTGTGAATGTGAATAGAATGAACCCTCCCATAAAACAGAAGTGAATATCAGAGTGGATTAAAAATCAGTATCCTACAATATGTTATTTACAAGAAACACAGTTGAAGCAGAGAGATATACACAGAGTAAAGGTAAATGGTTGGAGCAGAATATATTATGCTTCTACTAAAGTCAAAAAAGTAGGCGTAGGAATCAGCATAGTCAGTCTTCCAGGAATGCAGGAACGCACCCTGACTATTGACAGTGCAGGAAAATCTTTTAGTGTAACTGGTTGGAAATTGGGCTGGGTCCTGGTCCCAGATCATCTTCTGAAGCATTTTCGTACTGTCCACTAGAATTCCCTGTATCAATGCCCCACACGGGCCCAGGAAACAGTATTTTCCAGTTTTGAGCAGGAGCTATGGCTCTTTGGTCAGCCTGATAGCTACTTTGTCCAGCTGCCTAAGGCTCTTCAGAAGAAGCAAGATCACATGTTAAACAGCTTGCAGACCAGCAGCATGAAGCCTATTGTCCCCAGGGCACCTACATCCTCATTACAGACATCTGCACCTTCAAGAAAAAGATGCCCCACCTCCCTGGCTCCAAGGGGGAGGCCTATGATTCTCAATTTGTCAAGAGGATGATCAAGAACAAGGGCTTGGTGGCCATTCTGGTCTCAGAACAGAAGAAATGTTTTGACCACTACATCCGCTTCTATTTTGTGAAAAATGACTCCACTTTGGATGCCATGGATGAAAAGCTGCAGCAGTGGAAGAAGGAGCTGAAGGCATTATTTCTGCACAAGGGCCTCTGCCCTTCCCCCCCCCCCCCAGCTCACTCTCCTTGATTGGGCCCTTCCCCATCTCTCCTTCCATCCTTTGTGCTTCAGGCATTCCCAGGTTTGGGGGAGGGAGGAGGGAAGCTACTTAACTAGGGCCCAAGTCTGAGAGGGATGGATGAAAAAAAGAGCATAGCTGCCCCAGGTCTTTCGCTGCTTCCCCACCTACTATACCTCCGTGAAAGCCTGATATCCCTTTTATTCTGGGATTGGGGGACCCAGGAACCCTCACTGACCCAGCCCACACTCCCATCCCTACAAGAGGAAATGTTCAGCTTGGTCAGCATCAGGGTGTTTTCTCTGTGGCAGGGCTCTCCCGAGAATGTCCCTCCCTCCTTTATCACTTCCTCTTCTCTCTGTTGAGTCATAAAGAGGGATTTCCCTCCCCACTCTGAACATTTGAATCAGCCTCCCCAACTGAGGCATGGATGCCAACCAGGCCAGAAGTCACTTGAGGTTTACAGTGATACCTGACAGCTAGCTTTCATCCCTCCTTGGTTCTCGTGTTGATATAATTTATCTTTTTCCTTGTTTTTTTCTCCCTTCCTTTCACTTTCAAGGGGATTGGCACAATGTCAGAAGGGTCAATGATCACGCTGACTTGCATAGCCAGTCAATCATAGCCTTGGGAGAATCCCTATAAACTTAAATCAGAACTGATTTCCTCAAGCCAAAAGCCAAATATTTTGCCTTTAATAAAGTTCATTGCACAAAAAAAAAAAACCACTTTTCACATAAATAAAATAAGATCTAAATAATTGGAAAAATATCAATTGCTCATGGATAGGCTGAGCTAATATAATAAAAATGACAATTCTACCTAAATTAATTTACTTATTCAGTGCCATACCAATCAGACTACCTAAAGATTATTTTATAGGGTTAGAAAAATAATAACAAAATTCATCTGGAAGAACAGAAGGTCAAGAATATCAAGGGAACTAATAAAAAAAATGCATGGGACAGCGGGCTAGCTGTACCAAATCTGAATCTATACTATAAAGTTGCAGTTATCAAAATTATTTGGTACTGGTTAAGAAATAGTGTGGTGGATCAGTGGAATAGGTTGGGCAACAGGAAACACAGTAGTAAGTTACTATTAATATACTGTTTGATAAACCCAAAGACTCTAGTTTCTGGGATAGGAACTCAGTATTTGATAAAAACTGCTAGGATAACTGGAAGATAGTATGGCAGAAACTAGTCATAGAGTAATATCTCACACCGTATACCAAAATAAAGTCAAAATGGGTACATGATTTAGACATAAAGGATGATACCATAGGTAAATTAGGAGAGGAAAGAGTAGTTTACCTCTCAGATCTATGGAGAGGAAAATTATTTATGTCCAAACAAGTGATAGAGAATATTATGAAATGCAAAATGGATGATTTTTATTATATTAAATTTAAAAGTTTCTGTACAAACAGAAGTAATGCAGCCAAAATTAGAAGGGAGGCAGAAAGCTGGGAAGCAATCTTTACTGCCAGTGTTTCTGATAAAGGCCTCATTTCTAAAATATATTGGGAACTAAATCAAATTTATAAGAATGAAAGTCATTCCCCAATTAAGAAGTGGTCAAAGAATATGAACAGGAAGTTTTCAAATGAAGAAATCAAAGCTATCTATTGCCATATGAAAAAACTACTTTAAATCACTATTGATTAGAGAAATGCATATTAAAACTACTCTAAGGTACCACCTCATACCTATCAGACTGGCTAATATGACCCCCCCAAAAAGAGAGAAAATAATAAATGTTAGAGAAGTTGTGAAAAAAATTGGAATACTAATGCATTGTTGATTGAGCTGTGAAGCTCAACATGAACTGATGTTGAGTGAGATAAGCAGAACCAGGAGAACATTGTACACAGTAACAACAACATTATGTGATGATCAAATGTGGTAGACTTGGCTCTTCTCAGTAGTGCAATGATCCAAGACCATTTCAAAGTACACATGATAGAAAATGTTCTCCACATCCAGAAAAAAAGAAATGTGGATTATGAATACAGATTGAACCATATGGTTTCTACTTTTGGGCTGTTTTTTTTTCTTTTTTGAGGTTTTTCCCTTGTGTTCTGATTTTTCTTTCACAATATGACTAATGCAGAAATGTGTTTAATGTTATTGTACATATATAACCTATATCTGATTGCTTTTTGCTTTGGAGAGGTGAGGACAGAAGGGAGGGTGGGGGAAAAATTTGGAACTAAAAATCCTATGAAAAACAAACGTTGCAAATTATCTTTACATGCAACTGGAAAATAATAATATACTTTTAAAAAGATCTATGAAGCATCTGAATAGAGATGCTAAGTAAAACCATGGGAAGAAATTAAATCACCAACTGAAAAAAGTATTAAGAAAAATAGAAAAAATGACTGGGAAAGAATTTTGGGAGACACCTTTGTTTGTCAGAATTATGTGCATAAAGAGAGCAAAAAGAAGACAGAAATGGTCACTATCATTTTATTTCATAAAACTAATCATTTGTTATGCACAAGGTCCCTTCCTCCTTTGTCCTACCTTCTGCTTTGCATAGCCTTAAGAATATTTTTTCCAATCCTATTTTCCAGGAGCACATTTCAAGAAACATTCCTCTTTACACACAAATTGCACAGCCAGGGTTTTTGAAGGAAGTATTCATAATTTAGAATTGTGATTCATATCGACCTGGTAACTCCCTTGATGATTCTGTTTCTACATTTACAGCTTTTTGTACCTTACAAGGTGGGTCTCTGAAAGCAACTGGTCCCAAAAGGTATTATAGTGAAGATACAAAAATTATTATCAATATAAGCATATAATTTATGTAATCAATTTGCCCGCCTCATCAGGCAGAATAACAGAGAGGCTACCTGATTGTGTTCAGAGAGGATTATCAGGGGCAAGAAGTCCAACAATACTTTCAATCAGTCATTGAACATAGGAAGAGCTAGTCCATCTTCAGACCTTCTCAGGGGCATTCACTGAGCTGCTTACCCCCATAGAGTGACATCTACCTGGGCTCAAAGGCAATCTGGTATCATTTATAGCATTGTAGAACTTCCATTGCACAGCAATATTTTTCTTCTCTTGTTCTGACAGCTATCATTGGAAAAGGTTCATCAAGTCTTTCATTTCCTTGTAATTGGAGCTGGAGACTTCCCAGGCATGGGACAAGACAATAATGCTTCATAAGACCCAGCCCCTAAGGGGAGCCTGGGCCAAGATCAGGAAAGGATCTGGTGCTTCCCACACAGAACAATATGGAGTAGAAAGAAATTAGAATGTTTCAGTGCAAAGTGGGGACTTGAGATCTTTGTCTAATGGTGGGTGAATTAATATGCTACTGGGGAAAATGAACATTCTTACTATAAGGAAATCTGAAAATAGTCATAAAACAATTGTACCTAAAGTTTTCTCCTTGGATAAGAGAATAAAAGAATTGCCCCAGTTTGAACCTTGCATATGCTGCTTATGTTTTTGAACTGGCCAAGGCATTTTTGGGACAGTTTGGACAAAAACAACCTTAAAAGTATTTTCCAACTCATAATTTATGATCCTTTGAGTTAATTTCATCATATGCCAAAAGACAACAAGACATATCACTTCAATGGAACATTTGGTCAACTAAATTTATAATGGTCATGTAATGGGGGATGTGCCCCATCTCATCCTGAGCCAGCATGAAGCAAAGGGCACATGGTGAGTGCAATAGGGGAATGGCCATTGAGCCCAATCTTATACTACAATTTAATTTTCATGTAAACTCTGGGGTAGATCTAGGCCTTCTATAACTGACTCTGGTCAGCTAACCACATGGTGAATAAAACCTCTTTGATTGGCTATGACTACACAGCTGGAACCAGGAGTGTATTTTGAAAGACATTAGTTAACCTTATCTCTTGTCTTAACTTGACTTCTTATAGTCTGGGTTCATTCCAGAGATAATTTTGTAAGGGAAAAACCCCACCCTTTTCCATTGTTTTCCTTCACAAAATATGAATTAGATTTGAGACCAAACACTTGCAAGTTCAAAAGGTTAAGAAATCAAACTATCAGGAGGTCTGACACAGGAGTTCATTCTAGGGTTTGCATTTAACTACTATAGATAAGAGAAACTGAGAAGTGAGGAATGATCTTCAGCACCTAGGCTTGCAGTAGCTGAGACAAGAACTCATTCATCAGTAATCCTACATTTGGATATGTGCTTGGTGGGACCAAGGTTATCTAGAAACTGCAAAGTCTGCACTCACGCTCTTCAGAGACAGAGGTCATATAGGGAAAATGTGTCCCAACTTATTAGAAGGACTATACTACTGTTCTTGCTATATCTATAAAGTAAGCCTCCCTTTATAAAAGTTAATTGATATTAATTAGTAAAATAGAGGGGCAGCTAGGTGGAGCAATGGATAGAGCACTGGCCCTGGATTCAGGAGGACCTGAGTTCAAATCCAGCCTCAGACACTTAACACTAGCTGTGTGACCCTGGGCAAGTCACTTAACCCCAATTGCCTCACCAAAAATAAAATAAAAAAAAAAATAGAGCTTGTATAGAGCTGGAAGTTAACAGTGGCAAAACTAAAACAGAATGGGGGCTCAAGATAATAGTGTTAAATAAAGACAGCCCAAGCACCTCAGGAGTACTCCTAGAACTCCAAGGTGGAAAAGTAACTAACCTGATTCTGAGAGAATAAGATCAGGCTACATGCTACAATCAAAATTATCATAAGCAAAAAGACCATCATGAAGACCACAATGGAACTTCTGTACCAACATCAACAGAATGAAGAAATTGAGAAATTATATGATGAACTTCATAAGACTATCTAAATCAATTCAATATACATCTCAATATTCAGTAACCTCAATGGTCCTGTGCAGCCACAAGAGGATGGCAAAACTTATGATAAAAATCTTATGTAGGTGTTGTGAGAATATAATGGGTTTGGGGATGCCCAGAGGCACCCCCTGTTTGAGAGGATAATATTGAGATTGATCGATTGACTTTGCTGATTAACTCACCTGAAGTTGACTTGGTTGAAACCACACCTACCTGAGAGCCTGTCCCTCACCTGGAGTGTTCTCTGAACTCTGATCTCAGGCATGTTGTGGTCATGGACCACCCTCAAGTTCAGGGAACCAATGGATTTGGGTGATGCTAGCCAATGAGCTTGAAGCAGTGGATAAGGGCCACCTCTTGTTGAGACCTGGAGGAAGCTTCCTGTCACACAGGGAGAGGGACTTCCTTTTTTGGCCTAAGAATTGTAGGTGAAGGCACCTTTTTCTCTCTTCTTCCCTAGATCCTAGCACAACTTTCCTAACTTTCAAGGCAATGTGCTCTATCTTTAGTAACACCTAATATGCTTTAATCTATGATTAATGCCCCCAAACTGGTGCTAAAGCTTCTAATTTATAAGTAGCACTATATTAGGAACCCTAGCTAATTTTTCCCAAACTTGGGACAAAAATAAGGAGACCACATATAGTTTTACACACTACAGTGTTCAAAAAATGAACAAAGATAGCACCTTTTAGGCTACTCAGAAGTCCCATTGAATATACAATATAAATATCTTATTTAGGAAAAAATCAGAAGATGCTGGATGTGGTCAGTACCAAGCAACATCACAGAAAATAAGATTGACTACATCTTAACAATAGGAAATATCTGCTCAGCAAAAATGTGGATTGTTTAATAATCAGCTCTTTATGTGCATGCAAATCACTGACTAGTTAGAAATGAGGTCAAAATCAATACCAAATTTGAAGAAATTACATGATTCTTTAATTGGCTATGACTACCTAGTTAGAACCAGGAGTACTTCCAAAAGACACTAGTTGACCTCAGCCCTGTTCTTTGTTTGAAATTTCTAACCTTACTTATTTAGAACTGATAACTCAAAAGAAAAATGGAAAATAAACAAAAGTAAAGCTATAAACTCCATTATAACTTGTTAGAGGAATTCAACCATCACCATGATGCCATACAAAGATCCCAGTAATATTTTTAGGCAGAAAATATTTACTCTTCCTGCATAAGATTTATGCATAAAGGACCTGGTTTGGAAACCAAAAGCCTTTTATAAACTTTGTGACCTTGTTACAAAAGCTCACTTTTTAATATGAATATATTCTAGTAATACTAGGTAGCTGATCTCAGATGAATAAACATTTCAGGTAACATAAAGAGCAAAGGATATGTCCATGATGGTTGTAGGTAAACTGTAGCATGGTACCAATGATGATGTATGAACATCATATTATCAAGGATGTGAATAACAAAAAAGGAGGTGGACTCATATAGCATGAATGACAGATGGCTAGCATTTGGATAGACAGTCTTCTACATTAAGCCAGAAAAACTTTCCCAGCATGCTGAGTACTTGCTCTGAGGAGGACATATCCCACAGGATAAGAAGTCATGGATAGAATCACAGAATCATAGATTTAGAATTGGAAAGGAACTTAAGGCAATTGAGTCCAACCCCACAATTTTAGATTATGAAATTGAGGCTAAGATATAGTAAATGATTTATCTAGGGTTTCTGAGTAAGTGGCCAAGGCAGGATTTGAACACAGATTTTCCTTACTCCTAGTTCAGCTTCCTGAAGGCAAGCAATCCACACTACTGAAGGGAGTACCCATACTGAGGAAATCTGAATAATAAAATTACCAACTCTTAAAATTAGGAGGGACATCAATAGCCATCTAGTACAACCCAAAATTTGAACAAGAAATTCTTCTAGAATATTCTTGGCAAGTGATCCTTCAACCTTTGCTTAAAGACCTCCAATTATAGGGGATCTTCTGCTCCCCAAAGCAGCCCCTGTTAATAGCTCATAGATCTACTGAAGCATTCCAGAATAGTTTATATCCATGAAAATTCTTCCTTACCCTCACCCTTACTCTCACCCTCTCCTTCTCCGTCTCCCTCCCTCCCTCTGTCTCCCTCTCTCTCTCTGTCTCTCTGACTCTGTCTCTATGTCTCTCCCTCAGTATATATGACTGTATGTATACATATGAATATATATGTATATACATACATATGTATAAATGCCTATATGTTCCACATAGTAGTTTATAGTTTACAAGATATTTCCTTCCAACTACGCTGTGAAGTTCATAGTTGTGTTTGATGTTCTCTAAAGTACCTTTCAATTCTAAGTCAAAAAATCTTATGGTTGTATAAGTGAAAAGACATAGCTACCAAAAGCAGTACCAATTTAGAATACAAGCACATTTCGGGGGCAGGTAGATGGCGCAGTGGTTAAAGTGCTGGCCCTGGATTCAGGAGTACCTGAGTTCAAATCCAGCCTCAGACACTTGACACTTACTAGCTGTGTGACCCTGGGCAAGTCACTTAACCCCATTGCCCCGCAAAAAAAAAAAAAAAAAAAAAAAGAATACAAGCACATTTCAAGAATAGTATGGAAGAGATTCACAGTAAATTATGGAAATAAATTTCCTCACAAACTAACCAAAATCAGTGAATGAAAGCCAGATAAAGAAAATCTCCCCAAAGGAATTTTTAGATGAAAATGGAAGGGCAACAAGTCATGTGAAATGGAACAGAAAGATCTGCCAAAATTTAGATGGTGTGTTATTCCTATTTAAGGTAATAATAAAACCATTCCATTGGCATTCCTTTGATCCCACTACTAGTTATAGTATATGGAAAAGTGGAAATGTCTTTCAAGAATATTAAGTTGGATAAAATTGACCAAATTTATAGAGAAGAAACCAATGCCAAGTGCAATTCATTGTTTATTTGTATTATTTCTTAAAGTGTGTATGTTTGTGGGAGACACCCCCAATACATAAAAACCTCACAAATGGTACTTTTCCAAAAAGTAATTAAAAATACCATAGTAATTACTGGTCCATATGATTACTTCATCTCTATCTTTAACAGAATTATCAATAACAATAATAGTAAACTTTTATATAATATTTTGAAGTTTATAAAATTTTATACATATATGTATATATATGTATGTGTATGTGTGTGTGTATATATATATATAAAATCAAGTTAGCTACAATTGTTATCTGCAAATGTGAAAATAGGTTCAGAAAACATGCCCAGATTCACATACTTAGTAAGTATCAAAGGTGGGATTTGCACCCAGGTCTTTGCTGGGTCCAGGTATAGCATTCTATCCACTATATCATGATCCCTCTCTGTGTATACTTTATGAGTATCAGTAATAAAAATGTGAAAATATAGGCTACTTATTCATTATTTTCAGAAGATAATTGAAAACAACTATGTTCTTGTGTATCCATTATTGGTTCATTAAACTTTTTTTTAACTTGGTAGAGCAAAATGCAGATTTAAACATTTTCCTTAAACAAGTTTTTTTAAATAAATGCTAAAATAATACAAAATTCTACTCCATAACAATGTGATTACAGAGATAACTTTGTTCAGAAATGCCTTGATATTGATAAATATTATCAATATCAAGAAAGGAAAAGAAATGCATGCATTAATGATATTCACCACTATGAAGGAGCATATCACAGACAAAATCCCAATGATGGAAGATTTTTTTTTTATGGATGATTAATTTCTCCAAAAGTCTGTTTGAGAATGAAATTCTCCTGATTAGGTTCATCCCAGGAACAGATCTTCTCAAGAATCATACCAACATCCACATTGGAAAAACAAAATGGATGAAAAACTATATTGCCCAGATTAGGACATTCAGTTGTACAGTCAGTCATTCTAAAACCACATGTATCTTGGTTAAGTACTGCATATGGACAATGAATCGAGCATAGAATAGAGTAGTTGGAGCAGATTTACTGCATTGGATTTTAGAAACTGCAAGTGATTTTAATGATCTCAAGATGCTGCAAAAGTCCATCTTTCTAAATATATATCTTTCCAGTTGGTCTATGTGGCTAAAATCATCTTAATAGCATGATCTCAGGAGAATAAAAATTTCAGGTAACAAAAAGGGTAATGGTGACACACATAATTTGTAGAAGTTTTATTACCAACTTGCTTTAAAGTGATATAAAATATATGATTAAGGATATTTATGAAGAAAACCCAAAGTGAATATATCATATAGTGAAAAATAAGTATAGCAGATGAATATTCTGCTGAGCTGGTATATATCAAGTACTTAAAAAAATAAAAATAAAAACCTTAGGAAGCCCTCCAATGCATTGGGTAGAATGTCAATGGAGAGTTTATGGAAAGATATGGCCAAATATGGGAAAAGATTGAAAAAATGAATGAATTGCAATCTGTACCAGTGAAAGCCATATACATTGAAACAGATTCATATGATATTCCTTCAAATGTCATTATCCTCATTTTATAAATGAGGGAACTAAGGCCCAGAAATGAAAAAAAATCACAAACAAATATTTATTAAGCACTATGTGTCAGACACTGTCCTATGTCCTAGGAATAGAAATTTTTTTTAAAAATCCCTATTTGCAATGAGCTTCTATTCTAATGGGAAAGGCAAAAAGGACATATAAAATATATATATATATATGCAACTTATATGGAGAGTAAATAAATACAAGGTAGTTTGGAAGGAGAGGTACTTCCACTGGAGTTGGGGACACTAGGAAAGGCTTCATCCAGATGATGGTACTTGAGTTAGATTTTAAAGGAAAAGAGAAGAGGGAGTGCATTATAGGCATCAGGATGGCCAGTGGTTTCATGTGGAGCCCAATATCTCAGAAATACTAGAGTAGGAAGTAACCACGTGGCAATTATTTGGGGCATATACATATCAAGAAGTACTGGATTCCTAAACAGACTACATGACAAAGATTATCTCATTCCAGTGATCTGGCAACAAAAATCTCATGGGCAATTTTACATGATAGGGTAAATTTAGAACAGTAGCTCTCAATGTAAAGTTCTCATATTTACTTGCTCTGGTCAACTGTTGGTTTATGCATGGTGAGCAGAATTTCTGTTTGGATAATTTTAACTTTAACCATACTGAGATAAATATGTTTCTTGTCAGTTGCTCCATGGATATCTTCATCTTTCCAAATGAGAACTATTCTTATTCAAGAAATAGAATATCCTAAGTGAAATCTATCCATTTAAGTCATGATATAAACAATAGCAAAAGTCCCCATGTTACAAACACATGTCAGTCATCAAGGATTGTAATTTCATCAATGTGGGAATTCCCTCTAGCAACATAGACTTACCTAAAGTTAGTAGATAAGTGTTCCTACTAGCCATAAATGCAATGGCCTGTTGTTTATCCTTCATTTTTTAAGAGAAGCAATGAAGTCACAGGGTGATGTCTTGTCTTGAAGTGAATTGGATACAAGTGAGACAGAGTTGCACAGAGTTGTCAGCCTCACTCTCTCTTCTTGAGTCATCAAAGTCCAGTGTCAGGACAAAAGTCAAGACTAATGGCAATAGGCCAGGATGCAGTAGATGACCTTGGTGTCTTTGATGCCTTACCAAGCTCTAAGTGTTCCACAGTGTCTACTTCAGCCACTTTCATGGCCATTGAAACAAAATGTTCTCATACACCCATTCTTCCATGAAAATTCATCATGTTCTTTGGGTAGACATCCCCCTCCCTCACAGACAAGAATAAGGCCTATCAGTTACCCTCAACCTGGATCAGTTTGTCTGCTGAGATGATTTACTGGAGTGTGTCTACTGCACATGCTATAACTTCTTGGAGCCACAGGTGAGAATTGGGTGAAGGTGAACAAGGGTCCATGAGCAGTCCTGAAAAGTGCTCAGCAAGCCCTCACACCAGAGGCATGCGTTCTACTAAACAAGCCATATATGACCAATAGGCTAGTGGAAAGAGCAATGGGTTCTCCTTTGTTTTCTAAGGTCTCATACAACTCTAAATCTATGATCTTGTGATCATTGAAAGTGTGTTAAATCAAAGGCTGGATAATCAATTGTCATCCAGGTACATATTAGTGGAATTTTATATTCAGGTATAGATTGGATTGAATGATGAACAGAGTACCCTCCATCTCTAAAATTCATTAATTCTGAAAGTTTTCTGAAACCCAAAGAGGCTAAGTGATGTGGCTATGGTCACATGCCAGAGGGAAAAGCTGAATGCAGATCTTCCTAGTTCCAAGTTCAACCATTCTACCTACCCCACCATGCTGTCATAAGTGAAAAAATCTTCTCTCAGTTATTCATCAAACATATCAGAGCTCCTGAACATATCTACAAATTCAGTTTATAAATTAGAACATTGACATAGCCCTTGAGAAGCTATAGAAGTTCTAATGTTTACATTTCAAGACTAAAGTATGGGGGCAGCTAGGTGGAACAGGGGCAACTAGGTGGTACAGTGGATAAGGCACCAGTTCTGGATTCAGGAGGAACTGAGTTCAAAGTCAGCATCAGACACTTGACACTTAACTAGCTGTACGACCCTGGCAAGTCACTTAACCCTCATTACACCATAAAAAAAAAAATTGAAGTACATATCAAAGGACATGTTAGCTCTTGCCAAATTAGGTGTCCAAGGACTTCTGGCTCTTCTAGCTCATGGTGGGACTTCACATAAATTTCATGTCACTTAAAATTTCCACAGCTCAAATCTGGCACAAGCTAAATGGGATCTCTGGGGAAGAGAAAATCCTGATTCCCTGATGTGTTCCAACAGGGACAGAAGGACTGAAGTTTCGTTTCCTGCCAATTTTTAAATTATGGATATTTTGGTATGATTACAAATAACACAGACAAGCTTACCAGGGAACTGTATAATCTTGAAACACAGAAACACAGCTCATCCTTTCTGGTCTCCTTTCCTCCCTAGTTAATTTGCTTTGCCTTGGGAAACAAAATAAGACCAGGTGGATATTGCTAAACTTATCATCAACAAAAATCATCACATGGAAAATTATCCATATAATTTACTCAATAGGTACTAGCTGGGGTGTCATAGGGAACTGGACTGCTTTCCCTGAAAAGGAAGAATTTGTTTGTTAGTTCCTTCTTCCTGCTATGTTAGGGAACATGGGATTGATCAATCTGAGAACACCTGTCCAAATAAATTAGCCTTCCTAGGATTCACAACTAGCACTAAGCTACATGAAGAACTTGGGGAAAATTTAAAAAGGAAGGTTGGGGAGTGGACTACAAATTAAGGACAAGATAGAGGGAGAAGAGAGGGCAAAAGCTATGGCCTCAAACTTCTGAAGTCAAATAAAAAATATATTTGATGTTATTTCATTCTAGTTATAACAATCCCCACTCTTGTCATGGTAATGTCATAATTTTATTTCTCTTTCATAAATAAGTACTTTCAGAAGACTCCAAGAATTTAGGTCCACATTACCTTTTCCCATCATCATTTAACAAGCTAATCTTCAAACAGATACTTATGTTCCTTAATTGTGTGGTAAAATAATGGAATTTGGCAGATGCCCAGGGGTCCAACCTGATTGATTTAGCAGTGTTTAAATTGGGTGTGAGTGAGAAACTACTAAGTACCCACTTAAGATGATTAGATTTTTAGTCACACCTGGCTGGCCCAGTTAAACCTAATTTAAACTTGACCAACCCTGAGAGGGAGTGTCCTCAGAGGCTGTGCACTTCGTCATCAACAGAGGACCAGTCTCAGCCACAAACTTGAAGGACCTCCCCTTTGGGAGAGGGAAAAAAAAGTAGGAAAAGGGACCCCCAACAGGAAATGGGCACTCTTGCCTTGGAGGAGCTTTGGGAGCAGACTGGAGATGGGCTGAACAGCTGACTCCCATAGAAATTACAGACCCTGGTGGTGAGTTAATAAAAACATCCAGCTCTTTGAATTAGCTGAGCTGAAAGCAAGTTTGGGTTTTGAGACAGTCTTTGCTAGAGCCAGGGAGATTATCTATTTTCCTCTTTCCCTATTCCCTTGTCATTAGCTTAATTAATTTCACCTTTGTTGTGTATTTTATTCCTAGTAATAAAACCTGATTTGTTTGTGGAAAAGAGGCTGATAATCTCCTATCTTATTGCCCTGGGAGAAATAACTAAAAAAAGACAGTTCGGAGAGAAGGAAACTTTGGACCTAGAGGACCCTCATTATTTTATGAACCCCAATGTTTGGAAAGCCACCCAATTAACTCTCCCCATATTAAATTTGACCCCTACAATTGGATTAATGAAAACACTACACAAAGAAGTAAGAATCAGCCATGACCCCTCTCAAAGAACTTCAAGATACTCCAAAACCTCATGTCTGTTTCTGTCTCAATCTCTCTCTGTCTCTGTCTCTATTACTCTGTGAGAGAAATGATTATTAATGACCAATGATTTGGGGATATCCAGAGTTCTTCACCTTTTCCTAAAGTCCTCATTTCAACACAGGCTCTGAAGGTCAGGAGTGATGATATAGTTAGGATTAACATTCTCCTTAATCTAGATATTGCTACCTCACCCAGCCTTACAAGGAATTTAATCTAAGACCCATTGTGTTCTCCTCAGGCTTGGGTGGAAGATCTAGATCCTTTGTCTAGATTTTCCCAAGAGTAAGGGTGACTTGAAAGGAAATCCATGTCCCCTGGTCACTCATTAGAATAGGTCCACCTCTCATTATAATATTCATTCTGTCATGAATTGTTAACCAGAGTTGATTGCCACCTTCAGGAACTACCATTCTTTCAAGGTCATATCTGTGAGCCCATCACCATGATTGCCTTTGTTCCAATACAGATGTCCAAATAACCATTCCTTTTATTAATAAAATTCTAGGATCATTAATAAAATGATTAATTACCCCAAAAGTATGTCTCTCAAACTTTTAAAACAACACATATGTTTCTATCTCTCTTTGCCCCTTGCTTTTTTTGGATCCCCTCCTTGCTACATCATAGCTACCTTATTCTGTGATCATACATGTTTGACAAATTAAACATAAACTTTCATGGGGCAGGGGGGTAACTACAATTGGGTTTAGAAGAAGGTGGGGGGAGCTTTTTGTTTTGTAAATATCAACTATTTGGGAAATTCCAATACATTTAGCAACTTTCCCAAAAAAAATGTTTTCCAGGATATTTCTTTTATTAGTAATTTCAGCTTCATTACAAGCCTAGTTATAACAATACTTATTTCTTATGTCTTGTTCTGGGAGGCTTATCTTACAATTCATTTCATTCTGAGACAAACAAATAAAACAGGCTTCACTAGCAAAAATCGTATGGGTGGGCACACTTACTTTAAATGAAATGTTTTTTTTCTGTGATTTACATGTCAATGCCCCTAGGCAAAGCTTCTGTAAAATAATTTGTCCTGGGGAAAAATATACTTTCTTTCTCTACAAAAAGTGCAGATACTTTCCTGACATTGAAAGTACCCCCCTTTGGGTAAACACAGATATACTGGAAAAAGGAAATGTAGGTGGTATTCTTTGAGAATTCTTTTGAATAACAACAAATAAAAATAATTAAATAGTCACTAGAAGTTGTGGTTCATGGCAGACCATAGGGTTATGGTTTGAGAGCTACTGTGAAGTCAGAAAGACTGAAGATGTTGGTTCAAATCTTGCCCCTGACATATATGTGTTGTATAACCTGGGCAAGCCACATAACACCCTCAGTGTGTCAGGCAACTCTTCACAACTGTTAGAGAAAAATTTCTGACATGTCTCAATGTCAGGAATTTCATGCAGAGAGAGTTCTGAACTCAAAAAAAAAAAAATCAAGAGCCTACATTCTCCATTTCCCCTCTGCCAAATAGCTGACATTTCACATTTGCAACTTTTGATCCTCACAACAACTGAGGCTGAGAGGTTAATCAACTTGTCTAGGATCAAAACACAGCAAATAATACAGAGCTTTTAAGCTCAGCAAAAAAAATATTTTATATATGTTTCATGTAACATCTCAAATTTGATGCTCAGAACAAATCTCTGAGATAGGTGCACTTTATAGATGAGGACAATGAGACTGAAAAGGGATAACTAATACATATCTGAGCAGGATTCAAACTAACAGTTGCTAAATTGCTCAGTAGATAGAGCAATGAGCCAGAAATCAAGAAGACATGAGTTCAGTCCAACCTCAGACACTCACTAGCTATGTGACCTTGGGTAAATCACTTAACCTCTGTTTCCCTCAGTTTCCTCAACTGTGAAATGGGAATAATAATAGCACCTACTTCCCAGGATTACTGTAAGGATAAAATAACTATAAAGTACTTAGCACAGTGCCTGTCACATAGTAGGTGGTATATAGATGCTAGCTTTCATTAAGAAAAATTAGTATTACTGGGGGGTAGAGGGGGATGGATTTAGGTGATCAGATTGATTGTGAGGCATCCCAAAGAATTACAAGACACTGTGAATCAGTTTCCCAAGTTTTAATGCATTACTGTGAGTGACCACAGGGAGAAGTACCAGGGAGGTGTCTTGAATAGGGGGATGAAAATGGTTATATTTATAGCATGAAAAAACTGATTATCTCCTCATTATCCTAATCTCCTCCTTGTGGAAAGAAGGTTCATGGGATGGCTTATCCTAATTTGAACTTCCTGGAGTCCTAAGTCAACTTCAGAGTCAGGTACCTTTTTCCTTGGAGGTGTGTTTTTGTAGTTTACACATCATAAAATGAACTTAAGGGCAAATTTTGCCTTTTCTGTGCATGCTCCTAAAGAAATGCTTAAACTTGTCAATCTCAGAGGGTCTCTGAGTTTATCATTTCTCTTTATTTTGAGTCTGGTTTCTAGATGTCCTGTCATCTAAGAATATTAATTGATATTAATGGTTAATAGTCCCTAGTTAATGTCTCTGTTCATGGTAAGGGTTGATAGGGACATACCCTCTTGGTTTCTGTAAGAACACAAACCTTAGTTTCTCTGTTAACCCTTTTAGGTACTACTGATAGCTACTATTGATAGGTTATATGTTAACCTTTTTAGCCTCCTTCATCACTGTAATGATGATAATAATAGTCCTCCAGATTCTGAATTCAGCTGCTATATTTTTTCACATTTATGTCATCTGATTGATGCTTCCAGGAAACTCTTACACCTTTGTCAAATTGGTCTGTATCTATCTTTTTCTGTCCAACTCTTCGTCAAAGATTTCAAAAGACATGTTGATGACTTCATGTCTCTCCCATTCTTAAAAACAAAAAACCGTCACTTTGTAAGGGCTAAAATTCTAGCTATACTATCTAACAACTAAGGAGTGGTCGCCAATAAATTATAAGCTTTATCAAGAGTATTTAAGTGTTTAAGTATTTATTACAGACCATTAGGATCAGAGATAAAGGTGAAAATCTAACTATTTCTAAGAGACCCTATCATCTGACCCACCTTGGCGAGGTCAGGAACCAAAAAGAGACAGAACCCCTCTGTCAGCATCTGCTTCCTACTTCATGTCCTCTTCCCAGAAATGGGAGGCTCCTCAAGTTGATTGGCTGGAAGCCTTGATAGACAGTACCCATGAGCAAACATTGCTTCCTGATGCTAAGGACCTTGACCGCATGGCTTGCCCTCAAAGGCCTTCTTCTCATGGTGGAGCTTTTCTACAGTAAGTCTCCAGTAGGTGGCATCATTCCAATCATTACAACTTGATCTGACATTCCCCACTAAGTATTTTCCTGTATCTCTCCTCCCTTTAGGATCCAAACTCATAGAGAAAGTTTTCTACAATCTTTCTACAAGTGTTCACTCTCTTTCCTTCTACTCTTGTAAACTTTCTTGCTGGCTAGCTAGATTTCAACCTCATCATACAAATGACACTGACCAGTTACCACTGATGTTTTAATTGCCTGATCTATTGTTCTTTTATCATTTTTTCATAGTCCTGGTCCCTTGCCTGCTTTTGACACTGTTGATCATCTAGAAGTTCTCTTTGTGATGACAAAGAACAGGAAATTGAGAGGATGTCCATCAATTGGGGAATAACAAAAGAAGTTTATGATTGGGATGGAATACTAGCTTGGCATAGTAATAATGAGCAGGTTGAGGTTAGAAAAAAGTGGAAAGAAAAATGAAATAATGAAGAATGAAATGAGCAGAACCAAGAACAATGTATACTGCAGTAGCAATATTGTTTGAAGAATAAGTATGAACAATTAAGTTATTCAGGGTATTATAAATATTCAAATCAACTACAAAGGACCTATGAAATAAGATGCTATCTCCTTCCAGAAAAAGAACTAGGATAATAGAAGAATGCAGAGTATGGTTTTACTGGATTGATAGATAGATAGAAAAATAGATAAATAGATGATAGATTGATTAGATACATACATAGATGTATAGATACATACACTTGTGTGTATGTTATGTATATACATACATATGTGTTACATATACATGTGTATATATATATATAAAATGGTGGCTTCCTCTAATGTGGGGTGGGGAAGTAGGAAGAGAGACAGTTTGGTCCTTAAAATGTAACAAACAATAAATAAAATAACGTTTTAAAACACGAAAAAAAGTAAAAAGAAGAGAAAAATATCATAGCTTCCATTATGTCCAGGAATTTCAATTTTAACAATATCTGAGAATGGAATTCTCATAGGTGAGATTGTTGTCTCTTCTGGTTCAAGCCACAATTTTATTTTGCTCCAAGCTGAAGAATTCATATGTATTATTTGGTATACTCTAACATTTAGAATTCCTCTAATTTCTATTTGTTTAAGTTAAGCAACTTTCCCAGGGTCACACAGCTAGTAAGTGTCAAGTGTCTGAGGCTGGATTTGAACCCAGGTACTCCTGAATCCAGGGCCAGTGCTTTACCACTGCACCATTTAGCTTCCCCCTTAATTGTGTGTGTGTGTGTGTGTGTGTGTGTGTGTGTGTGTGTGTGTGTGTGTGTGTGTAATCAGGATGACTGGAGATGGGCCCAGATGTTTAAGGCAATTAGGGTTAAGTGACTTGCTCAGGATCACACAGCTAGTAAGTGTCTGAGGTGATATTTGAACTCAGGTCCTCATGACTCCAGGGCTAGTGCTCTATTCACTGCACCATCTAGCTGCTCCTCATTGGTATAAGAAACTGATGGAAAGGAAACTCCCTCTGTCCATACAAATCAATACTTGCTTAGTAACTTTGAGTCTTATAGAGTTGACTGGGACACTGTTAAGTTAAAATATCTACTCAGGGTTACTTAGCGAGTATAAATAAAAAATAGGACATAAACCCAGATCTTCTTGACTCCATATTTAGGTTTCTATTTGCCATGTCATACTTCTTTTAACTCAAGGAATGGGAAGAAGCACAATTAAAGGTTTTGTTTATTTCATTTTGGAAGTGTCATTAAGTAAAGTCATAATAAGATTATATATATATATATATATATATATATATATATATATATATATATCCACTTCCCTTCCAAAAATTTTCCCCAATTAATGGTGAATGAAAGTCTAAGTAGCTTTTGGATACTAAGAAAATCATCATAAATGTATTATTTTTGTTTCTGTACCTTTAATCCATATACCCTTGCAGAGAATAAGTGGTATGCCCTTCAAACTATAAGACAATGAACTTCAATGTTACATAATTTATAATATATTTTTACAACTATTCTCAACATCCAATTTTAAATAAAATGCCAGTCGATGGCTATAGGTTCATTTAATCTCCATATTACACACAGAAGCCAATTATGATCACTCCCACCCCTAAATGATTGTTAGCTAATGACAAAAAGCTTTTATTTACATTGCTCATGAAAGCACAAGCTATGGATTTGAATAGGAATCAAAAATTGATACCAGTAATTTTCCATGAATGTTCAAACTACTGCCTAGAAGGCATCATCACCTATGTTAGCCTTTCCCTCTTCTCTCATTTTCTAAAGCAATTCAATTTATGGTGGCCAATCACTGAAAATGGAATGTTTTCATGGTTGAATTCCCCAGTGTTCTTTTTCCAACAACTTAGTGAGTCATAGAAGTCTATGCCTTGTTGTACAAAATAATAGTATATGGAAAGATAAGACCATATGGTTTAGGAATGACTTCTGTGACATCTCCACAAGGGGGCAACTAAAGGGACAGATGTTTTTTTACTAATGGTTCTGTTTTCCAAGTGGTAAATTGAATGAAATGGTAGATTAACTGCCTCTAACTTAAAGGAGACCAAGTTTGTATTTTCTCACTCTTTCCTAGTCTACAGTATTACACTTCAAGGACATATCACTGCACTATTAGATACTCCAACTACTGAAGTGTGGTACTTGGGCAAAAGGCCTGGTTTAGGAGTCAAGAGTACCTGCATTCTAAGACCATCTGTGCAATGAGATCCTGTGTGAACTTGGTCATGTGATTTTTCTCAATACCTCAGCTGCATCATCTATAAAATGAAAGCAATTGAACTGGGTGATCTCTACGCTGACATATAGAACTAAGCATGTAAATATATAACCCCATACATTTTGGTTAGTGCGCGCGCGCGCGCGCGCGCGCACACACACACACACACACACACACACACACTGTTAGTATACACTCCTGAAAAATGAAAGGCATTTGGGTGTGTTTTCTATTTAAAGGCATGGTTTGATAAGTATAACAGAGTAACCCATATTTTCACATTCCCAGAAATTCAGAATTAGAAAGGACCTCCGAATAGGTATATGCTCAAACTGAATACTCAAAACCTCTCCAATTTGGTAAGATGTGCCGGAGCTTCCATTCCATGTACATCAAAGTACAATCTGTTATTATGTGAATAACCCTGGTCCTATCCCACAGAAGTGGTCATTCAGCCTCTGTTTGAAGTAATGGGCAACCTAATGAAGCAGTTCATTCTACTTTTTTTTTTTTTAGTGAGGCAATTGGGGTTAAGTGACTTGCCCAGGGTCACACAGCTAGTAAGTGTTAAGTGTCTGAGGCCAGATTTGAACTCAGGTACTCCTGACTCCAGGGCCAGCGCTCTATCCACTGCGCCATCTAGCTGCCCCATTCTACTTTTTAATAGAGACAGTTTTTATATATTTTCCCCTTTACAACAGAAGGAATGATAGATTTGGAGTAAGAAGTCCTAGGTTCAAATCCCAACTCTGTGTAAAAGCAGGCAGGACAACTTTATTGCTATGAATAATAGAGGCAAATGAAGAAGCCTGGTTTTATCACAAGAGTGAGTCAGTGCCTTGTCTTGTTAATTAATTTTGGGGGGTTGAGGCAATTGGGGTTAAGTAACTTGCCCAGGGTCACACAGCTAGTAAGTGTCAAGTGTCTGAGGCCTTGTTTGAACTCAGGTCCTCCTGAATCCAGGGCTGGTGCTCTATCCACCGTGCCACCTAGCTGCTCCTGAAGGCACATTAATTAGTGAAAATATTTTTACTGTGTTTTCCAACATCTCAAATTAGGCATTTTCTAATAAACATTTTTATTTAAAGTTTTGAGTTCCAAATTATAGCCCTCCTTTCCTTTCTCCTGTTCACCCTCCCTGAGGTGGTAAGCAATAAGATATAGGTTATATATGTACAATTATGTAAAACCTTATCATATTAGTCATTTTGTATAAGAAGACTCAAAAGAAAAAAAATGAAAGTGAAAAATAGCATGTCGATGTTAATCACAAATTGGATGTTTTAAAGAACATAGCTTTATCTATACACATATGTATACATATATACATATAGCTGTACACTAAAAATAATGTAGATTTAGGACTTATCCAAAACAAATTTAGAAGTAGAGCCTATATGTAGACAAAGACAATATAGAGTAAGTACTTTATAAATACTGGTTGACTGACTTATTGTAAGGGTGTGTCCTAGAAAAAGCATTTATGGTCAAATGATGGATAGAGAAGATCACAAAAGATAAAATAGACAATTTTGATTATATTAAATTGAAGAAGTTTTTGCATGCATAAGACCCATGCCCCTAAAATTAAAATGGAAGCAGATAATTGGGGAAATGGAGCAAGTTCTTCTATGAAGGGTTTCATTTGAAGATATATAAGGAAGTGATTAAAATTGATATAAGAATGAAAGCTATTCCCCAATTGATAACTTGTAAAAAGATATGAAGAAGCCATTTTCCAAAAGGTGAAATCCAAGCTATCATATGAAAAAATACTTTGCATCACTAATAATTGGAGAAAATCAAATGAAAGCAATCATGAGATTTAACCTCACATCCATAAGTTTAGAAAGTATGACAAAAAAATAGAATGACAATTGTTATTGGGCAGCAGGAAAATGTGTATTAAGGAGAAGGGAGAAAGTGAATAAGGATAGGGATGAATAAAAGGAGGGGGGGTAGGTAGAGAAGAAAGTTAATGAAACATTTTAAATGCACAGAACAAGACAGACAGGCCAGAAAGAGACACACATAATCATAATAGCCCGTAAAGTTACTTGTTGAATTTATTATTATATTTAAAAAGAAAAGACAAGAGACCCCATGTTCAAGAAGACAGAATACAGACTAACAAATTGTTGCCTGGGTACCCCTTAGCAGGGAAGCATCAGGTACAACTACTTATCTCTTCTTCCTCTGGCTATAATTACTTTACTACAAAGCAAGGGGTCTGAGAAGGTATATTAGCATTACTTGGAGCATAGGAATCCACTCTGTCCTCTAGAATTAAGTGTCTCAGGTCTATTAGATTTATGCATATGCTCAGTGTTCTTCTTCCCTTTTTTTTTTTTAATTTTTTTTTTTTTTTTTGGTGAGGCAATTGGGGTTAAGTGTCTTGCCCAGGGTCACACAGCTAGTAAGTGTTAAGTGTCTGAGACCAGATTTGTACTCAGGTACTCCCAAATCCAGGGCCAGTGCTTTATCCACTGCACCATCTAGATGCCCCTCTTCTTCCCTTTCTTATCTGTGTCACCTTTTCTACCCTCTTTCCACCCAATATTCTCATTCTTTATATACCTTTTATTCTATTTTATGAAGGGATTTTTCCATTTTTTTTCTGAAATCATATATTTCCAATGATAACTTAGAGAGTAGAAATTAATTTCTCTAATATTTTCATCTTTTTCCTCAGGGATAAGGTCTACATACATGTAATACATGACCATTTTTCAGATAGGTACCATAATCTAAACTTCATTGATATTTGCCTTTCCCCTAATTATTTGTAATTTGAAGCATTTTTTCCTATGATCTCTTGAATGTCTTCCTTTGAAAACAGCCTGTTCACGTCCAATGACGATTTTTCAACTGGGGAATGGTTTCTATTCTTATGCTTTTGAATAAATGCATTATGTCTTGAAAATGAAACCCTTAGCAGAAAAATTTACTGCATTTTCTCTAGTTATCTGTTTACATTTTATTTTATTTTATTTTAAATTTTTTTTAGTGAGGTAATTGGGGTTAAGTGACTTGCCCAGGGTCACACAGCTAGTAAGTGTTAAGTGTCTGAGGCCAGATTTGAACTCAGGTATTCCTGACTCCAGGGCTGATGCTCTATCCACTGAGCCACCTAGCTGCCCCCCATCTGCTTCCATTTTAATTTTAGTTGCCTTGTTCTTCTGCATTCTGTTACTTGTGTACTGGAGAAAGAAGATATTCCAATTACTCTGTAGATCAATGCTAAATTCTTCTTCATATAATCATAGAATTTGCCATTTGGAAGGTACCTTCGCAGCCATTTAGTCCCAACCACGTACAAAGAAATCCCTTTTTCCATATTCCCTTCTTGTTGCTTGAACCTAGATCTTTGGTCTTTTGTCCTCTTTGGAGTTAGCTTTCTTGTTTAACCTTTGTAGCTAACTGCTATGTCCAACTGCTGCTTGCTTCTCTTTTATTTCTTTCCTAGAGATCTCAATTGATAGTCTTAGTCGGAGCAAAGCTTAATTTTCTTAGGGTAGGTTTTTTTTTTTCTCCTCACCGTTTTTCAACATAGGATGAAGCAATCTAATCAATAGGCTTTAACTGATCATTAATATATTGCTGTCATCACCCTACACCAGATAAGAAAAAAAAGTCATTCCAAAATAGGAACCTAATTATCTAGTTAGTTCCATCCATACTTCACAGGTTAACCCTTTGGCTCTCTCATTTTTCAGAGGAGGAAACTGAACCCTGAGAGGTGATGTAACTTGACTGGGGATCATATGGGTAATGAAAGAAAGAAGTTAATTTTGAACCTTTATCTCCTACTTCATATTCCAGATCCCTTTTCAATGCCTGAAGAAAAAAGGAGTTGAATTTTCTCTTCCTTTTGCTTACAATTTCTGAAGTATCTCCATAGTCCACAATCAATACAGAATTATTCAACTCTATTTCACCTTTATAGGTCCCTAGAAGCTCTCATACTGCTCTTAAGCAATATGGGATAATACAATCCTATTTCTATTAAAGGAAATTGTATCCCAAAGGAACATATATATACATATGGATTGTACATTTCCAGAACATAAATTAAATACTTATTATGAAGTTTACTGTTCAATTTTGTTTTTCATTATTTTTCTAATGATATTATATGGTTTCTAGTCATGAAACACTACAATCTCTAACAAATTAATGTTAAGAATTACCCAAAGGGCAATGGAGAGACGCACAATGGATGTGAGAAGCCTACAACACACTGAGAGCCAGAATTTATGCAGAAGAATCAGAATAAAGCATGTAATCAAAGAAACATGATTGCCAAAGAAGGTGGGCTGTACATATATAGCAAGAGCACAGAGTAACTGATGAACAGCTTGCAGGCTCTATTAGTATCTTTATGGTGTCAAGAGAGCTTACAAAAACCCCTCACCGTGTTGGGTGCGCATCCTGTCACAAACATGTTGTAAGCTTTGGATTAGAGCTGCTCAGGACTGGCAGCTGTTAAAAGGGTTGAAGGGATCTGTGTCCATAGAGGAACTACCCATATAAATGTGATCACAGATCCATTTGAATAGTTATGTTTTTCATATGCCCAGATAGGGGGTGGGACATCAAGTAATGGTGTTCCAAGGCCAATTTGGGAGCTTACAGTAGTAACTAAAAATAGGCTTCTCCAAAAGTAAATTTGCATGTTTTGCCTTTATGCTCTTGGTTTTATGACCATAGTTATATTACATCTTCCTTGTTTCCCTTTGCTGAAGAGTTTATGGAATTATAAAGAAAAATGACTAAGGTTAGGTAGCAGAAAAATCTAGTCAAGGGACACCAAAAAAGCAAAAGATCTGGGCTTTGGGTCACTACCAAATGGTTCTGGGTATCTTAGGAGGGTTATTGGCAGCTGTTCTAGACTCAGTACCAGAAGGTTGGGAAATGACTGATCTGACACAAGTGTGGGACATAAAAGGATGCTTATTTAGTTTACTAGGACACAGCTGCCCACACCAACACAGGGTAAGGACATGCTGAGAAATCCTGGTTTGGGTTCTCATTCTGATCTATTTCAGTGCTGCCCTCCCTGGCTTTGCTGTCCCCTCCCCCCTCTTCCACTTGGGGGCACATATTCAAAATGGTGCCTTCTATAGTTGTGTGAAGACATCAAGTGTCCTGAGCAGGACAAATGTCCCCTAGGTTAGATGTTTTTATATCTCCCAGGACTTTGAGGCATTTAGTCACAAAGCAAAGCCTTCCATTATTTCTGAAACAAAGAACCTTTGTACTCTAGTTATTTAAGTGACAGATGCTGCTATTCTATAGCTTTACCTAGCTCTAACATGGCTTGAAATCCTACCTGTTTTACAGATGGGGGACTTACCCCCTGGAAATCATTTCTACTTCACAAGGCCTTGAGATATGTATAAAGCTCAGAAAATTCTTGCCAAGTGTCTTGGGCCTAGTTTGCTCATCTGGAAACTGGGGACCACAAATCATTATCCCATTTACCTCATAGAGGAACTGTGAGGATCAAATGAAATAATGTATGTGAAAGTACTTTTCAATGACAGAAGAGATCATGTAACTGTAAAGTATTGTTATTGTTTCAATTATTCCCAATCTCAAAGGCCCCATAATGTGGAGGAGTCCTTTCTTGCCTCATCTTCCCATCCTTCACATGGCCTTTTTGTGTCCTGGAGGCCTTTAGTAATTGGTGAATCCAATGAACCCCTTCTCAAAATAGTGTTAGTATTTTAAAACCTATGAAGTTACAGAGGAAACCAATTTTGTTGAAATACAGTTACCAAGATTTTTTTTAAAAGTTCACCAACCTCAGGTTTAGAATCTCTATAATTTATATGTATCTTGAACCAATTTAGGTCCCAGTCAGGCAAATAATGAGCCCCCCGAAGGGGGTCACACTGCTTGAATGCTCACTGCAGATTTCGAACTAATGGTTATATTTTACATCATTATAACTTTCAATAGTGTAAATTTGAATACATGCAACCACTTGGTAATTCTTTATTAGCATTAATCATGACCTTATTGTATGCTTATATATGGACATTTTGTTTCCCCATTAGGATGTAAAAAACTTTGGTGGCAGGAGCTGTGTCCTTTTTGTCTTGCCATCAGTAACACTCAAGGTAGTACCAGGCACATAGAGACAGCAGGACATATTGAATAGACATCTGGTTTCAAAGTCAAAAAGATCTGTGTTCAAGTCTCACTTCAGATACAGACTGGCTGTGTGACCATGGGCACATCATTCAACCTCTGGGTATTTTAGGAAACTCTTTGAGACTAACAATTACCAATATGTTGCCAACTTGGATAAGCAGAGGGAGATTTTTCATCTAGGAATTATTTTAACCAATTAAATCTCAGGTCTTATTTTTATCAATAAAGGGGAGCACATTGACTATGAGGAAGTTTCACATGTTAGTAATATAGTATAGCACAGGACAAAGGAGCATAAAGATTTACAT
Organism: Dromiciops gliroides; assembly: GCF_019393635.1. Classification (NCBI taxonomy): domain Eukaryota; kingdom Metazoa; phylum Chordata; class Mammalia; order Microbiotheria; family Microbiotheriidae; genus Dromiciops; species Dromiciops gliroides. The sequence goes on from NC_057861.1 coordinate 736,766,113, forward strand.
CTGAGACCAGTGAAGGCCAGCAATTATAGAGCAAAGAATGCTTTAAAGACAGAATTGGCATGGACATGATGCTGAGATGTACAGAAAGATCTCCAGAAATTGGTCTGATTCTCTAAGGACAATATATGGGAGGACATAGACAAGAGTCTCACGCAATGAGGAGTCACAGATGGATGTTTTATCAACTGCACCATTGAAGGGATTACCCACACCAAAAAAAGACCCCAGATCCAATAAAGTAGGTTATTTCTGCTTTCTAAAAGACAGGTTTTGAGTCAGGATTTGGATGTTTTAAATGTAACCTTGATGACCTAAAGAAATCATTGCATTTTCCAATAAAATATACTAATGGATAAGACATGGATAGGGCAGCTGCATAGTGCAATAAATAGAGTGCTAGGCCTGGAGTCAGGAAGACCTGAGCTTAAATCCGACCTCAGATACTTACTATCTATGTAACCTTGGACAAGTCAATCAACCCTGTTTGCCTCAGTTTCCTCTTGTATAAAATGAGCTGGAAAAGGAAATGCAAATCAGTTCAGTATCTTTGCCAAGAAAATCAGAAATGAGGTCAGGAAGAGTTGGACACACTGAACAAAAACAAAGGAGATGATTTTGTAATAATTCAGACTATTTATATCACTTTCACAAGGATCATAAGATCATAGTATTTGCCAAATTGCTTTATTTCAAAAGCCTCAAGTCATTCAGAAAAGCCTTTTTCTTGTATTTGAAAGTCAAATTTTCTACTCACTTCAGGTCTTTTCATAACAAATGCCTTAAAGTCTTCTTTCTCATTGACATTCCATTTTTTCCTCTGAAAGATGATACTTAGTTTTGCTGGGTACATGATTTTTGGCTGAAGTCCCAGTTCCTTTGCCCTCTGGAACATCATATTCCCTGCCCTCCAGTCCTTTAATGTAGAAGCTGCTAGAACTTGCTTTATCCTTATTGGAGCTCCACAGTATTTGAATTCCTTTTTTCTAGCTGCTTGCAATATTTTCTCCTTGACTTGGGAGTTCTGGAATTTGGCTATAATATTCCTGGAGGTTTTCCTTTTGGGATCTCTTTCAGGAGGTGAACAGTGGATTCTTTCAATTTCTATTTTAGCTTCTGCTTCTAGAATATCAGGGCACTTTCCCCCCACAATCTCTTGGAGGATGGTGGTTAAGCTCTTGTTTTGGTCATGGTTTTCAGGTAGTCCAATGATTTTCAAATGATCTCTCCTAGATTTATTTTCTAGGTCAGCTGTTTTTCCAAGGAGATATTTCACATTGCCCTCTATTTTTTCATTCAATTGGATTTGCTTTACTGTGGTTTCTCATAAGGTCACTAGCTTCCATTTGTTCAATCATAATTCTTAGGCAATTATTTTCATCAGACAGTTTTTTAATCTCCTTTTCCATTTGGCTTTTCAAACTGTTGACTTTTTTCTCATGACTCTCCTGCATTGCTCTCATTTCTTTTTTCCATTCCTTCCTCTCTTTCTCTACATCTTTGTTCTATTTCTCCTATTTTTCTTCAAAGTCCCTTTTGGGAGCTTCCATGGCCTGAGACCAGTTCATATGTTTTCTTGGAAGCTTTGGATGTTGGAGCTTTGACCCTGGTATTATCTTCTTCTTCTGAGGATGTATTGTGGTCTACCTTTCCCCCAAAGACCCTGGAGAAGCATACAAAGATAAACAGGAAAAAAGACTTTATGAGGGATATTAAGAGATCAAACTGTTTATATTCCTACATGGGAAGATAATACTTCAAACTCATAAGAACTATCTTAGTAAGGAATTCACAGAGGACACAGGTATGAAATGAATATGGAGGGATGATATCTGTAAAGCATTTATGTTTATTCTTTGTGGGCGAAGACAGGGTGGGGTTTCTTATATCTGGGGCCAGATTTGAGCTTGGGGCCTCCTGGGTCCAAGGCTGGTGCATTGTCCACTGTGCCACCTAACTAACCCACGATGACATCTTTAAAATAGGGTTGAGGTGTAGAAGAAGTAGACTGGGTGAGGGGGAAGGGGAGAGATGGTCTGGGGAGAGGTTTTTCACATGAAGGAAACAAGAAAAATGTTTATGGAGGGGAAGGAAAGAGAGGGAAGGAATCAGTGAGTGAGTGAACCTTAATATCATCAGAATTGACTCAAAGAAGAACTAACATACATACTCAAGTGGGTACAGTAATATATTCTTGCCCTGAGGGAGGGGAGGAAGATAAGGGGGGTGAAGAGGGGAAGGAGGGAAGGGCAGATTTGGGGAGAGAGCAGTAAAAAGCAAAACGCTTTCAAGGAAGGTAAAGATGTTTTGCATAACTGCACAAGTATGACATATTGAATTGCTTGATTTCATAGGGAGGGTTGAGGATGGAGGGAAGAAGAAAATTTGGAACAAAGAATTAGATCAAAGACCTTAAACTCATCAGAATTGGCTCATGGAGGGAATAACATTCACACCCAGTTGGGAGGAGTAATATATTTAACTCTACAGGAAAGTATGAGAGGAAGAGGATAAGGAAGGAAGGGTGAAAAAAAAGGGAGCACAGAGTAGGAGAGGGGACAGTCAGAAGTAAAACACTTTTGAGGAGGAATAGGTTAAAAGAAGGTAGAAAATAGAGTAAATATCATGGGACGGGAATAGGATGGAGGGAAATAGTTATGATTGAATATAATGGCAAAACATATGGTACCTACTTTGCTGGGCTAATATGAAGAAAATCCTTTGTCAAGTTTAAGGTACTTTATTCAGGTTATGATGAACAGGATACTATCAGAAAAACCTGGAAAGACCTACATGAACTGAAGCAGAGTGAAATGTACTGTATACAAAATAACAGCAATAGTGTAAGATGATCTGCTGTAAAGCATGTGGTTATTTTCAGCAAGGCAATGATCCAATATAACCATGAAGGACTTATGAAAATGGCAACCCATCTACCAAGAAAGAAGTGATAGTATCTGATAATAGATGGAAAAACATTTTTTTTCCTCTTTGACACTTCCTCAATCTGAAGTTTTGTTTTGTTTTGTTTTGTTTTGGGGGGGGGTGTTTGACTGTTTTCTCTCACAACCTATCTAATGTGGGAATGTTTTCCATGACTACTCATGTTTAACTTATTTGGAAAGGCTTGAATTCTAGTGGGTGGAGGGTGGGAATGGAGGAGGAAGAGAAGTTGGAACACAAATTCTTTAAAAATTGATGTGAAAATTTGTTTTTTACATATATTTTGGAAAATAAAATTCTATTTAATAAAAAACCATTAACCACTTGAAACAAAAGAAAAGCCTTTTTCTTCCTTCAGATATGATAATACATTTTGTTTTGCTTGTTTAAGTATCCATGTAAATATCTACAACTTTTATTTTGAATCTAAAGAACTCAAGAAAGTTGAATACTGTATATTCCATTTTCTTGTGGTTATACAAGTTTCCTAAAGAAAATTTTAAACAAGTGTACAAAAGCCTAAAATGGAATTCTGAAGAGATTTTTTGTCAGAAAAATGTTTTCTTCAGATAGTTGTCTTCCTCTGTGACAAAATTAATGAGAATCTCAAACACACGTAGCCTTTTGTTGAATTACTTCCAATTTAGGAGTTAGTCTTCTACCTGATTTGACAAAATATAGAGGCAATATGGCATATTAGATAGATAACTGGCCTGAAAGCTAGAATAATACACTTTCAAGTTTTACTTCAGATATATACAGTCTGTGTGGCTTTGGGTAAGTCATGTGATCTTCCAGTGCTCCAAGCAATTTTATTGGACTAAAAGTTGTAGTGAAGGTGTTTGCCTGCTCTGGTAGAAGAAATTAACTCCCTTGAGAGTCCCCTATGCCAGTTAAACCACAGGTCCAATTCTTATCCATATTTGTTAAAACTTGCATTGAAAACATACTTTTTGATGTGTCTATGGGTTCTTTGTATGGCAGCCATTCATCAATTTGAAGAACAATTCTGAGTCTTTAGATTGTTTTAATGGTTAAGTAACGAGAATATATGATAGACTGGGCCTATGACCACCATGAATCAGTGAGGAGAAGAATCAAAGAACAGAAACAGCTATCATATAAAAAACCCCAAAGCCTTGAAGAGAGAAATTAAGTCATGCAAACTGTCTGTTCCTCTCTTATACTCTAAATCTTGTCTCCTGATTTGGAGTCTTCCTAACCTGAATCCCTGCCCTTGAAATGATGTTCTTGTTCTTCTTTTGTCTTTTAGTATTCTGAATAAGCCACCCTGACCTTCTGTTTTACATTTGGTCAGCTTCCAATTCAAACCTAATTTCTTTCCCTAGTGGGTATCCTTCACCTGATTGAAGAGAGGAAGGGCAACCACCATTCTGTGTGGGTCTTGCTCTAGATGGGATATGACACTATTGTAGCATTCATTCATTCATGCATGCATGCATGCATGCATGCTTAATAAAGTCATATTTATTCATGCCACTAGGTGGCATTGATAGCCACTCAGCTGATTGTATTCACCAAGAAGGATCTGGCTTTGAGAAGTCTCATGCTCATGAAAATATTGAATTTGCAGTCCATTAAAATGTACAAATCTTAAAAAAAAAAACATTGCCATGTACTAAGCATTCCCTATTACGTTGAAATCACAAATAATCCTACACTATACCTCCCCCACACACACACACAATGTATTGGGTGCTGGAGAAGAGCGTGTTGAGATAGTGCTATACTTGGAGTCAGGTACCCTGGGATCATATCCCAGCTTTGATACTTACTGGCAATGTGACCCTGGGTGAATCACTGACTGCCCTGGCCCTTTGTTTCTTCATTTATAAGATGTCAGTAATAGGTTTTGCACTAGCTTACAAATTAGATTGTTTGAGCAAAGCATTCTGTAAACCTCAAAGTGATATAAAATGTGAGTTATTATTGTGGAGCCCACCTTCATGGAATTTACAGTTTAGTAGAGAAAATGATATGAATCCAAATCAATGCAATACCAGACATATTGTGAAAGTATGATAAGAAAGGTTCGTAGTGCTATGGTAGTTCAATGCAAAGGTCTCACTTTTATTTGACATCCCCCAAAGTTCAAGAATAATCCAGTTAACATTCATTTGAGGGTTTCTTTTGAAGGATAAAATTCAAAGCACTCAAAATTTCTCCAAACTTTAAAGACAAGACATGAAACTTTTTATAGAAAAATAATGCTACTGATGCCTTTACATAGGTTCCCATATCTGAAATGCATGGGTCACATAATCCTGAGTGAGTAACTTGACCTCTTTAAAACAACTCTCTAAGATGGCAAGTTTCAGAGAAGGTGTCAATCTGCATTTGGAACAGGAGCTTCCTCATCTGTTAGTTATGTATAGTTTCTACAATGTTATATGCATTCCCCCAAAGAATCATGCTATGAAAATCACATAATAAAAATCACATGGCTTATGGAGAGAATGAGTTTAAGAGCACAATGCTCAAGAAAGATCAACAGTGACATATAAAATAACATGAGAACCTAATAAAAATCAGTAGTATAATTTTATACGTGCTAAATTATTTTAAAACCCCATAAATATTACAATACATAGTGGCAGCCATGGCCATGGCCCTGGGCTACCTCTTGGTATGCATCATTGATCCCATGGGCCTTAGGGGGACAATGACTCTACAAAGTTGGGCAGACCAAATCTCCAAGCCATAGAGCAAGAAAATGTGGTGAAAGTTGGAGTGGAGGGTTACAGATCAGCTTTCTTGATCATCCCATGGCTCCTACTATACCGGAAGAATACAAAAAATATGGTACTTTGCCTTGAAAAAGACCTGAGGTTTACTTGATGAGAAGGGTGCCGGAAGAGTTACAACTTGTGAGGAATTATGAAGTGGTACAGTTTTCTATTTTCACTTTTTTTTTCTTTTGGAGGAAATCTCGCATAAGCAAACTGGAAATTTGTGTTCTGCTCGAATTGTTCTCTAATATATCAGTAGCACTGGAACAAATTCATATTTTCAAAATGTGCTATAACAGAACTGATTGTACCAATGAAATCACAGGTCTAGTCCCTATCCCTAGCTACATCCTTAAATTTGGGTGCTATCTTTGAAGAATCAAGTAGCTCCAGTTGGATTTGGTGGAATTGCATTTCAATTAATCCTGTGATTATGATTTTAAATTGCTAATATAGTGTAGGGGGCAGGGCTCAGTCTTTATTTCAAAATCCAATATTCTCCAAATAGAAATATCTGTTGCATGATTTCTTTCTTTCTTCCTTAAAATTTAATGTTACTATGCTACTGTAATGAGTATGTCCTGGTTTGTTTGTTCACAGTCAGACCAGGTCTATCTAGAGGTTGGGAGATTTTTCTTCTCTAATGCTGTTGGTCCATGCTCCCACTGGATGCACTTAACACAGTGTCTGACACTTAATAAATGTTTATTGAATTAATTTGAATGTATTACCCCTCTCTGTTTTGTGCAGCCACTAGTGTCTCAGTTCCATTTTACCACCTTCTACAAATGAACATTTACTTTGAAGATGCAAAATTAACAAATGTACAAACTAGGGCACACTATCTCTTATCCCAGATGAATTTCTGAGGAAGAGTGGGCACATTGTTATCTCATTTCTTCTATAATACTGATCTCACCAAGTTCTTGTCCTCACACAGCATGACTGACAGATAAGTCCCATTCTCAACCTCTGCAGGGCTATGTTTGGTCATTCACTCCTGAATTTACTCCTTGCTCCTTTCAGCATTGACATTAAACTAAATGTGAAATGCAAATGCTAGGATGCTTGTCTTCCTTTATCTAAAATGAAAGGACAAACACTGAGCCAGGTAAATAACCCAGGGCTATATTCACTTGATCACAAGACCTTGGAGAAGAGAAAACCCAAAGAAGGCTTTTCACTTACAGCATCATTGTCTTTCATTAGATGCCTTGAGTGAATGAATCAATAAGATCTACCAAGGTTGAGTGGCCAAATCAAATGAACTAGAGAATGATCAAGAACAATTAAGGTGTTTTTGTAGTTGTCCCTTATTCCTCAATCACATGGTCAACAGACTGGTACCATCTTGAGAATGTCTATTCAAGCTTCAAGTATCTCTAAGGATGCATGCTTCAATATCTCTCCAAGGTTTTTCCATTATATATAATCATGCTTTCCTGGAAACAGGCTTCCTTGCTCCTCTGTATGAGGATATGCCATCAGAGGTGCTCTACATATGTGCCAGTCCAGCTGCAAGTCTCAAGTAAACATGAGCCATTAGATTGTAAAGTCCTTGAGGGCAGGAGTTGTATTTCTTTTTTTTATTTGTATCCCCAGTGCTTAGTAAGTCCCTGGCACATGGGAGGTGTTTCATAAATGTTTATTGTATTTAATTGTAACTATCATATTGCATGAGTGCATGAGTTGGGGCAAGGGATAAGTTAAGTGTGGCATGGTGGACAGTTCCACTATATGGTTCAGTAGGACAGAGAGAAAGTGGCCTGTCCCTCAGAAAAAGTATGTCTGGTCCACCCCAATCCTGAGAGATGAAGGTAAGAAGAAGATGGGCCCCAGGAAAGGGGGCCCAGGCAAGAACTTGGGAATAGAAGCCAAGGACAATTGTCTCAAGAACCATTGAAAGATAAGAAGGCAAAGTGGGAGGGCTTTCATTGTCCTCCCCCATATCTCTCTCTCTCTCTCTGTATGGATGTGTGTGTGTGTGTGTGTATACCCATATATGTATGTGCATGTAGAGATAGAGATATAGAGACAGATGTATGCATACATACAAGGTTAAGAATTCTTATATATATATATATATATATATATGTACATAGGGACATGGCCAGCATGCATTCACCTTTTATTGTCATAGACTTTAATTATCTAACCTTGCTTAATAAAGAAGACATATCTTTCGAGGCAAGTTGCTTTACCCATTAATTCACTTCTCTTGCTCCCTGATTAATCTAGTTTCTTGTTTTTCATCAACTTGCCACACAAGCAAATGCATTTTCCATTCCCATTCCTCTTTCTCTTCCCTGCCTCAATATCCCAAATTCATATGACCATCTTAACTGCTAGCAATTTCCTTTTTGCTTTCCTACATGTAATTCTCCATACCTGGAAATCCCTTCTCTTTAAATGACAATGTACATTGTTCCCTTCCCTCAAATTCACCTCTTCTGGGAAGCACAATACTCTAGTCCCTCCATCTCCCTTCAGTTCACAGACATATCATTTGCAATTTTGGCAACACTTGTTTTTAAATAAATGTTTTAATTTGGTACCATATTTCATATTACTTATTCCACCCCATCCGCAAAGGACTATAAACTCTTCAAGGGAGTTTCTTGTTTTTAGAAAAAAATTATCTTTCAGAGTGTTTAGTATAGCATATGACAAATGATAATATCTGGCATTTATATAGTGCTTTAAAGTTTGCAAAGTCCTTAACATACTCTCATTTGAGCATCAAAAATTATATGACATACTACAAAAGTTATTTTCCCCACTTTACAGATGAGGACACTAACCTTTTTAGTCACTTACTAAAGAAGCATGTGTATGTGGCTCCTCACTACTGTAAGGGTAAAAGACAAACTTTTTGTTTGGAATTTACAGCCTTCCCAATCTGGTCCCCCTCTAGTTTCCTGGCTAATTACCTTTTACTCCTTCTCATGCACTTGATTCTTCTGAAAAATCAGCGTACTTGCTGCTCACTATCCAAATCATTCCATCTTCTTTAAATTCTTTGCACAGGCTGAACGACTTTGGGCTCATGTCTGCAGGACTCTCCCTCCTTATTTCTTCATCTTGAGACCCCTAGTTCATCCCTTCAAGCCTCAGTTCAACTGCAAACTACTTCAAGGGGCCTTTGTCATTGAACCAACTTTAATACCACCACATGACTTATTTTCTTTTGTATATGTGCTGTATATCCTCCTCAAGGGTTGTATTGGCTGTATCCCCTATTAGAATCTAAGCTTCTTGAGGGCAGACTGTCTCACTTTTGTATGTATATCATCTGTGCCTTGAAGGGGTTAATAAATATTTTTAATTGATTAAATAACATGGCCATGCAGCTAGTATCAGAACTAGGATTTTAACTCAGATCTTTCTGACTCAAAAACCAACTCTATGGCCACTATGCACCATAGTTGTTGGTCTAGTATATTGCTGTCTAAATAATGTGTAGGGAATTGCTGTCTAAATAATGTGTAGGGAATTATTTTGACTCTCCCCATCTCTGCTGCCCATTTCAGCAGAATGGCAAATTCTTGTTAGATTGAGAAAATACTTACTATTAAAGATTGTAACAAAAAAATAGCTCCATAATGTTATGTATAATATGTATGTATGTATGCATGTGAAATATGGTATCTTGACAAAGGTTTTATTAATAAATACCACAGCATGGCTGCTTGGTTCAATCAGGTATAAATTAACAATATGTTGTTTAATTCAGTAACTAAGTATTGGAATTGATGAGAAACAGTGTGCAGGGCTGGATTTATTTTGAAGCCTAAAGTAGTTTCCTTTAAAGTTTTCATTCCCTTTTAAATTCATTTGAATAGAATAAAACTCTCTGAAAAATCTTTCCTCCAATTGCAAAATTGATATTACATAAAGACAATATGATTGAAAATTTTAATTAGCATTACAACTTCTCCCTGAATGTCTATACTTTGGTGAATAAATCAGATATGGGGAGGGGAGGGAAAAGGAGAGAGAGAGAAAGAGAGAGAGAGAGAGAATATAAAAAAAATATTCATGACACTGGGGGAAAATGAGTAGGAGAGGAAACATTGGCTCTCAGTCTAGTATTTAGAACATAGTAGGCACTTAATTAATAATCGTTGGCCGAATTGAATTGAAGGGCAGGACTTTGATGGGAGGAAAGAATAGCTCTTTCTTTGAGTCTTAGGAGATCAGTAGATGGAAAGGTCTGTGGTAGTCTGATTTCAATCCATGTGCAGTTCACGGTGATCAGATCCAGCACTCTGGTCAGCTCCCTCTGACTTAAGCGTTTATTAGGCTAAAACAACTAAACAGGAAGGGAAAGAAGACACCACCTGCTCCTTCGCCTTAATAGATTACAGCCAGGAGAGGAAAAGCTTGAGAGTGAGAGAACTGAGTAAATCAATGAGAGTTTGATCCTGCTGAATGTCCTGGGTGTCCAGGAGAGTTCTCCTTGCTGTGCCCCAATACCAGATATCATGGTCAATTTGATCACCATACAGATAGGTCCACCAGAAAGCCAAGGCTCTTTAAAAATGACCAGCATTCTGATTTAAAAAAAAAAAAAAAGCCTAATTGTGTTTGTGGAAAAGAGAATCTGCTATTCTCACTACGTTTAAACTGATTCCTGTTTCTGATTCAGATGCAGTATTTTACATTACAAATATTCTCAGAGTGTGATTTAACTTTAGGGGGCTTTTAAGGATTGGCAGAAGGGTGGTGATTGGCGTGGTGAGGGAGTAGAAGAGGTGAATTAATGCTTCCTCGATTTCCCATCGGATCTGAAACAAAATCACTTTTCCCAACTTCCTGTAAGGATCTCGGGCCTCTTGTTCTTGGAAGGCCGTCCAAAGCCGCAAGATAAGGTTCTTCGGGATGAAGGGAAGGTTTCCAGGCGCCACCTGAAGACTGGGTATCCTGATTCCCCCCACCCCCGTTTCTTCTTCTTCTCCCTGTCGCCTCCAAACACAGAGAACCTTAGAGAATGCGATATCTCCAAGTAGGGTCGCTTTCCTTTTTACAACGCTACCAAAGGAAGGTCCACGCCCCTTCCAATTCTCTCTCGAGAAGGCATCACTTACCTGCGTTCCTCCCACCTCCAGAACTTTGCCTGTGTTTGTGAGGTAGGTAGGTTGTGGACATTAGGAGAGAAAAGTATATCAGGAGGTTATGAAATAGGAGTCTAGAAGTGGCGATAAGGGACATGGAGGCTGACGTGACGGGAATAGGAGAGGCAGCAGGATGAGCGAGCACCCTGGAGTCCTCCCTACACCCGCCGCCCAGTCCTTGGCAGCGGTCCCCTCCTCTGCGGGCACTGGAGAGTTAAGCCCATCGACACGTAAGCGCCGCTCCCTCCCCAATCCGTAAACTGCTTCTCCTGCACTTAGCTGCATCGCCTGCTTGCTACATTCGGCATCCTTTTGGGCTGCGGCTGACATCCAGCTGCTAGGTCAGGGCTCCCACTTGATTGCCATTACCAACATTTATCATATGGACTATAGCCTTTGCTCCCCCTCCTTCTCTTCCCCTTCCTCCTCCCCCTCGTCCTCCTCCACTACGTGCTGCTGGCTCTGAGCTCGCAATCCTAGCAGGGCAGAGCCCCGGATCGCCTGGTGGAGGAGGGAGCACAAGCAGCTGCTCCGTAGCTGGCTGCTCGCTACTCGCCGGCGATTCTCCTTGGAAAGCCCGCCCGAGAAAGCCGAGCCCCGACTGCCTCCCTCGCCCCACCCTATACACCTTTGGCCCTTCGGGGGCTCTAGGGACCCCCGTCCCCGACCGCCACCATGCTGGACCCCTCGTCCAGCGAAGAGGAATCCGATGAAATCGTAGAGGAAGAGAGCAGCAAGGAGGTGCTGGCCTCCGGAGCCTCCGGAGCGCGCCTGTCACCCAGCCGGACAAGCGACGGCGCGGGCGGCGGCGGGGCCGGGCTCGGCGGCGGGGCGGGCGCCGGGGCCGGCGCGGGCGCAGGGGGCAGTGCTGCGACCGGCGCCGGGGCCGGGGGGCTGCAGCCCGGCAGCCGAGGTGGCGGCGCAGGCAGCGGCGCTGGCGGCGGCGGCGGCGGTCGGCCCTCCAGCCCCAGCCCGTCGGTGGTAAGCGAGAAGGAGAAGGAAGAGCTGGAGAAGCTGCAGAAGGAAGAGGAGGAGCGGAAGAGGAAGCTGCAGCTCTATGTCTTCGTGATGCGCTGCATCGCCTACCCCTTCAACGCCAAGCAGCCCACCGACATGGCCCGGCGACAGCAGAAGGTAAGTGTCCGCCGGAGATCCAGGCTGGGAGCGAGCCGGGGGGTCACCAAGCGAGAGAGCGAGAGAGCCAGGGGACCAGGGGACCAACGAGAGAGCCAGCTGGGGAATTGGGGGTGCCAGCGAGCGAGCGAGCCAGGGGACCGGCGAGAGAGCCACCCGGGGAGTTAGAGGGCCAGTAAGTGAGCGAGCAAGCGAGCCAGGAGAAAAGGGGGCCAGCGGAGCACTGGGGAAGACAGTGTCGGTGCTGGCCAGGATCGGCGGCGGCCACGGCGGCACAATGGACAGCTCAAGCCGCCACTTACGCCGCCGGAGCCGCCCCCTGACCCAGGCCGGCCCTGCGGGGCTCGGGCTACCACCAGCCCGCGCAAGCCCTTCCCCGGAGGGAGGGCTGGGGCGGGGCGGGTCGAGCAGGCCATGAGAGAGAGACGAGCTGGGGGGCCTTTGCGGGGCGGGGTGGGGCGGGGCTGGGGGTGGGCATCGAGCTCCCTCTTTGTTGGCTGGCCAAGGGCTCCGGGTGGGTGACTAGCCCGCAGCCTACCAAGCCTGGGGCCGGGTCATCCTCCGGGCCGGAGAGGCCTGCACACGGTTCGGCTCGGCTCGGCTTAGCCACCTTGGGGTGAACCATCTGGGCTCAGAGCCGAAGGAATACGGAAGCCCGGGAGGGGAAGGGGGCGAAGGCTGGCGAGGCGCTCCAAGCTAAGCCAGCCTGGGGAAGAGAAAGGGAGTGAGCCTCTTGAGACATTGTCAGACAATCGGCCCAGGGGGCTGGCGGGAGGTGGGGGTAGTGAAGGATAACCCATCCTTCCAGCCCACTGCCCTTCCCCATCCCAATAGATCGCAGGTGGGCGAGCTGGGACTGAGGAGAAGGACGCCCTCCCTGGGCGGGGGCACGCCCTCTGCTCCCTCCCTCCAGTCGTCTCTCTTCCCTGGGCAAACCCGAGTCGTGCCTTTCTTCCTCTGTCTCCTCCCCTCCTCTCCCAAGGTGACTTCGCCGCCACCTCCTGGCCCGACTAGGTCGCAGAGGCCCAGCAGCCTGCGGCTCCCGCTCCCCAGAGAGCAGCCGCACGGAGCCTCACAATTATGGCATCAAAAATTATGTGCCAGGCCGAGCAAGGCTGAACAAGCTGCTGGCTTTGCTGGCTGTCTTTGAGAGAAGACAATCGCTTTGCAGGCGGCTGCTCACCTGCTTTGATTTTTCTCCATAGAGAGATAGAAAAAAGTTCACCCGAAGAGAGAGGGGAGCGACAGAGAGAGACAGAGAGACAGAGAGAGACAGAGAGACAGAGTGAGGCAGAGGCATAGAGAAAGAGACAGAGACAGAGAGATACGGTGAGAGAGAGAGAGAGAGAGAGAGAGAGGCAGAGACAGAGACAGAGACAGAGACGGTGAGAGACAGAGAGGGACAGAGACAGAGACAGAGACAGAGAGAGCGAGCCAAGAAATGGGATGGAGAGAGAAAGGGGTGACTATTACTCACAGCTCCTTGTTCTTTTTCTTCTGGGTCTGAGTGAGGAAAGAATTACCCATGTACCCTTGGAAACAAATGACTAGGTGGAGGAAACAAGCTGGCAGTTTCAATCAGGTCAAGGTTGTGACCAACTCCTAAAAGCAAATAAATTACCAAGTAACTGTGCTTTGAAGCTGAATTGTCTCTACAGTAATTTTTTGTTTTCTGATTGTACCCACTATTCTTAGCTGCCCGAATATTTGTTTGATTTATTCGGGTATGCACTCCCATCTGTCCTAATGATTCCCAGCCCCAGCCCCACCCCCACTTCCACTGGAGCCTTGGTTAGAAACTCAGCCACTACTTACCTAAAGACACTGAAGGGATTTTTCCCCCCAGCAAGGTTTCTCTTTCAGTAGTGCAGATCTCAATACAGGACTAAATAGATAAGTCCAAAAGGGAACATCCCAATATACAGAGATTTTAAGGGTCATCTAGCTTTCTTAATGTCCCAAAAGATTTGCAAAATTTCTAACTCCAAAGTCCAGCTCCCTAAGACCCTGGGCTACTCTGCCCTTTCTGCAGTTAGCCACTTTAAAAAAACATTTACCATTTGAAAAAGAGAAAGCCTTTTGAACCTTTGTTCCCAACTCAATCTAGCCCTGTGAACCAGATGACAAAATAAACTACAACCTTGCTGAGTTGTTGGCTTAACATGGGATGATAGACTGTCAAGTATCTTTAAAAATGCATCACCAAAAGTCAGTGATATGTAACAATCCAGAACAAAGGAATAGAAGAGCACCCGCTTGTGTCTACACTGCACTGGGTTTAAAATATGGACTTATCTAAATATAAAAGGGCAGTCATATCTCAGCCAGCTAAGAGATCAGACAAGATACTAGAACTGAAATGAAGCCATTCGCCACAGAGATCCAATACCATTCAGTTCAGTACCTTCCTTACTCATTAAAGCAAGATCATGTTACAAGGACTGTGTGAAACAATTAAAGAATTTCACCAAGTTCATTAAAAGTGGTATTTTGAAGAGAGAGATACTTCTGTTTTTACAAATGACCTTTACATCTAGAGAGACTCCTGGGTGTATTGACAAAATCGACATTTGTTCAAGCTATTTTTAGTCCGTGGAGTATATAGATGCTAGGTGAATATCATAGCAAAGTACCATGTAGCCAATTAGCTGGGAGGGGGAAAAAAGATGTGTCTGCTTTTAGCACCTGAAAGAAACAGGCTACTATATCAGCAGATTTATTTTTTTTATTTTGTTCAAGAAAGTGGGTGATTTGATTTTTTTCTTTTTCAAGCAAGTGACTTCCTGACTTTGGCAGAAAAAAAAGAAGACTGATACTTGGAAGGAAAAAAGAAAGGAAGGAGAAAAGGAGGGAAGTAGAAAAGAGGACAGAAGAAAGAAAGAAAGAAAGAAAGAAAGAAAGAAAGAAAGAAAGAAAGAAAGAAAGAAAGAAAGAAAGAAAGAAAGAAAGAAAGAAAGAAAGAAAGAAAGAAAGAAAGAAAGAAAGAAAGAAAGAAAGAAAGAGAAAGAAAGAAAGGAAGGAAGGAAGGAAGGAAGGAAGGAAGGAAGGAAGGAAGGAAGGAAGGAAGGAAGGAAGGAAGGAAGGAAGGAAGGAAGGAAGGAAGGAAGAAAGGAAGGAAGGAAGGAAGGAAGGTTAATAAGAATTAATGATGTTCCAGGCACTATGCTAAGTACTGGGGATACGCAGAAAGACAAAAGACAATCCCTCTTCTCAAGAATCTCAGTCTAATGGGACATTGTGTGTGTGTGTGTGTGTGTGTGTGTGTGTGTGTGTGTGTAAAACATGAAAACTACTATGTACAAACAAGATATATGCACTATAAATTGGAGATGATCAAAAAATGAAAGACATTAGCATTAAGGAGGATCAGGAAAGGCTTCTAGAAGGTGGGACTTTAGCTAAAACTTGAAGGCAAAAGGTGTAGGTAGATGAGGAGGGAGAGTACTCCAGGCATGGGGAATGTCCAGTGAAAATGCTTGAGCATCTTGTCGAAGAATGATTTAAAAAAAAAAAAACAGTATCAATGGCTCACATAGTTTGGGATGGGAGAGTGGAGTATAATAAGACTGGAAAAGCTGGAGGAGCCTGGGTTATAACAGGCTTTAAAAGACAAACCCAGCATTCCTATATTGATCCTTGAGGCCATAAGAGTCAGTGGAGTTTATTGATTGGATGGTGACATGGTCAGACTTGCACTCTAGAAAGATCAATTTGACCACTGAGTAGGGGATAGACTGGAGTCATAGAGAGCCTTGAAGCACAGGAACCAACTAGCATACAATTTCTTTTTTTTTTCCTTTTTAGTGAGGCAATTGGGGTTAAGTGACTTGCCCAGGGTCACACAGCTAGTAAGTGTTAAGTATCTGAGGCTGGATTTGAACTCAGGTACTCCTGACTCCAAGGCCTGTGCTCTATCCACTGCACCACCTAGCTGCCCCTAGCATACAATTTCAATAGTCAAGTAGTGACATAATGGGTGATTGGACCAAGGTGTTGGCACTGTCAGAAGAGAGAAGGTTGTATATCATCAACATAGAAATGAGCATTCATTGCATGGGAGCTGATAAGATCACAAAGTGAAATAGTATTAAAAGAAGAGAAGAAGACCTCGGACAGAGTCCTGGGGAACAATGATGGTTAATGGATAAAACCTGAAGAGTCAGAAAAGGAAACTGAGGACTGTTCTGACAAATAAGAGATAAAATGATGTCACAGAAACCTAGAGAGAAGAGAATATTAAGAAGGGCCATATTTTTTTAAGTTTACATTTAAGAGGTAACCTGACCCAGGGGTAACTATTCTTGTGGGAGTCTAGAATATAGGTTTCAAATCCAGGCTCTGGCATTTAACTGTCTGACCCTGGGTTTGTCACACAACATCTATGTACCTTAAGCATATCCTCAGAACTTACTGAATTATACATGAAAGGATTGTGACCTTTGTTGTTGGGAAGGTAGGGTGAGTTCTCACAGTTACAAAAATCACAGATCATTCACATATTTGCAGTATAACTACTTAAAGAATTAACTCCTTCAATGAGGCCAGGCCCAGCATAGCACTAGGAAGTGCTGAATATCAACTTGGTTAGTTAAATCATGTGGCATTTTTCTAAATCCAGGCTTTAAAACACACACATACACACACACACACACATAACAAAATAGGCATATGTTGTTCATTGGAGACACATTTCACTTGTATTACAATAAAATTGAAAGTCATGATTTTAGCATTGTAGTATCTTCTAGTCTTAGGGAGCTACCATTACAAGATTAAGTGACTTGTTTGTCCATGGTCACACAGCTAGTATCAGAGCTGAGACTTAAATCCAGGGTTTTCTGATTTCATGGTTCATGCTCTTTCCATCTCTCTCCACTCCCCACTTTACCATATTGTCCCTTAAGGGTGAGGAATGATGACTCCTAGCGATGAAGAAAGTCCATTAGACTATTGCAATATATTTTGCAATGGCCCATTTATACACAGAGCTTTTAGAAATCTGTCTTGTCATCTTTTATTGGAGTGATGGAGTTTACATGAAAGAGATCAAAGGAGCATAAGAGATTAGCATCATACATCTTGAGCTGGAAAGCACCTGATATGCTGAGTTCTATTCCCTCATATTATACTTGAGGAAACGGAGCCCCAAGGAGGTGAGATTACTTGCTGGAGGTAACATAAGTAATAAGTATCCCAGGTGGGGTTTGAACTCAGGTCCTCTGACTCCCTACCAGTATCAGTTGATAGACTGTATGATGCAGTGCTGAAGGATATTGGGTTGGCTCTTTATTGAGCTTTGTAGAATAGAGGGAGAAGGCAAAACTAGCTATGCAGTAGGGCATGGTCTGTTTCATTCAAAGGTTGTAAGGACGAGACCAAGCTTTCCAGAAAGGTCAAGTCACTAATTTCTATTCTATTCAGACCAGGCATCAGCATGAAGGTGATGCCAACTTTAACACTTAGTCAGTGTTTAGAAAAATTTTATATTTACTCATCTGCTCATTTTACTTGGCTAATTGGTAGTGACTCAAAATCATCTACCTTTCAGAAGACTCAAGAATCACTGTACATATGGCAGATATGTATATAGCTATAGCTATACCACACATATAAACACACACATATACATATGTGTGTACATATGTATATATAATGTATAAATAATAACTGATTCATCCACTAAGATGGCCTCTGAAGTCTTTGCTCTTCCATCAGATTTTAAATTCTACCCAGCCAAAGCAACCTGTGATGTAACTGATAGCCTTTGAAAAGCTAGAGAACTGAGAAACTAACGAAAAAACTTAACACTAACATACATGGTGCTCTAAGATTTGCAAAGTGCTCTATGGATAAGGAAACTGAAGCTGAGAGATTAAGATATTTGCCTAAATCACCCAGATAGTCAAGTGTCTCAAGCAAGACTTAATCCCAGGTCTTTCTGACTCCCTTCCCTGTTCCCCAGGGTTGTTTATAAATTGTTGTTACACAGCTAGTAAGTGTCTGAGGCCAGATTTGAACTACAGAACATGAGTCTTCCTGACATCAGTCCTGGCCCTCTATCCCCTGAGCCACTTAGATGCCACTTCATGTTGCAGAGGGTGTCACAGAGGAAGATGAATCATTTAAGGTCACTCTTTGGCATTTTTACCAATGCCCACTTCCAGTTGTTACTGCTTTTCATTAGCATTGTTTTCTTCATTCCATTACTTTGCATTGATTTCATAAATACTTGAGTTTTCTGTGTACGCTATATAATGCCCAACACCCCAGTAGAATATAAACTCTGGAGGCAGGGACCATTTCCTTTTCTGTTTTGGTATACCTTGCATAGTATCCAGCATTTAGTAGGTATTTAATAAAGCCTTGTTGAGTTGAACCAAATCTGACTGAATTCAATCTCCCTGATGTAATAGATAGGTACTGGTATGCACTGGTAGCAGGGATATTTTGAGGCTGAGGAATATCAAAAGGCTAATGAGGAAAATGTTTGCCTCATTGCACAGCTAGACTAGTCAGGCACTTTCCTGAAGTTGCATGGAGAACAAAGGGAATAAGATATTACATTCTCCAAGAATTATAAACATTCACTGGATTCATGAATCAATGTTTTTTTCTCAATAGTGAAAGAGTGTATTTCTAGAGATCAGATCCAACCCAATCTCTAAAGCAGCTATAATTTATAGAAGGTTAACGTTTTGATAAATGATAAACAATAAAGTGACAACACATTAATGGAATAAACTTTTCTATGATATTTGAGATGGATTAAGATACATGTTTTCCTAAATGAGGGTGTCAAGTCACAATTACTTATTGGTTTTGCAGTGTTTTTTCTTAGGTATTATAAATGATGTAGGAGATGTATACAACCAACATTTTAGGAATTTAAAACTTAGTAAGGGAGAGGATTAAACTTTTGTCTTTTTTCATGTCCCCAAAACTTCAGAGAGTGCCTGGCAAGTAATAGATGTTTGATAGGCAATTGATTGAGAACATACACATGTAAGGCTATTCTAGAATGCTTAAGAACTAAACTCTGTCAATCAAGTCAACAAGCATGTATGTGTGAGCATTGTGCTAGACCCTGGGGACATACAGAGAAAAATGAAACAGTCCCACACTTCAGAAAATTTACATTCTATCCAAGAGAGCTGAAATCTACTCCTGATTCGGCATTAACTAGCTATGTGATCTTGGGAAAGATGCAATGTCTCATCCTTCTGTACTCCCACCACCCCTACCTCCATAAAATGAGGGAGATGGGCTAGAGAACTATTCTGAGGAAGTGCTCAGTCCAAAGATTCTATGGTGTTTTGATTTTAAAGGATAGAGAGTCCTCCCCCCCCCCCCCGCCCCAACCCTTGGCTAGGAGCATCAGAGTTGAGAAACCTTTCCTGGGCCCCAGATTTTAGTTAGTATAGAGAATCCTTTCTACCATTGCATATCTACACCTGCTCAGAAATTTATAGTCATAGAGTTGTCTTGGCAACAACAAGAAATTAAATGGCCTACTTGTCTAGGGACAAATGGGCATTAGGGCTCAAGGGCAGGACTTGAACCCAGGTCTTCCAGATACTGAGGCCAATTTTCTATCCACTGTCCTTTGATACCTCTAGAAAACTGACAATTGAAACCCAAATGTTAGTGCCATCTTACCTTTTTTTTTCTCCATGGTTCTGGTGTTGTAGAAGACCTGGCTTTAAATCCTACTGAAAATTAACACCTATGGGACACTGGGGCAAATCACTTAACCTCTCAGTGGTCCCATGAAGGTTTCTCTGCAGGTTTAACTTTCTGAGTCTCAGTTTCCTCATCTGTAAAATAAGATAGTTGGACTTAGTGACTTCTTAGGTAAGCCTTCTTCCATCTCTAAGTCTTTGATTAACTAAGGGCAGCTAGGTGGTGCAGTGGGTAGAGAACTGGGCTTGGAATCAGGAAAAATCATCTTCATGAGTTCAAATTTTGCCTCAGATACACACTAGCTGTGTGACCCTGAGCAATTCACTTAACCCTGTTTGTCT
Organism: Dromiciops gliroides; assembly: GCF_019393635.1. NCBI lineage: Eukaryota > Metazoa > Chordata > Mammalia > Microbiotheria > Microbiotheriidae > Dromiciops > Dromiciops gliroides. Next base: position 736,786,072 of record NC_057861.1, read on the forward strand.
CAGTTCCTCATCTACAAAATGAGCTGGAGAAGTAAATAGCTAACCAGCCTTATATGTTTACCAACAAAACCCCAAAATGGGATCACAAGAAGTGGGACACAAGTGAAATAACTAAACCATGATCCAATAGCCTTATGTGGCTATGATTTCTTGCTAGATCTATTTGTGACCAGCTCTCTCCATAGCTACCTAGGTTTAGACATGATGGTTGAATTTAGAGTTAAGCTTTGGTAGCCTAGAATTATGGGGTTAATCTTTGGGTGGGGCCGATATCAGAGTCTAGGATCAAGATATCAGAAGTGACAGAGAGAAAGATGATTATTATTAAGTAAAATGGTGACCTTAAGAAAACAAAGTTAGTAAGGTAAATATTATTGTCTCTATTTTTACAGTAAGGTAAATATTATTGTCTCTATTTTTACAGTGAGGAACTTATGACTCAGGGCAAGTTCCACGATTTGTCTCATGCTGTGTTGCTCCAAAATGGCAGGGCTAGAATTCAAACCCAGGTCTCCTGATTCCAATCCAGCCCTTTCCTTGCTTCTCTATAAAGAAAAGAAAATTCACTTTCATTGTGGAATTCTATTTTTTCCTGAACAAGAAAAAGGGAACTATAATTGACTCTCCAATTTAATTCCTTTTAAAAATCATGGAAAAGTGAGAGGTTAAAAATTGGGGTCTTACCCATGAGACCCTAGACAAATCAATTAAGTCCTCCACTCCTCAGATTTTACTTTTTGGGTTTTTTTTTTCAATGATAAGCATAGTAGCATAGGGCAATATTCTAGAATAAGACAAGTCCTTACTCCTTGGAGTAAGGTTCAAGTCTGGCCTCTGACACATACTAGTTGTGTGGTTCTGGGCAAGTCACTTAACATTTCCATACCCTCAGCAACTTTCCTTGATTCTCTATACTGCCTCAGATGCTAATCAGCATCAGTGGAGAGAATGTCCACATCAAGAGTGCCCATCTAGGTAAATCAAAGGTAAAGACCAAAAATGTGAGAAGGAAAGAGAATAAACACTTATATAAGACCTACTATGTGCCAGGCACTGTGCTAAATGCTTTTTGCAAATATCTCCTTTGATTGTTACAACAAGCCTGTGAGGTAGGTGCTATTTTATTCTCATTTTATAGTTTTGGGGAACTGAGGTAGGGAACAATTAAGTGACTTGCTCATGGTCACACAGCCAGTAAGTGTCTGAGGCTGGCTTTGAACTCAGATCTTCCTGACTCTACGCTCAGTGCTCTAGCCACTGCCTCTGCCAGTTTTCCATTAATTCAAGCAGCTTCTTGTTTGTCCTTCATAATCTATCTTGACTATGGTCACATCCATGCCAGAAAAGTGGAAACTTAAACAATCAAAAGCAAAGACAATAAGCCTGAGCAGATAAAAATATTCAAGGTGGGGGAAATAGTGAGGAAGACCTTGAATGCCAGACTGAAGAGTACGGACATTATTCTGTGGGCAGCAGGGAACCCTTTAAGGTTTCTGAGTAACGAAGTGATGACAATGCACACTCGATTTGAAATGTGAAGCCCTGAGTTTGTTTTGTTTTGTTTTGTGAGGCAATTGGGGTTAAGTGACTAGCCCAGGGTCACACAGCTAGTAAGTGTTAAGTGTCTGAGGCCGGATTTGAACTCAGGTACTCCTGACTCCAGGGCCGGTGCTCTATCCATTGCGCCACCTAGGTGCCCCCCAAGCCCTGAGTTTGAATCCCAGCTCTATCACTTAAAATCTGTGTGAGCTTGGGAAAACACCTCATTAAGCTTCACTTTGCTGAACTGTTAAATGATAGGGTTGGAAGAAATTATCTGAAATGTCATTTTTTAAACCATTCCTACATATTTTATTATATATTTAAATTTGCTTTCTTCAATTTAAAAAACAATTTAACATTCATTTTTAAATTTTGAGTTCCAAAATTCAGACCTCCCTCCCTCCAGCTCCTCCTTCTTCCATTGCAAAAGCAAATAATATGATATCCATTAGACATGTGAAGTCTTGTAATATACATTTAGTATATTATATAATATATATATTTGTATCTATATTTTGCAACTATATATCTACACATCTAGATATAGATATACACACATACAAATTAGCCATGTTGCAAAACAAAGCAAGAAAAATAGAGTGAAAAATGTCTGCTTCATTCTGCCCTCAGAATTTAGCATTTTTCATCATAGGTCCTTTATACTTATCTTGATCAGAGTAGCTAAAGTCTTTCACAGTTGATTATCTTTAAAATATCACTGTTACTGTGTACAATGTCCTCCTAGGTATGATCACTACACTTTGCATCAGTTTATATGTCTTTCCAACCTTTTCTGAAACTATCCCCTTCATCATTCCTTTAAATCGCAATAGTATTCCATCAGATCCACATATTACAATTTGTTCAGTCATTCCCCAATTAGTGGGAGTCCCTTCAATTTCCAAATCTTTGCCACCACAAAAAAAGTTGCTATAAATATTTTTGTGCACTTGGTCCTTTTCCTTTTCTTTCATCTCTTTGGGATATAGACTTAGTAGTGTATAGCACTTTAGTCATAATTATACATTGTTCCCTAGAATGTTTGGACCAATGCACAACTCCACCAACAATGCATTAATGTACCTATTTTCCTACATGCCCTCCAACATTTGTCATTTTTCTTTTCTGTTATGTAACCAATCTGATAAGTGTGAGGAGGTATCTCAGAAAATTGTTTTAATTTGCATTTTTCTAATGGTGGTTTAGACGATTTTTTTCACACGACTATTGATAATTGATATTTTCTAAAAAACTAACTGTTCATATTCTTTGACCATTTATAAAGTAGGGAATGATTCTTATTTTCATGAATTTGGCTCAGTTCCCTATATATTTGAGAAATGAGGCTTTTATCAAAGAAACAAAGTAAAAATGTGCCAAGTTTCATACTTATCTTTTAATCTTTGCTGCATTGGTTTTGTTTGTGCAAAACCTTGTCGACTTAATGTAATCAAAATTATCTATGTTACCAAACATGAACCTGAATAACTCTTGGTTGTTTATAAACACTTCTCTTAACCATAGATCTAATAGGTATTTTTTCCATGCTCCTCTAATTTGCTTCTGATATCACCCTTTATGTCTAAATCATGTGCCCATTTTGACCTTATCTTGGCACATGGTGTTAGATATGTTTGTCTATGCCTAGTTTCTGGCAGATTCATTTCCAGTTTTCCCAACAGTTTTCATGGAATAGTCGGTGGTGGGGGGAGAGAAAGCTTTGATCTTTGGTTTTCTCAAACACTAGATTACCATTGTCATTTGTAACATTCTTTCTACCTCCAATTTCTATGATCTAATAAACCAAAACTTTTGGTACAGAATGGTTTGGCAGTAGGAGAAGGCAATACAATTGTCCTAATGCCCTTTAAAAATGCAGGAATTTTAATAATAAAAATAACAATGAAATGAAGCTGACTATTGAATAATTATTATGACTATTCTTGTCAATAAAGAATAGATGAGGAAACTTACCTCCCTCCTGTTGGTAGAAAGATAGGAGACTCTGGGTGTGAAAAACTGCATACATTGTCAGGTTGTAGCTACTGTGTTGGTTGATTTTACTTTAATATTTTCCTTTGTTACAAGGAGTAGTTCATTGGATGGAGGTAGGGATAGAAGTATCTATCCTAAAATGCTTGTGATGTAACAAGAAAGACATTTTAAAAATCTTTTTTTTTTTAATCTGATAGATTAGACTTGATTTTACTTTTACTTGGCACAGAAAAAATCTCTAGAGGTGGGAAATTTTATGAGAAGTCTTAAGAAATGAGTGAAAAGAGTAATTAGAAGAAAAATGCCTTAAATCAATGATTCAAGATTATTTTATTAGAATTATTGTTGTTTCTTATCATTTCTTTTATTTGAATTATTTCAAAGCATTATTGTTCATTTTTATTTTTCAAAAATCTTCAAAATGTGAAATCCATTTAAGTTGTAACTAATTCTAGTGTCATGATATTAAAATCCTATGACAAAGCATTAAGACCAGGTAGTCAATCAACATTGATCAAGAACCCACTATGTGTCAGGTACTGTGCTAAGCAAAGGGCATAAAAGGAAGGCAAAAGATCGTCCCTGTTCTCAAGGAGCTCACGGATAAGGGTGGATGATATCATTGTCTGTATTAATAACCTGGGTGTGAGTAGCTCTTGCATGCAAGGGCCCTCCATTCTAATTGATAGCTGCTGTGGGAAATTTAGGATGGTACTGATCTAAGCCCAGAGGCCTGGGCTCTGTGGTCTATACTAGAAGCCTAAGTTAGTGCTTGTCCCCCTGGCAAGTTCATAGAGAATGTATATCCTGATTTGTGTGTGGGAAGTAGCTTGGTGATCAGAGTTTCCACACATCTTAAGTCACCAGATTGTGACTTGAGCTACCCAAGTTTCCCTAGCTTTGCAAAAAACCTGTTACTAAGCTGGACTAAGTTCTTATTCCTTCAACAAAATATAGTTTTCTTGAACAGTATCCCAGGATGGTGCCTGGGAAAACATGTACCTGGGCTCTAGGTATGTATGCCAAAGGTGAGTGACTACCAGAATTTCGGTGATTGATACTTATTGATATAACCAGTGGAGAGATGGTATTCCAAGGCTATTTTAAAAGCATTGAAAATAATTAGGGCTCTCATTCCTATACCATGTTAAAGTTTGTAAAGGAAACGCTTTTCTCACAATAGCCCCCTAAAATAGATACTATAATAATCATTATCCCCACCTTTACAGATGAGGAAAAGGATGCTTAGAAAGATTAAATCATTTTGCTATGGACACAGAGCTAGTAAGTTCCGGAGTAAAGATTTTTATAATCTTGTTTCAATTTACCAGGCTAGAGGGACCAATAGAGCAAGTGCCAAAAGGTGCCTCTCTTGTCTAATCTTCCTGCCAATATCTTCTTTCTTTGTCTCCCCTTACTGGTTGGACATTGACCTATACTCTAATGTCTCTGCTTTTGAAGGAAACCTAGAATTCCTATTCTACTCATACCCTCAGTCCCACTCTCCTTTTCACAAGGTGGTGGGCAAGGCCCTTTTACATCCCCCAGCTTTTGGATGTCATAATCCTTGATTAAGCAAAACATTATCAATTATAATACTTTATATGAGATCAAAGACCACTAAGTCTTACCATCTGCTTTACACTGCATCCTAATGTCCTCTGGGTCTTACCACTATCTCTATCTCTATTTCCTGCAAACTCCCTAACCCCTGCCATCTTACCTGCCAAATCATTCCAAGGACTCCTGGGCCTTGTCATTCACCTTGGTACTTGGTTCTTTGGTCTTCCAAGTCTTCTGTCCCCCCTGCCAATAAATACTTCTATATTTGTGTTCCCCTTTAGAGTAAGAACTCTATAAGAGGGACTGTCTCCATTTTTTATTTGTATCCCCAGGGCTTACCACAGTACTTGGCATATAGCAAACCCTTAAGAAATGCTTTTCAAAACATTCATTCATTCAAACAGTGACTTCATGAATTCTAACTTCTGGTCAAATCAGACAACTTGTTGCTTGGTGCTTCCTGGACATGACTTTCCATATTCCATGTTTGTACCTTTGCACAAACACCCTTGCATATCTGGGGTGTTCTTCCTTCTCACATCTGTCTTTTATTTTTCTGTTCTGGGGATTGTTTTGTAGGGCAATGATGATTAAGTGACTTGCCCGAGGTCACACAGCTAGTAAATGTCAAGTGTCTGAAGCCGGATTTGAACTCAGGTCTTCCTGAATCTATGGCCAGTGCTTTATCCACTGTACTACCTAGCTCCCTCATATCTGTCTTATAGAATCATTAACGCCATTTACACCTTAGCTTGAGTCACCTCCCACCCTCCTATTCAAGGCCTGATTCTTCTGTCAATGTTGCTTCCCAATGGATTACATAGCATTGCATATATTTCCTATTTGCTCATTTGTGTATATATTGTCTTCCCCAATTGAATATAAGCTCCTTGAGGTCAGGAACCGGTTTGGGTTTGGACTCTACATAATGACTGCCACATGCTTAATCAAGTCTCCAAATACTTTTCCCACAGTACTTTGTGCTGCCTCTTCATGAGTCTGGTGGGTTCTTTGTTGGGACCTTTGCCTTTTCTGTAGCATTTTCTCAAATAATATACAAGGCCTTTAGAGAATGATTCTTCCTTGTGGCAATAAAACAAATACAGCCTCATTGTATCAATCTCAATTTTTAGCCTAACAATGAAGAATGGTGATGAAGGGACGCATTTTCTTTTTTTTTAATAGTAATTTCTCTTTTTTCCCAATTGCATGTCAAGGCAACTTTTGGAATTCATTTTTACAAGACTTTGAGTCCAAATTTTTCCCTCCCTCCCTCCCTTCCAGTGCTCCCCTTTTCTGAAAATGATAGACAGTTTGATATAGGTTATACATGTGCTATCATGTAAAACATGTTTCCACATTAGTCACAATTATGAAAGAAGAAACAGATCAAAAGCAAACACACACACACACAAAGAATAGAGCAAGTAAAAAATATGCTTTGATCTGCTTTCAGAATTCGTCAGTCCTTTATCAGGGATGCATTTTATACTGAATATCATTGTCCAATGTGATGGACTGCCAACATGAGCAGACATTATTTCTGCCCATTAAGGTTTTTTACTCTCTTTAATTAATCAAAATGTGTCCCCACCCTCACCTCACCCATACGCAGCAGCTTTTAACAATCAGGTAGTCACAGTTTTAGTCAAATCTCAACTCCCCCTCCCCCAATTCTATGGACTGAAAGATAAGAGATGTATTTTTGTCAATATTCAATTAGGGTTTGGAGCAGCATGCTCTGTATAGCTCTTATAGAGGCTAAGATTCAGTGACTTGCTCCAAATTCCATTTGCCTGTGCCCAGAAAATAATCCATCATCTTTTTTTTTTTTTTTTGCTTCCCTGGATAAATGGGAACTGGTGCAGAGCAGGTTAAATAATATGCCAAATTAACAGTATCTTTTTTTTTTAACATGACCTAACACCAACAACAGTAGAAATTAGGAAAGGGGGCCTTGGATAGGAGGACCAAACTGTTCCTTGCAAAGGTTGTGCATGGGGAATGGGGGAAGGTAGAACAGCTATATATTTCTGAGCCTGAGCCTTCTCTTAATACTAGTCCTACTTGTTTCAGCTTTGTGGGCTCATCTAGAAAGTTTGCTGAAGAGCATTTTGAAGCCTTTCTCCTCTGGGGTTTTCATTTGTTTTCAATATGGACTATGTCTAATAACTATCTTTATTTTATTTATTTATTTATTCATTTATTTATTTGTTTGTTTGTTTATTTATTTATTTATTGTGAGGCAATTGGGGTTAAGTGACTTGCCCAGGGTCACACAGCTAGTGTCAAGTATTTGAGGCTGGATTTGAACTCAGGTCCTCCTGACTCCAGGGCCAATGCTCTATCCACTGTGCCACTTAGCTGCTCCAATAACTATCTTTATTACAGAACTATATTAGTAGTTTTAGCCCACCCTCCCTATCCCAACCAAATACTTAGCTACCAGGAGCTTTGTTATTTTTAAATGCTCAATGCTAGTCTAAGATCAAGCAAGCAACAAACAAGTCCTTCTTATGTGCCAGATTTCATGTGAAGCCCTGGGAATTAAAGAAACTCCAGAACATAGTCCCTGTCATCCAGAAGTCCACATTCTAATGGGAGTGGCAACATGTAAATAACTGGGTACATTTTATATATACATACATACATATATATATATATATATATATATATATATATATATATATATATATATATATACACACACACACATATATATATGTAGGTATGTGTATATATATATATATATATACACACACACACACACACTACTATAAATAAAACATATATATATATCATACTATACATAACTTCTTGGCAAAGATACGGGGGTGGTTTGCCATTCCTTCTACAATTCATTTTATTGAAGAGAAAACTTAGACAAACAGGAGGAAGTGACTTGCCCAGGGTCACACAGTTAGCAAATATCTGAGGCCAGATCTGAACCCAGTACTTCCTGACTCCAGGCACAGTGCTCTATCCACTGTGCCATGTTGCTGCCCCCAAGGACCAAGGATCATTTTGATATGTGTCTTTATTTCATGGGTTGCTATGGCCAAAGATTTCTTCAAGTAGTTAGCCTACAGGTTATGGACCCTGTGGTATTAAAAGAAAGTTGGGAAGGCCCCTCCCAGTCTGTTGGATGGACTCCCTGAGAAGAATTTAAGTGACATGATGGATGAGAGTTGTGCAGGATTGACGGGCTTGGATTGTTTGTGATATGTATCACCCCATTGAGAAAACCATAGACCCAATGGCAAATTGGTGTATTTGCCTCAGAGGGTTGTTACACAAATCAACTGAGAACAGGTATGAAAAGTATCTTGTAAACTTTCAAGGTCAATATAGGTAGTCAGTCTACAAGTACTTACATTAAGTGTACTGTGCCAAACCCTGGAAATATAAAGAAACCAAAAATAGGCCTTTCTCTTAAATAGCCCCCATTCTAATGAAGGAGAAAAAGAGTACATGTTAAGTAATATTGAAGGGAAGGTACTAGCCTCTGCAGTGAATTGGGGTGGAAGGGTGGGAGGGAGCGTGAAAAAGGCCTCCTATAGAAGGTTGGATTTAAGATGTTTCAAAGGAAGTCAAGGAAATGAAAAGAAGATCTTATTCTTATCCTATGAAATTATTGTCCAGGTTTGTCCATAAATCCACCATGGAGTGTATACCCAATGCCCTGGAGACCTTCCTGTCTAAGTCATCCAGGATTTCATGGATACTGTTGCCTTGATGGACCATCAATCTCTAATGCCTTGCTCACAGTACACTGCAACCACTATTTATTTAGCACTTACTATTGTAAGGTACTGGGCTAGGCCTCAAGGATACAAAGACTAAAATAAAATGGTCCTTGCCCTCAAGAAGCTTATATTCTGGGGAGATACCATATGTACCCAAGTGAATAACACTTTTATGAACAATATAGAGTGTCCCAGAAGTCTTTGTGCAATAACTTAAAACTGCACTAAGATTTTTGAAACAATATTTATTAAGCATTTATTAAAAGCACTATATAGGTGCTAGGTACTGTGCTAAGGACTGGGGATACAAAAAGCAGTCCCTGACCTCAAGGAGTTAACATCTAATGGAGGAGACATGTAAACAAATGTGTAGAGAGTACATGGGAACACATACATATATAGAGAGATAGTCATACAGTACAGTATATATACATGTATCTATATATACACATATGTATACATGTATGTACATATATGTATTTGTTTATATATACATACAGGGTATATAGGAAATAATTAAAAGAGGTGACTTTATAATTAAGAGAAATTGGGAAGTGTTTTTTTTTTTTCTAGAATATGAGATTTGAGTTGGGACTTAAAAGAAAATCATGAAGGTCAGTAGGTGAGCATGAGGAATGAAAACATTCCAGGCATGAGGCACTGCCAGAGTAAAAGCCTGGAACTGAAAGATGGAGAGTCTTGTTCGTAAAATAGCAAGGAGCTCTTTTCATATAAATACAGCATTAAGATTAGGTTTAGAGAGCTGGGGATTCTGGAAAGCATTTATGTAGGAACTTGAACTTGAACAGTAGTAGGGGGGAACCCCCAGGGATTCTGAGATACAGAAGTGAGGTGGTCCATTGCAGACATGGTGGCTAGCAGTTTGAGATGGGATGTTCTGTATGGGGAACTCTTAGTGGGCTCAATGTACTTGTAGAAAAAGTAGGTGAAATAAGATCATAGATTTGGAGCTTGAAGTTATTTTAGAGGTCATTGAGTCTAGCCCCCTCATTTTACAGAGAAGGAAACTGAGGCACAGAGAGCTGAAGGGACTTGCTCTGGGACAAACAAGTCATAAGTGTCAGAGGTAGGATTTGAATCTAGACCTTCCTTATTCTGAGTCCACTGCACTACTGACCAAACCATGTTGCCTCTCCTAATATGTGGTAAGGGAGATGAGAGTCAAATTATAGAAGATTTAAAACCTTTAGTTAAATGGATTGGGAAAGGGCAGCCAGGTGGTACAGTGGATAAAGCACCGACCTTGGAATCAGGAGTACTGGAGTTCAAATCCGGTCTCAGACACTTGACACTTACTAGCTGTGTGACCCTGGGCAAGTCACTTAACCCTCATTTCCCCACAAAAAACCCCCAAAAAACAAAAAATGATTGGGAGAAAAATCATCTGATAACGTGGAACAAAGAACAGTGATAGTTCTAGTCAATAGATGAATCCCTAACAATTAAATAGTTTAGTTTCTCTCTCTCTCTCTCTCTCTCTCTCTCTCTCTCTCTCTCTCTCTCTCTCTTTCTCCCTCCCCCCTATCTTTACTTTTCCCTGGGAGACCTTATCACATATCTTCATTTAGCTTCAATTCATATTCTTAGGGAGTGTCCTAAACTTCAAAGAGTTTAAATGACTTGTCTATGTTCACATACTTCCACTGAAGGAAATGAATACAGACTTCTCCGACTTCTTTCTGTGTGCTGTGCCATGCTACCTCTAGTGTGTGTGTGTGTGGGGGGGGGGGATTGGCATTTTAAAAGAACATACTTTTTCCAAATCCTGTGAATTTTTATACTCATTTTTACTCCGAAGAATATAAGATTCTTAAGAACAAGTATCATTGTGGTCCTTTTGATTTTTGCGTCACCAGGGTCTAGTAGCCATTTACACACAGTAGGTGCTTAATAAATGTGTGGTTGATTGAATCGGGCTGAATTACCCAGCTCAGTTCATTCTGTCAGGGAACAGCAGGTAAGGTGGTATAAGGTCTCTAAGAACAGAGGCTGCTCCCACTAATAGCAACCTGCTCCACCTCTGTATTTATTTCTCAGGCCTCCATTTCAGGTAAATGAGCATGCCTCCACTTAAGTGAACCAGAAGCCTAAAATGAAAGCTCTTTTGTATTGGAAACTCTTGGATGAAATTCATTGTATCCAATACAATATTAATCACTCATACAGTGATTCTTCCAGGCACCCAGGTTCACAGCCTTGACCATACTTGACGCAACTTTCCTTCACCCCATAGAGCTAATGAGTTGACAAATCTTGCCATTTCTACCCTTCTGACATTGCTAGAATCCATTCTTTTCTCTCTACTCAAATGGCCACCACTCAAGTTTAGATGCTCATCACCTCTTGCTTGGACTGCTGTTATGTCTATCTCCCCAGCCCTTCCCAGGCAGGCCTCTCGGCTTCTATCCTCTTTCCAATCCATCCTCCAGCCAACTCGCTCCCCTATACACAAAGATTCAGTGGCACTCGATTTCCTCTAGGATAAAATGCCAACTCTTCTCCTTGGAGTGTAAGGCCCTTCACAATCTGGCTCTAACCTCATTCAGCATCTCTTCCTGCATTCCAGCCAATGTAGCCTACTGACGGTGCTCACACATAGCATTCAATGGACTCCTGTTTATTGCACACAGGTTATCCTCCTTGCCAAGCCCATACTTCTTTCCCCCCTTTGCCTGTGAGAATCCTGAGCTTCCCTTGGGACTCAGTTTAAGTGCTACCTTTTCTGATACTCCTCCAAAAGGTACTTTGTATTTATTTTGTATTAAATATGCTAATATAGAATTTGTTCATATGAGTATATGCTATACATTTAGTAGACTAGAATCTATATGTCCAAATTCTAATTCATATGTATATTTTATCAGTATATATGAATCATACCGAGATAGAGAAAATTGGCATGGTCTAGCAGATAGACACTTGTCTTCAAAGTTAGAAAGACCTGGATTCAAGATCTACCTCCAAAACCTGGGCTAGGTCACAGGTTTCAAATACATAATAGCCTGGTGCAGCGTACAACTCACAACACTTCCAAGTATGGCCCAAACTGGATTAAAATATGAATGGGAAATGTTTAAGAAAATAAATGAAAGGGGCAGCTAGGTGGCGCAGTGGATAGAGCACCGGCCCTGAAGTCAGGAGTACCTGAGTTCAAATTCAGCCTCAGACACTTAACACTTACTAGCTGTGTGACCCTGGGCAAGTCGCTTAACCCCAATTGCCTCACTAAATAAATAAATAAATGAATCAATCAATCAATCAATCAATCAATCAATAAATGAAATAAAACAGATAATAATAGATTTGAAAACCATCAATATGTGACTTAACCCTAGAATAACCTTAGGGTTGTCCTTAAGTAATCATCACAATCATCACCTTATTATAATAATACCTAGTATCTCTATAGCACCTACTATGTGACAGGACCAGTGCTAAGTGCTTTGCAATTAATATGTCATTTGATCCTCACAATGTAAAAATTAGTGATCCTACTCCATACCCCCATTTCTGTTTAAGTTTGACCCAACTCGTCTAGTCAGTTCTCTAATACCAAGGATTAAAGAGAAAGTGTGGAAATACAGTGATAGAAGTGAATTCTCCATATCAATAAAATCACAGATCTAGTCATTTTCCTTATACACCTCTTCATTAACTGATATATGTACATATCATGTTCCTTTATAGAGACTGCAAGCTCTCTGGGAGGCTACACTATTTCTATTTTTTGTGTGTGTGTGAGGCAATTGGGGTTAAGTGACTTGCCCAGGGTCACACAGGCAGTAAGTGTCAAGTGTCTGAGGCTGGATTTGAATTCAGGTCCTCCTGACTCCAGAGCCAGTGCTCTATCCACTGCACCATCTAGCTGCCCCTTGATTGTTTCTATTTCTGATTTTGTAACCTTGGCTCTCGATACAATAGCTGGCAAATGGTAGACACTTACTAGTTGGTTGATTGAGCTATTACTTTGTATAGTTCTGACAGAGATGACCTATCAAAGGGATCTCATGGGAGCCAAGTCATCATATCAAGTAAGATACCATATGTGGGGCAGCTAGATGGCGCAGTGGATAGAGCACCGGCCCTGGAGTCAGGAGGACCTGAGTTCAAATCCAGCCTCAGACACTTAACACTTGCTAGCTGTGTGACCCTGGGCAAGTCACTTAACCCCAATTGCCTCACTAAAAAAAAAAAAAAAGATACCATATGTAATGCATTTTGAAAATATTAAAACAATTTTAAGTGTTAGCCATCATCATCACCATTGTTATTACTGACTCCAACTTATATACCATTTTCAGGTTCATTAATCATTGACCTCACAATAATACTACAAACTAGGTGGTTCAATAATCATCCCCCTTTTACAGATAAAAAAAATTAAGGCTTAATGATGTGCCCTTCTCACACGGCAAACTATTGCATTGGAGTTTGAAGTCCAACCCATTATAGTATCCATTGTGCCCTTTTGAATGCAAATATATTGCTGTCATAGATTACAGATTGAAAAATGGACTCTACTCACACCCACAGTTCATTTTTCCATTTGTATGACTTTGAACTAGTTGAATTAGGGATAGGGGATTGGTGGCCAGATGGTCACTTTTTTTAACTCCCTGAAGTTAGGCTTTGTATATTTCAGCCCAGAAAGGATAGCCTGCCTTTTCTAACAGATTGCTTCATGAGAATGCACAGAATTGTATCTACATAACAGAAGGTTGGACATATTATGACACAATAAAAAGATAATTGTCCACAATTCAGGCCTTGAGCTTACTTCACCATATACTGCACAAGCCTTCTCCCAGGAAGTGTTTTCATTTTCAGCCATAGGCTAGAACTAGAGAGTGGTTGAGGATGATGACAGAGCTGTATTTTAATTTTTTATTATATCATTTTGGGGGGAGGTTTGTTTTTGCCTGCTGAAAGAAAAGATGAAAATTTCAGTACAGTTTTTCCCCATCTCCTGTTCTTAACCTAATGCATTCACTTCTTGATGGTTTGTGTGGAATTAATGCTCTGAGGGTCAGAGAAAGCAGTTGAAAGCCCCATTTTGATGGCTTCCTAGGGCAGGCAGATCATTTTCATATCCCTGGAAAATTAGGAAATGAATGTCAGATGATGTTATCAGTACAGTGCCCATTTCCTCCCTAAGAGATAGCTGAACATTGGAAATATCTGTCAAATAGCTAGAATTGGGGACAACAAACCTGTAACTTTTTGTTCAATTCAGCAAATTCGGAAAGGCTTTTAGTGCCTATGAAATCGAGGCTCTGTGCTAAGTTTTGGAGAAATAAAGAAACTAAACCTAAAACAACATCAAAGAGTATATATCCTATTGGAGGATAAAACTTATTTTTTTGTCATTGTTCAGTCATGGCCAACTCTGTGACTCCATCTGGGGTTTTCTTGGCAGAGATACTGGAGTGGTTTGCCATTTCCTTCTCTAGCTCATTTGACATGTGAGTAAAGTGAGGCAAACATTGTTCAATGACTTGCCCAGGATCACACAGCTAGTAAATGTCTGAGCACAGATTTGAACTTAGGACTTCCTGACTCCAGGCCTAACATTTTATCCATTGCATCACCTAGCTGCCATAAAACTTAGGGACAATTAAATAACCACAAGCTAATTGGAACAAGATAATATTAACAATGAGGGACCATGACTTGTTTTTTTGGAGGAAATGCCACTAGAAGCTTTTCCTAATATTTCCGATCAAATCCTATCTTCTGCAAGAGACTTTTCCTAGTTCGTACTCCCTCCCCTCCCTACCCCACCCCATCCCTAGTGCCTTGTTCACTAAGGTCCCCTTCCATCTACTCCTTGTAGAATGTAAGATTCCTGAGTATAGGAACAGTTTGATTTTTGACTTTCCTAGTATCTCCTGCACTTAGTTTAGTATCTCACATGGAGTGAGCACTTCATAAATTCTCTTGATTAACTTACTGACATCAAACACAAGTCTTCCCCTCAACAGCTTCCACTTGTAATGGGTATGATATCACTGCTGACTGGTTTTAGCTTCTTATGTGTAGGGATTTTCTCAGCTGAGTACAGTAAATCTCTACTTCTTATGCTTGGAATGACTCTCACTTATTCCTGATCTGAGTTGACAGGGAATCTTTACAACCTGTTGTCTTGTCACTAATGTTCTTTCAAACTGTTTTTTTTCCTTGAAAAAATACATTTTCTCATCTCAGGAAATACAGGCTTCTATTTTTTTTTTAAATCAACTGTCCTCCACTACCTTGAGGACTGGTTTCAATGTTTTTCACAAGCTGAGGGAAAAGACGTGTGTGTGTGAATGAATGAATGCTATTCTGCATAAAAATTATACTTGAAAAAGTCTGAAGATAGAGGAAGGAAAGAAAAGAGTGAGGGAGAAAATGCATCCTCAAAATGAATCTAGTTTTTCTTTGTCCTTCTTGAGGTTTAATTCCTGTTCTGTGTCAGATAGCCTTCCTAGTTTCCTCACAGCCCCATATCCTTCCTTATTAGTATAACTCTCAATTGCCAATGATGGAAAGGTAAGTCCATGAGCCCTAGAAACAGCAGCATGGGCCCCCAACCCCTAACAATGGGTACCAGCTTTAGCCTGGTGCCTGCCATCATAGACTAGGGAAGTTACTATAGTGGAACTCTGCCAATTGCCTCTGCAGGTGCTTTACACACATCCCCACCCAACGCAGCACAACCCACTCCCAGCCAGCTTCCTCAATAGCCACAACTATTGAAGATCCCAAAAGAAAGTTCTTGTCACCAAAGCCCTTGTTACTATGAAATAGTGCAGTGACAGGGACATATTTTATTTTATTAATGGAAAAAAAAGATGTATTATCATCTATTTTGCTGCAATACCCTTAAAGATCACTGGACTTTACTCTTTTGCAGCTAAAACTGCCTATGTGTGCTGAAAGCAACACCACCACCACCATTAAAATATGAGCTCCTTGGGAGCAAGGGCTGCTTTTTTTGTGAGGCAATTGGGGTTAAGTGACTTGCCCAGGGTCACACAGCTAGTAAGTGTCAAGTGTCTGAGGTCAGATTTGAACTCAGGTCCTCCTGACTCCAGGGCTGGTGCCCTATCCACTGCACCACCTAGCTGCTTCCTGCCTTTCTTTTCTATGGATATCCCCAGTCCTTTGCACAGAACTTTGAGACTTGAGGGTTGTTCTTTGTTCTCCCTCAGTCCCTTCCTTCCTCCCTCTCTTCCCTCCTTCTCCCTTCCCTTCCTCCCTCTCTTCCTTTCTTTCTTCCTTCCTCCATCCCTCCCATTTTTCTGCCCTTCTTTCCTTCCTTCTCCATATGATGACCCCTAGCCTTTGCCTGCACTTCTGAACTTTGATCACCAGCACCAACAGGTTGTCCTTACTTTATGGCCTTGCCTAGCAACCCCCAGGGATCCTCATCTTCTTGCTCCTGGCAGCTTGTGCCAAAGACAGCAAATCAGTTATGCTCACTTACCTAATGTCAAGCACACTCATCAATACCAATACCTTTTGAACTATTTTTTTCTGTGCTGCAGTTTCTTTTCTTGTACCCTAAAACTGGGGGTCGACAAAGCATGACTGGAGAAAGGCCAATGGAGGTAACTGGATACTGTAGAGTTGAACAGACTTGTCAAGATTGCAAGTGAAAGAAAGGAGGAGAATGTTGCCAGGAGGGGGTAGTAGGTTGGGAACAAACTGAGGTTCTAGAGAATTCAAGTCATGGTGAGGATGAAGAATAGGGTTTGGGTAATAAGGCATAAGGAAAGATGGAATGACATAAGATGATGATCAGATAAAGGAATCTTGGTGTTCATAAACATAGAAATGTAACACTTATGTGTGATGGTGAGATCAAAAGAATAGCCATGTCTGGGTGTATCTCAGGTGGAATGGAGAAACAGGTCACAAGAATGAAGTAGATTGAAGAACAGGGGACGCTGAAGATAGCTGGAGAACCGTGTGTATGTTGAATTGATGCTTTTGAATTGTGGTGCTGGAGAAGACTTCTGAGAGTCCCTTGGACAGCAAGGAGAGCAAATCAGTCAATACTGCAATAAATTAATTCAGGCCATTCACTGGAAGGTCAAATACTGAAGCTGAAGCTTAAATACTTTGGCTACATAATGAGAAGACAAAACTAATTGGAAAAGACCATAATGCTGGGAAAGATTGAAGGCAAAAGGATAAGGTGACAGCAGAGGATGAGATGAATATATATATTATCATGGAAACAATGTACACAAACTTGGATAGACTTTAAGAGACAGTGGAGGATAGAAGGGCCTGACATGCTATGGTCCATAGGGTAATGAAGAGGTAGAAACAACTGAATGACTGAACAACAAAAATGTACATTGAAGTCCCCTAGGGTGAAGGGAGAGGTTGTGATAGACTCTAAGTCAGGTGCTGAACTCACTAAGGAAGAAAGAAAAATGTCCTAGGAATGATAGATACAATTTACTAGGATCTGTATTAGGTGATATAGTTAGATAGCATGAATCCCAAAGGAGGAGAGAGGTTGCTGAAATGGTGGTATAAGGCGAGCCTGGAAGTGGGAGTGGCAACAATGAGTATTCTGACTTCTGCACCATAACCAGTGAGTTGGGGTGGGCTGGGGGAATGAGTAAAAGTGCAACTGGTATTGGAAGGGATGGCCAAGGATTCAGTGTCATCAGATTGAGTCAGGACTCAGTAACTGCCAGAAGATGGAAGGAATTAGGAAGGAAATGATTTAAGCTAAAAACAATTTTGTTAATAATGGAGTAGTCATTCCAAAGAGCACACACTGCATCGACAATTATATGTGAAGTGGGATACTGTGGGGTACTTATGAGGGAGGAGGATGGGAGTGAGGGAGCAGAGAGTTGGGAATGGGGAATAGGGTTGGGCCACTGGCAGATGTAGCATTCACAATCATCTGGGGGCAGTAGGAGAGGCTTGGAGTATTCTGACGATTGAGGAATGAGTTCATGGAAAGTATCAGTGGTTGAAGAGAGATCCATTGGAGATGGCAAGTAAAAATATTTTAGGATCATACATTCATAGAATCTGAGCTATCAGGGAATATCTGAGAACATCTAGCCAAATCCTGTAATTGTAAAGATAAGGAAATTGAGACCCAGAGAGGTTCAGTGACTTATCCAAAGTCACACAGGTAGCAAGTGGCAGGAGAATTTTAACCTAAGTTACAGCAGAGTTCTAACTGAAAGGGATCTCAGAGGTTGTTTAACCCATAGCCTCATTTTGTATATGAGTGAAATGAGGATTATGACAAGTAAGTATATGGCCTGGGGTCACACAGTAAATGTCAGTGGTAGGAGTTGCACTAATCTTCTCTAACCTCAGCCCTCTTTTGCTTGTCCCAAGTTTATTTTCTCTATATACACAGAAATGCGCAGTTGCCTCCTTTAGAGCTTTCATTTCTTTCTTGCCTTGTAAGCCATTTCATTATTTAATCACTCTACTAATAGTGGAAAATGCATTTGTTTTGAATCAAAATAAATCTGTAAAGAAAGCAGTGTGAAGAATTTTATTTAATTTTCTCCATTGAATTAATAAACATTCTTTTATCTAGTTGATATTTGCAATTAGATATTATGGCAGCACACCCATATAGAGTGTATACAAGACTAATTAAGTTTACTTTTTCATATGTATCATTTTTCTTATGGGGAGGAATATTTTGATGGAGTTATCCATTAATATTTCATAGTTTGTTCAGAAAAGATCTAGAATTAATTATTTAGTGGAACATTGATTAAAACTCATTTCATTATATGAAGAAGCTTAATGAGGAGCTCTGGTGTTCATTTTAAGTCTGTTTGTCACTTTAATAAAATCATATTACTTCTGTGGAAGACTAACATGAGTTGATCAGAATAAAGAAAACATGATCATGAAACAACTATACACAACCAGTACAAAAATACAAAGCTGGAACAAAAATGGGGCAACCAGGGCCATGCCCAAGGCTGTCAACATTTAGAGGGTGCAGGCTACTCCTCCAGTAGGTAAAAACAACTGAACTTAGTGCATAATTAACAGGTGTAATTAGTTGAAATAGGAAGTTTCCAGGTGGCTCATTTTCTTCCCTTCCCCTCCCCAGTGGCTTTGCCTTAGGTGAACTCTCCATTCTGACCTGTCATTCCCCATCCTGGCCCCAGCAATGCCCTCTCAACATCCCTGGATCTTTGTCTCTCCACCAAAAAGCAGTGGCCTAGCTATTCTCTCCCTAAAGGTCCCTGTGCCCTAAGGTCTAAGGTCTCTCCTGAGGCCTCTATCACCTACCCCCATGTCTATAACCACACTTGCCTCAGGCTTGAGAAAGAATTGCTGTTTGTAGCTCTACAATAATGTAAATGAGAACAAAAGTACAGGATGGATGATGAAACACACTTCCCTTCCCTCACTAAAGAGGTAGGGAACTGTGAGTATGGAATATCAGGACAGTGGGTATGGAATGTGGGTATTATGGGTATAGAATGTTGGGGCAGTGAGTATAGAATGTTGCTATAATGGGTATGGAATGTTGAGGTTGCATATGTTTTCATACACAGTTACTATTTGGGTTGATTTTGCTTCACTGTTCTTCCAGGGAAGATTTTAGAGGAATAGAGGAATACAAGAAGGTGATTTCTTAAAAAATGTATCAATAAAAATTTTAAATGATCATATGAATTCTAGCAGCAAGAACTAATACCTTATAAGGTTGTAGGGGAGACAATAAACATTTATTAAACACCTACTGTGTGTCAGGCAGTTATCTCTTTAAGATATCAGAGGCAGCTAGGTGGCACAGTGTAGAGTACTGGACCTAAGGTCTGCAAGATTCATCATCCTGGGCTTAAATCTGGCCTCAGAAACTTACTACCTGAGCAACACTGGGCAAATCATTTAATCCTTTTTGCCTCAGTTTCCTCAGCTGTAACATGAGCTGGGGAAGGAAATGGCAAACCATTCCAGTATCTTTGCCAAGAAAATCTGAAATGGGGTCATGAAAAGTCATATATAACTGCAAAACAGCTAAACAAAATTAAACAACTCTGAGAGGTAGGTGCTATAATTATGCCCATTTTTTATGGTTAAAGAAACAGCGGCAGACATTGGTTAAGTGACTTGCCCAGGGTCACAAAGCTAGTAAGTGATTGAGGGTAGATTTGACCTCAAATCTTCCTAACTTCAGGCCTGGTATACTGTCCACTCTGCCTCTACCATATCTTAGTCCATTGTGTGTAAGCATTGGAACATGGGTGATGTGTTTGGAGCAATCCTGAGTAGAGTTTGTAGTTTTAGAGACAGCGATCACACTTTGACAGACACAATATCTAAGTGCCTTCATTCATTCATCTATTCATTTCTTTATTCATATCCCTGTTATGCATAAAGAACTGTGCTATCTCCTAAGGGAGACAAAGCTAAATTAGTCAAGGTCACAGCCATCATGGGTTTTAGAATTTAGAAAATGGGGGGAGGGAGGGACATAACATACATAAACATGCCATTACTATGCAATGACTTTAATACAGGAGGAAAAACATTATACAAGCATAAGGCAAAGAGACAGCCTGATATGGTGGGTTGAGGGCTGGACTTGTAGTCAGGAAGGTATTGGTTCCTCTTTCCTCCTTCGCCCTTTTGCTACTTCTGTGGCCATGAGCAAGTAATTTAACCTCTGTGAATCTTAGGTAACTCTAAAACTCTAGATCAATGGTTCTTTATTTAAGATTCATGAGCTTTTTTTGGGGGGGGGGGAAGGGGAGGAGGCAATGAGGGTTAAGTGACTTGCCCAGGGTCACACAGCTAGTAAGTGTTAAGTGTCTGAGGCCGGATTTGAATTCAGGTTCTCCTGAATCCAGGGCTTTATCCACTGTGCCACCTAGCTTCCCCTAAGGACTCATACAGAAGGCAAGAGTCTTTTTTCCCCCAGGGCAATGAGGATTAAGTGACTTGCCCAGGCTCACACAGCTAGTAAATGTCAAGTGTCTGAGGCTAGATTTGAACTCAGATCCTCCTGAATCCAGTGCTTTATCCACTGCACCACCTAGCTGTCCCCAATTCATGAGCTTTTAAAAATGTTTTAACTGGATTTCAATAAAATTGGCTTCCTTTGTAAATCTATGTGTTTTATGTATTCTGTGCATTTAAGAACCTGATTCTGAGAAGGGATATCTAGATATCAACAAGGACTCAAAAGAGGTCAAATATAGCAAAAATGGAAGATTATTGATGGGTTACAATGGTATTCAGTGGATGAAATTCCTACATTGATGAAATCATAACTCCATGATAGAGTGATATGAAAGAGTAAGATAAATATGCAAAGTTAGGACAACTGGAAGAAATAAAAACATTTCTAAACAGAAGGGATCTGGCAAAGCTTCCTTATAGAGCTGGCATTTGAGCTATGTCTTAAAGGACAGATAGACAGAAAGATAGATTTTCTAATGATTTGGTTGGCTATTAGGAGAGAATATTATGGACAATGGGTAAACAATATGATTCAAGGCATGGAAGTAGAAAGGCAATCTTGGATAGAAGAGAGGGCAAATAACTGACATGGGTTTGGAGTTTGTGAATGCTGAGACAAAGTTGAAAAAATACAGACACACCAGATTATGGAGAGCATTGAAAATCAAGCTAAGCAGAGAAGGTCCCTTCTAGGAAGATTCCAATATGATAAGGCAACGCTGATGGGCATTGATTTTTTTAACTAATTATTTTATATATATTTGGGTTATATTTATTTCAGTGCTAACCAAAGAGGTAGGCTAAATGAATGCTTGAAAGCTGATTGTTAAATTTGTGGTGTGAGCATTTACATCTCAGAAACTTACAAATGCTACAAAATAGTGCTTGATTTATTATTTATCTAGAGTTCAGAAAGTGATGAAGAAAATATTAATGATACAAATCAAACTTAAAAGTGTATCACACACATCTTTTTTTCTGGAGAGCTGGTTGTTAAATATTTGAAGAACAATGCTAGATATTTTTGAAACACACACATCCAACATGTGTAAACTATACCATATATTCCAAGCATATATCCCTTGGAAGTAGAGTGGAAATCTGGAGCAGAGATTTCTTTTGCTTTGTCTTCTCATATTTATTTATTTAACTTTACTTTATTATGTGGTAGATAGAATGCTCAACTTGAAGTCAGAAATACCTCAACTGAAACCTAGTTTCAGACATTTACTAGCTTGTGACTCTGGACAAGTAAGTCAGTTCACTTATCTCAGCCTCAATTTATTCATGTAAAATGATTGGGTTACAATTGATGGCCTCTGAGATCTTTTCCTTTAAGCTCTAAATCAATGATTCTATGGTCCACGACGATGTTGGCAGACTATAGAATGATCAATGAGATATTTATTGCCTAAGAAAATTGCTTAGCTATGTTACCCTGGGCAAGTCACTTAACCTCATTTCCTTGTCTATAAAAAGGGAATGATAATAACCCCTACCTTCCCAGCATTGTTGTTCAAATAAAATGAAATAATATTTATAAAGTACTTTGCAAACTTTAAAGTTTTATCTAAATATAGTTGTTATAATAATAATGATGAATGTGATGATGGTAGTGGTGATGATAATGATGGATTGTGAGCCAATGGAATAGGTTCAGAGAGTTTAAGAATCTCATTTGCTGTATAGAGATAAGGAAAAGATAGAATGAGATCATTTCCAGCAGCTTTGTTATTTCAAATGAATGAAATTGAAATTGGTTAATATGAAAGATTAAAAAAAAAATTGTGGTCTAGCCAAATTGGAAATCAGCATAAGAAAAAATGATTGTTTTTTCTGGACCTTCTTTCTTCCTTAGGAGTATTCCTGGGGCTAGCTATACATGGCACAGTAGGTTGGCAGCTATCCAGATGTTTCAGATGGTTCAGACAGCAATCCAGACCATTTGGGACCCCAAGATTTCCAGATAAACTGGAAACCTGCCAACTCTTCCCCTTGGCCCTTGATGACTCCATATGCACATCTCCTGGCCATGGGATTAGTTATTAGCATGAGCAGCAAAAATCTTAAAAATAGAGCAAAAAGGAAACTCTTCCAGTTTGGTCTAGCCACTTTTCCTTTGACTTAAGCCTATCAATTTCTTTTCTTCTTTGTTTTCCTTTACTTCATAAAAGAGAATGGACAGTAAACAATGTGAAGAATAGAATAGAAAAATGAAATTTTATTTTGGGTCCAGAACAGTGATTTTACTGGTGTAGGGAAACTCCAGCATGGAAATTCCTTCCTTTGTTGCAGATTACCAGTTTATCTGTAATTTGGAGTATTAGATGGAGTTGCCTAGGACCACTGAGGGTTGAAATAGTTTGCCAAGAGTCATATATCTAGTGGATAGCAGAGACATAACTTGAACCCTGGTATCCCTGACTTCAAAGGCAAGGAAGGCACTCTGTTCATTTGTGGTATTTAAAGATCATAGTAATTAGATACTTGTGCTAAATCATACATTTAAGGACTGTAATTGCCTTCTTATTATTAAATATTGCTTAAATGATTTCTAAACACTCTCTAGTCTCTTTGAGCCTCGTACTATTTAATAATATTGAGTTAAGTTAATAGGTTTTACCCACAAAGTCAAAATTTTTTTCATATTTAATTTCATTTGCTCCTCAAAACAGCTCTGTGTTTTAGAGGTAAGAATTTAGTTTATAGAGTCATAGACCCAGGGATGGAAGAGACCCAAGAGGACATTTAGCCAAACCTTCTCACATGGAAACTGAACCCCAGGGATTTTAAATAACTTTCACACGGTTACCAAGATAGTGTAATGGTAGGTTTCCATTCTGCCACAGTTAATCATAGAAATCTCAGATAGCTCAATTGAATCATTCAATCAATAACTTAAAAGTTTAAGGTAGCACTAAACAAACTCTAAATTTGAAAGGAATAAAGTACTTTGATCTTTGGATAAAAACAGACAATTCCATAAAGGAAATATCTTTTGATTGGTTGAAAGAATTAGACATATGCTTGGACTACATATAAAAATAGGAAATTAGTTAGAACACCTCAGAAGGAATTACCCTGGGAGAAGGGAGAGTACTTCTGTCTTTCTCCTCTTGCATTGACTAGGTGGCAACCTTGTGAATACAAAAAAAAAATCCGAAGATCTGGAGTCCCCATTGACTTTGATAGATAGCCAAGGTGTATGTGATTTAGCAGAAGAGGTGGCTAATGGTAGCATCTGCATTGAGAACTGAGAGATAAATCAGGGACAAACTTCAGGAAAGACAACTTCAGGGAGTGTGAATCTCCACCAACCCTCAAATATCAAAATGAAAATTTTCTGATGACTCTGTGAAGGTAGAAACTTCATGTGCCTCATTACCACTTTACCTTTCCCAGAAGTCTTAGTCATACATAAGCAGAATAATAACCCCCTCACCTATTTGGGGAAATTGGCTTTGTGATAGCTGTCCATTTTAAACCTTCTTATTATCTTTCTAATATATAATTAAGTCTGGTTGATAATCAATGGGATATGCACTGGAAGGGGATTGTGACAAACACTACTAGGAAGATACAACCTCCCAGGATCATCTCTAGAACTCTAAGGGGAAACATAGTCAGTGACCCTCAGGAAATGCCAATATGCAAGCCTGAGAACCCAGTTTTGGGCTTGGCTTCAGTAGGAAGCTCTATATAAGAATCAAAAGTGGCCTGTGAATCCAGCTCTTCTGTCTTAACAGACAGGGAACTTTCCACTAGGCTATCCTTTTTTTTTTTTTAAAGAGACAGAAGATGTAAAGAAAGTCTCAATAACAAATTGTTGCAAATGTCCAGCAGCCCAGAAGTTCCTAACACTTAAAATGCAGAATTGGATTAGATAATCTGATGATTCCTTCCAGTTTTAAAATTCTATGAGCCTCTGCTCTTGAGTGTAGCTCCATTAGGTTTTGATATCTCTATTTACATTTCAAAGCCCTGGCTCTCCATGTGCAAAATATTTTATCTCCCTTCTCCTCTGGGCCTGTTGTTCTGACTTCCTTGAAGACAAATTCTTCAAGTCAGAGCTGCAGGTCTTTGTACCTCCTACTAAATCTTGCTGCCTGCCTCTTTCCAATCAGTCAGCCCACACAGTTGTGAGTCATCCATGGGTGCTATCCTGTCATTACATATTTGTTGATTCAGGTTAGTAATACATAAAATAAACATAATCCATCTTTATGTTGATCTCTCTGTCACATAATTCTAGTCTCCAGAAATGTTTCCAGTTCCCCTGGATGCCAAGTCCCTTACAAATCTCCCCTTGAGATTTGTACACAGATTGAGATTTCACATTATAGTATATTGAAGCTTTGAAAACCACAGAATTGGATGAGACTTTAGAGATGGTCAATTTCGGTGCATTCACTTTTCAAATGCAGAAACCAGGACTCAGATCCGTAAAGACATTTGGCCACTTAGTCTGTGACAAAAGGGGGGGGGGGGGAGATAGAAGTCTGTTATCCCAGGTCCCAATCTGTTTTTCTTCCTTTAAATTACACAACCTTTCTTGAAATCTAGGCCTTTCACATAAGCTATTTGTTTCCATCAGTTGTTTGGGTTTTTTTCTAATAATAATTTTTTTGTAGTTACATGTACAGATAGTTTTCAACATTCTTTTTATAAGATTTTGAGTTCCAAATTTTTCTCCCTCCCTCCCTTTCTTCTCTCCTCCCCAAGATGGCAAGCAATCTGATAAAGGCTATATATGTATAGTTGCATTAAACATATTTCCACATTAGTCATGTTGTAAAAGAAGAATCAGGGGGGCAGCTAGGTGGCGCAGTGGATAGAGCACTGGCCCTGGAGTCAGGAGTACCTGAGTTCAAATCCGGCCTCAGACACTTAACACACACTTACTAGCTGTGTGACCCTGGGCAAGTCACTTAACCCTAATTGCCTCACTAAAAAAAAAAAAAAAGATGATGTTAGTAAGAAGAATCAGAACAAAAGGGAAAAACCTATAGAAAGAAAAAAAAAAGTGAAAATAGTATGGTTCAATCTGCATTCAGATTCCACAGTACTTTTTTTCTAGATGTGGAGAGCATTTTCCATCATGAGTCCTTCGGAATTGTCTTGGAGCATTTTATTGCTGAGAAGAACTAAATCTACCACAGCTGATCATCACACAAGGTTGCTGTTACTGTGCACAATGTTCTCCTGGTTCTACTCACGTCACTCAACATCAGTCCCCTTAAGTCTTTCTAGGTCTTTCTGAAATTTGCCTGCTTATTATTTCTTATTTAAAGTTTTGAGTTCCAAGTTCTATCCCTCTCTCATTCCCTCCTTCCCTACCCTCCCCCTCCCCAAGGTTGCAAGCAATCAGTATAGGTTATACATGTGGAATTATGTAAAACATTACCATAGTAGCCATTTGACACAAAAAGACTCACATTAAAAAACATAGAGAAATCACAAAATAGCATTCTTCAGTCTGTGTTCAATCAATATCAGTTCCTTTTCTGGAGGTTGATAGTATGCTTCATTGTTAGTCCTTTGGGATTGTCTTGGATCATTGCATTGCTGAGAGTAGTTAAGTCATTCACAATTGCTCATAAAGTGATAATGCTGTCACTGTACACAATGTTCTCCTGGTTCTGCTCACTTCACTGTACATCAGTTCATATGAGTTTTTCCAGGTTTCTCTGAACTCATCCTGCTTGTCATTTCTTATAGCACAATAATATTCCATTACAATCATATACCACAGCTTGTTCAATCATTCCCCAATTGATAGACATTCCTTCGATTTCCAATTCTTAGCCACCACAAAGAGTTGCTATAAATATGTTTCATACAATTTTTTTCCTTTTCTCTTTTTCACAGATACTATTAACGGTTTTCCTCCATCCTATTCCCTTCCCCATGATATTTATTCTATCTTCTTTCACCCTATCCCTCCTCAAAAGGGATTTGCTTCTGACTGCCCCCTCCCCCAATCTGGCCTCCCTTCTTTTACTCCTCCCTCCTTATCCCCTTTCCCTCCTACTTTCCTGCAGGGTTAGATAAATTACTCCACCCAATTGAGTGTGGATGTTATTCCCTTTCTAAAACAACTCTGATGAGATTAAAGTATTTATTGCTCATCCTTTTTTACAACACAATAGCATTCCATTATATCCATATACCACAACTTGTTCAGCCATTTCCCAATTGATGGACATTCCCCAGATTTCCAATTCTTTGCCACCACAAAGGGAGCTGCTATAAATATTTTTCTACATGTAGATCCCTTTCCATTTCTTATTATCTCTTTGGGATACAGACCTAGCAGTAGTAATGCTTGATCAAAGATTAAGCACAGTCACATAGCTCTTTGGGCATAGTTCCAAATTGCTCTCCAAATTGCTCTGAATCAGTTCACAACTCCATCAACAATTCATTACTCTTCCAATTCTATCATTCTGTATCAATGAGACTTAATTTCTGGCATTCTATCTTGCATTAAAACACAAGGAATGTCTTGTGGGTCCTTCATGCTGGTATATATTTAAGTTCAATATTAAAGTTCAAATTATATCTTACCTGCCAAAGGAGACAGCCATAGGTCAAGATGGTAGTGATCTACATTAAGGGACAATTCACACTCAACCAAGATTCTGGTCACCCTTGGAGCCAAAAGGACAGAGTTTCAAGAAGGCCAGCTGGCCAGTCATTGGCAAGATGAGAACCTCCATTTGTCTTTTAGAGTTGGTTTGAGAATAAATCAATTAACAAAAGTGTAATTATTACCTGTTATGTGTCTGAAACTCTTCCAAGTTTGGGGATACAAAGGAAGAGTGAAAAAAGTTCTGTTTTCAAGTAGTTTGCATTCTATTATATCTAGGGATAGGGACTGGATCGGAGATTCCATTAATATAAGAAACTAGCAAATGAAGAAGTTCCCTCTACTAAAGCAGACCTGCACCTTCTCTGTACCTTAATGACTTAGAGACTTGCCTAAATGATTGGGAGTCTTTACCAGGGTCAAACACCAAATGAATGTCTGAGATGGAGCTTGAACCCAAGACCTCCTGGCTCTGAGGCAAATTCTCCCTCCATTACATATGCCATATGTCTCTCTGGTTTACGTGTATAAGTATATTCACCATGTTCTATATAAATATCTACGAGCTAAGTGAAAAATGATTAAAGATAGTTCAATAAAAGGTTCTTAGAGAGGTGAGGCACTTGCATTTGAGGGGCTCAGCAAAGGTAAGAAGATGGGATTTGGAATGCTGTGTGAGGAACAAAGAAAAGGCCAACTTAGAATAAACATTATCCCTCTTGAGCATCCGGCATTCACCCTAGAAGTAATGGGGATGCTTTATCTCTTATTTTGATTAGGTTGGGTTTTGGCATGGGTGGTGGGTGAAGAGAATGGATTCTGAGTATGCTGCCTCCAAGTAGCTGCTGTTAGGATGACAAGATCATAGATATTTTTTGGGGGGGCAGCAATGAGGGTTAAGTGACTTGCCCAAGGTCATACAGCTAGTAAGTGTCAAATGTCTGAGGCCAAATTTGAACTCAGGTCTTCCTGAATCTAGGGCCAGTGCTTTATCCATTGCAGTACCTAGCTGACCCAACATCATAGATTTATAAGGAACTTTAGACATGATCTTGTCGAAAGCCCGCATTTTACAAATGAGGAAACTGAGGCTCAGAGGCAAACTGAGTTACCCAGGGATACACAAGTATGACTTGTGAAAAGAACTGAGCTCTACTGACTTCATACTTTTCCTTCTTTTTCACTGTACTATGCAGACTCTCTGCTTTGTCTTCCCCCTCCTTTCTGTCTGTCTTTCAGCCTGTCATTCTGTCTCTGTTTCTTTCTTCTACTTGTCTGTCTATCATCTATCTCTTTATATGTCTGTCTGTCTTTATCATTCCTTTCCCCCAGATTTTGCTAATGGATAGACTCCCTAGAAATTAAAATACTCTAGAGTCCTTGAACTTTGAAATCTATGCTATATAAGTTGCAAATGTGGAAAATTCAGGGATTCTTAGAAAATGTAACCAACATATATTCTGAAGGGCGATATCAAAGAGCATGGGACACCCTGAGAATCTCTAAAGCTTATCTCTGGAAAGGGTGGGCCACATACTCTGCCTGAGTTTGTTCCTTGGCTTTTTTTCAGCTTGCTATCTAATCTAAGGGTTGGAGATACTGGTCTAAGCTCATACCACAGGTTCCATCAGGTATTATCTTAACTTGATTATTTTAGGAAGTATCTGAGGGAAGGAGTAATAGGAAGTGTGGTCAATGTGGGTAGGCCAATGTAACTTCTGATGATTTATGACAATAGTCATCATTATAACTATTCCTGGATATATAGATTTAGAGCTGGGGGAGGGGGGACCTAATTGTCTATCAAGTCCAATCCCCTCAGTTTATAGTAAATAGTTTATGAGTAAACTGAGCCCTAGAGAGATGAAAGGAATGGCACAAGGCAATAAGTGTCCATTGCAGGATTTAAACTCAGGTCTTCCTGATTTCAAGTTCAGTGCCCTAGGCACTACATATAAAATCCTTTTTACTATTCCAAAGCATCTGACAACATTATATAGTAGATCAAGTGTTGGACATAGAATCATAAGACTTGGGTTCAAATCTTGCCTCAGATACAAGTTGTGTGACCCTGGGAAAGTCACTTAAACTCTTTCAGTCTCAGTTTCCTCATTTTTAAAAGGAGAGTGCTGGACTCAATAACTGTTAAAGGTTTAGCTCTAAATATATTGTCTTACTTGAACAACTTCCCATTAAGCTTTATCCTATAGATGAGCTGTCAGGGGCTCATGGGGATTAAATCACAAGGTGATTTAGCTGCTAAGAAGAAGAAATAGGATTTGAACCCAGCTTTTCTAGCCTCAAGTATCTTGTTCCACCACGTCTTCTCCTTGACAGCATACTCTCTTCTAGGGCATGGGTCCATAGCCAGAAGTAGTAAGCCACAATGCCACTCAGTTTTAATATGTGAAAATACAATTGTAGGCCATCCATTATTATGATAAGGAAAAATTACTAGCTGATCTCTAGAATAGATTCTAGAAAAACAGGATTTGGGGATTGGATAAATCTTTAGAGATCACAGCCTGGTGTTTTAATGGATGAGAAAAAAATAAAATCCATTAGAAGGGAAGTAACTGGTCAAAAGAACACATGATAGAACTGAGTCCACAACCCAAGACTCCCCTATGAAATAAGGAAATTGGACTAGGGCTCTTTACACTGCACCATGGCTTGAGAGTGTATCAGTCAATCATGAACTATCTATGAATGTCCTGATAACATTGTCTCCCCACTTTCTACCACACAAGTAATTGACTTCTATTTACCCATCAGGCCATTATACATTCTACATTCTGGTCAAACTACAGTACTCTCATGTTTTTTCTCTTTTGTGCCAATTCTTCTTTTGCAATGTGACTAATATGGAAACGTGTATAACATGATTGTACATATATAACCTATATCTGATTGCTTGCCATCTTGGGGAGGGGAGAAGGAAGGGAGAGAGGGAGAAAAAATTGCAACTTAAAATCTTACAAAAATGAATATTGAAAACAAGCTTTACATGTAATTGGAAAATAAAATACTGCCCAAAAAACCCAAAACAAAACAAAACAAAACAAAAAAAAACAAACCCTTAGAGTACTCTGCCCCATTCCCTCTCCTGTCTCCATGCTTCATGTTTTCCACCATTCCTGGAATGGATTCATTCATTATTCCTGCAAACTCTCTCCTGCTCAAACCTCCTTCACCAACTTTTGAAATCTCGTAATTCTGGGCTTGACTTAGGGGTCACCTCTGCCATTCCACCTTCTCTGACCATCCTTCCAGTGGAAAATTATCCTTTCCTCCTTACATCTCTGATAGTGCATTGCCTATGGCTGTTTTTTATACTTTTCTCACCCTTCCTTGTGTTTTAATCTGCAGAAACACAGGCTTTAAGGGATGGAAAGGACCTTGGGGAGCATCTAGTCAACCCTTTCATTTTACATTAGAAAATAAGGGGGTAGCTAGGTGGCACAGTGGATAGAACACCAGCCCTGAAGTCAGGAGTACCTAACTTCAAATCCGGCCTCAGACACTTAACACTTACTAGCTGTGTGACCCTAGGCAAGTCACTCAACCCCAATTGCCTCACTTTAAAACAAAACAAAACAAAAAAAGAAGGGTTGAAGAGGTGGAGGGACTCAGTCAAAGTCATAAAGTTAATCAGCAGAAATTACATGTGTGTGTGTTTGTCTATTGGCTTGAAAGCATCTCTACAGCCTGTGATATCTCCCAGTTCTTAGCACAGTGTTTGGCACACAGTTGGTGCTTAATAAATTCTTGTTTGATTGAATGATTATGTTTTTTTTTAATGATTTTTGTATGTATTAAGCTCCTTGGGGGTAGGGATGGTTTTATTCCTTGAACTATCTCTGAACCTCACATAGTGCCTCACATAATGTTTAATAAATAATTTTTGGTTAATTGTCCTTATGGTTTTACAGTTGTAAGCTCCTAGAGCATTTCTTTCTGTATCTCCCATAATATTTTGGAAAGAGTAGGCACTTAATAAATATTTCTTGAATAAATAAATAAATAAGATACAGCCAAGAATAATGAAATAGAAGACTTGTATTTCTCAGAAAAAAATGTTTTATTTCTGATAGGTTCAAACAATAGAACTGGCAAAAGATATACATATTTTGTAAGAATACATTCCTCTTCTCTCTCTTCCTTTTCTTTTTCCTTCCTACATTCTCTTCTATTCTTTCTTTTCCTTTCTCTCTATTCCTTCATTATTTCCTTCCCTTCCCTCCTTTATCTCTCTTCTATCCTTCCCTTTTCCCCTCTTCCTCCCCTTTATTCCTTCCTTCCTTTTTTCCTTCCTTTCCTCTTATTTTCTTCCTTTTCTCCTTCCTTGTTTTTCCTTCCTTCCTTGCTTCTTTCCTTCCTTTCTTTCTTGCTTCCTTCCTTCCTTCCTTGCTTCTTTCATTTCTTCCTTCCTGCCTTTCTTTTTCTCCTTCCTTCTTTACCTCTTAGTCATTTAGTAGGCCCAACACTTAGAGGGGGGATTTTTTTCTCTAAATACTTCAAATGCAAGTAGTAAAAAAATCACTATAAACATTAGAATGCTTAGCAGGCTGTTCATATCACTCTATGTCTTTGTGCTGCCCCTCCTGTGACTTACTTTGTCCTTTCAACAGCCTCTGCAGCTGCTCCCTTTTATATTCAGACAGCTAATCCTGGCCTGCATAATTCATGATTACAAGGTGTACACACTTGATGATAAAAGAAACTGCTGTTTAATTTACACCACCTCATTTTTCCTTATAGATGGAGTCAAAGACACCAAATGATAGTCATGGTGATGAGAAATTGCAAGAAAAGTAGATTTCTGAGTGTTACTCCACAGATATCACATATGATAACTGAATTTGGGTATAAAAGACATCACATGACTGTGGAGGCGGGGGCATTTTAGAAAATGTAAAAGGAGATGTTGCTTTTTCCTTGACACATAAATGCAATCAGCTACTGTGCCAAACTTAGGACACAGAGACAGAAGCACAACTGCCCCTTTTTCCAAGTAGTTTGAACTCTATCTAGGTAAACAACATGGACATATTAAGTATATCCTGATTAAATAAAAAATAAATACAACATAGGGGAAGGTCAGTAGCAATTTGCTGATCATTAAAGCCCCCCTATCAAGAAGGGAAAGCTTGAGTTAAGTCTTGAAGTCAAGGATTGTGTGTGTCAGGGATACAAATACAAAGAGATGGGAAATGGAGTGTCCTGTGTGAAAAGCATAGGTGGGGGGCAACTAGGTGGCTCAGTGGATAAAGCACCGGCCCTGGATTCAGGAGTACCTGAGTTCAAATCCGGCCTCAGACACTTGACACTTACTAACTGTGTGACACTGGACAAGTCACTTAACCCCCATTGCCCCCAAAAAACAAAACAAAACAAAACAACAACAACAACAACAACAAAAAAGCATAGGTAGGGTGTGTGGGGCTGAAGTGCAGAAAATAGGAGAAAGAGTCATATATAATGAAGTTGGGAAGATAGGTTTACACCAGATTGTGAAGGGCTTCCAAAGCCAAATAGTGGTATTTCTATGTAATAATAGCAGCAATGGTAAGCCTCTATAATTTATTGAGTAGAAGAATTTCATGGTTAGACCCACCTATCCTCAAAATTCACTTTGGCAGCTACGTGAAGGATGAGTTGGGGTAGGAAGAGACCAGTCAGGAAGACCAATTTGGAGGCCATTATAATTGTCTGGACAAGAGGTAATGAGGTCTGGAACCAAGGTAGTGACTATAAACAGAGGAAAGTCTTTCCCTCTCAATTGTTTTGGAGGAATCATTGAAAAAGGAAAGGATCACCTGACACCTATCAGATTGGCTAAAATGACAAAAAAGGAAGATAATAAATGTTGGAGAGGCTGTGGGAAAATTGGAACACTAATGCATTGTTGGTGGAGCTGTGAGCTGATCCAACCATTCTGGAGAGCAATTTGGAATTATGCCCAAAGGGCGATAAAGCTGTGCATACCCTTTGACCCAGCAATCCCACTTTTAGGTCTTTTGCCCAAAGAAATCATGGAAGGGGGAAAGGGACCCACATGTACAAAAATATTTATAGCTGCTCTTTACGTGGTAGCAAGGAATTGGAAGTTGAGGGGGTGCCCATCAATTGGGGAATGGCTGGACAAGTTGTGGTATATGAATACAATGGAATACTATTGTGCTGTAAGAAATGATGAGCAGGAAGAGTTCAGAGAAACCTGGAGGGTCTTACGTGAGCTGATGATGA
Source organism: Dromiciops gliroides (assembly GCF_019393635.1). Classification (NCBI taxonomy): domain Eukaryota; kingdom Metazoa; phylum Chordata; class Mammalia; order Microbiotheria; family Microbiotheriidae; genus Dromiciops; species Dromiciops gliroides. The sequence continues at coordinate 736,819,738 of NC_057861.1, forward strand.
GTGAGATGAGCAGAACCAGAAGAACATTGTACACAGTATCATCAACATTGAGTGTTGACCTACTGTGATGGACTATATTCTTCTCACCAATGCAATGGTACAGAAGAGTTCCAGGGAACTCATGATAGAAGAGGATCTCCAAATCCAAGAAAAAAAAAGAAAGAAAGAACTGTGGAGTATAGATGCTGATTGAACCATATTATTTCTTTTGTTTTGGGTGCTGTTGTTTTTTTTTTTTCTATTTTGAGGTTTTGCATCACTGCTCTGATTCTTTCTCTTGTAACAGGATTAATGCAGAAATAGGATTAATGTTATTATGTGTATATATATGTGTGTGTATATATATATATCTATATGTATATGTATAGATATATATAGATATAACCTATATCAGATTACCTGCTGTCTAGGGGAGGGGGGAGGGAGGGGAGGGAGGGAGGGAGAAAAATCTGAAAGTGTAAAGCATGTATAAACAAAAGTTGAGAACTATCTTTACATGTAACGGAAAAAATAAAATATCTCAAAAAAAAAAAAAAAAAAAAAAAAAAAAAAGAAAAAGGAAAGGATCTTATCCAGCCCCTATGCTATTTTTCTCCATTTTTCTCCTAAATTTCAATTACCAAGTAATTCTACTTCATTATCACCTTATTTCCACCTCATCATTCTACTGAAACAGTTTTCTTCAAGGTTTGATTACCTAATGATCTCCTAGTTATCAAATCCAGTGATTTTTCCCAAAAGTCCTCTTCCTTGACCTCTGAAGAATTTGACACTGTTTACAACTGTATTTCTTTGGACTACCCCCTTCTCTCTTCACTTCTGTTTATTTAGGAACTGTTCCTACTTTTCAAACTCTTCCTGATGCTTTGTGGTGAAAGTTCTCCCTATGCCCCTTTTCTCTTTCCTATTTATACTTTCCTCCTTTTCAGTCTCACTCACTCACATGGTTTCAACTCTCATTTCTATACCAGTTATTCCTAGCAACTATAAACCCAAATAGGACTTCTCTCCCCACCCCCAGACCCATATCTCCATTTGCTTACAGGACATGCCAAACTGCATATTCAAGCATCACCTCAAATTCACCCCATTTAAAAGTGAGTTTATTAGCTTTCTGCATAGACCTACACCTCCTTTGGATTTCTTATCTCTTATCAATAAAACTGTGATTCAGCCAATCTTCCATATTCCAAACCTTGGTGTTAATGGCTTATGTCCCTGTAAGAAATATAATTGAAGGTTATCTAAACTTGGTAATATATAGGACATGTGATTTTTTAGCCCCTTAAACATTATTTTATAATAGTACCTGATGAAAAATCCATTGAAATAATTTCTTATTATTTTCTGCTTCAAATACTTTCCTATATTGGAGTAATTTCTCTACTTGAAAAAAGAGTCATATTTGGCCAAGTCTTTTTGTTTTTTATATATTAAAGTTGACAAAATTCTTCATCAGAATTTACAATTCTGGCTCATTCATTTTGCTACTTTAAATGTATTCATCACTTCATCTCTCTAACCACCCCCTGAACAAATAGGCCCATGAGATAGCATTCAAAAAGCCATAGAAGATTCCACTTATAAAAAACAAAATTTAGATCCAGTTCAATTCAAGCCAACATTTATTTATCAAGCACTAAAATGTGCTGGATGTTGGAAATGCAAAAAGAAATTTAATATAGTACTTGCCCCCAAAGAATTTCCATTCTACTTTTCCTTGGAGTAGGCATATAAACAAGTGGGTGGTAAGGAAATCTAGGATAATTTAAAGACCAAGAAAGCTGGGCAACAGGTACAATGAAGGCTTCCTGTAGAATTCTGGTGGAACATGAGCTTAGCCTTTAGAAAACCAAGTATTCTAAGATCCAGAAGTGGAAAATGAAAATATTCCATGCAAAAGCAACATTTTATACAAAATCAGAGAAGTGTTAAATGGTCATTGAATTCAGTGAATAATAAATTTTTTTAATTTATTTTGACTGGAAAGTAGAGCTTATGAGTAACTTATATGAAATACATGTAGAACAGTAGGCCAGAGCCAGGCTATGAGGGACTTTAAATACCCTGAGAAATTAATGTTTAACCATAGTGATGATAGGGAACCACTGAAACTCTTGACCAGAGAAGTGATATGGTCAGATATGTGGATGAATAGGAAAAAAGAAAGAATACACTTGGGAGGAGGTATTAATAATCTAAGTGGCAATGAGACCTTCAGGTAGTGGCTTAGTAAATGGAAAGAAGAGGACAGATAACAAAAGAAATTATATGTTCAGCACTTATTAGTGTCATAGCTCAGAGGTGGGGCAATGGTGGTGGAGTATCATATCTTCCATTTTCTCCAGATGATCAATCATACCTACTACCTGAATGGCTTTGGGCAAACCATTTCCTTTCTCTGAGCCTCAGTTTCCTCATCTAGGAAATGAGGGAATTGGGCAAGGTGATCTTTAAGACCCCCTCTAGCTTTAAGTCTGAGTCTATCACTCATCCAAGATCACACATATGGGATACATATGTGATGAGAACCCTTGGTTCTGTCCTCTCTACCATACTCTCTGCTCATTTATTTTCAAGTTTATGTTTTGGGGTACCATGAAGAAATTATTTGCGTGAATATTTTTGCGATCATCATCCTGAGATGATTTTTGTTTCCATTTTTAGCTTTACTTTTAAAGGTTACTTATGATTTCAGATCATAAATGTTGTTAGAGTCAAGATATCAAATGGGTGTGACTATTGTATCTCACCAGGGAGATTATCTAGAGCAATTCATATTTAGGCTTGATGGGAGGAAAAATACCTTAATATTGGAGGTATCCAAAAATAGAATGAGTTTCCCTGGAAGGTAGTGTTTGAGGCAATGGGACGTGATGTTTGAGCAAAGACTAATTGATGCTTTGTATGGGCTGCATTCAGAGACCTCACCCTTATTTAAGAAACCACTGAGACTTTCAGCTTACTTTTCCTCATGGGGATATTCCACTCCCAAACCAAGGGTCTACCAAAAGAAAATCCTGTAAAGTTAAGTGCATCTGATCCTTGCAGTCATTTCAGTGACTCTCTAAATGCTTTGGTCTTCTATGAACAAAATATGTTTGGGGGGCACTTAAGTAAAGAACAGAAACAACAAAAAAAAACTAAGCCCACAGGGTAAGGTCTCCTTCCTTCTGGCCAGTCTTTCCCTTATGGCTTATCTTGTGGTTAGAAAGAAACCTTCCTTACCTTGAGCCAAATGTAGAGGGGATTCTTATTCAAGTAGAGATCATATCAGATATCCGCTGGGTGCTCATCTAATTCTGAAAATTCTCTGAGTCTAATAAAAAAACCAAAGACACAGGATCTCAGGAATAACTTGCTTGACAAAGGTAAAAAATTCAAAAAAGGTCACCCGGCTACAATCCTCAAATCTACCCATAAAATAATAGGTTCATGGGATCATAGATTTGAGAGTTGGAAGCAACCTTAGAGGTCATCTAGTTCAACTTCCTTATTGTACAGATGAGGATACTGTAGCCAAGAGATGTTAAGTGACTTGCCAGGGTCACACAATGTGTAAGTGGTTCTTTCTTTGTGATGCTGACTTTGGCTAAGGCACTTACCTCATGGTTCTGCTCTAGGGGACACTGAATAAATGCTAACTGGTAAGAATAGGAATATAGGACATTAGTCTCTTGCCATGTTCTCCTTTTAAAATGTGTGTGTGTGTGTGTGTGTGTGTGTGTGTGTGTGTGTGTGTGTGTGTGTAAGCTGAACATTCTATTTATAGAGGGGATAAAAAATCCTCCCCAATTGAACAAGGAACCATAAATATTATTATTTTTAAGTAGTGGTTCTTTTTTTCACCCAAGTGTATCAGATACAATGGCCAGCCTGAAGCTGAGACTCATTCCTTTTACAGTTTTTAGTTTTATTACTGCCAGGCTAGGAGGTTTTTCAGCTGCTTTGGTAGTTGGATCCATCCATCACCAATGGTGACGCCTCTGTGATGGCAGCTTGTCTCTTCGCATTCCAGATATATATGGAATAAGCAAATCTTGGACTTTTTGCATCCAGAGTTGACAATGAATGATGCAGTAGAGAACAGATTTTAACAGATTGTTCTTCTATCCTTGCCGCTTTAATCTCAGCATGATCATGAGTCCCTGAAAGTGTAACATGGGGGCAAACCACTTCACAGAGTGTGTCTGCTTTCTGGAGCCTCTTCTGCATGAAGGAAATGCAATTTTTTCAGAGACAGTGTGAGTGGTGGATAGAATACTGGACCTGGCATCAAAAAGACAGGGGTTCAGGGCAGCTAGGTGGCACAGTGGATAGAGCACCGGCCCTGAATTCAGGAGTACCTGAGTTCAAATCTGGCCTCAGACACTTAACACTTACTAGCTGTGTGATCCAGGGCAAATCACTTAACTCTAATTGCCTCACTAAAAAAAAAAGACAGGGGTTCAATTCCTGCCCCTAAAATTTGCTATTTCTGTTAACTATGGGGAAATCATTTGACATCTCTGAGCCTCAGATTCCTTATCTGTAAAAATGTGAATGATAGTAATGCAACTAGTACCTTTCCCATAGGGCTTTGTGAACTTCAACTGATATCAGAGAATAATAGATTTAGAGATAGAAGGGACCTCAGAAGTCATCAATTCCAAACTTTTTATGTTACAAATGAGAGCACTGAGATCCAAAGAGGTTCAGGACTTTCCAAGTTCACAAAGCATCGGAGATAGGATTTGAACACTTGTTCTCTGATTTCAAATTCCTGGATATAAAAACTCCACTACAGCAATCTTTCTCTTTAATAGTGTTTATAAATTACTACTGAAATGTCAGCTATTATTTCTGTTTAATATTCCTTTGCATGGTTAGAAATCTGCAATTTCTTTCATCAGGAATTTTTCACGACACATAGGAAGAGGTCCTTCTCCCCAGAAATATTTGGAAGATATTTCTAATGTATATGGCCCTCTCTCTGCCAAAGCTTTCCCTTCTATGAGTTGCTGAAAGTAAATGTTACACAAAACATAGTGCATTTGGCCTTTGACTGATTTTAAGAGATCGTGATATTCAATCTTGATTAATATGTAGACCAAACCCTTGTATTTGTCAGAAAATATACTTGTTCCAATTTAGTTCATGATTTTAACTCTTCTAGGAACTAATTACTCCCTCCTCCATCAAACATATGGTGTTAGGTGGCCTTAGATTCCCATGAGGGTTAGCTCCCATCCATCTCAATGTCAGGAATGTATTTCCTTGTGATTGCTCTTTCTTAATTTAAAATCAGTGATCAAGAAAGTACATATAAAAAAGATTGATTTTTTTCAATAGTCACGCAAATTGACCATTAAAGGTAATGCCTTCAGATCTGATGATTTTGGGTCTCAAGGAATTCATCTCAATTCTTGGGAAATGAGATCCCAAACCACATTCATTTGTGTTTCTTTGCTAGCAATTGGAAGAACATTTCTCTATTTCCTTGAAATATAAGAAGAATCACTTATTTTATATAGTGCTTTTAACTTTTTAAAAAATATTTTCCTGTTTATGATAGAAAAATTCCATCAATATTTATTGTCATTTCTATGTGCCAAGGGTGTCCTGGGTACCAAAGATACAAAGGCATTTAAAAATCCTCTCTGCTCTCAAGGAGTTTACATGCCTCTGTAGCAAAGCTACAAGTACACAGATAAATAGATGCAAAAGAAATACAAAACTTGGGGAAAGCATTAACAATAGGAAGATAAAGAAAGGCTGTGGGTACAAGGTAGCACTTAGGATAAGCCTTGAAAGGATCCTACAAAAGCTGAAATGGGGTTAGGGGCATGGGGAGGACATTCCAGGCCTGAAGGGCAGCCACTGAAAAGGCTTGGAAATAGGATAACAATGTTGTACATGGATAGCAGTAAGCCAGTCTGGCTGAAACATATGATACCTGAGGAGAAATTATTTTTAATCAATCTGGAAAGAAGTTAGAGCCAGATGATAAAACCTTTAAAATGTCAACAAAGAGTTGATAGTTTATCCTCAAGGCAATAGGGAGCCATGAAACTCCTCGAATAAGGGGATGGTTTGGTTTAATTCTTGTTTCAGGAATATTAATTTGGCAACTCTGTGGATCATGGTGAGTCAAAAAGACCAAATCAGAGGATAATGCAATAGTCTGGGCAAGAGGTAATGTTGACTTGAATTAGGATGGTAGCCCTGAATTAAGGCAGTAGTTTTATAAGTAGAGAAGAAGATGGGTGTGAGAGAGATGGGACTGTGAAGGTAGATATGATAAGGCTTGGCAACTGACTGGATGGGGTTAGGGAGGGAGATGATCTCACAACCAAGTCAATGAGTATAAAGATGTACTGTTTCCTTGTGACAAATGAGCAAACTGAGGCACAGGTAGATTAAGTGACATAACTATGGTCATATTCCTGTCAAAGCCATGACTAAATCACAGATCTTTCCATTTTAATTCAGCAGGTATTTACTGAAGACCTACTTCTATAAGGTGCTATCCAGGGTACTGAATCACAATAGCTGTTGATCTCTTTCAGAGCTCTTTACACTAACCACATTCATCTGGCTCTGCTTCCCTTAAAATTTTTCTTTAAGAGCAAGGCATGGAAGGGCCCTTCTGTAGTCCCTGCTGCTGGGGAGGCTTAGACTGATGGATTCCTTGAGTACAGGGGTTCTCAGCTTCAGTAGGGTTAAAACAGATAGGGTGTTTACATTTAATCTTTGGAATGGGAGGAGCACTAGGGTAATTAAGGAATGGTAAACTAGCATAGCTCAGAAAAATGCAGGAGGTTAAAACCTCTAGACTGATGAGTTTGGAATGTTGCCCATGAGTAGTTAATGTACTTTCCTCCTGGGGTGAGACACAAAGATGCAGACTTTCTCCTTCCCCTACTTCTCAAAAAATAAAGAGTTCCAATGATAGTGTATTTATCTCAAAGTGATCTGGGACAGATGGATTCCATATGAGCTATATTTTCTTGGTTCTATTCTTTGAAGTGGCCACCTGTCTAGAATAGTGTAGACAGAGAAATGAGGAAAGGGAGCAATTTTGACATCTTTTCTTATGAAATTTATTTGTCAGCAGGAAATCAGGACATCTATAGTACAGGCCTTTGCTACAGTCCATAATTTAGAGATGCAAGGGGATGAGCATTTTAAAAGTATATGGAAGGGGGCAGCTAGATGGCGCAGTGGTTAAAGCGCTGGCCCTGGATTCAGGAGTACCTCAGTTCAAATCCAGCCTCAGACACTTAACACTTACTAGCTGTGTGGCCCTGGGCAAGTCACTTAACCCCCATTGCCCCGCAAAAAAAAAAAAAAAAAAAAAAAAAAAAAAGTATATGGAGTCCATGGCCTGAGCCTTGATCAGTGGATCTCCTGTGTGTGCTTTTTCAAACTGAAAGCAATCTAATCTCATATCTAGAAAAAATATGCAAGGTTCTCTTAAGAAAGAAATAGCACAGCCCAGAATGCTATGCTAGGAAGAGTTACAGCTTTAAAATAATTTAAAACCTCACGGAAGTAGAAATCTCTTAAATCATTCATGCTTAGCTAGTGCTAGAACAAATTTTAGCCAAGTAAGTTTCTTTATGACTAAGGAGGGCTATGAATCTCTGATTAATTTCAGACTTGCCATTAACTCATCCAGGTATGCTACCTGCACACTTCTGCACACCATCTGCACACATACCACAGAAAGTATTTTGTTAATATGGTACACTAAATTTGGTAAACTATTGACTTATAAATCTCTTGAAGGACAGAAAATAAGTCTTATCCTTTTAAAATTTTTACTCCATATGATAGATACTGACATATTTGTTCAATGAATTCAAGAATGATCATTTCCAATGACAAGGCTGACAGCAGATAGCTACCATTAAAATAGACTACAAAGAAGCTTTATATTCAGAAGGAAGCACATTGTAGTAGGTCAAAAACTTGACTTGGAGCAGGAAGGCTTGGAATCAAATCCTGCTTCACACCAATCTTAGTTTAGTAGCTGTTGAGTAGTTGTGGATAAAGAGCTTGATGAAGTCAAGAAGACAAGGGGTCAAATGTTGCTTCATACCAGTGTTAGTTTTATCTTAAAAAAAAACACTTATTAAGCATCTATTGTGAGTGGTGCTTTAGTTTGGGCTTTAGGGATACCAAGACAAGCACTAAGCAATCCCTGCCCTCAAGGACCCTACGATCTTTTGGTGTGGGAGAAAAGGGATGGATGATGGCACATATATGTTAAAGATTTGCTATGTTAAATGTCACTTAGAAAACTATTACTTATGGTCTGGGGAGATACCTGAAGTTCAGACAGATCATTTGCCACTGGTCAAGTTAGGTTCTTCAGTGTCAGAGTCAGAAAATGGTCACATACATAAGTGATTCAGGGTGCAGCACACTATTTCACACTTCCTCAAACATAGGTACAGAGAAATAATTATGAGGTCGTTTGAGGAATGAGGAGATCACTAACAGGATCAGGATGGCCTTGAAAGAGGAATACCTGAGTGAAGCATCACAGGACAAACACAAGATCATTGATTTGAAGCTGGAAGATACCTCTGAGGCCATCTCGTCCAACCTCATCATTTTTCAGATGAGAAATCAAATCTCAGAGAGATTAAGTAATTTGACCAGAGATATGGTTAGCAAGTGTAGGGTTTAACACAGAAAGAAAGTAGCAGAATTGGGATTTGAACTCAGGTACTCTCCATATATATATACAACCTTTTTTCAGTTGCCTCCCAAAAAGCATTAAAATGGGGAGGTGAAGAGGAAGTGTACTCCAGGGATGGTTAATTGCACATGAACTGAGCCAGGTGAGATGGAATTTTAATTTCATGAAACAGTTAGCCAAGAAGCTGTATCAGTGCATAGATGTGAGAGAGAACTGCATGACGTTGGAGAATAATTAGTCATCCAGTTTGACTGCAACCATGGTACAGTAGAAAGTGCCTGAGTTCTGGAATCTAAGAGCTGGGGCTCAAATCCTACCTGTCACACTTATGATTTGTGTCACCATAAGCACCAGAGGCAGAATTTTCAAAGAAGCCACTTCAACTTACTGAGTTGCAGTTTCTACATCTATAAAATGAGAGCATTAGATGAGATGATCTCCTAAAAATTCCCTTCCGTCTGTAAATCTACAATCCACTGATTCTTAAAACACCTACTATGTGCACAGCACCTTGCTAGATATCAGTATCTAAATACAAAAATTAAACAATCCCTTCCCTTACAGAGCTCATATTCAATCACACATAATGGGGGCCTGAAAAGATAGTTTGGAGTCAGATTATGGAGGGTTTACTTATAACACTGGAAACTTTTTTATTTTTCACAAGGTGACAAAGAGCCATTGTAGCTATTTTCTTAGTTGTAATTGGAATAGAGTTCAATGGAAAATTCAGGCAGCTCATATCACTAGTTTTCTCTTATTTGCATGTTTAATCTGCACTATCTGTCCTAGTATAAACTTGGTGCAAGTTAATCCAAACCGATGGATTGAAAATAGATGTCAGATTTACCACTAGCAACTTTGGTCCCTACAAAATCATGGTGTAATTGTTTGCTTCTAAGGTCAGTGACCAAGCTTAACTCTGCCATTCTTTCTACTAAGCTGTGAAGTTTCATTGCCTAGTTCTGCCTCCCTTCTAGATTTTGAATTAGCTTGTTAATGCAAAGGAATATGATTTCAAACACAGAACAGCCCCAGATCCCAAATATCACTTCAACACCCTGTTTCCATGACTGTTGTAAGGAAAATCATCCTCTCACACCATCAGCATCAGAGTCAATGTTGTTTTCCTAAGCCTTGGGGAGGATCTTACTTTCCTTTAACTCTACAAAATTCCCTAGTCACTTTCTTTTTTTTTTGTGGGGCAATGAGGGTTAAGTGATTTGCTAAGGTCACACAGCTAGTAAATGCCAAGTGTCTGAGGCCAGATTTGAACTCAGGTCCTCCTGAATCCAAGGCTGCTGCTTTATGCACTGAGCCACCTAGCTGCCCCCTCCCCTAGTCACTTTCACACAAAAAGAAGAAGAAATAATTTTTTTTCAGAGTAGACGATTTGATATTTGGAACATTGTGAGTTTCCTTCCTTAAGAAAATAAAAAATATTGCTTTCAAGGTCAACTTATTGTAATAACATCTCTAAGACATACAGGTCTAAGCATGTTATCCCTCTTGTCAAGTGTTGGAGGCTGTCTGGTATCTTTAGGATAAAAAACAAACTCTGAGGAGGCTTCAAAATCTGACTAACCTATCTTTCTAGGATAATTTCACATGAAATTTCCTGCTGTACTTTACATTCCAGGCAAATTGGTCTGCTTCCTATTCCTCGTACATGACATTCTATCTGCCACCACTGGTAATCCCTGCCTTTAATTGTTGGGGTTTCCCTCCACCCCAAAATATTTTGCATAAATCTTTTTTATTATTGTTCTATTAATAAAGTTTATCATTACTTTTTGTCTTTTCTGTCAGGAAAAAATGCCCCTTTATGCCTCCAAATTGAAGCCTTCATTGTGATTCCCATGTACTAATATTAACAATAATAATAACATCATATACAGACATGAAGTCTGACAATGTACACACTACTTTGCTAGAGTATCTTCTGACCTCTCTGCTGTAAATGGGAAAGTATGTTATATTGTCTATTCATTACTTGTAGTTTGGCATTATTTAATGAACCTTTCATTTACATTATTGCAGACTATTCTAATGTTCTTTGTATAAAGATTACTTATCTGTTTACATATGGTATCCTTCCCCATCTAATATCCCACCCCAGTGAAATATAATAAGCTCTCTGAGGGCTGGGTCTGTTTGCTTTTTGTTTTTGTATACCTAGATCCCAGCACAAAGACTGATAAAATGATTATTAGATCAAATTAAATAGAATAAATTAAATGTAATCACTCTCAACACATATCATGCTAGCCCAACCATATGATGGAGATTTATTTAGATTGTTTAAGATTGGTATGGCTTCTCTTATCTTCAGGAAAGCTTCTCTGGTGTAAAAATTGCACATTTTAATAAGGGTTACCTCAAATGTTTAGTTTTCCAGTATCTTAGAACTATCTTTAGTTCTACCTGAATCAGACTCTCAGAATAGCTTTCTGATTTCTGGTGTGAATTGCTGCATTTTGACTATTGTTCAATGATTTTAAAAGATTTTGCTGGGCCTTATCATTGCTTCCCATTGGTCTCATTAACAGGCAGTCAGTTGATTTGTAATTCTTGTCCTAGAACAGCAGCTTAGGTGTATTTTTAAAAATTCTGTCTGGCAGCTCAGGAAAAAAAAAATCCACACACATCCTGGATAGACAGAAGCCAGCAAGCTTCACTTTAATGAAAATTCATTTTTGTTTCCTTTAGATGATGAATGGGTTGACAAATTCAGTGTTCCAAAATAGCAAGTGGTTATTCTTTAAGGAAGCCACCATGAGTCAAGGGAAAAGATACTGCCATTAAATAGGAGAAGCAAGAGGTCTTTATGGTGACCAGGGTTACCAAAATAAAAAGAAAAAACTTAAAAAAGAAAACATAATCATAACAATATGTCAGTAAGAGTTGTCCCCTACCCCCTGTGATAAAACAGGAGACAAGCTGGGCAAACACTAGCAAGTTTTCAACCCTGGATGAAGGTAAGTGATGGCACAAAGGTTTCAGTGATATTTGAAGAGGAGGTAAAAATAAAGAGGCAATCACTTTCTCTCCATGTCCTTGAATTTCCATAAATTGTTGTAAATGGAATTGAGTGGAGATGGCAATATTAGATTGTGGGCTCAAGCTATATTTCTCCAGGCCTCTATTGTGCCTACCTCTTGTTCCCTACCTCTTCTTTAAGAAGTAATTTGATCTGTCTTGAAATTAGAGTAGGGAGGTCCTTAACCTGCAGTCCATTAAAAAGTGGACCATTACAAATATTTTGATTATTGTATTTCAATATTTTTTTGTAATGTATTTTATGCATTTAAAAATGTTATTCTGAGAAGGGATCTTATTCATCACCAAACTGCCAAAGGGGTTCCGGACACAGACAAGGTTAAGAATTGCTGGATCAGACAATGGCTTCAGTAGAGAAGAATCATTAGTGTCTCCATTACCTGGGATTAATTCATGTGTAGATTTGGTATTAATGATCAAATGGCAGTCACTTCATATTGGATCTTATAGCTATGTGCAGTTCTTCCTCTGATTTTGCTGATTTTATTCCCTCAACCTACAAAACTACTGTCCTTTTCAAATCCAAACACCTTCTTAAAGGTTTCACAGTTATACAAAATAAAGAGCCAGATTGGTCATCAGACAGGCTAGTTTCAAATCCTAGCTCGATTATTTCCTACCTATGACCTTGGTTGTCACTTTGGAACTCAGTTTCCTTATATTTAAAAATGAGAGGAAAAGTTAGACTCAATGGCTTATAAAAACCCTTTCAGCTCCAAATATATAATCTCTGATGCCAGGTTCCAAGTACTGCTGAACTGTTCCAGTTCACTCTGATCTTCACCTTCTCTAGATACCTACTGAATTTACTGTCTGTACCATATGGCTTAATGTTTTTTTTCTCTGTTTCACAAATATTAGTTATGTCTCCTCTTAACTGTCTTCTGGAAGGCAGGCAGTTATCTTGTAAATTTCATTATAGGGTCACATAGTGCATACCCAATACATGCTCATTTGCCAGTCCAGAGGTTGGAATCTGAACATAAAATAGTTTCAATCTAAATCTAAATCTCCCACAGAGTTTAGGAAAAGGCCTTGCACAATGCATTTTCATATAAATAATAATTTATATCCACTTGCTTTCTCTGACACAGATGCATTAGAAGAGGGGTCCTTAATCTTTTGGGGGTCATGGATCCCCTTTGGCAGAATGATGAAGCCAATAATCCCTCTCTCATGTTATTGTTTTCTAATAATCATTGGAGGACATGTTAAATTTCAGTTACATTAATGAAAATAAAGATGTATTATTTTCATCCAAGTTCTTGGACCCTCTGAAATATGTTTATAGACCTCTTGGGAGATCCACAAACACCAGTTTGAGAAATGCTAAATTAGAGCTTCAAGGGGAGTGAGATATCATAATATACAGTGTAAAAAGCATTCGACTTGGAGGCAATCTATCTGGATCCAAATCCATGGAATCACAGAATTTCCTGGAGTTGTCCATCCATTTTACACATAGGAAAACTGAGACCCATGGAGGTGGCTCAGCTCAAATGCTACTTTCTGTATAACACCTTTACTTATCTCCTAAACTAGAAATGAAGTTCTGTCCTTAAGTATGTCAAACTTCTCCACTTTAGTCTCTCCTATACAATTAATCCTTATATAACAATTATTTTTATATATGTCCCTTTAATATAGAACATATCATAGAGGATGTAAATTCAGGAAGTAAATGCTGTTTGAAAAATTGCTAATATCCTCTCATCATAGAAAAGACTTTGCAACATTCTAGTCCCTAAGCTTCCATTGAAATTTATCAATGACTTCAATGACGAGCTGGAACAATGACCTTGGATAAAAAAATAATGGGTTACAGGTTTCTATTGATGATTGCTTCATAGTGTCATTCTATTTCTTTAAGGTTTTAAGAAATACTACACTATAGTAAAACAGACTTGTGGCATTGTACATAGTCTGGAAGTCTGGAAACTAGGAAGACTAGGATTTAAGTTGTGCCTCTCACCCATCCTGGTTGTATGAGCATAAATCACTTCATGTCTCAGACCCCTCAGGGAGCTCTGTAAGACTTAAGAGTTATCAGTCTGGATCAGTGAAGGGAATTTCCACATCAGAAGTCCCCTATGCCAATGAGCATCTCTCAGGTTTGAACCCACTTTCCAATCCCACCATCCCTGCCCCACAAATAAAATGAACCTAAAAATCACTTAGATGGAATTTGGGCAAAGTTTTTGATTCTCTTGTTTTTAAGCCAACCATGTGTTCATTTGTAGAAACTGGGTGGAAAAAAATCAAGGGCTCCTTTTAATAATCTACCTTATTGGCATAAAAGCATACCATATTTTCAAACAAATCTCTCAATCCTTGACATCTTTTTTTTTATTAGTTCCTTTTCCAGTCTGCTCATCTGTTCTGCTTTTCAATGCTGAAGACCATTTTCCCAGCTTACAATGAAACATATCTATATCAGCATATTCTCTTTTTTCTTTTTTTTTTTTTGGTGAGGCAATTGGGGTTAAGTGACTTGCCTAGGGTCACACAGCTAGTAAATGTTAAGTGTCTGAGGCCAGATTTGAACTCAGGTCCTCCTGAATACAGGGCCAGTGTTCTATCCACTGCACCACCTGACTGCCCTCATCATATTCTTTAACATCTCCTATGTCCAAAGCACCACCAGGCCTGTCCCTGTGGCCAGTCTTGTAATTGACTCCAGTCTTAACAGATAACTATGGAATGAGGAACAATACAAACACCATGCATTACAAAAACATTGGTAGTTTGTATTTTTCTGTCACATATCTACCCAGCCCTTCCCAGCTATCTGTCAAAACAACAGAGAAAATAGGGGGCAGCTAGGTGGTACAGTGGATACAGCACCGACCCTGGATTCAGGAGGACCTCAGTTCAAATCCAGCCTCAAACACTTGACACTAGCTGTGTGACTCTGGGCAAGTGCTGGACCTAGAGGCAAGAAGATGTGGGCCCAATCCCCACCTTGGATATTTTCTTACTCTGTCATCCTTGACAAGAAACCTAACTTATCTGTTCATCAGCAACTTCCTCTGTAAAATACAGATTATAATAGGAGATATCTCTCAGGATTGATATCAAGATGAAACGGAATAATCTACAGAAAGTGTTTTGCAAATATTGAAGTGCTATATCAATGGTAGCAATCATTTTATTTCAATTTTATACATTTTATTGTTTTATAACACTCTTTTCTAAATATATGCCTCCTAAACATATTTAACGTATATAGGTTGCCTAAATATGTTTTCTAAATGTATGAAATATTTATAAAGCACTTTACAAAGCTTGAAATATTACATAAATATTTTATTGCTATTACTATTCCTTGCTCCTCTTCCCAGAAAGTCATTGTTTGTGGTTTTGGAGTCAGAGGACCATAGTTCAAATTCTGCCCATCACTTACTAGGAAGGAAGGAAGGAAAAAAGGAAGGAAGGAAGGGAGGGAGGGAAGGAGGAAGGAAGAAACAAGAAGAAAAAAGTATTTACTAAGTACTCACTATGTGTTAGGGATAGATAAAAAAGAAAGAAACTCCTTGAATTCCTGCCCTCAAGGAATTAATATCTAACTGGGGAAGGCACAACACAAAATGGAGCTGAAAAGCACAGTGGACTGGGAAAGAAAAAAAAACACCCAGGAGGAGTGATATGGTTTTAAAAACAATAGAAGGGGGGGGCGGCTAGGTGGCGCAGTGGATAGAGCACCGGCCCTGGAGTCAGGAGTACCTGAGTTCAAATCCGGCCTCAGACACTTAACACTTACTAGCTGTGTGACCCTGGGCAAGTCACTTAACCCCAATTGCCTCACTAAAAAAAAACAAAAAAAACAAAAAAAAAAACAATAGAAGGGGAGTAAAGGCAGGCCAGTATGGAGGCTCTGGGAAGAACTCACCAATGGGAGAAGTAGAGAAATTTGCAGAAGGATGCCTATATAACTTTGAGTAAGTAACTTAGCTGATTGTGGACTCATTATTGGTTTCCTCAATTATAAAGATTAGGGTATTGCACTAGACCAGGGCCTTTTAAACTTTTTCCACTCATGATCCCTTTTCACCAGAGAAATTTTTATGTAGCCCCAGGTATATAGGTATATCAAACAGATATGCAGAACTTTTTGCTGTTGCCAATTTCTGTGATCCCCCCTCCCCCATACAGTTATGTGACCCCATGTCGGGTCATGACCCACAGTTAAAGAAGTTAGGAACTAGACAATCTCTAAAATCCTTCCCAGCTCCCAATCTAGGATCCTACAATATTATGAATGAAAAGGAAAGTGGAAAAGACATGAAGATAGGAGATAAGAGCATTCACACAGCGCTGTAGGGTTTGCAAAATATGCTACAGATATTTCATTTTATCCTCAAAACAATCCTGGAAGGTAGGTGCTATTTTTATTTCCATTTTACAGATGAGAAAATTGAGATCCAGTAATGTGCCCAGGTTCACACAGCTAGTAAACATCTGAGGCTGGATTTGAACTCAGATCTTCCTATTTCCAGATATAGTGTTCTAGCCACTATCCCATCTAGCTGCAGTTGCCCATCCAGCTACAGCATAGAATCCAAAAGATGCAAATAGTTCTGATCGATTCTTGGAGTTTAAGTTCTGAGTTTAAATCCTGCCTTTAAATCATACTGGTGGTTATGTGATTATGGCAAATCATTTAATCTCTCAATGCCTCTAGGCAATTCTCCACAACTAAAGATTACAGAGGGATTGCTGACCTGCATCAATGGAAGAAGTTTTCACATGAGCTGTACAGTCCATTGATGAAATCACAGATACAAGCACCTCTCCCCTGCAGAAAGAAAAAAAAAAGGGGAGACCAGATGATGTGGTAGGAAGAACATCCCCATTCACCTTGCTTCTCTGCTGCTGACCAGCTGAGTGAAAGAGGACACATCATTTACCTTCTCTGCATCTCAGTGTACTCATCTATGAAATGATGGGGTTGGCTTTGATTGCCTTTAATAGAACTTATATCTATAATTCTATGATCCTGCCAGAGTGACCATGGGCAAGTCATCTTATTAATTTAAGCATCAATTTCTTCATCTCTGAAATTAGGGGATTGGACTATATGAACATTAAGGGAGTCTTCCATTTGCTTAATTTTTGATTTGATAGATTTAATTTTGCATTGTTGCTGAAAGGTTCACAGGCATGTTGCCCTTGGGACCCTCTAGGCCTGACTCATTATTAGAGATCAGTTTTAGCAATCCAAAGGATTATTGATGAAACATACTATCCACCCCCAAAGAAAGAGCTGATATTGATGGAACACAGATTGAAGTGTGCTATTTTCCAATTTCTTTCATTTTTTCCTTTTGTTCAAGTTTTCTAATACAAAATGACCAACATGGTAATGTTTTACATAATCGTACTTGTATAATCTGATTGCTTACTACCTCAGGGAAGGGGGTGAGGAGGGAGAGAAGGAGGGATAAAAATTGGAATCCAAAATTATAAATAAAAATGTTTATTACTTAAAAGAAGTACTTAGTCTTACAAAGTCCTCTAATGAGTAGAAATTTGAAGAATTAATTTCTATTACAATACACTTTTTTGAGTCCAGTATTTTAAATAACATCTTTTTTCACCCAACATTTACTTTGTTTTATTCTTACATTTTCCATGTCACAGCTGAAAGGGTGAAGAATTTGGAGTCAGAAGACCTGAGTTCAAATTCCATACATTACATGTGTGATCTGGGGCTAATTATTTAACTTCTCAGTGCTCCATTGTTCTCTTCTACAAAAGGAATGAGTATGACTTGATGACATCAGAGCTCTTGGGTCCAATTCTCACCTAATATTTCCCACTTGTGATTTTAGGATAAGTCACCAATTCTGGCCATGCAGGTTTGGATTATGTGACCTTTAAGGTCCCTATCTGTTTTAAACCTATGACTTGTAATTCTAGGAACTTATAGTTGATGTATTCATTTGTCCAAAGATCAGAGGTTTCAGATCTCAGAAATGTTATTATGCCAGCTGGTATACACAAGTCCAGTTCCCAAATCCACATGCATGCCTTTATTGGATTACCAATAAGATATAATCTACAGATATTAACTTCTAGTAGATATAATCCATCATTCTGGCTAAACTAAAGGAAAGTTCCCAATAAGTAAGAGATTATTCATTATATATTGACAGATTTTGAGCATTTTCAAGATTCCAATTCTCAGCTGTCAGGTTTTCGAGGTCATTATTGCCACCTTGATGTATGTATCCCTACTCTGTCAGCTATAGTTTTCTGTATGTTACTCTTTTCCTTGCTTGGAAGAGTATCGCCCTAATGTTCCAAGTACATGCATATTTCATTATGCTTTAAGTGGGTCAAGACCCAGAGAAAGTGCATTGTAGAAAATGTGCTGGACTGGGAATGAGAGAACCTGGATTCAAATTGCTACTCTATTTTATTACCTGTATAGTCATTGGCAAATCACACCTTATTTGGTTTCAGTTTCCTCATATTTAAATGAGGGGGTTGGAGTATTAAGATATCTTCTAGCTCTAAATCGAGTATCCCATGATCAAGTATGAAAAGTAGCCTTACAGGATAATGGCCAAATGGAAGGGAAGCAAATAGTTCTGTCTCATTTTTAACCTTGCTAAGCACACTTCAGTCAATAGAAGGAAAATTCTCTTATCATATTATAAGCCTAATGTGGTAATGTTCATAACCTATTAGCAGGCTAGGCACCTATGTATATTTGGATGAATTGAACTATATGAATTACAGGATCATAGAGCTGGAAAGAATCTCCCAGACCATCTTACCTACAAAGAAATTTTACCTACAAAGAAATTTATGAATGAATACTTTGGAAGATACAAATCAGGAAAAGACACTAATAACTCAATTCTCAACATTCAGGGCTCAAACCAAGCCACCAACTTCCCCATCCCTTAGTAATGGAATGCTTGTACATTTAGCCTAGCCCAAGACCTATGGCCCTGTGTTGCTACTAATCATCTCAGTGCCTACTCAAGAGAAGCCAGAAACAATGGATTAATAACTAGATCCTCAAATGATCACATTGTACCTTGACCCTGACATTTTTATCATTTGTCTTCTTTCACCACAAAGGACAGACATCTTTCTTCCACAGTGACTAGTATAACACTCTGCATGCAGGAGGCAGTGAATAAATGTTCGTTGATTTCTAGGTGCAGCAGATAGAACCCTGAACTTGGAGTCTGGAAAACCTGACTGGATTCAAATCCAGCCACAGATACTCACTAGCTATAAAACATGTGGCAAGTCATTTAATCTCTGTTTGCCTCACTTTTCTCATCTATAAAATGGGGATAATGATAATATCTGCTTCCCAGGTTTGTTATGAAGATAAAATGAGATAACATTTCTGAGGTATTTTGTAAACCTTAAAGCACTACATAAATGTTAGCTACTATTATTAAAATTTTTTATTTTGTTTTTTTGGTTATTAAATTCTTTTTAAAAGAAAAATTAATATTCCAAATGTTTTAAAGTCATTCATTGGCTCATATATATATGTATATATATATATATGTGTGTGTGTGTGTGTGTGTGTGTGGCAATTGGGGTTTACTGACTTGCCTAGGGTCACACAGCTAGTAAGTGTTAAGTGTCTGAGGCCAGATTTGAACTCAGGTCCTCCTGACTCCAGGGCCAGTGTTCTATCCACTGTGCCACCTGGCTGCCCCTCCTATATAGATTTTGATGGGATCTTTGTTTTGGGTAAATTACTGCAAGCATCTTACACATGTTTAATTGGGGGACCCATTCCACAGGTTGCAAATCCACTGTGGCTTAGGAGAGCATTTTAGATTCTGTGTCCATCCCAAATCCATCACTCTATGACTAAACTAGCTTTATGAGTAACTACCTAATCTCATCTATTATGATTATATCAATTGTTGAGGCAAGTTTTTTTAGAGTCCATATTTTTTGTATTCAATATGTAGTTTTGCAGATGTTAGTTGTGTCCAGTTCCTTCTAGGAAATAGGTTTTTCCTTTTGCTTAGTCTAGTCATAATCCAGTTTGGGGTTCTAGACAAGGATTAACTCTTGTTTTATGAGTTACTTTGGTTCTTTGTTTCTTAATATGTAACATAATCCTCCAAACCCATCCTGCTTCTCTTTTCCAGGGGGCAATACAAAAGTGGTCAAATTTGGAAATGGGAGCTCATATACACATTTGGTTTTTTCCCTTTAAAATAGGATTGGACATTATCTTAAACTTATGCCAACATTTGATCCTAAATGAGTCTGCTTCACTTGATCATTCTCTTGGTAACATGATTTAATATTTTCTGTTTACTATTGAAAGCAACACATTTCCTCCCCATTAAATTAGATCCCCACCTTGAGAAAAGAAATTCAATTGAACAAGCACATTTTCATTTTTTTTTTAAATGGATATATCTTGTTTTGACATCATTCCCAGTTCTACCCACCAAGTGGGCATTCTGTCTTGGTTTGAAGAGGTTTCATGAAGGCGAACCTGTTACCTCACTAGGCTGCCACTTGGGAATAGGATTTTGGGAGTGCTTCCTTATGTTGAGCTTCCATGTGCTCCTTGGGCCTCTGAGTCCAAGTAGAAGAAGTCTAATCCCATGAAAGAATTGTATTCCCTTAATTCAATTTTTTTTCTCTAAACTCAACTTTCCCTCTTCATTTAGTCATTTTCCTCTCCATCTCCACAAGAAGAGCATACATCCTCTCAACTCTTGCTAAAATGGAGTCCCCAAAGCTATAATCCTTCAGATATAGTCTGGGCAGAAGAAAATACTGCGAGACTTTCTCCATCCTTGTTCTAGAAACGATGCCTCACAAATCCAAGATCATATTCACTTTTTTTGGCTTCCATGCCACACTGCTGACAGTCATTAAAATCCCCAGATCTTTTACACTTGAACTCTTGACAGTCAGTAAGGCCACAGACACCGTGCTAAATTTGGGGGATACAAAAAAAGGCACTATCCCTGCAATCTAGAATTCACATTCTACTGGGGGAGACAACATGTAAAGCATTAGGTAGATTTAAAATGTGTAATCTCAGAAACAAGGCATTAACAGTTGATGGGGCATGGGAATGGCCTTCTGTAGAAGGTGGGATTTAAACTGAATGTTGAAGGCAGAGATGATGAGGGAGAGCATGAGAGACAGTTAGTGAAGATACACTGAGTCAGGAAATGGAGTGTTGGGTGTGAGGCAAGAGGCCACTGAAGCTAGACTGTAGAGTGACTCATCTCCCTTTGTGTTGAGGCAAGAAAGGTAAAAGGAGAGAATTGTTCTAAGCATCCTGAGCTAGAATTCAGAACCTGTTTTCAGGAACTTGCATATAGTAAGTGCTCAATAAAGATTTGCTCATTAAGCAAATTTCATATAATTAAAAGAATGATTTTTTTGCACAGAAGCAATCTAGTAGTTGGGTTCCATAGTCTAGGTAAGAAATTCAAATACATAATGGGTTAAATGGGCTTTGTTGGCTGGTTTGGGAAGCTTACTGCATGACCATGTTTCCTTTGAGAAAATCGCCTTCTGGGTTACAACAAACCTACAAGCATATTTTAGAAATAAAACCTGTTCACAAATTGAGGACAGGCTAGAAAAACTGCTTACTCACCCCAATCTGATGACTCAGAGCTGTAGAGAATTTAGTTTAGATGGGACCAGTGGAGGGAGTATGATACGCTGGGAAAAGTACTAGCCCTGGAGTCTAAATACCTGAGTTGAAATCCTTCCTTTGATGCTCACCTTGGGCAAGTCATATAACTTCTGTAGGACCCAGTTTTGTCATCTATAAATAGATGAATCAGACTCAATGGCCTTGAGACCCCATTCCAATATGAGATCTATGAACTTTATGCTTCTTGGTCCTTCTGCACATTTAGAATGAGGTACTCAAGTCAAGGGCAAAGGAGAATCTGAAATAAGGGACCAGTGTGTATATGATGGGGGAGCTATAGTTCCAGATCCTTGGAAGTAAAACTATATATTTAATGGTAAAATGCTTCTTTCTTCTGTAGGCATGTTTGGTATGGGAGACGGGGCCAAATAAAAAGAGCAAAGCCCATGCCTTTCCATGTCCAGTGGGAGAGAGCAGGCCTGAAGTGGTAAATTCACTTGTACAATCTAACAATACACATTTATTGAGCATTTACTATGTTTTAGGCCATGGAACTACAAATATAAAAAACTAAAATAGCTAGTGCTCAAGTTTGGATAAAATGCAGAATTCTGGGAAGAGATAAAGTTGGTTTTAATAAATGCTTGTTAAATTTATTAGTATTGGAAACTCCAAATGAGAAAACTCCCTCTATCAGTGGATATGAACCCTAGAGAGTTTCCTAGAGCCCTGAGATATTAGATGACTTGCCCAAAGTGATACAGAAAGGGGGGCAGCTAGGTGGCACAGTGGATAAAGCACCAGACCTGGATTCAGGAGGACCTGAGTTCAAAGCTGTCCTCAGACACTTAATATTTACTAGCTGCATGACCCTGGGCAAGTCACTTAACCCTCATTGCCCTGCCAAAAAAAAAAGTGATACAGACAGTGTGTAACAGGTCTCATATTCAAACCCATGGCTTCCTGACTCTGAGGCAAGTTCCCAGTCCACTACAATGTGGCTGCCTCTCAGAACGATTTTACAGGTAGAGGAATTGAAATAGATGAGTTACAGAACTAAGAAAGCAGCCCTCCAGAAATACAAGTCATAACTGACCACTCAACCTCCCACCTGCATTTTACCTAACAATTGTCAATGGATATGGGGTAGGGAATAGTGTTGAGGTTCCAAGTTCCAAGGAAAGGGGAGGAGCCCTAATTGACCATGCACCCACTCTACAGTCTTCCCCCTCCCACAATTACAATGACCAGAGAAATTTAATTGCAGAACTGGCAAACCCTTGGAACACCACTTCTTGCTAAAATTCCATTTCTTGAAGATGTACCAAGAGGCTGCTAGATGAGCTAGTGAATTAGGTGCTAGAGCTAGATTTCAATTCTGCCTCAGATTCTTAATAGTTACATGACCCAGGGCAAAAATCTTGATCCCTCAGACTAATTTTATTTATCTGCAATAGGAGAGTAATAATCATTCCTCCCTCATAGGTGTAAGATATTTAGTAGCTGTCCCTGGTCAAACCATTTAATCACATAGAACCTCAATTTTGCCATTTGTAAATTGGGCATAATAATAGCCTCTACCTCCAGGGTTGTTTCAAAGATCAAATGATATTTGTAAAGTGTTTATCTAACATTAAGGTGTGATATCAATGTTAGTCAAGCCCTCCATAATACCACCATTAATTTAATTAAGGTAGGACAGGGCAGAGTTAAAATCACATCTATTTTGATTTCTATGCAGTTCTGATTGTTGAAGGATTCCTTAGAGAACAGGTTGGAATACTTGGCTCCAGGGAAGTTTCTGGATCAGATCCCATCATCGATGGCCAGGGGAAATAGAGAGGATGGTGGGATTTGCCCAATGTACTCTGAATGGGCCATATCCTACTTGTCGTGTCCAAATGGTGTTTTAGAAAACTCTCACGTGGAAAGTGTCTCAGCTTCATGCACTTCTGCAGAATAAAATAGGTTTCTATGAGGAAAGAAGAGACTTCCTGAGCCTGCTGTGTCTGCCAGTTGGTTTTGTTTGGTTCCCACTGCTTGAATGAACCTTTTCTCCTCCTTTTTCCCCCCATTTGCCATCAAGCGGAAATTGCTTCTTCTCTCCTAGCCTGGTGGGTATAATGCATGTGCTTCTAAATGACTGTCCCAAAACTATGAATGGAGGGCTTTCAATTCCCTGCCACAGAGTTCCCTTAGGATGCTCTGTAGCCAGGCCATTATGACACAAGCTAGTCTAATGGGAGACTGAGAGAATAAAGGCCCTCTCCCCCACCCCCTGCCTTCCATTGCAAATGGGCTTGATTAGAAGGAGAGAAAGACTGGGCTATTTCAAGCCCTGACTGCTGAGAACTCGATGGAGGTGAATTCCAAAGCTTGCTGTCAGCTCACTTTTGTCCTTCCCTTTGTCCCATTTAGTAACTGGATGCAGGGTGATGGAGATCAGTAATATACTCCATGATGCCAAGACTTGCGGGCAACTGGATTCCCTGCTCTCTTATTATATGCCTATTGTGACTGAGGGAAATATATCATCTTTTTTGAAATTTAATCTTAGGCAAGAGGATTAACAAAAGAGGTAGCATGGTATAGGGGAAAGTAGAATAGCTTTGAAGGCAGAGGACTTTGGTTCAAATCCTCTAAAACTGTCCCCTTGCTAGCAGAAAGACCTTGGGCAAGTCACATATCCTCCCTTCAGGTGCAGTTTTCACATCTGTAAAATGAATATGTTGGATTAATGGCTTCTTAGGTCCCTTTCATCCACAAATCAATTATCTGGTGATGGCAAGAGAAGAGGAGGGATACCACTTCAACTTTCTGGGCCTCAGTTTCTTCTTCTGTAAATCAATGGAGGTGGTAGACTTCATGGCCTCTAAATTTCTTCTAGATTCTAAGTCTGAGCCTATTTATGTGACCCCCCCTCCTGATAATGATTTTATTCTGATGTAAGGTAATGAATGGTAGTATGGGAAAATTGGAAGAGCATTGTATAATTTTAATTCCACCTGTGGTGCTTATTACCAATGGGATCTTAGACATGATGCTTAATCTTTCTAGGGCTCATTATTCCCATTTGCAAAATGAGGGATTTGAGCTAAAAATCCACTAAAGGTCCTTCTGGGTCTAAATTTTTGGTCCTATGATGATCTTGGCTTGTCAGTTTCCTTTGCTGTAGCTACAACAACTGAGGCTGTTTGAGTAGCTGACTTCTGAGATTCCTTCCAGATAGTTCTAAATCTTTGATTCTAAGCTGAGTCTTAAGAGGGAACAGCACTATGATATAGTGGAAAGAGGACTAGAATAATGACCAGGATACATAGGGCCTAGTCTTAGCACTGTTATGTAATGTGTGACCATAGGTAAGTCATTTCCCTTCCTCTATTCTCAGTTTCCTGTTTTAAAATGAACAAATTGTAGCAGATGACCTCTAAGGTCCTTTGCAATTCTAAGGTCTTATTAACATTATGTAGAACACAAATTTCCCTGAAGGCCTGGATTGTGTGTTTCTGTGTGTATTTGTTTTGCCTTAATGACCTCAGAGTTTCCCACAATATCCTTCAGATAGTAGGAACTTAATGTTTTCTCAGTTATATTGTATGAACCTCAATAAGTATAATGAGAAACAGCATTGATACAGCTCTAGGTCAAGAATCAGTGAATTGAATCAAGGTTTCAGCTCTTTGTCAGCTTTGAAAGCTCAGGAAATGTGTGCTGCTTGTTTCTGGTCTTCTCGATAGCTTGCTAGCTAGAGAAAGGTTGAAAAAGAAATGAGAAGTTGACAGTGAATAATTTGACTCTTCAAGTTTCCCACTATCAATATGAAATGGTGTGATCCATCTGACAGCTTTACAGCAGCACTCTGCCACCCCCCACTGCTATCAATTCAAATGGAAGCTCTTATTGCCACCACCCTCCATTTGCAGAATTATCTAACTCAGATGTTCAAAAGAACCTGCTTTTGGAATTGGGTTGATTAAGATCCCAACTGAATACAGGCAAAAGATGGCAGGAGGGGACAATGCTTCATAGTAACCTCCAGCCAGGGTTGTCTTCAGGTAAGTAAATCTCTAGCGAGCATTATCTATAGTACTTGGTATAATGATAGAATTTCAAAGTTGGAAGGGCCTACAGAGGGCATGTAGTCCATCCTCTGTGTGAAGAATTGCCTTTATAACATGTCCATTGCTTAAAGATCCCCAAAAAGTGAAGACACATTTTCTGAGGCACCCCAGTGCAATTCAGGATAACTGTTGAGCCTGTGCAAAAGACTCTCTTGACATCAACCCACCCATTTTTCCTAGTTCTGCTCTCCAGGGCCAAGTAGAATATAATTCTTATCCCTTTTCCAGATGCAGAGATAGATAGATGGCTAGATGCACAGATAGAAAGATAGATATGGAATTTATTGAGAATTTACTACATGTCAGGCACTGTACTAAGTGCTTGGATAGAAACAGAAGCAACAAAGATAGAGTTAGACCATATAGGGCTGGAAATGGGAATGAAGAACAAAGCTACTGGTGAAGAGATTAAGAAGATTCAGGAGTGTGAATTGGAACCAGGAGTAGAATTAGCATGGCCTAGTTACCTCATGAAATGGTGGATCAGGTCATGGACTCACCAATCAAGAGAGATGATGGAGATATCTCCAGGTTAGAAGGATACTGGGGAAGAGGTGAAGTCCAGATAATGGGGCCAATAGGCACCTCATGAAATCCTGTCTTGGGGGAAGGACTCACCAATCAGGAGAGAGGGCTTTTCAGAAGCTTCAAGACAACTGTCATCTCTCCACTATATCTTCTATTCTGTAGAGTAAACATCCCCATGTGGCAGAGACTGTAGACCTTTCACCTTTTCTGTTACCTTTTTTCTGAGAATCTCCATCTTCCTTCCTAAAATGTGGTCCTAGAAATGAACAAAATACTCCTGATTTAGTCTGATCAGGGAATATGCAATGAGATTAATATCTTGCTTCTTGGGGTGATCTGCCTTCTCAATGCAGGTGAAGAGCTCATTAAGATTGTTACCTACTCTATACTTATGCTGAGATTGCAATTCACTGAACAGCCTATATCCTTCACTGGGAAGGAGCATTATGAAATTCCTTTTAAAAATACTGAAGAAAAATTTCATTTACTTTAATTGAAAATAAATCATAACCTGGAGGAGGGAAATTAGAATGTGTGTTGTTAATAAGAAAGAAGTTGGTAATCTGTGCTATGGGGCATGAGGAGTAAGAAGAAAAATCAAAGGGAAAAATCAACTTCCAATAAAGTTGTCTGCTTTGTGTGGGTCGTGCCTGCATCCCTGATCACTCAAATGAGAGTTTGAGGCATGAAAATGTGTTTGGTGATTCATAGCATCAACTAATTGCTTTGCTCTTTAAAGAAATGGAAACAATTGAAAGAGAAGAATGAAAAGTCAGTACTCACTGTACTCAATAAATATGTTTTCAAAAGATTATTTTGAAGGAACACACAATATCTCTTCCAGGGTAGACTCACTGAACAAATACATGAACAAATACAAAGTCATGGTTTCATAATACTTTGTCCAGTACTGTTGTCTGTGGGGATTGTGGGCCTGTTAATTAGGTCCCTTACCTCCAAAGTCCATAGTAAATTATGCTTGGCCCAAGACAGCAGAACTAGGAGTGGGAGTTGTAAAGTTGGCTTTAGGCTTGGTGGTAAGCAAACAATTTCAAACATCTCAAAGTTTTATGGGCTTCCTTGGGAATTTCCCCCTTCCTAGAATTTTTCAAGCACTTTAATCACTTTTCAAGGATGTTGTAAGTGAGATTCTTGTCAAGGTACCAATTGAATAAATTCACCTAAGAGATCACTTTCTTTTTTTTTTTGAAAAAAAAAATTTTTATTTATAGTTTTGGGTTCCAATTTTTATCCCTCTTTCCTTCCCTCCCCTCTTCTCTCCCTGAGGTGGCAAACAATCATATATGGGTTATACATGTATGATTATGTAAAACATTACCATATTTGTCATTTTTTACAAGCAAACTTGATTAAAAGAAAAAAATGAAAGAAAGTGAAAAATAGCATGCTTCAGTCTGTCCCATCAATATCAGTTCTTTCTTTGGAGGTGGATAGTATGTTTCATCAATAGTCCTTTGGGATTGTCTTGGATCATTGTATTGTTGAGAACAGTCAAGTCATTCACAGTTCTTTATCAAACTGAGATTATGTGATTCCTTAACATTACACAGAGAAAATGCAAGTTGGAGGTGTTGAACCCAAAACCCACTTGAAGCAAGTAGCCTGCAAAACTCCCCAAACCAGATTAAAATGACATTGGGAAATGTTTAACAAAAAGAAAAAAATACCAAATAACATAATGTTAATTTGTGGTTTTCTAAGTCAGTATGCAGTCACATGGATCTGTTTGACACCACAAGTATAAGTGATTCTCTGCACCTACGTTGAAGTCTTTTAAATACTGGTTTAATTCCAGAATAATATGAATGGAAGTTCCTAATTTAAAAATTGAACACCTGTAACTTTTAGCCCTTTGAATTCCAGAAGTTTATGGGAAAAGAGAAGGATATTTTTAGTATGTGAGTTCTAAAATGAGGATTCACTGGTATTTTTTTTTTCTGGTATTGGTCTAGATTGTATCTTTTGAAAATGCTCTAGAACTCTGTTGTTGTTGTTGGAATTGGCAGTGCTAAGAAATGCCATCCTGTAGTCAAAGAATCATCAACTTATAAAATATATTTAAATTGTAGAGTGCTTCTTCATTGGGTTTGACCAAATAGCCCAACTGTCCATAT
This sequence comes from Dromiciops gliroides, assembly GCF_019393635.1. Classification (NCBI taxonomy): domain Eukaryota; kingdom Metazoa; phylum Chordata; class Mammalia; order Microbiotheria; family Microbiotheriidae; genus Dromiciops; species Dromiciops gliroides. The sequence goes on from NC_057861.1 coordinate 736,847,890, forward strand.
TTTACTTGCCACCTCTGAGCCTTTGTACTCTGTCCCCCAGTGCTCCCTCCTCAGCTACACCTCTCAGATCCTGCAGGTTACTTCAAGGTTCAGTTCAGATACCATTATAAAGAGACAGTCTTTCTGTCCAATCTGTCCTTTCTGTCTATCTGATATGTCCATTTATTAGGGTTCTCCTCCCCAAATTACTTTTTTTCTTTTACTTATTTGCTACCAGCTGTGTCCCTACATTTCACCATTCTTGCCCCCAGAATGTAAACATTTTTAGGACAGGTGCTATTCCTTTTTTAAAACTCCACTGGCTAGCACAGTGCTTTGCACATAGTAGGTCCTCTATAAAGGCCTCTTGAAATGTTGAATTATTTTCTGTATTTAAAAGATAAGGAAATGAAGACATAGAGAATTTGGGAAGATTATAGTCATACAGCTCATGGGTTATGGAGCTGAGTTTCCTACATCTTTCAAATACCAACTGGATACCCTTTCCTTCCGTTAGGCCACATTACTTCTCTAAAAGCAAAGTATGGTAAAAGATAGGTAGTTTAGTTTCACAACATAACATGTTTTGCTGATCTGGCTTAAGAAAATAAAATTCCCTGTAAGGTATGCGAACAGTGGTGTCCCAATTGTCTATTTTATCTTCATTTGGCAAATAGAGAATTTCACAAAATAGTTTCAACCACCTTACCAGCTTTTTGTTCCTTCTTTCTTTCCTTCCTTCTTTCCTTCTGTGATGCTTAAAATCTATATTGTGTGACAGCCTTAAATTAGAAGCTTCAGCACCAGTCTTTGGGCATTAAACATTTCTTAAAGCATACAGGTATTAACATGGAGTTCAGAAAGTTAAGAAAAGGTCTATCTAGCTTAGAGTTCCAGCCTGGTTGGGTTCTTCCTCAAGTCCTCCTCTGCCTCCCATCATTTGGCTACTATAAGCACCATTGCTTGCTCCTGCTGTAGAATTCAAGAAAAGTTCTACATATCTGTGCCGCATATGTGCTTTGTCTTTTGCCATAGCTGCCACAGCATCTTCATGAGTAGCAAATTCAACATCTGCTTCTCCAGTCACTCTCCAATCAGGTCCAATTTCGATGTGTACTTGAACAGGGTTGAGTAGTGAGAAAAAATTGTAAATATCATTTTCAGTAGCTCTGTATAGTAATCCTCTCATGTGCACACAATGGCCTGTCGTACTCTGGAAAGTGGACCCACCATCTCCGTATCTGTGATCAGACATTCCTGAAAAACAGTAATTGAGGTCTCTTCCAAATCTATCTGACCCAAAGCCATAGCCATCATTATATCCATTGTAGTCATCACAGCCTCCATACCTTCCACCGTAGGCACCTCACCTCATTCTTTCAAACCCAGCTTCTCTACCAATGCTGTTATAGCCTCTGCCAGCCCCAGGCCTGTCATAAGGACCTGGCCGCTGCATAGCCATCTAATCAGCAGTCAATCACTCTCACTTGATTCAATCAGTCTAGATTAATCTCCAGGTGGGTCTTTGAGTATCTGCTAAATCCCATTATTTTATCACCCTTCCTTCCTTCCTTCCTTCCTTCCTTCCTTCCTTCCTTCCTTCCTTCCTTCCTTCCTTCCTTCCTTCTTCTCCAACTACATTCTTTATTCCTTCCTCTCTTTCTTTCCCAAACTGTTTTGCTCCTTTTTACATTCCTACTTTCATTCTTTCTTTGTTTCCTAATTTCCTTCCTTCTCCCTTCCACCCTTTTTTGGAGTCCTTCCTCAAATAATTTGTTCCCCAGGCTCATTAGTTTTATTATTTATGATTTTTTATTACCTTCTTAGTACTACTTATGTGCTTTTATATATTTAACTAGTACAAATCAGTTTTGATGACCACAGCTTTTTTTTATATAGTTTGAGGTCTGGGAATAAAATTCTCTTTTTTTTTACCTTACAATTATTTGCCTTAAGATCCCAAACTTTTTGTTCCCCCAAATTAATTTCACTATGTTGTGTTGTTGTATTTGAGATCCCAAACTTTTTGTTCCCCCAAATTAATTTCACTATGTTGTGTTGTTGTATTTGATAATCCCTAGTTAATTCAATTGGTATATCACTAAATTTGTAAATTAAGTTATCATCATATTTAGTATATTGGTTGAGACCAACCATGAGCAATTAATTTACTCTGAATTATTTGTCTTCCTTTATTTCTGTAATAAATGTTTTATAATAGCATTTATATGAATCTTAAAGTTATCTTAGTAGACTGACTGTGGGTAGTTTGTAAATTTTATAGTTACTTTAAATAAGGATTTCTCTTTTTTTATTTTCTCCTTTTTGTCATTGATAAAGATACACACACATATATACATATATAAATATACACACATCCATATATACCAACTGTTTGTGTAGATTTATTTTATATCCTGCTCCTTTCTGAACCTATTAGCAGTTTCTAATCAGATTTTTTTTTGGTTTTGCTTTCTAGCTTTAATTTTACCTAGTAACAACTCTTTACAGTACCCTCTCTTTCTTAGGATCCAGTCCCCTCTCATCTGTAATGAAAAGAAAATGTCCAGGAAGTGGTCTAAGGGTATTGCTAAAAGCTAGACATGGATAAGAACTATAGAAATGCCCATTTGGTTGGGTAGGTGAAGTTCTATTTGTATTGCTTGTTGAATTGTGCCTTTGGACTAATTAAATGAGAATGCCTTGGCCTGCTCTCTGGAGAGCCTTGGTGGGGAATTTACTCACCCTTTTCCATTTAAGAAGACAGACAGAAGTCAATTTCTTCATAGTAACAAGTATGGGGGTATTTCTTTGATTTTTCTAATTATTTAATTGTGTTTGTGAATGACCTACACAGTAGGCTAATATTCTAGATTGCCCTGAAGGAAATAACGAAGCACAGTGACAGATTCTATTGTTTTGCTATTACCTTAAAAATAGATTGTTGTACACTTATTTGAAAGCAAAACCCTGAGGATGCATCTTTTTTATTTTGGCTAGTTATAGCTTTAACTTCACTCTGGATGTGAAAGATGACATTTTACCAACACATTTGTCATTTTTTTTAGACTTACGATCTCAATTAAATTTGGGGGGTTTTGACCTCAGCCATCCATTCTTCCATCCACACGTCCATTTGATTATTTCCTGACATTGTGTCATGTGGTTAGATTAGTCTCTCTTCATCTTCAATCCATCTTCCACAAAGTTTCAAAATCATCTTCCTACATAGTCCGGCTCTGACCACGACATGCCCCTACCCCAAACCTTCAACAAGCTATTGCCTCCTCATTGAGTTTTTCAAGGCTGTCCAAAATCTATCTGCTACCAAACTTTCCAGACTTACTTTACTGTTCTTTTTTTTCCTCATAGAGCATAATAACTTCTTTGATGTGAGTGTGTTGTGTTGGGCGGCCCTTTGCCAGCATCTCCCATGTTACTCTATAAATTCACGTGCAGCTACCTTAGAGATAAACTAATCCAACCTCTCCATTGTGCAGATGAGGATCCCGAGAGCTGGTGAGTGTGTTGTCCAAAGCCACATATTCTTAAGAGACCAGATTTGAATCCAGGTCTGTTATCTGACTCTAAATAGTGTTCTTTTCATAAAATTAGATTATTTGCTTCCATAAGGAAGAATTTTTAAAAATACAAGTAGATTTCTAAAAATGGAGTCTAGTACCAACAGTTCAGGAATACACCATGATCATTGGAAACAGTTTAAAAAAAGAAATTTAATCAACAAGCATATGTATGTTCCAAATCACTTATAAGAAAAATGCAAAACCAACTATGAGGTTTCACCTCTCCCAGCAAATTGACAAAAACAATTAAAAATGCAATGATTGACATGAACTGGGCCACTATAATAATAATAATAATAATAATAATAATAATACCCAGAATTTACATAGCATACTGTCGAAGTTATTTCATTTGATCCTCAGAACAACCCCAGGAGATTTGTTTATTATAATCCCGATTTTACAGATATAGAAACTAAAAATGATTGTGGTTAAGTAACCTGCCCAAAATCTGGGACCTAACAACTGTGAAAAGTGTGATTTGAGCCCAAGTCATGATAACAGGAGAGGTGAAATGTTGGGAAATTGACGATCATGTTAAAAAACATTAAGAAAATTTTAAAATCACAAATTATATGACATAAAATTTCCCTATAATTTCTTCTTCTTCTTCCTCTTCTTCTTCTTCTTCTTCCTCTTCCTCTTCTTCTTCCTCTTCCTCTTCTTCTTCCTCTTCTTCTTCTTCTTCCTCTTCCTCTTCTTCTTCCTCTTCTTCTTCTTCTTCTTCTTCCTCTTCCTCTTCTTCTTCCTCTTCTTCTTCTTCTTCCTCTTCCTCTTCTTCTTCTTCTTCCTCTTCTTCTTCTTCTTCCTCTTCCTCTTCTTCTTCTTCTTCCTCTTCTTCTTCCTCTTCCTCTTCTTCTTCTTCTTCTTCCTCTTCCTCTTCCTCTTCCTCTTCTTCTTCTTCTTCTTCTTCTTCTTCTCCTCCTCCTCCTCCTTCTTCTACTCTCACTCTCTCACTCTCTTGCTCTTCTCACTTATGGTTCCAGATGTTTCTGCTTAGGTTTTAAAAAGTCAGGAACTGAGAATATTACTCAAAATATTCTGACAAACAAACAATGCAACTTTTGAGACAACATCCCTTAAGGGCTGAATTGCCTGTCTTGCTTATCTCCCTTAACCAGAATTAGTGAGCTGTTAATCTCTTCTCCTTTTCACCTTTATTACCTAGGGAGGTACCCTCTAGAACCATATTTTGTGGAATAAGAAATTCAAGTGATTTCACATTCCCTTGGAGACCCACAGTGCACCCTGACAAATAAAGAAGTAAAGGGATAAAAGGAAGGACAATCTGTCATTTTTCAAGTTCCACTTTACAGAGAATCTGGGATCTATTGCATTAGCATTGGGAAGGCTCTCTAAACAGTTACCAGATATTTACCAGAAGTTGGCCACGGTTACTTTATCTTAGGCTAAACAGTAGAGTGGAACATGGACAACAAAACACAATTGGAAAATTCCCTGCAGTGGAAGAAAAAAAAAGCCTAACTCCAAAAGATATGGAAGGAAAAGCCAAATCAGTGAAAAATCTGAGTCAATGAAAAGTTTAAATAATATAGTATATTTTAATAAACATTTTTATTTAAAGTTTTGAATTCCAAATTCTCTCCCTCCCTTCCCTTCCCCATCCCTGAGATGGTAAGCAATCATACATAGGTAATATATGTGCACTTAGATAAAGTGTGATTTCAATGTAGTTTTTAATTACTTGAAAGAAGAGTATATCACAAAATAAAATACCATCCAAATGATACCCTAAAACTTTGCTTCCACATCCTCCAATGGATACGTGACCTCACTGATGTGCATATTCCCCTTCCCCATTAATGCAGATCAGAACCCATCCATACAACTCTTGTTCATGACATCCCCTATGTTTGACACAGAGATGTACCTAATAATATTCTGGGGGTCTTCCTCACTCCTTTCTGATACAGCGAAGATGCATGATCTTCCATCACTCTTGGTATGTGATCACCTCATCGTTTTCACTTTTAAACAGCAAGAGATCCTGGATACCTGGAAACAGTCTGATATGATAAGAAAAGCACTGTCCCTGGACTCAGAGGACATGGATTCAAATCCTGCTTCTTATCTATGATGCCATGATCTGTGCAACATAAGAGGAAGGCCAAGATCAATAGTGGCATCTGTGAGTCTATTGAAAATAGGAGGAAAGGGTAACTAGGTGGCACAGTGTTTAGACACCAGTCCTGGAGTCAGGAGAACCTGTGTTCAAAAACAGCCTCAGACACTTACTAGCTGTATGACCTTAAGAAAGTCATTGAATCCTGATTGCCTCCAAAAAGAAATCAGGGGAGGAATGGATGAATCATATGGTTTTGAACTTGGAGGGTCTAGTTTCCAATCCTGCCTCTGTCAATTAAACAAGTTACTGACTGGTTCTGGGCCTCAGATTCCCTAGTTTTTAAAAATGCAGTTGGATTAAATGATTTCTGACATCCCTTCCAGTTCTAGATCTAAAACACTATGAATATGAATGCCTTTTTTCATGAGGAAGGATAATTTTTCACTATGTTATAGCCTACGAAAATTTTCCCTCATATCTTCTGGTCAGAATTGGGTGGAAGAATGAAGTATTTTTAAAAGTAAATGTAGGTTTCCTCTACTTTACTTGTCACCCTAGGAATCCAGTGACATCAGAAAGGCCAGGAGAAACACCATGAAAGTCCATTTCTATATACCAGAAATAACAGATCCAAAGGCAAACTAAACAATGTCAGCTGAATACTCCATTGTCGTCTCAGCACATCCCCTCTCTCCCTCCCCACATCCCCTTCCTCTGCAGCCTTGGCTTCAAAGCTTCCCCTCCTTGATTCAATCTCTATAAATGGAGGATTTGTTCTCCCCTTCATCTCCATGCAGAGATGATGCTCAAAAGAAACAATATGAATAGTGGATAATAATCCACAACTACATTGCTTGGGCTTCTCACTTTTAAGAGGAGGGAGGAAAAAACAATCCTGCAAATAAAAAGAAATTAGAAATTGCTCTAATGCTCTGTAATCCTCACTATAGCTACCCAATATTAAAGTATTAATGTCAGGTACATGTTATAGATTTTTTTAAAGGCAGCAATAATACAAAGCTATTTCCAGGGGCCTTTCAAATCACAAGCAAGAAATGTTGCAGAACATATTGTTATTGTCTGTAGCTCAAGTTCCTAGTGGGCTGCTTTCCTCTAGGGGGGAAAACACTAATACATTTGTAAAACTAATGAATTTGGTGAAGCTTGGTGGAGGTAAATATTGGCTTAAATAATGGACTACCCTGAACATTTATTTGGCATTCCCTTGTGAAATTCCCTGACTCAGATATGTTCCGTTAAGCTTTCAAAGTCAAAAGTCTAAACTGTATTCTTTTGAAATGAGACTCTTTCTTTATGTATGAAGGTAGGGTCTAGGTGGTACAATGGATAGAGCACTGGACAAAGAGTCAGAAAAACCAGAGTTCAAATCCAATTTCATACACTTACCAGCTGTGTAACCCTGGGTGAGTCACTTAACTCCTGTTTGCCTCAGATTTTTTTATCTGTAAAATGGAGATAATAATAGCATCTAACTCTCAGAGCTGTTGCAAGTATAAAATGAGATAATATGTGTAAAGTGCTTTGCAAACTTTAAGGTGTTACATAGATTCTAGTCATTAGCTATTTGTGTGTGTGTGTGTGTGTGTGTGTGTGTGTGTGTGTGATGAATCCTTCCCCCATCCCAACCTTTGCAGTGTGATGAAGCTTATGGACCCCTTTCATACTTTTAAATGAATGAAATAAAATACATAATATTATAAAGGAAACCAATTATATTTAAATATATTTATCCAGATACTGAAAAAAAACAAGGCCCCAGTCCCCAGGCTAAGCACTTTTAATCTAGGGGTAAAGATCAGCTCCCTCCCAAGGACTGGTTCTCTGTTTACAGAAGAGAATAGATGAGATGAATGAACCAGATGACCTGAGATGTCATCTGGTTCATTCATCTCATTTTATAGGTGAAGAAACCGAAACCCATGAAGACTAAGACACCAATTATAGCATTAGAGACTTAGCTGGAAGAGATGCTTAAAGGCCATCTTGTTCAATCCCCTCATTTTACAGATAAGGAAACTGAGGCCAAGGGAGATTGTCATATAGATAAGCATCAGGGACTGGACTCAAACCCAAGTCACTCTGCTCTAGAAGCAGTGTTCTTGCTATGGTGTCAATAGATTTTGTGGTTGAGATATCATAATGCAGTAAGAGGGAGAGCCAGGAGGGCACAAAGGAAGATCTGTTCATCCTCATCTTTCTTTCTTCCATCCCCTAACCCCCATCTGATCAGTAGCCACATCTTGTATATTTTTATCTCTGTGGTGTTTCACATGCCTCCCCTTTGATCTACTCTCATCCCTACCTTTCTATGTATTCATTAGGCCACTACTCTAATTCAGATGCTTTTTATTACTCATATAGACTATTCTCCCCTGTCCACCACCCATTCATCTTCCAGCTTCTAGTCCTCCTCACCAATCCATCCTTCACGTAAATGCCATAGCAGTGGGGTGTGCACAAACTGACAGTTGAATTGAAGATGAATCACACCACCCAGTCTGGCCAGGACTTTGAGGGCCTAGAAGAGCAGGGGGGATCACTGGCCAAAGGGATAGTTCCCTATTTCAAAGAGCTTATAATATTAAAATGTCACTGGGTGATACAACATACTACAAACAAATTCACACATATATAATATATATTTATGTTTATATATTAATATATATATACATATGTATATATGTATATGTGCATATATCTATACAAAATAAATACCAGGTCATTTGGGTGGGGGAGGCACTAGTATCTGGGGAGATCAGGAAAAGTTTCATACAGAGCAGGGTTTCTTAACCTGGAATCTGTGAAAAGAGAGGGGAGAGGAAGAATGGAGTAGGGCACAGAGAGAGAGAGAGAGAGAGAAAGAGAGGAAAAGGTAGGGAGAGGGGAGATAAATATATCTACATCTATATCTATATACAGAATACAGATATGTATGCATGGAGAAAGATATGTGTGCCTATGTTAAGATATATATATATAAACACACATATTTGTGTATATGTATATAATACAAACATACATGTAAATATATATATACATATGAGTGTATGTGACATACCTGTTTCAATATAATTGTGTATTTTATTACATATATGCATATATTTCAATATTTTTTCCATTTTAATAGTATTTCAATATAATTGGTTTCCTTTCTAATCCTATGTATTTTATTTTATACATTTAAAAACATTCTGAGGTACATATATATATTTTTTTTTTTTGGTGGGACAATGAGGGTTAAGTGACTTGCCAAGAGTCACACAACTAGTAAGTGTCAAGTGTCTGAGGCTGGATTTGAACTCAGGTCCTCCTGAATCCAGAGCTGGTGCTCTATCCACTGTGCCACCTACCTGCCCCAGTACCTATATTTTTCAACCAGATTACCAAAGGAGTCCCTGCCACAAAATAACATAAAGCTCTCCCAAAGTAGAAGATGCTATCTGAGCTGAGCCTTGAAGGAAACTAGTGATTCCAAAGGGCTCCCAAAGGGATAAGAAGGGCACACCAAGCAGTTGTGGAGAAGATACACCACAATAGGAGATGGAATGACAAGTGTGAGGAACAGCAGGAAGGCCAGTTTGGCTGGCCCAGAGTGTTTATGAAGGGAAAGAATGGGTGATAAGACTGGAAAGGTAGGTTGGGGCTAGATAGTGAAGGACTTTAATACTAAAGCAAAGACTTTTTATTTGATCTTTGAAATAATAGGGAGCCCCTTGTGGAGTTCATCTATAATGGAGCTCATTTAGTAGATGTTGTCATTGTCAGACCTTTGGTGTAAGAAAAGCATTTTGGTAGCTGTTTGGAAGATGAATTGGAGTAGATAGATATTTAAGATGAAGAGTTCAATTGGGAAGCTATTGAGAACGTTCAGGTGAATGTGATGAGGGTATGCATTAGTGTAGTGGCTGTGGGAAAAGAAGGGAACCAATTTTTTATGAATGATATTTCTTAGTCAACCGTTCCCTTTTCATTTGTAGAAACCCACCTAACGGTGAGTTTCATGTGCTATTTTGGGATCATTTCCAAAGTGTTGTGGTGAAAATAGGTGGAGGTTTGGGCTAGGGGTTCTTAGGAATTCCTCTTTAAAGAACTACACACTCTTGCACACAAATCCAATTAGAATAAAATAATAGTTTATTTAGGTGCTAGGGAAGGGAAACCAAGAGAGAAATCCTTGGATTTTTCATGGGGAGAAGGCATGGCGCAGAAGCGTGACTCTCTGAGATACCTTTCTCCTCAAGGAGGAGACAGGGAAATCCTTTCATAGAGAACCAGTGGTGGTCCAATGAGGTGATCATCTGACTATGGAAAGTACCCTTATGGGGGAGGACCATCCCCCACTGGTGGTGGCTGGGGGAAGTTGGGTAAGGGACGGCTCTAGATCTCTCAAGCCATCTCTGTCCTCCCATGCCACAAAGGCAACAGCCACAGCTCCCTAAGTGGTGGAGGAGACTGGAATGAAGGGTAGTGGTCCTGGAGCTAGCTCAGTCCTGATCTGGTGCCAGTTATCTCTTTAGATGTGTCTTTCCTTTGGTTTAGTTTCTCAAGAAGAAGGTTCTTTGATTTACCCCAGAAAACTTCTGTGGTACCGAGGCCCATTCAATTGAGGTAGCCAGCTCATAACAAAAAGATCTTAGTTTAGAAATTTTTCTAAGAGAAAATAAAGTTTATGTTAAATTTGAAAAAGCTACTTATATCTGGATTTCAAAAAGTCCTGAGACAGAGATTAAAAAAAACATTTTGTTACAAAAACTTTTCTCATTCCAATGGAACAAAATTAAATCCATCCATACCTTCCTATCCCATGAGATTCTTCTCCTGGTCCTCCCATGAATGTTATATATCCACTCCACCCAATATATTAGGAACCTTACTTTATACCCTTGACAAAGGCACTTAATAAATGTTTGATTGATTGACTGACTGCCTGATCCATGGATACCAGAGGAACACACAGACCATTCAATATTTATCTCTTACTAGCCTATCTTCTTGTTCATACAGCTCTCTTATGAGCATTTATTATGCCTTTTTTCCCCATGCAGTCCTTGGTTGATAATGTGCCAAAGCCAGCTCATACCATCCATGAACTTTTCCATTGCCCTTGGAGTGACTCTCAATTTAAATTATTCAGAAATTGTAGCACTGCATCACTCATAAATAGAAAGCAACACAGTTTGAGGAGTTTTCTTTAAATGAAATCTTATTAATATCTTTTATACATTACCTAAATTTCTATGTATATTCTCCCTCACAGGTCATCCCATATAACACTTAATGCAGGAGAAATGTTTTAATCTTTTTTTCTTGCTTCATTTCAGACTCCTTGATAAAAATGACTTATGTAGCTTAAGTTCCTTATTGTTATTGTCATTCAGTTGTTTCAGTCATGTCTGGCTCTTCATGGTACCATTTGGGGTTTTCTTGGCAGACATATGGGAGTGGTTTGCCATTTTATTCTCCAGCTCATTTTTTTCAGATGAGGAACAAAGGAAAACAGGGTTAAATGACTTGCCCAGGGTCACACAGCTAGTAAGTGTTTGAGGCCATATTTGAACTCAGGAAATAATTCTTCCTGACTCGAGACCCAGCTCTCTATTCATTGTAACAGCTAGCTGCCCCTAAGCACCTTAAGTTGCATATTTCCTAAGAATACTTTAGTATAAATCAGCCATGGTGCTGTTTCTTGGCTGTGTTTCTTAAAAATGGGTGGAAATGCATGGACCTACTTAAATTATGTGTGGGAAATACATCAATAATTTTGTAATTGAGTGATCACTAGATTATGATTAGTCAGGTTATCTCATATGATTTGCTGTTGCTATTTAGACCCATGATTTAATTGATTTAGAGAACTCCTTCCATGAGTTTAAGTCAATGAAATCTGCAACTTGAAATCATATGGAGTTGCCCAAGGCACTGAGATGTTAGATGACTTGCTCATAGACACGTGGCTAAAATGTGTTGGATGTGGTACTCAAGCCCAGATCTCACTGACTTTTAAGCTGGTCCACTATTCACTCTACCATATGCTTCCTCTCTTCTCTATTATCATTTCTATCCCAAATCAAAAAGTAAATAGAATCGATTATTGATTCCTTAGTAACTAAAATCAAAGGTAACATGTATCTGAATGTTTTGCTCACTAAATTGAGAATTTTATAAAATTATTTTTAATTGAACATTCAGAGGCAGTGTAGCACCACTTAAGAAGACTATTCTGGAGCTAGAAGACTTGGGTTCACCTCTTCTTTCTGTTTGAAGTTAGGGATTCCACTTCATTAACTCTGTTTCTTCATTTATAAAAGTAAAAGATCAGGTTTGGTGACCATTAGCATCTCTCATCTAAGTGAGTTCAAATGTAACCTTAGACACTTAATAAGCTGTGTTACTCTGGGAAAGTCACTCTGATATGGGATGGCAATAACTGTCTTTCCTTTCCCTATTGAAGAGATACCTCCATGTTGCTCTCCCTGTGGTCACACTATTGCAATAAAACTTGGGAAACTGAGTCACTGAGTCTTGTAATTCTTTTGGGATGATTCACAATCTATCTGATCAATTAATGCCATCCCACATCAACTTAACCCTTTTTGCCTCAGTTTCCTCATCTGTAAAAGTGAGCTGGAGAAGGAAATGGAAAACCACTCCAGTATCTTTGCCAACCCCTCCCCCAAAAAAAAAACAACAACCCATAAACGAAGTCACAAAGAGTCAGACACAAGGCAATGACTGAACAGCAGCAACAACGACATCTCTTTCACTTCTAAAATTCTATAAGCCAACATTTTGTTATAAGATCCCTTTCAGCTTTAACATTCTGTCATTTAACATTCTGCCTTCAAAGACCACTTTCAAGTTTAACATTTTATGCCCTAACATTCTGTTCTAAGGTCTTTCCTTTAGCTCTAACATTTTATGATCTAACATTGTGTGTTCTGAGACTCTTTCAGCTCTAACATTCTATGATCTCACATTCTGCCTTCAAAAATCCCTTTCAGGTATAAAATTCCATGCTCTGGCATTGTGTGTTCCAAGTTTCCCATGTCAGCTATGACATTCTGTGTTCTAATATTGTCAGTCCTAGCTCTCAAATTTGATGTTTTGATATTTTATCTACCAAAGTCCCCTTTAACTGTGATAGTCTATGTTTGAAGGGTTTTCCATTCTTTCTCTAGATGCCTGATTCGAGGATCTTTGAAAGTTGTATTATTGTTACTGTAACTGATTGATAGTACTAAAGTCAAACACTATTACCATATAATTTTTCTTGTCATGATAAAATAAGTACTAGAGAGAAAATTAGAGAGAGACAGAAACAGAGAGAGAGAGACAGACAGATGGAGAACTGGCAACACCAATGAAACTTAACCAATCTTATGATCTTACAAGTGAGAAAGCTAAGACCAAGAACTTTGAAGTGTTTTACTTGAGGTGATATTGTTAATAAGGGCCAGAATTAGTTTTTGGAGTCCTCTAGTTACAAATTCACATCTTTATTTTTTTTCATCCTCAGCAGGGAACCTTTACAACTCTTTAAGTAGTTTAGCTTGTCGTTCAATTTGCTGATTTGGCTGGGTTGTAAAATATTTATGGAGCCCATTATATTTGAATGGGAAATCATTTCCTGTCTAAGTTCAAGCTAGTCTTGGAGCTTACCAACTGGAGCCAGGGAATAAAAGCTCCCAATCATAGTTGATTCTGGGTCGTTATTGTCTTCAGTATCTTTGTAACATCAATATTTCTTTTTCTTCGACAATGTCCTTGTTGACCGAACCACTGCCTGAACAGTGGAAAAGGCCTCATATTCAGAATTAAAATTTAATTTGAGTCAATAAACATATATTAAGCCCCTACTGTGTGCAAGGCACTGTGATAGATGGTCAAGTTACAAATACAAAACCAAAAGAACTCCTTCAAATACCTTACATTGTATGAAAGAACACTTACAATCTGTACACAGGTAAGCAAATCCAAGGCAATTTGAAGCAGAATACTAACAGCTGAGGAGTTCATGCAAGGCTTCATGCTGGAGGCAGAATCTGAGTTAATCCTTGAAGGAAGATGTGCAGACTGTGTATCATGATTAGACCCATTTCCTCCAATAGATGAATCTGACCCAACATGGAAGACTTCCTCCCAAAGATAATTCTTATGGTAAAATGTTGCCCCAAACAAGCCTGGAACTCTAGGAACAAGTTGTTGAAATGGGGAAAGCATTATCTGTGGAGACTGAAAGCAAGGATTCATATCCCATCCCTCTTCAAAGATCTCCCACCTCAACTCTCTTTCTCCTTGAGTCCATCTTTCATGCTGCTGCCAGATTCACCTTCTTTCTGCATGGATCAAGTAGCAATATTCTTCTAATAAAAAAATCTTAAGTGTTTCCCTATTGCCTACAGAGAACATTTTGAATTCTGTTTCACTGCTCAAAGGCTTCTACAACATGGCATCTCCCCTATTTAACAGTGTCTTATATTGCTCCTACTCTCCTTTATGCTCTACCCAGACTGGACTAACTCTAATGCAAACCTACTCTTGCTTTTCCTGTTTCTCAGGCTGCTTCCTTCTCCTAGAATTCTTTTTTCCCCTGAGTTACCTGCTGAATTCCTAACCTTGAATACATAACCCAAATGCTCCCTCTTCTATGATGCCTTCTCTGATCTCCTTAAGAATATCCTCTGCTTCACATAGTACCAGGTCTTGTACCCATCTAATGTGCTGGCTACATGACAATATGGGGGGAAAGCACATGGGTCCTTAGGATTCCTCCATAAAGAATTATACTCTTGAGCAAGTCTTATTTAGGAATAAAAGAACAAGTTTATTGGGGTAGAAGAGAAACTGCCCGGGAGGAAGATTTAAAACACTTTCCTCCATGACTAGCCTGGGAAGCTCCCTTTTATAGGGCTAAGATGGTGTGGGTAAAATATCCCTTATTGGGAGTTGAAAGTAGTCTAGTGGTGGGTTGGGGTAGTTTGATGATGGGTCGTGGGCAATCTGGTGATGGGCGGTAACTTTGTCCTGGTGGGTAGCAAGCAGTCTGCTGGTTGGCGATTTCTTTGTCCCTTCCCGGTGCAGCCATGCCTAACAGGATTACCTCATTGAGGAGTTGAGGAGGACTGGAATGCAAGGTGGTGGTCCTTGAACTAGCTTAGTTGGACTTGGTGCTGCCTATGTCTTTTGGGTGTACCTGTCCTTTGGTTAAACTCAAGGAGAAGGTTCCTTGATCTCAAGGGAAAACTCCTGGGGTTTCAAGGAAAAAAGTTCATTGACTTCCCCAAACAACTTCTGGGGTAACCAGAGCCCATAATCCTCCCATAACAATGACATGTGATACTGTCATTACATATGCACATCCTCCCTTCTCATTAGACCATAAAATCCACAAGGGCAGGGGACTTATTATCTCAATGTTGTATTTTCCCTAACTCTCAGTAGAGTGCTGCACATTTAGGAGTCACTTAGTAAATGATTATTTATTTGAGTTGAATTCATGTTGGAACTAAGTCTCTCCTCAAAGGGGCTTGCCATTTTTTCTGGTCCAAGGTCCCAGGCATCATAATTACTGTCACTACATAGGATCACGGATTGAGAAGTAAAAAGGACCCGAAAGATCATTGAGTCCAGCCCCTCCATTTTGTAGACTAGGAAGCTGGAACCCATGTGACTTGTCTAAGATCATACTTGTAGTAACAGAGCCTTAATATAAACCCAGGTCTTGGGACCTCAGCTCAGAATAGAAATCAGATAATAGATCATAACTTTTTGTCTTTGCATCCCCAGCACCAAACAGTATAGGTAAATAATAAATGATTGTTGATGGATTGCCTTGTTTATTAAAAAAATCTTCCAAACACTTTGTGAAGTAGGTATTATTATTTTTTGCATCTCATTGCTGAAGAAACTGAGTCTTAGAGAGCATAAGCAACTTTCCCAGGGACACAAGGCTGATGACTTTCTGAAAGAGGGTTTGAACACAGGTCTTTCAGTTTCAACATCCAGGGCTCTTTTCACTATGCAATAGCATAGTGAAATCTCTATTATCATAGTGACAATCTCTCCAGATTATCTAGACTACCTCATCACCAACCATTGTGGATAACACAGATTTAGTGAAACAAACTAGAGTGGAAATGAATGGTTCTTTTGTTTCTCACCTTTGCTTTTCAAAAATCATTGACCTTCAGTTTCTGGGTTAACAGTGGGTCTAAAAAATAACAATGACTATATAATTTTTCAGTTTTCTCAACTAAATGATCTCAGCCAGTGAGTGTGTTCTTCCAGCTTCCTATAAAGCATTTTCATTGGCCTTGGGGATCAATTTGGTCAACATTTTATTCAACATAAAATTTCTTTCTATAGCTTTTATATGCAAATGACTCCCAAAACAGTTCGAAGAAGTCTATGGAACTCTCAAATTGGATGCTGGGCTATTGCTTCATGTTTTGAAAGGACAGCAAAATAGTTTGCTATTGCTTACTTCCCTGATGACAAATCAGCCCCATGTTATAAATGAATTTCCTAATATTGGTGATTGGGGCCCCTGTTTTCCACAAATATTTTTATTATCAATTAAAGTTCACTTCATATTAATATCTCTATGGAGTAAGCAGTGCAGGTATTACCCTTGCCAACTTCAGATGAAGAAACTATAGTTCAGAGAGGTCAAGGGATTTGCCTATAGTCATACAGCTCAAGAAACCAAGGTCTTCACTGCACCATACTGCCAGTCAGATCTTATATTCCCCATTGACAAAGGTTTCCAGTATCATCATAATTATTTTTTTTAATTTATGGAGTAAAACAATCATTTCCATAATATCATCCAATAAAAGATGATTGTACATGAAACCACAAATTCACTATGTACAACTTGCCGTTCCTTTTAAATACACAATAAAGTGATCTTGTAAATTTGCTTCCCCCCCTTTTCTTTCTTCTCTTCCCCCTCCCTGCCTCAGAGATAATTAAGTTAAGAAATCTTCTGGGAATGAAATTTTTTATAACAAAGTTGATTTTGTTAAAGTTTCATGAAAATGTCAACCTGGATCATGGTTAAGTGGTAGAATTCTGTTTGCTATGTTATTTGATTAATATTTAATTGATAGTTTTCAATTAATAAACATTTATTTTTCTCTCACTTCTATTCTATCCATTTTAAAGAAAGAAATGAAAAAGAAAATATTTGTAATAAATAATTACAGTCAGGCCAAACAAATTCCCACATAGGCCATGTCTGAAAAATATGACTCATTCTTTATCTTGAGTCCTTCACTTCTTTGTCAGGAGGTTGGCAGGGACACAGCTAAGGTAAGAATCAAGTCTTTGGCCCATTGTGTCAAATATATGAGGGTTGAGTAGCATCCTCCCTCCTTGGCTACCAGCCCTGTGCCTTGAAGGCTACTTTGGTAGCTATGCTGAGATGTGCTACAAAGTTTCTGCCCTCCTCAATTCCACTACTATGCTCAACAACCCTCCCCCACCCCATCTCTGCCCAGAGCAGGGCTTTTTATAATTTTATTATGAGCCTCTTTGACAGTCTAATGAAATCTCTAGACCTCTTTTCAGAATATTGTTTGTAAATACATAAAAAATACATAGGATTACAAAGGAAATGATCTATATTAAAATAGGTTTATCAAAGTGTATTTTAAAAAACACAAGTTCACTGACCCCAGGTTGAGAAACTTTGTCCTATAAAAGATAGGAAAAGTTAATATTACAAGGATTATGGAATTATCAATGTTGGAGGAGTTATGGGAAGATAAGAACACTAGTGCATTGTTGGTGTAGCTGTAGAATGATACAGCCATTG
This sequence comes from Dromiciops gliroides, assembly GCF_019393635.1. Taxonomy (NCBI): domain Eukaryota; kingdom Metazoa; phylum Chordata; class Mammalia; order Microbiotheria; family Microbiotheriidae; genus Dromiciops; species Dromiciops gliroides. The sequence goes on from NC_057861.1 coordinate 736,865,378, forward strand.
TAGAAAGCTATTTGGAATCAGGCAAATAAAGCGACTAAAATTTCCATACCCTTCATTTCAGGGATTACACTATCAGATTTATGTCCCAAGGAAATAACTTTCACTGAATTGGATTTAAGTGAGGCAGGGCTGTGCAAGTTCACCAACCTCACTCTCTCCTCCAGAGCTATCTGGGTCCAGTGGCCATATATATATATATATATATATATATATATATATATATATATATATATATATATATATATATATATATATATATATATATCAGCATGACTGAAGATGGCCCTGGATGTTTTTAAGACAATTGGGGCAATTGGGGTTAAGTGACTTGCCCAGGGTCACTGTCTGATGTGAGATTTTAACTCAGGTCCTCTTGACTCCAGGGCCAGTGAGTGCTCTATCCACTGCACTACCTAGCTGCCCCCAAAAGAGATTATTGATTAAACAAAAGAAAGTCACCATACATACCAAAATATTTATAACAGCAAGTTTAGTGATAAAGAACTTGAAACAAAGTAATTGTCCATTGTTTGGGAAATAGCTAAACATGTGGTGGTGTATGATTGTCATGGAATATTACTGCACTGTAAGAAAGGCTTACATGAAATAATGCAGAGCAAAGTAAGCATAGCCAAGATCAAAGAAAATACATTGACTACAGCAATAGAAATGGAAATCACACCCATAAAATAATAAAAATAAATGTTGCAAAATGACTAAGAATGAACGTGATCTCATAGTAGAGATATGAGAAAACATTTCCCCTCCTTTCTTTGAGGAGGTGGGAGGTCCACACTGGAGCATTGCACATGTATTTCACATTTTATTGACATGCTGATTATTTTTTTCTTCTTCCTCTCTTTTTTTTCCTTTATTCTTTGCTTTATAGGCTGATTTCTTTAGGGAAGAGGAAAGAAGAGATCCTGGGAGAAATGTGTACAAAAAATTTGATAAAAAATAAAAGATCTCAATAAAAATTGATTAAAAAAAAAAGCCCTATCCTCTAAGGTGCCCAAATTGATAGCACCTGACCAAAGACAATCAATTATTTGTTCTGCTTCCCTCTCACATTTTGTTTGTTACCTTAACGAGGTGCTGAGTTTAAAAAAAAGATGTTGGCTTTTGGCTTCTTCACTTGATATTCTACCATAAGGAAATAAACTACACTATTGATGCTTTTGTTGCAGCATTTTTAATTTGTGGCAGACTTTAACACTTGGAACATGCTGAGGCCCTGTAACAAGGACACATTTTTTAAGAAAAAAAAACAGATTACTTGGGTAGCAGAGTTGTTCAATCATATCTATTTATGACGCTGTGTACCATATTATCCATAGGGTTTTCTTGGCAAAGATACTAGAGTGGTTTGTCATTTCTTTCTCTAGTGGATTAAGGCAAATGGAAGTTTTATGACTTGCCTAGGTAACATAGCTAATAAGTGTCTGAGGCTGGATATGAACTCAGGTCTTTCTGACTCCAAGACCAGTGTTTTATCCATTGAACCACACTGCTGTCTCCTAAGCAGAGTTTGAATAAGTTTCTCAAAGTCACACAGCAAGTAAATATCTAAAGCTGGATTTGAACTCATGTATTCCTAACTCTGGGGCCAGTGCTCTATCCACTTGGCCATCTTGCCATAGAATTATCATGGAATATGTTAATAAATAGAAAGATGCTATCCTGAATTTAGAAATTGAATCAGTTTCTACACACTGAAGTAACATGACAACCCTAACTTCTTTGAGGGCTTCCAGATCACAGTGTGGGTTTAAATTGTTCAGTTATTGCTACAACTAATTGTGTGTCTGCTTCTCTCTCTCTCTATAAAATGTGCCAACCTTATATAATGAGCTAATGATAAACTCAATGAAGGCAGGAGAGTGTCCCTTTCCTCCCCAACTAGGAGACAGTGTGACAGAGAGAAAACAATCATAGGCACTGGTATGAGAAGACTTGGTTCACATTCAACTCCTTATGTTTACTACTCATCCTGAGTAGTTTTTCTCATCCATGATGGGAGAGGCCTGGACAAGATGAATGCTGAGGTTCCTTGTAGTTTCATTGAGTTGTGTTTTGGTGTGGGCCCTAGAACATAGTTGGTGTGCTATGTAATAAATACTGGATTCATTGATCATTTGAAGTGGAGCTGAGTAATTTCCTGAGGATCCTAGAGATTTGAAGGATGTCAGAGGGTATCTGCCTATTATACTACATAAGGTTCTCCTAGCCAATGGCTCCATTAACTGCATCTTCCCTTAAATCCCAGTAGTAAAAATCCTTGGGAAACCTCCAAATTACATTCTGCTTGCTTTGCAGACTAGAGAGTAGCAAACAAACCATGAGATTGTTCTGCTGTTAAGTGAAACATGGAAGAAAGAAACTCATGTTGAAGGCCACAAGACGTGTCAGATAACTAGGAATTTTTGTGCAGGGAGCAAGCAATGAGCAGAATGGGAGGGTGGTGGTGAGTGAATGGCTTACTACTACCAAGAAGAAGCATGACTTTGGAAAATGGGAAGTTTTTACTCTGCTGAAGGGGGTGGAAGTGTGTCCTGGGGTCATACTTGAAGCATTCTCAAAATTTTCTTTCCTGGAACAAAACCCCAGAGCTGCATTTACAGTTTAGAAGTGGGTGGATAGCAATGAAAAAGGAAACTGGTTAGCTAATGAATAGCCCAATGTTAGCCTTTATCTATTTCCAGTAGCCAAAAGACAGTTCAGATCTAAGAAATGCCTGGGGACTCTGATGACAGATGAAAGAGCTGTTATACTTGCATAGCGCTTGGTTTCCAGTGGTTTTCTAGGTTGGAAGCATTAGTTGACTATCACTGTACCGTGAACTGGATGAAGGGATTGGTGGGTTAGCTTGGGTAGCTAACCACAATGCAGAATAACATGGTTTTTATGGGGAAAGTCATTGGGATATGTAGGTGAATTTTGAATGAACTTGGAGCCAGAGGCACTTCAAAATGGGGAACTGGTCGCATGGTGTTCTGTACCCAAAAAATCACTTATAAAATGGTGACAGTATTGTATAATATCCTCTGTATATTAGAAGTAAATAATGATGAGATTTTTTTCCCCATAAAAGAGGTTAAATCATAGCTCCAAGATTTTCAGACAAGATTACAAAATGTATCATCAGGGTTTGAAAATTAGAATTGGCTATATACAACAAGTACTACAGAGTGATGGATAGACCCACCTTAAAAGCACCAATGAAATCAATTAAAGGTTCAGTACTGTTGTTTTAAGGACCCTCAGAAATGGTTGAAAGATTTTATCTTCTTTGCATGTAAAGGTTAATTTGCAGTATGCCCCTTGGTCCTAGGAGAGTGGCTAACACTCCATAGGAGTAGGATGGTAGAAGCAATTCCAGTAAACAAGTCATCGGATTGGATGCACACTGGCAACCCTATTATTTAGAGAGTTAATGTCTAGTGGGACAGTTTCCATAGCAACCACCCATGCTGTATTAATTTTACCACCTTAGCACAAGCAGTTAAGAGTGAAAGCAAATGGATTAACATTGTAGCATTTACATTTTTTAAAAAGAGTAACCTTGGGCCTGCTTCCTCATTCATTACAATAAGACCTTATAAACGAGTGAGTTCCAGTCCTAAATCTGGATTTTGCTTTTAATGGTAATGGAGATTGGGAGTAACTTTCCATGATCCATTGACTTCCCATTATTCCCATGGTGAAGTCTGTGCTAACTTCAACTCTGTCTGTTCCTGGTTTTCATTAAGTAGAGTTTGGAGGTAGGGAGAAGTAATTGAAGGCAGTCACTAATGTTTAACAAGCTCAGTTTGAGAGGAAAGGAAAAAAACTACAACCTTAAAAAGTCCACAAGGTCAACCTGTGCTAATTCAAGTCAATTCACTTTTTAAAAAGTGATTTTTCAAAGATTTGCATTTTATACACATTAAAGAATGAAATACCATGGGAAAAAATTCCAAACTCTAGACATATTGTTTCCCCCCAGTAGAAGCAATAAATCAGTCAATAAGCACTTAATAGCTGCCTACTGTATGTCAGGCACTGAACCTAGGACCTGAAAATTGAAATCAAAACATAAGAAAACACAATTTAAATTCCTTGAAGGCCAGAATCATTTTGTCTTCATAGCCCTTATACCCAGAACAGTGCCTGGCCCAGAGTAGGTGTTTAATAAATATTCACGTAAGTGAATTGACTCCTCATTCTGGTTAGTCTGGTTCATGTTAGATAATTGATATGTTTGGGGAAATCTGCAGGAACTTCTCACCCTTCAGTGTCATTAATAAAATTTCCAAAATAATTTATAGAAATACCTGATATTTATGTCTTACTTTAAAGTTGGCAAAGGATGTCATTTCTTTTGAGCTTCATAGGCATACCTACAATAGGCCATTATAGTTACTTATCTCCATTTTACAGATGTGGAGACTGAGACAGGGAAAGTAAATGACTTGCCCAGTTAGTAAGTTCTACCAACATGGCCACACTGCCTCAAAGGCATGTCTGTGGCTCTTAGTGCTCAGCTTGGGGATCTCTTCATAAACACACTGATAGGATTCGAAGCCCACTATTGCAATTACAGAATGAATGCCAGCTACCATATAGGCATGCCTGTTTATTCAATTACCCAGACAATAACAGAACATCAGATTCCCAGTGGATCATATATACTCTAAGCTCTTCTATGAAAGATATCTGTTTCTGAAACATTACCTGTTTCATCTCTTTACTACTATTACTACCACCAGCACCACCACAACCACACCCACAACCACCACTACTACAAAGGAGAATGAGAAGGAGGAGGAGGAGGGGGAGGAGGAGGAGGGGGAGGAGGAGGACAAAGAGGAGAAGGAAAAAGAGAAGGAGAAGGAGAAGGAAAAGGAGGAGCAGGAAAAGGAGGAGGAGAAGAAGGAGAAGGAAAAGAAGGAGCAGGAAAAGGAGGAGAAAGAGAAGGAGAAGAAGGAGAAGAAGAAGGAAAGGAAGGAGAAGAAGGACAAGGAAAAGGAGGAGAAGGAGAAGGAAAAGGAGGAGCAGGAAAATGAGGAGAAGGAGAAGGAGAAGAAGAAGAAGGAAAGGAAGGAGAAGAAGGAGAAGGAAAAGGAGGAGAAGAAGGAGAAGGAAAAGGAGGAGAAGAAGGAGAAGGAAAAAGAGGAGAAGGAAAGGAAGGAGAAGTAAAAGAAAGAACAGGAAAAGGAGGAGCAGGAAAAGGAGGAGAAGAAGGAGAAGAAGGAGAAGAAGGAGAAGAAGGAGAAGGAGGAAAAGAAGAAGGAGAAGAAGAAGCAGTAGAAGAAGAAGAAGGAGAAGAAGAAGAAGGAGAAGACATTTTGTTGCTGTTGTTGTTAGTTGTTTCAGCCACATCCAATTCTTCTTGGCCCAATTTGGGGTTTCCTTGGCAAAGATACTGGAGAGGTTTGCCATTTCCTTACCCAGAATCATACAGCTACTAAATATCTGGGGCAAGATTTGAACTCAAATCTATCCTGATTGAAGGCCTGCCATTCTCTCTACTGAGTCACCTAGATGCCCTATCACACTTAAAAGGTGTATGATTTAGACTAGTACAGGTCCTCAACACCCCCACCACACTTTCCCCCTCCCCAGCTCTGGGTAGTTGTAATGTGCCACTTTTGAAAAAATCATCAAGATCTACATGAAATAAAAATACAAAAGTTGGACAAATGTTTTGAAGGCCTGTCTCCATGCACTCACCCCCATTCCCAATATTTGGCACCCTCTCCTTAGCCATCTAAACATCCTATGACATGACTCAAAGAAACCTCCTTTCTAAAACACCCTTTAGCAAACTAAAGCACCTCACCTCTTCCAGGCCTCTGCTTGCTCAATCTGTAAAATGAGGGCTTTGGACTAGCTGCTTCTGAAATATCTTCCAGCCCTTTATCTAAGATCCTGTGACTCTGGGCAAGTTGTACAGTCTCCCTAGACTTCATTTTAATCATTTGTTGGACAAAATGATGTCTGATATGCTGTCCAGCTTTAGACCTAGGAGTGATCTCATGAATCTGTAATCCTACCCCCTATCAAAACCCCCTCCCCTCAAAAAAAAATATTTAGGAATGAGTTTGAGTGAAATCCTTCTTCACTTTGTGATGGGAATTGCTGTTAGATCATTAACCCTTTGGGCAGTATTTGCATTTTATAAGGTTCTTGGGTTGACATCTTTTTGGGCAAATAGCTAAGCAATAGAATTTCATGGAGTGTAGCAAATAGCAGTGAGCCATTGCAGACACTGATGAGGCAAATGTTTTTTAGGCAAAAGAGTTTAGTTCTTAATCTCCCTACCTTTGTGAATACCACTTCCTTTCATACTTCCACATGAAATTAAAATGGTAATGCAATATCAGTCACAATGCCTTTTTTTTTTCCTTTGAGGAAATGTTGACTTAGAAGCTGTATCTCTATTTAATAGACTGTCAGAGCTTGGTAGGCCAATCTATCCAAATTCACATGGTTTGTTTGTTTGTTTGTTTTGTGTTTTTGCTGGGCAATGAGGACTAAGTGATTTGCCTGGGGCCACTCAGCTAGTAAGTGTCAAGAGTCTGAGACCAGATTTGAGCTCTGGTCCTATTGAATTCAGGGCCAGTGCTTTATCCACTGTGCCACCTAGCTGCCCCCTCTTCCTGGAAAATTCTGAAGACAGGAAACTCACAATGGTCTGAGGTAGGCCATTCTTCTTCTAGAAAGCTCTCAGGGTTGTGAATGGGGGATTTCCCCCTTCACTTTAAGTGTAAACTCACATTTTCTTCAATTTTTATCCATTGATTCTGCCCTCTGGGGCAAGGCAGAACAAATCTAATCTCTCCCTCAAAGGAGAGTTCTCTACATACTTTTAGAAACCTATAATTTGCCACCATCTTCTCTTCTCCAGGATCAACAACCCTAGTAACTTCCATCAGTATTCATAGGAAATAAACTACAGGCTCATCACCATTCTGTTTGCCTTTATTTCCCCTAAAATGTGGGATGCACACCTGAAAAGAGGCTTTGCCTTTGGCCTGCCCAGAGCTGCTTACAGCAGGCTCAGCTCCCCAGAGGCAGAATGTCCAGGATTAGTGAGAAATTTCTCAATGGATAACTGGCAATTAAGTCCAAGAACTGACCTGGAAGCAAATCCTCCTTGCAATGCACATATAATGGTGCTATTTTGATCAAACAATCAGAAAAAGAAGGTGAAGAAGGGGAATAACATTACTTATTCTTACTGTGAATTACTTCTCTCCATAAACAGTCCTATCAGGGTGTTTTTTTAGATTCAACTAGGCCTTGTCATCAGTTTTTATGATCCTCATGGAGAAATTAACTCAACAGGTTCTTTTTAAGCACTGGGCTTCATTTATTAGATCTAGCTATTGTATTCCTCTCCCACCCCCACCCCATTAAAATACAAACCCTCTGACATCAAGGATTGTTTATTTGATTTGCTTCTGTGCACCCAGTGTCTAATAGGAGAGGAGACCTCGCCCAAAGGATCTGCTTAATGCCTGATGAATAATAAATTGGATTGGGGGGGGAGGGGGGGTGTCACACTAATAAAGGTCTTTCCAAGAAGGTGGTTAAAAACTCTAAAATAAATTACATCCATCGTATTATCCTGCTGGGTGAGTGGGGCATTGGTTCAGTGAAAGTTTCTAAGGGTAGTTTTCAACATTCATTTTCATAAGATTTAGAGTTCCAAATTTTTTTCCGTCCCTCCCTCCCAGCAACCAGGTTGTATATGTACAATCCACAAGTGTTCTTTTTATCAGTTCTTTCTATGGGGGTAAATAGTAAGCTTCATCTTTAGTCTCTTGGGATTGTCTTGGATCACTGTATTGCTGAGAGTAGTTAAGTCATTCACAATTGCTCATTGAACAATATTGCTGTCACTATGCACAATGTCTTTCCAGTTCTGCTCACTTCACCATATATCAGTTCATGAGTCTTTCCAGTTTTTTCTGGGATCATCCTGTTTGTCATTTCCTATAGCACAATACCTTTCCACTACAATCCTCTACCACCACAGCTTTTTCCATCATTCCTCAATTGATGGACATTCCACAAAGAGTTGCTATAAATATTATTTTGTACAATTTTCCCCCCTTTTCTCTTTTTCATGATTACTATTAACTGTTTCCCTTCCATCCTATTCCCTTCCCCATGATATTTATTCTATTATCTATCTTCTTTCATCCTATCCCTCTTCAAAAGGGATTTGCTTCTGTCTGTCTCCTCCCCAAATCTGCCCTTCTTTCTTTTGCCCCTCTCTCTTTATCTCCTTCCCCTCCTATTTTCCTGCAAGTTTAGAGAGACAACACCACCCAATTGAGTATTTATGTTATTCCCTCCTTGAGCCAATTCTGATGAGTGTTAGGCTCATTTATTGCCCAGATTAAATAGATTACTCCACATAGTTGGGTGTGTGTGTTAATCCCTCCTTGAGGCAACTCTGATGAGTTTAAGGTCTTTGAGCCTTTTCTGATGAGTGCAAAATTCATTTACTGCCCTGCTCCTCCCCCATCTCTTTCCTCACTCCATAAGCCCTTTCCAGTTTTTTTCATGTAGGATTTCATCTCTGTCCTTCCCTCCCCCAGGGCATTCCCCTCACCCCTCAATTTAACTCTAAAGATGTCATCATGGGGCAGCTAGGTGACACAGTGGACAAAGCATCCACCCTTGACCCAGGGGGATCCCAGCCAAAACCCAGCCTCAGACACAAGACAGTCACCCACTGCATGACCCCAGGTATGTCCCCCAACTCCAAATTTTTTATTGTTCTCGAGGGTCTTATATTTGTAAGTTAAATTTGCCATTCAGTTCAGGTCTTTTCATCATAAATAACTGCAAGTCCTCTTTTTTTCATTAAAGTCCCATTTTTTCCTCTGAAAGATCATGGACATTTTTGCTGAGCATAGGTAGGTGATTCTTGGTTGTAATCCCAATTCCTTTGCCTTCTGGAATATCATAATCCATGCCCTCTGGTCCTTTAATGTAGAAGCTGCTGGATCTTATCCTATCCTGACTGAGGCTCCACAGTGCTGGAATTCTTTATTTTTTTTTTCTTTTTGGCAGCTTGCAATATTTTCTCCTTGACCTGAGAGCTCTGAAATTTGGCTATAATATTCCTAGGAGTTTTCCTTTTGGGATCTCTTTCTGGAGGTGATCAGTGGATTCTTTCAATTTCAATTTTACCTTCTGCTTCTAGAATATCAGGGCAATTTTCCCTGACAATTTCATGGAAGATGGTGTCTAAGGTCTTTCCTTGATCATGGTTTTCAGGTGGACCAATAATTTTCAAATTATCTCTCCTGGACCTATTTTCCAGGTCAGCAGTTTTTCCCAGAAGATATTTCACATTGCCCTCTATTTTTTTTATTCATTTAGATTTGCTTTATTGTGTCTTGGCTTCTCATAGTCACTAGCTTCCATTTGTTCAATCCTAATTCTTAGGCAATTATTTTCATCAGAGCTTTTGCACCTCCTTTTCCATTTGGCCAATTTGACATTTCAGTGAAAGTTTCTAAATGAGAATCTGCATCTATTTCCAAATACTCAGGCTAGAGAAAAAGATGTTGTGTCATCAATAAAGGTTTATCTACATTGTTCTTATACCGTATCCTCAGTTCTCTCACCAAAAGGATTAGGCATCTCACTGATGATATCTTTGGCTTGTAGAATAAAAGGCATCAGTATGTGGAATATTGTATATAACAAAATTTTCCTTGGAGATGTTAGATTCAGAAACAAGGCATCATTTCCCCCACTGACCTAGGATAGAACACTAAAATTTTATAAGTAACATATTTTTCTCTTCCTTTAAAATTTTATTGACATCTTTTATTTTTTACATAACCTTCATTTCCCAATATATATTTTCCTTCTCTCCTACCCAAAGAGCTATCCCTTATAGCAAAAACTAGTCTCTTTTTTCACCAATTGTGAGACATGGGAAATACTTGCCCAGGACCACCCCATATGGCATGCTGCATCAAAGAAAGCACCATGTTCTATAAGCAAAACAGAATTGCAGTAGCTGAAAAGAAACACAGAAAGTGCAAATTTCATCTCTACTCCAAATGTTCATATAGACTGTACCCAACCTATGGTAGACCCTTCCAAGCTTCTATTTATCTGATTATCCATTGGCTTGAGTCAGACACACTGTACTTTAACTACAACATAGTAATCCCATTTTTGTCATCTTCAAAAATTAAAGATGACAACAATAGCAAAGAAGAAAAAAATGAGATTTTTTTTTTAATTCAGGAAAACTTGCCAACAAATCAATGGAGTATGACATTGTACACAGAGATCTACACCAATAGCACCCACACACACATCAGCAAAGAAGAGAAAGAGGTACATTTTCTCATCTTTTCTTTGAGGGCTAGCTTACTCCGTGTGTGTGTGTGTGTGTGTGTGTGTGTGTGTTTGTGTGTGTACATACACATTGTGTAAAGTAATTTGGAATTGTGCTAAAAAAAATAAGTAACTAAAATGCCCACACCCTTTGTTCCATAGAGACCACAGAAGGGAGTACTCCTCAATGATTGGTTCGACCAATTCACAGGTTCAGAAATTTTGTATTGGTGTAGCTATCTTTCCACATCCTTTCCAGTGTTGACTTTCCCTCTCTTTTGTCATCTTCACCAATTTGCTAGGTGTGAGGTCACACCTCAGAATTGTTTTGATTTGTATTCCTCTTATTATTAGTGATTTGCATCAGTCTTTAAAAGCTCTGCTAAGAGTTTCCCATACTTAAGGAATATTTGTTCATATCTTTTGAATTTAGTCAATTTTCAAAAAGAAGAAAGAGAATAAAATCTATCAGCTATAGCTTAGTGAGCTTGACTTCTATTACTGGTATAATCAATCATAAATCTAGAGCTGGAAGGGCCCTCTGAGTCCATCTAGTACAACTGCTTTATTTTACAGAAAAGGAAACTGAGGCTCAAGAAGGTTAAGGGATAATATTTGAAATACACTTTATGAACATTAAAGCACACTATAAATGCTAGCTATTATTCTAGGAAGGATAAGTAATGGGTGACCCAGAAGCAACCCCTATGTACTCTCTGGTTTTCTTTTGGATACCTGCAATAAATTCTCAAAAAGGAAAGCCTTGAACATCCAATAGCTATTTAAATGCCAGTGGTATACTTCATTCAGAGACCCCCTAGGAAGCCCATTTTCCAAAATTATTTCCAAAACGTAATTGCTAGTTTTGATATTTATATGATATTTTAAAAACATGCTACTTAGCAATGTGCCCTTAAAGTAATAAAGGTTGCATTCATTCAAAGTGTTTCTGCATCCTACAAACCCTACTTAGCTCCATCAATGGCCACTGGCCTTAAGAGTCTGACTATTTCTCATAGATTCCATTAAGGTTCCAATTCAATAAACATTTATCAAACACCTGCTATGAGCAGCACATCTGTAAAATGGAGATGGGGTAGTAGGGGGTGTCTAAGTTCAGGATCATGGGGAATGCCATGGCAACAGGAACCAATATAGTAGTAAAAAAAGAATGTTAGTAAAGCAATAGAAAAGATAAGTAAAGGGGAAATTACATTTCTAACAGCAGGGGGACAGTCCCTGATAATATCCCTGCAGAGCAAGCCAGCTGGAAGGGGAACTCCCAGAATCATAGGCTTGATCAGTGTAGAAACCTCACTGAGCTAGGTCAGAGCAGTAGGCTTTATCTGAAATTGAGTTTTCTGTCTGGAAACCAGCTCAACAATTATGTTTTTTTTTTACAACAGGTGCAAGCTCTTGGGCATTATACAACACGTACGGACAAAAAAAGGGGGGGAGGGCAATGGGGCAGAGAGTGGTTCAGGCAGAGGTCACTAAGTGTTCAAAACCAAGAGAGCTCTTTTGTTCTTCTGAATTTGCATAAATACTTTTCAGGAGAATTCCCTGTCTAGTTAAAAATAAATCTCATCAATCAGTAAGTGAGCAAGCATTTATTAAGCAGCTACTTTGTGCCAGGCACTGTCCTAAGTGCTAAAAATACAAACACACAAATAAAATAGTCTCTGCCCTCAGAGAGTTAACATTCTACACTGATATTTGATATAGGAATATTTCCCAGCTGTCTCTCTGATTATTTAGCAATAAGAACATTAAACTATTGAGAAAGGCTCTCCTTGATGATAAATTACGTTTCTGAGAGCCACAGATTGATGACAAGGTGAGCGGGAAAAGGCAGAAAGATTCATAGGAGAATTTGTCAGAGATTCATTTAATTTCTCTTCTTTACAACTTTTCTAGATAGCAATCAGCTGATTACAAATCCCTAGAAGTTGAAAACATGCCCGGAACCATATCTTTTTAACTGGAAAACAGTACGCTATGGTAAAGAGAAAGTAATAGAGATCCTCTATAAAAAAATAAATAAACAAATAAAACGATGTACCCTTCGATGTAAATGGCAAGACTACCTAAAAAGACAAGAGACAAGAAAAAGTTAGCATCATTTGATTTTTCAAACTCTCAAGTGATGATGCATTCCTGGAAGCCAATTATAGACACAGCAGTGCAACAGCAGATATTATTGTCCAGTTGTAGAAAATGTTAAAAGGAGGGGAGAAAAACATCTCTCAGAAGAAACTCCAAGTACATTTCCTCCATGGTTTACTCCTAGAATTCTTCCCTACACTTGGAATGTCACCAAGTAGCATCAGCTACTTGGAAAAGAGCTCACCTAATCACTTGCTTAAAAGAGAAGTTTTCTCTGGTAAATGAAAGGAGAGTAATTAAATAGCCAAAACCCTTGTAAAATTTCAGTGAAATCATACTTAAGGGAAACATAATTTCAACAGACAAAAAACCTCTATAGATGAACAGACATCATTACAACACCTATAAAACCAAGTGGGCAAGCATCCCCATGATACATGTCTGTGATTTCCTGCATTTCCCTTCAGACTAACATGTGGAGCTTTTGATCCTTCCCCAAAATCTTCACACCTTGCTGGGGAACACCTTTGGTTAGATGATGCCATGAGACATCTACATATGAATCTTTTTTTTTTTTTAAGTGAGGCAAATGGAGTTAAGTGACTTGCCCAGGGTCACATAGCTAGTAAGTGTTAAGTGTCTGAGGACGGATTTGAACTCAGGTACTCCTGACTCCAGGGCCGGTGCTCTATCCATTGCGCCACCTAGCTGCCCCTACATACAAATCTAATGTTTTCTTTGGTGTTTGGTAATATCGATCATTTCAGAATCAACTTCTGATTTGCATTACTTATGCATAGTTAAAGAATAGTAACTACAATTTTTGGTCCTTAGGGCAGCTGGCTAATGAGTCAGGATTTTGCTCTATGTATGTATGTGTGAGTGTGTCTGTGTGTATATGTGTGTACCTATATGAGAGAGAGAGAAGCAGACAGTGGAAGGGAAAGACAGAGGTAGAGGTACAGAAAGAAAAAGTCAGAAAGACAGACATACAGTAACAGAGAAATACCAAGACAGACAGACAGAGATGCACAGAAAGATGGTAAGGTAGTTAAGTCAGAACTTACTCTCTTCCCCAGAGAAGCCTGGTCCCTGAAATTTCCATTCTCATATGAACTTCTCTTTGTAGGGAACCACTTTCACCTTCTCAGAACAGCCTTGTCCCTAGTGGTCTGATATCATGAAGTTCCTATCCCCTTTCTACAACACCTGTACCAAGAGAAATAATACCCCCTTCCTAGAGTAACCCAAGTCCTGTCCTTGAGTACTAGAAGAGAAGGGCATGCTGTCTGGTAGTGTCCAATTTTAACTAATTAATTCTCACTAATTACATCAGGTGCTAAATGCAATTTTCTGTTCTGTAGAAGGAGTACAAGACTTACCAGTTCCTTTTCAATGTTTTCCTCTGAGGCAAAGCCCCCATTGCCCTGCCCTGGTTCTGGTTTTCTATATCTGATAATCTAAATTGTTATTCTTATGGGAAACTATAGTTTGATAGTCTTCCTTGAAGTTCCCTATTAACCATCTCCCATGCATGGCATATAACTATTGATTATTATGTCTTCATACACTTAATAGACATATTTGCAATTGGCATGACAATGTTCAAATGCAATACAATTGTCATGAAAGCTTCTGGCTACAATTTTAGAGGATCTTCATTGTTGGATCTTCTACAATTGAATTCTAGGCAGCATTCAAATGAATTGTCAGTGATAAGTTCGGTATCAAACTTTTCAATACACCTTCTTGCTGTTGTTTGTCCTTCATTCTCAAAGAGGATTATGACATAAGAGTGATGTCATGACTTGCACTGAATTGGATCTAAGTGAGGGAGGGCTGTGCAAGGTGACCAAACTCACTCTCTTCTCCAGAATCATCTGGACGGAATGGCAAGATATATTTCAGGATGATTGGAGATGGCCCTGGGTCACACAGCTAGTAAGAGTCTGAGGTGAAATTTGAACTCAGGTCCTCCTGACTCCAGGACCAGTGCTTTATCTTCTGCACCACCTAGCTGCTTCCAATACACAATGTAACATCAAACTCCAATTTGTGATTTAACGTGGTTCTTCTCTTGCCCAGAAGCATTGAGTTTTAGCCTTAAAAGATACCTTAGATCTGTAGTCCAACCCCTTTGTCTAACAACTAAGTAAACTAAAGCCCAGAGAGAACTGACTTGCTCAAGGTCACACTACAAGTCAATGATGTATCCCAAACTAGAATCTAGACCTTCCTTGAGTTTGAGATTTACATCTTTTTATTGCCATTTTTTTCTCAATCCAAAGAACCAAAGGCTTGAGGTAATGAGAAGAAAGAATAAGAGAATCAAAATAATCTGTTCATGAGTGAGGTGGCATCAAGTTGAGAAGGGGGTCATACAACTATAATGAGAGGAAAATAAATAAAAGTAAAGGGAGGGTAAGGATAGACATAAGGTCAGGGTTACTAACTTTTTTGTGCTGAGGATTGCTTTGCTAGTTTGGTGAGGCCTATGGACATTTCCCAGGACACATTTCTTCCTGACTTGAAAGAAATGCAAATTTTTTGTTAGAGGTTAATGTAAATGAAGGGGTTTGGGGGGCAGCTAGATGGCACAGTGGTTAAAGCACCGGCCCTGGATTCAGGAGTACCTGAGTTCAAATCCGGCCTCAGACACTTAACACTTACTAGCTGTGTGACCCTGGGCAAGTCACTTAACCCCCACTGCCCTGCAAAAAAAAAAAAAGTAAAAAAAAAAAAAAAGTAAATGAAGGGGTTTGTTTTGTTTTGGTTTTTTGCCTTCCAAGTTCATAGATTCCCTGAACTCTATCCATGGCTATTAAGAACCTCTGAAATGATGAGCGTGTTGATTTTTAGAAAAAAAAAAAAACATGTATAGATTTACATGAAATAATGAAGAATGAAATCAGCAGAACCAAGAAAATGTTATCTACAGCAGGAGCAACATTGTTCTAAGAACACTGACAGTCATTTTGGATATTATAAATACCCAAATTAACCACAAAGCACATATGATGAAAGATGCTCTCTACATCCCAAGAAAGAAATGATAAATTATGTACAGAATTTTATATAGATAAATATAGAGATAGAGATAGATACACACATATGCACACTTATATGCATATTGGTGTATATACACACATATATACATACATACTCACATGCACACACACACACACACACACACACACACATATATATATATATATATGAATTGATAAATGAATGGCCTTTAAGATACAGGGAAACATATACAATAAAACCATTCTTTTCTAATTACCCAAACCCCCAAGTATTATATTTAATTTTAAGAGTTTTAAGAAGAAATCCAAGGAAAACTGATACCTGTTTGCCCCACAGCCCATGTTAGTACTACCTACTTATTTGTATTAGTCATAAATTTTTAAAGGGTTTTTTTTTTTTCCTCCCTCAAGCCATGGAAATAAAACAACTTCCCTGGAATATGTTATGTAAATATATACAAAATATTGAAAGTGAAAAGAATGTTATGTAAAGAAATACAAAATGAGAAGAAAATAATTTGTTAAGATGACACAAACCTTAATTTATCAGGGGCAAAAGGTTGCAGGAGGAGAAAACTTGGATTTAGTGATGAAAAGCTATGTCAGTCTCTTGATTAATGAATAATGGATAAGCATGTGGATAACTTTGGATGGCTTTACAGAAATATAATTATATAATTTTTATTCATCTCTTGAGGCCAATCAAAAGCTCTTAAATTACTTGTTTATTTTAATCAGGTTTTCATAATGAAAATAAACAGTGTAAATTGGGAGGTGAGTTTTTTTCTTTAAATAAACCTCCTGACCAGAGTATTTTGAGCTTGTCTTATGAAAGACATGCATGGGCACCCATGGGGAAGATTTGAGGGTTGCTAGAAAACACATGTGAACCCCAACCAAAACAAATCACTATTATAATCAGGATATCAAACCCCTCTCTTACAGATAAGCTTCAACAGGTTGAAAGGAAATATCTACAGACAGAATGTTCTGGATTGCACAAGCTTATTGTTGTCTCTGTCTCAGGGAAAGTCAGTCAACTCAAGAAGCATTTATTAAGCCCCTACTAAATATCAGCCACTGTGTTAAGTTCCGGGAACAAAAATGCGAACAAAAGGGAACTTATCTGAAATACAGCTTTCTTCAAGCTAGAAAGTCTATGAGCCCAATGTTCAAGTACATTTCTCACCCAAAAAGGACTGTTTGGGGGAATGAGGTGATCTCATTGGCTAAAATCCATGAGTGTCACCCACAATTCTGGAGTTTCTGTGATCACTGTCTTGTGGTTTCTTATCTCTGAGGCCAGAATTTCAGTGCTTAATAAATGTTGATTGGATTAGATTGTATCATTCATTCTTTTTTTTGATGATTAATACCCTTGTGAAACCTTGTGATTAATATCCTTGGAAAATAGGAATGAAAGGTCCTGGACTTTCTTCACTTATCATACAGATCTTCTTGGAACTTAATGGATCCTTAAGCATAGAGAGACAAGTCAAAGCCTTAAAACAGTCTGGTGAAATATTGATCCAGGTTCAGATTAGAAACCCAAAGACCCAACACCTCTGCTAGGATTTAAAATTCTTCCATTAGAGATTCAATCTTGGTGTTAATCCCAGGACTTTTCTTTTTCATAGCATTTTCTTTTAAAAGGCCAATATTCCCTCAGAACAATTGATTAATTTGTGTGGTTGTCTCTTCAAGGGAGGAAATTAGGACTACTTAGGATACTAGATACTTTGAGTGGAAAGAAAAGGGGATTATATAAATGAGTGACAAAAGGGTTTTAAGGTTTGCAAAGTGATTTACATATAACTGTAGTTTATATATAGCTGTAGTTATCATTATCTCAGTTTTGCAGATAAGGAAATAGACTGAGAAGTTAGATGACTTGCCCAAGGTCACAGAGCTAGTTATAAACTGAAGGCAGTATTTGAACCCTAATCTTCCTGACTCCAAGGCTAAAATACCTTGCATTGTGCTGGTAATGAAATAGTAAAGAGAAATTTTAATTGTACTTGGGACTGGAATTTGTAATATATAGTTTTCCTGGGCCAGCTAGTTGGTACAGTGGATAAAGTACCAGCCCTGGATTCAGGAGAACCGGAGTTTGAATGTGGCCTCAGACACTTGATACTTGCTAGCTGTGTGATCCTGGGCAAGTCACTTAACCCTCATTGTTCTGCAGTATATATGTGTGTGTGTGTGTGTATACATATATATGTACATATATATGTATGTACATATGTACATACACATATACATATATACACACATATATATGGTTTTCCATTCATCTTTTTTTTGAGTGATACATTGACAATGGATTTCATGTTTGAACACTTCTTTTGAATTCTACAGCATCTTATAAACAAGAACTCATAAAATCTAAGGAATATACTCATTTATCATGCAGTTCATATTTTCAAAGCTTTTGGAGTGAGATGAGCAGAATCACAAATCCTTAAAATCAACAACACATTATTCAGTTCAATTCAATAAATATCTGTTATGTACCTTTTCAGGTACATAAAACTGTGCTTGGCTCAAGTAACACATAGATTGAATGTATCCTGGCCCTGATCCCAATGAATTTATAACCTAATAGAGTTGTGTTTATCTATCTATCTACACACATATATACACATACATATTTGTGTACATGTCTATATGCACACATGTACACACATGTGTGTACATATAGATGTATGCTACAGTGTATACTGTGATAAGGGCAAAAAACCATGGTAGAGACAAAATGCAATAAGAAATATGATGGAAGGAACATTCATAACTGGGAGAATCAAAGGAAGCTCCCTGGAGGAGGTGGTCCCTCTCATGTCTTAAAGAAAGGAATGGATTTCAACATATATCAGAGATGTGGAGAGAGTTTTTATAAGTTAAATTTAGAAAAACAAGGAAGGGTGTGATATGATCAGAAAACACCTAGTTATCTCACTTTGCTGAAACAAATAAGTCATTTAACAAGTAGAGAGAAATAAAGTTGGAAGGGAGGATGCCACCACATTGTGGAAGGCTTTAGATGTCAAATTAAAGAGTTTGTATCTTATCCTACATGCAATAGGGAGCCATTAAAGACTTTGAGGAGAGATGATATGGTCATATCTGTGTCTCAGGAAGCTTATTTTGTCCACTTTGTTTTGTTTTTGCAGGACAATGAGGGTTAATTGACTTGCCCAGGGTCACACAGCTAGTAAGTGTCAAGTGTCTGAGGCTGGATTTGAACTCAGGTCTCCTGAATCTAGGGCCAGTGCTTTATCCACTGTGCCATCTAGCTGCCAGGAAGCTTATTTGGAAGGCATATGAAGGATGGATTGGAAAGGCAGATCCTGGGAAAAGATGCATACAATAATCTGAGTGAAAAGTGATGAAGGTATAAATTCGAGGGGTGCTTTTTTTATTGCATAGTATAGTGAATACAGCACTGAACTTGATATCAGGAAAATGTGAATTAAAATGCTGCTTCTGATACCTCAATGATTTGCACAAGAAGATGGGGTGAATACAAGAGAGCTACAATCAATGGTTATTGAAGTGGAATCATTTGAAACTTTTCATTAGGGGATGGGAATGGGGTTGAAGGAGGGTGATGACATTAAGAAAATCAGAAGTTTTGAACCTAGGTGACTAAAAGAATAATAATTCTGTCAATCAAAATTTGAAGGTGGAAGGAGGATAAGTGTGTGTGTGTGTGTGTGTGTGTGTGTGTGTGTGTGTAGATGATAAGTTGAATTTTGTACTTGAAGAGTTTGAGGCCCCACTGTAACGTCTAAGTGGAGATGTCCCACAAGACTTTGCAAATATTGTGAGAATGATGTGAGATAGCATTGGAAGGGAATAAGTATTTACATATAGTTCACCTTGTCCTAAGCAGTGTGCTAGGTACTTTAAAAAGAGTATTTTATTTAATCCCCAAAACAACTCTGTGAGTTTGGTGCTATTATACTAATTTTACAATTGAGAAAACTGAGGCAAACAGAGATTAAATGACTTCCCCCTTGTTATATCATAAGTATCTGAGTTAGTATTTGAACCCAGGCCCTCTTAAATCCAGAGGATGAATAAATGGAAGGAAGATACATACTTAACAGAGTTCTAAGCCCACCATCATTCTACATTGGGGGAAAATGTACTTGGGGAGAAGTATGAGTGTGTGTGTGTGATTACTAACAAAATTGTGGAATGGTTACAAGCAAAAATAAGTAAGTTCAGTACTGCTATGGAGGGTGGTGAGGTCCCCATCACTGGAAGCCTTCTAGTGAAGCCTGAATGACCACTTGTTAAAGATATAACTCATGCTTTTAGTGGAGTTGGACTACATTCCCTTTGAGGTCCCTTCGGTCTGAAGTATTGTGATTTATCTTAGCTGAAATTCAATGCAAATTTGACTATTAAGAAGTCCTCCTTTATCTTGAAACTTTCATCTATCTTGTGGGTATAGATGTATCACCACCCAAATATTCAAGTATTCAATGGTGAATGTGATGATAAAAGGTTACAGTCCAGTGCAGGCCACTCCTAAGTTGGCAGCTCTGTCATTGGAAATATTTTTGTTTCACCTCAACCAGGATAAGAGGTGTATTTTAGGATGTCTGTGTCCCTTTGTTTCTACCAGGGAGGCAAGTAGTGCCTTCCAGATTGATTTGAAAAAAAAAATCTTAATTCTCAAACTTCATTCATTCTTCTCTAGAAGTTTTAATTAGTTTCTCTGTCTTCTTTGAACTATTTTCCAGATCAGCAAACAGCAGCTGCAAACAGTCAAAGACCGTTTCCAGGCCTTCCTCAATGGAGAGACTCAGATTGTGGCTGATGAAGCCTTCATGAATGCTGTTCAGAGTTACTATGAGGTAAGACCTTAGGAAACAGCTAATAAAAGTGAGGCACATTCCAGAGATCAGAGTACTGGGATGGTCGTGAGATGACAGCAGGGTGGGAGCATCTGTTTTCTTCAGAATCATTCTTTCCATGGTGAATATTCATAGTGGAAATTAACATTAATAGTTTGAGGAGAGATGACATTGTATTGGGTGTGTGTGTAGGGGGGAGGGTTGACCTTTCTGTTTGTTACTTTCAAAGAATCAAAGATAATTAAATGTGCTTTTTGCCCATTTTCCTCTGCCAAACCCTGATCAAATGAGATAATATTTGTAGAGTACTTAGCACAGTGTCTGGCACATGATACATGCTAAATAAATGCTTGTTCTCTACCCTTCTCCCAGTGCCCTATTCTTTGTGTCCACATACATGCACCCATGTACGTGGAAATAATGAGATTCTAGTGCATATGGACAAGCAGTCCTCATCATCTATGAGGTCAATATCTGTTTTGAAATATTTGTAGAGCATGGACCCTTAGTAGATACCCCAGGAGCAGTTATTGTCCTGATCATTATCCTGTGATAGTGAAGTCATGGAGGCTTCACTAACTACCATTCTACACTGTTTCATACAGACCCTTTAGGCCCAATTACTTTCTTTGAGATACAACTGTCCAAATCTAGGCTTAGACTGAGATTATAAATTACTGGAGAGCAGGAGTCCCTGCCCTTTGCTTTTCCTTGTGTCTCAATGATTATTGGAGTGTCAGTCATAAAGTAGGCACCTAAAAGATGCTAGTTGACTAATCTGTCCATTTAAGCTGGTAGCAAGAGGAACCTTAAGGTAATAATAATAAAAAAAAGACACTAATTTTGGCAACTCTGTCCTGGGCATAGTTCTGGGTCCTACC
Organism: Dromiciops gliroides; assembly: GCF_019393635.1. Classification (NCBI taxonomy): domain Eukaryota; kingdom Metazoa; phylum Chordata; class Mammalia; order Microbiotheria; family Microbiotheriidae; genus Dromiciops; species Dromiciops gliroides. The sequence goes on from NC_057861.1 coordinate 736,886,618, forward strand.
TAAGAACCTTGGAGAGCTCCAGATCTTTGCAGTTTTCTATCTTAAAGGTGAATGAGCAATAGAGCACATATCTTTAGTTTACCAGTAAGGGAGATGATAGTAATAATAGTGATTCTCATTTATATAATATGGCAGTGCAACATGGTGTAAAGGGTTGAGAGCTATCCTGGATTCAGGTCTTAGCTCTGACCAATACTGGTTGGATGACCTTGGACAAGTCAACTCTTAAGTACCTTACATAAATCTCTAACCTGTAAATTGCAAAGAAGTTGCAATCTGCTTTGGGAGAGGGAAATTAAATTACTTGACTGTAATGGCACAGCTGGTAATTGTCAGAGACAGAGACAAGACTCGAATCTTGGTTTATCTGATTCCCAAGTCCAGTGCTCCATCCCCTATGCCACTTATCCTTGCTGATCTATGGTCTAGATCACCCTTGAATTGTTTCAGTACTGTGTTTGCTTCCCCTTGGTAATCCCTTCTTAGATCTACTGGGAAATCTTTAGGCAATGCTGTGTCAATATAATCCATACATTCCTCCTGAGGAAGTGAAATTCAAATTCAGGTTTTCAGGTTAACCTCTTCATTATGTCAGATTACATCTAAATCAAATTTAATAATAAAGTCTGGATAATATGGTGATGTAAGAAAAAATATCAACAAAAACTGATTTTTTAAAATGAATAACAAACTGTAATATACATACTAAAACTAGCATTTAAAACACTCCTGTGAATCACCCCAAATTTGTGTTTGGTTCACAGTGAAAAACTCAACACATAGTAGGTACTCAACAAGTAATTTGTTAAATGAATAGATCAAAGAACCATTTCTGAAATTCTGATACTGCTAAGGAATATGAAGCATTCCTTGCTGAGGTCTTTATAGCTTATTATGGGAGAGAGAGCAGGACCAGGGTACAATAGACCTTTTAATGATCTTGAGGCAACTTTATTGATTAGTTTGGTAGTTAGCATGGAGCATTAAACAGAAATAGACTTTTTGTCATCTATTTGCTAGTCATTTTACATGTTTGTCTCTTAATGAATTTTCCACTTGGATCACTTTTAGAAAGTCAATTTATTTTTATATTTGGACAAATCTGAACATTTTTGTTTTTATAAGTAGTTTAACATATTGCAACTGAAAATAAAAGGCACCACATCTTTGATGTACATGACTTACTTTAGGGAGTTGAATTTAATGAAGTGTAACAAGGAGGTTTGGGCAATGGAAATGAATAACCTCAATTGGTTGAACTAAAGATTCTATTTGGAAACTGTCAGCAAATAAGATTGTTTCTCCTGTTTTCAAATTATGGGCATCAGTGGGAGAGCAATAAAAACAATCCTGGAAGGCCAGAGAAGACTTTATCAAAAGTTCTTAGAGTTTTATTTCATTCAGGAGAGTTTAGAAATTTGCTGATTGTAAATCTTAATTAGAAAGCTCATTTGAGTAATTAAGTAAATTAAAGAAGAGTGCCATTTCTAAAAATTAATTATATTCAGAAATTAATAGTCATCAATGTGCTAATGAGCCTGTGGAAATTGTCATTATATCTATAGTGATGCTCATATTTTCCTGTAATACTGGGGGAAGTCAAAACTGCTTCCTATTTGGTGGAGTGAGAAACAAAGCATTGAAAACTGCTGCCTATTTAATGCCAAGATATGTGTAACATCTACCAGGACTCTGTGGAAAATACAAATCCTGTCATATTTTAATTACCTAGCTCCAGAATTGATTATTCGGCATTCAAGTATCATTTGGGATTCTGTAAATCTTGAAGTTTCAATTTCTAAAAGTGCTTTCAATGACATTCCACAAGCAACTGTTAGGCCACTTGTATGTATCAGGCACTGTTCTAGGGGCTGCAGATAAGAGACAAAACAAGCTAGTTCCTGCCTTCAAGGAGCTTGCATTTTATAGAGCAATCAACATGTATACAGAGAAGTATTTCAGTGGAAGCAAAATTCACAAAATGTTAGATAGATAGAGTCATGATAGGGCCTGGGCCTGTGGTTTCATTGGTATATTTCCTTACTTCCAAATAAGGAAACTTTCCAGCAGTGCTGGTCACCTCTGTAATTTGTAGTCCTACATTCCCAGGTCACTGAATGGTTAATGGTTTCCCCAGAGTCATGGAGGTCTTGACTTTGAGGCTGGTTCTTTAGACTATTCAGTATCCTGCCTCTACTAGTACCCAAATAGAAATTTTTTTTTTCTCTTTTGATGTCAGTCAATGGGCCAAAATAATGAAAAGCCCTTCCTATCACTACTATTCTTCTTGTCTACCCTCTCACCTCCCTACCCCTGCTAACCTCTCAAATTTCTTTCTTGGTTGAATTCAATTCACTAAACATTTATTAAGTGCCTATTATGTGCCAGGCACTGTGCTAAGCACTGGGCATGCAAAAAGAACCAAAAGAGAGTTCCTGGCTGCAGGGAGCTTACAATCAAAGGTGGAGACAACATGCAAACAAATATATACAAAGTGAGATATGAACAAGATAAATAGGTACTATTTCCTATAAATAAGAAAGAGGAAAAGCACTAGAATTAAGAGGGATTGGGGAAGGCTTCCTGTAGAAGGTAGAATTTTCATTGAGACTTTAAAGAGGCCAGGGAGGTCAGGAGGTGGAACAAAGGAGGGAGAGTGTTCTAGGCATGGGAAAAAGTCAGAAAAAAAATGAGGTATCACTGATTGGCTTCCTTAAGGTGAGACCTTTAGCAATCAAAGAATAAGATTCCTCTCTTCTGCACCCACTGAGTCCTCCCAGATCTAGAAGTCTTTCTGCTGTCAAACCAGTGACTACTGCCACAATCCCTTGGCCTCATTTGACCGATTCCCAAGAAAGGTTGGTAATAAGTAGATATCATTGCTGTGGTCAAAGAACTCAGCTGCTTTCTTTTCAAAACAGCATAGGGAATTTCATTGTCAGCACAGGTGTGTGCTGACATCTCTTCCTGTCTTTAACCCCCCTTTCCCTTTAGATACAATGATATAAGCTATATAAACTGTTTTGCCAACCTTAAAGCACCATATCAATGTGGACTCTTAATATCCTAAGACTTTGGGGAAATCAAAAGTAGAGATTCCTCTGCAATTGTGGTTCTGAGGAGTCTGCTCTTTAATTAACAAGCATTTGTTACGTGTTCACTATGAGGTGAGCATTCATTTGGAGGTCTGGTTTTACTTTGACTTTACTAGGGAGTGTTGAATAATGACTTTGTAAATATAAAATTAGGGAGGCATGGTTAGACAATCATTCCTTAAGAAAACATTTGGTGGTTCTAGTGGACTGCAAACCCAATATAAGTCCATAGTATGATGTTAAAGCCAAAATAGCTAATACAAGCTTTGGCTGCATTAAAAGTGACATCTATTCCAGAAATAAGGAGATGATAGGTCCTCTGTTTTCAGTACTTATCAGATCATGTCTTCAGTGTGTGTTCAGTTCAGGGAACACTATTTAAATAAGGATGTTGCTAAATTGTATTCCATCCAAAGAAGGGCAAGCAGAGTTATGAAGTTTTGTTGAAGGACCTGAAAATATTTAGCTTGGAGAAGAGAAGACTCGGGGCAGAAATGCTGGCTGTCTTTAAATATATGAAGGGCTGTCATGGAGAAGAAAGATTACATTTGCTCTATTTGCCCCCAGGTGGGGCAGAATCAAAAGCAATGAGGGGAGATTTAAGAAGGGAAATGTTCATTTGTCACCAGGAAAAGCTCCTTAATAATTAGAGACCTCCAAACATAGTATGGGCTACCTCAGAAAGTAACAAGTACCTCCCTCACTGATGATCTCACAGCAAAGGCTGAATATCTCTTTGCCACATTTGCCAAAGAAGGCCTTTTTTTCAACCCTACCTCTTAGTTCTCTGAAATTCTGTGACCATGTTTCTACTACAAAGGATCCCTACATAAGTGCATACAGTGCAATCTAATAGACAATAGAAGGATTCAAGTCTGGTTGGGGCTGCATTAGAGAGAAGGAAGAAGAAAAGCCCGAGATTTGTTTCCATCTATCTAGCAGCCCCTGTATTCTTACTATCTGATACCCACCTTCCAGGACTTTGTGATTTGAAAGGGAGGAAAAGAAAGGCATAGGAAGAAAGGAGGGTGTGGATCAGAACAAAGGAGGCCCTAGTTCTCAGTCTGGTTGTCTCCTACAAAGCTGTAGGTAAAACCTTGGTTTTTCTTCTCTGCCCCTCTGATGTCTGGCACTGATTAAGCCTGACCTGCCTCCTGAAAACAGGTATGATTTACCAAAAGAGAAAGATAAGCCAGCTTATTTACAAAGCTTTAAGGTTAAAAATAAGAGGCTGTCTCTCTAGTATCTTCCCAAGCATCCAGGAGCTCATTTTCAGGAATGCCTAACCGAGCAAACTTCATTTTCCTGGTTCAGTTAATGACAAGCTAGTATTTTCTTCCTGCCTCATGATAGGTGAGCACATTGTGAGAAAGATAGATTGTTAAACCCTTCTGAACATATAGCAGTCACCCCTCCTTTTTCAGCTCTGATGAATTTGGATTCCAGGAGCCCTGCAAGTTGAGGAGGGAGGTCTCCCCCAAGCTCTTATCATGGAAACACAAGTGCTTCTTTTAATCGGTTGCCAGTGGGGCTGATTGCAAACTGGCAGATGAAGTTGGACAGCTCATTAATCCTTTAATCTCTGGGATAGTGGATTTGTGGAGTAGAGAGAATGAATGGACCTTTGACCCCTGGATTTTTGAAGCTCTGAGGCTTTGGTCACATGCCTGCTTCTAGGCTATGGGAAAGTACAAACACTTCTCCCTCACCCCTAAAGTTTTTCAGTTCTCTTTTGTGTTGTTTAAAATCTAAATTGTGGGTTCTAATCTGTGCCCCCCCCACACACACACACAGTCTTGGGGAGAAACTGGTTAAAATCACTGATAAATTCAGCAAGAGTTTAGTCTTTTAAAGATTTATTAAAATATATATTATAAGTTACTGAAGAGACAGAGATTGAGAACAGATTCCTTATAGCATGGAAATCTGAGCTCAGATCTAATTTGGTATAGCCAGAGAGAAAGAAAGCAATTTCCTTTCCTAGCAGCCCATGTGAAATCTCTCACCACCAAGCAGGTGTCCGAACAGCTAAGAGAGGGCCCCCCATGTTCTCCAATCTGCCGCCACACTCATTCCTCCTCACCAAAAAGAGTGTTCTTCTATGAGTGAGCATACACTTCCTAGTTCCTCTCTCCCTCCCCCAAAGGGGAGGTCCTTCAAGCTGGTTGGTTGAGAGTAGTCTCTTGCTGATGTCAGTAGTACACCAACACATCACTCAGGGCCCACCAGGTGTGGCCTCCATCCAATCATCCTTAAGTAGGTACTTAGTCAGTTTCTTATTCTCACCCAATTCAAAAAACACTAAATCATTAGGTGGGGCCCCTGGGCAGCTGCCAAATCCCATTACTTTATCACATTCTCCAGGTCAGGACAAAGGGCTGGCCTGTCTGACTCCCACTCCTACTTTGGCTACCCTGGCCAAGTCTTTCAACCCTTTGCAGCCTCAGTTGCCTCATCTATAAAACAGGGATAAAAATAGCACTTACCTCACAGGTTTGTTGTGAGTTTCATGTACAATGTGCTTTGCAAATATTAAAAGTGCTATATAATTGCTATTATGATGATTATCATTATCCTCATCCTTGAATAGTGGAGAAGGGGTAAACGGAAACAGTGATACCATGACAACCAGCAGTTCTTTCCCGTTGATAAATCATGATATGGTGGCAGTGAGAGAGAAACTTGGGTAGAGGGAATAACGAGGGGTAAAGCATGAAAGACTAAGCCACGAGTACAGTCCCTGGGCTCAAGGAGCAAATATGTAGAAAAGAAGGTAGATACAAGAAAATTAGAAAATAATTAATGGAGAGAAGTCACTTGAATAAAGAGGCATTGGGGAGGTTTGCTTTAGAAAGTAGGGTTTTAGTTGAAACATGAAGTAAACCAGGAAAGCCAGGAGGCAGAGAGTAAGAGGGAGAACATTCCAAGCATGAGAGAAAGCCAGAGAAAATGCCAGGAACCAAGAAATAGGATGTCTTTTTCCAAGAACAACAAGAAGGCCAGTGTCACTGGATTGAAGAATACATGTTGGTGAGTAAGGTGGAAGAAGACTAGAAAAGGTCGATATACGATCCAATTATGAAGGGCTTTGAACATTAAACAAAATATTTGGTTTTTGATCCTGGGACAACAGGGAGCCATTTAAGATTATTGAGAAGGGGCATGATATCCTGTGCTTCCATCTCATTCTAAGATATTCTCTACTTGTTATTCATGCACCAAGAATGGAGAGTGGGAAACCACCTTATCTCTAGAACAGACATATGTATCCCCTATGCCCCTAATGGTCATCTCCCATTTATCTCCCCAAACCTCAGTTTGCTTATCTGTAAAAGGGAATAATAATGGTGCCTACCTCATAGGGTTGTTGTGAGGCTCCAAGATAATAGCTGAAAAGTGCTTTGCATACTTAAAGTGCTCTCTTTTCATGCTATTATTATTATAGAAATGACTATTCATATATAATACTGTCTGGATTGCTCTGGCTGATAACTGGAACTGATTAGCACTTTTGAACTGTTGTGAAATGGAGGGTTTTTACTCAAGAACATTTTTTGCCACTAAAACCCAAGTGCAGTGTTTTTCTTCCTCTCTCAGTCAGATTCCTTTGGTATACTGGGATATCAGAAATACGACTCTTCCCATAATAATGCTATCAATGTGTGGTTTTTTAAAATTATTTTTAAAAGTTTAATCATATTGTTAACAGGAGTTATTGTTGTCTCCCCCATCAAAATGTAAGCTCCGTGACAGCAGAGACTAATTTTGCTTTTTACTTTCTATCTCTAGTATTTGATAGATTTCTGGGCACACAGGGTTTAGTAAAACAGCTATTATTGTAGTGTGCAGTAGTGAGGTTACTGTTTGGAGTCAGGAAACCTGGGTTCATGTTACAACTGCATTTCCCAGCTCAGAGACTTTTGGTGAGCCTTTCAACATTTTGTTGAGTTTTCTCTTTGTGTGCGTGTGTGTGTGTGTGTGTGTGAGAGAGAGAGAGAGAGAGAGAGAGAGAGGCAATTGGGGTTAAGTGACTTGCCCAGGGTCTCACAGCTAGTAAGTGTCAAGTGTCTGAGGCTGGATTTGAACTCAGGTCCTCCTGACTCCAGGGCCAGTGCTCTATCCACTGCACCATCTAGCTGCCCCTTTTTGAGTTTTCTCACAATTAAAGGGGGAATAGAGAAAGCCTGACACTCAAGATAGAGCAGTGAGCTTAAAGCAAGGAAGAACTAGGCATTAAATCCTAACCCTGACGTTTACTTCCAGTGGGATTCTGTGTAAATCACGTATCTGTGCCTCAAGCAGTGCTCTAGGACCTCTCTGTATAGATGGATGGAGTCCCCACACTAAGACTTTCCTATTCTCAACAAATCATTGATCTTTCATGGATTTTGTTTAAAAAAATATAAATAAAATAAAAATCGATTTCTTCCATTACCTATCTCACAGAGTTGAATAAAAAGTGCTTTTTAATCCTTAAAGTTCTACTTATTCATCAAAGTTATCTCTGTTGTGGCCCACTGCCAGACTTCAGACAGATACCAACTAATAGCCAGTCTAAAGATTCTTGGATTTTTTTTAGCCCTTGTAGTCAATGGACTTATTTCTAGTCCTTTTACTACCCTGGGCAGCGTCCTCTGGATGTGTGCCAATTCTTGATGTTGCTTATAAATGTGGTGCTTCCAACTGGCCCAGTCCTCCAGATGTGGTCTGACCAAAACTGAGTCAAGTGAGACTATTACCTCCCTCATTCTGGATATTATGCTCATAACAGCTTGAGTGTAGTTTTAGTCCATGAGACCAGGTTCTCTCAAGGTTCAAGGAAATGAACTACTTGGCACACACATTCACACAGGTTGAAACATTTAACAGCTGATAGAGTGGGAAGACTATTCAAAGTATTATCAATTACATGGCTATGCCCTGAATTCCAGGCTGCTTGACTCTGGGGTACATAGACTTGTACAGTGGGAGGAGGGACATCCTATATCTTTTCCAGCCAAATGTCAGGAATGAGGGAGCCCCCATTTCCAGAATCATTAGTATGAAGAAGTGACCCCGAGGATAGTATTAACTAGTCCATGCCTCTTGTGATGGTGTTCCAATTGGTCAGTCTTCCAGGAACTCCCCATCAAGAATCATATGACCTGGGGCAGCTAGATGGTGCAGTGGATAGAGCACCAGCCCTGGATTCAGAAGTACCTGAGTTCGAATCCGGCCTCAGACACTTAACACTTACTAGCTGTGTGACCTTGGGCAAGTCAATTAACCCCAATTGCCTCACACACACAAAAAAGAATCATATGACCTTTTGGTAATGCAATATCACATATTTTATGAATATTTTCATATTCATTATATGAAACAACTGCTAGGATAGTCAGAAAGGGTGCACTTTCCCCCCAATTTTCTCTGGGCATACAGATAGAAAAAATCACTAGGTTGTACACAATAAAAGTTTGTTATTATTTTTGTTTTTACCCCAGAAACATATAGGAGAATGGAAGCTAATTATAGTTAAGTATATGCTCAAGTTAAGTATATTCTCAGAAGAAGATATGTAAATCAGTTATTATTACAAGATAAAATGCAGGCGAGAACACAAATGTCATCCATCCTTCCAAATAAATATTCAAGGATCATTTCTTGAAGAGGCACCCCGTGCCTCGGTCTAAGCACGTGACTTAACTGACTTCACTCTCCTCAGGCCACCTCTGCACCTTACAGCACACTATCCAGGTGACTACACTCTGCTCTCAATTTTCTACTTGCCACATCCAACTGATTACAGGTATTAAAGTGGAATCCTACTAGAAACCCTAGCTCATTTTCATGAGTTTCTTTCTAGCTGTATTACCACCACCCCTTACCCATTCTGAACTTTTTCAGATGTTTTTTTAACCCAACTACAAGACTTCACACTTAACCCAATTAAATTTCATCTTATTTATTTCAGCACACCTTTCCAGAGCATAGACATCTTATCTTGAATCCCCCCTATGATATCCTACACATAAGATGTTACTTTCAATTCTATGTCATTAACAAATTTGATATCCATGCCATCCATGCATTTATTCAAGTCATTACTAAATATATTGAACAGAGCAGGATAGAACAATCCACCAGAAACCTCCCTCTCATTTGACATACAGCCATTAATCAATGCTCATCAGAGCCAGTCAGTAAGCCAATTCCCGACCCACTTAAGAGTGCTATCATTGAATCCACATCTTTCTTTCTTGTCCAAGATGATATTGGGAGAGACTTTATGAAGTGCCTTGCTGAAATCCAGTTCTAGTGTTACATAACATCCTCTGATCTCTTCCTCTAATAACCCTGTCAAAGAGAAAATGAGGTCAATCTGGAATGAATTGTTCTTAATGAAGTCATAGCAGCCTTTCATGATTACCTCCTCCCTCTTTAAATGCTCCCAAGCCCATCCTTTTTATAATCCATGCTAGAATTTTAACAGGAATTGACCTCTTTTTCCCCCGTGGAAAGTTGGAACATCTGCCCATCTCCAGCCCATCATCTCTTCTTCCCTTCACCATCATTCCTACAAGACTACTGACAGCCAGGATTTTTCTAAGATAATGATAGCCATTTTTATCTCATTTCCTATACAATAAAATCTATGCTTCTCGCTCATTTCATAGCTGTTGATGGGGGGCAGCATTGATTGATAGGTTGGAGGAGCTGTGTGGACTATCCTCTACAATTCCTGTGTGTATGTGTGTATGTGTGTGCATATATATTTGTGTGTATGTATATGCACATGCCTAAATGTGTTTATATAGATGTGTGTATATATATGCATATATATGTAAATGAATATTTTCTCTCTTATTTATGATCTGCTTGGACATTGACAGATGATTATGAGTGGATTTATGAATAGGATGGAGCTCCTGCCTGGGGTCTAAATCTTTAGGCTCATTCACAAAGACCCAAAATCATTCTCCCAGAATAAATGCATTAGTACTTAGTGGTCATATTAATTACCACATAAGAGTAACCCAGACACTATTCACTGTCTGGCAATCCAAAGACCAAAATCAGATGACAGACCTAGCAAATTAATTTTCCACCACCAATTTCTCTCCTCCTGGCTGATTGGCCTCATCTTTCCTGTTTCCCTCAGCCCTTCATTACCTTAACTTGTATGTTCCAAATTCTTCTCATCCTATTTCTGTTGCTTATGACTATTTCTGTTGCTTATGTTTCTCAAACTATGTGTATAACTTGTTTGTACATATACTTTTTAAAGGACTTCCTCATTTCTGTATCCTTGGATCACTTCTAACATTAATGTGGCCTTCATGTATCTCCCCCACCCTCAAACACACCCCCGGTAGTTGTCATCACAACTCTCTTTTGTCTTTTGTGACTAAACTCATTGAAAAGGTTGTCTATAATAGGTGCCTCCACTTCCTTTCCTCTCATTCTCTTCTTAACTCTTCTTATTTTTTCCATTCTCTAAATATTATTTTTTCTAGTTACATGTAAAGATAGTTTTCAACAGTCTTTTAAAAAAGATTTTGAGTTTCAAATTTTCCTCCTTCTCTTCCTTCCCTTTCCCCTCCCCAAGACAGCATGAAATCTGATATAGATTATACAGTAGAATCATGTTAAATGTATTTCCACATTAGTCATGTTGTGAAAGAAAAATCAGAACAAAAGGAGAAAACCATGAGAAAGAAAGCAAAAAACAAATGAAAATAGTATGGCCCCATCTGCATTCAGACTCAATAGTTCCTTCTCTGGATGTGGAGAGCATTTTCCATCATGAATCCTTTGGAATGAATTGTCTTGGATCATTGTATTGCTAAGAAGGGCTATCTATCACAGTTGATTATCACACAGTGTTGCTGTTATTGTGTGTAATGTGCTCTTGATTCTGTTCACTTCACTCAGAATTAGCTTAACTCTTTTAGTATTACTTCCAATTTCATTATTCAATAGAAACCTCTCTCCAAAGTTATCAGTGATCTCATAATTGCTCAATCCAATGACCTTTTTTCAATTCTTATCCTTTTTTGACTTCTCTGCAGCCTTTGACTCAATCAATTGCCTTCTCCATGATGCTCTATTCCTTCTGGGTTTCTGTGACTCTATTCTCTCCTGATTCTCCTCCTAGGTGTATGAATTGATCATGCTCAGTCTCCTTCACTGGATCTTGATCCAATTAACAACAGATAACCTTGAGTTTCCCCAAGGAAATCTTGGGTCCTTTTCTCTTCTCCCTCTATATTATTTCACTCAGTGATCTCATCAACTCCCATTGATTCCATTGTCTCTGCATATTATTCTCATCTCTATTTGTCCAGCCCTAACCTCTACTCTGACCTGCAATTTAGTACATCAAACTGCTTATTGTATATCTCAAATTGACCTCAAGGCCTGTTGAGTCTACCTCTGTAGCAACTCTTGTATCTCTCCTCTGACACTGCCACGACCCTATTGCAGGTCCCCTTCAATTCACGTCTGGCCTCTTGCTATACCCTGCTGGCTTGGTTCCTTTCCTCAAGTTCTTCCCCCACTCTAGTTTATCCTGTACTCAGCTGTCAAATTGATCTTTTTAAAGGCAAATCTGATCAGGTAACCTCCCTATTCAATCAACTTCAGTGGCTCCCTATTGCCTCTACTATCAAACCCTCCATTTGGTTTTTAAAGCTTTCATAATCAGGCCCCTGCCTCTTTTTCTAGTCTTCATACACCTTGCTCTCCCCTCTCCCTCTAGTCACTGTCCCATGGGGTCCAAACACAGACATTGGCCTCCTTGCTGTTCTTGAAAAAAATGGTCCATTTCCTGACTGTAGGCATTTTTACTTGCTTTCCCTCTTCTACCTGGAATGCTTTCCTTCCTCAACTCTGCCTCTTGGCTTTCTTATTTTCCTTCAAATCCAAGTTAAAATTTTACCCTCTATAAGACATCTCTCCTGACTCCCCTTCCTTAATCCTAGTCCCTTCCCTCTGTTGATTATTCCCAGTACTTAGTACAAAGCCTGACAAACAGTTGCCATTTAAGAAATGCTTGTGGATTTGACTTGACAGAAGTTCTAATATATAAGAAAGTCCTTTCCACTGTTTTCAGTTAAACCACAGCTTAAAATGTACATTACCTAGACCTTAATGAAAGATAAAAATTAGAAGAGAGAAGTGGCAGGAAGGGACAATTATGGGTTTAGAAGTTGGAAATATGGTAAACACCATGTCCAACTCTTTCAGTTTTAAAAATGAGAAAACAGATTTAGAGAAGTCAAGTGCCTCACCTAGGGTCACACGACACTAGTGAATGTCTGAGACAGAATTCAAAGTCAACTTGGAAACAGTATCTAAGGAATGACAGAGGAAAACCCCCTTTCTAAGCTTTTCCTTTTTCTTTGATTTCCTTTCTCCATTCAATCTTTAGTTGTAGAAGTATCTGCTAAAAGGCCTATGGGGGAAAAAAAGGCCTATGGAATGTGCTTTGTGATTGTTAGATGAGAATCCCTTTTTGTCGAGGGTTGAAGGTTTTCCAATGAAAACCTTTGGCTATACAGACTTAATAAGACTCACTGGGGATTCACTCTATGGTCTTTCTCTGTGACTGATTTAAAATCAAACTCCAAAGTCAGAAAGAGCTGTGACCTGACATTCTTACATATTTCAGCTACGGGCCTTTAGATCAGCTACTCAAACTGATTTCTTTATGCATGAGAAAATAAGACCAACGATGAACTAGTTGGAGTCCCCAGCTCCAGTACCTCCTAATCTCCTTAAATCAGCATTCTTAACTTGCAGCCTGTTGACTTTTTTTAAGTACAAGGTATCCTCAAGTTTAGGAGCTTAAGATTACACTAAGACTTTTAGAATGCACTGTATTTTGATGATATTTCAATATAATTGGTTTCCTTCATAATAAAATATTTTTATTCATTTAATAAAATTATTCTGAGAAAGGATACATAGGGTTTATCGGACATCAAAGGTATCCTTCATATAACAGACATTAACAACACTTACCTTAGAGAAAAGATTGGTGAAGAAAAGAAAGGCTGGAGCTGAGAGAAGTACATATGGTCATGTACAACAGCAGGCAAGTACTGAAAGACTCTGGAGGAGTTCACATTTGAGCTTGTCTCCTGAAGCATATTGTGTGCCTTCAAAGGTATGACCACCACTCAGTCAGTATCAGAAGATTCCTCCTGGAATGATTCTTGGTTTGCCTTATGCTGCAGATCCATGTTGCATTTGTAATCTGGGGAGTCTTTGCTGCCAAAGATGGTGAAATGCATCAAAGGGAAAGTTTGGGCTTGAGGCCCAAGGCCAGTTTGGAGATGCAAACCAAGAGCTCTTTCCTTCAGAACAAGGGTGATTCAGGTAGTACTTTAAGAACATGGTGGAATTATCATTGAATGTTTTGCTTCCTTCCTTTCCTACTAGGTGTTCCTTAAGAGTGACCGGGTGGCCCGGATGGTACAGAGTGGTGGGTGCTCAGCCAACGACTCCAGGGAGGTCTTCAAAAAGCACATAGAAAAGAGGGTGCGGAGCCTTCCAGAGATTGATGGCCTCAGCAAGGAGACAGTGTTAAGCTCCTGGATGGCTAAATTTGATGCCATTTACCGTGGAGAGGAAGACCCCCGAAAACAACAGGCCAGAATGACTGCTAGTGCGGCCTCAGAGCTAATCCTGAGCAAGGAGCAGCTCTATGAGATGTTTCAGAACATCCTGGGGATCAAGAAGTTTGAACACCAACTCCTGTACAATGCCTGTCAGGTAAGCTGTCTCACATGTCCCCCCTCTACCTATGGAAACTCTCTTTTTTTTTTCAAATGCTACAGGAAAGGAGAATGGCCCTCCGTTGGGTGATGGCCAGCCTTAGTGGTGCATCATAGAACAATGTTTCTGTGTCCATGCTGGAACACCATGCTGGAAGCCATTGGTCAAAATACTGTGCTTGTGACCAGGAAGTCAGGGATGCAGTTCCAAATAGGCACCCACTTAAACATTACTTCATAAACTTTAAAGTTCTATAGAAATACAGGGCCACAACTCATGATATCTGTCCTAAGGGCAAGTGACAAAAAATGTACCCACACTGGGAAGGGGCTCACCTGGAGCCATCTGGTCATGCCTTATTTCTAACTAATCATTATTATTATTATTATCTAGATATTACATTAATGTAGGATAGCAAATTATGTCAGCACCCTCTAAATTTAAACAACCTGGGATACAACTTTAGTCACCCCACTCTGGTTTCAGCTATGCAAAAATATGTTATATTATTCTTGGTTTTCCAAGAGACCAGAAGTGGTACCTCTAGCCACAATCATCAGTTAACTAAATAAATATTGGTCTCTAAGAATGGTATAACTTCCAACTACCCACTGATGCTCTGCCCACAAGTTCTTCAATTAAAATCAATCTAGCCATATATTTGAGTTTCAGTGGTTTCTGAAAATTATTTTGGCTATAAGTTATAAACATAATGGTCTTTACCACCAAATAACACAACACCATGAGTAAGTCATGCTTCTAGGCCTCAGTACCCCATAGGAAGGTAACAAAAACTATTTGCGGCTGGTACTATATGGTCAACAATATCAATGCATTTTGAGAATAGTAATAATGTGTTCCTTGTTTGGAGTTTAAGGTTGCTGTTATCAATGTACTATACCAAAAAGGTGAATTCCTATTCTGTCAGGTGGTATTTAGGGCTCTGCTTTACAAACCTGGGGCTCAAGGTGACTTCACTATACTCAAAGGCAGTGATGTAATTGTCAAGAGGGACTCAATACGAAACAAATCTTAGATTATTTTGAATTGCAAAGCAAATAAAAAGTTGCCATGCAGAACTTTTAGAGTGGGAGAGGTTATATTTTTTAAATTTATTAATATACTTTTGTCTTTCACATCATTTTCATTTCTTTTATTCTCTCTTCTCGGTCCCCTCTCTGGAAGCCATCCATTGTAACAAAGGATTTTCAAAGAGGGAAAATAACTTCAGCAAGGCTAACCAAATAAAAATAGAAAAAATCTGAACTAATACACCAGGTTCCACAACACAACCTCCTCAAAGAAGCAGGGGAAGTGCCTTCTCATATCTTTTCTGTGAGGCCAAACTTAGTCATTGCCATTGTCAAAAAAATTTTGTTGTTAGCTTTTCTTTTTATATCATTTACATCTCCCAATTTTACCTTCCCTGTTTTTCCTTCCAGAGAACCATAAAAGTATGGCAAAGAATAAATGAGCCAGAAAAAATAAATTTGCAAAGCTGAATTATAGGAAAAGTCTGAGGTTATATCCAATGTTCCATAGCCCTTGTCTCCCACCTATATAAAGAAGTCAGGGGTGTTTTTTCATTTCTGTTCTTTGGGGTCAAACTTGGTCATTATAATCTCACAACATTCAATTTCAAATGTTTTCTTGTTGTTTACATTTACATAGTTGTGGTCATTGAATACATTATTTTACATGTTCTACTTACTTTGTTTTGCATCAGTTTGTATAGTCTTCTGGTTCTTCTCTATATTGATCCTTTTCCTCATTTCTCATGGCAGAGTGATTCTATTATATTCATATATCATAATATTTAGTCATTCCTTGATTAATATGCATCTACTTTGCATCCAGCTTTTTGCTACTATAAATGATCTTCCTATAAATATTTTGGTATATATGGGGGTCTTACCTTTTATCATTGATTTCCATATAGTATTTAAGGTTATTCATTAAAAATGTTTTATTAATACCTTTAAATACTATAATAATATTCCAATAACTCTTTTACTGCAAGTTCCCTTATAAAAAACAACTCAAACACAGTTAAGCAAAAGTATATGATGATGAAAGTTAAAGGAGTATGCAATATTCTGTGCCCATAGTCTACTACCTCTCTGCTGAGAGCAAAAGTGTATTCTAACTAACACACATTGGCTACTTTTTTTTTAATAAAAATAAATATTTTATTAAAAGTTTTTAGTTCCAAATTCTATCCATCCTTCCCTCCCTTCTCTCCCACACATTGGCTATTGATACCTGCATTTGATCTACCTTCTGTTATCCTTTGGAGTTGTCTTCAATAGAATTATTGTAATAATTGTGTCTTTTCATGGATGAAGGTATATCACAAAATCTAAGCAATGGTGTGTCAAATTTCTGAGAAAGATTTAAGATCATTATTCAATCCTTGGAGTGAAGACTCAGATATTGAAACATTCTCACAATTCTAGGAATAAAATAATTTTGTAGGCTATTTTTTTTCTTCTTACAATGATTTGTCATGTGTATAGATGGATTGTGTTCCACTCTCTGTTTTTGCTCAGATGTTAACATCATTAGGATGATTCCCATTGATGTACCACAATGATTTTGGTCTTAATCCAGCTTCATACATCTTTTGAGACAGGGGGATTATATGTCAAGACCATCTTTCTAATTTTCCCTTCATAAAAGAAAAGTGAGATGTAGAATTGATTTCATTTTTTTTTCTTTTCACTACTTTCCCTGCGAGATGGAAAGGAATATGGTGACTTTAATAATACATCTTTTTCCCCTAAATAATAATTTTTCCCTCAGCCAAGAGTGGTAAGAAGGTTGAGTGAAAGCACAGATTAGACAGGACCACATAAGGACACTTAGGGCTGTGCAACAGAGGCATTACTTCAAGCTCATTGTCCTTAGGTTCCAGATAATCAGTGAAGGAAAGTCAAGTGGAATGGAAGAATGTTAATGATATATCCTTAACATCTGAGAATGACATCATGGAAAGAAAGTACCATGGCTTCCCTCCTCCCAATTGTCCCTTAGTGCCACTCTCAAAGAGTGATTAATAGGTTGGATGTGTAAAAAAAAATAACAACTATATCTAATCTGAAAAAATTATATAACTGGACTTACATGAAAAATTATAATTAAGTGAAAAATTATAAGTTTAGAAAAATTATAAGTTTAGAAAAATTATAATTGGACCGTAAATCCTGCCAAGGTTGCCATTCAAATGAAAGAATATTTTAACTAACTAGCTTGGACCTAATCTGGGGACTGTTGACTGGCTGGCTATCTGACTGCTATTACCTTAATATAGGCCATTTATAAAATTTCTCCACACTTCTCTGAACCCAAATTGATAAGCAAAAGATTAAGAAGGCTTTTAATTAAATAATCAAAGCAGAATTTATTTATAAAAATAAATGTAAAAGATAAGGGTTGAGAAATGCAAATTATATGACCCATCTGCTTTTAATATAATAAGGGCCATTGCTACCTCTTGCCTTAGGGTATGCTCCAACTTTCTCCAATTTACACTGTTTCTCTCATTCACTCTAGCTCCCCTGCTTTGCTTTCACTTCTCAGCTCCTTTCTTCTAACTCCAAGTCCCCTTCACTTTGTCAACCCCCCCTTACCATCTAACTTTCCTTTCTGTACTGCCATGCTGAACCCCTGCATCTGTCTCTCACAGACCTCCTTGTGTTCTCCTAGTCCTCTGGCATCCTTCTTCCTTGCTCTTAGCTTTTTCTCTGTCCCTGTCAGCCCTTCTCTTTACAGAGCCCCAGTCTCCTTAGGGTCCTTGTAGCAGCCCCCCTTCTGTCCATCCACTCCAACCTCCCTTGCTTTCTCCCAATTCACTTTCTCCAACCTCTATGTACCGTCCCCCCCTGTTTTCTCAATCTTCTGGCCTCCTTGCTCTGTCTGTCCTTCCTTACTGTCTTCTCCACACTCATTTTTCTCCAACTTTGCTTTCTCCCACCTCTGTACCGACCCATTTCTCTCTTGTAAGCCCCCTTTTTACTAACCTGCTCTCCCAGGTGAAACTCATGACTGGCCGCCCCCAGGGCCGGCCAAGCCCGTGCTTTGTAAGCCCACAGCTGGGGCTAGGCGAAGGAAACCCCAGCGTCCCTGAGGGTTTTCATGGGCCTTTCCACTGTGCGAATGGGGCTACACCATGCCACACCTGTGGCTCAAAGTTTTCGTCTGTGCAGCTTAACTCAGCTCAGAGGCCCCCCCCCCCACAGCTGAAGTGGAGGGGGAGGGGCCCTAGCCCCTCTTACACAGAAAAAACCCCTGAGGGCCTAAGGCTTTTTAATCTCAGCCCAAAGGCAGGGTCCCCAAATCAAAATAAATTTCCACAGATGGATTGTTGATTTGACCTCATGAAACATTTTTGTTGTTTTCAGTTGTCTTTTTAATGGAATCTACCTTCTCTAAGTATTTATAGTAGACTCTATTGAGTAGAAGATACTATTGAGCAGGGATGTGGCTCAGAATCCCATAATCTCAGAGCTAAAAGGCACCTCACAGGCCATGTAGTCCAACCACTTTGTTGGTTTTGTGTCATTAGTTTTTGTTTTCTTTTGTTTTCTAGATAGGAGACTGAGGTCTAGGATGGTTAAGTAACTTACCCATTGACACACGGAGTAGCCGATACAGTATTGGAGCTCAAGTCTTCTTACTCTATTTTCAGTATTTTTCCTGCAGTGGCAGCTAGGTGGCACAGTGACTAGAGCACTTGAAGTCAGGAAGACCTGAGTTCACTCCTACCTCACACACTTTCTAGCACAATAAGACAACCTGTCTGCCTCAGTTTCCTTATATGTGAAATGAAATAATAGCCCCTACTTCCTAGAGTGGTTGTTAGAATCAAATGAGATAATATTTGTAGAGCACTTTGCAATTCTTAAAGCACCATATGAATGCTGGTTATTATAACACTGCCTCTTTCTGTAGAGTTGCTATCTGTAAGGTGGCTAAAATTCTAGCTAAACTATCTAAAAATCTAATGAGTCTTCACCATAAATTATAAGCTTTAGCAAAAGTTTAGACTTATAAGTATTTATTAAGGAGCATAAGGATTTGGTGAGGAGAGAGAAAGAGGCCAATATGCCTTCATCTATATATCTAAGGGAGCCAGCATCTCTGCTCCACTCCACATGAGGTCCAGGCAAAAAAGAGAGATCCTCGCCCCTTCTTCGTCCCAGTAGCCTCCCGTGAAAATGGAAACAGGACTGTCCACCCACACACAGCTACAAGGTAATTGGCTGGTAGCTTTGATTGACAGTGCCCACAAGCAAACTTCACTTCCTGACACCATGGCCACATGGCTTGTCCTCAGGCAAGAGATCACAAAATGTTCCTCCCAGAAGGGGGCATTATTCCAACTCTCACACTATCTATTGCCCTATTTCTATCTTAACAAACCTCTTTCTCCCCTGCTCCAGAAGGGTCATTAAGCTAGGCAGTCTAGGATAGATGGTTGTTGCTCTTTGCCCATAGACCCATGGTCTTTCTGTGATTGTCAGGCTGAAGCATGACTTCCCCAGTTATCCTGTAATTATGGACTTCAAATTATAGATTAAGGCACATCCATTCTTGCAGTCTACATTTAACCTATCACATCCAGCCACAAAAACGCTGATGCAATAGTAACTGCAAATTCAAAGAATATTTCTTCTTGGTCAAAATAAATGTTTTAGTTAATATTGTTGTTGTTGTTTCTGTTGCTGTTGTTTTCTCCTGAAATTCTAAGGATCTTGGGGTCATATCTCTAGAGCTGAAAGGGGCATCAGAGAGCATACAGTCAAACTCAGTCACTTTACAATAAGGAAACTGAGACCTATAAAGGTTATGACATGTCCAAGGAAAGGAGTTCAAACCCAGGTCCTCTGACTCTCACAGTCTTTGACTGTGCCCTTTGCATTGTCCTAAGCTCTCCTAAGGTTTGAATTTAGAACAATATAAGAGGGAAGCATTATGGCATCCTGAATGGAGGACCGGCATTGGAATACAGAAGATCTGCTTTCTGACACATATTAGCTATGTGGCCATAGCCACGTCTCTGAACTTCTCAGGTACTCCCAGGTAACTCTATGAAACTTTATTACATATAAGTTGTTGATCTGCATTGGAGGAAAGAGTTTCTATGCCAGGACTTAGCCCACACTGATAAAAATTACAGGTCCACAAGAAGAGTACAGGTCAGGGGGGCAGCTAGATGGTGCAGTGGATAAAGCACCAGCACTGGATTCAGGAGTACCTGAGTTCAAATCCGGCCTCAGACACTTAACACTTACTAGCTGTGTGACCCTGGGCAAGTCACTTAACCTCAATTGCCTCACCAAAAAAAAAAAAAAAAAAGAGTACAGGTCAGGGTGAGAGAGAGAACAATAATAGATGGTTAATTTCAGATAATAATAGCACTTTCCTCTAAGGCATGTTGCAAATATAAACTGAGATAACATTTGTAAAACACTTTACAAACATCATATACATATATAATAGTATTATATATAGTTTATATATGTACATATATAAACATATAAACATATGTATATATTTGTATATACACATATATTTACATAGGTATATATAAATTCTAGTTGCTGCTACGACTGTTGCAGTTATATTGTTTTCTACTCTTCTCGAGCATAACCCTGGCTAATCCAAGTTGTCATTTTATTTCTGCATTAATTTCTCAGAATTCAGAACCTATTGCTTTGGGAAATTTTTCCATGAACTGCAGTCTATGTAGATTGGTCTCATAGAATATAACAGATGGTGTATGTTTAAAAAGCAATGGCTTCCAATGAACTATTGATCTATTACCTCTTGAACAACTAATACATTTTTGTCTATCAGAATATGAAAACCTGATGAGGAAGGGCAAAGATCTTCTGAGCATTTCTACTGGGAGCTTTTTTTTAAAGGGGGGGTGGGGGTGCTTTTCAAAGCAACAGCCTGAGGATAATTTGCCGTCCTAGAATAGGCTTCTAGGAAGGAATTGGAGACACTCAGCCAAACAAAAAGCAAACTGGAGCATGGGAGAGAGTCATGGGAACTGTCTTCTATTACATGAAAGAGTGTCATGGGGAATAAGGATTAGTTGTGTTTTGCTTGATCCCAGAGAGCAGAAATGGGCACAGTGTCTGGTAAGTCGCAAGACACACTTTGACCTCCCATACAAAACAAAGGTTTTCTCAGAACTATTCATCTTTCTGCCCTTGTCCACCAATAAAATGAACTCCAATGCAAAGAGGCAGCACTTTATATGGAGGAGAAACTTTCTTACAATGAGCACTGGCCCACAAGGATAGAAGATGTTTTGTACAAAATCATCGAGTTTAGAGATGGCAAGTTGAGTCTGAGGAGCAGCTACTGGGTCATTTTAGCTGGAATTTGGAATACATGAATGGCAGAAAATAATGGGAAATAAATCTAATTGGTCTTCACAACTCCCATATTCAAATATGTTTTCATTCTTCATTGAATCAGATTTCAGGGTTGGAAGGGAGGACATCTAGTCCAACCTGCACCTAAAAAAACAAACAAACAAACAAACAAAAAACCAAAGAATCTCAACTACAATATACCTGACAAGCAAGTCATTCAGCCTTTCTTTGGAGATCCTCTGTAAGGGAGAGCTCATGATCTCCCAAGACATCCATTCCCTGCACCAGTCATATACACCCACCTCCATGTCTGCCCCACCCCCATTGTTTTCTTCAAAGCTCAGCCATTGTCTATCTCCAATGGAAAGTCTTTTCAGATTTTCCCAATTGTTATTGCTCCCTCCCATTTAATATGACTTTATATCTACTTATCTGTATACATGTTAGTTCCCCAATAAACTGTGCACTCCTTGAAGGTAGGGATTATTTCATTTTTTTGTACCTCTAGTACCTAGCATAGTGCCCAGCATCTAATAAGTATTTAATAAATGTTCATGGATTGCTGTAAATGTCCTTTCCTAACACAGTACCCAATGTGTAAGTGCTTAATAAATGTTCATCGAGTGATTGAACTACCTAATAAAAGGGGTAGTGATGGTGGTATTGATGGCAGTAGTCATAGGAATAGCAGCAGTAGCAACAGCTAATTTACTAACTGTTTCTCAAGCTCAACTTGCCATCTCTGAACTCAGTGCTTTTGGACAGGCTGTCCCCAGCTTTACATGGGGAAGAAACATCAGAGGCAAGATTCAAACTCAAGTCACTCAATTCCAAATCTAGCACTTGTTAAAGTGCCACACAGTGTCTTTTTTTTTCATCCAAATGAAAATCAGACCCTCTTGCCAGGTGATTGTAAAGGCTAGTAAAAAAATGAGAAGACAGAAATAAAGGGCAATTCTGGCTAATAAAACTTCATGCTTTATGGTTCCAATCATGAGATAGTTCCAGGACCCATAGATTCGTTGATGGGCTGGTGGTTTTAATTCATTCCTCTCCTAGGACACACATTAATTTCCTTATTCTAGAAAGGGGATGATTGAGGTTCAGCTGCCCCATACATTGGGCCTGCTGTTGTAGCCTAGAAGGGCAGTAGGCCTTCCTACATGGGGTGGGCACCACAGGTGCAGGGAGGCCCACTTATTAATGTTTCAGGGTGATGGTTTTCCTATGTCCCCAGCAAGGTTTTTCTTGTGGTTTTATCAGTTTTTTCTTCAACACCTGGCCAAATATTCCTAGCTAACTGCACCTGCTGTTGGCGATAAGCTAGCAGTAATGGAATAGCTAATTTGAGAGATGGTGGGCATCATGCTCCCGAGGCCCAGGGAATTGGACCTTTTCTCTACAACCTTCAGCACCCAGATATAGTAGCCTTAGCAATCTGTTCCTCCAGCTGCCAAAGGGAAGCCATTAATGCTTTGTTTCATTCAGGCCTTTTCATGGGCAGTGAACCGCAAAATTGCAATCAGAGGCATTAAAGAGGTGTATTTCAGGAGGAAGGGGTGGCAGTCACAGGATTATTTTCGAACGTTCGCCACCTTTAACATAATGATGGGATCAGCTATAAACTGGCTTTTTCTGGCCTTGTTAATACATGCAAGTATCTTTCCCAGATTCCTTATAGTGTTTCTGCATCAGGTAAAAGGGCATGACCCTGTGTGCTTTCTTCCTCTCCCCACCATCTCCACATTTAGCCTTGCAACTCCCCAATTCTTGGACTTCTTAACCCATTCAAATCTCAATTAACAGAATGTTCTAGAAACATGGTGTTCAAATGAGACAATAGTTGTAAAGTGCTTAAACAGGTGCTTAATGAATTATTGTTCCTTTGCCTTTCCCTTCGTATACACCTTATTTTCATGTGAGCTTCCTAAGGGGAGAGACTGGCTGACCTTTTGTTGTATCCTCTGTGCTTATTACATGTAAGTGCTTAGTATATGCTAAGGTTAGATGACACGTATCTAGTTGGCCATTTTCCCTATTTACTAGTCCATCCCCTCCTGCCGGTTTCCTCGCCATGCAAGATAGGAATAATACCTCCAGTGCTGAACTTATAGGTTGTTGTGAGGCTCAAATGAGATGAGGTAGGAATGGACTCCCTCCTCACCTCTGCCTTGTAGATTCCTCACCTTCTTTCAACCACATCTCAGGTACTACCTCCTGAATAAAGTGTATCATGTAATGTCTAATATTTGTGAGTGGGAAAATGTGAAGAAGAGACAAAAATGTTCAGATTTTCTGGAAAGGCATAAGAAAGTGTCTGACTTGAATCTAATGTGACATGAATAAGAAAAGAATTCATTCAGGGCTGGAGAGAAAGGGTAAAAACTTTGATAAAGACTTGCAAGTGGAAGGTGGAATGACAAGTATGGGGAATAGTAAAGAGGTCAGTTTGGTCAGATTATAATGCATATGGCAGGAAACAAAGACCAGAACTCCAGCTGTGAAAGTCTTTAGATGCCAGGTTGGGGACAGCTAGGTGGCGCGGTGGATAGAGCACAGGCCCTGGATTCTGGAGGACCTGAGTTCAAATCCAGCCTCAGGCACTTAACAATCACTAGCTGTGTGACCCTAGGCAAGTGACTTAACCCCAATTGCCTCACCAAAAAATAAGTTCTTATTTGATCATAAAAATAATAGGGAGATGCGAATATTCTTGAGCAGAGTACAGACATAATTAGATGTGCCTAGAGATGAAGGGGTGGACTAAATGGGTCCTTTTAATGCCCCGTGATGTGCTGGCTTATAGATTCTATGACTTTCCATTTTGAAGAGGCATGAAGGAGAGATTACTGAACATAGATCAGGAAAACCCCAGGTCCTGACACTTTTCTCAGTTCCAATGTGATTCTTGTTCTTCACCAAGAGTAACTACCATGAATTCAGTTATGTTTCAGCATCACTAATGATTCCTCCTTTAATATGGTTATTATGGTCCTCCTATCAATTGTACATGTGGGAAAATGGGATTAAACTGGGGTGTTTTTCTACTTTGTGGATGAGGAGGGTTGTAAAGCATTAAAATTGGGCTGCCCTCCCAGAAGCAGGCAGGCCACATCTGCCCCACTGGAGTCAAAGGTATTTTGAGGAGTTTAAGGTCTCTTTTCTACTCAATCCCCATTGGCCATGTTTCTTTCACTGTGAGACATCAATGAGTTACATACTCATTTAATTTAATCACTTAATATTAAGGAGCTTTTATAAAGGGATATTTCCTTTAACACTATAACAAGAAGAAATATGTAAACATTTCTCTCTAATACTTTGGAGACACACTATATCTTACCACATCTTGGTCTTTGTGAAGATTGGGCTAACTCTTAGCATGGTTCCTACATAACATTAATCCTACCAAGTTCATGTCCAGATGCTGCACGACAGTCAAAGGAGTCCTTATGTTAGTTAACAGAGAAATACAGCATATATAGAGATGCAGGGACCAGAGGAAAGAGTTGTGGTTTAGGATATCACAGAGATGGAGAGTCGAGTCACAGGGTAGTCAATGGTCACACTGTTCCTTCCTAGGATCAATAGTGGTAATGATGTTATCACTATTCCCAAAACAAAAGCAAGAGATAGACCAGTGTAGGTGTGAGTATAGGCATAGAGAGGGGTATGCAGGCATGTGTACACACAAGTCTTTGGGAGCCCCTGTGTAAGTAAACACCAGGTCAATACATATGGGAAAATGCCTAGGATAGATAGTGGATAGATCCTAGTTTCCTTGTCAATGGGTGGATGGGATATGAAATATGGCCTGGGGCCAGACAGCTATATTGAGTTAGGTGAATTTAGACTCTTTTACCCACCTATCAGGATAGCTTTTCCCCAAGGCAGAATGTCAAAGTTGAGTGTATTAATTTCCCCAAGATGTGGTCTTTGAAAGTCCATGTGAGGAGAATATTAGTCCTGATGGGGAAGAAAGATGGAAACAGCAGGGCTTTGTCTTGCTTTCCAGCTATAAGACCCATTATATGATCTTGGTTTTAGAGGTATAGATCTCCTTAAAGTCTATCAGTCTAACTGACTCATTTTATAGATGAAGAAACAAAGTGATTTCCCCAAGGTCACACAGGGCAAAACAGCAGAACTGGCTTTTAAACTCAGGTCATCTGATTCTGAACCCTGCATTCTTTCCTCTCTACCATGAAGCATTAATACCTAGTTTAACCTAATTTATTCTCACTCTGTCAGAGAATAGATTCATCTGATTTATTTTTTATAAATGACCATTATATAAAAATAAAGCCTCACTCTAAAAGAAGTTGTTTTCAGGAGGGTTTTTTTATGGTTTATAATATCTGACACCACTTAAGGGGAAAAAATTTAAAAAAGAATCACACACAGAGTATGTGCCCTGTAAAGAAAAAGCAAATTAAAGAGACTTTTTTTAAAAAATGGTAGATTATTTCTCATTAACTTTAATTAGGCTCTTTCTAGGTTTGCTGGTTTGGCAAAGGATCAAACCAAAAATAAAAACAGAGAGCTCATTTCCCAGGCAGGTTTTCTCAAGTCTTCAGCAACCCTGGATCTAAAGCTCTGCATCCTTTAGGTTCTGCTCTGGGGCCTCCTAGCAGGTGCTACTTTTATATGTAGATGGTGAATTGCTAATCTGATCCCATCTGGAGGCATTGTTTCAGTTATTGTCTGTCTGAAGGCTGCCATCTTGATTTTCTCAGGGATGCCCTGCCTCCAACCAGGAGTACAATTGATGCAGAGTGATGAGTTAGATAAGGGTGCTCTCTTTCCTCTCTTATTGAAGTTAATTGAAATTAGAGTTTTAGTCTTTCTCCTAGTTGTCAATTAAGCCATTGCCTGTCTGACATTTGCTACATAGAAAAGGCTTCTAAGTGTTTTATTTTTTAATTATTAAAAGAGCACAGAAAAGTTACCAAAAGAGTAGTGGGCTGCAGGACTGCATGGAAAAGTCAGATAAGCAACCATGCTTTGGAACTAAAATAGATAGTGCTTCTGATGGACTGCAATTCATAAGACCCATCTCACTGGGTTGCTACCCTAACTTTGTTACCCTGGAAAAGCTGTTTCTCCTATCTAGACCTCCATTTTCTCATCTGTAATATTCACTGATTCAAAGATATGCTTCCCAACTCTAAATCTATGAACCTATGATCATGATGTTAGGAGCCTGATGAATTTTTTTTTCAGCCCTCAGCGCGCACACACACACACACAAACGAAGAATTTCTTAAACTTTTTCCACACTTGACCCCTTTTTGGCAGATAAATTTGCATACAACCCCAGGTATATAGGTATATAAAGTAGGTATACATAACCTTTTACTGTTGCCAAATTTTTTGCAACCCCCATATTCAGTTACAACACAAACCCATAGTTTAAGAAGCTTTGTACTCAATTATCTTTCAAATCCCTTCCAGAGCTAACATCGGTGGGCCTAGCAAATAGTCAGTTAACAAGCATGTATTGAGTGCTGGCTATGTGTCAGGCACCGTGCTAAACCCTAGGCATCCAAAGAAAGTTGTTTGTTTGGTTCTTTTCCTTAAAGTGCACTCAATGTCAATGCTAAATAAATATTTGTTGACTGGCTAACATTTTGTAATACTATGGTGAGACAAATGATTGGAGCCCAAAGGACAGCTTTCCTTCCCTCCTAAAACAAAAATCCATAGCAAACAATATGAATTTCCTGTCTGCCCCACCACTGCCACCTCTCAAAGGCAATAGGAAGGCAGGCATGCAATTCAGCCACCAAAGTGGCTACTTGCAGGTAGATTAACAGCAAGGGACCCCTCCAGGCTAAAGGAGAATGAGCCCATAGAGCTTGGTAGACTTATAGTTCTGCCAGAATCCCCTGACTGCCCACTGCAGGGGTTGTCTGTGGTTCTTTAGGAGCTGAATATTTATTGGTTTGGACTTTCCACAGGGCTGGAGAAAATGGGAATCTAAGAGCTGGGAAGTGTTGTAAGGGACCAGTGCTATAGAGACACAAAAGGCCCTTGCTTTGAATTAGAGAATTCTCAAAGTTGAGTGAATAAGCTTGGTGAGTTCATAGACCTGGGCCAGTCTTACTCTATTTCCCCAAACAAGTTAGCTGGCCTGTTTTCCCTAAAACTTCCCTCCTCTAGGCTAAACTTTCTTATTTCCTTTACCTCATATGGCATGGGTTTAAGTCTCCTTCCTATCCTCATTGTTCTGTCATAGAGAAACTCCAGTTAGCTAATGTTCTTCCTTTGACTGAAATGACTGAACAACAACAACAACAACAAAAATGTGGCTTCCAGATCTGGACCCGATTTTCTATCATTGTCCTGATAGGAGGAAAGTACTATGGAAGCAACACCTTCCCAGATCTATCTATGATACTTCATAAATACATCTTTTAAAATACAAATTTGCTGAGGTCTATTCATTTACATTAGCTTTTGGGGTCTCCAGATCACATGGTTGACTCAAGTTTATGGTCCACTGGAAGCCCCAGCTCCTTTTCCTATTCCCTGTTTTCTAACCACCCCTTCTGCATCTTATAGCCCAATAAGTGCAGGACTTTACATCTACCCCTATTCATATTTATCTTATTGGATTAGACCTATCCTTTCTAGCAGTCAAAATCTTTCAATCTTGCCTCTGCCTTTTGGCGCATCCATGGCCTATCCCTCACAGACTCCTGTCCTATACAGACTTGAAAAGTTTGCCATTTGTGTCTTCATCTAAATAACTGATTAAAAAATGTTGACCAGAACAGAGAGTGGAGGAATAGCTTAATTATC
Organism: Dromiciops gliroides; assembly: GCF_019393635.1. NCBI lineage: Eukaryota > Metazoa > Chordata > Mammalia > Microbiotheria > Microbiotheriidae > Dromiciops > Dromiciops gliroides. The sequence goes on from NC_057861.1 coordinate 736,914,666, forward strand.
TTCAAGTTATAATATGGAAAAGAGGCAATTTCAAGTAGAAGAGTATTAAGTTAGATTTAATTAAGACAGCCCTAATAAGGCTAGAACACATGCTCATAAAACCACAATCCCTAGAGATTTTTCAGATTAGAATCACTACAAAATTAGACAGTGTTGAGGAGAGGAAAGGGCACCCAACTTGAAATCAGAAGACTTACCTTTGAAGCCTCCATTTGCTACTGCTTTGGGGTAATCTGCTTAAATTCCCAAAGATAGCCTCAGTTTCCTCATCTGTAAAAATGGGCCTGATAATATTTATATTATCTAACACACAAGGTTGTGGTATAGTGGAAAGAGTGCTGCTTCCAGAGTCAGAAGACCTGGGTTTAAATAGCACTTCTGCTTATTATTGCTGACATTGCTTTGGACAATTTACTTAGCTACCCTAGACCTGTTTCCTCATTTGTAAAATGGGGAGGGAGTGGCCCTTGATGGGCTCTCCATCTCGATATCTCTGACCCTATGATCAAATGAGATCACATAAGTAAAGTGTGAGTTTCCCTGGCTTCCTTTAAACTCAAGATACAATCCCACTTTCTGAATGAGGCCCTTCCAGGTCTCCCCACTTATAATGCCTTCTCTGAGATTACCTTCTCTTATATATTCCTAGTTAATTCCATGTTGCCTGCCACAGGAGAATTTGAGGTCCCTGAGGACCAGAAATGTTTTAGGCTTTCTTTGTATCCACAACATTTAGTGCTACCTCTGGCATATACTAGGTACTTAAATGGATGATTGTTGATTGTCTGAATATTGAGAGAGGGACTGTTTCCATTTTATCTTTGTATCCCCAATACCTAGCCCAATGATGGGTATATAATAGGTGTTTAATCAATCATCAAGCATTTATTAAGCACCAACCATATGCTGATAGTATGCTAGAGGCTGGATAAATGCCTGTTGACTGATGGATCAATGGAAGCTATGCATGTAAAATGATCAGATGCGAAACTTTCGGTATTATAGAAATGTTAGCTGTTTGTTGTTGTTGTTACGTAGGCCTAGATTGTTGTTATTTGTTGTTTGTTGTTCATTCTTTGTTCTTGAAGAGGATCGATGACATCAGGAGGGTGATGTCTTGACTTGTAAGTGGACTGGATTTATGTGAGACAGAACTGCGCAATGTCATCAGCTTCATTCTCTCCTCTGGAGTCATTTGGAGTTCTGTGGCAAAACATAGGTCAGAATGACTAGCATAGGCTTGCTGTTAGCTCTGGGTGGGACTCTTTGAAAGACACTTGATTGAAATGTTTGATCCGTGTTTGATTGTTGACTCCAATGTGAGGCTGGCCAGAGGATAGCAATTTTAGAACTCAGAGAAGTGACTTTCTTCATAACCACATGGAATACATGAGGGACCCAGCCTCATGAAAGCACATATCTATCTCTCTGGATGTCAGCCTAGTACTGACATTATGTGATGCTTTGGTCTCTCTATTCAGATAAACTCTCCAACTTGCATAATAAAAAGTCACCTAAAGGGCATATTGCCAGGCTTGGTCAGGCTTTTTCACTCCTGAATTCTTTGTTCAGACTAGTCCCATTATTTCTAAGGAGGCTCTAGAGGCCTTTTGAAAATGTCTAATGAGATGTTTTCTTTCTCAACGGTGGCAGGTGGTATAGCCATACAAAACTGAATGAATGACAGAGAAATGTCTTTGAAATAGCACCCCCAGTCCCCTCGGACATCACTGCTCTGAAGATAGAAGGAGGGACCCAGGAATCATTTTGCCTAAGAGCACTGCCTTCCCTGAAAGTCTTATCCTGAATACTGTGGAATTAGCACAATGAAATGTGCATGATACCTTGAAATTTGGGCTCTCAATCTGACACACTCTGTCTCTAAAAAGAAACATTTTACCTTCAGGGAGCACATTCTTGCTTTAAAGGACTTGATACTGATATTATGCCTTCTAAAGCTATGTTAGGTGGGATGCCGTGTGATCAAATGGATGACATGCAGACTGAGTCAGAAAGACATGAGTTCAAAGCCTTCAGTTATTAGTTCTGTGACACCAAGCAAGTTATTTAACCTACCTGAGCCTCAGTTTCCACATTCGTAAAATGAGAATAACCATAACTGTTACCTCTAATTGCAAGCTGGATTGGGAAAAATGCTTCTCTGTTCACTGTAGACAATTTGTTTAATTTGCTTCCTTCACACACCCTATCTTCCTGTCAAATCATGGGACCATAAGAGGATAGATTTAGACCCAGAAAAGATATTAGAGATCACTAAGTCCAACCTCCTAATTTTAGAGATGAGGAATCTGAGGCTCAGACAGGTTAAAGGACTAACTCAGGATCACACAATTTAGGATTTTAACTCATCTTCTTGCCTCCCAATCAAATGTCCTGTATACATCCCCACACTGACTCTCACAATAAAAATAAATAAATAAATAAATAATGTAAGAAATCATTAAGTAAAATTCACTTGGGTGAAAAGAAGACTGGTTATTGTAGTGGCTCGTAGATGCTTAAGGAGTCTGTTTATTCAATTTTCACCCCCTCTAAATTCTGATGCCCTTTAAGAAAGCTCTGATCCTCCCAGGCTAGTTGTAAAGCTACCTCTTGTTTTTCTGACTCTCCTCAATGAAGCCAAATGGCCCACCTTAGTCACATCCTGTAAATGACCTGCCCCAATAGTAAACCTTTACCAGGATTTCCAGCCTCTTTCTACTATTCCCACCAAAAGAATGAAAATATCACTAAGGTCATTGAGCATGGCTTACTTCATAGAACATTGAAGTTTTGTCCCTTGAAATAGTTTTTCTTATAGCGTTTTATTTTATTCTCATTGCCATCATAATTATGCACATTTATTTACTCATGGCAAGGTAGGATTATACAATGGAGAGGGATAAAACCATAGAGGGGGAAACCTGGGTTCAAATTTTGACAAAGATGCTAACTGGCTAAGTGACTGTCACCAAGCCACCTACTTTCCCTTGATCTTAGTTCCCTCATCTAGGAAATAATAACTGTAGTCATTTCTTTATGGGGTTGTTGTGAGGAACAAATGAAATAATGTATATAAAGAATTTAGAAAACCTTAAATATGAATGTCCTTCATCATAATAATAATAATCACCACTACTAAAATCCTTTTCTCACCATACCACATCATAGAGATAGTGAAAATGTTATTTCCAAGTCAGAGGAAACTGAAGCTCATAAAGATGAAGGGTCACAGTCAAGGTCAAGGCCGCCCAGCTAGTAAGTGGAGGTGTTTGGGATTCAGACCCAAGGCTTTCAGACTTCAAGGGCAGCATTCTTCTCCCTATGAGAAACTGCCTTTCTTAGACCTTATTGTTAGGGTGTCTTAGCTTGCTTAATACTGTTACAGAATTTGAAAGCTATAATCCCTTGCAAAACCTTTTTTAATAGGAAAAAAAGAGAGTGGTGGTGGGAGTTGAGGCAGTAATAGTTTTATTAGCCTGAGTTTCTGCAGGTTCTATTGTTCGCCAGGCACTGACCATGCTCACAGTAAGGCTTTTCAAATGACAAGATGTCTTTTGTCATGAAAGCTGTGGGCCGTTCCTCTCATGGTCGTCTCCATGGAGACAGCCACCAGATCAGGGAGAACTAAAGAAGACGCCTTGAAAATCAGCCCTGGTTCCCCAAACAGCCACCCCCCTTCAATTGTTGTTGTTGATTTTTTTCAATGCAATGTCTGTTTCTCAGAAAGAGGATGGTGGTTACCTGGAGCCTGGAGAAGAGGCAAAAAAAAAAAATTCAACTTCAGATTTCTAATAGGCTGTCACTCCACAGAGACCATCCAAGCAACCCATGACCCATGTGAATATGTCAGCAAAGTTGATAAGGTTGTAAAATGGAGGAATGTGAAATTAGTGAAAGAAAAAAATGCCAGCAATTCAGGAATTCAATTCAAAACTGTGCACTGTGTTGACAATGTGCCTGGCACCATATTACGCATAAGGAGACACAAAGACAGAATTTGTACTCCAACAGGAGTGTGCCTTCATGGTGGGGTCATCTAATCACAGCAGGCCAGGGCTAGATAGGGTCTGAGAGGTCACTAAGTTTTATTTTTAAAAAGTAGATGTTTAATGATTTTTTTTTTGTTTTAATAAAACCTTCATTTCCCTCCTTCCTTTTGTTTCCAGAGAACTATCCCGTGTAAGAAAGAATAAAAAAAAAGAGGGGGGGGAGGACTGAGCCAAACAAACAAAGATATCAGAGGAGCAGAGGTTTAGAGGAGAAAGGAAACTTAGAAATTAAGTCCACCACACACACATATGCAGGCGCATGCACGCACACGCGCACACACACACACACACACACACACACACACACACACACCATCATTTTACGGGCAAGAAAACTAAAGCAAAGAAAATGTCAGTTACTTGCCCAGGGTCACATAGCTTGTAAGTGTCTGAGACAGGATCTGCACACAGGCCTTCCCAACTTCAAATCCAGTGCCCTGTTTAATATGCCAGGCCAAAAAAGTCTGAGACAGACAGTGTTTTCCCACTTCTGCCAAAAAGCATGGTCCTCTGATTTCTCAAGAATTTTATATTCCCTCCACAGGGCATTTATTCAAAGAGTGGAATTTGTAGTCAAGTGGAAGAGGAGGGATCTGGGTTTTTATTTTGAGCTACTGTGGCTTGGTTAATTATGGTTCTTGCCATCATAATTTCAAAATAAATATTAATTGATTGGAATGTTTATTATCGAATCTGATGAGTCAGGCCATATTAAAGGACCCTTCCTGGGCAGACAGTATCTAAAATATTAAATACAGGTAGCAAAGCAAGCACTCAAGGTCATTTTGTACAGCCAGGTCAGGAATCTAATTAATCAAGCCTTTTAAAGCAGTGCAGGCCCAGTCTAAATGAGCAGCAAATCCCATCCCTCCTCCAATCCTTAAATGACTAGAAAGGTTTTATTCACAAATGTCTAGATCATATCATTAATGGCATAATCAATTACTATCTCAGAAAAGCAAATGGGATCACAAAGAGCCAAAATGCATTTATCAAAGATGGGTCATGCCAGGATGACCTTATCCCCTTTTCAGGACATATTAACTCAACTAATGAGGAAAGTACTGCAGGTGTACCTTATCTAGACTGGAACAAAGCACTGGCTTGGCTAGAACATTGGGTAGAAGTAGGTAAATTGAAATTTAGCAAGGACTAATATATGGCCTTACAATTTTGTTCAGAGAGAGAGAGAGAGAGAGAGAGAGAGAGAGAAAGAAAGAAAGAAAGAAAGAAAGAAAGAAAGAAAGAAAGAAAGAAAGAAAGAAAGAAAGAAAGAAAGAAAGAAAGAACCTACATTTAGCCGAGACATTGAAAATTCTAGGAACTTCTATGTAGAGTCTCATGGAAGTTAAAGCATGTTCTAGTTTCAAATCCAACACTATGTGACCTTGGAGAAATCATTCAGTCTCCCTAGATGCAGCTTTATCATGATAGGAAACATCCCTTTTATTTAAAGTTGTGAAATGTTTTGTGTAATATTTGTAAGAAAGCTCATGGTATAGTGGTTGGGAGACCTGGCTTTGGAGTCAGAAAGACCTGGATTCAAGTTCTGTTTCTGATACATACTGGTTATGTGACTTTTAAGCATTCAGTGACTTGGATAGTTCTCTTAAGACTATAAGGGACAGAGAAGCTGGAGATCTGGAAGAACAAAGAAAGTTTGTCTCTACAGCTTGCTGCAACAATAAAATCACAGATCCTTTCAAAAGAATTTTTTGGTTGTATTTTTAAAATGTCTTTTCATATCCTCTGATCCTTAGATCTGAAGGGAGAGAACAAATCATGTAGGGGAATTTTGTTATTGTTCAGTCAAGTCCAACTCTCCATGACCTCATTTAGGATTTTCTTCACAAAGATACTGGAGGGATTTGCCATTTCTTTCTCTGGCTCATTTTATATCCGAGGAAACTGAGGAAAACAAGGTTAAATGACTTGTCCATAGTCCCACAGCTAAATAAATGTCTGAGGCCAGTTTTGAACTCAGGTCTTACTGATGCCAGACCTGGCGCTCTATCCATTGTACCACCCAGCTGCCCCATCTAGGGGCATAGCAAGTGCTAAACTTGAAGGAAGATAAAAAAATCTGGCAGAAGAGATATCATATGATTTGGGGCTAGAAGACATTCTAGGGTTCCAAGAGGCAGAAGCAGAAAGGAAAGATCTCCAGGCACCAGGGACAGAGACAAGAAATGGAGGTTTGTTGAATAGAAATTGAAAAGGAAGAGCAGGCTGTAGCTTAGAGACATACTTTTTTCATTTGCATTCAAAGGGAAACTGTAGGGACTCCTAATGCTGGCCAATCCCAGCCTGATCTCATTGGTTATAGGGAGCCTTTCAGGGACATATTTGGCTCCTACCTGCCCTTCTATATGTGTCATCAAGTGACAGAAAGTGTGACCCCAATGCAGCATTGAGGGAGGGTTGTGCCAAATGTCTTTGCACTGCCCTTACCTGGCCAGCCACAGCAGTCACCAAGGCAGAAGATGCCACTGGAAAGCAATGTGAAAAGTGACCCCCGACTCTGGGAGGCAACAGTAGCCACTGCAATGCTCCTCCGAGACAGTCAGCAGAAGCAGGAAGGGAGGCAGAGAGACAGAGACAGACAGGGAGACAGAGACAGATAGAGACAAACAGAATTAGGGAGAGGCAGAGACAGAAAGACAGAGAAAAAGAGGGACAGTAGAGAGAAGGAGGGAGGGAAGGAGGGGGGAGAAAGGAGGAAGAAAAAGAGGAAGAGAGAGAGAGAGACCAAGACAGTAAGAGAGAGGAGACAGAGAGACAGAGAAAGACAGAGAGAGCGACACAGAGACACAGAGACAGAGACAGACAGAGAGAGAGAGCAGCTTTGAGTCTCTATAGGTGGCCATGCCAGGCTCAGAACATGATGAGATGCATTTTAAACAGCACATGCAAATTCAATTAGAAACAGTTCCCCTTCATCTATGGAGCTGCTCATCCAAATTCCCCATTAAGGCCCAAGCTGAGCTGACCCAGTTGAAAATCCAAACCTGGCTTATTTTTAGAATATTTCTCCCCCGCCCCTCCCCCCTTTTTGCTCCCCGCCTCAGCTAGATGCCTTTTCTATTTCAGCTGATAAATATCATAGTACATTATCTGCTGGGCTGTTGAGTCCCTCTGACAGCCAGCCACTTGATAGATAAAAGGCGTATTGTGTCTGGCCTCATGTATATTCAGAGGCCACAGGTGCTCCCCAGACACACCTCAGCCAAGAGGAGCTTTCCACAGTTGCCCACCCCCACCCCCAGGCTATCAGAAGCTCTCTAGTTCCCCATTCAGTCTCATTCATACATTCATTATTTCATTCTTATATTCCACAATCAAACAATCAAGAGCATTTATTAAATTCTGGGTCTTAGGTGGGAGCTAAAGGATTAAAATAGGAAAGTAAAATTATCTTTCCCTCCAGAAGCTTACATTTTACTAATGCTGCCTAAATGCTATCTATTGTTGTTGCTGTTGTTGCTGCAGCTTCTGCTGCTGTTACAAGCTCCTTGAGAGCAAGGACTGTCTTTTGCCTCTTTTTGTCTCTTGCCTAGCACAGTGCCTGGCAAATAGTAGGTGTATAACAAATATTTGCTTAGCATTATTTTCTTTATTAGGCTTATGAAGTCTTTTTCTAGCTCCAGGTTTATAAACATATAATATGGAAACTCCCTTCTGGTTCTAAATACCCAATTTTTATTTTTGTCTTTGTATCCTAGCACCTATTATTGTGCCTTACACAAAATAGACATTTAATAATTGCTCATTTTACTTAGTCAGGTTCTTAGTTCCATCTCTGGATGAAGGCCATGCCGCCACTGGCCAGATGAAATAGGATGGAGGGAAAGGCTGCTGGTGAAGTGATGGAATGACTCAATGGAGGGATGCTCTGGTATGGGCTGCCTTTGGGGACATATTTGGCAACATATTTAAGCAAATGCCCCCACAAGTCACCTCATCTCAAATAACTTCTGGAGCAAGGCAGATTTGGCCCATCTCTGATTTTCCTACATGTCTGTAGCACTCCTCTCTGAGAAGGTAACCCAGCATCCACCAGCAGCAAAATACAGCACACAGGAAGCAAAACTCCCATGATGCTTTTAGCAATCCTTGGTGTGCTCCTGGGAGTACACCTGACTCTCATCTCAGTCTTCCCAAGGTAATCTACCCACCAACCTTGAAGGGTTGAAATTCACTACATCCAGAGCCCAGGCTACCTAGGCAAGCTGTGCCCTCCCCTATTCTTGGTTCTTTTGTCACCTGATCAGAAGCTAGCAAAGCTGCACAGTACCTGATTTTCAACAAGTGATTTTCTAGGAACTAAATGTCCATGTGTTTGTTCTAAAGGCAGCCATGTGAATCCCCTGTGCTCCATAGAGACATCTCACTTGGTTGTCTTTTTTTTTCTTTGCTGGTCAGGGAAGAGAATATTTTATATTAAAAGACTGAAGGTTCGACATTCATTCTTTTGTTCATTCAGTTGGGATGAACTCCTCTAGGACAGGAACTGTCTTTTATCTTTTTTTTTCTTTCACAGTACCTAAAAAATAGTAAGTGCTTCATAAATGTTAATTAACTGACTACTTATTGTGTTCTTGCACTGTAGGACAAGCAGAATGCATAATGGATAAGGTGCTAGGTTTAGAGAGAGGAAGAGCTGAATTCAAATCCAGCTTCACATACTTAAAATCAAAGAATCATAGATTAAGAGCTGAGGGGACATTAGAGGTCACTGAATCTACCACCTTCTTTTAATAGATGAGGAAACAGGCTCAGAAAGGTTTGATGATTTGCCAAGGGTCACACGGCTAGTAAATATCGGAGGTGGTTGGTGCTTGTATCCAGGTCCTCCTGACTAGAAGTCTAGTCCTTTATCCACCATAGTATACTGCCTCACCACTTTTAGCTATATTACTCTGGGAAAGTCTTTTAAATGCTCTCAGCCTCAGTTTCCTCATCCATAAAATGGGGATAATAATAACACCTACCTCCCTGAGTTGTAGTATCAAATGAGATAATATTTCTTTTTGTTTGTTTGTTTGGTTTTTTTGTGTTTTTTTTAGTGAGGCAATTGGGGTTAAGTGACTTGCCCAGGGTCACACAGCTAGTAAGTGTTAAGTGTCTGAAGCTGGATTTGAACTCAGGTCCTCCTGAATCCAAGGCCAGTGCTTTATCCACTGTGCCACCTAGCTGCCCGGAGATAATATTTCTAAAGCATTTAGCACAGTGCCTAGCACACATAGTAAGTCCTATATAAGCATTAGCTAGTAGTAGTAGTAGTAGTAGTAGTAGTAGTAGTAGTAGTAGTGGCAGTGGTATTGTTATCATGATTTGGGGAAAATTGATGGGGGGGGGGGTTGGGGTAGGAGTTCTTAGGAATTCCTCTTTAAAGAATTACACCCTCTTGCACACAAATCCAATTAGAATAAAATAATAGTTTATTTAGGTGCTAGGGAAAGGAAACCAAGAGAGAAATCCTTGGACTTCTCATGGGGAGAAGGCATGGCACAGAGGCCTGCCTCTCTGAGATACTTATCTCCTTGAGCAGGAAAAAGGGAAATCATTTTATAGAGGACTGATGGGGGTGATCATCTGACTGTGGAAAGTTCCCTCATTGGGGGAGGACCATCCCCCACTTGTGGCGACTGGGGAAAGTTGGATGAGGGGCAGCTCCGGATCCCTCCAGCCATCTCTGTCCTCCTCATGACACAAAGGAACCAGCCACACCTAATCTTATCTCCCTGAGGGGTGGGGGAGACTGGAATGAAGGGTGGTGGTCCTGGAGCTAGTTCAGTCCTGATCTGGTGCCACTTATCTCTTTAGGTGTGTCTGTCCTTTGGTTTAGTTTCTCAAGGAGAAGAGACTTTGACTTACCCCCAGAGAACTTCAGAGGTAGCCAGTGCCCCTAACAATGACCATCACCACCACCACCATTCTGGCTCTGTCATGTATTCCTGTGTCCTGTGTGACCCTAGGCAAGTTAGCTCACCCCTTTGGACCTCAGCTTCCTCAGTTGCAAGATGATGATGTTGAACAAGTTAGGGAGGAAGGATTAGCCAATAGGTAGAGCAGCCTTGAGTTATAGAACCTGAGTTCAAATCCTACTTCTGCTGCTTACTGCTTCAAGCCTATAACCTTGGGCAAGGTTCATTTCAACTCAGAGACTCGCTTTCCACATCTGAAAACCATAGGGTTGGTTGAGATGGTCCCTATGGTCCCTTTTGGTTTGAAATCTATGATCCTACGGCCTTTTAACACCCTTATATCCATATTTCTATGATATAAGTAGCTTTTGGCTTCTGGGGCTCTAACCTACTTCTTGTTTCTACTTAGGGTTTCCTGAAAGGTCATTTTGCCAGATGTTTTTGCCAGCTTCCCCAAGTCTTCTCATAAATATACTGGTTTCTGATAAGTTCTCTTCCCCTCTCCATGCTTTCCTCCCACCTCAGGGCACTAGTGACCAGCACCCTGTATTATGGCTTTCAACACAGCTATCAATCTCTACTGCCTCTTCTCTAGAAGAATGGAAATTCCTTGAGAGCAGGGACTGTCTCACTTTTGTCTCCCTATTCCCGATGCCTAGCATAGTGCCTGGCACAGAGGAGATGCCTACCAAATAACAGTAGCCACCATTTATAGTGGTTTCAAGTGTACAAAGTACCTTCCATCTGTTGCCTCATTTTATTTTTACAATATCCCTAGGAGGTAGGTGCCATTATTATATCCATTTTACAGAGGACAAAATCAAAAAAGGCAGACGTTAAGTGACTTGCCCAGGGTCATACAGCTAGTTAGTATCTAAGACTGGATTTCTACTCCAAATCCTAGCTCCAAATCCAATGACTCTATTCAGTATGCCTCCTAGCTGCCTTGGTGATTGATTGATTGATTGACACCAAATGAACCTTTGGGAGATCTCAGGTTCCCTTAACATGGTACTCCAATCTAAGGATCCATCATGCATCACAAGAATGTCAAGGTGGATGAAGTGATACATTATTTGACTCAGATACATGGCTACTTAAAGATTTTTGGCCTTGGCATTAGGAAGACTGAGGTTCAGATTCCACTTTATGACCCTGGACAAGTCATTTAACCTCTGGTCCTTCAGGTTACCAAATAAGTCCCTCAGGACTTATTTACTAAGCCAGAGGTTATTTGGGATCTGATTTCAAGTAAGAGGGAGCCTTCCACCCCCCATAATGAAATCACATAGCCTTCACACTTTTGTGTTAGTACCTTGGAGCAGAAGAGCTGCTATAAATTCTCTCAAGTATGGACCGGGTTCTTTACAAGCAGGACCTTAAGTTTCTTTCTTCAGCCCGGATCTCCCTTGTCCACACATTCAGTGGCAGTAATAAATGTGAGTTCCTCAAAGGACTGAGGTGAGGCTCACTGTGTTGGAGGTTGTCCAAGATGCTCTGAAATTAAGGAGGATTTGGGTTTTATTTGTTTGTTTCTCTTTTAAAGATCTCTATGTTGCCTTGCTAAAGCAAAAGGAAGGGTTGTGACCAGTTACAGGGCCTTCCTTTGAATGAGTAGCAAGTGTAAATGAATCCTTAACTTAACCAAAATGAGCAATCCTGAGAGACTGCGGGGAAAATGACGTCTGGGGAGAATCGGCAAAGCTTCATTTGGAAAATTCACTTGCTCTGTAAGCGTGCTTTGAATGGCTGCCATGCGATGTACACTGCACCAGAACTGGAGCGGAAGTGGGAAAAGGAGAATGGTATTTTCTGGCCTTCAGTGCCATGTAGGGAGGGAGGGAGGCCCAATCAGAGAATCCTAGATCTCAAGCAGAAGGCCAACTCCTTTTTACAGATAGACAGGCATGAAACAAAGATGGAATATAAAAGCAAGGTTCTGATCACAAAGGCAATACAGGATTTGGTCAGGCTATGAAGATAGACACTGTACTTTGGGCCTGTCCCAATGCCCAGACCTATATTTTCATTGGTATAGGAATTCCCAGTAAGGACACTCCCTCTACCAATGTAGACTGGCACCCGCTCTGTAATTTAGGAGGGCAGCGAGGTGGTGCAGTGGTTAGAGTGCCAGGTCTGGAGTCATGAAGACTTGAGTTCCAATACAGCCTCAGATACTTACTAGCCATATGATCCTGGGTAAGTAATTTCACCCTGTTTGCCTCAGTCTCCTCATCTATAAAATGAGCTGGAGAAAGAAATGACAAACCACTCCAGTATCTTTGCCAGGAAACCCCTCAAAAGGGTCATAAGGAGTCAGCCATGACTGAAAAATGACTCAATAACAACAACTGTAATTTAGAGTATGGGTTACCTGGGGTCCCTGAGAGGATAAGTGACTTGCCTAGTACTGCACAGACAACATATGTCAGAGGGAAAACTTAAACCAAGCTGCTCCTGTCTCCTAAGCAGTTCTCAGTGCATTATCCCATACTGCCTTTTGCTACAAACTTAGTCTGTTCTGGTCTATGATGTAATGATTTATTTAATCTCCTTCTTGATAAGCTTCCTGAGGGCAAGAAGTATATTTTTTTTAACTTTCATTTTTATATCTTCTTCAGAGTCCAGGACAGAACATATAGATGTATGAGTTTCTCAGGGTCAGAAATTCCTCCTTTCAATGCATATTAACAAGTATTTTTAAATTTCTGATATATGTAAGGCCAAGTCGATTGAAAAAAAAAAACACAACTATTAATAAAATAAAGCCTCATGTCATTGTCTGGGCAATGTCCACTCTTCATCCACTTGGAGTTCCTTTCATGAATTGCTAGATTGGTCCTTATTTAGAGGATATCATTGACAAGGCTCATAGTACTCTGAGGCTTAATGCCATTAGCACAAAGTTTTCCATAGACTATGGCATCTGGAAAACCTCATCATCTTTAGGAATTCTGCTGGAATATAAGCTATATTAGAGGATATATAAGAGGATATAAGAGGATAAGAAAAAGTTTTTGGGGGTTATTTGTATATGTGGTGCCTGGAAAATACTAGGTGCTTAATAAATGCTGGTTGAATGGATAGATAAATCTATAAGGAATGAGGCTTCCATTTAGATTTTGCATAGGGCATCATTCATGATGCTATAAACACCTTTTTTTTGTAGGGCAATGAGGGTTAAGTGACTTGCCCAGGGTCACACAGCTAGTAAGTGTCAAGCATCTGAAGTTGGATTTGAACTCGGGTCCTCCCGAATCCAGGGCCAGTGCTCGCTTCAGCACCTAGCTGCCCCCTTGTAAGCACTTTAAACTATTCTATCTCTCCCAGTCTTAAGCCTTGCCTTATAATTGTGCTCATTGTACCATTGAACATTATCTTTGTGACTAAATCTAACAAGGAATCTCATATGATCATTATAAATGCATGGAAAATATCTTGTTCGAAGAAAATATTTAAGAATTGACTCTCCTCTACCAAGCCACATTTTTTTAATAATAAACCAATAAACTGATCAAGATCTCCTTAAATCTCTCCATTAATTGTGTAATGAGAATTTTATCTCCTCTAGAAAATTATCTATGAAAGTCTATTTTTTCATCCTTTTATCTGGTACCTCCTCATAGTTACATCAAGGATTCCCTTGATACATGCATAGGCCAGTGTTGTAATGAGATAAGAAAGGAGGCATCTGGTTTTGTAGTTGTTATTTTCCTAATTCTTTTTACTTATTATTATAACACACCATCTGGAGTCTTTTTCCTTTCTTTGGATTCTTCCCTTCCTTACAATACCTTGGCAATTGGTCCTCAGTTGCTTTTTTTAAATGTGCAGGCTTCACCACAAATCTCTTCTGTACTTATTTCATTATGTCAAATTCTTCTTTCTGACTTTCTCCCCAGAGCATGTTAGGCACTGGCATGTTACTGTTCAAATATGGTGGTTTCACTTTTATCTGTTGTAAAATTACATCTCCCTAGAAGTGCTACCACATCTCTATCTCATATCTACTTGCTGTTCTCTTTCCTGTTTTATCTATAAGAGGTCCCAGGATGGTCAGGCTTAACTGCATCTCACATCTAGCTTTCCATAGGTTCATTTCCCCTCTCTATTCTTCACTGTTTCATGAGGTAACCACTGTTTTTTTTATCTTCCATCATTCTCCCGTAATATTTTCCCCCATGAGCTTGTACTATAAACTAATGTTGCACTTGTCTGCTATTGCTTTCATTTGATGAGGAGATGTGTTTAATGACTGATGTGATTTCTAAGTATTTCTAAGTATTCCTCTTTGTGGTAACATTATAGACCCAATGACATTCCTCTAATGATTGGTGACAATCACAGTCAATGGCTTTGTTTTTATCCATTTCCTGTTTTCCAGAGTCAATGGAAATACTCAAAGTTCATGATTCTGTGGGAGTGAGGAACTCTTTCCATCAATTAAGAACATAACCTCTCTATAATACATATTATCTTGTAGAGAATTGGGAAGGTAGACTCATAGAATTTAAGTGACTTTCTCATAGTTAAACAGCCAGAAACTATTAGAGGTGGACTTTAAGCCTGGGTTTTTCATCTTTACCGTGAGACTAGCTATTTGTCTACTATACCAAGGTACCCCTCTAGAATCAACAATATAAAAAGTATTCATATTAATCTTCTAGTGTGTAAAAAAAAAGTAATAGGGACTAGGAATAAAAAGGAAATGTGTGCTAGGAATACAAAGGTAAAAACTGGCCTTGTCCTCCAGAACTTTACATTCCATTAGAGATATACCCAGGGAAATAGTTAAGCACATACATGGCAATTTAGGGAGAAAAGAGATATCACTTACAAGAAAAAGTATTAGGAAAAAATCTGGAGATAGCATTTGTGATCACCCCTAAAGGAAGTTAGGAATTCTAAGACACCAGGTTAGGAGGGAGTGTATGTCTATTATGTATAGAAGTTGCAAATTGTAAAATGGGCAGCCTGGGTAATGGCATTCATGGAGGAGATATAATGTTACATACAGAGAACCGCCAGTTTGGCTGGTGTTTAGAGTTCATGAAAGGAAGCGATGTGTAGTAATTATTGAAACATGGTCTCTGAAACCAGATTGTAAAAGGCCTTAGATGCTAAGCTGAGGGGTTTGTAGTCTATCCTACACACAACAGGGAGAAAGAAGAGGTTCTAGAGTAGGGGAGTGACATGACCAGACTTATACATTAGAAAGATTATTTAGCTTTGTGGAAAATGGATTGAAGAGAGGAAAGTTTGGAAACCAAGTGTCCTGTTAAGTCATTACAAGAACCCGAGACAGATGATAAATGTCTGAATTAGAGTGAGGACTTTATGAGTACAATGAAAGCTACTACTTTGAGACATGTTGGGCAACCAGAATTGATCAGTTTGTTAACTGATTGAATTTGGGGCCTGGAGGGAAGGGCAAGGGCCACAGATAATTCAGAGGTTACAAACTGGGAAAACTGAAAGAAAGGCTGTGCCCTCAACAGAAGTAGGGAAGTTTGGAGAAGGCATGGGTTTAGCCGGAGGCCAAAAATGAGTTCTATTTTGGATATGTCTAATTTGAGATGCCTATGGGATATCCAATTGCAGATGTCCAACAGAAAATGTTAATACCACACTGGTGCCCAGGAGAGAGAATATGTCTGTTTAAATAGGTCAGTTTTGAACCATTCAAATTGGATATACTGTCTTCTCATCTTTATCTTTTTTTTTTAAATGGGTACTGATTTTTACCTTTTTTTCCTAATTAGTCAATGGTCTGACTGTATATAGATAACTGATTCTGAAATTACTTCTACATTGGAAACCAGTTATTTCCTGTCCTTTAAGATAAAGCCAATTTCATTTTAATGATGTCATTTGGATGCTTGCCACATCCTGTGACTTATAGAATCATAGACTTAGATTTGGAAGAGATTTCAAGGCTATCAAGCTCCTGATTTTACAGATGAGAAAACTGGCTCAGGGAGGTTAAAGGAATGTCCCAAGGTCATAGAGGTGTCAAAAGGAGGATACAGTCCCTGATCCTCTGACTCAACCTGGCACTTTTTCTCTCTGATACTGTTTTCAAACTCTTCTTGAAGGAAGTATTCATTAGCTACAGAAAAGAGGCATCTGAGTAGTCTGTAATGAAAGAAACTGGACTCATAGGGGCTTTGAGAAGGTAGAATTCAGCTGAGTTGAACTGAACTGAACTGAACTGAACTGAACTGAACTGTATGCTTTCAATTTGGAATGCCCTAGGGATCTCTGCTTGTCCTGGACTATTTACCATTTTATCCTTGACTTGGATAAAGTTCTATGCAGTTTGGGGTTTAACATAAAGCTTAGAGGGGATAGAAAGCCCACCGAATGACCAATCCAAAAGGATATTGCCCAGCTAGAGTAGCTAATGAAAATCAAATTTAATAGAGATTCCTAACAATTAGAGTTATTTAAGAACAGTGGGGGGGGAAGGCGGGGAGAGGGTCTCAGCTAGTCAGATTGTACTTAGTACAATGGAGTTCCTTTCCATGTTTCAGCATGCAGCCGTCTAAGGATATAGTAGTAAATGAAGCAAAATCATTATGACTGCCTGTAATTCCTATTTGAAGGCTCCTGTTAGGACATGGGCTTATGAACTTTGAGGTCCCTTCCAACTTTTCCATCCTTTGATTTTGATTCCATGGGTTAATTCAGTTTTATACTTCCCAACATACAAAGTGATTTTATGAGTACAAGATGGGAAATGTGTGGCTAAGTAACAATTTAGCAAAAAAAAATGATCCGGATGCTTTTTGCTTATTGAATGATATGCTAATTCGAGGGCAAGGGTGAACGTGGGAAACAGATCAGGACAAAGTATAAACACAAAATAGAAAAGCACCTGAGGCCAGAGAACTGACCTCATACCTACTACTTGGTGATTTCCAGTAAGTCCCTTAATATCTCTGTGCCTCAGTTCCTTACTTATAAAATGACAGAGTTGTTCTGGCTGACATCAAAGATTGCTTGAAGCACAAATTCTAAGATCCTATCATAGGGAGAGCCAGCATCACTTAGTGGGTAGAATACTAAGCCTGGAAGCAGGAAAGCATGGGTTTGAATACTGCCTTCCTCACTTAATAAGTGTGTGCCAAGCTCAATGCCAGGGACTAGTCAGTACTTAATAAGTGCTTGTTGATTGATCGGTTGTTGATTGGTTATGCAACCTTGGTCAAATAGTCTAACATTACTTAGCCTCATTTGCCTCGTCTATGAGATGAGGCTAATGATCACAGCCACATTTATGTCAAAGGGTTGCTGTGAGGACCAAAAGAGATTATATAAATTAAAGTGTTTTACAGACCTTAAAGTCATATATAATTGTAACTAGTAATATTGTCCTTTACACAGTTCCTAAAGCAATTATTCTCTTTTTTTATTATACTTTATTTATTATAACATTATTTTATTTTTTAAATCATAAAAAAATTTATTTTCTAGTTACATGTAGAGATAGTTTTCAACATTTGTTTTTATAAGATTTATAGTTCCAAATTTTTCTCCCTCCCTCCCCGCTCTCCAAGACAGCAAGCAATCCGACATAGGTTAAATATGTACAATCACAGTATACATATTTCTGCATTAGACATGCTGTAAAAGAAGAATCAGAACAAAAGGGAAATACCTCAAAAAAGAAAATTAAAAAAAAGTAGAAATAGTATGGTTCAATCTGCATCTAGATCCCACAGTTCTTTTTTTCTGGCTTTGGAGAACATTTTCCATCATGAGTCCTTTGGACCTATCTTGGACCATTGTATTGTTGAGCAGAATCAAGTCTATCGCAGTTGATCAAAATGCAATGTTGTTGATACTGTGTACAATGCTCTCCTGGTTCTGCTCATCTCATTCTCAATCAGTTCATGTAAGTCCTTCCAGGTTTCTCTGAAATCTGCCTGCTCATCATTTTTACATGGAATGCATTCATATACCACAACTTGTTCAGCCATTCCCCAATTGATGGGAATCTCAATTTCCAATGCCTTGCCACCACAAAAAGAGCAGCTATAAATATTTTTTATACATGTAACATTCATTTTAAACATTTTGAATTCCAAATGATTTTCCTTCCTCAAACCCCTCCCCCACTCGTTGAAAAGGTAAGCAATATGATATCAATTATACATGTGAGGTCATACAAGATATATTTTCACATTAGCCATGTTGCAAAAAGTATTTTAAAGTTAAGTAAGTGGGGGGGAAAGTACCAAGCAGTTATTCTCAGTGACAGCAGCTGAATTAGAGTATTAATCTCAAGATCAAAGAATCAACACTGTGTAGATTATTAGTCCTTCTGGCTTAAATATGTCTGGTGATTGATGAACAATTAAGAAAGCTATGGGCCCAACCAATTAAGCCTCTTTCATTCTCCTCCTCCAGCTGCACTACATTCCTTGTGCTAACAGTTTGTTTGGGAATGGGGACAGGAAGAGTTACCTGCATCACTTAGATTTCTGCACCAAACTCCATTCCTTTTTGTCTGTAGCAGCACTTTCATGGATGCTGCCATTAGCTACAAGCTGCTGAGGGAAAAAAGGCAATTCAAGTCTGCCCAAGTTAGCTAACTGAAAGTATCTTCAAAGGAAGGTACTGTGAAAAGGAAGGTGTTCTGCCATTGAAGCACATCCCCTTGAATTGTACAAAGATACTTCCTTTTTCGGGAAGCATAACCCCTGAAGAAAAAGAGACGAGACTGCTCCCAGAATAGCTAATTGTTGTGCATGGGCTCTGCTCTTGTCATCTGATCCCAGATTAATACTTCTGGTGTTTCCCAGATAGTCAGATTGTACTTACTACCGCTGAGTTCCTTTCCATGTTCTAGCATCACTGGTGCCCTAACTCTAAGGTTTTCTGGTTTGTCCTTGAACTAGAATTAGAAACCACTCAACTTGGTTTGTTCTTTTTATCTAATTGAACCAGCTATAGAAGTATGTCTAGGATGAAAATTTTCATTCTTCCATTTGCTGTCTCTCCTCAGGCATTTTGGCAGCTAGTTTGAACTTGGATCAGGAAGACCTGAATTTAAATCCATCCTCAGATACTCACTAGCTATGTAACCCTAGGCATTCTCTCTGCCTCTCTCAATCTCAGTTTCCTAATCTGTAAAATTGAGATAATAACAGCACTTACTTCACAAAGTTGCCATGAGGATCAAATGAGATAATATTTGTAAAAGTGCTTAGCAGAGTCCTTGGCCCATAGTGCCTCACATTGGCCCTGGTAATATTTCAATATTTTGAAAGTTTAACCCTCGCATTTCAGTTCTCCTTCAGCTCCTCATCCCCCCCCCCCCAGTGAAAGGTATGCTGGAGGCAATAGCACTGACTCTGTTACTACCTGTGTGACCTTGAATAGCCTACCTAGAACTCAGTTTCCTCTTCCTCATCTGTAAAATGAAGGGGTTGGACTACATGGTCTTTGAGGTCTCTTCTAGCTCTATGACTTTGATCTTCTGAAAATCAGGGTCTTTGGAACCCCTTGTTTTTCTATGCCCAAGCTCTCCCTGTCTCCCACCAACACAAATTGCCAAAAGTAGATAGCCAAAGATGTTATTTGCTTAACTATGCAGGTTCTTCAAGACACACTCATTGACATCTGACTCAGTACCACTTCCTTGGCCCAAAAAGGAGCCCATTGCATCCAGTAATCTCCAGTGCCAACCTCATGATGATTGTTTTCACTCAAATGTTGAAAACCCTTCATTATCACTAATTAGTACACTTACTCAGAATCAGCAGTAAAATGAAGCCTGTTAGGTACAGGGAAGAGTTAACTAGAGATCCTTGATGGTAGAAAGAAAGTGAAGAAAGAAAATTCCAGGTGAAATAAACCTTCCATAGGATACCACTTAATCCGTGGCAATTACACTAAGCTCCTTATTAAATGGGAGGTTGTTCCAGTGAGATCCAGCCTGTGCTCATATACACATAATGCTGGCAGCCACGTCCCAGATGTTGTCTTACTAGTGATGATAAAGACCCAGACTTGAGAAAGGGAAAAGCATTTTGGATCAAGGGAAAAGATCAATGGTTTCCTTAGCCTTTCTGAAAGATAATCCATAATCACCCTATACTGTCAGATGAACAGGTAACCTTTGAAAAGTAAATTACCAATGGCCCAAGAAGGTTTTATGGTACCACAACATATACCCCTTTTCTAACTGAGGGAGTTGGAGTAAGAAAACTCTCTATTCAGTATGATTGGGTTTTATTTCTATTCCAGTGGCCCTTAGGTCAAGTGACAGAATTAACTGTCAGATTGACTAACATGTGTAGTTCACTGGAGTTTCATACTTAACTTTCAAGATGGCTCCTGTGGGAGGTGATTTGGAGTTGCACCTTTGAAAATGTATTTTGTTTACTTCCATTTCCTAAAGTTTTAAAAAGGACATTCTTCCAGAAATGCATTACATTCTCCAGTGTTATGATTCTAGACCCTTCCCCCCACCCCGGCCCCCCACTGCTGCACACTAAACACTGTATAAACCACTCATTCAAACCCATCCTGGAGTTGGCAGTTCACTCTGGCTGGATCCCCAGGTATGTTGCTTCTAAGATTTCCAACTTTTAATTCTCGTGATAAAAAAACCCACTAGGATCAGAAGGAAATTTCAGCTTCCTTGGGGGACAAGGTAAACAAACATTGGCAATCTTTGAGAGATGGGAAAAGATATTCCCAGAAGCTTTCTTGCATCAGCATAGCAGAGCCCCTGGCTGTGTACAGCTGATACAACTTCCTAAAACTGGACGTCACAAAATAGGCATTGGTTTATTGGAGCTTCACTAAAGGGCCATCAATTGCTCTGTGTTGGGTCTAATTCTTTAACAAATGGCTTCTGGTATAAAGTGAAACCACAGGTCGAGTCCCTGTCCTTATTTTCCATAATACACAGTTTACCTTTATATTCATATAGCATTTTTAGTTAGCAAGCCCTTTCCTATGCTTTCTGTTTCAGCTCTCAAGGCTATTATGTGAATTACTATAAATATTTATATGTCCTTTTTATAAATGGGAAAATTGAGACTCAAAAAGATGTTACATGGCAGATGAATAGAGGCCCAGACTTTCCCATAGCTACACAAGTAGCAGATATCCAAGATCCCAGCCCAGGTCCTTGGAATCCAAGGTTAGTGCTCCCTCTTTTGAATGAATAAGGACTCTAGAATTTCTGTCTCTGGAGAAATTCATGTCTAAGCATAGTGTCAAAGGATCATAGCTCTAGATTAGGAAGAGATCTCAGAGGTCATCCACTCCAACCCCTTATTTTACAAAGTCCAGGAAGGTTAAGGGACTTGCCCAGAGTAACCTACCTGGCAAATATCAGTGGTAGGATTTGAATCCAGATCTTTCTGGCTTTGATTCCAACTCTCTATCCATTCTCTGTTGGGAATAAAAAGAAAAATACAATAGACTCTACCCTTGAGGAATTCCCATTCTACTGGGCTGGGTGGAAGAGTAGGGGAGGCAGGTCAGACCACAATTACATGGACATAAGCTTCCATATCTGAGGCAATCAGGATCGGCCTTTTGTGGGAAGTGGTGCTTGAGGTGACTCTTAAAGGCAGCTAGGGGTTTCAAATGGGAAATATTCCAGACTGGACAGGGAGAGGTAAGGAATACAGTCAGGTTTGCTCCCTGAGTCTAGGTAAGGGACCGCACCATACCTCTTCCCAGAAAATTATAAGAGACTGAGTTCCACATTCATCTCACAAGCTAGCTCTTTGTTCAGAAGTGGGCTGTGCCTACAGGCCACTGCCTGGAGCTGTTATCCTGTGGGAGCCCACACTGATTGAGGGTTGGAATCTGGCTTGTTTCAGAAAGCACAGCAATCCACCCTGAGGGCAATGACTGGGCATCTGGCAGCAGCTCCCTCTCCACCACACTATTGGGAGGCAAAAGGAGGTGTGCCTCTGTTTATTCATATGCCCTTCAATTCCTTGGCTTGAATAAAACAGAGAACCATCCCTCCAACACTCCTCCAAATATTAATGCCACCAGATGTGATAGTGCTGGGAATAACCATCCCTGCTATTCCTTTGGGTTAAGAAGCTAGACCCAGGTTATTCTAAGTCTCTGGGACACAAAGTCTCCATTTAAATGCAGAGGTACTCTGTGGGGGGTGGGGTAGAGTGACCAGTTAGCACACATTTTTAAAAAATACATTTGATATGTCAACAACAATAATAGCATTTACATGGTGCTTTAAGGTTTATAAAGCACTTTACAAGTATTGTGTCATTTGATCTTCACAACGGCCCTGTGAAAGAGATGATATTATCACCCCCATTTTAGAGATGAAGAAACTCATCCCAACTGGCCAAATGACTTGCCCAGAGTGTCCCACAGTTAGTAAGTTTCTGAGGCAAGATTCAAACTCTGATCTTCCTGACTCCAACCCTAGCATTCTACCTATTATACCCCCCACCCTCCCACCCAAGCTGGCCTATGATTTCAGCAGAATAGAAAATTTCCACTAAGGAAACTGTTTGTCCATGCAGGTCAGTCCCCTCTTGGCAATACATAGTTATTAAAGAGCTGCCAAAGACACCGACAAGCTGACCTTCCCAGGTCCATACAGCCATTATGTGTCAGAGGTAGATTTGGAACCCAGGTTTTCCTTAATCTTAACCATTAGACCAAGCATTCTTTGTTGCTTAAATATTCACTTATTAGAAGAACTGCATTGTACAGTGCTGGTGAAACTGGCTTTAGATGACCCAGAATGAACTCCTAGTTCTTGTGGTTACCACCTGTGTGACCTTGGACAAGTCACTTAGCTCTTCAAATGTCCTTTTTCTCAGCTGCAAAGTGGCTTGGGCTACATGGTCTCTGAGATCCCTCCCACTCCAAATACATGCTATGGTGATAGTACAATGTAACAATGTTTTAATACCAATCATGGGTAGTATTTCTATTGTGCTTCAAGGTGCTTACAAAGCACTTTACTTATATTATTATCTCATTTGATTCTCACAGCAACCCTGGGAGGTAATTGCTAGTATCATCTCCATTATACAGATGAGGAAACTGAGGATAAGAGAGCCTCTAATATAAAAGATAAGCTTTATTTTTAGCTGTCCACAATCTGGCCCCAACTTTTCTTTTTAGACTGATCTCACCTTACTCCCCTTGTTTTGTGGTCTAGTCAAACTGTCCTATTTAAAGTTTCTTCTCTTCTTATATATACTCCATCTCCCAACACCATGCCATTGCCTTTGCCTGGATTTCTCTCTCTCCCTCTTAGCCCTGCCTTTGAAATGCCAGCTCCTTCAGAAGCCTTTGCCTGAGACATCCAGTTGTTGATACCTTTCTACCCCACTCCCAAATTTCTTGGAAGTTATCAGTCACTGAGGTTGGATTAATTAAGTGCCTACTATAGGTCAGGCATCATCCTAGGTGCTGGGATTACAAAGATAGTAACGAAACAATCTCTATACTTCAGGAATTCTGTAGAGATATTGTAACTATTCAAACCAACCCACAGTAGAAGAACAGGTCATTGAGGCTTGTTTCCCCAGTACTAGAACAATATCTATCACACAGTAGGCATTTGATAAATACTTAGTGAATGAATGCTATAAGCTTACAACCAATAACTCAAGCAGCTTCTCTACCTGCCCCTACTAACTCCAGTACCCCCATCACCCCAGCCCTCTTCTTCCATTCTGTGTAAGCCCCCTAAGTAACTACAATCTAATGAAATCCACAGAAGTTCTCTCCCTGGGGACCAGTCACACAGAGAATAGCAGTCCATATCCTGAGGAAATCAATGGACTTTAGAATTGGAAGGGGCATTAGAAGGCCAACCCCCTCATATCTCAAATAAGGAAACTAATGCC
This sequence comes from Dromiciops gliroides, assembly GCF_019393635.1. Classification (NCBI taxonomy): domain Eukaryota; kingdom Metazoa; phylum Chordata; class Mammalia; order Microbiotheria; family Microbiotheriidae; genus Dromiciops; species Dromiciops gliroides. Next base: position 736,938,516 of record NC_057861.1, read on the forward strand.
CAGAAGATGAATTGGCTTAACTTAAGGTAAGGTTAGTGGCAGAGGTGGGACTTGCCCCCATTCCCATCCATTGCTCCTTTTCCCACACCCCAAATCTACTGAAGAATGCCCTAAAATGTTTGTCACCTATATGATCTTGATGAGCCAAGGACATTATTGTTAAGGGAAAAGTAGGTGATTTTCTCTCTGGAGGGTCATGTAAGGTCACTTTCCATCATCCCAGGAAAATCCACTGAAAAAGTCTCTTTCCCTTGGAATGCCCTTCCATATAAATGGTGATGTCCTTGCCAGCTGAAAGTGGGGAGTCAGACAGTTCCTTAAACAGTGACAGATGGCCCTCTAGACTGCAAGGCAAATAGAAAGGACGGAAGGACCTTTGGAAGCTCAAATGCTAATCAGCTCTTCCTCCAGCTTGAGATTGGCACTTCTGGGTCTTCTCTCTCTTACATACCCTGTAATTAAGAGGGCTTTCACCCACCTCCAGCCTCATCTTCCCCTTATATGGAGGTAAATATGTGTGGCCACCAAAGGCATTCTTTCCACAGCTCTATTTGTGTGGCCTGTGTTTGTGGGGAATTCTCTCATTATTCCAGGGTGACTCTGAATCTGGCAAGTTTCTATTTTTGCCCAGATGAAAATGTGGAAGCACTTATTTTAAGAACAGTACAACATAAGTAAGCATGACTGATAATCAAAGTGGGAAAAAAAGTCATATCAGTGTACTCAAATTGCAGGCAATGTGGCATGGTAGATGGGGCTCTGGAGTTGGTATCAAGAGACCTGGGCTAAATTCCAACTCTGATATTCCCCCCCTTTGTGTCTCTGGGAAAGTCATTTAATATCTGAGAACCCCAGTTTTTCATCTGTGAAATGGGTGCAGTAATCATTTTACTGACACCTGTATCTTTGAGAAAAGCATTTCGGAAAACTTTTTAATTTATTTGTTCATTCATTCTATAAGCATTTATTAATCACCTATGGCATAATAGTTCATATAAACTGGAAGGGGGGAAGTGGTGAAGTGAAACAAAAAAAGCAAAACAGCCCCATGCATAGAAGGATTTACATTCTATTTGCAAAAAAACAAGTTGACAGAAAAGTGAATACCAAACAGATGTAGAGTAGTTTCTGAGAAGGAGAGGCTATTTTATATACAGATATAGATATAGATATAGATAGATAGATAGTGATCTAGCAACAGGCTGCATCATGAACTCCATGCCTATTGTCTAAGTACCAACCTAGATATGTTTAAGAGGTTCATTGTCAGAAGCAGCAAAGTGATGGTAAAGTTTTGGACTACAGCAATCTATCAAAGTCATCCTCTAAGGGACAATTTGTGAAGAGATCAAAGAAACTCCAGCTTTGGAAGTATAGACAAAGCCCAGCCACCCAGTGCATTGACAACGTTTGACAGGAGAGTAGAGGCAATTATATTCAGTCAACAGACCCTTTTATACATGAGTCTGTTGCCTGAATATAGTCACCTCCACACTCCACTTCACATCGCACCAGAGAATCAACAGCACTGGGGAATTTCTTCTCGTTTCTGGATATATCCAACAACATCCTTCCTGATGGCACATTCATTGGCTACAGTTGCCTGGAATAGAATTTGCCAGGAAGAACAAAGTGCTAATGATACATAACTTAAATGAAGATGTGTTCATAGACTTACGGTGTAAAATAATCAAAGAAACACTCAGTGCAGCTCAATCACCAGCATCTCTTGGAGGCAAGGCAACAAATATTTATTAAGCACCATGTGCCTGACAAATAAGAAGAAGAGGATAAAAGAGGAAAGAAATTCTGAAAAATCTGACAAGATCCTTCAAAGATAGTCAGCACATACAATTGTGAGCACAAGGGGAGAGGGCAAAATCATGGTTCAGAAATTAGAAATAAAAATGACCAAAGACAGGTAGAAGCATTGCATCTATAATATCATGACTTTCCTTCAAGAAGAAAGATAGAAGTCACTGGACATGGTAAGTAGAAAATATTATTTTTAAAAATGAAATTGATTATTCAGCAGTTGCAGAGAGAAAAGATATTATTAGCTGATCATTTGTGAGTCATTTCTCAATCAGCTGTATACAGAAGCCAATGCCATCATTTAATTAGAGCAAAGGTCGAAATCCAGATCAGGTTAGAAAAAGGAATAGTGCATCCAATTATAGTAGCTCTAGAGGTCCAGACCTATTAAAAAAAATAGGAAATGGACAAAGGAAAAGACCTGGAATACTATTAACATAATTTATTTTAAAAAGCCATTGTAAAGCAATTACCTCACTGAATTACCCACTGTATCAAACCAGCACTAGACAAGGTTTATATTCCAGAAACATATTCATACATCCATGGCAGGCATCTTACATCTTCCCGGACAGTTATACATTCCTCTGCCAAAGAGCTTTCCCATCTTTTCCTCAAGGAACATTCTGAAAAGGAAATGATAATTCACTTTCCCATTCCTCCATTAACAATTCCTCTCATTTCCCACTGCAAAACTTCCTTCCCTGACCACTATTCCTCTATATCTTCTTATTAGGATGTAAGCTTCTTGAGGCTAGGGATTATCTCACTTCTGTATCCTGTAATATAGTGCTTACATGATCAATAAATGCTTGTTCATTCAGTCATTGTTTTATTTGTTCAATAAAGAGGTCAAAAGAGGCTTGGAACCACCTCATGAAGCCACACTACTATTTTTTTTTTTGCCACAATATGGCAGACAACAGAAATAGCAATTTATAATATAAACTTATTTGCAGAATGTATTGAAAGGGAAAGATGGAAAATTATAAGTAGTATGACCTCAAAAAGAGCAAAGAGTAATGGATGGGAAATCAATCCATAGAAATCTTGGTTTAAAACCCAGTGAAGGCAATTCATCCCAAGACTTTTGATAAATGAAACTAGGAAAAAATCAACAACAAAGGGAAAAGATCTGTTAACACCATATTGTGCAACAAGGTCAATTTGTTTTTAAGAATCTTAAAGCATAAATAATGTTTATAAGAGGACATAATACTTTTAAAATGTCCAGTGTCATTGGGGTAAAATGGAAAGAGTACTAGACTAAAAATCAGATAACCTGGCATCAAAGCCCAGCTCTACTTCTTGCTTACCTGTGCAAAGTAGGACAAGTCACTAAGCTTTCACAGGGCTCAGTTGCTTCATCTGTAACATCTGAAGGTTATACTACATAGCTTCCAGGATTCCTTTCAGCTCTAAATCTGTAATCCTTTCATCCTAATTCAAATAAATGCACTAATGAATGCATCTTGTGCTTGGAAGATCTGCTCTAGACTAGGACGTAGACTACAACTTTAGGAGAAAGAAGAATTTTTTCCAATTGTCCAATAAAAAGAAAAGAGACAGAGGCAGGGAGGGGGAGGTCTGCGTTCCAGGACTGTGGAGCAGTCAGTACAGAGGCATGGCAATAGGAGATGAAATGTGACATGAGAAGAACAGATAGAAAGTCAATTTTGCTGGATAACAGAGTGCTGTAATTGCCAGTGAAGTTGGAAAGATAGTTTGGGGTCAAGTTGTGTAGGGCTTTACAAGCCAAATAGTTATTGCTTTTGATAATTTGTTTCTCATGTTAGAGGCAACAGGAAACCACTAGATTTGATAAAGTAGGGAAATCACATGGTCAGATTGACATTTGTATAAGCTAGACTAGGTAGAGACTTTGGGCAAAGAGACCAAGTAGGAAACCATTTCTCCTGAGATTTCCCTATGTTATTTCCAACTGAACAGGTCTCAAACCAGTAAGATTTAAGCTCTGTGAATCAAGGGGAAAGGTATTTTGTTTTGTTTTGGTTTTTTTGGTTTTATATTTTTATCTTTATATTATCAATACCTAGAATGGCTCTTTGCATATAATTGGTGCTTCATAAATGCTTTTTGAATGAATGAGTTTCCTTTAAGAAACTTCCTGACATAGCCAGTCTTTTATTTTCCCCCATCTAGGACTGAAATAGTCATTCTGCCTTATTAGTAATTTCAATTTTTAGAGAGATAGGCCTTTGAGGTTGGTGGTCTTTAAGGTTCCTTTCCACCAGGGTTCTGTGAAGGCAGTGCCACGAGGACTTTATGGAAGGAGGAAGGAACATTCTTGGTTTTTCCCTAAAAAGAAGTTGAGAACGATCTTGGAAGAGTAATATTTTATTGACCATGGAAAGTAATTTAACTTTTCAGTTTCAATTCCCTGTCATTAAAAAGGAAAAGTATTATTTACTTTCCCAGGAGGCCTTCAGGGCAGCAAAAGATATAAAGCACTTCCAGAGAAGAGAATCGTAATGAGAGAGTAATGTGACCAAGGGGCTAGTGAGTTGGGCTTTGAATTAGGGAGACCTTGGTTAAGTTTTCAGATTCTGACCTGTTTTGTAACCTTAACCAAGTGGCTTCACTTTTCTGAGCTTCAGTTTACCCATCTGTATAATGGATGAAGATGATAATAACAAAAACAGTGACAAAAGCGTTTATATAGCACATTAAGATTTATAAAAAATCTTTACAAATATTATCTCATTTTATCCTCACAACAAGCCTGGAAAGTAGGTGTGGATTTATATATATATTTAAACAAGGGCAGGTAAGGGATTTTGGAGGGAAAGGTGGGCTTAGAAAGGAAGGAGTCATTAGGTCCCATTCCCCAGGGTGAGTGAGGAGTTCCAAGGATCAGGGATGTGGCTTTTGATACACAAATCAAAAGGCACCCTTGGGAAAAGCAGTTCACAGTTCAAGGTTTGACTTAGAGATGTCTTGAGAGAAGTATATCTCTTAAAAAAAAAGATAATTTTGAGAACCCCATAACCAAAATTAGGGAAGTCACTAAAGACAATAAGAACTTAAACAGGATATTTTCATTTTCTCATAATTTGCAATCAGGTAAGATAGGAAGGTCTCTTGAAGGTCCATAAACCACCACCACGAAATAGTTCAGGACCTGCTTCAGTGCTGGTATGAGCTTAATTGGCTTCAGAGTTACTAGTTTTGCAGCTAGGTTTACTCTCTCACCACAAAGGATTGTCAAGCAATTATGCTCCTTAGTGAATACAGTGTTCATTTGGCTCTTCTGAGTTACCTGGATAAGTAGGGAACTCAAGCAAGTCAAGGTAGTTAGTGTACTCATTCACAAATGTACTCATATATATATATATGTGTGTGTGTGTGTGTGTGTGTGTGTGTGTTTATTTATTGGGTGGGGGCAGGGGCAGGCAATGCGGGGTTAATTGACTGGCCCAGGGTCACACAGCTATTAAGTATCGAGTGTCTGAGGTCGAATTTGAACTCAGGTCCTCCTGAATCCAGGGCCAGTGCTTTATCCACTGGGCCAAATAGCTGCCCCTAAATGTACTCATATATTAAGAACTTTCTTTATGCCAGACATTGAGCTAAGCACTGGGAATACAAATACAAGCAATCAAAGGAACTGCCCTCAAGGAACTTGCATGCTAATGGTTGAAGACAATATTTAAAGAACAAAGAGAGAAGCACACACACTAATAGACACAGCTGGAGATGGCAGGGAAATGTCTATTAGGGAGGCCAGGATCTGGGCCAAGATGAGTCAAAAACTCCCTTATCAGAGCCTGGATGCCTGGGGTCAGAGTCCAAGGGATGGTGGGTAAAAATGAGGACAATGGTGATAGTGCAGGCAGCATGTGGTGGAGATGTGTTTGAAAAAATAATTCTCATAGCTGAATTTTGTCATCAAATGGTTGCTTGAGAAGAAGACGAGTGCTTCATGAATTCAGCATCTTTTATCAAGTTCTTATTCTTCTCTGTGTTTGAATCTTGACTCTGACTTAACCAAACTGGGTGATCATTTGAGTTTTGGGGCCTCTTCCCATCTTTTCCTTCCTTTATGTTGGGGATAGTGGAGATAATCACTCTGGACCTGGAATCTAGTCCTATGTTCAAAATTTGCCTCAACCTCTTATTAACTGGATGGATGGCAATGGACAAGTTACATAAGCTCATTGAGCTTCAGTTTCAATAAAATGGGAATAATAATCATGCTATCTACCTCACATGGTTGATGTAAGGAAAGTAGTTGGTAAACTTCAAAATATGCTATATTATTGCAAATTATAATTCTGTCTCCCACCACCATCACCATCATCACTGCCATCATCAGTCTTGTCTCCCTTTGTGTCTCATGTATTCCAGTAGCCTTGTAACTTGTTTTTGAGCTCCAGTCTTTTTCAACTCTGCTTTTGACTACATTAAGCTATTTGCATTAATCTTCCTGATACAGCAATCCAACTGCATCATCTACTTAGGAACTTTAAGTGGCTACCCTACACATATAGAATAAATACCAAGATCCTTAATGGGGCATTTTTATTCCTTGGCAATGTGGGTCCATCTAAATGTATTCCATCTACACCCTCCACTCCAGCCAAATTCAGTTCAAATAACAATAATCATTAAACATTCTTTATGTGCTAGGTCTAATCATTATTCCCTGAAACAAACCTTGATGTTTCTTGCATTCACATCTTTAATCTTTTCATTCTATCTGCCTGAAATAACATTTCTCTTAAACTCTAATACCAATTTATTTATAAGAATGATGAAGATAGCCCAAATGTGTATAAAGCAGGGGTTTTCAGCCTTTTTTGTGTCCCTGGGCACAGTCTGGTAGAAATCTGTCAATGCCTTTTTCAGAATGATGTTTTTAAGTTAAAGGAAAAGATAAATTTCAGTTAAAAGTTAATAGAAGGTATAATTTCTCTCATCCAAGTGAACCCCAGGTTAAAGCCTTTGGTATAAAGCCTTAAAGTTTGTAAAACATCTCCCCCCTACCCTAAAATGTACATATTGTAAGCATTATCATCCTCATTCTACAGATAAGGGAATTGAGGCTCAGAAAAGTCATGTGACCTGCACAGTGTAACACATGTCAAAATCTTCAAGGTTGGGTTCAAATTTAGTCATCCATTCATTCAACAAATGAATGGATGAAAAACTATTAAGTCCATATTAAACACTAGGGAGACAAATACAAAAAGATGAATGTTTCTTGACCAATAAGGTTTTCAATGAATGGATGGGTAGGTGGATGTATACATGTATATATGTATGAATGAATGACTGAATGAATGATACTCAAATCAGTGAGTAGGCTAGGTACTAATATGCCAGGTAAATGACTATATTTTTATTCCAAAGATAACAGGAATTAATTTATTGAATTTTTTGAGATCGGAAGGTATGTGGTCTGACCTTTGATTAGGAAGATTATTTTGGAAGCTGTGTGGAGGATGGATTAGAGAGGTGAAATACTGAAAGGCAGAACAACTCAGAAGTTGGAAAGTAGTCCATATGAGAGGTGATGAGGGCCTGGATTTTGTGGCTGACTAAGTGGGGAGAAAGGGGGATATAGAGATAGATAGTATGGAGGTAGAATTTATAAGATTTGGCAAGCAATTAGATAGGATGATGAAAGGGGTCATTGAAGAGTTGAGGATGACCTTAAGGTTATGAACCCAGTGACTGGAAGATGGGTTTCAAGAAAAGATATTGTGGCAGTAGAATTGATAAGATTCTTGATTGGATGAGATATGAAGGGGACAGGGAAGAGTTGAGAAAAACTCTGAGTTTGTGAACCTAAGTAACTAAAAATTTGGTGATGACCTTGACTAGATGTTATCTGATATCCCTTCCAGCCCTGACATTGGGTTTTCCTGGGGGAGGTGTGTGTGTGTGTGTGTGTGTAGAGCAAGAGAGCGAGAGAGAGCGAGTGAGAAAGATTCAAAGATTCATTGCATTTGTTTCCCTAAGCCAAAGATAGCATTCAATAGTTACCTCACTCTTTTTCCTAAAAAGAAGATACTTCGGGCTTGGAGGAAACCACTCCCATGGTAGCCATTGCTAGAATCAGAACATTTCATATACAACTGAATCTCTTAGGAGAAGCAGCTTGGCATAGTGGATAGAAAGTCAGCCTCAGAGCCAAGAAAGACCTAGGTTTAAGAACTGCCTCTTATATATAACAGCTGTGTGACCCTAGGCAAGTCACTTAACTTCTTCATGTCCCAGGTAGGTCCCTCTGACTGTAATTTGCAGTGCAGGGAATATTTGCTTTGGCATAGGGGATTCCCTAGACTGATTACATACAGGTCTCGATCATTGCCATTTAGATTCCACTAAGAAAGCCCAGGTACCCACTTCCAGATTCTTTTCTTACTGTGTTGCCTACAACTCAGACATCCATGTAACTTTTCAAACATCTCCACTCAATGCTAGTGCAGACGAAACACCCCTTCCATCTGTCCTTTGTGTGTTATCTTTCACCATTAGAATATAAGCTTCTTGATGGTAGAAAAAGTCTTGCTTTTCTGTATTTGTTTCTGAAGTACTTAGCACAGTTCCTAATACACTGCAAGTACTTAAGAAATATTCTCTCTATCCAGCTAGAGTTAAGGAAGTAATAGTGCCACTGTAATCTGCCTTGGTCAGACCACATCTGTCATATTGGCTTTAGTTCTGAACAACACTGGCCCTGGATTCAGGAATACCTGAGTTCAAATCTGGCCTCAGACATTTAACACTAGCTGTGTGACCCTGGGCAAGTCACTTAACCCCAATTGCCTCACCAAAAAAAATAAAATAAAATAATAAAGGTGTGGGGCAGCTAGGTGGCACAGTGGATAGAGTACAGGCCCATGAGTTATCAGGGCATGAGTTCCAATCTGACATTTACCAGTTGCATGACCCTGGGCATGTCACTTAACCCCAATTGCCTCCAAAAGAAAGGCTTTTGGGACCTTGGAGAGCATCCTTACATAGGTGACCAGGATGAAAAAAGGCCTTAAGTGTATAGTATAGAATGTTTTTTTGATAGAACTAGGGATAGAAGACATGATAACTGTCTTCAAATATTTGAAAGGTTGTTATATAGACAAGCTCTGTTCCCCCCCATACACAGACACACACACACACACACACACACACACACACACACACACACAAATATCCTCAACCTTACCCTCCCAGGGCAGAAGCAGGAGTGATAGATGGAAATTGCAAAATTTAAAAATTTAATTTAAAATCTTGGTTTAAAATTTTAAAATTTTTAATTTAAAAAAATTAAACAATTTAATTTGGGCTTGAGGGAAAGGACAGCTTCCAAACCACTGGACCAGCCTACATGTTGAATTATCTGTCTTGGGAGGATATGGTTCTGCCACCCCTACAGGAAGTCTTTAAGGAGAGGATAGATAAGTGTATGTCAGAAAGGTCTTAAAGGATATTTTTATTAAGGTACAGGAAAGACTAGATGGTCTCTCAGGTCTCTTCCAAGTCTGAGATTCTACAATTGTAAAATATGTCAGATCATCGCCTGTTAAGAAAAGGAAATCCAAAGAAAAGATTATAACTTTCCAACATATGCCAAAAATCTTTGCTAAATAAACCCTCTTGGGCTGACACCTATCTCTTTTTCCCTATTCACTCCTGCCCTGCACCAGACTCATCAGTTCTATCAGATACTGACTCACTCTGAGGTCTTTGAGTGATCAAAAAGGAGGTTAAGTCAGTGGCTTAGCAGGATGATACAGAGGCCTCAGATCAGTGCAAGTTCCCAAAATGCCAATCCAAAATCCTTTTTCAAAGCAAGAAAGCTCCCTTAAAACTTTGGTCATAATAAAAGACACCATGCGCTAGGGAAAGGAGATGTTTCTAGGTGGTGAGGATAGAACCAACATTTCCTGGCAGGCCTAAGCAATGAATGTTCCCTTTCCATTCACCACTTTTCCCTAAGAAAGGGGCCTAGAAATCAGCCACATCAGAGATTTAAAGATTGAAGGGACCTTAGAAGTCCAACTCCTTCATTTTGCAGAGAAGGAAAGTGGTGATTTAAAAAATGAACAAAGTTTCTCATGGTCACACAGGTAATAAATAGTACAACTGAGATCCGGACTCAGGTCCTCTGCCATTTGATGGGGCTCTAAAAATGGCGTAATAATTAGGGAACCAGAAGGTTCCTACCACTGGAATTTGGATGACAGGCACAGAGTAGTCATGGGAAATTCCTGTGACTCTGAATCCATAGGCAGAGTTCTGAAGGTTTTTATTTCCTACATATTTGTACCCTTTCCTGGGAAAGTACAAAAAGTTTGGGTTATCTCATGGGTCACAAGGCAAATGCCCATTTGGCCTCTGACATAGTCTCACTCCATTGGTTTTCACTGCTTTATTTCCATGAGGCCTAGCCTGGGTTTTGAGAGTAATGAATCTTGGAATAAAAAAAAAAAATTGTTGTTTTTTTATGATGAAGAAGAAGATGATGATAGCTGGCATTTACATTGCCCTGAGGTTTGCAAAGTTCTTCCCAAATATTATCTCATTTTATCCTGAAAAAATGCTGGGAGGCAGGTGCTATTATTATCCCCATTTTGCAAATTTAGAAACTAGGCAGATAGAGGTAAGTGACCTGCTCAAGGTCACATAGTCATTAAGATTCTGAGTTTGAACTCAAATACAGGTCTTCCTGATTCCAGGTATAATAGGTGGGAAAACATAACAGCAAGGTGGATAAATGCATAGATCAATAAACACAGTCTCTCTCTGCCACAGTTTCTTCATCTTTAAAGTGAATATGATAGTAGCACCTACTACTCTTAGGCTGATGTGAAGTAATGTATGTAAAGCACCTTGCAAACCTTTAAGAGCTATGTAAATGCTAACATTATTATTATTATTAATAATGATAATAATAACTCATTGCCATTGTTATTATTAATCAGTTAAACAATCCTAAGAGTACTCCATAAACCAACATTATGCTTATAAATATAATTTTACCTGTAGACTTTTCACTTCTTATCCTGCCCGAAACTGTATGAATTATAATTCTTTTTTAAATTTTGTTTCTAGCTTTTGTTTTTACATTACCTGCATTTCCCACTATATCACTCCTCCAGCCTCTCCAGTTATCTTACATGACTGAAATAAAGAAAAGAAAAGAGGAACAAAAAATTCAATAATATGAACTAAAACTATCAAAAAATCTGAGGTTATATTCAATGTTTCAAAGCCAGGGGATTCCCTATCTCTGAATATAAGTTGGACAGGGAGGTGCCTAGTCTCACCTCTTCTTTGGAGCCAACTATGGTCATTATACTTTTTTAGTATTCTCTTCCAATTGCCTTCTTATTCATTTACACTGCAATAATGAGAAAGTATAATATTTTCTTGAGTTTGCTTCCTTCACTTTGTATCAGTTCATATAAATTTCTATACTTCTCTATAGTCATTTTTTTATAACATAGTAAGATTATATTATATCTATGTGTCACAATTTGCTTAGCAATTCTTCCAGTCAGTGAGTATATATCTACTTTGTTCTCACTTCTTTGCTTCCATAGAAAGCATTACAATACATCTTTTGATGTGTGTGGAGTCATTTTTTTATTGCCCACCGTGTAGTCTAGCAGTAGAATGCCTAGGTCAAAGTGCTATGGATATTTGATTTGTTCTCTCCATAATTACAAATTGTTTTCCAGTATAATTGGACCAATTCAAAGATTTATAAACAATACATTAGTGTTCCCTTCCCAATATCAGTTATTCCCATGTTTTATAATCTTTTCTAATTTGTTGGGTGTGAGAGGAAATGATAGGGTTCTTTTGATTTGTATTTTTCCTATGAGTTATTTGGAGCATTCTTTTATACGGTTTTAAAATTTGTACTTCTTTAAAAAATTGTTCATATTCCTTGACGACTTATATATTTGAGAAATGGATTTTGGTCTTATACATATCTGTTAGTTTTCTATATAACACCAATATTAGACCCTTATCAGAGATTTTTGATATCAAGGGTTTTTTCCCCCAGTTGACCACTCCTCTTCTTATCATGGTTACATTAATTTTGTACATGTAAACATTTTTCAATGCAAAATAATTGACATTATCTACTTTACCTTTTGTAATGAACTCCAACATTTATTTAAGATTTCACTTCCTAATCATAGCTGTGAAAAACCTGTTCCTCTTCTATTGCTTTTAATACTATTATTTTTAATATTCTGATAAGGTATCCTTTAAAAAAAATCCTTATTTCAGTTTATGGTGTAAGGTGCTAAACTAAACCTCATTTCTGCCAGATTGTTCTGAAGTTTTTCCAGCAATTCTTATGAAATTTGGAGTTCTTTCAAAGGTAATCTATATTTTTAAAATAGATGAAACACTGAGTTATTAAGTTGGGTTATTTCTGATTCTTCCTTGTCTTATATGTTCTATTTATCTGTTCCACTATTCGATTCTGTATTCAGCACAAAGTGTTTTGATGAATACTACTTTACAAGATAGTTTGTGGTCTGGAAGTGCTATTAGGAGAATGTAATTTCCAAGTGTCCTTGATGTCACAAAAAGAAAAGCAAATTCAGAACTTTTCAGTCACTATAGATGAATTTCTGTCTGAGAATGCTTAATGACTTCTAGTTTTCTATCCAAGTCCTTGGACATTATTAGGACATACTCCTTGAGGGTAGGGGTTGTTTTATTTTTGTCCTTAGCCCTGGCAAAAGAAGGAAGGAAGGAAGGAAGGAAGGAAAGAAAGAAAGAAAGAAAGAAAGAAAGAAAGAAAGAAAGAAAGAAAGAAAGAAAGAAAGAAAGAAAGAAGGATGAAATGTTCTGAGTACTTTTTTTAAAATCAGATCTCCGGTTTCATTGATGTAAGCAGTTCCAATAAGGAATTTCCTTTTCTATTTCAGATCCACACCTTTTCAGCAACTTATGGTCTTAATGAGTTATTTAGAGCACTGAGAATTTAACTGACCCACAGAAGGTCACAGACTCAATATATATTTTCCTGTCTCTGAGTACTTGTCCATGCAATGCTGCCCTTTGCCTGCAATATAGTAAATGATCCATTAATGCTTTTTGACTAATTTTAAAACACTAAGTCAACAAAATCCTACATATGATTAATGTAGAAATTCATGGAGTTTTACAGGACTAAAAATTGATGGAAATATTGGTATCACTCAGAAAATAGCAAATATGAGGAGTAAGCAAATCATGAAATGTTAATCTTGGAAGAGACCTCAAAGATCACCTATTGCAACCCCATCATTTTAAGACAACAAAATGGAAGCCTAGAAATGCTAAGTGACTTAATCAAAGTCATAAATTTAGCTAGCTAGTAGCAGGACAAAGACTGGAACCCAGGCTGCCTGTCCTTCCCACCATACCAGCTACCTCAATGCAAATACAGAAAAGATCTCCAGTTATGGGAGGACAGAGGCTGTGACTTAGTAGATAAGTCCTAGAGTGTTGTCAGTTAGGTACCTAGAGGTTAAGTAATTTATCCAGGGTCATACAACTAGTAAACAGCAGAGTCTTGATTTAAATCAAGGGCTTCCTGTGTACCAAATGTATCGATCATTGGATTTGCAATCAGGAAGGTTTGAGTGTTCACCCTACTACATAGGTTTAATAACTTTGTGACCCTGGAAAACTCAATTGTAGTTGACTACAATTTCCCCATGTGTAAAATGGGGATGATATTAAGATCATCTCTGCACAAATGTAAGGATCAAATGAGATCATATCTGCAAAGTGCTTCACAAACCTAAAAGCCCTCTATAAACATGAGCTCTTAATACTATTATTATATCTTACTCTAAGCTGAGCAACCTAGCCATGCTGTCCATAAGGCATGCTATTGTTCTCTGAAATTTGAAACTTTTAAGTCAATACCTTTCCTCTAAGTAAGTCAGTAACCCGTAGCCTAACTATATTTCATTTTATCGCATTCTAATTAAAAAGACTTCCTTCATGTTTATACTAGTTGGCTTTTCTGCTATGTGTAATGCTTCATAAACAATGAATCCAGGGCCAGTGCTTTATCCACTGTGCCACCTAGCTGTCCCCTCCATCTTGTATTTGTGAAGCTGTCTTTTGAACCTTTGTAAAACTTTACAAAACTGTCACAGAATCACAGAAGACATCCTCGTAGATCATCCAGTCCAATTCACATCAGAAAAAAATCCCCTCTACAACATATAATGCATAAACCCAAGGCCCTAAATCATCTTTGTTTACTGCTTCTGGTCAGTTTCCAGTTTATCAGTATCCTTCCTAAAATGCTACTATAAGAATTTAATTCAATATTCCATATGGGGACTGAGCAGGAGAATGCATAACAACACTATTATCTCCTTATTAATTAATGTTTTTGCCTCCCAATGAAATCCCATGACCTTTCTTGGATACTATATCATATTGTTAATTCATGTTAAGTATGAAGTATACTAAAACTGCTAAACTGCCAGCTAAGCATATTCCCTTCATTTTGTACTTGCAAAGTTAAGTTTTAAATCCAAATGCAACATCATTCTAGCCTAGGAAGAATTTCTTTGATCCTGACTCTGATTATAGTATGTGATTACTCTCTGTCTTAACTTCTCATCATTTGCAAATTTGACAGATAAAATGTTGAACAGATTAGGACCAAGGACAGCTCAATAGGGCAATCAACTACAGACTACCCTCCAAATTGATATTCTAAATCCACATAACTGTACAGTCATCTAGCCTTTACCACCACTTATACCACTCCTCCTGTCAAAAGGAAATAGTGTTACAATTTTTGTGAAATACTGAAAACTAGTTTTACTATGTCTATAGTGTTCACTCAATCTACCAGTCTAATATCTGGTTATAAGGAAAATTAGGTTATTCTGGAATCACTTGTTTTTAATGAAGCTATGCTGCCTTTTTTCTGATCAGTGCTTTCTTTTCTAAATATTCATAAACGATTCATTTAATATAACACAGTAGAATTTCCCTTGAAATCAAAGGGAAAATTTCTGGATTCACATTCTTTCCCTTTTAAAAAATTGTGATGGGGGGCAGCTAGGTAGCACAGTGGATAAAGAACCAGCCCTGGATTCAGGAGGATCCAAGTTCAAATCTGGCCTCTGACACTTGACACTTACTAGCTGTGTGACTCTGGGCAAGTCATTTAACCCTCATTGCCCTGCCCCCCCCCAAATTGGGGTGTTTTCCCAACTCCAATCTTGCCATAGCTTTCTGTTTTCCAGGGCCTTTCAAAGAGTACAATGACTCAGAAAACATACCCAGCAATTCTTTAAGCCCCTGAGCATATGGTTTACTCTGAGTACAGAAACCTTTAATATGTCCACTGGGTAATGACCTCAGCCTCAGTTCTGAATGGTATCCCTCATCCCTGTTATGACTGAGATCAGCAGGATTATTGATGTCTGAACATTTAAATTTGTTTGCTCTCTGCCAAGGCTTCTGTCTCTCAGTGGTGACTTTGAAACTTTCAGAGTTGTAAACTGATGATGGCATTTAAAAAGGAAAAAACCAATGTAGAACATTTCTCCCAAGATATTAGAATGGATCTTTTTGGCCCTCTTCTTTACTTTTAACAAATCCCACTCAGGATGTTATGATCTCCAGATCTTCATCATTCCTGATTGTCTGTGTCAGGCCACTTCCTCCTCATAGGCACAATAGTCAGCAGGATGGAGAAGTTATTAAGTCACTAGTATGTGCTTGGCATTTTCCTAGGCTCTGTGGGGGAATCTATGGAGGATGAAGATGATAAAAACCCCTGCCTTGAAGGTCCTTAGAATAGATTCAGAGAGTGTCCCCAAGTGCTTTAGGAAATTGAGATCAGGAGCCTCAGTGAGATACTCAAAAACCATATAATGCAAGTATAAATGATGGTTTAAAAAACACACACACATACTGTCAACTCCTTGCTGACCTTGTGTTGTTATTAGCTGCTAGTGTGCAGTCATAAAAGTGTCATCACTAAGTGTAAGAGAATAGAAAATAATCTAAAAAAAGGCAAAAGGAGGCAAAATCTAAGAGACAGAGCCTGAAGCCAGTTACACAGTTGGGTTGTGAGGTGTTGGCATGCTATTTCCCTCCCACAGAACTGAAGACTAACCATTTATTGTGCTCACAATAGAGCTTACTCTCTTCATTGAATTCAATGGCTGACACCCAAAGAACTCAAATTCCAGGGAGGGGGGAGTCCTGCCTGTTCACAGTTAACATGCAAATTTCCTTCTTTAATTTGGCATCAGAGACACCTTCCTACCCACTGATGCCAGTTGCTCAGTTGACTTCCACCCCCACATGACCTTCTTACTAGTTAATTCAGCCACAGAGCTGAAATAACTTTAGAGAGATTTCCCCCCCCCAATCTTTTGTACTCCATAGGATCTTTTTCTGCTTCTGAATTATCCTAAAGATAAGCTATTAGGAAAAAGCACCAAATACCACTGTGTTTACCACCTCACAAAACTCTGGAGTAAAATTTTCACATTAGTTTGAAATAGAGATTGCCAGTTTTCTTGCTATTTATAGCCTGTTCCTGCTGGTCTTGCATTCTCATAATTAGTCCATTAGACCACAGGGGTAAAATAACCAAGGTCATAGGCTTAATGAATAGGTTCCCCAGTTACTTTTACTCTATCCCATGGTTCCAGTGAACAGCTATTCATAAGATTAGGGGAAAGACCATGAGTAAATTGGCACTTTCCCTCACCACTCCTCAAAAATAGGATCATGGGGGCAGCTAGGTGGCACAGTGGATAAAGCACCAGCTCTGGATTCAGGAAGACCTGAGTTCAAATCTAGCCTCAGACACTTGACACTTACAAGTTGTGTGTGTGTGACCTTGGGTAAGTCACTTAGCCCTCGTTGCCCTGCAAAAACAAATTGGCTTCATGTATACAACCTAATGCTGATGAATTAATATCATCAGCCTCCTATATAAAAGCTAACATTTTTTATTCTATTAGCTAAATATCTTGAAAATATTTATTAATTTATCTATATCTATGGTCTTTACTTTCTCACTAACTACTCTCACCTCAACCCCTTTCAAGCGATTTCCAGTCCCATTATTTTTCTAAAATATTCTATTGGGAATTACTAATGATGTTCTAATTGCCTTATCATATGTCTTTTTAAATTTTTTTCCATTGAAGTTGACCTCTGCAACTCTTGACACTTTTAGCCACTCTTTCCTAGTGGATATTTTCTCCTCCATTGGCTTCAGGAATGCCACACTCTCTAGGGTTTATCTCCTAGCTCTCTAACTTCTCCTACTCTGTCCTCTTCAATGGGTCCCTATTTTCATCTTCTTTACCTTCTCCACTCAGAAGCCCTGGCTTCCTTCATAACTCATCTCATTGGCTTTACAAGGACTTTTTGTAATCTCCCCAGCTGCTAATGCCTACCTCTCTAAAGTTACCCAGTTTTGACTTTTTATCTTGTTCATATGTACCTCTATGTTGTTTTCTAAATTGGAATAAAAGCTCCTTACTTTGCACCAAAAGCTATTAAACTGTCTTACTCTTTGATCCAGTGATACTACTACTAGGTCTATATCCCAAAGAGATGAAAGAAAGAGAAAAGGATCCAGATGAACTAAAATATTTATAAAGCAGCTGTTTGTCATAACAAATACTTGGAAATTAAAGAAATGTCCATCAAATAAGAAATAGCTGAATTAATAATGATATTACAAGGTCCCAATTAGTACAAATAATGAATTATATGGAATGGTCCTGTTATTCTAATTCTCACTATTTAAAATTGTAATTATATGTAAAAGATGTTCACTGGTTTCAGCCTAGTGAAAATATGCAATGAAAATTCAAATAATGTGTCCACTTCATGGGATTCATTATTCACACTAATCAGGACCTAATTGAATGTGATGGAATGTTATTGGTCTGTAAGAAATGATGGAGGTAGTTTCAGAGAAACCTGGGGAAATTTGTATGAACTGATGCAGAGTGAAGTGAGCAGAACCAGGAGAACAATTTATATATAACCTTACTATTGTTAATACAATCAAATCTGAAAGTCTTAGGAAATTTGATGAATTCAGTGACCATCCATGATTCCAGAGGATTTATGATACAATAGGCTTCTCACCTTTTGATAGGCAGGTGATAGACTCAGTGCACATTGGAATTTTTCATTTTCAATGGCCTCTAAACACCTCAGTGGTTCCTTCCAGGTTCTTTCAGTCATTTTCAGGAGCTAACCTTGTTTTTAATCCCCAAGCTTTGGCAAAATGCTCCTTTCTGACTCATGAGTCAAATGTTGTTTAAAAAACAAAAACAAAAACAAAACAAAAAAAAAAATTTTGAGTCTGACATCTAAAGCCCATCCACTTGGATTTTCTGAATTATGGGCAGTTTTATTTGAGTTCTGTCACAGGCTTATTGATCCTTTCTAAGCAGTTAGAGCTCATCAAAAGGGAAATATTGGCTTGCCCTTCTACTACTCTGTCCCAGAAATGTCCCTTCTTTTCTTATGACTCCTCTACCACCTTGACTATGTAGCAAAAAAAAAAAAAAAAGAACAAGCCTTATCATTGTCCTTAGGATGAAGACACATATGCACCTGTGAGCATACATGTACTTGCACAGGCACATCACTACTTCTTACCAAATAGAGAGATATAGACATAGACACATCCAAAAGCATATATATATATATATATATAAACACATACAAAAACATAGATATAGACATAGACACATATAAAAACAGAGATAGAGATGGAGTTAGATGGAGATCTAGACTGGTATAGATGGAGATAAAGATAGGGATTAGGATATGAATATGGAGATAGACATAAAAAACAGAGATAAAGAGAGCTTGGTGAATATGGAGATAGAGATAGCAATAGAACCAGAAGGGGTAGTGCAGGTGATCAAGTGCACACTCACATGTGTGCACTGTATCAATGCATTGTAGTGTGACATGGTGGATAGAGAGCTGGCCTCAGTGTGAAAAGGATCTGTGTTCAAGCCCCACCTCTGAAACCTACTGGCTGTATGACCATGAGCAAATCATTCATCCTCCCAGTGTCCTCTTCACAAAACTCTGTCTGTCTGTCTGTCTGTCTCTCTCTCTCTGTCTCTCTCTCCCCCCACCATAGATACATACACACATATATACATACAGAAGAAGGAGTGCATCCTTCCATGGTGAGCAGCCTGTACAGACCCAAAGCTAAGAGAAGGAATGTCTCTCACAGGGAACAAAAGCAGGCCCGCTTGACTGGCACTCCGAGTACTTGAAGAGGAGGGAGGAGTGCATCTTCCCACAGAACAGCTTGGATAACATTTTAAACAAGATTTTAGAATAGATTTTACAACTCTTACCATGACACCATAATTTTCACCTCCCTTCAAATAGTAAAACTTAAGACCAGGGGGCAGTTAAGTGTCACAGTGAATAAACACCGGCCCTAGATTCAGGAGGGTCTGAGTTCAAATCTGGCCTCAGACACTTGATACTTACTAGCTATGTGACCCTAGGCAAGTCACTTAACCCTCATTGTCCCACACACACAAAAACAACAACAACAACAACAACAACAAAAATAAAAACAAAAACAAAAAAAGTAAGACCAAAACTGTGGCTCAAAGTGTTAAAAATTATTGCCAAGACCATAAGTCTTAATTTTATATATTTTTTATTAATTAATTTTCTGGAAAGGAAGGAGGTTTTCTACTTAATCATTCATTCCCCAATAGACCTCATACCTAATAAAGTCAAAGACAAACAATTAAGTAGAACTAGCCTAGAAAATAACTGTGTTTAGTTACCTATACATCCTTTCACACCCACAGTTTCCACCACTACCACCATTATTCCCTACGTATTTAGTAAGAAAAGGGATGGGTGTTTATTTCATATGCTCTCCAGAATCAGAATTGTTCATCAAAATTCATCTGAATTTTCTGTCTTTTAATGTGTGTCCTTATTTTGGAAACAGTAGAATTCATAGAAGAGATATTACCTTCATTGGAGGCCTACTGCAACTTGCACTACACAGAAAATATTTACAAGGCAGCATGCTCCCCTGTGAGAGTTCAGAATTGAACTAGTTTAAAATTTAAGTGTCTGAAATATTCTGTTTAGAGACCCAAACTTCCAGCCTTTTCCAATCAAGAAAGTAGCTTCCACACAGTAGAGGTTCCAGTGTGAGAGCTCACGCAAACAATAATAATCATTCCCTCTTGATTTTATATTGAACATTTAAGGAAGCTTGGCCAATGTCTCCTACTCTTGAAATATTTTTATTACACCACTGAACTACAGCCCTGCAGTATTTGAACTTGCAAATGGGATTGCAATTATTAAAGAAGGAAGGACCAGTCTCTGACTTGTCCCAGTCCCTTACTCTATTTACAATAGCTCACTCAGGTTATTAGAATTTATTTCTCTCACTGTTGATGACTTCATTAATTAATAAGGAATCTTTCTCTTCCAGTCCTACAACCAGTATAATGCATTTTTTTCCTGAGCACTGATGCTGGATTTTGGTTCAGAATGATGTCTAACTCACTCATGAAATGTAATGTGCCCCATCTAACATCACCATTCAATTTCTAATCTCTGATATCTCTCTATTTTTTAGTTTTTTTTTCTTGGCTACCTAGAAATATGCCCTTCCGCCTCATCATAAAAAATTACTGGATTCAATATCCCCATTAGCTTTCTTCTTCTATCTTTTCTTTTCTTGGTTAAACCCTTGAGAAAGCTGTTGACAATCACTGACTCTGCTTACTCTAAGCCTTTCCCAACCTTCTTGCAGTCTGGCTTCTAACCTCATCTTCCAACACAAACTGGCTTTTTCAAAGTTACTTATCTTAATTGACAAAGGGAATCTGCATGCTTCAAGCCATTTCTGCAGTCTTTGATACTGGATCATCATGTCTTGCTGGCTACTCTCTTCTTTCTAGATTTTCATGACACTGTTCTCTCTTGCTTCTCCTCCTTCCTATCAGCCCACTCCAAAGTCTCCTTTACTGTACCTTAGTCCAAGACACTCCTACTTGCTATGGCTGGAGGGCCTCCACGTCTGGGACCTTTTTTCTTCTCTGTCTATATTTTCTCACTGGGTGATCTCATCAGCTCTCCTGGGTTCAGTTATCACCTCTGTGCAAGTGATTTCCTGATTTCTACATCTAGCCCTAATCTCTTTTTTAAGCACCACTCCCACATCACCAACTGCCTTTATGGACATCTTGAACTAGGTGTCCTAAAAGCATCTCAGACTCAATAGCTCCACCCTCCCCAAGCTTTCCTATTACTATGGAGAACATCCCAATTTTCCCAATCACCCAGTAATACCTCGTCACTCAGTGTCATCTTTAGCTCTTCTCTCCCACTCACCCCCACGTAGTCAATCTGTTGTCCAATCTCGTTTCTGCATTCGCAACATCTCTTGTATAATACCCCACCTCCCTCGAGCCCCACCACTGGGTAGTGAAGTGCTGAGGGCATGGCAAGGACAAGAATGTGCTTTGCAGCAGTTGTCAGATGGGTCCATAGCAGGAGTCCTGACACCTAAACTATCTCTGCCTACCAAAATCTAAGATACCAATGACAGTTAAAGATATTCCAGGCAGGATGGTGTGTAACCTCTAAGACCATCTCAGAATGGTGAGTGAAATAGGCAAAGAAATGGAGGAGAGAACAAAGGAACCTAGGGGACTAAATTGTTGAATTAGAAAAGAACAGTAGGTACTGTTTGTATGTTTGGTTTGGTTTGTCTTTATATTCCTAGGGCCTAACACAGTGCCTAAAATATAACAAGCACTTAATAAATGCTTGTTGGCTTAGAATAGAGACACAAGCTGAGGGTCATGACAACAAGAACAACACTAACAACTGACATTTACATGGTGCTATAGGAATTATAAGTACTTTGTTTCATTCAGCCTTCACAATAACCTTTTGCAGTAGGTATTGTAGGCATTACAGATATTATTATCTATCCAATCCAGTCCCATAAACATTAAGTGCCTATGATATGTCAGGTACTGTTCTAAGTGCTGGGCATATAATTAATAAAAAGAAAGATGATCCATACTCTCCAGGAATTTACACTCTAAAGGGAGAGACAACAGGAAAGGATACTCATAGAGGTTGTGATTAATTATAATAATAACTCACAAATTGCACTTTAAAGTTTACAAAGCATTTCATATATATGAAATATATAGAAGTATTCTATATAATAAATTACATATAAGTTATATATAATATTATACATGTATCTGTGTATATGTGTGCATGTATGCATACACACATGTGTATACATACACACATAGATGCACATACATCGATGCATGTAAAGCTCATTTTATCCTAACAGCCCTGGGAAGGCAGGTGCTATTATTAATCTTCATTTTATAGCTGAGGAAATTGAGGTAGATGGAGCTTAAGTGACTTTCCCAAGGTCACACAGCTAGGCATGAATTAAGGCTGCATTTGAACTCAGGTCTTCTTGACTATGAGGCCAGGGATCTTACCCACTGCACCATCTAATTGCCTCTATGGTTACACAGCTAGGTAGTGTCAGAGGTGCCTTTCAAATACCTGTTAACCTTTATAAAATAAAGTGCATAGGATACTGAATATCTCACTTACTTCTATGATTTCTTTTTAATGGCAAGCTAGAAAATGCTGTTGTTGTTTAGTCATGCCTGACTCCCTGTAACTCCATTTGGGGTTTTCTTGGCAAAGATACTAGAGTGGTTTGCCATTTTCTTGTCCAGTTCATTTTACAGATGAGGAACTTTGTCAAACAGGATTGTGACTTGCCCAGGGTCACACAGCTAGTAGGTGCCTGATACCAGACTTAAATTCAGGAAAAAGAGTCTTCCCGACTCCAGGCCCTGTACTCCATCCATTGCACCACCTAGCAAATGCTAACCTCCTTCCCTTTGGCCTCTTAAATAAGCCATATTTCTGGAAACCCTGGAATTATTATAAGGAACTTCAACAAGTCACCTTCTCTGTAACTTAAGATTTAGAGAGAGGCCTGGGACACAGAGATTAAATAACTTGCCCACAGTTGTTTAGCTGGTATGTGTTGTTTTTGTTGTTGTTGTTTGTCCTTCATTCTTGAAGAGGATGATGACACCGAGGTGATGAAATGACTTAAAGTAAAATGGATTTAAGTGAGGGAGCCCTGTGCAAAGTCACCAGCCTCATTCTCTCCTCCAAAGCCATCTAGGTCCAGTGGCAAGATATATATCAGGAGAACTGAAGAGGGACCCAGATGTTTAAGGAAATTGGGGTTAATTGACTGGCCCAGGGTCACAGAGCTAGTAAATGTCTGAGGGCAGATTTGAACTTAGGTCCTCCCAACTTCAGGGCCAGTGCTCTATCCACTGTACCACCTAGCTTCCCCTAGTATGTATTATAGGCAGTATTTGAACCCAGGTCTTAATGAGTCCAAGGCCAGCTTCCTATCCAGTATGCTATATCGTATAAGGTTAATTTGAGATCCAAAGAAATAGATCTGATGTGGGTTCCATTTCTATCTCTTTTACTCACTCCACTGTGTGACCTTGGGAAAGTTCCTTAACTTTTCTAGATCTCACTTTCCTTTTAGTTCTCACAATATAAACCCAGGAATGGTAATGTACAATGTGAACCCTGAGGACAGTCTTTTGGTGATGCCTTAGTATAGTATTCTACTGAGGCAGTGCTGTCAAGAGAAAGAAAAATAAAACAGAATTTGAAAGTTTACTTAAACTGACAATAAGTTCATATTTTTGACTCAGACATTCATCATCAAATTAAACAGAAATTTATAAGCTCCTCCTATATGCCAAGAATTATGGCTACGAAGACCAAAAAAAAACAGTCCCTGGCCTCAATGAGTTTACATTCTACTGTGGATGAGTGGAGAGAGGAGGGGATATAAAAACTGTAAATTAATACAAAGTCATTTCAAGAGAGACAAAGCACCAACAACTGGGTGGGGGGAGGTAGCAAAGGGGTAAAGATACCTGAGTAAGGCTTTAAAGGAAGAAATTAAGTGTAAGAGGATATTACCAAGAAGAGACTTGAGGCTAGAAATCTCTTAGACCAATTACTACAATATCTGCATGAAACTCTGGATGTAATAAAGTGTTTAGCCCAAAGTATTCTCAGTAATTAGTATCTTGATTTCTTATATCAAGGAAACATTGTAGTGCACATAGGAACTTCTCTAACAAGAATGGTTAAAGCTCTCAAAGGGCAGCTTACAAACTGGAATGTAAATTTGTAAAATAATACAAATAATGATTTTTCTTTACTTTGAATAATGCTGAGAGAACAGAAGTGTTTATCTATTGTTTCAAAGTAAATTAAAGAAGAGATTAATTTAAAGCCTAGCATTAGACTGTGATCAATATCAGATGGATATAAAATGCAAACAGATGAGTTTCTCCATTTTGGGGTGGATTTTTTTTTCTTTGTTTATTTTCTGGACCTTCTTCAGGTTACAGAATTCTGTTTCAGACAGTTTCCAATGTAAGCATTGAGATGAGTCCTCAGAGAATGGATGCATAAGCTTCCAAGAAATATCTCAGAGATACAGTGTTGTTTTCTTCCCACCCTTCAAGAAACTCAAAGACAGCCATCTTAGGAATTGTGGCTGGACACCCAGGGTCGGTGCGAGAAGATAGCATTCAATGAGAAAGGGAGATATGAGAGAGGAAGACAGATAGAAATAGGGAGAAACAGAAAGACTGGGAAAGACAGAAAGAAAAGAGAAACCAAAAGAGACAGAAAAGCAGACAAAGACAGGGAAGGGGAGAGACACAGAGAGAATAAGAGCACAGAGGAGATGGGTGTGGTCAAACCATTCCGGCTCCACCAGGGTGACATCGAGGTAGAGGAGCCAGCTGGGACCAGAGCATGAAGTGTATCCAATTAATGGGGAACTTAGACCTTTCCAAGAATTCACACAGATGGTGAAGTTCTGCTTCCCTCTTCCCTTTCTATCTGTTGAAGCAGATGTCTAATCCAGAGTTTTGTTTCTGTTCCCTAAAGTTATGCTTATACCTTATGGTTTAATTAACTCCAAAGCCAACTTACTCTGAATAAAAAATAGAATCAATGCTTCCTTTTCTTGTTTGTGTAATCCATTTCTGCTAAAAGAGATGCAGAAAGAAACCAGTGAATGACTCTCGTTATACAGAAACACAAAATAATAACAGAGTGAACATTTCTATACCAGCTTAAGCCTGGCAAAGTGCTTTACATATTCTCTCGTTTAGTCCTCACAATATCCCTGTGAAGTAGATGCTATATTATCTCCACTTTAAAGATGAAGAAACTAAAACTGAAAGAGGTTAATTGACTTGCGTAGGATCATATAATTAGTAAGTCTCTAAGGCAGGAATCCAATACAGTTCTTCTTGACCTTGTGTCCAACTCTCAATCCACTGGAAAATAGGGGCAGCAGAGGAAACTTCGGTTGAGCCTT
Organism: Dromiciops gliroides; assembly: GCF_019393635.1. Lineage (NCBI taxonomy): Eukaryota > Metazoa > Chordata > Mammalia > Microbiotheria > Microbiotheriidae > Dromiciops > Dromiciops gliroides. The sequence continues at coordinate 736,963,825 of NC_057861.1, forward strand.
GGTCTTTTTTGTCTCTCTATACCACAAAACATGCGTTGGTCCAATTCTTAGAAGTCCTTATTAAAAAATAAGAACATACCTAAATTAAGAGTAATGATGATGGATCAGATTTTATCTAGCCAACACATTCATACCATTTAGACAGGAATTATTCAAGTAATTTCAGACTACAGAGATGTGCTTTGGAATTAGCTTCCTCTTTCTCAGATTTCCCTCCCTCTATCCTAGCCACTCCAATCGTCAGGGACATCAATGGACAGAGACATTGGCCAAGCCACCTGGTCCTCAGTCTTTCCATGCAACTTCCATTCCCACTCCTTGCTCCTGCTTGGGTGACTTCATTGAAATGCCATGTTCAAACGTTATGTCTGTCCCCAAACTGAAAGCAACCACTTGCTCAAATATTAACCATTCTTGCTACCACAGCTGCAGGCCATTTAGAATTCAAGATCAATTTAGTCCCCCCCTCCCCCAAGGGTAGGATGATCAATGCTGTCCATCTGGGCTACATTCTTAAGAAGCTCAGGCATCTATTCTCTAAAGGCAGCTCTTTGTCTGCATAGCTCTGTCTTCCAAAAGCCTGCTATGTAATTTTGCCCTCTGTGGATACTTGGTCTTTTAAATCAAGAAGAAATGGTTTTTCCCCCTAGGGGACTCATTTGTATCCTATTTCTGTGTGTGTGTGTGTGTGTGTGTGTGTGTGTGTGTGTGTGTACAGCTAGCTGTTGTCATTTCTTTTACAAAGCACTACACAAGGATTTGCCACCCCATCATTTCAGACAGACACATGCATGTGACTTCTCTCTAATGGGAGAGAAGTTCTTTTGAGTAATACAACTGAGGCTAGTGCACCTTTTATATGAATTGATGCTCAGAATTCTCCTGGAAATATCTTCTCAAACGGGCCTGCAGCAACCTGAAGTCCACATCTGAAGGAAAGGATAACAGTCAACAGATGTGTCTCTATTGTTGTCTTCTAGTCATTTCTTTGGGCATTTCAAGCCCCTTCTGATCTGTCTCGGGCCTAGCCTAACTTTCCAGGATTCTTGTATATCTGTGACCTTCTTGACCTCAGTGTTCTAGCCAAATTTAACAACTTGCTGTTCCCCCCTCCCCCCATCTTTATCTCTGTCTCTCTCTGTCTCTCTGTCTCTGTCTCTCTGCTTCTCTCTGTCTCTGTCTCTGTCTCTCTGTCTCTGTCTCTGTCTCTGTCTCTCTCTCTCTCTCTCTCTCTCTCTCTCTGTCTCTCTGTCTCTCTCTCTCTTTCTGTCTCTCTCCATGCTTTGTACACTGTCCTTGCACACTTATTACCCATTCCTCTTAACATCCCTAACTGCTCCTAAGACTTCGTTCTTGTCCCATCTCTTATAGGAAGTCTTTCTTGATTTCCTTAATTGTTACTGCTTATTCCTTCATGAAATCATCATGGAAGGCATAGTTACTTGGGAATCAGAGGTCCTGAGTTCAAATCTTGATTCTCTTACTATCTGTCTGACCTCGGGCAAGACACTTCACCTCTGTTCCCAGTTTCCCCATTAATAAAAAGCTGGGGTTGGACTAGATATTTTCTAGCTTTAAATCTCTTGATCTATTTTTTTTTGCTTCTACATGCACTGTTCAAATGTAAGGTCCTCAAAGGAAGAAAATGTATTGTTTGTTTTGCTTCTGTATGCCCAGTGTAGGGGCTCTGGTGCCTTATCCAAAGAAAGCACCTTCTGAATCAGCTTGTCCATAAACCTATAGTTGTGTAAAACTGTCAAATTTTCCATTCCTTTTTCCTCAAGGCTCCCCATCCTTCTCAATCCCAAGGCAGCTGGCAGTATCAGGATGGGCTTGTCAATACAAAGGATTAGCACATTGGTACAAGATGACTGAGTCAAGTCCCCCAATGTCTGCTTTTCCTGTGTAATTAGATGTCATCAGGGGAAGAATCTTTCTTGCCTCAGGTCAGAGTCTAAAGTGATGGTAGATTTCCTCATTTTGAAATGCTGATTGTGTCCTCAGATCTTCCCCCCTGAGTTCTCAGGAGCTTGGTGCATCTCTCATCCAAACTGTTTCCTGTTGTTGGGGGAAGGTTGAGGATAGGAGGGCCCTGATGAATGTCCTAGGGAACACAATAGTGAATGTCTGCTGATGGAGGGGGCTGCCTCCTGGACCTCTGAGAACTGTGCTTTCTGATAAGGAACTGAAGCCTATCATTGAAAGACATCACTCCAGAGGTGCATGTTGAGGGCATGGCAGCTGTCAGCCTTCTCTGCTTCAGCCAGGATAAATGACTTAGAGCATGTTGACTTATAGATTAATTATTAATTGAAGGGCTGGGTGTACATTTTTCAGAGCGGAATTTTTTTTCTTCATTGTGTGTTTTCCAAATCAGACAACTGCTCAGAAGCAAAGAAAAACAATCTTTCCCAATTGCCCTACATCAGAGGCATAAACTGTCACCTATATCCTTATCTTGTTCAGTCCAAGCTGACGGCATGTTTGCTCTGCAGTATTTAATCAGCTTTTTTCTACATCTGCTGCATGTGTAGATGGAACTGAGAGCTATTCATTCAACTTAACTCAACATACATTTATTAAATCTATGTGCCATATACTCTATCAGACACACTAAGACAGTTCGTCTTTTCTGATATAAATCCATGGCCTTTAAAAATAAACAAAATGGAAAGTTGAAAATAGTAAAACATCACCAAATCACAATTACTGTTGAGTGATGGAAAGAGTGCCAAGCTTAAAGCCAAGAGACCTGAGTTCATAATCCTGCCTGACATTATCAATGTGACCATTGATAAGGCACTTGACTCCTTGGAGTCTCAGTTTCCTCATCTGTAAAATGGGGATAATATCATTTACATTACCAAATTCACAGGATTGTTTTGAGGAAAGAAGTCTGCAAATATTACAAATGTTAGGCAATATTCATAATAATAGCAATAGAAATGCTGACTTTGATATTGATACTTTAGGCCACATCAAACCAATAGATGAAGACATTACCACTCTGAACCTTGGTTTAGTTCATCTGTATGTGGAGTTAATAATTCTTTTTTTGTGTGTGTGAGACAATTGGGGTTAAGTGACTTGCCCAGGGTCACACAGCTATTAAGTGTTAAGTGTCTGAGGCTGGATTTGAACTCAGGTACTCTTGACTCCAGGGCCGGTGCTCTATCCAGTGCACCATCTAGCTGCCCAAGATAATTCTTAAGTGTACACCTTAAAGTACTTTGCAGCCTCCAAAGCAATATATGAATGCCAATTTATTAATATCCAGCAGTACTGTTGCTGCTTATTCAGTTGGTAATAATCTCACTGTATCACTCATTTTGAAGTAGGCTATGGCAGCCATTTTATGCCCTTGGTCTCTTATAGACAAGATACCTCATGTATAAAGACATCAAGGAGAAGGCCATGACTTGAATATGTTAGATTTATTGACATTCTGAAATCAAAATAGAACAGGAAGAAAGCATTCAAGCAAATAACAGCTTCAGAAATGCCTGCCTAATGTACACCTTCAGAACTATAATATGGACTGTAGCAGATTTGGCAAGTAAACTAATAAAACTCCTTCGAACATTAACAAAATGTTAACTGGGCTCATTGCACTAAGGCAGCTCCAGAAAGATTCCTCAGCAAAAATGAAGGGGGAGATAGCTAGATAATCTTAGAGCAAAGTATAAAAAAGGTCCCAAACCTACAGAAATTCCTATGGGACATCACTTCACTGAACAATAATGAAAGCAGAGAACTGGCAAATGCCAGTAAATTTGTTGAATGTCACCCAAATTGGTTTACCTCCAGATGCATCTTATAAAACAGCCAAAATCCAAGGGTGGAATCAAAAGGTCAGTCAGTCAGTAAATAAACATTTATTAAGAGCCTTTATTTCAAGGGGGCAGCTAGGTGGTACAGTGGATAAAGAAAACGCCCTGGATTCAGGAGGACCTCAGTTAAAATCCAGCCTCAGACACTTGATACTTACTGGCTGTGTGACCCTGGGCAAGTCACTTAACCCTCATTGCCCCACTAAAAAAAATATTATTATTTTTTTTTAAAAGAGCCTTTATTTCAGGTACCTTGCTAAGATACAAAAAGATTAAAAAGTCATTCCTTACTTGCCCTCAAGGAGTTCACAATTTAATGGGCCCTCCATGGTCAAAATTTATTCAAACTTAGCCAAGAGGAAATCAACCAAAAAGTGCCACCCCTCCAAAAAAAAAGACTGAGTCATGGGAATTTATATGACAAATTAGGACCATGTCATTGTCACCTGAAATTACCAAAGGGCTGACTGTAAGGAGTCTGAGCTTAGATTTCAATGGAACCTATGCAAGGAAATAGTAGGAACTGAAGCTCATCGATATGGGATAGAAAAAAATATATTTTTTTATTTTTTTATTTAATAAAGTATTTTATTTTTTTCCCATTACATGTAAAGATAGTTCTCAACTTTTGTTTATACAAGCTTTCCAATTTCAGAATTTTCTCCCTCCCTCCCCTCCCTTCCCCCTCTCCTAGACAGCAGGTAATCTGATATAGGTTACATATATATATATATATATATATATATATATATATATATATATATATATATATATACACACACACATAATAACATTAATCCTATTTCTGCATTAGTCATGTTATAAGAGAAAAATCAGAGCAATGATGAAAAACCTCAAAATAGAAAAAACAACAGCACCAAAAACAAAAGAAATAGTATGGTTCATTCAGCATCTCTACTCCACAGTTCTTTTTTGGGTTAGAAAAATTTTAACACCTACTGAATCTCTAGCAAGACATCATTTGGTGGCTAGAATTTTGCATCAGAAGCTCACTCCATTTTATGGATATGACTAACGATGAGTCTCCATCTTAAAAATACTGACCTCAAAAATATCCTGGAGAACTGAACCAATAAAATAAATTAGAACCATACCATTATCATAAAGTAGAATGTGTCCTATGGTCTCCCAGATAAAACAACATAATATTAATCCATAAAATCTTAAGAACTACATTTTATTTTTAACAACTGTCCAGAATCTCTGGACCTCTTTCTCTATCACAAGGCAACAGCTTTTTTTTGCCCTGGAAATTCGTTCTACCCCTAAAGCCTTCTCCCGAAGAAGATATCTTTCCCTGATTCTTTATTTCCTCCAAGCACTTCCATTTTAAGGAAAGATCCTAGGCTATTAAGCCATATTCATTCCTTCATTCCCATTTGGGCTTAACTCTGGACTTCTTTCTCCACCATGCTGCCATTTATTGGATATTTCAGCATCTTGTCAGGTGGCAAAGTCATTATTCCACCTTCAGTGTTTAAAACTATAGGATTGTAGAATATCAGAGACTGGGGGGTCTCGTGCTGACTTTAGGATATAATCTAGGTCAGGGGTTCTTAATTTTGTGTTATCGAGCCCTTTGGAAGTCTGATAAAGCCTATGGACCCTTTCTCAGAATAACATTTTTAAATGCATACAATTTAAAATAGCATTACAAAGGAAACCAATTACATTGCAAAATAGTTACCAAAATATTTTTTAAAAACAATAGCAATATATAGACCACAAGTTAAGTATTCTTGCTCCAGAAACAGGGTAATTTTTTCAAACTAATTGTGGTATTAATAGATTATCTTGTGATGTCTCTTTATCCAAAAGGTAGAGAGCAACAAAAATTTCAGTTATTTTAAGGTCCTAATTCATTACATTTCAGCTGAGTTTTAATTATAATTTAGGAGAAAAAAAATTTCTGCTACAATGACTCAAATGTCTACTGGACTACAAGCTTCATGAGGCCAGCCACCATGTCTCTTTATATCTCTATGCCTTTCTCAGTGCCTAATATGTTGTCTTGAACATAATAGATACATAAACATTTTAAAATCATGAGGAAAACGTTTTCTTTTCCTCAACATGACTACATTAATTCCATTGATTTAAAGCCATATATCTGTTAATAGCAATAACTTACTTGATTTACATGGTACCTGCATACAAAGTCCTTTCTTCACAAAGGCCCTGTAATTTCAACAATGCAAGTATATCATCCTCACTTTTACAGAAATGTACCCAAAGTTCAAAGAGGCTAAGTGACTTGCTTAAAGTCCCACAGCTTGTAAATGTCAGAAATCGAATTTAAACTCCATACTCCTTCTCCAGTATCATAGAACTTAGAGCTATAATGGGCCTTAAAGATCATTGAGTTCAACCTCCTCCTCCTTCTTCTTCTTCTTTGGCTGGGCAATGAGGGTTAAGTGACTTGCCCAGGGTCACACAGCTAGTAAGTGACAAGTGTCTGAGTCCAGATTTGAACTCAGGTCCTCCTGAATCCAGGACCTGTGCTTTACCCACTGTGCCACCTAGCTGCCCCCAAGTCCAACCTTCTTGATTCCAAATTCCATACATTAGACCATGGGCTACAGCAAAGTGGGATACATAGGTTATAGTTTTTCTTAAGGGGAACAAAAATCCAGAAACTCTCTTAGATATGAACACTCATGAAATCTATACATATGGACTGTTGTTTGCAGACACCCTCCTCCCCAACCCACCCACTGAAAAGCTGCTCTGCACCAACCACCCTCACTTCTCTAGCAACTAAACTATCCCAGGACAATAACTCCTTCTAGTGGTTGACGTGAAACTTGTTCCAAGTGTTCTCCTCTAAAACTTCTGAAGGCAGCTTATGAACAGTTCTTCCTTTTCCTCTGCCATTCACATCTCAGTTAATATCACCACAAATTAATATATTTTACTCAGCGACATTTTATTCTCTTTCACTCCTGTTTCCCTCTGTCTGCCTCTTCTACAATGACATTTTTATGGTGGAAGGAGAAAACAACATTCTATCAAGGCATTCCAAGAAATACTTTCAAACAAAAGTCCTCCAAAATAGACTAGTACCATCAAATTCTGAATCATGAGAAGACATCATCCCTCCCACTTGGAGAAGTGCCTCTAACCCATCTTCAACACTGGCTCATCTTCTAACCCCTCCCCATTTGTAAGTCTGGGAGACATTGATTTGATTCATTTCAACAAGCATTAAATTCTGCTTCTACCAAGTACTTTGTTAGATGTTGGAGGATAGGGTTAGAGATAAGGACTGGAACTGTGATTTCAGTCTTAGAGTAAACTCCCAAGCATGGAAACTCCCTCTACAAATTCAGGTCAGCAGCTTCTCTTCAATTTAAGTCTGAGAGAGTTTTCAGGGGCACTGAGGGGCTAACTGACATGCTTAGGGGATCACAGTCACTATGTGTCGATGGAAGGACTTGAACTCAGGCTCATTGGCTACATAATCTCAAGAAATTTACATTATTTTTGGAGGAATCAACATGTACACACACACACACACATACATACACACACACACACACACACATATATATAAAGTCTACAAAGTAATGTCTGTGGATAGTTCTAATAACTTAAGGGATTGCAAAATGTCTTTGTGGAGTAGGTAGTACATGATCTGAACCCGAAGGGCACTATGGGTTCTAAAAAGTAGGGGTAAGGAGGGAGTACAGGCTTGGGGGCCAGCCAGTACAAAGGCAGAGAGGTAGGATATCACATAGGTCCAATTCAGCCCTTCTTGCTTGTTCCAAGCTCACTGCCTTTGCAAGCAAAGAAAAAACATTTCATCTTTTAGTCTTTCCTCATTTCCATGCTAATCTCAGCCCTGTGCCTTGTCTCACATTGGTCAGTCCCTCTTTTCCACCAAGTCTAGGGAGAACAGAGCTCTTTGGCTGGAATACAAATGAGTGGTTTCCCTTTGAAAAAAGCAAGGCTTGGGTTTTATTCAGCAGGGGGCCAAGGGGGAAATCAACTGCTTTCAAAAGCACAATGACAATTCCAGGCTATAGAATTTTCCCAGTCAATGTCATCTCCATCACTACAGCAACCCAAAGGCTTTTGGGAATGGGCAGTATTGGGGACATTACCAGTAAATTTGATTGGTGGAAACTGGAGCCATCTGGATGAGCACCTGTCTACAGTTAGCCATGAGAGCCATAGGTCAATGGAGTTTTAATTAGTGTTGCTTAAATTACTATTTATTTGCTGGGTTTTTTTCTCCTCATGGGGCATCTCTTCTTTCTTCTAGCTTTCTCATCTAAGCCGAGACTGTCTTCTCCTTTTACAGCATAAGTATAATTAGTCCTCATATTCATTTGAGTTAACTTGAATGGCTGACATGGGCTCCATCTACACTAACCAAATGAAATGGAGAAATGAGTAATTATCAGGTGAATTTGATCAATGTAGACAGAGTCAAGTGAATAATCCCCCCTTTGTGTTATATGTCTTACTTTGAATTTTCCCGGCTCATTATGTATTCTGTAGCATACAGTATTGTTCCAGCATATGGGTTACCTTTGAATTAGTTCCCTAATAAAAATATGATGGATTCAGTCAATTAGCAAGCATTTATTGAGCACTTACATTGTTCCAGACACTGTGCTAAGTGCTGGGGATACAAAGAAAAAGCACCAACTATGCCTTACATTCTGATGGAAGAGAAAACATGCACATACATAAGTAGGTACATACAATATACAAACAGAGTAAAATGAAGTTAACCTTAGAGGAAAAACTTGTAGTACATGGGGAGGGAGGGGGAAGAGAGGGTGAGAAAGACCTGCAAAAGGTGGCATTTGAGATGAATTGAAGGGAATATTAAGAGAGCATTTAAGGCCAGGGGGCATAGCAGTACAAAGGCATAGAGATGGGGCTTCCTGTGTGAAGAGAAAGAAGTGCAACTGTCTACCTATGAGAATTTCTGTGACTGAAAAGTACATTGCAAATCTTTGCAAAGCACTAGGTAAATGGCAGCTATTTTTTCCATTGGTTTACATAACAACAACAGAAAGAGAAGAGATCAGCACTGTTGTTTTAAAATATTGTTTTATTTCATTAAATATTTGTCAATTACATGTAAAAAGTAACATTCATTTTTTTTTTTTAATTTTGAGTTCCAAATTCTCTCCCACCCCACCTCCCATCCTTGAGAAGAACACAATTTGCTTTTTATTATACATGTGAGGTCATAAAAGATATATTTCCATATTATCAACCTTGTAAAAGAAAACAAACAGAATAAAACAACAATAAGAAAAACGTAGACTTCAATCTGTATTGAAAGTTTACATCAGTTCTCTATCTGGAGATAGAATTATTTTGGATCATTGTCTTGATCAAAGTAGCTGTCTTTCAAAAGTTGATCATTGAACAATGCTGCTGTCATTGTGTACAGTGTTCTCCTGGTTCTGCTCACGTCACTTTGCATGAGTCCATATAAGTCTTCTCAGGTTTTGCTGAAAGCATCCTGATCATCATTTCATATGGCATAGTAATATTCTATCACAATCATATACCACAACTTGTTCAGCCATTCCCTAATTGATGGACATCCCCTTAAGTTCCAATGCTCTGTCACCACAAAAAAAGCTCTTAAACATATTTTATACAAATAGGTCCTTTGTCCTTTTCTTTAATCTTTTTGGGATACAGACCTGGTAGAAGTATTGCTGTGTCAAAAGGTATGCACAGTTATAAATTCTTTGGGTATAATTCTAAATTATTCTCCAGAATGATTAGACTAGTTCACAACTCCACTAACAATGCATTAGTGTCCTGATCGTTCCACATCCCCTCCAACATTTGTCATTTTCCTTTTCTATCATATTAGCCAATGTGATAGTAGTGATAGGTGTGATGTGGTATCTCAGAGTTGTTTTAATTAGTATTTCTCTAATCAGTACTTATTTATAGCATTTTTCATGTCACTGTTGAGAGCTTTGATTTTTTTTTTCTTCTGTAAACTGCCTGTTTATATCCTTTGACCATTTATTAACTCAAGAATAGCTCTGAGACAGCTAGGTGGTGTAGTGGATAGAGCGTTGGCCCTGGAGTCAGGAGGACCTGAGTTCAAATCCGGCTTCAGACACTTAACACTTACTGGTTGTGTGACCCTGGGCAAGTCACTTAACCCCAATTGCCTCACCAAAAAAAATATAGCTCTTATTTTTATAAATTGTGTTAATTTCCTTACATATTTGTGAGATAAGGCCTTTAACAAAGAAACTTGCTGCAATTTTTTTCACGTTTTCCTTTTCTAATTTAGGCTGTGTTAGTTTGTTGTGCCAAATCTTTTTAATTACATGTAATCAAATGTATCTGTTTTACTTCCCATCATCTCCTCTATGTCTTATTTTGTCATAAACAAAAACCCTATCCATAGATCTGATACATTTTTCCATGCCCTCCTAGTTTATTTATAAAATCACCATTTATGTCTAAATCACATATCCATTTTGTCCTTATCTTAGTATACAGCATAAGATATTGGTCTATGCCTAGTTTTTGCCAGACAGCTTTCCAGTTTCCCCAGTAGTTTTTGTCAATGAAAAGTTCTTACCCCAAAACAATGGATCTTTGAATACAGCAAACACTAGATTACTATGGGCTTTTACTACCACATATCGTGTACCTTACCTATTCCACTGATCCACCACTTTATTTCTTAGCCAATACCAGATTGTTTTCATGATTACCACTTTTATAGATATATGTGTATTTTACATATTTAATCATCTAAAGAGAGACAAATAAGTATATATAATATACATTATATATTTGTATAAATATATTCATGTATATACACAGAAAGACATGCACATCAATCAGCATAGCAGTTAAAATACTTAAAGGGCAAATTAATCAAATTGTAGGGAGAAATACCCAGTAAAGTTAACATTTGATGACCTCATTTCTGAGACATATAAGAATAGATTCCAATTTATAAGATTCAGGGCCATTATTCAACAGATAAATTGTAGAAGGACATTAATAGGATGTTCTTAAAGGAAGAAATCTAAGGTATCTGCTTAATAGTATTTCATTTTTCCAATTACATGTAAAGATAGTTTTCAACATTGATTTTTCTAAGATTTTAAGTTCGAAATTGTTCTCCCTCACTCTACTCCCCCTTCCTGAGACAGCAAGCAATCTGATATAGGTTATACATGTACAATCATGGTAAACATACTTCCACATTAGTCACATTGTGAAAGCAGAATGTCTACGACTTTGTAATATAGTTTGAAATCTGGAACTGCTAGGCTGCCTTCCTTTCTATTTCCCCACCATAGATTCTTTTGATATTATTGACCTTTTTTTCTTCCAGATGAATTTTATTGTTATTTTTCCACTAACACACTGTTGGGAGAACCGTGACTTGGTCAAACTATTATGGAAAACAATTTGTCATTATAAAATAAGAGTGACTGATCATCTTATACCCTTTGATCAAATGATTCCCCTACAGGGCATATACAAGAAGTATCACAAAGATAGCAAGAAAATCCTATATATACCAAACAATTCCCATACATGTTAAAGCAGCAATTTTTCCATTAGCAAAAAAAAACCACACACAAAACTGGAAATGAAGTGGGTGTCTATTGATTGAGGAGCAGTTCAGCAAATTACTTCTACGGTAGACTATTGGCCACAAGAGTATGAGGAATTCAGGGAAAGATAAAGATTTCTATAAAACAAATTCAAGCTAAGAAAAGAAAAAATGTTCAATGTCTACAATAATATAAATATTAGAGACACTAAAACACAGCTGAACTTAAGTTAAATATAATAAATTTTCTTGGATAGGAAAAACATCATGGACCATGCTTGCTTTCTCACTACAGGGATGGAGACTATGAGTATAGAATGTTGTGTTCCTTATCAGATTCAATTACTTTAATGGTAACTGAGTCAGTTTTGTTTGTTTCACTTTATTACGAGGAAAGATTCAATGGGGGAAGGAGAAAAGATAAATCAAGAGAAAACTGTGGTTTATTATGGCATCAATAAAGCTTTTTTCAAAAGTAACCTTCCTAAATTATAGATCAATACATCTACAACCATCATTTATTAAACACCTATCTATCACATGTTGGGGATGCAAAAAATGAAATGGTCCCTGCTTTCAAGAAGCTTACATCTTGTCTGGGGTGTATATATATCCAGGAGAACATAGTTATGTTTACAGTAGTTCAAGAAGTATCTGGGTTTAATATAAAAAGCTCTTAACCTGGAAATAGGAAAACTGACTTTGAATCTTGCCATTAAGACTTACTATGAATATGACTTGGAGAAGTCACTCAAACTTTTTGAACTTCAATCTCTCATCTATTGAAAAGAACCTATACAATACTGTATACTAGCCTACCTCACAGGTTTGTTACAAGAAAACCACTTATCCAAAACTTAAGGTTATACATAGTGTGAATCATTATTACATAATAAGGTTATTGGGAGAACGAAATGACAGTGCATATGATATTTATTGGTAAGCACAAAGAACTGGAGGAGTAGCAGCAGTAGTAGCAGCTAGCATTTACATAGTGTTTTAAGGTTTGCAAAGCACTTTACAAATATTATCTCATGTCATCCTTAAAACAACCTAGAAAATCAGTGCTATTATTATGCTCATTAATAATATTTGAGGAACTGAGGTAAACAGAGATCAAGGACTTTTCCAGGGTCACACAGTTATTAAGTGTCTGAGGTAGGATTTGATCTCAGGTCTTCTTGACTCCAGGCCAAGCACTTGATTTATAATGTGATATTATTGCTCTTTTTATTATTTTTATTATTGTACCTTATCGTAAAAGTAGTTTAAAAGAGGGGATAAAGACACTTCACATAGAGTAAAGAGTTTCAGAAGTTCAAAATCTAAAATTCAAGGGTCACCTCTGAAGCAATCTCATTCAATATGTACTTAATCAAGAATTCCCTGTACGAATTTCCCACCAAATATTCCTATAGCTTTTACCTTATGAAGGCCCATGTAGGGGAAACCTACTCCTTCCCAGAGCAGCGTATCCATTTTTACATAACCATTTCTTTTCCTTTTTGAATATAAACCTAGTTATCAAAAGCACAAATATTTACGTAATAATGTTTATTTATTTTTTATTATAAAACACAAATATTTAAACATACAAAGAACAAAAAAGAGGATTATATATGAAACTAAGTAATTTGTTTCTTAAAAGTGAACCCCCTCCCGTCTGACAGCTAGGTGGCGCAGTGGATAGAGCACCGGCCCTGGAGTCAGGAGTACCTGAGTTCAAATCCGGTCTCAGACACTTAACACTTACTAGCTGTGTGACCCTGGGCAAGTCACTTAACCCCAATTGCCTCACTAAAAAAAAAAAAAAAAAAGTGAACCCTAGGGGCAGCTAGGTGGCACAGTGGATAGAGCACCGGCCCTGGATTCAGGAGTACCTGAGTTCAAATCTGCCCTCAGACACTTAACACTTACTAGCTGTGTGACCAACTCTGGGCAAGTCACTTAACCCCAATTGCCCAGCAAAAAAAAGTGAACCCTAAATTTAATAAAAAATCACAAAATTTCCCTATTTGTTAATTTCTGAACTTTTTTTTTGTTTTCCTCTGCATCTTTGTAAATGTTTTAGACATCAAGTCAACAAGCATTTATTAAACACCTACTATGTGCCAAGCACTATGCTAAGTGGTAAGTACACAAAGGAAGTAAAAAAACAGCCCCTGCCCTCAAGGAGCTCACAGTCTGTTTTATTGATGTTCCTTTTTCCTTTCTTCCTTTTTTTCTTCCCTCCATTGCTCCTGGTTCTGCCCTCTAGGGCCAAGCAAATCAGGTCTCCTCCCTCTATTCCAATGACAATCCTTCAAATTTTAAAATTAATCATGCTCCCCCCCCCCCCCGCCCCGCCAAGTCTTCATTTCTCTAGGCTAAACATGTTCACTTCTTTCAGCTCATCCTCATGTAATGTTTATTCAAGGCCTTTCCCTGTCCTGGTTGCCCTACTCTGAAAAATGTTTAGGTTATCAACGTCCTTGGACCATGGAATCCAGAACTGGTGACAATATTTTAGAAGCTGTCACTGACCAAGGAAGCATATAGTGGGACTATAATTTTCCTATTTCTGGAAAGCCAGACTTTTCTAGATGCAGCCTGAAATCACATGCCCCTCCTTGGCTGCCACACCACATTGCTGACTCATAGTGAGACTGCAGACCGTAAAACACTAGTTGTCTTTCAGAACAACTGCTGTTTAACTATGACTTTAACCCTAACCCTTCCTCATTCTATACTTGGGAAGTTAATTTTTTGTACCCAAGTGCAAGACTTTACATTTATCCCTAGTCAGTCAATTGCTGTAGCATGGCAACACCTGATTCTATTATCTCCTATGTTATCTATCTCTCCTTTTTTATATTATCTGCAAATTTAATGAACATACTGTCTATGCCTTTATCTAAGTCACTGATAAAACTGTCAAACAACCTAGGTCCAAGCATTAATCACGGGGGTATTACTCCACTGGAGACTCCCTGTCACACTGATATGAAACCATGATCAATCAGTTATTCAATTCAGTAAACATTTATTAAACACATACTGTGTACTAGGCACTAAGTTTAAGTGCTTGGAATACAAATAAGGGGGAAAATAATCATTGCCTTCAAGGAACTTACATTCTAATGACTACTCTTTGAATCTGGCCATCCAACAAAATCTGAATCCAACTGATTATATTGTTGTCCTCAACGGAGGGGAGTCCAGCATGACCTTTTCTTGGGCCATGCTTGTCTCTTTTTAATCTTCACTTCTCTTTCTATACATTCACCAATTATCTCCTTAATAAGCCATTCTAGAATTTTCCTCAGACTAGAAGCCAAGATCATTGGCCAATTGTTTTCAGATTCTTGTCCATTTCCATTTTTTTTTTTTTAACATTTTGATGTTTGTCCTTCTCCAATGTTGTGGAGAAAGATGAGGTGGACTGAGAAGGGGGAGTCAGGAGGAAGAGAAATAGAAGAGAATATGAGAGAGACAAAGACAGAGACAAAAATCCAACCCATGTCTGGAAAATTTAAAACCTTTTGTCATTACTATATCATGCTTCCATACCAAATCTTGTGATGTTTTCCAAACCTCTCATCTATCCCCATTTTCTCTCCAGAGAGTCTATAGTATATGCTTCATGACAAGATTACAACTGTTTCTCTTTTTTGACCTTAAATTCTCTCCACAATGATTTCCCCAATATGGTTCCTAGATATCCTCATGTAAGTATAGCCTTTAAATATATAGTATATCCTTCTTGAACCTCTCCTGTTTCTTCTTAATAATCCGTATTCTAGGGGCAGCTAGGTGGCACAGTGGATACAGCACTGGCCCTGGATTCAGGAGGACCTGAGTTCAAATCCAGCTTCAGACACTTGACACTTACTAGCTGTGTGACCTTGGGCAAGTCACCTAACCCTCATTGCCCCATAAAAAAAAAATAATAATCCCTATTCTAAGATATAGTTGAGTCATCCATGTTATTACCTCACTTCCGTTCTCTCCTTGCCTTTTCAGCTCGCACCCCGGAAGTCAAGTGCATAGCAGGCAGTCTGACATGTGCAGCAGGCACACTGGCGTGCATAGCTCATGCCATTGGTCTCCTCCCCGAAAGGGTGGTCTTTCAGTTATCCTAACCGACTGTTAAAAAACTTTCATATTTTTTACCACACTCAGTAATATTTATGAAGTGAAATCTCCCCCTTGACTTTGAACTCTATGTTCTCTTATTTGTTACCTACACTTTGAGCATTTGTGTATATACCCTTGAGGCCATGGGTTTTTCTTTTGTCTCCTTTCTTGTTTTTTTGTCTCCTGGGAATTTCTGGATGTCCCAGCTGCTATTGTAATTTCTAAGTGGGGAGATATTCACCATCAATCTTTCTTCTCCATTCTTTTTAGTTCAAAGCTCCTTTGATTAGATTTGCATGACATTTGGTAAAGATGTTCTTATAGGTCCTTATTAGATGGGCTCCATTTTTGGCCAGAAATCATAAGCCAAAACCAAGAAATTAAAATCCCATTATCATACACTTAGCTGGATATTCAGTTCCCAAATGATTTTTTCTCTCTTCTACATTCCTTGCCTTCAATGGACAAAAGTGAAAAGAACAAAACCTGTGTCCTAATGACCTTCAGCTTCTTGTCCAAGATTTTGTAATCATGAATAATAACTTTAAGGTTCATTCCATAAATGTGGAATTCAATTCAATTCATAGAGGATGTGAATTCATATTTGTAGATGATATTATAAGGAGATGGCTTCAGAACCAGGAAGCCATGAGTTCAAGTCCACCCTGGCATTGTAACCTTTAAATTTTCAGTCTGGTAGACAACTCTCTAAGACCTGAACTGATCAAAAGAGTTTCTTTACTTGGGAGATTTTTTCTCCTTGAAGTTTCCCTTATTTTCTCCTAAATTTCTCCTCCATACATTCAAACTCAGACCTGCTTCACTAATTCAAATCCTTCCAAGTCATTTATTCGGTATGCTTTGCTTTTCCATATTCAACCTGGTCCATAGTAGGCACTTAAGTGTTTATTGACTGACTTATTCACTGACTCAAAGTATTTCCTCTTCTCCACTTATTATTACCACCACATTGTCCCAACAAAGCTTGAAGTGGAATCTCTCCCTCTAAAGGAAGCCCATCCCATTCTCAGACAACTCTGATTATTAGAAATTGTTCCATTCTTTCTAGCCTAAATTTGCCTCTGTACAAATGCCACCTCGGGGTCTGATCGCTCACTATCTATAATTTCTGCATCATTTCTGACAATTTTTTTAAAAGTCATCTCTTCAGTTCTGTTTTTTTTTATATCAGGAAGGAATTCTTTCTTTGAAAATTTCTTCTGCACAGTGGAACCCACCTTTTATAAATATTTTTGACTTGGAACAATTGTAACACCAAGGTAGACACTCCCTTCAGGGCAGACAAAATGAGATAATGACATATGTGGGTAGAGTTATGAATAATCCAATCTTCTAGCAGGCACTTGTGTAATAATCAGACCAGCCCTGGAAATTAAGCATGTCAGCTTTTGGTGACACATTTCTCAAATGGAAAACCTGCCCCACCAAGGCAGCTTTCAGCTACCCTGA
The DNA here is from genome assembly GCF_019393635.1 of Dromiciops gliroides. NCBI lineage: Eukaryota > Metazoa > Chordata > Mammalia > Microbiotheria > Microbiotheriidae > Dromiciops > Dromiciops gliroides. The sequence continues at coordinate 736,980,832 of NC_057861.1, forward strand.
ATGATTTCACTACCTTTTCCCACTTTTCATTTCCTCAGACAACCTAACAATTTTGAGCCTTGCATCACTGAGCACACATATTCTGCCCCCCAGCCCCAAAGACACACACACACAAACACACACACCAGTGTCTTGGTCATAACCAAGAACCACACAGATTCACGTGCATCTTGACCTTCTAAATCGAGGTAGCATAGTGGACCAAGTACTGGACCTGGGTTGAGGAAGATGGATTCAAATCTGGACTCAGATACTTACTAGGTAAATGACCCAGGGCAAGTTATTCATCCTGTCTTCTTCAATTTCATCATCTGTAAAATGAGGATCAAAATAGCCCCTACCTCCCAGGGTTGTTATGAGGATCAAATGAGATATTTGTAAAGAGATTTGGAAACCTTAAAGCACTATATAAATTCTAGTTACTAATACTATTATTATTTTGTATTCAACTGCCAATTTGTGAAAATCAGACAAGTAGCCACCAAATACTAAATAATAATCATAATAATAGAGCATCTAGGTGGCACATTGGGTAGAGCACTAGGCTCGAAATCAGGAAGACTCATCTTCATAAGTTCAAATTTGGCCTCAGACACAAGCTGTGTGAACCTGGGCAAGTCACTTACCTGTGTTGCTTCCATTTCTTCATCTGAAAAGTAAACTGTAGAAAGAAATGGCAAACCACTCCAGTATCTTTGCCAAGAAAACCTCAAATCAGGTCACAAAGAGTCAGACATAACTGAAATAACCTAACAACAACAAAAATCATCATAATAATAATATAACAGCTAGCATCCATATGAAACTTAAGGGTTTACAAGATGATTTACTTTTATTAATTCATTTGATTTTCAAAACCCTACAAGACAGATTCTATTATTATCTTCCATTTTATAGAGGAGAAAACTGAGGTTCAACAAAGTAAACTGACTTGCCCAGGGTAACACATTTAGTGAGTGTCTGAGGCAGGATTCAAAATCAGGTCTACCTCACTCCAGGTCCAAGAACCTATCCACTGAGCTACCTAAAGATGTGGGCTTCTTAGGGGAAACCAACATCATGAATGAATCAACATTTGTGGAAGCCTTTGGTTTCACTACTAAGCTTGTTATTTTTCCCTAATATAATGATCTTTCTTCAGTCCTCTTCCTTATTATCTCTATGACTTTATTTTCCAATGTAGACTATGTCCTCCTGGTTGCTCTCTTCTCTCCAAGTTTTCATGACACTGTTCTGTCCTGCTTCTCTTCCTACCTGCCTAATACTGATTGGTCTGCTTTGTTGGTTCATCATCCATATCACTGCCTTTAATTGTTGATACAGATATATGCAAAGATTCTGTTCTAGGTCATCTTCTCTCTTTGCACTCTCTCTTTGTTCCCTACTCTGTTCCTATCGATTTAACTATTGTCTCTATGCAAGTTATTCTAAGATCTCTAGTATCCCCCTGAGCTTGAGTCTCACATCACTAGACATATATTGGACATCCCAAGCTGGATTCCTGGAGACAACTCAAACCACATATCTACAGCAGAATTCATGATCTTTCCCACAAACCCTCTTGTCTTCCAAGCTTCAATCTTTCTGTTGAAGGCACCATGATCCTTAGCGTCTCCTAAGTTCTCAAGATCAGAAACATCTCCCACTTCTCATTCTCCCTCACCATACATATCCAATCAATTGTCAAATTTTGCCATGTCTTCCTCCATAACACATTTGACTCATCTCTACTCATGCAGTCACCAACTTAGTTCAGAACCTCATCTCCTCTGTCTTGGAATATTGAAACAGCTTTGGGATAAGCGTCCCTGCTTCATATCTTTCCCCACTCCAATCCAGAGCTGCTGCCAAAGTGATCTTCCTTAAACACATACCTGACCACATCAATTCTAGTTAATCCCTGTTTAGCCTGGAGAAGAAAAGATTTATAATGTGATCTCTTTTCTCTCTTTGTCTCTGTCTCTGTCTCTGTCTCTCTGTCTCTCTGTCTCTCTGTCTCTGTCTCTCTCTCTCTCTCTCTGTCTCTCTCTCTCTCTGTCTCTCTCTCTCTCTCTCTCTCTCTCTCTCTCTCTCCCTCTCTCTCTCTCTGTCTCTCTCTCATATGGTTGTCATATGAAACAGAGATCAGACTGAACTTCTTCAACCATGTCCCATTTGGAGGAATTAGCAGTGGATGCAAAGGGAAAAGGAAACAGATATAGTGGTGAACACCTACAATCTTTGTTAACAGGCAGGCTGGTAGATAGCTTTAGCTCAGAAATTCTGGATTGCAGTTGGTTAAGCCAGTTTGATGTCCACCCGAAGTTTCAGCATCAGTATAGTGAGTCACAGGGAGTGAGAGGCTACTAGATCTGGCCCATGAGTAGCCATTGATTTCCAAAACTGAAGTGATCTCTCTTGAAATATAAGAGGAACTAGGTAATACACCAGTTCTTGAGTTAAGACGATATGTTTTCAAATATAACCTCAGATACTTTCCAGCTGTGTGACCCTGGGCAAGTCACTTACCTCTGTTTGCCTCAGTTTCCTCACCTATAAAATCAGCTGAATAAGGAAATGGCAAACCACTCCAGTGTCTTTTCCAAGAAAAACCCAAATGGGGTCAGTCATATGGGACTTAAGAATGGCTGAAAAGCAACAAATCTTGTGAGATAGTAGGTTCTCTCTTACAAAAAGTCTTCAAGTCAAGACAGATGACTACTTGTCAGCTCCATTGTAGAGAGTCATCTGACTTTAAGCCTCCAACTCTAAGTTTAACCTTATCACTCTCCCACCCTTATATTTATTTTGTATGTTCTCTGTATGAGAAGCGAAATGGCCAAGTGGATGAGATCTGATCTTGGAGCCAGTAGACCTGGGTTCTCACTTCACTAGGATACAAGCCCTCTGAGGACAAGGAATGCTTCATTTTTGTCTCTGCACCCCTGGAAATATGCACAACACCTGGCACACAGCAGATGTATGCTTAATAAATGCTTGCTGACTGATACAGAGGATTCTTACTCAGGTCCAAGTTGGCCACTTAGATCCCTTCTGATTCTGAGATGCTATGATTTTGGTAAGGGAAAGCAATAGTGGGAGGAAGAAAATACCCAAGAAGAAAAGAAGTAAAAAAAAATGAGGGAAAGGAGGTATATGTAGTGGGAAGCAGTTAGTAATTGCCCTAGGTACAGGTGGGACCATTGCTGCACTAGTGAGGTCTGGAACTCCTCATTTTGCTTGCTATCCCCTTGTACCCTTACACCAGAAGAGCATGGGAGAGATATACTTCAAAAGTCTAAGGATGTTTTTCTCTCCAGTGCCTATTTTGCAGTACAGATGGAGAATGACTAATGTAGAAACATGACTTTCTGCACCTGCTGTCATGGTTCTTTCTTGTGTATCTCTTGGAGATGCATCATTATCATAGGGGCTATTGCTCCTTCCCACAAGAATAAAATGCCTTATGGCCTCAGGCTCACATCACTGGAATTACAAAGAGGGAGCATTTTAGAGTCCCAAATCACTGGACCAAGAGTTGGGAGAGATTTGAGTTCAAATCCTACCCTACATGTTTACAAGTAACTTTGCCATTCTGAGCCTCTGGTCATCTGTAAACTACAAATATCAATGCCTACAGCCATTACTGTTGACAGCATCAAATTCAGGTAAGGTGCTTTATAAAGCAAGAAGAACTATAGAAATATCAGTTGTCTTGTCATCATTTTCAACCTCATCTTCATCTCCACCACCATCCTCAGTACTGTGGAAAAGAGCTGTTCCCCTCCCTTCCATCCTCAGTGAGATGACCCAACCACTGACCTGAGTGATTTTAAGTCCCATATTTCCTACAGGAGCAGGGCAGCCATGAATGGTCTTCCACTACTAGAGCTCAAAGAAACAATAGGAATCAGGCAATCCATGTGTCATTCTAGTGCTTCTCTGTACTTTGCGCTCAGGCCACTCGGCATCTGCTGCTTTGCCTATTTTTGTTTTTGTTTTTCCAACTCCAAGGAACAAGATGGTGTGATGCCAGGTGCACCTCCCCTACCCATTGTCTCCTTTTGTGTGTTGTTTTCTTCCACTAGACTGCAAGCTCTGTGAGGATACAGACTGTCTCTCTTTTTATTAATAATAACCCCCAGGGGCAGCTAGGTGGTGCAGTGGATAGAGCACTGGCCCTGGATTCAGGAGTACCTGAGTTCAAATCTGGCCTCAGACACTTAACACTTACTAGCTGTGTGACCCTGGGCAAGTCACTTAACCCTAATTGCCTCACTAAAAAAAAAATAATAATAACCCCAGCACTTAGCATATTACCTGGCACTTGGCAGGTACTTAATAAATGTTTATTGGATTTGGATTGGATTGGATTTATAGGTGGTATTGTCTCAATTTTACAGTTGTAGAAATGGACAAACTTACCCAAGATAAGAGACAGGATTTGAACACAGGGCTTCCTGACACTGAATGTACAGTACTCATCTACTAATGCTGGCTGACTCATTTGAAATTTTCAAATTTTGAATCCGGAATGTGTCTAGCTAATCTCATTTTTGTTGTTGTTGTTCAGTCATTTAAGTTATGTCCAATTCTTGTGACCCCTTTGGGGGTGTCCTTGGCAAAGATATTGGAGTGATTTGCTGTTTTCTTCTCCAATCTATTTTACATATGAGGAAACTGAGGCAACAGATTTAAGTGACTTGTCCAGGGTGAGACAGCTTGTATCTGAGGACATATATGAACTTAAGAGGATGAGTTTTCCTGAATTCAGGCCCAGTACTCAGTTCACTATGCCACCTAGCTACCTTCTATGAAAGGGGCAATGCCAATTTCTTTTCCAGTAGTCTATTTCTGAACAAACTAAGTAATGATGCATTTGAGACATATGTTATTATTTACACAAATATCAAGAATATGCAAAGAAGATAAACTGTTCTTTTGCATACTACAGGTTTTTTTTATATAATTGATCCCCTTCTTTTACACCACCTTTCACCATGAATATGTTCCTCCCCCCTCTACTACCCAGTGAGTCAACCTTTAGAACAAAAAAAAAAATTGAAAGGGAGAAAAAACTGAGTTCTGCAAAACTGACCAAAACATCATCTGAGTCCAACAGTGTATATACTACCTCACATTCAAATATAGTCTCCATCTCCCACCTTTCCAATAATAGGAAGGAGGTACCTTTTCTCCTCTCTATTTTGAGGCCATTAAAATTAGGGTTGTTTTAATTAGTGAGAATAGTGTCATCGCTGAAAATATAATATTGTACTTAATTATAATTTCAAATCGTGCAGATCTGAATAAGTGTGACCACTTTAAGGGATTATTTCCTTTAATTAGGACCTGGATATACATAATGTTCAATTTGGGCTGCCTGTTCTTTTCTTTTACCATTCATTCAAAGGCAGAATACATTCTCAAGATAGAGAATGTCCATATTTCTCAGTGAAGGGATATGTAAGTGAATATTTTAGCCACTGAAAAATGGAGTTGCCAGTGAGTGTCTACAAATAAACTATGATGCTTTGCTGTGGCAACGTCTGAGAAGATGCACTCGATCCCCCCATCTCATGCATGTCCTGTCAGGTCTAGGGTATAATGAATATAGCGGGAACAAGTATAGAAACAGCTTCAGAAGGGTTCAACATCAAACTGGCTACATGGCTGCAACTTTGGTGCTCAGGCAGCCACATCCACTCTCTTTGGGAGTGGAGCTAGCCATGGCTGTAACTTTCCAGACTGCAGTGCACCAGAAAGGTTGGCACTCTGTGGAGCACAGTGTCTCTGGAGAAGGATTGCAAATGTGGGGAGGTAGTGGAAAGGGGAACATTGGCAGCCTGTTACAAAATGTTTTACGGGCCTCTATCATTGATAGTTCTCTTCGGCAGTGGTTTTGGGTTCCATTAGTTCTGGAAGCCAATAGTTCTAAGGCAAGGACAGCAGCAGGAATGAAACCTGATGAAGGACAAGAGGAGAGAGGGGTTGAGTTAGAGATGACATCAGAAGAAGTGACTTTAATTCAAAATTACTTATATATGTGTTCTTTCCTCAATCTCTCTTCTCCACTCCCTAAAAGAAGGGAGGTGATGGTAAAGATGTCATCGACAGAGCATGCAGTGGAACTAAAGATAGCCAGGATTTATTGTCAGCCTAGATTTTTGAAGGCTGATGTTCTAGAAAGAATTTCTACTTAGAAGACAAGAGAACTGGGTTCTAATATTAATTCACTTAGTAGTGTGACCTTGGACAGGTCACTTTACATCTGTGAGCCTCAGTTTCCTATTATGTAAAATTCAGTGATTGGACTAGGTGATTTCTGCAGTCCTTTTACCTCTTGTCATCCTTTTATACCCTCTCAGTAGAATGTAAATTACTTGAAATGGGAACTGTTTAATTCTTGTCTTTATCTCCTACAAAAGTAGGAATACAGTAAGCACTTAATACATGTTTACTGAATTGGGTTAAATTGTATTACCTGGAAGAACTCCATTACTGTATGTTTCTTTGCTTCTAGTTACTTTTCATTTAAAAAAAATAAGACTCAGACTTTTAAATTTAGAATCAGAAGGGACATTAGAGGTCATCTAATTCAACCCCCCTCATTTTATAGAGAGGAAACTCTAGCCCCCAAAAGATAAAATGATTTGTCCAAAGTCATACAGTAATGAGAAGCAGAGTTGAGATTTGAACTTAGGATCTCAAACTCAAAATCCAATATTCTTTCCACTATACCCCATTCTCTCCCCCCATCCAAGACAATGTAGCACAATATATAGAGAACTGGCCTTAAGTCAGGACAACAGATGCAAGCCTTGCCTCAAACATATACTGGTTTGTGTCATCCTGAAGAGGACACTTAAGCCCTCAGTTCTGACGGCAACTCTCTGAGTTTAACAATTTCAGAGTAAGTAATGAGTTACACTTGTAGAGAAAACACACTTTTTCAGAGTTCCCTAAAACAATAAAATCACAAAAGGAAAGAAGGAAGGAAGGAAGGAAGGAAGGAAGGAAGGAAGGAAGGAAGGAAGGAAGGAAGGAAGAAGGAGGGAGGGAAGGAAAAAAAAAGCTAAGTAGGACAGATTTTTTATGAAGAACTGAAGCAACTATCTTAATGGTATGACAAACAAAAACAACCCCACCTCCTTTGGGCTAAAATATTTGAATACTTGCCTCATCTCTTCATTGTGCATAGTCTTGATTCCTTCTTCACTGTAGAGATGATGTTACCTAGGGGATTCCGTAGCACTTTTTGCCAGTTGCTGTTGCATAAGTTCACCTCCAGAGAGTTCAGCTACATCAAGGAAAAGGGGAAGGCAATTCTGGCCCCCTGGGATGCTAAGTAACAAGGTGTTCTTCTCTCTTCACCCCCTATAAAATTATCCATTGGCCATCATGTGCTACCTTTCATATATGGATGCAAATCTATGTCTTTTATTGAGGCTTCCTTTTAGAAGCTCATTCTTTTACCTCTACTCACCCTCAATCTGGAGCCAGATACCATTTCCAAGAAACTCTAACATTCATGGTTCCATCTATTTGAATATTCTCTCTGTTGTTGCAGGTTACAACTCCCTCCATACCTGTTCATAAGTTGTGAGAGTCAAACATTTACTGCCCAGTACCCAGCTTTTGTTGATGTGCCTCTGAACTTAGCTAGGTTTGCAGTCCTTTGACAGATTATTTCTTGGCAGAACTATACTCAAAACTTGGCCAGATGGATAAGACCTCTCAGAATTTGGATTTCTTTGGCAAAGGTTTCAAGAACCCAAGGTGACCTCCATGCCCCATTAGACAATAGTGCAGGAGTTTATTGGAAGAATTTTAGCAGGATGGCCAGCAATTCTCAAATCTGCCAAGAGTGATAGCACTGCACCATGGTACAGTGGTGAGATTACTATATTTGGAGTCATAGGACTTGAGTTCAAATCTCAGCTCTGTTATTTATTACCTCCGTGACAAAGGCAAGTACCTTTGATCTTAGATGTCCTCATCTATAAAATGAGGTTGCACAAGATGACCTCATAGTTTCTTCCAGCTCTGTATCTATGCTCCTCTGATCTAGAATCTGGCCAGATTGAGGATGCCCTAGTGCATGCCTACAGCACAGGTTGTACCCTATCTAGGTGACTTAGCAGTTAAGCTCTCAATCAGGGGTTCTTAGTCTTTCCTTTGTCATGACCCTCTTGGTGTGATGAAGCCCATACTCCCCTTTCCAGAATAACAGGATTACAGAGGAAATCAATTAAATTGACATTTAGTTATCAGCACTGCTATAAAACTAGCTCAAAGACCCCTGCCTATGGACCCCTTTCCTAGAGAGGTGCCTAATTCACACTGAAGTTATGGTATACTCAAGGACACCTGGCTAATTTTTATCTCAGGTCAGATTTGAACCCTAGTTCTCCTGACTCCAAGACTAATACTTTATCCACTAACCATGATGCTGCAATGTCTATTAATGAAACAGAGAATCATAGAGCTATAAAGAACATCAGAGGCTGTATAGCACAACCTGCCCCTTTTATAATAAGTCTTTTTTTTTTTTGCAGGGCAATTGAGGTTAAGTGACTTGCCCAGGGTCACACAGCTAGTAAGTGTTAAGTGTCTGAGGCCGGATTTGAACTCAGGTCCTCCTGAATCCAGGGCCGGTGCTCTATCCACTGCGCCATCTAGCTGTCCCTCCTGCCCCTTTTATAGATGAGCAAACTAAGACTTGGGGCAGCTAGGTGGTATAGTGGATAGTTCACTGGGACTGGAGTCAGGTGACCTAAGGAAACTTACTTAAACCTATTTGTCTCAGTTTCCTAATCTGTAAAATGAGCTGGAGAAGGAAATGGTAAACTACTCCTGTATCTTTGCCAAGAAAACCTAATACAGGGTCATGGAGAGCCAGGCATGACCAAAATGACTGAATAACAAACTGAGATTCATGAATGACTTGCCAAAGTAGTAAGCACAAGTAACAAATATGAGAACAAGGGCCTCTGGCTCTAGAAGCAGGGATCTTTTCCTGACATTACTTCTCTGATTTGAGAAAATTGTCTGAACATTTAAGAGGAACAAAACTATTTCTAGAAGTAGCTTAACTGACAAACACATCTGAATTCTCCACTCTCCTTTGACTACGAAGTTTAGAATAGGAGAAAAATCACAAGAAAGAGGTAGGTAGGTACAACCAGCTAGTTTCATCCCTCAGATTAAAGCAAGGCCCCTGGGAGTTTTAGCAGTTGGGCCTTTGCTTCTGAGGAAAGTGGGCCTCAGATTTCTTTCTGTCACTTTAAAAGAAAGTAACAGCCAGAAGCTTCGTTTTCCAATGAAACTAGCCTCTTCCATAGACATCACTGTGGATGCTAATCTGAGCATTTCACATCTAATTAGGCAGAGATTTTACATGTAGGTGTATATTTTTAAAACCTCAGGAGGCCTTGATGGGGAGTCTCTGCCTTGGGGTTGGCTCCACAACTGATCTTTTTTTTTCCCTGAGAGGAAAAGCCAACACTGTAAATAGAGCTGTTTCCATGGCACCTTGCAAATTGAGGAGTTGCTTTTCTCCCCCTTTTCTTTTCATCACTCAAAAAGGTAATTACGTTATTTATTTATTTATTTTGCTTCATGATTTCAGGACTTATTTGGTGCAGGGCTGACAGTCTCCCCAGTCAAGTATATTCTTGTCTGTAATGACCAGATCCCTTTGAGACCCTCTGGTTCACCTTGTCCTCCATCCCTCCAACTAGTCATTAACTAGGAGGAGGCCCCTCTGCCTCTGGGTTGTTCCTGCTAATTAAAAGCCCTAATCCATCCAAGAGCCTTGACCCTAGAGACACCAAGAGACACCAGGAGACAAATAACATTTGTGGAGGGCAGCTTTCAGTTCCTAGCTGTGCAGACAATGGAAGACGGAAGCAGTCGAACCAGAGAGCCAGGAGCAGGTCCTCTGCTGGGAGGAGGATCTGTGATTTGTATGTTTCACAGTCTGGGCTGGCAATGCCCCTCTGTGGTTTAGACCGGAAGTGCAAGTGGTACAAATCCAGCATAAAGCAGCCCAGGGGCTTCCCGAACTTAGAAAGGCAGGGTTTTCAAAGAGGAAACTACAGGAAATAGACATTATGCTGTGGGGTCCTCAGAAGAGAGGAGATAAAAGTGTGGTGTGTCCTGGATGATTTGTGCTGTTCTGCCCAGCCTCACCCAACCCCTCCCCAGTAGTGGTTATCCCACCTGGCAGAATTGTCAAGTGCATAAAGTGCTGCACTCAAAAGTCAGGAAGCTCAAAGGCTTGCGAGATGCACAGCAGGGCATTTCATGTTTGAGCCTCAATTTCCTTCTTTGTAAGGTGATGGTGATAATAATATCTACAGGACCTACCTCAAAGGGTAGTTGTGGGGATCAAATGAAACAACTCATGGAAAGTGTTTTGCTGACCTTTAAGCACTCTCGAATTTAGCATTTTTGTCTTCAGTACATGAAACCACCTGTTATATTACATATATATATATATACAATACACATAGCATATTATGTCATCATGTGACATTATATTGTATTACATTATGTTATGTCGTGTTATGTTATACTATATCTTGCTACAGCACATCATAACATACCATATAATAATGTATTGTGCTACTATCCCAAATTTCACATGAACGATTAGTCAGACCCCCACAGCAATTACTTTACTGATTTCTAGTCAAGTAAAATATACAAAGCCTTTCCACACATTTCAAAAAAAAGACTTCTTTTCCTGTACCCTTGACCATACTCTGAATATCAAAGAACAGTTAAATATGTTTATAATAATTCTAGCCAATATTGTTGTAGCAGCTCAAGATTTGCAAAGGACTTAACATAAATTGTCTCATTTGATCCTCACAATGAACCTGAAAACAGGTGTAGTTATTACTCCCATTTTACAAATGAAGAAACTTAGTAATGATAGGTAACATTGGGGTGGCTAGGTGACTCAGTGGATAGAGCACCAGCCCTGGAGTCAGGAGGACCTGAGTTCAAATACGGCCTCAGACACTTAACACTTACTAGCTGTGTGACCTTGGGCAAGTCACTTAACCCCAATTGCTTCACTAATAATAATGATGATGATGATGATGATGATGATGATGATAATGATAATAATAATAATAACATTAATATAGCTCCTAAGGCCTGTAGGATTAGTTCTGAGGAGTTGGGGTCAGGGTATATCTGTCTAATATTTTAGCTCAGGAGCCCCCACCAGTGAGCTGCCTTCCGTGACTGCCAGGTTCACCTTTTAGAGAGACATATTTGTTGAGCTGCTCTAAAAACAGGTACTAGTACAAAACATCCCCCACAAAGTCTATAGCATGCCCTACCATCAGCACATAAAGAATCCAGGGGAAAGTGGGCCCAGGCTTAGAGAGCACATGAAGCAAAGTGGGAACTCACAGCCCTGAGTTCCTAGAAGTCTTTTGTTGTCCACTTGGGACAACTGATGTAGCTTCCTTTCTTGCAGAATGGTGAATCTGCACATCATATGCTACCTATTCTCAGTATCCACTATCGACACTGCCACCAGCAGCTACTGTCATGGAGGGTTTTACCTGATAGGACATCCCAAAACCCCAAGACACTTTGAAACTCTCAAGGTCCTTGTCCAGACAAAGTGGGGAGGGGGGGATGGAAAGATTCCTGAGCCAAAGTGGAAGCTCAAGCCAAGGTGCCCTTTTTCCCATTCCCCAGCAGTGCTTCTTCAGAGATTTGGCTGGAATTCATCCCTGGCTCACCTGCTCCACTCATTCCTCTGCCATATACTCTAATCATTTCGGTTCTGGACTGGTCTTCTCTTTTAGAGATGACCCACAGACCATAATCAAGTTTCCTCTGCCAATCCAAACATTTTTACTCTCAACAAAAAGGATGTGACTGATTGGTTGATGAGTTGAAACTAGTTTTCACTTGTAAATGTGCCTGATCACTCAAAGTGGAGTCTGGCAACTTGATTATTTTTAGTTAATCCATACATATGCATGTGCATGAATGTGTGCGTGCATGTATGTATGCATACATGTATAAGCACAGGTAAGGACATACATATATGCATACACATGCACATATGCATGTCTCCTCCATTAAACTGTGAGCTCCTTGAGCAAGAATTATTTTGGCCCTTATTTAAATCCCCAGGATTATCACAATACCTGGCCCATAAATAATACTTAGTAAATGCTTATTGGTCAATTGGTTGTTAAGGGGTTGACTGCACCTCAAAAAGGATATAAACTCCTCATGGGCAAGGACTGTTCCGGTTGTGTCTTTTATCCCCAGTGCCTTACATAGCAGGTGGCACATAGTAGGTGCTAAGGGAATGGATATGTATGTGTCATCTCCTCCATTAGAATGTAAGCTCTTGAGGGCAGGGGATAGTTTTGCTTTTCCTTTGTATCCCCAGGTTTAGCACAGTTCCTGGCATATAATAAATGCTTAATAAATGGTCATGGATTGGGGCAGCTAGGTGGCACAGTGGATAAAGCACTCAGGAGGACCTGAGTTCAAATCCGGCCTCAGACACTTGACACTTACTAGCTGTGTGACCCTGGGCAAGTCACTTAACCCCCTTTGCCCCACAAAAAATAAATTAATTAAAATCAATAAAAAATAAAAAATAAATGGTCATGGATGGATTGATTGACCATTGACTGACTAATGATTTCCCTACCTCAGTAAAATATAAGCTCCTTGAAGTCACGGGCTGTTTTGTTTCTGTTTTCATATACTGTCTGCCTAGCATACTGCCTGGCACATAGTTGCTGCTTTTACATATATCTGAATATATACTAAATCATGGATGCATAGATTAAAGTGAAGAACAATTCATTTGACCATTCAGGGGTTTATTGGTGAAGACTGAGAAATCATGCAATTTAGGAGGAAAACCTTTATATGTTCTTAAATTTATCAAAAACTGGCAGCTGGGGGGGGGGCAGCTAGGTGGCACAGTGGATAAAGCACCAGCTCTGGATTCAGGAGTTCCTGAGTTCAAATCCGGCCTCAGACACTTGACACTTACTAGCTGTGTGACCTTGGGCAAGTCACTTAACCCCCACTGCCCCGCAAAAAAACAAAAAACTGGCAGCTGTATGTATTTGGACCAATGTTCTGTCTATACTACTGTGATTCACTACATCCTAAGAAGCCAATAGAATAATTCTCATGCTTCTGAGGACTCTCCTAGAGGATGAATTTATTTGGAAGCCTCTTCTCATTCTCCCTTTGCAATGTCCACTTAGTCTTGACGCGGATACCTTTTCCCTGAATTTATATAAACTCCTTAAATAAATTCCTCACTTCAGATCCTAAGAAAATAAATTAGCTGTGCCTGCCTTCATGAAGTCTCCAGATGTTTCATTTGCATATATATTTTAGTCCGAGTGAATCGGAATGTCTAAAGTGGATTCGCACCTGAATTCTGCTAGAATTCCAGGGCAACAAGAGAGAAGTGATTGAGCGGAACTGACACATAATTCCGATAAGGCAGCTTTTCCCATTTAGGATTTGGAGTGCATCTTTGCTCATAGCTTCTTGTTGACAGTGGTGGGATTTATTGGGAAGCATCTCACTTTCAAGATTTATTTAAAATGCATTTTAAAAATTGATGGTAAGCCTTTGATTTGATGGCTTCCAGGGTTCCTTCCACCTCTAAATCTCTGATGCTTTGAACTATGATCCTTTAGCAGACTAGCATGGTGGGAAGGTCACTAGATTGGGAGTCTAACGAACTAGGTTTGAGGTCCAGCTCTCTGAGTGATCTTGGGCAAATCACTTACCATCTTTGGGTCACATTTTTCTCACTAATGAGGTAGATGAACCAAACCTCTAAGATCCCTTCCAGGCCAACATCCATATCCATTTTCTTCTTATGGGACCTGTTAATTTTTGAATTCCTAAGGAGAAAACTCCCTTTCCCAATGCAGACCAACCCCTTCTCTTCTCCTTTTTAAATTTAGGGTTGTTTGGGGCAGCTAGATGGTGCAGTACATAGAGCACTGGCCCTGGAACAGGAAGACCCGAGTTCAAATCTGACCTCAGACACTTGACACTTATTAGCTGTGTGACCCTGGGCAAGTCACTTAATCCCAATTGCCTCACCAAAAATAAATTAATTAATTAAATAAATTTAGGTTTGTTTGAAGCCACGGTCATATAGCCAGTATTTGGCAGAGATAGAACTTGAATTATTATCTTCCTGATGTTAGAGCCAGCTCCAATAATGTGCTAAATTAAGCTTATACTAGCTTTCCAGCTGATTGCTAAATGTTTAGTATAAGCATTTGTTGTTGTTTAGTCATTTTTTGGTCATGTCTGACTCTTCGTGACCCCATTTGGGGTTTTCTTAGCAAAGATACTCTAATGGATCACCACTTCCTTCTTCAGCTCATGTTACAGATAAGGAAACTGAGGCAAGCAGCATTAAGTGACTAGCCCAGAATCACACAGCTACTAAGTGTCTAAAGGCATATTTGAACTTGGGAAGAGGAGTCTTCCTGACTTTAGGCCAGGCACTCTGTCCACTGTGCCACCTAGCGGTCATTAGCTGCTTGTAAGCATTTATTTATACCTCAGAAGCCACAAATGTTATGAATGAGGGCTTGATTTATTGTTTTGTTTACTGTCTAGACTTAAGAAAGTTGTGGAAGACATGTTAATAATACCAATTAAATGTAAAAGTTAGGTGTGGATTTTCAGAGCTAGTTGTTAAACATTTACTAGCACACTCCTGACCAGCAAAAATGTCAAACAGCTTCTCCCAGCTCCAACACTCACAAGGTCCCCAGATTAAATTGAATTGGAAAATTATTTAACAAAGTAAATAAAAATACAACACAATATAGATAATGTCAATTTGTGGTTTTCTAATCCACCATATGGCCAACCTAGATCCATTTCTATTTAAGTTTGATACCACTACATTACACTATGTTTCCTCTTTAAAATCCTGTCATCTTATAAATAATTGATGTAGTTTAAAGAATACCGAGGAGGCCTAAGAGTCCTCAGTTCCAAACTCCTGGCTTTCTAGGTGTATGACCTTGGGCAAAACTACTCTGAGCCTCATTTTCCTATTTGGTAAAATATACAAAATAGTATTTCCGCATCTACCTCCCAGGGTTGTTGTGAGGCTCAAATGAGATAATGTACACATATCACTTTCAAACTTGAAAGCTAGTATAAAATTCTCATCTCTCACTGATCACAGAGCTCGTGAAGAAGAGAGAAAATTATTAGGAGAGAAGTTGCCTGTTTCTAGATCGACTTGTATTTGAAAGATAAGCACAAAAGAACAAAACTCTGTGTGTGTGTGTGTGTGTGTGTGTGTGTGTATGAGAGACAGACAGACAGAGAGTGACAAAGATGGAGACAGAAGACAACATTATAGAAAGGAGGAAAGAGAGAGATACTTAGAATGATACAGTGAAAGGGGGAGAGACAGAGACAGAGAGAGAGAAAACATTTATGAAGCATTCACTATGTTCCAGGCACTGTGCTCAGGACTGGGAATACAAGGAAAGGCAAAAACCAGTTCATGCTCCCAAGAAGCTCCTGGTTTACTGAGGATGACAGTATGCAAATTGTTATGTATAAACTGGATGCAGTCAACAGAGGGAAGGCACTAGTATTAAGGGGAAAAGGAAAGGCTTCCTATGAAGATGAAATTTGAGCTGAGAGTTGAAGGAAGGCAGGGAAATTAGGAGTAAGAGGTGTGGAGGGAGAGAATTTCAGATATGGAGGAACAGACAGTGGCATTATGAGGCATCACTAGGCCAGTGTTGTTAGATCAGAATAAGTTGTTCAGTAATGTCCAACTTTTCAGGACTGCATTTGGAGTGATTTACCATTTCCTTCTCCAGCAGATTTTACAAATGAGGAAACTGAGGCAAAGAGGGTGAAGTGATTTGCCCAGGGTCACACTGCTAGTAAGTATCTGAAGCCAGATTTGAACTCAGGAAGATGATTGGTCCTATCTCTAGAACCAGTGCTCTATCCACTGCACCACCTAGTTGCCCTAAGAATGAGTAGAGGGAAGCCAAGTCTAAGAAGTCTGAAAAGGTTGGAAGGGCCCAGTTATGAAGGGCTCTAAATGGCAAACTGAAGACTCTAATTGATCCTGGAGAAAATAGGGAAGATAATATTGAGGAGTCACCATTTAGTCAACAAGGATTTATTAATTGCTTACTCAGGTCATCTTGACCTATGTCTTGCTACTGAACTCAGATGATTAGAGGAGAGAGTGGGGTTAATAACTTTGTACAGCCCTACCTCACTTAAGTCCAAGTCATTTGCAAGTGAAGACAACAGTCCTGTGATCCTCTTCAAGAATAAAGAAGGAACAATAACAACAAATAAACAATGCTTACTATATCCAAGGCACAGAAGGGGTTGATATGGTCAGGTGTGTACTGTAATCACTGGCAGCTAAGTGGAGGATGGATTAGAATGAGGAGAGGCTTGAGAAAAAAACACTGCTTAAAAGAATATCTGTGTGTGTGTGTGTGTGTGTGTGTGTGTGTGTGTTTGTGTGTGTATTTCCCAAAGCCCGAAATAGCCATCTCATCATGTCTTTCCAAAGTGGCTTTAGTAAAATTATCTCACCATTAACTCCTCCAGTGTTTTCTATTGTTTATTTCAGAAATGTTATTTCTAGGTTTCTGAACCACTTCCTAGGGTAGGTTCTTGCATATAAAGAGCATGGCGGGGGGGGGGGGGGGGTGGAAAGGAGTTTATGTTGTTTTCTTGTTCTGGGTTAAAGAGGGCTATAAAAAGAAAGGATCCCATAAGTGCTGCCTCATATTCTCCATCAAGTCTATTTTTATTGTAGGTTCATTTTTATTAGATAGAAGAGAACTTGCACTGTTTGAATGCCCCAATCTTCTGTTTATCATACTCCCTTTTCTGAGAACAAACTGAGATGATACTCCAAATTACTGATGGGCTGTCTTATAATTAGAGTTTGAAAAATGTTAGGCTTGCTTTGGGAAATGAAAAGGGAAGAGTTACAACTTACATGGTTCATTTCATTCCATTAACTATCTCCCTCTTTGTCCATTCTCAATGTGTAATTTCTTTCTCTACCTGAGGTACAGAAATAGAAGGAGATCCTCAAATGAGTTAGCTTTGGTTCAATTCTGTTAGAATATAAGTTTCTTGAGAGTAAAAACTATTTGACTTTTGTCTTTATATTCCCAGGACCTAGCATGGTGCCTGGGAAATTATAAACACTTACTAGATGCTGTGGATTGATTGAAAGACAAGGTCTTAGGTATGCCCTTCCTTGTAGATGTCCCATCCCATCAGGCTATGAATCTTTGTGTTTAGCTGGCATTCTGTTCCAACAAACTGGGCATAGCCTTTCAGAGATTTGTGGTACTTATGGGAGGAATGGGAAACGTCATAATTTCCATTGTAAAAATGGCAAGGTGTGATTTCATGGTGAGATGAATTCATGGTCCTTGATTGCCTCAAGTTCATGGTCTGTGTCTTTGTGTTTTTTTGTTCAGTTGGATAATCCTGATGAGCAAGCCGCACAAATCCGCCGGGAGCTGGATGGACGCCTTCAAATGGCTGACCAAATAGCCAGGGTAAGGACATTTGGGGAAAATCTTTCTGTGCCTGTTCATTTCCTGAGGGAGGGTCTGGGTTTTAGGACCCAGGGGAAACTCAATTCAAACCTCACACAAGAGACTGAAGACTTCAATTCTGTATTAAGATTCTACCACCATTCAACCTAATAGGGCATCATGCCTCGCAAACTCTTACCTGCTTTGTCTTCCCTTCACAATATTTTTAACCACTTGTCACCTATTTCTAAATCTGAGAAATAAATCCTCTCTTCCTTAAGGGAAACCTCAGTAACTTTGACTGAGAAAAGGTGACAATCTGATTTAGCAAAAAGTTTGAACTAAGTACACAGACATGAAATAATGCAATATGGCAAATAGAGTGTTGGACTTGGAACAGGAAAACCTGATTTCATATCCTGCCTTGGACCCAAGTAACTGTGTGACTGGGAAATTTACTGACCTTTTCTGAGCCAGAGGCAGCTAATTGGTAAGTAGATTGCACTCTGTATTGGTAGAGGAGTTCCCACATTAATGAAGTCACATCTGCTTGATGTGTTCACCTATGTGAACATTTTATATACATAAATATGTCAGAGGCATATATTAAATATATAAGCATATTTTAAAAACAGTTCTGAGCCTTACAGAACATATTCAAATGATTTTTGTCATTAATCTGTTGCATGCAATAGAAAGTTCATAAAACTTTACTGTACTATATCTGCTCTCACCAGGACTATTGTAATAGCCTCTCTACTAGGATCATGGACTCATATCTTTCCCTTCTACAAACCATCCTGAACATAGATGCTAAAATTATCTTCCTCCTTTACTCAACAACCCTCAATGGAGGGTTGTTGTATTGCTTCTAGAATAACATGCAGACTCCTCAATTTGGCCTTTAAGCTCCTCCACCATCTGCCTCCAATTGATTAGTTATAACTAAAGTCATCTATAATTTGCTTTCTCAGATATAGTGGCCAGATCTGAACTATAACATATAGCTAAATGTGGGTCCCTTCTACAATATCCCTGACAAATGGTTTAACTTGAATGTCTCTACAGAGGTAGAACTTATCAAATATCCCAAGTCAGATTGTACCACATTCAGATTGCTATTTGTAAGTGTTGTTTTTTTCTTGTCCTGAAAGCAAAATCTGCTTCTCTGTAGCTCCTACCCCTTAGTACTAGTTCTATTCTGTGGAGCCAAATAACTTATATCTAAGCCTTTTCCCACATGGTTATCCTTTTTTGGGGGGGGGCAATTGGGGTTAAGTGACTTTCCCACAGTCACACACCTAGTAAGTGTTAAGTGTCTGAGGCCGGATTTGAACTCAGGTACTCCTGACTCCAGGGCCGGTGCTCTATCCACTGTGCCATCTAGCTGCCCCAGATATCCTTTAATTACTTGAAGATGTCTACTATGGCTTCCCTAAGTCTTCTCTTCTCCAAGTTCAAACTTTCTTCAACTGATCCTCATATGGCATGATCCCTAGTCTCTTCCCTATTCTGTTCACCCTTTTCTGTACATACTTCAGTCACCATGGTACCCAGAACTAAACACAATACTCTGGATGTGGTTTGACCAGGGCAGAGTTCAGCATGCCTTTCATTTCTCTAGATCTGAATTAGGTCTTTCATCATCCAATCAATGAAGGCACTGGCTTATTTTTGGCTGCTGTGGCTCACTATAGACTCATGTGGGGCTTGGAGTCCA
The DNA here is from genome assembly GCF_019393635.1 of Dromiciops gliroides. Taxonomy (NCBI): domain Eukaryota; kingdom Metazoa; phylum Chordata; class Mammalia; order Microbiotheria; family Microbiotheriidae; genus Dromiciops; species Dromiciops gliroides. Next base: position 737,000,128 of record NC_057861.1, read on the forward strand.
CTAACACCCCCAGATTTTTTTCCACATGAAACATTTCTGGCCATGCCTTTCCTATCTTGTACTTACAAAGTCTTAAGGGACAAATTCAGTTCAGATCATCAACTTGAGCTTTTCATTTAAATTTTATCTTACCAAATTCAACCCAAAGTTGTAAGCTGATGAAATTTTATTGAAATCTGATTCTATTTTCCAATTTGTTAGCTCTTCCCCCATGACTCACAACATCAATAAATTTGAGAGGCATACTATCTAAGAAAATACCAAGTCATTAATAAAAATATTTTTAAACACAGGGTCAGGGACAGATCCTTTGGGAACTCTGTTAGAGAACTCCCACCCAATTGCCATTCATCCTTCCTTCACTGTTCTTTGGGACTAGTCATACTCAATACTCAAGTGGATCTCCAATGATGCAGATCAAAAGCTATGCATGCCTGCCTATCCTATGAACGCTTGGCCATAACTTCCAATAAATTCTCAGGGGATCCACCCAAATGTGTTGGTAGCCTTATATAATTTCTTCTGAAATCAAAAAGTTACCAGAGAAGCACTTTAGACAATTCATCTGTTTAATTCTCACCTTTGCCCATTTTACCTACTTACTGTACATTTTCTTGTTGACATGTTTACTAGTCTTAATTGGAGTTCCTCATTGGTAATTCACTTCAGCTTGATCACAACCACCTTGAGCCTTTCCATTTCCATTTCTCTCCCCACCTCCCCACTGGTATCAAAGTCATTTTTTAAAATTCTCTAGAGATTGTTGCATTTCATACCTCAATTATATAAAAGAATCCCAGTTGAATGCCAGTATTAAAAGAGGAGAATTTGTTTCTGGGGGAAGTTTGGGGCCATTAAAGGAATGTTGTAATTTCTTAAAGATAATAGCACTTTCTCCTCCTCTGTTCAAATCCAAGACCAAGCCAGTGTCTATCCCTATGGACAAACAAACATTGTAGATTATCTATCCAAATGTACATCCTAATCTGGGCAATAAATATTCTTCTTCAATTGTGTCTCTCTTGTATGGCTGGTCAAAATAAATATTTTTGAGTAGTTAAAGATCTCTTATAAGAGATTTTATAATGTCCTAGGACTTCATGAAACCAGCACAATGTCATCAAAAAACAGGATCATGTAGAGGACCATACCACTCACAGAAAAATCTCTTTCAGCTTGGACTCTGCACTGGACTTCTTCCAATCATAGTGGTGGCCATATTTGCCCAGAATCCTCATATTTTCTGCCTTACCTGATAGTCTAGTTATTTCAATGGCAATAAAAAATTATAATAATAAGAATTGTTAGAGGGCTTTTAAGTTTTCAAAGTTCATTATTCTATTATCTCATGTGTCTCACCATCTAGGGTGGTGGGTATTATTATCCCTTCTTTGTAGATGAAAAAACAGACTCCAAGAAAGGTTAAATGGGTTGACCAAGGCCATGCAATTTGCAAATCTCAAAGCCAGTATCAGATCCCAAGTCCTCTGCCTGTAGATATAGCACTTACCCCCTTACCATGCTACTGCTTCCATGCAACCTAGTCCAAACCTGCATAACTGTGCCAAAATCTGGCCCACTTCTTCCCATGCTGGTCCCAGAAAAGCATGAAACACTTGATCAAATAATGTTCTGAAATATCATTGTACTAGGTCTACATTATTTCTCTGCCCTCCCAAATCTAGTCAACCTATGAACAAAGAAAATGATATGCTTTAAGTACGGCCTGTTCTTGATAAGTCTAGTACTATTCTTAAAGATCAATGCTTTCCTTTTTTATATGTCCAACAGACATCCATGTAATAGAATAATCCAGAATTTTCCAGAAATCAGAGTTGACTGACTATACTTTACAAACTTCTGTATTTTGTTCTTTTTTATTTAGTAAATAGTTGCCCACTTCCAGTCCTTTATTCTTCATGGCACCTTAAAGATTTCTGACACCATTCAGCAATCATATTTTTCTGGGAGGGTTTTCATTCGGATGCAGTTTGTCTAGGGTCTGGTGACTACAACTCACAAAAACCAGCTATCTTCTCACATATCTTGTTTCAGCTTCCTGTTTGTCATTTTTGTTCTCTCAATCCTCAAAGAGCATTCACTTTGGAAGAGAAAATCTCTCTCTCTCTCTCTCTCTCTCTCTCTCTGTCTCTCTCTCTGTCTCTCTCTCTCTCTCACTTTCTCTCTGTTACTCTCACTTTCTCTCTTGCTCTCTTGCTCTCTCTCTCTCTCTTTCTCTCTCTCCCACCCTTTCTTTCTCCTCTCCTCTTCAATCTGTCCATTATCATTATCTCCTTCAAATCAACCTATAAATACACTAAAAACTCCTCAATCCTTAAAAATCCATTTTATCCACCCTGTTCCTTGATTATCTCTCTATTCCCTTTCACTGCTAAACTTCTAAAAAAAGGTAGGTGGGGTGGGTGATAAACATTCAAAACCTCTTCTCCACTTACTTCTGCATCTTCCAAAAATAATGGTCTTTAGAATAGAACTCACAGATAGTTGACATTCCTAGCAGGAAATTGGTAGTTCTGAAGTGAGAGTTGGTCTCCAAACTCAATCCCCAGAGGAAGACTGGCACGGAAGAGGCCAAGCAGGTCTGGGCCAAAGCAGTATTCCCTTTATAAAAATTCAGTTTGGTTCATTGAAGTGCTTTGTATCTTGAATCTAGACATGTGTGAGATGTATTCTGGTGGGGGTGTTGGTAGAAGTAGTAACCAAAATAACACAAAATTGTTAGTTCGGTATAAACAATATGGAAGGTCCCATCATCAAGCTTGGCGAACAGGACTTCCTTCAAGACCCAACTGAAATTCCACCTTCTTCAAGAAGCTTTTCCTGATCTCCTTTACTTCTAGAGACTTTCTTCTTTTTACTATCTACAGTGTATCCTGTAGCTTTCTGTTATATAGTTGTTGTATGTTGTCTCTCCCATTAAATTGGGAGCTTCTTGAGGGCAGGGATGGTCTTTTGCCTTTCTTAGTATCCCCTGTGCTTAACACATAATAGGCACTTACTTAATTAATACTTGTTGGCTTGACTAGACATGGGAAGCCAGTTGATCCACATTTATTAAGTTCCTACTATATGCCAGGCACTGATCTAAGTGCTGGAGTGCCACTGGATCCATGACTTCATTGGCATAAGGAGCTTCTCTCAACCAATGCCAATGTGCATCTTCTCAGAGTTTATTGTCTCTTTAGAAAGTTACCTTGAGCATCATCAAGTCTGCAGTTCCTAGAAAAACACCTTAGCATCAATTAGATTGGACAATGGCTTGGTTACCCATACTGTAAACTCTCAGTAGTGCTTACAAACAGATTAAAATTCTTTGCCTAGCAAAGATATTACTGGCAGGTGAAACTCTGGTAGAGTTGAATAATTCAATTTAATTCAACAACCGTGCATTAAATTCCTGTTCTAAGTAAGGCACTGTGGAATATGAGGGAAATATACAAAGCAAACAAATAGTCCTGGCCCTCAAAGAGCTTACATTCTTTTATACTTGCATTAAAAGTTATCAAACAGGGGGGCGGCTAGGTGGTGCAGTGGATAAAGCACCCGCCCTGGATTCAGGAGTACCTGAGTTCAAATCCGGCCTCAGACACTTGACACTTACCAGCTGCGTGACCCTAGGCAAGTCACTTAACCCCCATTGCCCCACAAAAAAAAAAAAAAAGTTATCAAACCTTTTTTAAGACCTCCAGAGGAGATCTTATAACCCCTCTAGACAGTTCAATTCAGTTGTATTATTTAATTTGAGAATTAATATGAAAATCAGGAAATAGATGTTGGGCAAATTTATCTGGATGGATATTGGAGAAGTATAGTACATAGTCCATGGCCCAAATGATTGGATGTGGGAATAGAGGTTAAGGGAAGGAATTCAGAGTCATAAGATTATACTTCTAGAGGTGAAAGGGATGTCAGAAATCACTTACTCCAACCAGTCGTTTTAAAGATGAGTAACCTGGAAGCCAAAGAGTGACTTGTCTGAGGCCACATGGGTAGTTAGAGTCAAAGGTAGGATTGAACATAGATTCTCTGGCTCCAGTCCCTTGTATCATTCTTCTGATTTTCCATCTGGGTGACTGGAAGGATGGTGTCTCATTCAGAAGAATTCAGGAAGCTAGAAGGAGGAATGGTTTTTGAGGGGACAATGATATGTTTCCACTTACAGATTCTTTCATTAAAAATTCAACAGTAGGATGTGTTTAAAAAATAAATAAATAAATGCCTGCCTGCCACTGCCTTAAACAGAATGATCAAGTTGATTTGGATAGGATTTGAAGGTAGGAAGGAGTAACTTACTCCCTGTGCCTTATTCACAAACATTCTGGCACCTGGTTCTCTAGTTATTATCTTCAGATGACCCCTTTTTTGTCCTCTCCTCCCTGGAAAATAGAACAAAGAGTACACATAACCAAGTGCCTTGTTTCTAGCCCTATATCCCACCTGACACTGCAGTTTTGCCTTTAATCCCAAACCATTTTCAGACTTAATACCATCAAACACATAAAAGTTCATCTGTGTTCATGGAGAATAGCCAACATGTTCATTTTAAAAGTACCAGGAAAAATTTGAATATTTTTATAATCTTGAATAAAGGGATTTTTAAATTCATCTTCAAACATTTCTTATGTTTTCCTCATATTAGTATTAAAGATTTCCTTTGCTTCAGTCTTTGGTGTAAAAACCAATCATTTAAAATACATGATCAAAAGTTGATATTAAAGATATGTGCTATAAACAGTGAAGCTAGCTGTCCAGATGGTATTTACTGGTTCTTAAATAAACCAATGGTTTGGATAGAAATTCCCCCAATTCAAGAGTTTCTTATGTAGTGTGAGGACCAATTTTTAATTGAGGAGTGTTAGCTAAGCAGCTTGCTGCAATATTGGGGCAAGGAAGGAGACCGGCAGCCTCCCTCAAAACAGAACAGGATTTATTTTAACAAGAACGAACTTAAAAAAAAAAACACAAACAGGATCAGTAGGATCAAGGGAAAGGAAATAAAATGGGGAAAGGGAAATTATACAACCTCAAAAGATACCACCACCCAGGAATAAACTGAGAATACGCAGCAGAACGCCTGTTGTTCCAGCATCCAGCTAGAATGACCAATTCTCCTCCCCCAATCCCAGAAAAACCCCACACCAGCCCCAGCCAATGGGATGGCCACTCTGACAGTCACATGACTGCCCTCACTAGGCTTCCAATCATTATAATTTTGCCAGGCCCATGTAGGTGTGGGCGAGTGGTGATGATGTGAGGTGCCAGCGCCATGGCAACGGCTACAACTATTGGGTGGAGCACCTGCAGTTTGTGGAGCCCCAGGCCAGTGCACACAGAGGCATAAAAACCTCAAATAACAATTAATTCTTTACAGTAGAAAAAAGAATATGGTATCAAGAAAAGATGCAAGGATAGCAGAAAAACTCTGTCCACATAAGCATATCTAGATAGATAGACAGATGTGCATGTGTGTGTGTGTGTGTGTGTGTGTATACATATATACATATGTGTGTGTGTTTATAATACCAGCTGGCTAGAGTTCCAAGCTTGGCATCAGATAGGCCTGAGATTAATCTGGCCTCAGACATTTACTAGATGTGTGACTTTGGGTGAGTCATTCATTCTCTGTTTGCCCCAGTTTCTTCCATTATGACAGCACGTATCTCTGAGGTTTGTTGTGAGGATCAAATGAAATAATATCTGTAAAAAAAAATCTTACCACAATGCCTGGCACATAGTAGACACTATATGAAGTGTCTTTTTATTACTCTTTCCCCTTCTGCCTGTGTGATCTGGGGTAGTCACCGAACCTCTCTGTCTCTATCCTAGGATACATAAAATATAATGTCTAACCTTCCTCTTGTCTCTATGGGAATCAATGAAAATGTACTGTGAAAAGAAAAGGGTATTGAGTGTTATCATACCAAGGAAAATTATATTCTTCACACCAAAATCAGATGTACTGGGATCTCTTGAGGCCCAGATAAAGCATGTTTCTTCAAGAGATTGATCCTAGTAAGCCCAGTGTTAACATCCTTCTCCTCCATACACACTCCAGAAATCACTTTGCATCTCACACACACATTTACCCCAATGCATATACAAATATGCACATGTATGGAAATATACCAATATATGGTTATATTCGCTTATCTACACATACTGATCTGTGTACATATTTTATCCCTCCCCTCCAGGAGAATGTAACCTCCACTGGGGATCCTTATCCCTTAGCACAATGCCTGGCATGTGATAGGGACATCAGACATATTTGCCAAATCAGTAATGATCAGAAATGACAATCCATGGGCTCACCAATGAATAGATTTAGTGCATAAAGGTAGCCTAGAGGCCTCATGGTGCAGGTGAAGGATCTAAAATCAAGATAGATTAAGTGTCACACCCACCATCACATAGCACTGAAGATTCTAATTCTAGCACTTTCCCCAAAGCACCACTCGGAAGCTACCCATGTGTTTGGTAGATTTCAGGAGATTTAGGTTTTGTCACCCAGACTATAGCCAAATTCATGTGGAATCACTGAATGTGCAAACTGGGAGGAACTTTAAAGATCAACCAGCCCAACAGATTTATTTATTAGTAGAAGATATTCAACCTCAGAGATATCAGGTGACTTGTTTCAGGTCACATGCTAATGAGTTGTAGATCAAGAACAAGAACCCCCGGCTACTGATTCCCCAGCTATTCTTCATTTCACTTACACCATGCCCAACAAGGCATGCTATACAATGCTCTGGTGAAATACCTCAAACCTTCCACTGTCCTTGTGGTCACCAATAACCCAGTAACTGGAACCATGAAATTGGCAGTTATGAAGATAGCTGTGTATAAATGAAGAATGAGTTCAACAGTATGAATAAGAAGTATGTCATAAGCATTTGTCTTCTGTTGTGCCCCTTGACTCAAGTCCTAAGCCCAAATTGAACTGGGGAGATAGAAATATCTCAAAATGTCAGAAGAACTTATGATAGTGTGTGGCTCATTGCAGGCTCCTATAACCTTGACAGATGCCCTGGTCTGCTGACCATGATCTTGGCATTTCCCAGGGCACCCTCTGTTTCCCCGAGTGAAATTGTATCTATCACTTGTGTTAGAGCTAGAAAAGTGTGGCAAATGGATAAGCCTAACCACACAGTCTTCCCCAGCTATAGAAACAGCATGCTATGGTAGAAAGATGCTTGGATTCAGTCAGAGAACCTATGTTTCAATCCTGATTGCCTCTGAGACTTATCATCTGTGACCCTGGACAATTCATTTGACCTCTGGACCTCAACTTCTTCATCTGTAGATTATTGGTCTTCCATGTGGGGCTCCAGCATAACCACAAGTGGTGCATCATCACCCAGTGTGAATTTTGGAGCACTGTCCATGATAGCTAGTAATGACATTCGCTTCCAACATAACCATACTATCTTTACCTCTTATCTCCCAATACTATCCTTATCTACTCCCTCTCTGTGCTGCACCATCATCATTTCATGTCAATGAGTCAATCCATCAACAAGCATTTATTAACTGCTTGCTATGTGTCAGACACTGCTATAGGCAATAGCTTTCAGGTAAATATGATTTTACCCATGCTACATCCAAATCCATGTACAATCTTTGAGTGTGAGAAATAGAATGAACTTTAGTGGTCCTGTAGTCCAACTAGCTCATTTTCAAAAGGAAGCAACTGACTTGCCCAAGGTCACATTATCATTCAGTTTTCCTCTTCTATCCCCAGTGTAGCCCTCAGTACAATTATAACCTAAGCTCAAATATATCAGCAGCTGCTCTGGTGCCATGAGAAAATCCTACCACAACCCTGGACCAGAGATTACTTTGTGGCTACAACAGGTACCACTCTGTTGACACTATCCTGATTGGCTCTGGGCAGTGAGTGTGGCCAGGTAGCAAACCCCCCACACTCACTTCCTTTTCATTTTTGGTAGAATGGAATAAGTGATACCCACTCAGCAGGCCTGGATGCATTGCTATTTACACAGCAGATTTTATTACCCACCCTTCTTCCAAATTCCTTTATTACAGACGAGGGCCACCCACCACATTTCAAGTTACCCAAGTTCACAACTTTGGTGTCACGCTTAACTCCTTAGTCTCACTCACCCCACATAACCAATCAGTTGTCAAATCTTATCATTTCTAGCTCCACAATATCCCCTTTTCTCCAACCACAGAGCCACCAATATAGTTCAAACCCTCATCATCTCTTGCCTGGGCTATTGTAATAGCCTCCTCATTGATTGCCCTGCCTCAAATCTCTCCCTGTTCTAATCCATTGTGGCATTTTAAAAGTTTGAGAGACATAATTTCTGGGTAATTAATTATTTTATTAATAATGCTAGCACTTGATTAATAAAAGAGGTCAGTGACACTCTTGAATGCCAAAGACAAATCATGGTGGTGGTCTCACAGTTTATATGCCCTTGGGAAAAGGGGTGTTCCTGAAGGTGACAATCAACTCTGATTGGTTAACAATGAGAAGAATGAATATTACTGTGAGAGATGCAACCTTTCTAATGGAGGACTAGGGATGTATTTCTAAGTTGTCCAGCTTTGGGCAATCTAATCAAAGAATTTACCCCCACCTAAATCTGAGTAGAACACAATGGGCTTCCCCACCTAGGTGGGGTTGGAAAAAAGTTTATTTAGAAAGTTAACCCAATCTCATTATCAGCAATATCCTTCAGAGAATGAACAATCTAGAGGCTTCTGAAAAATCCTAGTTCTATTTCAGTTATTGATTATTAATATTATTTCTCTCACCATTCACCACAGAGTTGGTGTGATTTTCTTAAATAGGTTTGACTAGATAACTCCCCTACTCAATAAATCCCAGTGGTTTCCTGCTTACTATAAGATCAAATATTATTTTTATCTTCTTTATTTCTATTTTGTGTAAGGTTTGTACTTGACATAATTATTGGTGTGTACAACTTCAAAACAAGCATATTTATATATGTATATGTTTACATATATGCATACACATATATAGGGGCCTATCCCTATTTTTTTTTCTTTTACTGACTGGCATGCATAATCAAAAATTTTTGGAGAACACTGAACTGGATGAGTTCTAAATTTCCTTTTCTCTCTAAATTTATGATCTAATTTTTAGCACAGACTTTGATAAAGAAATCAATACAAAGTATCCAAAGTCCCTTCTTAAACATATAATGGCAACGTAGACAAACCTATGCCAAGTCCTTTACCTCAGACCAACATAAATATCCTATAGAATTCACTTGGTTTAAGAAGCTAATTGATGTGAAGCAAACTTGCTGACCCTTAGGGATTCTTTTAAGGAGTATAAAGCATTTTGCATGCATTATCTCATTTGAGTCTGGCCTTAATCCTGTGTTGTAGGTGTTACTATCATTCCCATTTTACAAATGAGGAAACTGAAGCTCCAAGAGTGGTTTGCCCAAGTTTACACAACTATCAGTAGCCTGAGGCAGTATTTGAACCCAGATCTTCCTAACTCCAATTTCAATACTCTAACCATTTAATCTCACTGCCTTTCAGTTACAGATATAGAGATCTCCTAGATATAGATCCTAAGGTGTCTCATATACATAGATATAGATATAGATATAGATAGATAGACAGATGTATATAGATCTTAAAATCGATAGATAGATAGATATTGATGCTAAGGTCCACAGAAGGCTGTGATGCCTTCTGAGCCACTGTCCAATATATATCACCTGTGCCCATGAGATCTAACAGGTCTCTAGCTAGGGGTAAGACTGGCAGCTTTTCTTTTCATCCTATCTTGGTGGAAATGCTCAGGGAGAAAGGAAAAACAATTTTCCTGGGGAGTGTTGTGTCCTTTTCAATGATACATTTCATGATGTGTCCAAAAGTGTCCCAACTCTAGGCAACAATACATCACAGTGGTAGAAATGAGCAGGACAGCTACCCTAATTGAAGAGTGATTGGCCCCCAAACAATAAGGAATGGCCGGAGGTAGTTTTCTTTGAAAGCTTTTGTATGCACTTGTATCATTTATATTCCATAAAGTAACATAAATAACCAGCCTTTTTGTTAAGACCAATTTTAATTTGATGTTTTGCAAAGTTGAGATGGAGGATAAAAACTCCATTTTTATTGTTGTCAATGCCGCTATGTCCTCAAAAATGTGTTTGTAATGGGCATGCCATTTGAAACCCCCCCCCCACTCACAGTCTCAGCTGACAGCACATATTTCTTTCCCTAGCTGAAGAAGAACCCATGGCAGAAAGATGGTTTTGTTTTCATTTCCAGAATCAGCTTTATGAACTCTTTTTATGATGGCATTACAAGCTGTCTGATTTCTGGGAGGGAAGATAATTCTTTGGGCCTCTCCAAAATTTTGCTATTGCATCGTGTCTGGCTGGCATTAACAAGGCTTAGAGAGGCAGAGCTGTGGATAATAATGAGGGCACCCTGTGGGACATCAAGCCTTAGGGACAAGAGGTGTTTTGCCTACTGTGCTCAAACACACCCCCACCCCCCATCCCGCCCCATGGAAGGGTTGAGAAGAGAAGCTTCTGGGTTTTGGGTTTCTTGAGTCTGGCTGACTGGGAAGAGCCCACTCTACAGAAAGAGATGTGTGTTTTTTCATTCATTCCTGTGGCAACCACTTACAGCAAGGAGTAAATCTATAGAGTACCATCTATCAGTTCTCCAAAGAGAACCATGGAGCTCTTTGGGGTTTTGCCATCATTATGAGCTGAAGACAGGAGAGGGAGCATAATAGTCTATCTCCCTAATGAAACTGTCTGTGCCCCAACCAATCTTCCCACTGTTCAGGATTAGCTTCTTTAGTAGCAAACTTTTACTGCTTGGAAGATGTTCAAGAAGCATGGATCCTTTGTGACCATTGAAGTAATCAGCCTCACTCTGCCTCATATCTAGGAAGAGAAGACAATGTTAAGAAAGACAGGGATAGTATTTAGAGACCATGCTGCCATCCCCACATGGCTGTTCCTGCTCCAGGTTGTACTGGGGCTCTTTCTCCAGATACCTGAGAAGCATATTTCATTGGAATTCTTTCCCATGGTCAGGCAAAGAGTAGAAACGGCTTTTAAACCTAGGCAAAGCCAACCTAGTGACCATGTTCCAGTCCCCAATAGTATTTGGTCGGCTTTGTGGAGGTAAGAAAGTCTCTAGATTGAATCTGAGCACACTGATCTAGGAGGCACAGGGGTCAGGAGAAAGAGCCCTGAACTTTGAGTCAGAGGACATGGGTTCATATGCTTCCTTTGTGATTTACAGCTTCCGTGTTGTTGGGCAAGTAATTTCACCTTCACGGACTTCAGTTTCTTCTCAGCTTGGCACAAGGTAGAAAGTGCATATGTCTTGAACTAAAGGACAAGGATTCAAATCTATCTTTGCCATGTACTACCTTGCAACACTGGAATTCACTTAAATTCTCTGGACCCATTTCCTCATCTGAATATGAAGAGGGTTGGACTTCTAAGTCCCTCCTAGCTTTTTGTTCATGATCCTATGATCAGTTTAATAAAGACTTGGGAATGGATGACCTTTGAGGCACCTTTCAGCCTTCTATCCTTGCTTGATCCTTTGGAGAGAAGTTTCTTAGTAAAGTTACTCCCCATCTATTCTCTCACAGTGACTCATGATTAGTTTCTGTCAAAGCAACTTCTTTCCTTGTTGGCAAGTACATCATGGTCCTCTCCATACAGACTCCCACCAACCTCCACACATGTTTGTATACTCAAGTAATGCCTCAGCCAAATGTGTTTTTTATCAAGTAGTTTCAGAAAGGAATTGGTCCCAGCATCACTGTGTGGCTTCTGAAAGCCACAGAGTCATTTATGCTGAGAGCAAGAACGCCATATTCTTTTCCCAGGCACCTATTGATCAGCCTCCACTCACCATTTCCTCCCCATAGCTTTAAATTTAACCTACCCTTAATGCATTGGATTTAAGTGAGGGAGGGCTGTGCAAAATCCCAGCCTCACTCTTTCCTCTGGAGTCATCTGGTTCCAGTAGCAATTTATAGATCAGGATGGCCATCTCCAGTCATTCTGATCTAAATCCTGCCACTGGACCCAGATGACTCTAGAGGAGAGAGTGAAGCTGGTGACTTTACACAGACTTCCCTCACTTAAATCTAATTCACTTGCAAGTCATGTAATCACCTTCCTGATGCCATGGTCCTTTTCCAGAAGGAAGGACAAACAATGGATGAATGAAGGATCCTTAATGTAGCCCTTTGACATGAGCTCTCCTATTTACTGCTTGGATAATTATGTAACCTCTGAGCTTCAGTTTCATCATTGTTAAAATGATGGAGTTGGACTAGAATGTCCATTAATACCTTTAAACTCTACTCCTGTTATCAAAGTATATTGAGGTATTCACATCCAGTGCTCTTGAAAAAAGCATGGAGGGTCGATTGCTTTGAATTTTAGAGAGGTGATGTTAGAGATGAAGCTCTGTCAGGCTTTCTTCAGAGGCCTTATAATAATGGTAGAGGCACCTAATACTGGAAGAATGATCCTCAGCAAAAGCTAAGGTACTGATGTGGAATAGAATTTGGGGTCAAATTAATCATGAGTTGTCCCAAAAGAATTACAAGACTCAATGACGCAGTTTCCCAAGTTTTATTGCAATACTGGGAGTGACCACAGGGAGAGAACCAGAATAGTAGAAAGGTATCTCTTGAATAAGGAAAGGAAAGACATTTATATTTATAGTATGGATAAATTGATTATCAGTCTCATTATAATAATCTCCACCTTAGGGATGTACAGGGGAGGGCCTGTCCTAATTTGGAGTTCCTGGAGTCCTAAGTCAACCCCCGAGGTGGGGACCTTTTTCTGTGGAGGTGTGTTTTGGGGGTTTACCCGTCATAAGGTGAAACTGGGCACAGATTTGGCCTTTTCTGCACGTCTCTGGTTCCCACTTAGTTTCAAAACATCTGCATTTATCATTTATTCCTAGTTTGAGTGTCTATAGCCTGTCAATGTATCATTGTTATAGTCTTAGACTTTCATCTAGCTCCCTGTGTTTCCATTATGGGTACTGATTACTGTGGGTAAGAGAACTTAGCATCCTGACTTGTAAGTTATCCATTAACTGGGGTCTGAATCCCTTTTAGAACTCATATCTGAATTAGAGCTTGAGTCTTAGGCTTTTCTATTAAGCCCCTTTTGTCTCCTACATCGGTACCAAATTTAGCCATTGCACAGAAGGCAGCTAGCTGAAACAGTGGATAGAGCACTGGGCCTGGAGTCAGGAAGATGTGAGTTCAAATCTGGCTACAGAGATATTTCCTGTTTGTGTGACCCTGGCCAAATCACTTAACCTCTGTCTACCTCATTGTCCTAAATTGAAAAGTACTATCACATACCTTGCAGGGCTACAGTGAGGATCAAATGAGATAATATATGGTGGGATAAAAGTTACAAATATTTAATAACTCCTTTATATTTTGTTTTTAATTTACAATAATATAATATCATATATAATATTTATAGGAAATTAATTTTCATTATGTTTGAAAAGTCAAATCTCATGAATAGCAAAAATAAAGAAAAATAATTTTCAAAAAGTTATAAAAACATTAGACCACTTTGTGACTTTTGGCCCACCCTGTACTTGTAAAGTACTTAGTAGCACATAGTAGGCATATAGTAGGTACTTACTAAATGCTTCTTCCCTTGCCTTCCAAAGTTCTTCAGAAAAGGGAAACAGATGCACTCACATATACACAATTGCCTTGGTCACCTTCCCAGGGATTGACCTCAACAATAAATTTACACAGCGACAATCCCATATCAGAAGAATATCTCAGGGATCCTTCCAAGGCACCGTGGAGAATCTGCTTTGAGTAGTCTTCCAAAGGAAACCAGAGAAGATAGGAAGGTCCACAATACTGACCTGTACATAGTCAAAAAAAAGGAGAAATCTGAACTCCTCTTCTTTAGATTTTCTCCTTCACCTACCTCCCACACATCCACAACACAGCTACCCCCCTAGCAAATTCAGCATTGTCAGGCTCTTTCACCTCTGTCCAAAGTTCTGAAAAACATCATTTAACGAAAGTTATTCAATTAATTTCAACAAACATGTATTATCCATTACTTTGTGCAATACACTATGCCACGTTGTTTATGCAGATTTTTAAAATGAGGATCTGAGATAGGCAATACATAGTATATAAAAATGCAAATGGCATGAATAGACTGCATTGGCATTCTAGCTAAAATCTTGTACTGAGAAAGGGAAGGAAAAAATAAAAGATGTGACCTGACTCTAATTAAAAATGGTTTCATCTACATCTGTGAAAAATGATGATCAATTTATATATCACTTCATTAATTTTCCCAATATTTCTTGAAAATGGTGACAATTCTTCATAGGAATAGCTATAGGCTAAGTTTGAAACTTCTCAAATCAGTTCCTTTTGAATTATTCATAGGAGGAAATCACTCTAGATAACCAGGGAAAGGGGGAAAAAACCAATCTCATGGTTTCCATAAGTCAAAAATAACTGAATCGATTATTTTTTTAAATTGAAATGAAATCACACTCGAAAAATATTTCTGATGTTTCTTTCTGATGATTTTCAAGTGGGAGGGGGAACCTCAGAACACAGAGGAACTATGATGAAATTCAGTGATTCCTTCAATAAATATTTAAATGCCTCCTCTATGAAAGGCACTGTTATAGGAGCTGATAGGAACACAAAGGTTTCTATAATAAGGTGTGTTGCATGCCTTCCAGAAACTTTAAAATCTTGTCTGGGACTTGAAATGCACACAAATAATTACAACGCATATTAGAACAGAAAAAGCCTTCAAAACATGCCATAAAAATAACTGACATTTATGTGGTGCTATATACAGGGTCTTCCAAAAATGTTAATGTAGTTTTAAGCTGCTAAAGTTTTAATGTAAGTTTTAGTGTAGTTTTAAGCTGTGAATGCTTTGGTATAAGCTTTCACAGCTCAAAACAGTGCTAAGATTTTGGGAATATCCTGTATATAACATTTGATCCTTACACCAACCCTTTCAGATAAGTACTGGATTATTAGACCCATTTTACATTTGGGAAAAGTGAGGTCGAGATAACTTAAAGAGTATTCCCCAAATTCAGTTCCAAGGCTAGTGGGTTTCCAAAGCAAGATTTGAACTTGCTCTTCCTAATGTCCACTGCAATTCTCTATCCCCTACCGAAGATCATCCCAATAAATGGCTATGTTAGTTCAGGCAATGGAGGAGTCACTTCTGACTGGGGAAAACTTGGAAGGTTCCATGGAAGAGCTAGGTCTTAAAAATGGATAGGATTTGGACAGGTGGATTTAAGGAAGGGAAGAGTATCCTAGATAAAGAAACTAGAGATAAAACAGTGAAAGAAGAATGTTTGGAGAACCTAAATGTTGGGTTTCTTCTTAGTTACTATGTCTTTAGTATTGTCCTCATTTCCTTGTTTTTGTTTGTCCTTTGTTTTCAATGAGGAGCATGATAGAAGTCATGACTTGCAATGAATTGGATTAAAGTGAGGAAGGGCTGTGAAAAGTCACTCGCTCCTCCAGAGCCATCTGGGTCCAGTGGCAAGATATATTATCAGGACATCTGGAGATGGTTCCCAGATGTTTAAGCCAATTGGGATTAAGTGACTTGCTCAAGGGTCACACAGCTAGCAAGTGTCTGAAACCAGATATGAACTCAGGTCCTCCCAACTTCAGGGACAGTGATCTATCCGTAGCACCATCTAGATCCCCCACTGATTTCCTTGGGAGACAGGTATATCAGTCTATTCAGTTGATTTCATACAGTGCTCAATTTATTGCTACCAAGAGACACAGTGACAAGGAGTTAGAGCAATGGAATTAGATTCAGGAAAACCTGTGTTCAAATCCTGCCTCAGATACTAGCTTTGTGTTCCTGGGCCAATCACTTCACTTCTCTCTGTGCCTGCTCTGTATCTGTAAAATGATGGCTTTAGTTTCAAAAGTTCTTTCAGGTCTAAATCTAAATCTGTTATCTATGATAGTTTAATCCCAATTCTTATAGGCATTAGGTTGTCCTTTATTGATAGGACATGATCTCTCCAGGTTAAAGACAAGTCATGGTTTACTACACCCCTCCCCAATTAACACTTTCTTTCTATTTCAAGGAGCGCAAGTTTCCCAAATTTGTGTCCAAAGAAATGGAGAATATGTACATTGAAGAATTGAAATCATCAGTCAACTTGCTAATGGCAAATTTGGAGAGCATGCCAGTGTCAAAAGGCGGTGAATTCAAGCTTCAGAAACTGAAACGAAGCCATAACACATCCATCATTGACATGGGAGAAGAGAACGAAAACCAGCTCTCCAAATCTGATGTTGTTCTGTCCTTCTCTCTGGAGGTGAGAATCCCCCAAATGTAAGGTCTGGATGACAGTATGAAGACCAGTGTGACTGAAATTCAGAACAAGGGATATCTTTTATATGTGCTTTTAAAATAGGAACTAGATGGAGCACAGATCAAGCAAAATGAAATTATTTTCTTAAGGCTAGAAGGGAGCGCATTTGAAAAGAATTTTTAAAAAATTTTACTATTTTTTGTTTTTGTTATCACCCTCATTTCTGAATATATCCCTTCACCTGCCCCCACTCAACAAGTCATCTCTTAGAACAACCCCCCAAAACAAATAGAAAAAGAAAAAAGAAAAAAAAAGCAGTTCAGCAAAACCAACCTACACACCAACTAAATATGATGATGTATGTGATATTCCATACTCGTAGTTCTCTACTTCTGCAAAAAAATAAGGGAGGTACGTATTTTTCAAATTTTCTTCATGGCCAACCTTTTTGGTCACTATAATTACACAATGCACACAATTATTTGAAGGATGCCCTATTAAAGCCCATCAGTTGGGATTGGAGGAATTAATTCTAAAGTAGTGAGAAAAATCTTTGTAAAATTCCTGAGTCATTAAATACATTTGACACCATAGTAATATAATTTCCAAGCATAATGGAAGTAATTCATAGTCTTTTTGTGAACAATAAGCATAGAATTTCCTACTTAAGGTTTCTATTCTATTTTCCACAGGACGTAATTGACTTCAACTAAGCTAGCCATTGTTTCCTGAATTTCAAGATCAGAAATAAGAAAATATTGTGTATGTTTTCAAAAATGCCAGTGTTCAGGGAAGCTAGGTGGTGCAGTGGATAAAGCACTGGCCCTGGATTCAGGAGGATCCGAGTTCAAATCCGGCCTCAGACACTTGACACTTACTAGCTCTGTGACCCTGGGCAAGTCACCCATTGCCTGCCCCCCCCCCCAAAAAAAAGCCAGTGTTCAATGCCTTGATCACTTATTGTTTTGATTGTTTTTCCTTCATTTAATCATGTTCCCTTTGAGAGGTAGGTATATGAGAAAAGTTGTTTTAATCCCACTTCTGCTACGTACTTCATGTGTGACTCTAGGAAAATCCTTTGGCTTCTCTCATCCTCAGTTTATTCATCTGCAAAATGAGAATAATAGCATCTACAACAGGTCCATAGTAGAACTGTTATGTGAGCACATATTTAAAGCACTTCACAAACCATAAATCACTATATAAATGTCATGATTATTAAATGCCATTGTTGAATTGGTTTTTATCCCATCTAAATGATTAAGGATTTAAACTGCATTGGGAAGAAAGGATCAAGAATGCTGTTGTAACAATTACCACATGTCTAATGAAGAATTTTAAAGGACAATTTTTTTGGAATGGCCATAAGTCATGCTGTGAATTAACCATGGGAAACATATTTTCTGTATCCAGACAGAATAAGCTTAGTAACATTACAGAATGTTTTCAAAATGCATTTTGCAGTCAGAGGATAAAGGGTTGAATTAAATGTAGAGCACTTGGTGTGTGAAAATCAACAGTCTAATTTCACAGAAACCTTCCTTTTTTTATATGCCACTGCCTGGGTTCTTCTTAGGTGTCTTTGCATTTGATTATTACCAATGAAAGGTGACATTTCATCCCTCATTGCCTCCTGCATTCCTGTAGGAAAAATATTGGCTTATTGGTTTTCATAAAGCTTTTCCATTTTCATTTTCCTAACCCCTTCTTTCTCTACAGTTACTGATTTTATCAGCTCCAGTTCATGCTTGTTTGGAATTTAGACGAGTGTTAGTCCAACAGCTATCCCATTTGGGTATGATTATAACAGCCTTTTAACTTGTAAGTACAAGTACACAAATCCCCCAGGGGTCACCCACAACTTTTTAATTAGAAGAGTATCAAATAGCACATCATACAGATACTGTCTCCAAGAGTGTCTATGTACCTCTGTGACTGGGGTGGGGGAGAGAATTCATAGAATCATGAGAGGACTTTTATGAACTCATTCAAAGTAAATCAAAGAAAAGAATAAACACAATGACTATAACAGTACCAATAGAATACCAATGAAAATGAACACTGTAGGTTGTAAACTATATATAAAATGTACATAAAGTATATAATACATGATATATATTATATATTGTGCATATTGCATATAAGTATTTTATAAAGGTTAAAATGACAGAAATGTGAAATGTTCTACCCCCCAAAACATGCACAATAACAAAGTCTGACCCAAAGTAGAGAAGGAAAAAAAATGCATCTGCAGAGGTGATGGACTATGGGTATGAAATATTTCATATACATCAAAGCCAGTTGATAAGTTAGCTTTCCTGAATCATACATTTTTCTCTTTATTTAAACTTTCTTAGAAGGCATGGCTTTCTGGATTTGAGGGGAGTAGGATATACTGAGAGATGAATGTAATATAAAAACATTAGATTCTGATAATTCTATAGCAATAGGCATGTTACATTGCACTTGAGAAATAGAGGGAGGATTGGCCTTGGTTCCTTTGCTCCCTAACCAACAAGATTCCTTTAACAGTTGGTGAAGGGCTTTGAGATATGTGTTATTTGGGGATCACTTGAAGAAACTTGGAATGTTTAGTATGGTAGAAAAAAGATTGAGTATGGGAGAGGTCAAGAAAAGACAGACTTTCAAATATTTGAAATCAGCTCTCCCTGGAAGAGAGACTTGACTTTTATTCTTGGCCCTAGATGGCAGAATGGGAGTCAGTCAAATTTTCCAAGACACAAATGTAAGCTTGCTGAAAGGAAAAACCTCTTTCCATATAAAGCTGTCCAAGAAAAGCATTGACTTCTTTTCCTTAGTGTTCTTCAAGTGAAGGTTAGATGGTCACTTGCTGAAGGAAGTATAGGGTGAGGGTGGATTCTCACTCATATGTGGATTGAAAAAAATGGCCATATAAGCCCTTTCCAATCCAAAGATTCTGAGAGAGCACCAATCTGTTCTCAATGACTTTGATTCACTATACCAGGAATGACAGGGTGCTGACCTTTCTAGTTTGATTGCTGAGCCACTGGTAGTGAGTTATCTTGGAGGATAAGAGAGATGCCTCGGTACTAGAGGTGTCAAATGTCTATGTCTAACAAAAAAAAGAAGGCTGCTGCTTTGATCTATACACCAGTGAACTTGGCTTGGGTTCTTGGCAAAATTCTACTATGAATTATTTAAAAGATTTATCAGCCCTGGGGAAGGGAAGCAGGGATTGCTAAGAATCATTGTGGGTTCATTAAGAACAGGTCATACCAAATGAAAGTCATTTTTATTTTTGACAGAGTTGCTATACAGTTACATTGGAGATTTGCTATAGATAGTATGTATTTGAGTTTCAACAAACCATTTGACAAAGGCATGTTATCTTCTTGGACAAGATGGAGTGATGTGGAATCTGGCTGGAGTCAAATGCATTCAAAAGTGGTTAGATGTCAAGATCAAAGAGGAGAGACTAATGAAGTGATGTCAACTTAGATGAAGGTCTCTAATGCTGTGCCTCAGGCATCTATTCTTATCACTGTCTTGTTCAGTCGTTTTGTTTTGTTTTTTATCAATGACTTAGATGAAGGTATATAAATGGCATACCAATCAAATTGGGAGATGATGTAAATCTGAGACAGGAGGGATTCTTAACATATTGGTTGTCTGAATTGCAGCCCCAAAATGTCTCAAGAGGCTAAAACAAAAGGTCAAAACTAGTAAGGCAAAATGGAATTAGATAGATAGAGAAAATCAACTGGAAGATTTATAATGAGACTCTAATTCATTTGAATAAGTCCAGAGGATTTTACAGGGGCACCACCTTGTTATGAGTAAACAGCATCATATAACTGGCTAAAATGCTAATGCAAATGTAAACTGTATTAACTAAATTTTAATGTGGAGAACAAAGGAGGATGTCACCCTTCAGTATTCTCTCACGAATAGATTACATCTAGAGTAACACTTGCAGTTCTAGGCACCACATTTTAAGGACATTAACATGCCGAAATATGTCAAGAGGTAGGCAACCAGGATGGAGAGGGGACTAGATGCCATTTGATGTCAGGATCAGGTGAATGAACTGGGACACTTTAGCCCAGAGAAGGGAATATTTGGGAGTAGAGGAGAGATAGGGTATACAAATGTTGCCTTTCAAATATAGAAAATGAATTATACTTTTTTCTGTTAGGACCAATAGGGCAAGAGGAAGAAAACCATGCAGAAGTTACAGAGAAGATGGTTTCAGCTTAACACAAAGAAAAGCTTTGTAGGAATTAGAACTGCCCACATTTTATCTGTTTTTTCATGGATTCATGGAAAAGCAATACTGTTCCACAGCCCACTGATCATTAATAGGTTACTGATGATATGTAGACTCCAAGTAGGACATACAGCTAACAGAGAGAGCCATGGAGAAGTGGCTGAGCTGGTTCACTGCATCTTTGGACTGAGAATGGGAGACAAGTCATGTGTATCAAGTGAAAAATGCCTCCTGTGGAGATCGTGAGATCCTCAACTCTCTGCCTATGAAACAAAGCAGGTCTAATCTCCTTTCCATATGACAGCCCTCTCGAACATTCTTAAAAATAGATATCCTAAATGAACTTCCTAAGACTTCCCTTTAGGCTACATATCCCCAGTTCCACCAAAACTGATCCTCACATAATGTGGAAAATTTGACTCTTCTCTATTTGGCTTTCCCTGCTCTGGATGTTCACCAGCCTATGGTGCCCAGGACAGAAGACAGTAGCCAGATGTGGCCATTTTGTTGACCTTTCTGTCACAATTGTATCCCATCACTTTCATAGATCACGGTTTATTCAACAATTCCCCAGTTGATAGACAACCACTTTGTTTCTGGGTTTTTCTTGTTCTAAAGAATATTGCTATGAATCCTTTTTCATGTGTAGAATTCTTTGTTCTGGCATTGACTTCATTAAGGTATATCCTTATCAGTGGGATCTCTAGGTCAAAGGGTGTAAATGGTTTAGTGATTTCTCTCATTTCATACCAATTTTTTAAATCTAGAATGACTGTACAAATTAGTCATTAGTCATTCATTCCAATAAAACTTCGAACATGAACAATTGTTTTGTCATCTTTGTCAGTTTGATTGGCCAGCTCTTTTTAAAGAAACTGTTCTCATTAATCTCTGTCCTTATCCCACAGTAGATGCAGGCACTCATATTTGAGAAGACAATAGTGAATTCTAGGTGTAATTTGTTTTGTTGTTTTTCTTTTCCCTCTATAGGTTGTGATCATGGAAGTTCAAGGCCTAAAGTCTTTGGCCCCCAACCGCATTGTGTATTGTACCATGGAGGTAGAAGGAGGAGAAAAACTCCAGACAGATCAAGCTGAAGCTTCTAAGCCAACGTAAGTTGTATGCTCTGTGGTTTCCCTGCCTGGGTGCTCTGGGGATAGGTTATTTCTTGGTGGGCTATGCTGGACTACCATGCCAGCCTCTACACATTATGTCTCTTAAGGAATTCTTTCCAAAGATCATTTCTTGACTATATCGCTTTTCATCTAGAATCTATGGACAAAATATCTCCTCTCTCAAGGCAAAGAAGACTAAATAGGGAATTCAGCAGCAATATTGCCAGCAACTCTATAAGGAAGGGCAACTCTTTCTAAATGGAATACTTTCTTTAAACATCTTAGGAACTGTCTGGTGCCACTTTCTTTCCTAAATGTAGCTCATGGAAAAAATGTGACACATTTAAGTTTAAATTGTAGATGTTCAATTTACAATTTAAATTTACAATTGTGGTTATTGAATAGTGCATGTGTTAAAAAAAACAATGTAAGGAATATAGATAAGGTATTTACCTCTATATGTTATGTACAGAAACATGAATAAATGGGTCACTCAGTCAAAAAGCATTTAAGTGCTTGAAATGTGCCAGGCACTGAGTTCATCTCTGGGGATACAAAGAATGGCAAAAACACAACCTAAAGTAGATCATATTTTAATGGGGGGAGACAACATATAAATAGCTAGGCACATGCAAGATATGTAGAAAATATACATCCACTTACATCTCATCCAGTGATCCTGGCCTTCCTGATCTTCCTTGCATACAACACTCCAACTTCCTACTCTGAGAATTTTATCTATGCACCTGAGCCTAGAATTCCCTCCCTATTTGTCTCTGCCTTCTGACTTCCCTGGCCACATTCTACAAGAAGACTTTCCTAGTCCTCCTTCATATTAGTCCTTTCCCACTAAGTCTCCAGTTTATCTTGTGTATATGTAATTTTTACATTGCTTTGTGCGTGTGTCTTCTCCCATTAGAGTGGAGACTTCTTGAAGTCAGGGATGGTTTTTGCCTTTCTTTGTATCCAGAGTTTAGCATGATACCTCCCACATAACAGGCACTTAATACTTTTTTTACTTGAATTGTTGACAAAATTGATGGAAATCTTAGAAGAGAAGGCACAAGCACCAGGAAGGACTGGGAAAGACTTCCTATGCAGAAGATAGAATTGGAAATCTTCAAGGAAGCCAGGGAAGCTAGGAATTGAAGAGAAGGTGGGAAGTGCATTGCAATAATAGGGGAACAGCTGCTAAAAAGGCAGACTTATGGTTGAAGGTTTTGTATTCTGAGCAAAATACATTTGTTTTAGGACATTAATTCAACCATATCTTAAACACATGTCATGTGCTGGAGTCCTAGGTGTTGTAGCTACAAAATCAAGATGGAAAATGGTCACTGTCCTCAACTTTTGACTGGAAAGAGAGCCTACACTTAGAAAAATAATGAAAAGATGAGAGAGCACAAACATCTTTTTTTTGGGGGGGGGCAATCCATCAACAATAATTTCTTCAATACTTACTATTTGCCAGGCACTGTGCTAAGACCTGGGGAGCTCTTGCCCAAAGGAGGAAGGTAAAGGTTTGCCATAGGAGGCATCACCAGAGTTGAGCCTTGAAGGGAGCTAGGAATACTAAGAGGTGAGGAGCGAATATATTCCAGGAACTACAGACAGCCTCCACAAAGACACAAAGGCAGATAATGAAAAGGTTGATTTGGGGAGCAGCAAATAAGCCAATTGGTCTGAAATATAAGGTACATGAAAAGGAGTCATATAAACTAAGACCACAAAAATAGGCTGAAAAAAACTATGAAGGGCTTTGAGAGTGAAACTGACAAGCACATTTTTTTCTAAAAGGCAATAGGGCTCATCAAAGATATCTGAGTGTAGGGGCAGCTAGGTGGCACAGTGGATACAGCACTGTCCCTGGATTCAGGAGGACCTGAGTTCAAATCTGGCCTCAGACACTTAACACTTACTAGCTGTGTGACCCTGGGCTAGTTACTTAACCCCAATTGCCTCACACACACACAAAAAGATATCTGAGTAGGGAAGTGATGTGTTCAGAATGGGATTTTAATAAGATCATTGTGGTAGCTATGTAGAAAATGGATCCAAGATTGGAGATACAAAGAGCATAAAGGAGACTTACAATACTCCAGGAGAAAGTTGATGAAGGATTGAATAAGGATAGTGGATGTGTCAGTGGAGAAAGCATATGGAGATTGTAATTCCTAGACCTTGAAAGGTTCTTAAGAGAGGGCATCAAATCCATCCAACCATCCATCCATCCATCCATCCATCCATCCATCCATCCATCCATCCATCTGCTTTAGAACTCAAGTTAACTTACTCACTATTCCAATTTGATGAGAATTTTATAAGGCTTAAACTTGAACCCCATTCCAAAGTTATTATTCAATTTGGGAGAACATAAGTAACTGCATGCTTAAGCAGGAATGACTCGGACAAAGCACTTGATGTCTATCATAATTCAAGAAAGTATTAGGACATTGTAATCCATCATAAGTTTATTTGAAGGAGTAAGTCAAGCTCTACTTAATGAGTCAAATTAATGAGTAATTAAGAGGGGAAATGAAATGTAGTTTTTGCTACTTGTTCACACATTTTCAATTCCCTCTCATGCAATTCCAGCTTAAATTAGCAAGTAGGGAAGTTTCATTTTTTCTACCAGTGATAAATTACCAGTTCCTTAGGCAAGAATGGGGTATCTTGGCATATTCTCTGTGTTGTCATGGTATGTTGCAGGTACAAGCTTTGATGAGGGAGAAAAATACTTGGTTCCCATAATGGTCAACTCATTTGACCAGGTCCCGAAATTATGACTCAAAGAGGAAAGAGAGAGAAAGAATTGGGATGGTGTAAGTATAATATGTAGAAGTATCTGTGATTCAGGTATTCCAAGCTCAATCCATAATAATTTAGTAAGGAATATCATAGAAGAAGGGACAAGACGAAGTGAAATAAAAGGGGAGAAAAGAAAGGGCAAAGAGGTAGAAGGAGAAGAAGGAAAGAAAAGAGGAGGAGACAAAAGAGGAAGAATAAAATCAGGAAGTAGATAAGGAAGAAGAAGAGAAAGAAGGAAAAGATGAAAAGAGAGAAGAAAAGGTAGAAGGTGATTGAAAGGAAAACAAGAGGAAAAGGAGGGGAATACAGGAGAAGTCTAGGAGGAAGAAAAGAATAAGGAGGGGAAGAAGAGGAAGAGAAAGAGAAGTAGAGGAAGAAAAGGAGGAGAGTATTATAACATTTGTGGAGCCATCTAATATTTGTGAGCTGTTTTAACTATATTATCTCATTTGAGAGCAAGAAAAAACATAGTTTCCAGTTTGGTTATTTAATTCCAATTAGTATTAATATGTTCTCACTTTTATAGAATTTTATCCAGCTGGAACAAATGGAAGAGGGAGTGGAGGTTGGGAGAGGGGATCTTTGTCTCTCAGCCAAATTGGAGCTGCCACCAATCTATCAATCAGTGAGGTGCTAATTGTTGGTTGTTTTCATGCATTCCTGTGCCAGGACTCCTTTACTCTGTATTGTTATTCTCCCCCTCCTTTTCTCCCTCCTCCTCCTCCATTAGCCGAGATTGAGTCCCAAAACAGATTTTCCTTACCTTTTTTTGTCTCAGTGTGATACTTCCCTGCGAGCACTATTGTGAGGAAGGTGCCTTGTGTAATTTAACGCCCCAAATAGAGCAGTCATCTGCCAGTTCTTAAGAAAACATTGATATGGAGAAGGTAAATCCCCACCTAGGGAGAGATGAGGCAAGTCCTGAATTGGAGTCAAGGGCAGGACAGGAGGTGGGGCTACATCGAATAAGTATAAACCGAATATGTATAAACCGAAAAACCAGGCCACCCTGGCACAGAGTTCCTTTGTCAAAATCCAAAGCATTGAGACAGAAGGAAAATCAAGCACCTGGGGAAATGTTAAATGGGTGGCCATGTGTTCCAAGTTATTGACCTAGGAATTAGCATTTCTTAGTGTAGTGAATTTTGTACATTTAAGTGCTCATGTGTGGAGTTGGGTTTCCTCTTATTGCTTCTAAAATTACATGTTTCATTCTTGCAAAGTCAAAGGAAAGCATTTTCTAAACCTCAAAGTGCTAGACCAAGGAGTAATTGTCAGTGGGGGATCACAGGCTAAGCATTGAATTTAGAATGAGAAACACATGAGTTGGAATCCTTTCCTCTGACACTTGCTGGCTGGGGGAAAACAGGCAAGTCACCTCACTCTCAGGGGGCTTCGGTTACCAAATAAATTTCAAAATGATGCCATCTGGTAAATTGTAATATTTTCATAGGTAATTCAACTACTTTGAGGCAGACAGCATGGTATAAGGAATATGGTTCTGGACTTGGAACCCGAAAAAAATGGTTTCAAATCCTGCCTGAGACACTTACAAGCTATGTGAAATTGGACAAATGACAATGTCTGGGAGCTTCAGGCAACTCTCTGGGACTTATCTCTTTAGTTAAGGACAGTGTATGAATCCATGGAGAGAGTTTTCCCAGTTAACAGAGTCTTATATTAATGTACTCATATATTATCTCTCGGGAAAGATCCAAAGGACTTTTGACTGCCTGATGGGAAAATGCAGGGAGTGAATCAATGTACTTGAGAATGTATAGAAAAAGGAGGAGTGGCATACATATGAACTCAATGACATATAAACACAAAATATTATATTCCTGGGGGCAGCTAGGTAGCACAGTGGATAAAGCACTGGCCCTGGATTCAGGAGGACCTGAGTTCAAATCTAGCCTCAGACACTTGGCACTTACTAGCTATGTGACCCTGGGCAAGTCACTTAACCCTCATTGCCCCACAAATAAATAAATTTATATATATATATGTGTGTGTGTGTGTGTGTGTGTGTGTGTGTGTGTGTGTGTGTGTATGTGTGTGTATGTATAATATCCCTTCCCATACAATTCATTCCAATCAATACTGGCCTTCTAGATTTCCCTTATACAAAACACTACATGTCCTTTCTCTGTGACTTTGTCCAGGTTGTGCCTCACCCCTGAAGAGTTCTATCTGTTCCCCCCACCGCCACCTCTTCTGCCTCTAAGAATTCCAGTCTAGCTTTAAGCATGGTTTAGTGGCCAACTTCTACACGAGGGCTTTTCTGAATCCCCTTATGGTTAATGCTCTAAATCACTTATTTCACCCCAGAAGAATGCAAGCTTTTTAGTAGAGGGCCTCTCTTGGTTTTGCTCCTGTATTGCTGAACTGATCACCAAGTACGTATGAATCACTTATACATACAAAGAAGCAGCATTTCATAGTGGAATCCAGGAAGACCTGGGTTCAGACATGCCCCTGATACCTGAGCATCTGTGTGACCAGGGGCAAGTAACAAAACCATTCAGTGCTATAGGCAACTCTCTAAGACCACAAGTTTCTGAAAAGTTGCCACTGCATTAGTAAAGGAAATACCCTCACCTGGGAGTTCATTCTACCAATGATATCATAATTCCAGTCCCTATGTGTGAGATTTTGTGTTAGGTTGTGGGGGCACAAAGATAAAAGGGGACTTAGAGCCAACACAAAAATGTCACATATTGTTGGCACTTAAAGGTTTTGTTGAATTTAGAAGTTCCTCTAGCACCTGTGTTTAGCATAGATAAGAGAGGGGTCAAGACCAGCCAAGATATGTTTGAGGATATCCAGCCTTGAGATGGTGAAAGTGTAGCCAGGGCTTCTTAAAATTTTTTCACTTCCAACCCCTTTTCACCTGAAAAGTTTTTATGCGACTCCGGGTATACAGGTATATAAAATCGGTATAAAAACTAAACATTTCTTGCTAAATTTTTGCTACCCCCACATTCAGATACATGAGCCCATATGGGGTCAGGTCCCACAATTTAAGAAGCTTTGGTGTAACCTATGGTGGTGGCTAAGGGGGTGGAGAAGGATGAAAGTACAAATGCTATAGAGAAAGAATGAGCAGTAACTAATAAAAGCTATGGGAGCTCAAAGGGAGGGAAGTATTTAAAGTCTCTCTGAGAGTTCAAATCATGAGAACCAGAAGGATGATACTTTTTTGATTATGGGGAAGTCTATCTGGGGTGCCTTTGTAGGATGAGCTCAGTTTTCAAAACATTCCATGAACATCTGAAACTATGCTTCAATGTAAAGATACCCTGTAGACCACTGGAGAAGGGAGTCTAGAGAAAGGATATGTCAAAGCTGGAGATGCTCATTTGATAGCCTTAGTCAGATGGAAGGCACCTGAAACCATTGGCTTTGATTTGAGCTTGATCTTTCTAGTTGAGAGAGAGAGACATGGAGAAGAACAGAAGGTGTAGATATCAGTCTTTGGGGAATAAATCATCTTGTACAGCAAATACACCATTGTACATGAAATACATGAAAATGCATGCAATTAAACAGAGGATGTAATTCACTTCTTGATCTAAGACAAGGTCATGGAGCATTTCCTGGAGGGCACATGTCCCATACTTGTATTTTCCTCAGTGGACTTACAGAGTATCTTTAAGTCCAGGACACCTTTTGAATGACAAATGCTATAGGCGATAAGAAAATGAGAATCTGAATAATTCTAATAAGTGAAGAGCCCACTTGAGTGAATGCACCATATTGTGCTGACTTAATGGAAGCTATTTTACACTGTAATGAAGTCCATGGTGCCATTTGGCATTTTGTCATTTAACAAGTTCATTACGCCCTGACAGGCCATAGGTTTCATAACATATGAGTTTCATTATTACAGTGAATTTAAAAGTGTGGTCAAACTTCTTTCTGTCATATTCCAAGCAAATGAGAAAATAAAATGCATCAAGTTGGAAGTTTTGCCTTCAGGCCTTCAACTTTTTAAATGAGAATCTTATAAGTTGAGTAATTTTCAAGAAACTAGAGTAACTGCAGTATCTTTCTTGTGTGAATTAAGTATGTCATTCATATTAGGCAGGGGCCAAGTTTATTGTTTGCTCCTTATAAACAAAAATGGAGGGATGAGAGTATTAGGTAACTCAGATAGGATCCTATATCATCAGTCCCTAGGACAGGAAAAGAAATTGGGTGTCCTAACTCCCCATGCATGTCCTAGAGCGTAACTCATACTTCCTTCTTCACTTCTTCAGTTAGGTAGAAGTTATTTTAATAAGATTGCTTCATTTCTGGGGTCTCAGTTACCCCATCTGTTATTTATGGTTATCTGGACAGTTCCTTCATGTTTAAGAATTCCATATTATTTTATTATATTTCCCTAAACTATCTTATTCCTTTAGACATAAATATAATACTGGTAACTGAACAGTAATAAAAGAAATTTTGGGGGCAGCTAGGTGGTGCAGTGGATAAAGCACCGGCCCTGGATTCAGGAGGACCTGAGTTCAAATCCAGCCTCAGACACTTGACACTTACTAGCTGTGTGACTCTGGGCAAGTCACTTAACCCCCATTGCCCACAAAAAAAAGAAAGAAAGAAAGAAATTTTGTCATGTATGTTGAGATGGGGATTTTTTTTTCAGATATTTGTAATGGAATGAGTACACTGGCTCCAAATTCAAAGGACTTCAGTTAAAATACCAGTTCTGACACTAAGCACTTTGTGACCTTGGGCCTCAGTTTCCCCATCTGTAAAGTAAGGAGATTTGTAAACATGGCTTCTAAAGTCCCTTTTAGCTCTATAGCTGTGATACTATCATGAGAGAGCCACTAGGTTCCCTCCCAACTCTAGAGATTCCATGGTTCTGGTACTCATAAGTGAATTTCTTTTCTTTTAAAAAAGTTTTGATACATTGTGTCTTCATAGCACAGCACCATCCGGAAATTGAATTCTTGTAACAAAGAAGAGCAAGTAAGCAAAAATACCCAATGCAATGCCCATATTTGGCAAAGTATACAACATCCAGCCATAGTATCCCCTGCTCTAATGAATATATTCCATTTAAGTGGATTATTATAGACTTCATACTAATCACCAATGCAACTGAGTTTTTACATAGACATTCAAAACCTCCTAAATATTTAGGAGGAGGTAGATTTCATTATCTGAATAGGAGCTAAGTGACACAGTGGATGGAGCACCAGACCTAGACTCAGGAAGACCTGACTTCAAATTTTGTCTAAGATCCTGGTGTGTGACCCTGGGTAAGTCACTTCGTCTCTGTCCACTTCAGTTCCTTCAGCTGTAAAATAGAGATAGCAATAGCACTGGCTGCCCATAATTGTTGTCAAGTTCAAATGAGACCATATTTGAGAAGTGCTTTATAAATCTCCTTGTTGTTTTTCAGCTATTTCAGTCATTCCCAACTTTTCATGACCTGATTTGAGGTTTTTGTAGCAAAGATACTGGAGTGGTTTGCCATTTCCTTCTCTAGCTCATTTTAGAGATGAGGAAACTGTGGTAAACAGGCATTAGTGATTTGCCCAGGATCACACAGCTAATATTTTTTTGAGGATTTGAATTCAGGTCTTCCTAACTCCAGGCCCAGCCCTCTATCCACTGTGCCACCTAGGTACAAAGATTGCAAATTGTAAAGTCCTATATAAATGGCCGGTATTATCATCATCATCTATTCTCTGGAACTTCTGTAATTTTTTCAGCCTCTTTTCAATGATTTTTTCCTTGGTATGGTTCTCACTGTGAATATTTTCTTTTAGTTCTACTTTTAGTCTCTACATTTTCCCCCATGGATCACTGAATCCTTTATATTTTTCCTTTCTTTGTGAACATTCATATGTCATAGTTTTTCAGCTCTTTCCTAGTCGATGAGCTCCTCTCTTGTTTCTACTGTTTGGCTCTCACAAAGCATCCTGTTCTTAATATTTTGTTCTATATTGGACCTTTGGTTCTTTGAGGTATATGTTCAAGAGTAGGATTATTGGGCCAAAGGGTTTGGACAGTTTTGTTACTTGTAAGCTCTCAATCAACAAGTATTTTATTTTAATTTGGAAATTTTTTTTCCAATTACATGTAATGATATTTTTTGAGTTCCAAATTTTTCTCCCACCCTCCCTTCCCTCACCCCTCCCAAGGCCAACAATCAATCTGATATAGGTTGTACATTAAAATCATGTTAAGCATATTTCCATATTAGTCATGTTGTAAGAGAAGAATCAGAACAAAATGAAAAAAAAATGCAAGAAAGAATAAACAACTACCACAAAAAGTGACAATAAAAGTGCATTCAGGATCCATAGTTCTTTTTCCAAATGTGGAGAGCATTTTGCACCATGAGTCTTTTGGCATTGTCTTGGAGCATTGTGTTGCTGAGAAGAGTTAAGCCTATCACATCAACAAGTATTTATTAAGTACTTTTTTATGTAACAGGAATCATTCTTTTCTTTTCTTTTGGACCGGGCAATGAGGGTTAAGTGACTTGCCCAGGGTCACACAGCTAGTACGTGTCAAGTGTCTGAGGCTGGATTTGAACTCAGGTCCTCCTGTATCCAGGACCTGTGCTTTATCCACTGTGCCACCTAGCTGCCCCCAACAGGAACCATTCTAAACACTAGAGATATAAAGTAAAGAAAAAGATGTCCACTCATCTCAAAGGACCTTATATTCTAACAGACAAGACTACATGTATATAGCAGATATATTCAAGATACATGCAGAGGAGAAGGAAGGTAGCCTAGCAGAGGAAGGGTGGGAGGGATGGGCTAAGAAAGGATACCTGCAGAGGATGAAGCATGAACTGAGCCCTGAAGAAAGCCAGAGATTGTAGAAGAACAGCATTCCAGGAACTAGGGAAAACCAGTGCAAAGGCTGGAAATAGGAAATGGAGAGTCATGTGTGAAGAACAGCAGAGAGGCCAGTGGTGATGCACCATAAGGTATGTGAAAAGAAATAAAGTAAAAGAAAATTAGAAAGGTAAGAATGGGCCAGGTTTTAAAACTATAAATGCCAAACAGATGTTTTCTTATATAATTGGCATTTACTTCTTGAATGAGAAAATGGTCCAGTTGTAAAGGAAAACCTCTAGGGTAAGTTGAAATTTATGGGTTAAAATGACAAATAGGTCAGAAGTGCTGTGTCCATTTTCTCCTCTCTGGGAAAGGACTGTAAGGACAGCGGCAAAACTGGGAGTGGAGGAGACTAATCAAAAATGCATGGAGAGTTCAGAGTGACCTATGTGAATGACATTAATGACATTGTCAACTGCCTATAAATGAGAGTGCACCTTCTGGGGCTGCTAGGTGATGCAGTGTATAAAGCATCAGCCCTGGATTCAGGAGGACCTGAGTTCAAATCCAGCCTCAGACACTTGACACTTACTAGCTGTGTGACCCTGGGCAAGTCACTTAACCCTCATTGCCCCACAGAAAAAAAAAAAAAGAGAGGGAGAGTGCACCTTCCAAAGAATTAACCTCCTTTCTGCCAGGGGATTCTGCTCTAGGCCCAAGTTCAAGGTCCAATATTCAGTGCAATGAAACTACATAGAAAGGCATGACTTGAAGCCACTGGGAACTTGAGCACAATTTCAATTGTTTTTGCTCCGGAAGAAAATGCTTATCTTCCTTTGGACATAGAGGTGGCCATCATAAATTAATTGAAAATGCCAAACCCTATGACTGACATATCTCCACCCCCCCCAAAAAAGCATCCAGTTTCCCTAATCTCTCATAAGCTTTGCATTATTAAAACAAACCAAATCACAGCCAGGGATTTCTACATTCTGAGCCCATTCACAGATGTTTAAACATTTATTCTATGACTTGTCTGAGTGTCTGTGTATAAGGACATGAGTTTGTGTATGAGAGGAGGAAGGAAGGAAGGAAGGAAAGAGCAGAGAAAGAACATATGTGTGTGTGTGTGTGTGTGTGTGTGTGTGTGTGTGTGTATTTCTATGTCTCTGTGTAGGATAGATGGTAAAGTAGCCACCCAGTGGAATTTGTGTGCTGAACAGAGCCATGAGAGGATGGCTATAAAAGTAGTCAAGGCCCTGGGCAAGCAATTGCTGGTCTGGCAATTTAGTTGCATTATATCCCACCCTGATTTCTCCAGCAGTTCCTAACTATTATGTGACCTTGGATAAGTTGCAACATTTTTCTGGGACATGGCATCCTCATTCCACAATGCCTGACACATACATAGTAAGCCATTTAGAAACAGCCTCTACGTATCTATCCATCTTGAAAATGAGGGGGTTGGATTAGATGGCCTCCAAGGTCCTTTCTAGCTTCAGCTCTACAATGCTCAGGGTACCTGACTTGGATGGTTTTGTGTACTTTGCCTGATTGTCCTTTCACATTTTTTGGAACTGAATCCAAGGCAACAAGGATAAGGCTGAAGAATATGGGACCTGTGTTTCAATCTTGACTTACTATGTGACCTTAGGCAAGTCATGAGCAATTAGGTAGCATAGAAGATAAAGTGCTGGACCTGAAGTCAGACACTTTCTCAGACACTCGATTGCTCTGTGACACTAAACAAATCATTTAACCTCTTAGCCTTTGTTTCTTCATCTGTAAAGTGGGGATAAGAATAGCACTTATCTTACAGGGTTATTTTGAGGATCAAATAGGATAATATATATTCAAGTGCTTTGCTGGGTTGTAAAGTGCTATGAAAAGTTTGCTACTATCCCTTCACCATTCTGGGCCATAGTTTCTTCAGTTCTAAAATAAAGAGGTTGAATTAGGTGGTGTCCAAAGTCTCTTCCAGCTGTGATCTTTAAGATTGCAATTTGTATGCATACTCCTGAAAGCAACTTGGTAAACAGCCCCTCCAAATTTGGTTAGTCTGGTCCTCAGAATTGAAAAAAAAAATTCCAGATGTCAAGATACTCTCTGTGACAGAAAGTTCTGTGAAACAGGTAGTAGCTAATGTGGACTCCAAAGAATGGTGAAAATCAAGACAAATATGTCCTTCTTGTTCAGCAGCACATCACTTGAATGACTTTCCATCCAATCCAGTACCCTCCCCATTCAGTCTAGACTGCCACAAGACACTGTCAATTATGGAAAACACTAGAGGGATGGTTTCCAAGAAACCTGGAAAGATTTATATGAACTGAAGCAGAGAGAACTGAGCAAAACCAAAATGATTTAGACACTTACTATAACATTATAAAGAAAAATCATTTTGAAAGACTTAAGAACTCTGATCAACATAATCTACAACCATTAATCCAGAGGACCAAAGGTGAAGAATGCTATCTTCCCATCTCTTGCCAAAGTGATGATGAATTCAAGATACAGAATAAAAACTACATTTTTGGACATGGCAAATGTGGAAATTGTATTGACTGATTATGCATATTTATCACAAGGGTGTGATTTTCTTTTCAGTTGGAGAGGGTTTGTAGGAAGTGAAAAAATGATTGTTCATTGAAAAAAAGTAAAATAAAATTTACATTTTGAAAAAAGAAAACACTTATAGAAACATCTGGAGTACTGATTTTTCAAAATTGTCTTCCAAGATGTAATTCTTCTTCAAATATATCATGATCCTTTACTTACAGTTCTGAACAGTGCTTCTGAGATATTATGCTCCATGCTCCCAGGCTTCTTTCTTGTTTTCCAGTAGATCCTTTGCAGTATGAGATGGTGCCCATCTGTTAATTATATCCTATTTATCCTCTATGTAGCTGACTTTGTAAATATCTCTTTGTTTGTTGTCTTCCCCATTAGATTCTGAGCTCTTTGAGAGCAGGGACTGTCTTTTAGCTCTTTTTGTATGTTTGGGGCTTAGCACATACTTAATACTTAAGCACATGCTTAATAAATGTGTACTGACTATCTAGAAAGATGGTTGTGTCCTCATCAGAGTTCAGCAGGGAAGTTCAGAAGATGGCAATTTTGTTTGTTTTGTGAGGCCAGAAAGATATTGAGCTCTTTTGTTGAGCATGTTCAGTTTGAGGTGCTTATAGCATATCCATATTCTATTAGGCAGTTGGTGATGTGGAATCAGAGCTCAGGATGGATGTCATCCATATAGAGATGGTCATGGGAGCTGACGATGTCACTGTGAAGGAGAGTACAGAGAGAGAAGAAAACCCAGGGCAAAGCCTTTGGGTGGTAAATGCAGCATGACATAAAAGTTAGGGCATTGGACTCCAGGTGCAAATCCCACCTCAGATACTTACTAATGAGACCCTAAACAAGTCACTTAAATGTGTTTTGCCTCAGTTTCCTCATCAGTTGAATTTGGTCTCAGTCCCTTGATAGATGGATGACCATCTATCAAGTTATATAAATAAATACTAGTTATTATTATCTAACAAAAAAAATGAGATATGCAGGAGGACCCAGAAAGAAGTGTCACAAAATAATTATTGCTAGTGTTTATGTAGTGTCTCAAAGTTTACCAAGTGCCTTACATAGATATTATAATCTCATCCCATCTTCACTACAGCCCTGTAAAGTGGGTATTGTCATAATCACCATTTTACAAATGAGGAAACTGAGACTTAGAGAGGTCAAGTGACTTGAAAGGGATCATATAGCTAGTCAGTGTCTGAGGCAGGATTTGAACTTGGGTACTCCTGACTCCTGATCTAGTGCTCTATGCAGTGCCAAGCTACCTTGAAAAAGACAAAAGGGAGTATCTGGGAGGAGATGGTCGTCAATAGTGTCAATTGATACAGACATCAAGGAGTATAAGGACTGAGAAAAACCAGCAGAGTCAAGGGCTTTCTCCCTACCTTCTCATCCTGGAACATCCCACCTCCCCCATTACCCCTTCCTCTGATTGGTCAGTTTCTTCTGGAACCTCCATTTTAAGAAGAGTGTCAAAACCAACCATCTTTACTCCTTCATGCTTCTCTGGGCTCCACTTCTGCCTGTCCAAACTTCTCTCTCTACTGGATCTCTCTCTCTCTCTCTCTCTCTCTCTCTCTCTCTCTCTCTCTCTCTCTCTCTCTCTCACACACACACACACACACACACACACACACACACACACACACACACACACACACCAGCTTCTTTTTACGTGTTGTTTTCCCCATTCAAATATCAACTCCTTGAGAGCAGGAATTCTATTTATTTTGTATGTGCCTGTCTGTTTACTTAACTTGTTAACTACTAAAGTCCTTTTCCCTGTAAAGTGGATTTCTCTTTACTTTAAAGTCACATTAGCATCACAGATTTAGATCTGGAAGGGACTTTGGAGATTATCAAGCCCCACTTCCTCAATGTACTAATGAGGAACTGGGGCCTGGGGAATTCAAGTGACTTGTTCAGGTTGACTCAGCTCATAAGTGCCTGAGGCAGTCACTGAATTCAGGTTTTCCTGAATTCCAAATCAAGCACTCTGTCCATTGCACCATGCTGAGTGGGCAGGGAGAGCATCAGTGTTCATGGAGCCAAATACAATCAGGCAGCTGAAATTTAGGGGGGAAATATGTATTAGCTAACATTCTCCATCTCTCTTTTCCTTGTTTTCAGCTGGTTCCCATTGTGGAAATTTACATTTATGTGAGAATTCTGTACTTACCATAGGAAAATGCATTTGTTTCCTCTTGAAATGTCCTGCCCAATAGTAGACAAGAAATAAATGCTGATTAATTACTTCCTAGAGCAAGAACATAAGGACCTGTGTAATTAGATAGGAAAAGCTAGAAGGAGATATATAATAGGAGAATGTAATAATCTCTTGGTCTTTGTGTCCCCAGTGCTAGTATAGCCATTGGTCTGTGGTGTTGTTCAGGCATTTTTTCAGTTGTGACTGACTCTTTGTGACCCCATTCAGGATCTTCTTGACAAAGATATTGGAGTGATTTGCCATTTCCTTCTCCTGCTCATTTTACAGATGAGGAAACTGAGGAAAACAGGGAAAAGTGACTTGCCCAGGGTCACACAGCTAGGAAGTATCTGAGATCAGAATTGAATATAGGAAGATGAGTCTTCCTGACTCCAGGCCCAACACTCTATCCACCATGCCTCATAGCTGCCCCCCCCCACATCAGATAATAAATACTTAATCAATGTTTGGTAGTCAGTGAACAAACATTTCTTCTATTTTTCTGTTTGTTTCTTTATCTAAATTCTTACTATGGAACAGGTACTATACTTAGCAATGAAAAGAAAAAAAGCAAATATTAGTCCCTGCCCTCAAGAAGTCTTTATTTTAATGGATCGTTTGATTTGTTATTTGATTGCTTGATTACTGATTTTGAAAATCCTCCTATTCAGAAAAGAACAAAGATGTGTTAAGAAATTAATTAAGGTCATTGTCTACCTTCCAATAACTCAAATACTAAAAGAAGAAATTGAAAAATTGAAGGGGCTGTGGGTGGAGAGAGACACAATATCCAGTTCCCATGTGGAGAGTCCACAATTTTTTTTTTGGTTTTTATCTCATGAGAAGACTTGAGGACAGAGGAAAAGGAAGGGGCAGGATAGATTGTCTCTTTTACTGCTCTTTCCAGAGTGGTATAATTGAGCTGTAATATAAATATTTGACGACTTTGATCAGAAAAGGACTGAGTGCTCTTGGGCATAGTTGTGTATTACCATGCTGTTTTTAGCTTGTTTTTAACCTGCTGGGTCCAATTACTGAATTCTATTTCAAAGCCAAGCTAAGTCATTTTCTGTAGGTGTCTTGTCATTGAGCCAAATGCATCCCCAGTGTCTGGAGCCTAAAGAATGTTACTTTAGATTTTTGGAGCCATCTGGGACCAAGATATAAAGCCCAAACAGGTCAGCCATGAGTATGAGTCCCTAGGGACTGAAGAATCTGGGGCAAAATGGCAGCCTTACTGGAACCTCCATGGTCTGCCCCAAGGTGGGACCTAACTGGTGGTCTTTGTGACTGTGTGAGGGAAGCTGTATTAAAAACAGAGTGGCTTCATGAAAAGGGCACTGATTTTGGAGCCAAGACTGGAGTTTTTTTCCTACCTTACTACGTTTGCAGCTTTGGTTAAATTTTGTTTTTAATTTCTCCAGGCCTCAGTTCCTTTATCTGTAAAATGAGAGGGACCAGACTAATTAGATTCTAAGGCCTTTTCCAATATCGATCCTATCACACTTTGTTCTGGAAATGAGAAGGAGGAGGAGAAAGAAAAGGAGAAGGAGAAGGAGAAAGAGAAGGGAAGGAGAAGAAGAAGATGATGATGATTATAACTAAAAGACTAGCAAAAGAAAGAGAAGTAAGCACTTGGCATTTAGTGTCATTATAGGAAAAAGAACATTGGGTTAGAAATTATACAGCCTACATGTAAATGTCATTTTAGTCACTTAAAAGCTGTGTGGATCTTGACGAAGTTACTTCCCATTTGTGGACCTCATTTTCCTACCCTGTAAAATGAAAGTTTTACACTAAATGATCTCTCAGATCCCCTTGAAATAATTACATTCTATGACCCAATGATTAATAGAGATCATGGAGCACATGGGGAAGTGTACTGGATTTACAGTCAGAAGCTTTCATATCTCCACCCTGCTGCTAATTGCCTATGTGACCTTGGGCAAGTCTCTTTACTTCCCTAGACCTCAGTTTCCTCATTTGTAAAATGAAAAAAATAAGGAATTGGACTAAATAATCCATGAAGGAATGAAAAAAGCATTTATCAAGTGCTAACTGTGTGCCAAGAGCTTTACAAATATCATCTTCTTTGGTTCTCTCTACAACCCTGGAAGGTGGGTGCTCAATCATCTTCATTTTACAAATGTGGAAGGTGAGATAAACAGAAGTTAAGTGACTTGCCCAGGGTCACACAGCTAGTAAGTGTCTGATGTCACATTCAAACTTCAGGTCTTTTTTACTCCAAGACCAGCACTCTATTCCTTGCACCAAAAAGCTGCCCATGAGGTGCCTTTTACTTTAAATCTATGATCCTTTGATTTCTTAACAACTGCTCTTAGCATAGGAAATGCTGACTGTGGCATAAGTTTTGATTGATGCAGTTGAGAGTCAAGCATAGGTGTGGTACAGGAGACAGCAGGATATGGAATCAAGTAACAAGTTGGAGGATGCTTGTGATTGCTCCCCAGCTGCCCAGCCTAGGAAGGAAGGAAGGAGGGAAGGAGGGAAGGAGGGAAGGAGGGAAGAAGGGAAGGAGGGAAGGAAGGAGGGAAGGAGGGAAAGAAGGAAGGGAGGAAGGAAGGAAGGAAGGAAGGAGGTAAGGAGGGAGGGAGGGAGGGAAGGAAGGGAGGAAGAAGAAAAGAAGGAAGGGAGGGAGGGAGGAAGGAAGGGAGTGAATAAGGGAAGGTGGAAAGGAAAGATAGAGGGAGGCTCCTTCTGCAGCAAAGACTGCCACCTGCTGGTCACACGACCTGGGTTCTAAGCAGGCAGCTGCCAGCATACTGACAAAGTCTAGCTCTCCTTTCAGCAGAGCTCAGCATGCCTTATTAGGACAGACCCCTGCTTGCCACCTATCACTTAGCAAGGGTCCAAGACACTTTCCAATTTGTCAGCTGCAGCTCCTGGACCCTGTTACCTAACCTTGAACAAGTTTAGGCTTTTTGTAAGCCTGTTGTTCCTTGAAAATTGCCTTGTGGGTAATGAATGTACATCTGGGAAGCGGGCCAGGCAGGTTCTCTGGCTCTATCTCCACTCCTCCCCCCAACTCCCAACAAAGGATTAATCTATTCTTTGCAGACCTAGCAATTTTTTTCCCTTCTACACATCAGTTTCTTAACATTATGAAAAAAAGACCCCTCCTTTATGTGTCTTTGCCTCCAATCAAAAGCAAATTTAGCACGAATTCCTTCCATTGAGATTCCATTTGTTGTCTGGTTTATCCAAGAGTAGGTGGCCTTGTTCTTGGGAAAATCATTTTTTCTCCAATTTGGAGAGCATTTATGTAAAAGGCTTGCATTAAGTAAGCTACAATGAGCAGATCCTACTGAGTGAAGAAGCTATTCCCAGGAGGGGTTTGAATTCTTTCAAGAGGGCAATTTTCAATGGAACTGGAATAAGTAAAAGTCAGACTTTTATCACACTGGATAGTGGATCCGAGACTCTCTTGTCAGGTCAACAGTAGTGGAGAGTGCCCATTTGTGCATTTAGAAACCTCCTTTTCAGCTTTCTTTTAAGTATTATCTTCCCCCATTAAAATGTAAACTCCTTGAAGGCAAGGACTGTCTTTCTTGATTGCTTTTTTATTATATTCCCAGCACTTAGCACAGTTTCCAGCACATGGTAAGTGCTTAATAATATTTCTTGAGTAGTAGTAGTACTAGGCTTCCACCAGTCGCGGACGACCATGGATCAGCGCCTTTAAGAGCCACAGGCCACAGTGTGGCTGTGCAGTGTGATACGGGAGCCGCAGCTCCTGCCTCAATGAGGACAGCAGAAAACTGCACTCTCTGTTGCCCATTGGTTCCTGCATCTCATTTGTTTTTCTTCCTCCAGAGCTTGGAGGTGCATCTCAGCTAGAGAGAGGGAGAGATGGGCTGAGATCTCTTGACTAACAACTTTATAACTGTCATTTGCTTGGCACTTAGTGGTTTAGGAAGCACTTCACAGTTTGCAAAGCACTTTCCTCATAAAACTCCCAAAAGGCAGGTAATACAAATATCATTAAACCCATCTTAAAGATGAAGGATTTGATGCCCAGAGAAGTGAAATTGACTTGCCCATAGTCATATAGGTAATAAGCATGGGAGAAAGTAAGGAATGATAGAAGGATCCCTGAGCTTGGAATCAAGACATTGGATTGAGTCCTTGCCCCACCTTTCACTGTGTGACCTTGGGTAAATCACTTCATAAGAGCTGACATTTGTATAGCACCTTTAAATACTATATATTGGTTTTATTATTCCATTTTAAGGATGAAAATGGAGGCTAATTGCTGAAGCATGATTAAAAGCCATTTCTCTGACTCTTGGTACAGCACCTCACCCATTCTCCACTTTCCCTTTCACTCTGCCTATTCTTCAGTAAATAAGGGGATTTGACTAGATTAGAAAGTTTTAGCATTCTTTGTGTGGCATAGCCCTCTGGCAGTCTGATGAGACCTAGGGTCTGCTCCTCAGAATAATGGTTTATTTTCTCAATTCACAATTGAAGGAAATGCTGAATTTCTTTTGGAGGTTGGTAAAAAATAAAAGGGTAGGTTTTTTTCTCCTATCCAAGTTCACAACCCCCCTAATATCTATCTACAACCCCTGGGAGTAGGGGGGTGTCTGTTGACACCAGGTTAAGAACCCCCAATCTACTTCATTTCTAAAGCTTCTTTCATGAATCATTCAACAAGCATTTATTTAGACAATGTAATGTGTCACATACTCTGCTAGGTATTGGTACACCTAGTTTAGTGAAAAAAATAATCCCTGCCCTCAAAAAGTTTACATTCTATTGAGTGAAGTAATATATAAGTACATGCAGTATATCTATATCTATATCTATCTCTATATATAATATATATACACATCTGTATGTATATATGTATATGCATATATATGCATACATAGATACAATAAATGAAAAGTAGTCTGGGAAGAAAGGGCATAAGTAGCTGGAAGAGGGGGAGAATCAGAAAAGGATTCATGTCAAAGGTGGTGTTTGGGCTGCATCTTAAAGGAAATAGGAGATTTTAATAGACTGAGGTGGGAGGGAGGGAATTCTAAGCTTGGGACATAGCCAGTCCTAAGGGCCAGAAAGGAGAGATGAACATTTGTGTGTGAGGAACACAAAAGCCAGTTTGGCTAGTCTGTAAAAGGTGAGAAGGGAAGTAATGTAACACAAAACTGGAAAAGTCAGTTGAGGTCAATTATCAAGAGTTTGAGATGCCAAACAAGAATCTGCACTTGATCCTACTTGAGTCTATGAAGTGGATGCAAGAAGAGTAGTTAAAAGGCTATTACAATAGGTCAGGCAACAGGTGAGATGAGGAGGATTTGAACTCAGTTTGGGGCATTGTAAGTTGGGAGAAGGAACCAGATGTCAGAGACATGAAGTAGAAATAATAAAGATATGGCAACTGATGAGATAGGTGAGGTGAGAGTGTGATGCTGAAGAGAACGTCAAAGTTTAGAGCCTGGAAGTATGATGGTGTTGCCCTCATGAAAAACAGGAAAACTTTCAAGGGGGCTGTGTGGGTCTTTTTGGGTGGGGACAAGATAAAGGCTTTTACTTTGAATATGTTGAGTTAGAGATGGCTTTGGGACATCCAATGAAATGTTTAATAGGCATTTAATGGTGTAAGACTAAAGCTCAAATTATACTGAAATTTGATCTAAAGATCTGGGTGTCATCTGTCTAGAGGTCATAATTAACCACATGGGAGGTCACTAAGTAAGAGAATATATAGAAAGATGGCCAAGGACAATGGTGAGCTCTACCAACAGTTATGGGGTGTGTTACACATCATGGTCCAGCAAAGAAGACTAAGAAGGAGCAGTCGAATAGGAAGGGGAAGATCTAGAAGAAAAGAAGTGTCTAGGAGGAGAGGGTGATCAGAACTCCAAAGGGTACCCAGAGGTCTATAAGGACAAGGGTTGAAAAAAGGCTGTGATATTAGACATTTTTTAAAAAGAATATCAGTAACTTCAGAGAGAGCAGCTTCAGTTGAGTGATGAAGTAGGAATACAGGGTGCAGACAGTTTTGAGAAGTTGTTAAGTGGAGAGGAAATAGGGGATAGCAAGTGTCGTTATCATTGTTAAGAGGTCTGGGTGTGAAAAGGAAAAGAGATACATGGAAAGCCAAATCTGCCATGGTGTGGGGTTCAAAGTCAGTTTTCTTGTCTCCAAGTAGAAAGCTTCTGTTCTGCCAGTATGAGTATACAAAACTGCAGAGATGTATAAAGTCTTAGACCAAAATTCCTAGAAAATGAAAATGAAATAAACCTTGTTCCTTAAGACAAAATGGACTGCCTTGATAGGTGATAGGCCCTCCCTCCTTGGAGGTTTTCAAACAGAGGCTGGGCAACCATTTCTGAATAGGTTCAACTAATAGACCACTGATATTCTGTTTCTCTGTGTTCCATCTGTGATCACAATGAGAGGTGGGAGGAAAGAGCTCCAAAGACTAGAGCAGGACCCTTTCAGGACCCCAGTCACTTTCCAAGAGACCACTAGGATCTCCTTTTCCCTACATTTTACCCAACAACCTGAAGACATTGTTATCTGTCCTGTCTCAGTACCCCAGGGTTCATCCAGCTTTTCCATCTATCCTGCAGCTGAATAGATAGATGATAGATATGTATATAGAGAAATGTAGATATATACAGGTATATATATACATATACACATATACATGTATATATACATATACATATGTGTGTACATGTGTATGTGTGTATATGTATACCTGTATGTATGTGTGTATGTCTATATAGTCTCCTCCAAATACAGTATGTGCTCCTTGAAAGCAGGGACTATCTCACTTTTCTGTTTGTATCCCCCAAAGCTTAGCACAATGCTTGGCACATGGTAAATGCTCACTGAATGCTTTTCCATTCAATTCCTGGCTTTTATGGGGAAAGCCATAATGTGAATACAATTCCTTTGTAGGAATTTTGTAGCTATTTCCAAATATCCAAAAGCAAAATGAACCAGTCTGGTGCTAGTACTCAGTACACCTTTCATTAAAAAATAGAGACCAAAAGAATATGTATGAGGCTATATGTGTGAAGTTTATGTGATAGTCATCAAAGCACATCGACACCTTATAATACAGGTTGGAATCATATGTAATGGAGAGAATACTGGGCATAAAGTCAGGAGTATATGTGTTTGAATCTTGCCTTGGATACCTACTAGCTGTGTGACCCTGGGCAAGTCACTTAACTTCTCAGGTCCTCAGTCTCCTAATGTAAGAGGAGTACTTACTTCACAGCACTGTGGGGATCAGATGAGGTTATCTCTGTAGAGTACATGGCAAACCCTAAAGCTCTAAATAATGGGAGTTATTAATGATGGTAACTGGCAAAAAATAACCAGTCCTAAGCTTTCCTACCTGACAGCTGAACATTTCTCAAGAGACCTCCAGTGGGGTAAGGATGGGAGACTGCATCTCAAAAGATGTATTTAGGATTTGGAGAAAATGTATTTGCTTTCTTTTTCACTTTTTCCTCCCACTCCAGGAAAATATCAGAAGACAGATTGTTAGGACAGATGACTTTAAGGTTCCAAGTGTTTTCATTATCCCCTTTTGCAGGTAATGATAATGTCTCAAAAGTCATAAATGAGTCAGTTTGGGATTGTGGGTAAAGTATTGGGCTCATCCCCTGACTCAGATGCTGACTAGTTGTGTGACCCTGGGTAAGTCACCTCTCTCACCCTCTGACAACTCCCTAAGACAGCTCTATTAAATCTGCTTGTTTGTTTCACTGACTGAATTCCTTCTTTATAGAATGATAGAATCAGAGCTTGGCAGCTAGAAGGGACCTTAGAGATCATCCAAGCCAGTTTCTCTTTTTGTAAATGAGGAAACTGAGGCCCAGAGAAGATTGCTTGCTCGACATGCTTACTGCAGTCTCTTAAGTTTTATAAATGATTTCTTTGCAACAACCCTGTGAAGTAGGTAATGCATGAAGTATGTTTACCCTAATATGGGTGAGAAAACGGAGACTTAAAGGGGAAAAATGATTTGCCTGCAATTCCCAAATGTAGTAAATAACAGAATTAAGCAATGAGCCAAGGTCTTCTGCCTCCAGGCCTGTTCAAACACATTACTTTGTGATACTCTAACACAGAACAACCACTATTCAGACACTTGAAAATTAGATATGTTAGAAATTGTTTAACCTAGTATTTGTTTTAAAATAGAAAGGTAGGTAGTGGAGCTAAATTTTCAACCCTTTATGGCCAGGGTTACTCAAACCACAAGAAGCCTTCGGTGTGCCCTTCACTACAAGTGGGAAACAATAGGAAACATAGACAATTAGATGAATGCAATACCTTTTAGGGATGGCCCTGGACCAGGCACTTAGCCCCAATAGACTAGTGATTTTCATTTACAATTGAATTGATTGCTTGCTATTCGTCATAGTAATGGTTATTTCCCAATGTGTAAAAAGTGCTACTGCATACATTTGGCAGTAGCAACTAGCATGGCAGCATGGCAGAATATGATAGATTTGGAATTCAAATCCTGCCTCAAACACTTAGTACCTCTGTGACCTCTAGCAAGTCACTTCATCTCTTTGGACTCAGTTTCCTCATCTAAAATGAAGGGTTATACTTGATGGTATCTGAGGCCTTTTTATTCTCTCAGTCTATGATTCCATGGTTTCCATTTTCTCAATGAAGAAACACACCCAGAGAAGTCAAATGACTTGTCCATAGTCATATAGCCAATAAGTATCAGAGGTGAGATTTGAGCACAGGTCTCTCCTGAATCAAAGCCC
Source organism: Dromiciops gliroides (assembly GCF_019393635.1). NCBI lineage: Eukaryota > Metazoa > Chordata > Mammalia > Microbiotheria > Microbiotheriidae > Dromiciops > Dromiciops gliroides. Next base: position 737,045,073 of record NC_057861.1, read on the forward strand.
AGTGCTCTGTCTACTATACCACACTAACCTATGTAGATGATGATATTTTTTTGTGAGGCAGTTGAGGTTAAGTGACTTGCCCAGGGTCACACAGGTGGTAATTGTTAAGTGTCTGAAGCCAGATTTGAACTCAGGACCTCTAGACTCCAGGGCCGGTGCTCTATCCACTGCACCACCTAGCTGCCCCCAGATGATGATTTCTTATTCAGTAAGTACTTTCTGAAGCTACTCACATCTTCTGCCAGACATTCAATCTAATCAAGACACTATCTACTTTAAAAATGTCTTCACAAGGAAACCATTTCCAAAGGAAAATTGAATTGTGTGGACACACCAATTAGGTGCATGGAAAGTGAGTGGGAGTATGGACGCTGACCTTGGAAATGCCAGCAGCGTGGACCAATAGCCTGGATGATTCAGATGAAAGAATCCACTTGGCCTCCTGAATCAACTGACTGTTGGTCTGCACTAGCTGAAGTCAACGGAAAATGGCCAGTGCCCCCCTGCACCTCAGCACCTGAACACTGTCATCAGAGAAGACTTTATACACAGGACCTTCGACAGCGTGAAGACCAGATCAGATGATCCATGACTTATGTTGGTGGGGGGCATGGAATCTGTTTCTCAGACTCACTTGTTACCCTAGGACTTTCCCATCTGGATATTTAAATGGCACCATCCTTGGATGGTGAATAGATTTCTACAACTCAAGATCTCAGACACTGGCAAGGAAATAAATCCAAGTTTTACACATTGTTTTTTCTCAACCCAAGATTGACCAATGTCTTTGACCTGGCGTTCGTAACTTGAGGAGCAGATGATTGAACTGATTAGAAGAGTCCATACCATAATGGATGCAGTTTGTATAGTGAAGAAAAATTCAATTCAACAAACATTTATTAAGGGCATGCTCTGTGTGTGTGTGTGTGTGTGCACATGCAAGGAAATACACTAGGGACTTAATATAAAGAAAGAAAAAGTGAAACCATATTGACTTTCAAGGAATTTACAATCTATTAGGAATGATATAACACATATACACACATACAAGAAAGGAGAAAATACACTTTTGTTTGAAAGACCTAGATGAGTAAGGCCATAATTATATCCGAAAATTCACTTTGAATTCATTTTGAAAATGTTTTGCATACCATTACTTATATGTTTATATTTTATTTCCCCTAATAAAATGGAAGCTTTTTGAGCTCAGGGACTGTTTCAGTTATGTCTTTGTATTCTTAGCACCTAGCAGTGAGTCTAGCACATAGTAGGTGTTCAATAAATGTTTACTGAATGCTTAATTCTAAATGTAATCTCATCTGCCCTAAATTCCCTGAAGCACAGCATCATTTAATTCTTGTCTCCATATATGTCCCTTTAGTACAGTGCTAGGTACTCACTAAATGTTTATTGTCGATTAGTCAACAAGCAATTATTAAGTGATGGCTATGTGCCAAGCACTATGCTAAGGCTGGAGATACAAAGAAAAGTAAACAAACAAAGAAACAAAAAATCCCACAGTCCCTTCTCTCAAAGAAATTGAAATCTAGTGAATTGATTAAAGTATGGAATTTCTCTTGCTCAGTTGGTCAGCCTTAGGATGATGCATTACTCTGACAGTAGCCAAAGTAACCTTGTGATTCATTAATCACAAAGGACATCATATATTTTTAATGATGTAGCACCTCATTTTTACTTGACTTCCAGAGAGTGTCAAGCAAAAGAAGATGGTGTTTATAAAAGTAATGGCTAGGATTGTTTGCTTGGATTAACTGAGGTGAATCATATTGCTGAATTCAATTGAACCAAATTCAACAAGCCTGCAGGGATTAAGGATTTACTGCATCCTTTACGCAATGTGGGTACACACACACACACACACACACACACACACACACACACACTCACATCAGTCAGTATCTTTATACCCATGAAGTCCATACTTGTTCTTAATCCTTACCTTTAGCAAACAAGCCATAAAAGGGTTTTATTTGTTTTAATAAATGAGATCTCTGTAGTTTGCTGTGTGGATTTGAAGAACAATTTAAATTTACGTTTAATTCCATAGACAGGGCATCAGTATAATTTGCAAAGCTGAAGAAAACCATGGTGCTATAAAATTAAAGAGAGAGAGATTTATGCCCCCTCCTCTTAAAATTGAACTCAATTGTAATTTAAAGCAAACTATTTTAATTATGCAGGATAATTAGATTAGGTGGAAGATTTGCCTATTTTATCCATCAGAATATTACAGTCAATGTTTACCAGTGTCCTCCATTAAGACATACACACACACACACACACACACACACACACATACACTTGCCAGAAAGAAAACAAGTTTTAACAAAGACCATGGATTCTAGCCTTTATTATTCTGTATGAGGTCCTAATTTACACATATCCATGCTAAACCTTGATCTAAGCACCTGTTTCACATGTGGGTTTGTGATACAATGAAAAAATGAGCCCAAGGGTTTGGTTCTGTTCCCTTCCTTCCCTCCCCACCCCCACCCCAAACACCTATACACTTTTGGAATTGGTTGTGGTGGATAAATATTTATTGAATAAATTTGTTGTTGAATAAATATTTATTGAATCAATATTGCTTAATTATTCATCAAGGCAGCATAACATAACAGAAAGACAGTTGGCCTCAAAGCTAAGAAATCCTAGGTTTAAGTCTTGCCTCTGACACATATACAGACTGTGAACGTGGACAAGCAACTTTAAACTTTCAGTGTCCCTAGACAACTCTGGAAGACTCTGTTTTGCAGAGAAGGTCCTAACCTGCCTTGGAAAAGGGAGTTTCCTCATATGGGAGTTCCCCATAGTGGTGAAACCCCAGGTTCATTCCAAATCCTTAATTCTTCATCATCTCTCTTCGGTTGCTCTCTAACATTTGCTCTAGCTTGTTCTTATCTTCTTGGATAGATACATGAGGTCACCCAAAGTAATTTTTTGCCCCTTTGTTGACAGTTTGCTCAGCCTATACAAGCCAAGACCAATGACTCATGACTTTGGTCTATATGCTTAGTGTAAGAAAAATGAGCTTCTTGAAGGCAAAGGCTGTTGGTGTTTGTCTATGTATTCTCAAAGACTAGCACAGTACCTGGGGTAGAGGAAGTGCTTAATAAATGCTTCTGAGATAGATGGATGGATATATAAATAATTGAAGAAGCTTGGAGTCAGGACACCTGGGTTCACATCCTGGCTCTGATCCTTACTTTCTTCATGGCTGTGGGCAAATCACTTGACATCTAACCCATTGTGGCTTATTAATGAACCATTCAAGAAATGTTTAGTACCTACTATGTTCACTGAAGATACAAAGACAAATCACGTCTCAGCTATCTACTATTTATAAGATCTTGAGCAAAGCTTTCTGTGCCTCAGATTCCTAAACTATAAACTAATTTACATTTATGAACTAAATTTGGAGCCAAGGTCCCTTCCAGTAGTATATCCCATAACCCCCAGTCTTCTCCTTCATAAAACAGAAATGAGAGACTATGAAACACCTTCCTTACAGAACTGTGTTGAAGAAAGTGCTTCATAAAACTTACAGTGATATTGATGTGAGAATTAGTATTTTGTTGCTGTTATTAACAATCCATGATCACATTCTTTACTACAATTATATTGTGAGCTCCTTGTGGGAAAAGACTGTTTTTGCTTTTTATTGGACCCCCAGCACTTGGCACAGTGACCGACCACGATTGATGTTTAATAAATGCTTGTTGACTTGAGTTGACTACCAATGCATTAGACTGTCTAGTCTGGTTTATCTGATGCTTGCCTCAACTCTGAATTTCACATTGTCCATGAAGATAAAACCTCAAAGCTTTTTTTTCAATATGTTCAAGATCTATGATACCAACATGAAGTACTCTTGCCATGAAAGTTTCCTCCACCAACTCCAATCTCGACCCATCTAAGTGCCAAGTAATTGCTTGAAACATATAGATAATAAATGACTTGCCTAGGTTTCAGAAAAAGGATTTGAATGCAGGTCTTTCTGACTTCAAGCTCAATCTATTCACTGTGCCATGCTGTGTCTATTCCTTTAGCACATAGCAGATTATTTCAGGCTTATGACTCAGAATAGAACTGACCAATTCACTGAAGTGACAAAGTCTCCAAGGCATAAATGAGGGAAATTGATCAGAACTCTTAATAACATTTGCTTGGTATTTATGAAGGGGCTCCTTACCCAGCTATGTTCTTGGTAAGAAAAATGGTTATTTACAAGTCAGTTCCTTATTTTTTCCCAGAAGCATATTGATGCTCTAATTCAATTAAGGAACAGCTAGAGGTAAGAGAGCTGGGCAAGTGGCATGAGGGCTGGTGTAGAATTAAGGCAGAAAGAGAAGACCAACTCAAGGACTGACTGCTGTGTGCCATGCTAGAGAAGCAAAAGTGTTCATGGCAGTCATCTATCTCCAGATCTTAGCAGACCTCAGGAACCATTAGAGGCAATGTTTAAACAACTGGATAAAAAATGCAAGAGTTCAACCATTTTTACATAATTATGTAGCTATATGTCAATTATGTCAAACAATTCATTTCTTGTTGGTATTGTTGAGTCGTTTCCATCATGTCTGACCCTCTGTGATCTCATTTTGAGGTTCTTGGCAAAGATATTGGAGTGGTTTGCCATCTCTGTCCAGCTCATTTGTCAGATGAGAAACTGAAGGCAAACAGGGTTAAGTGATTTGCCCAGAGTCACATAGCTAATAAGTGTCTGAGGCCAGATTTGAACTCAAGGAGATGAGACTTTCAGGCTCCAAGGCCAATGTCCTTGTACCACGTAGCTACACATGGATTGTTTAAAAAACATGTATTTAATAAGAATAATAGATAATTGATCTACATATGTTTGAATCATATCAATTGGTTATTAATCAATAACTATTTAATAATAATAATAATAGGTAGCATTCATACATATAGCTCCTTAAGGTCTTTTTTTTTTACAAATATGATCTCATTTTATGAAGCACCTGCTATATCATAGGCATTGAGGATACACGTTCAAAGTCAACTAGTCAAGTAGCATTTATTGAGATCCTCCTCACACCAGGCACTGAGTTTTCAAAGGCCAGAAACAGTCCCAGATCTCAGGGAGAAAGCAGTCTAATGGGGGAGTCAGGCTAGAAACAATTCTATATAAATATGATTGAAAAAGGATAAATAAGATAACCTCAGAGGGATTGTGGAGAATTAGAAAAGGCTTCTTACAGAAGATGGGACTTCAGCTAAGACGTGAGGAAAGCCAGGAAAACCAGAAGGCAAAAATAAGGAAGGAGAGAGTTCTGGGCATGGGGAATAGGCAGTAAAAAATGCCCACGTACAGGAGATGGAGTATTGTATTTAAGGAACAGCAAGGAGGTTCGTGTCACTGGACTGCAGAGTATGTGCCAAGAAAAAAAGTATATGAAGACTAGAATGAAACAGTCCCTATTTGCAAAAATCTGACATTCCACTAGAACCACAATGACATAGCAAGCCATAAAATGCTGCTATTAGTTTAACAAGTTCTAATCAACTGGAATTTGTACAGTGGATTACAAGGAAAGATGCAAAATACATACAGCATGTCCCAAAAGTCTTGGTGCCTATCATAAGTGGCTAAAACTACAGCAAGACTTCAGGGACCTACTAAAATTCATTAGTGTATATTGTAAAGCTTCATGTCATGGAATATACTGTCCCCAAGAACTTGAAATTGAGGGTCATCCAAAGGGAAATGGAGATGCACAAAGGTGCAGGGGGAGGGTAAACAAATTGAGACATAATCAGCATGAGGAATTTTTCAGGAGAAGTAGTATGATGGGTGTCAAAGATTTGTATGACTGGGGGAAAAGATGCAACAACAATGAGGGCTGACCAATGGACAATCTTGTAATCCATGCCAGTCATTAAAAAAAATAAGAGGAAGAACACCAACACATTGGGTAGGCTTTCCCAGAAAAATTTTGGGAGGACATGAATGAGAAAGTACTTTTTGATCTTCACAACACTGGGTATTAAGTGTTATTATTATTATCCCCATTTTACAGATAAGAAAAGTGATGCAGACAGAGGTTAAGTGACTTTCCCAAGGTCACCCAGCTAGCAAGTAAAATATTGTCTGGGACTGGCCAAATGTAGATTATTGAGGTGAAATCTTTCAGTCACTCACCTAAAAAATTATATCAGAGCCCTGGGCAAGATAAGTAGAGGAGTTCCTAAATTCTTACTATGGACCAAAAGGTTTCCTGGTCTCTAGAGGTTCAGAGTAACTAGTAAGGAGAAGAAGAATTTCAGGTCAGGTGGCAAGTTGTCATTGCTGGGTTGTGTCTGGCATTCTGGTAGAGGCTTGGATAGAATCCAGCACCATATAAAAGTGAGTAATGATGGTGATGGATTGAACTTCCTATTTATAAGACATTAATCTGGGACCTGGGGTGAATACAAAATTGAATAAGCTGTCAAGGAGCTTACAGTCAGGTCTGGGGGCATGAGACAGGAAAACAAATCACTATGATACAAAAGAGAATAGGGGGGCAGATAGGTGGTGCAGTGGATAAAGCACCAGCCTTGGATTCAGAAGAACCTGAGTTCAAATCTGGCCTCAGACACATGACACTTACTAGCTGTGTGACCTTGGGCAAGTCACTTAACCCTCATTGTCCCACCAAAAAAAAAATTAAAAAAAAAGAAAGAGAGAATAGGTTTTATGTTGATAGGCAACACAGCCTTTTCTGGAAAACAGTGCTTGGGGTTAGGAAGGCCTGGGGTCACAGTGTGTCTCTGACACATACCAGCTATGTGAGCATGAACAAATCATTAACCTCTCTGCATTTGAGCTTCCTTGTCTGTAAAATGAAGGAAGTGGATAAGTTGGCATCCAACATCCCTTCCAACTCTAAGTCTATGATCCTATATTTATAGAGGATATTTCTATTTCTTCATGACATTTCAAGGTCATTCTGCTACCACAGTAATCTTCCTAATGCAGAAGTCTGATTATGCCACTCCTCATTGCTTGCCCAATAAAACACAAAATCCTTTGCTTGACTTTCAAGGCTTTCGTAATCTGAATCCAACCATCCTTCCCAACCCATCAAAAACTATTCTGTTTAATGAATTATTTTGTTCCAGTCAAAACATACCACTCCCTGTTGCCCATCATGACCTTCTCTCATACATGGAACAGACTTTGTCCTCATGTCAGATCATGAAATTTGTAGCTGAAAGGGACCATAAGGCTCAATAAATCCATCCCCCTCTTTTTACAGATGAGAAAACTGAATTCTCAGAGATATGCAGGGACTTGCCCAAGGTCACACAGGTAGGATTCAAGCCTAGGTCTTATGACTTCAAATTCACTGCCCCCCCCACTATACCATACTATCCTCCTGCAATCTCTCCCTTTCATCAGTGCCTACACTTGAAGGTCACCTCCTCCATTAAGTATTCCCTCAACCCAAGTCTTAATGGCCACCAAGTCCAAACCTTTCCCTTAAAAAAAAAGAATCCACAAAAACCCAAACAACAAATGATCACCCAGCCCAAACTAGAAGTGATTTCCCATTTCCCACTCTAATTTGCATTAGGCTTCGTAGGGTAATAGAAATAACACTGAACTGGACCTGAGTTTAAATCCTGCCTCTGGACCTGTTTCCTCATCTGTAAAATTCGGAGGTTGGGCTCTGTGGTCCCTGGAATGTCCCTTCCAGCTCTAAGAGTTATGATTTTATGATTCCATCTGCATCATCCCTCTGTCTCTCTCCTTTCAGTCTTTGTCTTCTCTACTTGTTTTTCTGTTTCTCTCTGTCTTTGTCTCTGCCCGTTTCTATGTCTCTCTGTGTGTCTTCCTGTCTCTGTGTCTCTGTCACACACACACACACACACACACACACACACACACACACACACACACAGGTATAAGTTCCTTGAGGGTAAAAACATTTTCTTGTTTCATCTTCGTATGCTTGGCTGTCTAGTGTAGTATTTTAAACATGGGTGCTAAGGGAATATTTCTTTGAATGAATGAAGAATGAAGGAGGGAGTTGATTGAATGAGGTTAGACCCTCAGAGGAAAGAGAAATCCCTTGGGGCTGGAAGCTCACAATGCAGCTCACTTTCCCAAATCTTTATAAATGAACAGCTAAGTGTCTGCCTTGCTATGCCTTAGAACTACATCTCTGCACTGACCAGAATCTTCCTTTACTTTTAGCAGCTGATAGTCTTTTGCAGAAGTTGTGTCATGAAGGCGAGGGCATAGGTTTGGATGTGTTCTATTTTTGGATACCACCATCAGCTGAGATATTTCTGCAGCAAAAGGAAATTTCCTTGGGAATGTGGGGTTGAATTTTCCCTGCACTGTCATTTGACTGGTCTTGTATAAAGAAAAGCAAGAAACATTGCTAGCCTGTGACTGCCCTCTAGTGGCCCAACCCTGCTATGTAGCTACCAGCCCACCCTGGGATCTATTGAATAGCCTCATTTTTAAAAATCTTATTTTTATTTATAGCAATTGTTTTTCCCTTTCTACTGGTTTCTCTTAGAGAAAGAGCTGGATCCAATCCTTTCTCTGATACACATGGACTGTGTGACCCTGAACAACTCTAGGACTATTAATCAAAGAAAAGGTGTCAACCTTCATTGCTGGATGGAGTTACCTCACCTGGAAGTTCCCTATACCAAAGCTTTATAAACTGTGGGCTACGATCCCATATGGGGTTGTGTAACTGGATGTGGGGGGGGGGGGTCACAAAAATTTTGGCAGTGAATGTTTGATCATATATCTATATACCCAGGGTCACATAAAAATTTCTCTAGCGAAAAGGGGTTGTGAATGGGAAAAGTTTAAGAAGCCCTGCCCTATACCAATGAAGTCACAGGCCCAGTCCTCATGCCCATCTTTTGTTTTTATATCACCTTTATTTCTGAAGACATCTCTCTCCTAACCACTGAGCCATCTTTCAAAACAAAGACTTTTTTAAAAGTTCAGCAAAACCTGTCTTTAGCAACAGTATATTCAATATTCCTCACCCATAGTCTTTGCCCCTTTGCAAAGAAGAAAGGCAGCTAGTTGAATTTTCTGTATTCTTCTCTGGGTCCATATTTGGTCATTATAATTATGGAGCATTATCTTGGTTTGGGTATTGGTTTTTTGTTCTTGTTCTACCTGTTAACATTTCAACAGTTCTTCATACTGAGTGTTAATTTTGTGTGGCCATCTGTATTATTGGGGTCATTAGGTGACTCAGTGGAGAGATCATGGGCCTGGAATCAGGAAGACCTGAGTCAGACATTTATTAGCTGTGTGACCCTAGGCAAGTCACTTAAACTTGTGTGCCTCAGTTTCTTCATCTGCAAAGTTAGTTGGAAAAGGAAATGGTGGACTGCTCCACTATCTTTTTTGGGGGGAGGGGGGCAATGACAGTTAAGTGACGTATCCAGGGTCACACAGCTAGTTAGTGTCAAGTGTCTGAGGCCAGATTTGAACTCAGGTTCTCCTGAATCCAGGGTCAGTGCTTTATCCACTATGCTACCTAGCTGCACCCCCCCACTCCAGTATCTTTACCAAGAAAACCCCAAATGGGGTCACCAAGAGTAAGATGTGACTGAAATATAACTAAACAAAAAATCCCTATTACTCTTAAGTATTCAAGTACTAAAGTAGACTAAAAGGGCCCCATAACAAAAAGCAATATATCAATTAGTGTCCCATTCTTGTCCACACTTGATTAATTCTAATAACTGAAATTTACCTAGTCCTTTAAAGTTTGCAACATGCCTTACATAAGATTCTCATTTAATCCTTACAACAACTTTGTGAGGTAAGTACTTCTAGATGAGGAAACTTTGGTTCAGAATGCTTAAGTGATTTGCCTGTTATCACTCAACAACCAAATGTCAGAGGTGGTGTATGGGCCCAGGTTTTCCTACCTACAAGTTCAGAATTCTGTATGTTAAGCCACCCTGCCTCCCACAGAGCAAAAAATGTAAACTGGACACATGCCAATATTGACACTGTGAACTTCCCTATAATGGCAAAGGGAATGAGATTTGCAAGCCCATGGGCACCCTGTTATTTCTTCTGCCCCTGCAAGAAACTGAGAGTGATCATCAAGAAGATGATCAGCCCACCCCCTCCACCAAAACAAAGACATTTTTCTTTGTGTCAGCTCAACCCCCATCTGTGGATAAGCCTCTGGAAGATGCCCTGCTTAGTCAATGTATTAATATTTGATGAGTACCTATTCTGTACCCAGCATGAACCCAGACACAGAGGTTGGGGAAGAACAGAGAGAAGCATGGTCCTTGCCCTCAAGGCATTGATAAGCTGAAGAGAAATACCCATGAAACAGTTAGATAACAAGAGTTGAACAATGAGATAGTGACTATAGGTATAGCAGGAGGTTAAAGATCTGAAAGGAAGTAGGAGTACTTGGGGAGGAAAGATTCATGGCAAAAGATGGATCTTAAAAGATGAGAAGAACTTCAATATGCCCAAGGGAAGCAGAGAAGACATTCTAGGCACAGAAAACAGCTTAAGTCAAAACAAAATTAAAACAAACCAATGAAATTCCAAAGATGGAGAATTGCTTGGCATTCTTGACCAAATTAGACAGAGAATTTCAGCGAGGAGTCAGAAATATGGTTGAATGAAATAATCGACTCCTTTCCAATGAAATTAAGCCTTTCTCTTCTGTAGTGCAAATCCCCCCAGCCCCACCCCCACCCCCCACACCGGCTCTGAAAAGCCTTGCTCCGTCCACTTAGATGTGATGCTTTAGGCATTATGCAAATCTGGCTCAAGGGTCCTTCTATAGACTAGCCTATACCCTTAAACATATAGCCAAAACACTTCATTGAGACAGTAACTAAGTAAAAATAAACTAGAAGAGGTTTACTTTTTGTTCTAAAGTATTTTATTTATTTTTTTCCCGTTACATGTAAACATAGTTGTCAACTTTTGTTTATACAAACTTTCCAATTTCAGATTTTTCTCCTTCCCTTCCCTCCCTCCCCCTCCCCTAGACAGCAGGTAATCTGATATAATATAATATATAATCTGATATAGGTGTTTTATAAATATATATACATATATATATATATATATACATATATATATATATAAAACATTAAACATATTTTTGCATTAGTCCTGTTATAAGAGAAAAATCAGAGCAATGAGGAAAATCCTCAAAATAGAAAAACAACAGCACCAAAAACAATAGAAATAGCATGGTCCATTCAGCATCTATACTCCACAGTTCTTTTTTTCCTGGATTTAGAGGTTTACTTTAAGCCCCATACACAAATTCACCAGATATTTCACTCACAGGACTGAGAAAACTCTTCTGTATCTAAGTAGATAGTATGGGGGAAAATACAGTTATTCCTTGTCTCCTTTCATCCGGCTCTCATTAGCCAACAATGATGCCTTCTGGATGCAGTAACCAACAAGGAATGAAGCTCCAGGCTTCTCAGAATTCTGTTGAGAATCCCAGATTCAGACAAGTCATTGCAAAATCACCCATGGAGTATCCCTCCTTTTTCCTATTGCTTTCCACCAAGCTGTGTCCTTTCTGCCACCGGTAAGATCCACACTATCCTATTATGATTTTAAAGCCTCCTTAGACCCACCAATCAGAGTACTTTTGTGAAGGTAGCAACATACATGGCACCCATACATACAGAATCCTGGGAAGTGGAGTCTCATGAGATAATGTTCTCTGGGCCTCAGGCATCATAGGAAATAGAGTCTTGGTGATTTTCTCCTTAACCATACCCACTATTTATTTCTTGCTTTTCCCTCCTCTTCTCCATGACAGCAACAAATTTAATTATTTTATTTCTCCAGGGACGTGGCCTGTTCTTCTAGGTTCTATTCTGTTATAATTATCATGAACTTTAAAAAAAATAGATTTGCTGTTTCTTAAGTGTAGCAAAGTTACAGAGAGGAAATGCCTTCTAATGAAGACCCAGGTCTCTTTTGAAACTAAGTTTTTGTAAGACGAATGGATCACTGAGAGGATTGGTGACTTGCCCAAGTTCACACAACCAGTTTGTATCAGAGGCAGCTTTGAACCCAAGTCTTCTTGACACCGAGTTCTACTTTCCTTCCACTCTGCCAGGGATTGAAGTTCATATGATTTTAGAGTGAAAAATGATCAATCCATAGAAAGGTTGAACTTCAGTAAATATCATCTAGTCCAAAGGTCCTTAAATTCCTCTGCTGGGGGTCCACAGATAGATTTCCAGAGATCCATAAACTTGGGTAGGGAAAAGAATTATATCTTAATTTTCACTGACCTCTAACTGAAATTTAACATATTCTTTGATTATAATTAAACTATACCTATATCTATGTCTATATTTGTATGCATATCTATATATGTCTATATATGTTATACAGATATATATATATACAGAAAGAGAAACATAATTCTGAGGAGTCCCTCAACTTCACCAGACTGCCAAAGGGTTCGATGACATAACAAAAAAGTAAGATTCCTTGTTCTGTTCCTACTCTCTCATTTTCCAGATAAGGAAATGAGGCCCAACTTGCAGCCAAGTTACCTGGTGAACACTGCAGAGATCTCCTTTGTACCCACACAATGGGTACCACTCAATCACAGGCGTCTGTAGCAAGGCTGTCAGTGACCCATTGCTTAGGAAGGAGGACAATCAGGACCCTTTGCAAGAGGGAATCCTTTGAAGAGTTGGCTCCTAGGAGCTCCTTGGAGCTCTGTCAGTACCAAGGACAGAGGAGAGCAGTTGTATTCCCAAGAGGACATGTGTGATTCTGTGGGTTTGAGTGTCTTCCTGTTAAATCTGGTTTAATGAGAACAAACAGAGCCCAGCCCATGAACAGTAAACACAAATCAATAACATCTAGTAATAATAAATGTTCTTAGCAGCAACAGTAACAGATGTGATGCTCCCAACCCACAGAGTCATCGATCATACCCCAAGCTCAGCACGCTAATAAATAACCTCATGGAAATCATTTGGGTCGAGGACCTCAGGACAACAGGTCCATCAATAACTAGTGACAACCTGAAAATAATCAGTCTAGGGCCTCAAACAAAACAGCTCTCAAGGAGATCATTAGGAACAAGGCCCTGAAGAATAACAACAGATTATCCTTAATCCTGGGATCTCAGAGTTGGAAAGGGACATGAGAGGCCACCTAGGCCAGACTTTGCCTCAATTCCTTCTACAACAATCCCCTACAGGAAACCAGGCAGCACATTTCACTTTCAGACAACTCTAGTTTTTTTGCAAATTTTTCTGTACATCTACCTAAATTTGCTTTTTCAAGCTTTCTTTCAATTCAATAAGCATTTATTGAATGCTTTCTGTGTGCCATGGATCCTGCTGGGCCCTAGAGGTCCAAAGACAAAGATAAACCAGGTCCTGACCTCGAATAGCTTTCATTCCCCTAGGCCATAGGACCCTAGATTTAGAGCTAGAAGGGACCCTCTGATCCAACCTCTTCATTTGACAGATGAGGACACTGAGACCCAGAGAAGTTAAGTGATTTGCCCAGGATAACAGATAGAATTATAGAGTTAAAATTGGAAGGAGCTTCAGAGGTCATCTCTCATTTTACAAAAGAGAAAACTGAGGCAGCTTGCCTAAGTTCTTAGGATCAAGAGCTGGAAAAGATCTTAGAATTCCAATTTCCTCATTTTACAGATGTGAAAACTGAGACAAGAAGAAGTGAAGTCCTTTGCCTCATTTTTTGGCAATCCAGGTGCAAAGTTTGTTCTGCCTTACCATTTGGACCTAAGGGAGACCCAGGGAGAAATGACAGAAATCAGAACCAAGTGATCAAGTCTCAGAGTACTTGGTAATAGCAAGGATGCCTCCTGCTGCCAAAGGAACTTTCACATAAGGTCTGAGTTCTAGACTCTTCTCATCCCATAGCCCTATCTCCAGACATCATCCAAATACATCTAGCCAGTGGGTTTCCAACAGAGGAAAGAAGGAAACAAACATTTATTAAAATGCCAACTATGTGCTTACTACCTGGCACTGTTATCTCCTTTGATATCTTTTCAACAACCCTGAGAGATATGTGTAATTATCTTCATTTTACATTTGAGGAAAATGGGTTAAGTGAGTTGCCTAGGGTCACACAACTAAGTGTCTATAGTCCTATTTAAATTTAGATCTTCCTGACTCCACACTCTGTGCACTGTGGAGCCAACTAGATGCCTAGAAGGAGAGGTAGGCAAAATGCTGGTGTCAAAGCTCAGATGTACCCAAAGGCTTTTGTTTTTGTTTTTTATGGGGCAATGAGGCTGAATTTGAATTCAGGTCCTCTTGAATCCAGGGCAGGTGCTTTATTGCTGCGCCACCTGGCTGCCCTCTCCCCCAAAAGCTTTTGCTAACCACCTTTAAAACCCAAGGTAGGTCTTTGGTGCCAAAATTCAGTGCTTGTTTTACTGTGTTTGCCTGCCCCCCAAAATGAGAAGATTGGCTTCTACTCATTTCATGAGGGCCTAGAGCCAGTCCACAGTTTTCATTATTTTCTCACTTCAAGCCCTGACAGATTCACTGGGAGGAAGAAAAAGAAAAGGAAGCAGCCCACCCACCCTAGGCCATATTTCAACATACACAAATTTAGGATTTGTGATGATCGCCATCTGGTGGCCACATTTGAGAACGACAAAAGGCATTCTTAACCATCTATGCAGCCAAGGCTATATTATCTTAGTGAGGAACAGGGAGAACCAGGATAAATGAAATCTACACAAGGCTTTTCACCTTCCTAGTTACCCTCCTCTAGACACCAGACATCCTTTTGGCCATTAATTTTCTCCTTCCTCATTCCTACTTCACGCACTTAATTCCTTTGTTTTTCCCCAAATTCCCTTGATCTGTAAAGAGTATAGCTGAACAATGCAAAAAACCTATGATGCAAACCATCCCTGTGTGCCTATATGTATACATAGCTTAAACATAGTTTCCATGGGGCAGCTAGGTGGCACAGTAGAGAGAGCACTGGCCCTGAAGTCAGGAGTGCCTGAGTTCAAATCTGGCCTCAGACACTTGACACTTACTAGCTGTGTGACCCTAGGCAAGTCACTTAACCCCAATAGTCTCACAAAAAAAAAAAAAAAAAAACATAGTTTCCAATAACTCACTTTGAAAGATAGGGATCGAGGAAAGCCTCCAGATTTATGATGTCATCAATGTGGCACACTTATGAGACTAACATGCGTCTGTATGCTGTGGTCCTGGAGAGCACCAGGAGGGGCAGCAACAATTTAAGTAACTTATCCAAAGTGATGGGGGGCGGCTAGATACCACAGTGGATAAAGCACCGGCCCTGGATTCAGGAGTACCTGAGTTCAAATCCGGCCTCAGACACTTGACACTTAGTAGCTGTGTGACCCTGGGCAAGTCACTTAACCCCCATTGCCCCGCAAAAAAAAACAAAAACAAAAACAAAAAAAAGTGATGGTCACACAGCTTCAGAAGCAGGATTTGAACCCAGGTCTTCCTGCCTCCCAAGCATGTTCTCTATCCACTATGTCAGGCAAGTTCTTTTATAGCGTCTTAAGGTTTACAAAGTTCTTTCCTCACAGCTACCCTATGGGGTAGAGAGCATCAGTGATCTATTTCACTGGTAAGAAAACTAAATTCCCAGTTAGACGTCAAACCAGTGGTAAAGACAGAGATTGACCTCATGTCTCCAAACTTGGAGGTCATCACTCACTCCAAAATACCCAGCTGCTTTCTGAGAAGTCTGGTGAAGGGGACTTTTAAACTCCCTTCCAACTATAGCATGCTGCAAAAACATAGAATACTATGACCGGCTACATATTTATTTAACATATTTTTATTAATTAATTATTTTTTTTGGTGAGGCAATTGGGGTTAAGTGACTTGCCTAGGGTCACACAGCTAGTAATTGTTAAGTGTCTGAGGCTGGATTTGAACTCAGGTCCTCCTGAATCCAGGGCTGGTGCTCTATCCACTGTGCCACCTAGCTGCCCCTTAACATATTTTTATAACTTGTACATGGCAACAATTTCTAAACAGCCTTGTGATGCATAAATAAAGTTTTGAACATTCCACTAAAGTCTTCAAAGGTGGTAACAGCCCTCAGCACACTCAGGAACAAATCAACCAGCCCGATTAAAGGGAGAGATATTACATTAACAAGGAGCAAAATAGTAGGTCTGAGTTTCCCTACTTTCCTCCCCAATCCATGTTCCCTACTTTCTCCCAGCCTTCTGGTGGCGAAGCTAATGAAAGGAAATAGCCCACCTTTGGCAGAAATGCCCCCAAGTTACTGGTATTTCTAGACTTCTTTCAATGTAAAATCTAAGTGATTCCATTATTTAGAGGGCCCATGCTCCCCTACCACCCCCCCAAATAAAACCCTTCTCTTAAGTGGTTCCATTGGCTAAATCAGACAATGGCAGCAGCTCCTTCATATGGGAGTATGTCTAGCCAGACTCACAGAATCTCAGCAGTCAGGGAGGTTCATCTATAACTGACAAAAGATAATCCCTCCTCCACATACTCACCTGAGTGGTCAAATGTAAAGATTACCAGTAAGGGAGAACCTATTACCTCCCAAAGTGGCCACCTCTACAGCTGAGTAGTTTCATATTTTTTAAAACAACTATCATGTCCTGCTGCACTGACCTTAAGTCTTCTTTTCACTAAACTAAATAAGCCTAGCAGTTAGGTGGTACAATGGATAGAGTGCTGGGCCTGGAGTAAGAAAAACCCAAGTTCAAATCCAGCTGCAGATGCTTACTAGCTGTGTGACCCTAGGTAAGTCATTTAATCCTATTTGCCTCAGTTTCTTCCTCTATAAAATGAGCCAGAGAAGGGAAATGGCAGACCAGTATCCTTGCCAATAAAACCCAAAATTGGGGTCACAAAGAGTCTGACATGACTGAAAACGATTGACCAACAACAAAAATATGCCCACTCCCTTCAAACCCTCCTAACATGGTGTGGCCTCAAGATCAATCACCAGCCTGACTGCCCTCCTTGGTAGGCTCTTCAGCTTATCAATGGTCTTCCTAGAATGTGGCACAGGACCTGGCCCATTGTAAGCACCTAAGGAATGCTTGTTGACTGACTGATAGAACCTCAGAGCTGAACACAACACTCCAACTCAGGGCAGAAATCTATGCAACCATCATCTCCAGGCCTGGCCACTCTCAAATGCACTGGCCTTCTTGGTTCTTGGGTCCTTCTAATTCTCTCATATTGAATTAAATCTCAGCAACTAGTTCATGGTTTTTTGTTTTGCTTTGCTTTGTTTTCAGATGAATTCCTGGCTCAGTCTCATCTTGTTTTGTACTTAGGAAATTAATTTATTTTAACCTCAGTGTACCATAGGTCAAAGCACATATCTTGAAATATATTAGCATATGGATATGATCATGGGGGTTGATTGTGTCAGAGCTGTAACACAACAACTGTGTCATGTGCCCTGCTGCTGTTTATCCCACTCATCTAACGAGGGTCATTTTGCTCTGCTCTCATTAGATGGTCACTTTGTTTTCATTTTTGTTTTATTTTAAAGACTGAGTCTCCCTATGTCCCTCAGCTTGTAAGTATAGGGCCATTCATGAACCTGCTACTACCATAATCTACTGTATCTATTATGATCAACCTGTATCTACTATGATTTAAGCCCTTTTCTGTTTTCTGGCCAGGTCACTTTCTCCTTAAACAACCTGGTGGCCCACTGTTCTCAGAAGCTCACCTTAGTAAGGACAAATTCAATTCAGACATATGAATGACTTAGCTTACTGCAGCTCAGAACTCCAAAGCTAAGGAGGTAAAATGAAATATTTGTAAAGCACTTAGAGTGCCTGACACATAGTAGGTACTTAATAAATGCTTATTCCATCCATGAGATTCACAAGCCTTAGCCCTCCCAGGAGCAAGGATTCCAGGCATTCACCAACATACCTTCCTTCTCCTTCCTTTGAAAGAGAGATTTCCCATACCAATAATCTTACCCTGAATACTCATGATTGATACATGAATCAAGAGAAAAGAAAGCCATGTGCAACACATTCAATCCAAATGACTCTAGGGTTTTATGCCCAGCATACATGGAATTGTTAATGCCTTAGATGATTCATGACAATTTACAAGCAATCAGGACCTATAATGAAATTATCATTCCCAGCTTAAAGTAATGAAATTAATGACCACGACTCCATGAATGTTCTCAGATGATTGATGAAGGGAATAAAACTGATGGCCTTAAGCTGAAAATGAACTCCCTCTGCTTAAGCTACTGACAGGAAGCCTAGTGAAAGGGGAGCTCATAAAGAGAGAGACAAGTACTGACTATAGGACTCTTTTTTAGTCAGTGAACTAGAGTTTAATTTAGAAGGATTTTAGCATTGATTTTTCTGTTGTTTAAGAAGGAAAGGGGCACAAGCCAGGAAGATAGTTCTTAGAAGGTCATACAATAACAAAAACAATTTGTACAGGGCCAAGCTTTTACAATGCATGAGTGCCAACATCCTCCTCCCATCAAGGGTAACTGATAGAACAGTGGAGAAAAATGTAAACCAAAGAGACCAAAGACTAGATAGATGGATGAGTGGGTGGGTGGATGGGTGGGTGGGTGGATGGATGGATGGATGGATATATGATAGATAGATAGATACATACATACATACATACATACATAGATGGATGGATGGATAGAGAGACAGATAGATAAATGACAAATTGGAGATAACATCAGGAAGGCACTAGCATTAAGGAAAATCAGAAAAGTCCTTCTGTAGATAGTATTTGAGTGAAGTCTTTGAAGAAGCCATCCCACTAGGAGTCCCAGGAACCAAACCAGCAAGACAGGGCCCTACCAGAGAAGAAAACGGTCCAAGAACATTCCCATACTTATCGGATTTGACTATAAATCATTAAATCATCTGCTTTTTCTATTCCTTTGTTTTACAGTCTAAACAGGGCACAGAGCAAGAATTAGGGTAGGGAGAAGGAGGTACAGGACGCTAGGTCTCTGGAAGTAACTCACCCTCATTTACAGTAACAATGAGGAAGGAAAATAAAAGCCACCTTGCCCAGTCAATGTCTTATTGAATAATCACTGCCTGAAATTCTCACTCATTATTATAGCTTCCTATTCCTGGATTCCTAATGAGTCCCCAAGAGTATCAGGCAGAACACGGAGTGGCTCTAACTCATTTCTGGGCCACAAACCAACTCTCATCTCCAGTAAAGGGAAAATTATCTCTGTCAGCAATTAGACCTTGAGAGGAAGGACCAAGTCCATTACAAATTTAGCCTTCCTTATCAAAAGTGGCCTGTTGGGTCAGGAGGTCAAATCTCATAATATCAAGGAAAAAGAGATATGACAAAGCAAGTATATTTATTTAGAGTAAGGAAAAATTTTTAAAAAAATAAAATGTGGATATCATTTATTTTTACATAAGCTACATCTACCAACATATCCTTTCCCTCTGTCTCTCCCAGAGGGCCGTCCCCTATAATAAAGAATAAAAAAGAAAGTTCAGCAAAATTGTCTTGTCATTCAGTCATTTTCAGCTTTTTGTGACCCCATTTGGAGCTTTCTTGGCAAAGATGCTGGAGCAGTTTGCCATTTCTTTCTCTGGCTCACAAGGAAAGTGAAGCAAGCAGGGTTAAGTGACTTGCCCAGGGTTACACAACTATAAGTGTCTGAGACCAGATTTGAACCTATGAAGATGAATCATCCTGACTCCAGGACCTTCCCTCTATCCATTGAGCTACCTAACTACCCTCAGCAAAACTAATCAATGCATTAAAAAAGTCTAATATTATATGCAGTGCTCCAAACCCACCTCTGCAAAGAAAGGCAGGACGTGCCTTTAGAGAAGGAATTCTTTAAGTATGACTCTAGGTCAGGATTCTTGACCTATTTTTGATTCATGAGCCCTTTTGGCAGTCTAGTGAAGTCTGTGGGTCTCTTCCTTCTTCTTCTTCTTCTTCTTCTTCTTCTTCTTCTTCTTCTTCTTCTTCTTCTTCTTCTTCTTCTTCTTCTTCTTCTTCTTGTAGGGCAATGAGGATTAAGTGACTTGCCCAAGGTCACACAGTAAGTGTAAAGTGTCTGAGGCCGGATCTGAACACAGTTAGTTCCTCCTGAATCCAGGGCCAGTGCTTTATCCACTGCACCACTTAGCTGCCCTGATCTTATCTTAAAAGAATATAATTAAATGCCTATTGAAATACAGTTATCAAATTTTAATTACAAAAAAAAAAACATGAACTCCAAGTTAAGAACCTGCAAAGAGCAGAGGAAAACCCCATATCTAAATATCAAGTTTAATTTAATGTAAGGACAAAATGAGATAATGTATAGGAAACTACTCTGAAAACCAAATGGCCTGATATAAATGTAAGGTGTCATTGTATTCACTGACAATTTCACCATCATCATCTATATTACTCTTCTTGATTCAGCTCTTGCCAGAGGCAGCACAATGTATTAGAAAGAGCCCTGGCCTGGACTCAAAGGACATAGATTCAAATCCTACCTCTGATGTTTATCAATTGGGAGTCCTTGGGGAAATTGCTTTGCCTCTCTGTGCCTCAGTTTCCTCATATGTAAAATAATATAAATGTATAAGGTGATATACAAAGCATCACCTAACTCTATATCCCCCAACCCTCCTCCTATT
Organism: Dromiciops gliroides; assembly: GCF_019393635.1. Taxonomy (NCBI): domain Eukaryota; kingdom Metazoa; phylum Chordata; class Mammalia; order Microbiotheria; family Microbiotheriidae; genus Dromiciops; species Dromiciops gliroides. Next base: position 737,065,757 of record NC_057861.1, read on the forward strand.
CTTGTTTTGTTCAGACTGGATTTTCATAATACATGCTTGAAAAACTTGATCCTTTGCAGTCTGGCTAGTTTCCATGCAATATATAATGTCTGAAAACCTAAGCAGAGCTCCTGGACCTTCCCAGAATCCTCTCTATGGGACTGCCCCATGTCTTTGTGTCATTTTATGCAGTAAGAATATTACATTGTATGTAAATACCTTAGAGAAAGGTCCCATGACATCTCTGGCTTATCTTGATTTTCACATATCTGCTATAATCTGTTGGCAGAAATTTATTCTTGTGCAGAAAAACAATTATACAAATATCCAGAGCAAACCTGCCCCAAAGAGGAGATGCGTTTCAATCAATTTTTATTAGGGCTGTTAGGTCTGACTTGAGATAACAGAAAGAAATCAAACAAACCTCTGCCCAATTGGGAAAAATCTCTACCCCCCCACACACCCATTTTTCCTTTCCACTTAGGTTCTATGAAAGCTAAAATTTTCAAAGCCTGAATGTCTTACAAGTCATTTCTGATGGATTCAGAATTAACTGGCTCTGTTTGGGGTCAATGGCAGGTAACTTGACATTTACTCTGTTTCAAAGTACATTTCCATTTTATTTGATTTTGAGCCTCTCTAAATGGTACCCAGCCTTTGGAGAATGTTCATTTGAAAGCTTGATTTGCTCATTAGCAAATGGTCTTATTTTTGTGTAGGGGCTGTTAGCTGGGGGACTCATTCACCAACTGATCTTTTTGTCTCTCACATTCCATAGAGACCCAAAGTTACAGACTGAGGTAAAGACACCTATTGTTCACTGCATAGTTTATGAATTAAGCCTTACTCTCCACTCCTGGTATATGTAGACTTTGGTCTACCATGGCTCCCACACTGGGCTACCAGAAAGTCCAATTTTGTTATTTTTTCTTCTCATCATATCCTTTTAAAAAAAAACAATCTGTGATTTCATTACTATAGGAAACTTTCGGCAAATAAAGTCCCTCCACCAATACAGATAGGCACCTTCTCTTAGAGATGCCTAGAGGTATTGAAAAGTTAATAGATTTGCCTAAAGTCTCATAGCCACTGTGTCAGGGGCAGCACTTGAACCCAGATCCTCTCTTGTTCTAGGCTAAGTTTCTATCTACTATGACCAAATTAAGTCATCTACGTCAGGCACTTTGCAAAACTTAAAGTTATTATGTAAACGTTTAACATTATTATGCCAGAATGCCTATCATTATATGGTCATTATCTTGCATTATTGCCTGGATGAGAGTTAGGTAAAGCTATAGTTTCTGAAGAATTAAAGATGAGTATCATTTAGAGAGCAATGAAGTGGCACATGGTAGAGGGGGGCAGTGCCCAATGAAACTTGCCATAAGAAGTTCCTTGTTCACATCAGAGAAATGAATGGTTGAAAAAGAAAACATAGGTTGGTCAGGTGGAAGAGGCAAGGGATTACCATCTGCTCCCTTGGTACCTTTCCATGTCAGGAGTAAATAGGAAATTTCCCATCACCTTAGAAAGACTCTTGGTGACAGACTTATGGGAGGACATATACAAGAGTACATCAGAGGAGTAGGCATAGGCAGAGTCATTGGAGGGAACTTCCACCTTGATGAGTTGCTGAAACCTTAGAATATTTGATCATTGAGGATCAGGCATCAATACCACCTCTTCATTACACTTATCTCTGGGCAGAAGTCAGCTCCATGTGGGTGCTTGTCATCCTCAGGTTCCCATCTAGGGCCTGATATTCTAAATTTCTCTGAGCCCCTTATCAAGGACTGAGGTCCTCTTTTCATAATAGCTACAGGGGAGTTTAATTCCTCCACCCCTATATTTAAAACGCTTCTCAAACTAGGCCAGTTGTTCAGCCTGGAACAATAATAGCACCTTCTTCCTAGGGTTGCTGAGAGGATTAGGTGAGATAATATGTAAAGCACTTTTCAATCCTTAAAATGCTATTTAAATGTTAACAATTCTTACTGTGTTTAGTTCTGACCAGTACAGACACCGGGGGTTGTTCCTTAACACCTAAGAGCATCCACTCTTTTAGGGCATAGCGTGTTTTTCCAAGGCCACAGGATTATGATTTTTGGAAAACCTCAAATCATTAGCCTGTTTACCTTTGATGACCTGCAGACTCACCCTAATTAAAGGGATTTGCCCCCAGGTTAACCCCACCCTGCCTCCCCACCATACTGCTTTCAGGGCCTTTTAAGACCAGGAAATAGAGACTTTACAAAGCAAAGTTTAGCACCTGGCAACAGGGGCAGCAGGTGTACTTGTTCTTAGCCTACGAAGCATAATTAATTGAATGTTTCCAAGAGGTCTTCCAATGGGAAGAGAAGGTCGGACTGGGAGTGGAAGGAAGGTAAGCAAGCTGGATTTGTCCAACAAATCCCCATTATGTTAGGGTTGAGCTTTAGGATGGGGCAGTCTCCCCGCACTTGAGGCCAAACCGGCAGTCATTCTGGAGTTGTGTCTTGCCCAATTCTGAGTCAATAATACAAACACCTACAAGTCACCTGGAGAAGAAGCATTTTTCCTAATGTCCCCCTGACCTCACTTTCCTTCCTTCCCAAACTTTACCTAACAGTTAACCATTTCATTTGTACACTGCCCTCTATCCATGAATCCCTTGTCTCCTGATGCTGTGGCCACTTATTCCCTTTCCAGTTCCAGGCCCAGGTCCCTCCCACCATCCTATCTCTCCATTCCCTACTTGAACACCACTGAACCGAGATGGAGGATGTCACCCTGGGTCCACTATAAAGTTGTGTTAGACAATCCTGAGTCCACACTGCTGCATGTCATTCCTTTTATGCTTCCAGGCCCAACTCTTCTCCTGCCCCCACCCCGAAACGTCTGTCCCAAACCTTCTCTTCTCCTAAGTCACTTACATTCTCCCCTTTCCCTTCCTTCTCAGCACAGATCCTTGACAGATACAAGAATTAAGGCCATTCATCAGAAGCTTCCCTTTTTCCAACTGCATACCTCAAAGCACTTCAACAACAGCCCCCACTTCGTTCTCTTTTGCTCCCATTTCAAAAGAAGGAGTCATCATTCTTAAAAACACCAAACACTTTACCTGTGTCCTATATCCAATCCACACTCCTCTCCTCCAGGAGTTTGTCCTTTCAATCATCCCCCCCTCCCTAATTTCAAATCCTTTCTCATTCACTAATTCTTTCCTCACTGCTTAAAACTAAGCCCAAATTTCCCCATCCTCCAAAAAGAAAAAAATAACTTTCACTCGCTCCCCTTCACCTACAACCCCTCAAGCTAGCATAGCATTCTAGTCTTTTCTCTCACACACATCCAAATTTCTAGGGGGAAAAATGTGCTAAATTCATCAATAGGTGAAAGCAAGAGAACTAGTTAAATCAGCCATCAGTCTGGTTGTGTAATCATTATCTGTACAATAAGGTAAATAATAGTACTTAATTACCAGGATTGTTATGAGGATAAAATGATATTTTTATAAATCACTTTGCAAACCTTAAAACAACATAATTGCTAGTTATTCTTTTTATTATCATATCTCTTCCTCTGCTTTCTTTCTTCTCACTCACTTCACCTCCCTTCCAGTCTGGCTTCCAACCTCACCATTCACCTAAAATTGCTCTTTTAAAGATTTCCAATTGTCCAATCCAACTACCTATTTTCAGTCTTTATTCTTCCTAACATCTCTGCAGCATGACACTGTTCACCACCCCTTCCTCCTAAACCTCCTTTCCTCCATGACATTTTCAGGGTATTGTTCTCCACTGGGTCTCTTCCCTGCACCCAGTCTCTTCTAAACTTGCCACCATCTGCTTCTCTATTTTCTTTTTTTCTTTTTCTTTTTCTTTTTCTTTTTCTTTTTCTTTTTTTTTTCAGGGCAATGAGGGTTAAGTGACTTGCCCAGGGTCACACAGCTACTAAGTATCAAGTGTCTAAGGCCGGATTTGGACTCAGGTCCTCCTGAATCCAGGGCTAGTGCTTTATCCACTGTGCCACCTAGCTACCCCCTTTTTTCTTTTTCTTTTTCTTTTTAACTCCTCTATTTTCTTTGCAGAACCATTACCCTTGTTTCATGCTCATGTATAGGTGTAGCTGAGGGCTCCAGCTCTTGACTCAGCTCTCTTCTCTTTCTAACCTATTTCTCTTGGTGACATCACCTATATCCGAGAGAGACAGAGAGAGACAGAGAGAGACAGGGAGAGACAGAGAGAGACAGAGAGAGAGACAGAGAGAGAGAGAGAGAGAGAGACAGACAGACAGAGACAGACAGAGAGAGACAGACACAGACACAGACACAGACACAGACACAGACAGATAGAGACACAGAGACAGACAGATAGAGACACAGAGACAGAAAGAGACAGAGACATACAAACAGAGATAGACAGACGGAAATATAATTTCAGTCTCCTCAGAACTCCAATCTGGCATCACTAAATGTCTCTTAGATATCATCAGTTGGATTTACTGTAGACCAAACTCAATAGGTCCAGATCAGAAATCACCATCATTCCTCCAAAACTTGCTGTCTTCTTGGCTTTTGTATTCTGGCTGAGGGTACCATTATTCTTCTAGTCCCACAAGTTCTCAACCTTCAAGATAGCTTTACGTATTCCCCTTCACTGAATCCTCTATATTTAATGAGTTTCCAAGTTTGACAATTATGCCCCCACAGTGTATCCCACATCTGCCCACTCGTCTGGCCATAGCCCCAGTATAGGTTGTCAGCATTTCTTCCTTGGACAATTGCAATAATAATCTCTAAATTGGTTTCCCTGCTTTTAGTGTCTTCTTCCTCCAATCCATCCTCCACATGGCTGCCAAGTGATGTCTAAAGCATAAGGCTGACCATGTCACTTACTGGCTCAAGAAATACAAGCTCCCCCCTTTGGCACTGGAAGTATTTAAGAACCTGGCACTGAGGCTTATTACCCATGACTTTCCTTGATGCATCCATGTTCCTTCCAAAATGACTTTCTTGAATAGTAATTCCCTGTATATGGTATTCTATCATACATTTGGCCATTGTAGGGCCCATGCCTACAATGTTCTCTCTCTTCCCCTCCACTTTTTAGAACCTATAACTTCCCTCAGAACTGAGATCAAATGCTATCTTGCATGGGAGGTCTTTTCTAAGGCCACACATCCACCATATTGCAGATCATGCTCCAGCTCCCAGAATTAATTCCTATATATTTTGCATTTAGTTTTCTATTTACACGTGATTTTCTCTCAATAGAATATGACCTCCTAAAGACTAGGGAATGCAATGGGAAGAACACATGGGGAGAAATTAACACCCTTGCAATGCAATTTAACCTTCCTCTGCCTCACTTTCCCCATAAGTAAAATGAGAATAATCATAGCCCCTATCTCCCAGAGTTGCTGTGAAGATAAAATGAGATAATATTTATAAAGGATTTTGTAAAACCTTACAAGTACTATATAAATGCTAGTTGTTGTTGTGGTTGTTGTTAAGTGATTGGAAGTGTGGCTAGTACTGTGTTTCACCTAGAGTGATAGACTTGAAATTTGGAGATTTGGGTTCAAATCTTGACTCAGATGTTTAGTCAATGTGGATCATGGGTGGACAAGTCATTTAAAATCTCAGAACATCAGTTTCCTCTCCTATAAGTGGGAATAATAATACTTATATTACCCACCTCATGGCGTTGCTATGAGGATAGTAACTTACACCTTAAATTACTAGCTATATAATTAAAGCACTACAAATTTAAGTTACTTTGCTGCTTCAGGAATATGTTTTTGGCCAGACCATCTCTCATCTCTGGGCAGGAATTGTTCCTTTTTTGTCTTTGTATATTCAGACCCTGCTGTTTTCCTTTCAAATCTGTGGGTGTAAAAAAAAGTCCAGGTGAGAAAACTCACTCTGCCAAAAGCAGATCAGCAAGTGACCTTCCAAGCATAGTCTAAGAGAGTTCCCTAGGGCACTGAAAAATGAAGTGACTTCTAGCACACACTTAAATGTTTGTTGAATTGAATTGTGTTGAACTGTGCTTGTACATAGATTTTTGCTTTCATGATTTCAATAATTTCTTTGATGCTTTAATCCAGCTGTTCTCAAAGTGTGGTCCAAGGACAAATGGAGGTCCCTGAGACCCTTTCATGGGTCAATACTATTTGCACAAAAATACTAAGATGCTTTGATTTCTAATCAAGTAAATATCAATTTATAGATAATGTAAACAAAAGACCTTTGAATCATAGATAATTTTTAAGAGTATAAAGGAGTTTTGAGACCAAAAAGTCTGAGAACTGCTACCTTGATCTATAGTTATGCAAACTATAATGTGCATTCCCCCAGAGGAGCACACTATTCCCACTTTGGGTTGAGGGCATGAAGCAGTGGTCAAATTTACTGTTTTTGAAGACAACCACAATATAAATTCATTCCCTTTTTTCAGTGAAAAGAAAGCTTAAGTAGAAGATGGCAGAATCAAGACTAGCAACTTGAATTTCCTTCACATGGTGCAGAAAGGTGGGGTGAGGGAGATGAGGGGAACCCTCTCTGTCACCAGGCCATTGGCAGTGAGTGGGCCAGGGCTCCAGCAATGGGAATGGAGAATGAAATGTGGATGATCTACCCTCACCACCACTTCCCTGCCATGTACAGCCTGGGCACTCATTCCCTCCTACGGCTCTCTGCAGAGGTACCAGATGCAGAGGGAGGAGGTTGGGATGAGTACTTACGGCAGTGATGCATCTTAATGCCTGCCACATCACTGCCCTGCATCAGGTGGAAGACAGAGCCCATACCATCCCCTGTGTGGACACAAGGACCAAGGAGGCTCTCCAGAGATGAGACCATACTACAGGGTCTTTCCAGTGTGGTCCACCATGCCTTAGTCCCTGTTCTTACATCCCCAAGGGGTTGAAGAAGAAACCTGATCCTGGATGGTCAAAGTCCTGTTCAAGCCTTCAGCTCTGGGGCAAAGCAACAACCCCAGGTCTTTCCCTCACCCCTGGTCCCAGGTAGGTAACACTTACTAGCATGGAAATGTCAAGATTCAGAGGGTCAACCACAATCAGTTTCTTCTTTACATTTGGTAGACCAAAAATAGGAAGATTGCTGAATTCAAGGTCAGAGGCAGTTAAATGCTATAAGGGATTATGATATAGGGCAGTCAAATGGTATAGGGGATAATGATATAGGGCAGTTAAATGGTATAAGGAATACTGGGCTTAGAGTAAGGAAAACTTGAGTTTAAATCCAGCCTCAAATACTTACTAGCTGTATGACCCTGGGCAAGTCACTTAACTTCTATCTGCTCTAGTTTCCTCCTTTGTAAAATGGAAATCATAATTGCACTTACTTCCCAGTGTTTTGTGAGCATCAAATAAAATAATATTTGTAAAGTACTTTGTAAACCTTAAGGTGCTATATAAATCCTAGCTTTAAAAAGTGGTTTCAAAACCTGGCTTGGCCACTTACTATTTGATCTTGAGCAAGTCATCTCCAAACCTTTGATCCCAACATCCTAAGACATTAAACAATGAATGTATCACAGTGATTATTTATTATATACTTTCTATTTAATGTACGCCTAACATTTGTGTGCTATTATAAAAATTTTAATAGATTTTAAAATATATTTAAGTAAAATGTGAGGTAAGGAAATTATTTGCATAGTTTGTTTTAGGGAAAGCATTGGGGATCTTGACAATTTTTTGGTACAAAAGGGATATGCTTCTACAAACAGTTTAGAAACCACTACCTTGATCCAATACCTAAAATCCCCAGTGAATGCCATTGTTCTAAAAACAATAGCCTCATCTCGTCCTTGAGAGTCTGTAGTTCTTACGTCTTCCCGCAGTTTCATGTGAATGTTAAATAATGAAGGAAAAAGGATATTTCAGTATGTGCAGCCAGGCCTCTACTTGGGAAGACCCTTAGAAATCCAGGAGCAAGGATCTATTGTTCTGAACTTTCGTTTTCTGATAGAGGGAAGGAGGCATGGCATCCATGGAAGAAGCCTGCTCTTTTCTCCTATGTGATTTAAGAAAAGGCTCCATAATCCCTTATGTCAGTGTCTGCTGGTAGATGTAACAAAACCAGGATGGATGCTTGGATGAGTTCACTGCCCTGAATAGACTGGATGATACGCATTGTCTCTGGGGGTCTGTTCCCGGTTGAGAGTTCAGTGAAGGGGCAGCTAGGTGGCGTAGTGGATAGAGCATGGCCCTGGAGTCAGGAGTACCTGAGTTCAAATCCGGCCTCAGACACTTAACACTTACTAGCTGTGTGACCCTGGGCAAGTCACTTAACCCCCATTGCCTCACCAAAAAAAAAAAAAAAAAGAGAGAGAGAGTTCAGTGAAAAGATGCCATGGCTGTTGAAGGTAGTGATGTGTTGTTGTAATTGGTGCAGCCCAGAATCTCATTCTCAATTACGACCTCGATGAGCGGAGGTTTGATACCAGCTAGGTGCTGATGAGGTTATTTCTATGTTGTTAGGGTTTTCCCTGGAAAGGCCCCAGCACTGAAAGACTTGAGAAGGCTTGGATGCCTGAATTGGCCTAGGGTTATGTGGATGATGTTTATTGGAGAGCTTAGACAGATACTCCAGGCCTTTACCAGGTCAGGAACGCTTTTGGTTCTCAACCTTCAGAATTCATACCTGTTGAGGTGTCCTGCTTTTCCTTTGGCAAAATAGGCACCTGAGTCTCCAATGTGATTCAAGCTATGATACTTTCTCATTTCAACAGCTCCAAATCAACTGCTTTTTGCTTTATTTTCTGGATAGCAAAATGCAAACTGAATATTTGTTAAATCAGCAAGCATTTAATAAGTCCATAATATGTGAAAGACACCATACTAAGTCCTGAGGATATAAAAAAGGCAAAAAAAAAAAAATTCAGATCCTGACCTCAAGAAGCTTACACTCTAACAAGTGTATTATGTTGTGTAGCTTCACATGATGGGACATTTCTGTCTTTAAAGAATGGATCGCCTGAGGGGCAAATGTTGAGTTTGAACAGGAACATGGCAAATGAGGGAAGCATGCAGAAGACAGGGCATGATAAACATCATCATGGTTCACAAATTATCTTCTCCACTTTTCCAACAGTCTCTCCCCACCCAACTCTTTATAGACAGTTCAGGAATCCTAGTCATGTCAACCCTACTGTTGCTTCTGGAAGGGGTGTGTGAATGAACTTCCCAACCCCTCCTTATCAGTAAAATTCACAGACCAAAGTAGCCAACCTAAGCTCTACTCCCCATAATCTCCTTGAGGTCTGGGGCAGTCTTTGCTTTTGTTTTTGGATGTCTGGCTGCTTGGCATATGGTAAACAGATAAATAAATCTTAATGCTTTTTTATTCATGCATTCATTCAATTGTTTATTCACATTCTTCCTCTTTGTCCCCACCCCCCAAAAAACATATAGGGGCATTTGGAGCCACTGATCACATAGAGAATTCTTGGGACTAGCTGGGAGTCCTCCTACTTTATTAGGAATATGTTCCACAAAGAAACAGGCTTGCCATTTTTCCTAGATATACAAAGACATCTTATTTGGAGCTAGCTGGTACGGAGGAAGATAGAGCTCTAGGTCCAAAGTCAGGAGAAGATGTGAAGACAGAGTTTGTCTCAAACACATGCTGGCGAGGGACATTGAGCACGTCACTCGACCTCTGCCAGATCAATACATGTAAAGCACTTTGCAGACCTTAGGGCGCTACATAAATGTGGGCTATTGTTATTATCTTTTTTGCACATAGGTTTGACCAAATGACCTTTAAGGTCATTTCTGTGGTTCTGGGGCTCATTCTGTACTCCCCCAAAGAGCCCAGTGAGGCTGATGAGAAAGGGGAGGTTTGTGGTCAGGATTAGGGAAGCTGGAGAAAGCAGGCACCACTCAGGTTAGAGCCTTACACGTGGTCAAAGTCCTGGCTTTGACACTTCCTGGCCAGGTGACCATGAGCAAGACAATGAGGTGTACTGGAGAATGATGATCAGAAGGATCCTTCATTTCCTGGCTTGACTTACTGTCTGTGTAACTTTTGGCTAGTCACACAATGTCCCCAGGCCTTAGTTTTCTAATCTGTTAAAAAAAAAAAGTGAAAGGGTGGGATTAAGTGACCTCTGAGGTCTGTTCTAACCCTAGAAGCTGTAAGGTCATTTTTGGAGCTAAATGGGCAATCTCATAAGTGTTTAGCCTCTACGGCCACTAGGTGGCGACACAGTTCAGCAAGCACTGGTCCTCATATCACATTCGTAAGCCTCAGTTTCCTCATTATAACATAAAGATAATAATACCACCTACTTCCCAGGAATGTTGTAAGGATCAAAAGAGCCAAAAAGCTCTTTGCAAACCCAAGAGCACTATTTAAATGCTATAATTATTATCAATGATTATTGTTGTTAATTATATATTATTATATATATTATTAATATATTATACATTTATATTATATATGTTTTGTTTTGTGGGGCAATAGGGTTTAAGTGGCTTGCCCAGGGTCACACAGCTAGTAAGTGTCAAGTGTCTGAGGCTGGATTTTAACTCAGGTAATCCTGAATCCAGGGCTGGTGCTTTATCCACTGTGCCAAGTAGCTGCCCCCTCAGTTAATATATAACAACACAATATGTTACAATAATATCACAATAAAATACAACAATGTCATTGGTGTTATTCAGTCATTTTAGTGGTATCTGATTCTTCGCAACCCCATTTGGGGTTATCTTGGCCATTTCCTTCTCCAATTCATTTTACAGATGAGGAAACTGAGGCAAACAGGGTTAAATGACTTGTCCGAAGTCACACATCTAGTAAGTTTCTGAGGCCAGATTTGAACTCAGGAAGAAGAGCCTTCCTGACTCCAAGGCCCGCACTCTATCCACTGTGCCACCTAGCTGCCTGATACAGAAATATATTACAATAATATAATAAATAGCTAATTATTGTTATTGTTAATGTCTCCATTTGTAACATAAGGATAATAATACTTTTATTACTGACTTCACTGGGTTGGGATGAAGAGCATAGACCATGGAGGCTCTTAAATCTGACCTCCTCATTTTATAGTTGAAGAAGGCCCATTAAGTGACTTGCCCAAAATCCCACAGGCAGTAAAGCATCCAAGGTGCTTTCAAGGGATTTGAACCCAGGTCTTCTGTCTACACAATCAGTACTCTTTTTACCAAGAAAAGGCACTTTGTAACCTTAAAATGCTACGTGACTATACACTATCATTATTATTCAGTCTCTATAAGTTTTTCTTCAAGCCTTCCTCATAAACAGGGGTAAAAAAAAAAAAAAAAAAAAAAAAGCAACTCTATCCCCACAACAGAACCAATGTCTGGTTTGAAAATGAAAAGACCAAAGAACTAAAACCCTTAACACTCTGGCTCCCAGGAAACACAATTTCTATGAAGCAAATGTCTCATTTATGTAGATAAGAGGGAGCTCTGGTTTTCAGACTCATTAATTCAACCAAACCCCCTATCAATTAGTTTTGATGAAACACACACAATGGGGCGGCCCAATTGCTTCACTTGGAGAAAAAGATCATGCCAACAACCACATAAAAGGACAACCTCTAAGGGTTTAATTCCGTTGTCCCTGGGCCATCATTAACTTTTCTTCTTAGCAACAGGGACACTTTCCAGTAAAGAGAACAGCACTTCTGCCCAGCTGAAGTTAATTGTCAACACCCAGCATGCCAAGACTGTCTAACTTTGAGTGACTACCAATCATCCACCAATGGCAATGAATGATGGCCTTGTGCTGAGCAACATCACCATGGCAACCCCTGACATCATTCCCCAGTACCAACCTTCCCTCAATCCAGTTCTCCAAGTGTCCCTATTTCCCTTAAGTGGATGGTTTTTTTGGCCTTCTTGAGTATGCATTCATCAGCATCACTGTGTTGTCAAAGGGTTGGCACTTGTGTTTGCCGTCACCAAGGAAGGTTTATTCCCTTTGTGACTAATGGTTTTTTTGTTGTTGTTGTTCACAGGGGGGGAAACCTAATGAAAATTACTGTTTGTATTTGGTTAGCAACATTTGTTGACAACATATGGTCAGGGAATGTTTCAGCAAATAAGGGGCTTTCCATAGTAAACAGAGATATGACTGCTATCAAGCAGATGCTATTGAAATACGCAGTACAAGGTTGATTCTCCCTGGTATTTTTTCCCTACTTTCCCCAAAGAACATTCATGTCTCATCTTCCTAAACATCCCCCAGATATAAGGTTTCATCTCAGAAAGCAATTGAGCTACACAAGTAATGTTCTGTGACTTTAAAAGTTGCTGGGACCCAAAGAAATCTTTCCATCTTCTCGCACTTATTTCCTAGTGATAATGATGTTGTGTAACTTAAGGGAGGTCACCTAGACCATTGTTTCCAGCAGCACCTTTTCTTTTTTGTTTGTTTGTTTCTTCATTTGTTTGTTTGTTTTGGCAGGGCAATGAGGGTTAAGTGACTTGCCCAGTGTCACACAGCTAGTAAGTTGCAAGTGTCAGAGGCCTGATTTGATCCAGATTCAGATCCTCCTGAATCCAGGGCCAGTGCTTTATACACTGCACCACCTAGCTGCCCCTCCCCACAGCTGCACCTTTTGACAACCGGTGTAAAAAATGGACCCATATGCATCTAGGTCGTATAGTGAATAAAGAGCTAGACCAAGAGCCAAGAAGACTCGAGTTCAAATCCAGCCTCCAATCCTTAGTAGCTGTATGACCCTGGGCAACAACAACCTTGTGGGTGCTATTATTATCCCTATTTTACAGTTGAGGAAACTGAGACAAAAAATGGTCCCTGCCCTCAAGGAGCTTACAATCAAATGAGAGAGCTAAAATGATAGATATAGAGTAAAATGGATGCAATCTCAGAGGGAAGGCCCTAGCAGTAAGAGGGACCACAAGAAGCTTCTTGCAGAAAGTGGGGTTTTAGCTGAGTCTTGAAGGAAGCCAGAAGGTGGAGAGAGAAAGCTGAGGGATGAGAAACCCCCAGCAAATATGCAGAATCTGCTGTCTTGTATAAGGAACAGCAAGAAAGACAGGGCACATGAAAGAACAAGGTGTAAGAAGAGGAGAAAAGTGGCAAGGGACCGGTTTATCACCAGCATTAAAAATCAAATGGGATTTGTTATTTAATCATGGAGACAACAGGGAGCCACAGGAGTTTGTTGGGGAGGAAATTAATATACATATATATGCCATTCTTATTTCAATTTTATAGTTGAAGGAACGGCTTCTCATCCTCTTAACCCAAAGACTGTGAAGCAGTAGATCCATACCAAATGTTTGTTGAGTTAAATGAGTTTTCTCTTAAGAAATCACAAAATAATCTTGTGCCTGTCTACCCAGAGGTATACTGCACATACATACACAGTATATCAGAAAGACCCTTGTCCCAAAGATTGTTTTACAAGGAGTCAAGTGATATCAGAGAATCATGGATCATGAATTTAGGGCTAGAGGAGATCTTTGAAGTCCTGCTCCCTTTTTACAGATGAAGAAACTGAGGTTTGCAGAGGTTAAGTGATTTTCCCAAGGTTCCATAGAGAGTCAGAGGCAGAGCTTCAGATGGAAACCAAGACCTTTGACCCCAAATGTTGAATTCTCTCTATAGCACCATATTAACACTGGACAGGACTTTAGAGAACATCCAACCCTAGCCCTTCCTCATTTTCCAGACTAGTAAACTGAGACCTGAAATGATGGAGTGACTTGTCCAATGTCATAAGATCAATCCATCAATAAGCATCTACTTAACCCCTCCAATGCACCACATGCTGGCGGTACAAATTCAAGTAATAGATTCATCCCTAATTTCAAAAGGCTGATAATCTATTAAGAGAATAGAGCAATTGAGGAAAGGTTTTACAAAGTTCAAAAGTTTCCAAAAGTGACATACAGCACAAGACAGTGGATGTACTGAGTTCTAATAAGCAATATATCAGTATTTCAACATTTCAAATAATTGACCTTTTAAATATCATTTCAATAAGTTTGTTACTCTTAAAATTCTGAAGTTATTACAATTTAAAACTATACTAAGGTTTTTGAACACATACATGAGTATGTATATATGTAAATATTTATATATATGTCTATTTTTGACATATTTAGAGAGAATGAGGAAAAACAAGGTATTTAAATTAAGAGTAGTTAGGGAGAGAGGAAACTAGCAGTTCATATAGAAGGTGGTATGGAGCTGCAATTTTAAAGAAAGAGAAGGATTCTCTGAGATGGAGGTGAGAAGGGAAGGCATTCCAGGCATGAGACATAAGCAGAGCAAATATGTAGGTGGGAGATGAAGTCCTTTGTAGGAGGAACAAAGGACAATTTTGCTGGACAGTATAATGTGACAAGGTGAGTAATAAAAAATCTGGAGACCAAGATGATGATAATAATAATAGATAACATTTAAATAACACTATATACCAGACACTGCACTAAGGACTTTACAATTATTATTTCATTTTATGCTCCCAACAACCCTGGAAGATAGGGATTATTGTTATTCCCATTTTGCAGATGAGTTGCCCAGGGTGGTCACACAGCTAGTAATGGTCTAAAGCCATATTTGAACTCAGGTCTTCCTGGTTCTATCCATTGTGCTACCTGGCTGCACCACTTTTGAAGGAACATTAAAACCAACAACAATAACAAAAGTGGTTTGATCCTGGAGGCAAGAGAGAGCCAACAAAAGTTTATAAAGTAAGGAGAGTGATGTACTCAGATCTGTGCTTAAGGTAAAACTTGTGTGTGAAGAGGAGAGACCAATTAAGAAGACACTAAAATAATCCTGGAGGGGGTGATGAAGACCTGAACCAATGTGGCAGCTGTGTGATTAGAGGAATACATCAGACCGGAAAGATTCTGTAGGGATAGAAACAGTCAAAGTTGACAACTGATTGGCTATCTGGGAGGAGTCATGGGTAGCACTGAGATTATGAACCTGGTAAATTAAAAGACAAGCTGTTACCTTGGTAGAAATAGGGAAATTTGGTAGATGTTTGGGATTTGGTTAAGGCAGGGAAAGAGCACATGGGGTAAATAAACTCTATTTTGGGAATGCTGAGTTTGAGGTGTCTATGAGATCTCTGGTTCAAAATGTCTAATGGGTAGGTGATAATGTGGGTTTGGAACTCAAAAGAGACAGGGACAAGATAGATCTATTAGTGATCTGCATAAGCAACATAATTAAACCCATAGAAGCTACTGAAGTTACCAAGAAAGATAATATAGAGAGAGGAGACATGAGGGCCCATGACAGAGTTTTGGAGTACATTCCATGTTTGGTGGTATAATACGACCAGATTTCTTTCCGCATCTGCCTTTGTGCGGGTATTGTCTCTCTATCTACATACACACTTTTTAGTTTCCTTTAGTATGTTATCTCTGCCATTAGAATGTAAGCTCATTGAGGACAGGGATTGAAATTTTACTTGTCTATTTCTATTCCCAGTACTTACTATAGTGTCTGGTAAATAGTGACTGCTTAATAAATGATTATTTTCTTGCTATGGATGATAAACCAGCAAAGGAAACTCAGGAGGACTCATTGAACAAGTATGGTAAGAATCAGGAGATTTCATGGAAAGCCAGAGAGGAGAGTGATCCAAAGTGTCTGAAAGGTTGAAAATTATGTGAACTAAGAAACGGTCATCAGATTTGGCAGTTACAAGATAACTAACTCAGGAGGATTCGGATTTAGCTTAGAGATGGCTGAGGTCAGAGTGCAAATCGCAAAGCATTGAGAAGTGAAGGACAGGAAAAGAAGTGTAGGAAATGGTGCCCACAGTGGTCCTCCTCACATGGCAATCCCTCAAGTTAGTGAGTTCCTCCCTAGAACATCCGTTTGAGGAACTATCCATACTAGGCATGCTCACTTCTCACCCAGCTCAGCCTCTGAGACCCCTTCCTCCCATTTTTCAGCTCTCTTTTATGTATAGTCTTCCCCCATTAGAATGTAAACTCCCTGAGAGCAAGAATTGTCTTTCTTTTTGCTTTTATTGGTATTCTCAACTCTTAGCATGGTGCCTGCCATTTAAGTGCTTAGTTAATGCTTTTCTAATCTACCCATATTTATTTTTAGGAGTTTGGCTGAGGAGAGGAGATATGCAAGATGGTAGCTTAAGGATATGACATGATGCAGTGAAAGCTTTTTTAAAGCCAGGAAAATTTGGGGATGGTCATTGACATATTGCTAGAATGTTAGAGGAATGGTAGAGGAAATCTAATATAACTTCTTTATTTTACAGAGAAGTGTGCAACTTGGTTGAGATCAGAAAGATAGCAAATGGTAGAGCCAAAGTCTCAGGTCCCATAATTCCAATTCTAGTGTTTGTTTCATAGCACTCCACTTCTGCCCACACCTCATCAGTGGTAAAACCAGACCTACACCTTGCTTCTGTCCTACGCACATCTGTCATAAGCTCTATTCTCCAAGATATGAACTAAGAGAAGTTATTCTGTCTCTCACTGTACCATAAAGAACTTGGAATGTGGGGAGGACAGAGCTGTGCATATCCCTCTGCCTACATTGTAATACATCCTACTGTACAGTACAACTTTGTTTCTCATTTGGTTCTGGCTTAGAACAACAAGTAGATATTTGAGAATTATAAATGTCACTCTCAACAGATAGTAAGTTTAGTGTGTCTTAAATAAGTTTCTTAAGTAGTACAGTGGTATGATAGGTGGCGCAGTAGATAGAGTGGAGTCAGGAAGACTTATCATTCTAAGTTCAAATCTGGCTTCAGACACTTACTAGCAAGTCATTTGACCCTGTTTGCCTCAGTTTTCTCATTTTTAAAATAAATTGGGAACAGAAATGGCATGCCACTCCAGTTTCTTTGCCAAGAAAATATCAGATGGGATCACAAAGAGTCAGACATGACTGCTTAACAATAACAACAGTGCTGGGGCAGCTACATGGTGAATAAAGCACCAGCCCTGGATTCAGGAAGACCTGAATTCAAATCTGGCCTCAGACACTTGACACTTACTAGCTGTGTAACCCTAGGCAAGTCACTTAACCCTCATTGCCCTGCAAAACAAACAAACAAACAAACAAACTGTGGTATAGTAGTAAAGAACCCTGATCTATAGTGCAACTCACACAATCAATATCTGTATTTACATATAAATATCATATGCAGATCAATATACATTAATTATTCATATTTCAAGCTGGTGAGCTTGATAGTTCTGCTCTCCTCATCAGTAATTATGGTTGAAAAGAGCAATGGCAGTACCTATGTGAAAGTCTTTCCCTGTGGTTAACACTGCAATCACCCATCTTTGACTGCCTCACAAGCTGTCATAGGACTGAAAGCTATAAAGAAGCACGAAATCCTAGAGTTTGAGGTTAAAGGGATCTTAGCAAACATCTTGTTCCACCTGGTCATTCTACAGATGAGGAAATATAGGTTAAGGGACTTACCAAAAGTCCCACTTGTATACTAAGTGTAATACTGAACCTGAATATCAGCTACTCTGTAGCCTACAAAGTATTCATTCAAAACCACCAGTTTCTTGAAGTGTGAGAATTTTCACCTCTTTAATGGCCCTTTGAACTTGATTCCCTACTCCTGCTGGCCCCCTTTGCTTTCTCTTCCTCATGCACCAAGAACATCCATTTGGCTCTTTCAATTTTGCTTGCAACCAACATTATCAACCCCTGATTTTTTCTGATTAAAGTTCAATATCATTACTGTTGTAGGAAGCCATTAAGAACATGTATTCATCTCAATAGCCAAAGCCAATAGCACAGAAAAAAAAAGCAATTAATGGGTACAGAGAGGGAAGAAAAAGGAACTCTGGTGCAAAATAGATGAGCTTATAGATATATTTCTCCATCCAAAACCACATATTTTGATAACTTTTTGGATGATTTTTTGCTGCATTTGTCAAAGTGTTTTTGAAACATGTTTAACCTGTGAAGTAAATCTAAAATTAGAAGCTTGAACAACAGCAAGAACCAGTGGGCTTAAAATGAGGCTAAGGGAATGAGATCTGAAATCAATCAACGTTAACTGACTCTAGCTGGAATGAGCCAGGTGACCAAAAGTTAGTAAAAAAGATCCAGTTCTGTTTAATTTTGTTGAGGAAAAGATAAATGGGAGACATCATACTTTTTTCTGATTATCAATATGTGGGATGGGTTAATCAATTAGTTTAAAATTCTTCCCCTTGGCCTAAAATAACAGAAAGTATTCTGAGATGAGCAAGAAAGGAACATCTTTTTTAACATTGATGCACGTTACTTGGGGAAAGAGCCCTCTGTCATCCAAACTGATTATTATCAGGTTTCAACAAGAACAACAATAATGAATACTAATAAGAGTTATGTCACTACCATGGCAAAGTGACTTGAGAAAGTTATTAGAGATATGTAAAAAAAAAAGCAATGTAAAATTATATCAACACCTAGCTTTTAAGCTCAGTGGGAAACTTCAGTGCCATATTGCCTAATTAAAGGAAACAAAAAAAGAAACAAGAACAGGATCCAGAGAACAAAAATATGCTAAAATTTCTGAATTGCCTTAATTAGCTATTGAAAGCTAACATTAAGGAATTATTAGGATTTTAAAAAGCACAAAGGATAAAATAAACACTTGAACATCAGTCACAAACTTGACTATAGAAACTTGATAAATAAACCAAAAGAGAGAAGCCCTAGGGGCAACTAGGTGGCACTGGCCCTGGAGTCAGGTGGACCTGAGTTCAAATCTGGCCTCAGACACTTAACACTTACTAGCTGTGTGACCCTAGGCAAGTCACTTAACCCCAACTGCCTCACCAAAAAAAAAGAGAGAGAGAGAAACCCTGAAAAAAGATGTGAAAAATTTTTATTCATCCCTATGGTCACAAGAAGGCCAATAAAATGAAAAAAGCAAGTTAGATGAAATGAGAAATAGAAAATTGGTCAATTTTACATTATAAATGACAGAACAGTTAGGTCAAGGAAAGGGATTGAAACTTTGGTTTCTCTGAAAAACTGGAAAGGAGTGGGTAGAGCCATAATTAATAATTATAGAATAATTAATATATAATAATATATAGATATAATTACCCCGTATTACTTATTAAGACCCATAATTATTGTCTTATAGTGACACATAAACTAATAGCGAAGTACTTTACCAGTTTCCTCTCAGACATATTTACTATCAAAAGATAGGAAACACCAGCATTTCCACCAAATATAAACCAGTTATATGCACTGTCCTTTATATAGAGCAGTCACAGCTTGTGTCACTATAATAAATCTCTGAAGAGGGAGGCAGTTGAGATCTGTTATGGTTCTACATAGCTTTAAATCCATTATCACTACTAAATAGAACTGAATGATTTCCACATTAAAGAGAAAGTCAAACAAAAATACTTTATTATGACTACAGTTAAAATCAAATTATAAGAAACACATTAAACACTAATTTTATCAAGTAGAATCTTTCTTCAATGAGATCAAGGTGTCATTTGGCCTCAATAAATGTAAAAATTATTCAAGTGTACCAAGAAAAAAAGATTGGAGGCTTCAAACTTTAGTCTACATGTCAAATTGAGTTTTAGAAGAAGACAATAATTACAAATGTCTTGGTGTCCTCTCCTCCAGATGAGAAACATTGAGTATATAAAGATATCAAGGTAAAACACTTTGGCTGAATATGTTAAGAGACTTGCTGGCATCCCAAAATCAAAGCTGAGTGAAAAAATTAAGGCCATCCACAGAGAGCTCTCTATCTTTCTTCTCTCTTTCTTTTCATCTCACATCATTCAGATGTATTCTGACATTATTCTCCTTCACCCCTCTCTCTTTTCCTTGTCAAGGCAAACCCCTTTCTATCCATAAGTGATCTGATTCCATCCCTTCGTCTCCAATAGATTGTCCTCTTTATCATCTCTACTCTCTAGCTTTTTACCTCTCTCTGATTACTGGCTGCTTCGGTCCTGCCTAACTTCCCTACATGCCCATACTCATGTCTCCCACAACCTCCAAAAAGCCTCTCTTGATCCATCGATCCCCATAGGCTATCACCCCAAACATCTTCTCTCTCTTATGGAAAAATGATTTTAAAAGGCCATCTAGACTAGTTGCTTTCCTTTCACTCTCTTCTGGACTTTCCACAGTCTGGCTCGAGATCTCATCATTCAACCAAAATCGTTCTCTCCAAACTTACCAACTTACTTAATTTTAAAATTAACTCCTTCTTAAATCTCCTTTGCTGGTTCTTCATCCAAGTCATACCTACTACTTATGTGCATCCCCCCTCTGTCCTAGGCTTGATTCTTTTCTTCCTCTATACTATTTTGATTGGCAACCACATTGGCTCCTATAGATTCAATTATCATCATTCAACAAAGATGATTTTCAAATCTCCTCATCCAGCCTAACCTCTCTCCAAACCTCCAGCCATGCATTTCCAAGTGCTTATTGTACAGTTAAACTCAGCCTGTCCAAAAATAACACATTATTCTTTCCCCCAAAACTCTCCCCTCCTCTGAATTTCCCTATACTATCAAGGGCATCGTCATTCTTCCAGTCATCCAGGCTCCCAACCTAAATGTCATTTCTTACCTACTACATCCAATTTTTCCCAAGTCTTGTGTATTTGACCTTCACTATGTCTCTTCAATATGCCCCTCTCTCTCCTCTGACATTGCTACCACCCTAGTGCAGGCCTTCATCACCTTGTGCCTGGGCTACTCTCTAATCACACAGCCAACACACTGGTTCAGGCCTTCATTACCTCTTTCTTGGTGTGCCTACCTCTAGTCTCTCCCAACTTCAATCCATCCGTCACTCAGATATCAAAGCAATCTTCCTAAAGCCCAAATGTGACTACATCATTCCCCTATTCAATTAACTCCAATAGCTCGCTATCACTTACAGGATCAAATAGAACATCTTCTGTTTGGCATTCATAGCCTTTCATAATTTGGCTCCCTCCTAACTTTCTGGGCATCTCACACTTGACCAACCCATATGTATTCTGTAATCCAGTGACATTGGCCTAATTGTTGCTTTTTGCACATCACAGACTGTCCTCCTTGTCTGGAATTCTCTCGCTCTTCAGCTCTGCCTCCTATATTCTCTTGCTTCTTTCAAGTCACAGCTAAAGTTCTGCCTTCTACAAAATATGTTTAATAATGATGAGGATGAGGACGATTGATGATAGCTAGTCTTTATATAATGCTCTAAGGTTTGCAAAGTACTTTACACATGTTAAGTAATTTAATCCTCACAACAACCCTTGTGATATAGGTGCTATCATTATCCTCACTTCACAGATGAGGATTAGGTGATGTGTTCAAGGGGGAAGCTAAGTGGTTCTCACTGGATAGAGGGCTAGGCTTGGAGTCAGGAAGGTCTGGGTTCAAATTTGACCTCAGAAATTTATTAGCTGTGTGACCCTGGGTAAGTCAATTAATCTCTATTTGCCTTATTCTGATAGAGAAGGAAATGGCAAACCATTCCAGTTCTTTGCTAATAAAACCCCATGGATAGTAATGTTTTGCTTTGGTGCATGGCGTCATAGAGAGTCAGACATGACTGAACAACTGAGGCAGCACAAACTAGTGTCTGAGAATTTGGTTTTTTAAATTTTTTTTTTTGCGCAGCAATAAGGGTTAAGTGACTTGCCCAGCATCACACAGCTAGTACGTGTCAAGTGTCTGAGGCCAGATTTGAACTCAGGTCCTCCTGAATCCAGGGCCGGTGCTTTATCCACTGTGCCACCTAGCTACCCCTGAGAAAGAATTTGAACTCAAGTCCTCCTGATTCTGAGACCTGGGCTTTATTCAATGAATCATCAACCAACCCCCCCCCTTAATTCTTGTACCTTCCCTCTGTTCATTTTCTCCAATTTATCCTGTATGCATCTTGTTTGTACATAGTTGTTCACATGTTGTCTCCCAGACTAGATTGTGAGCTCCTTGTGAGCATGGATTGTCATTCACTTTTCTTTGTATATTCAAGTACTTAACACAGCACCTGGTCCATTTAATAAATGTGTATTGATTTACCTATTTGAACATATCATTGTATGCCTCCCATGACCTTGTCTAACTGTACTGGGGCCTTGTCCTTGAATTAACCTAAGCATAAATCATTTTCATTCCAATCTGGCTTAGGGTGGCAGAGTTTCATTTCATTACTGATGGATAGTTATGGGCTTTAGAGTTTACATCACACCTCAAAATTGGTCTATGTAAAAAGGAAACATGGAAAAAACCTATTCCAATGGATAGATTGCCTGTCATCGATCTCATCTGATTCTTAGCAGACACCAGCTGGTTGAATTGAGTCCAGCTGATGTGAACCTATTTGTCCCAGATGAAGAACCCACAACAGAGGCTCAGATCAATTTTCACTATTCTTAAGTAACATTGGTCAAATTATTACTAGAGTACCAATGTGTTTGGCACCAGAAATTCAGTTTGGACTGTTTCCTCCAAAGCAGGAAAGACAATCCCTAGGAAACCAGCCCACTGGGTAGAGGCTCCTGGAACTGTATTGCTGCTCTTCTCTCAGTTCTATCCTCAACACACACACACACACACACACACACACACACACACAGAGACACACACGGCAGGAAGTAAAAAAAGGAATAAATTATGTGCACATGCCCATTACCCTGTAGAATAATCTGACCATGGATCAAAGATTATACAAATTTACAAAGATTAAACAAATTTAGTTTCCATAAGAAATTCATCCCTGTCCTTGTAGCCAGACAATGTCCCAGGTTATTTCATTTTCATCACCATAGTCACATCATCCCTTATATTTGTATAATACATCACACTTTCCAATAGTTTCATATACATGATCTCATTATTTCATTATGCCATTGTTGGAAATAACACTGAAGACCTGGCCTAAAATCCCTTCTGTGCTGTTTACAACCTGGAGCTTCTCTATTTCTCAGACCAAATTTTGCTTATGAGCTATATGACCTTAAATAAAAGAGGAGACATGAAAATACCCCTCCCTTCTTTCTTTGCAAAGATATGGGCTGAGTTATCCTTGCATGAACTGTCAGGCATGTTTGATGAATTGATGGTGCTGTTGGACAGCTTTTTTCCCTTCTCTTTTTGTGGGTTTTTTTTTTGTTTTTTTCATTTTTTGTGGGGCAATGGGAGTTAAGTGACTTGCCCAGGGTCACACAGCTGGTAAGTGTCAAGTGTCTGAGGCAGGATTTGAACTCAGGTACTCCTGAATCCTGGGCCGGTGCTTTATTCACTGCGCCACCTAGCTGCCCCTCCCTTCTCTTTTTTTTTTTTATTCTTCTTTATTTCTTTTTTTCTATTCTTTCTCTGACTCATTGAGTAAGGGAAGTTCTTGGATTATAGATTATAGATTTATAGCTCAAAAGGACAATTGAGTCCAAAATCTTCATTTTAGAAAAGGGTTAGCCAAAATCCAGAAAGTTCCAATGATTTGTCAGAGTCATGGGGTTAGTGAAGTGTCTGAGGCCTCATTTAAGCTCAGGTTTTGCTGACTCCATATTCCATGCTCTACCCACTCCACCACCTACTCATATAAAAACAAAATATCTTGACAAAAGTTCAAAAATCAAATGCTTGTTTGATTGAATTTCATTTAATCCCTTCCTGTTACCAAAGAGAATGCTGAAGCCCAAAAAGTTGAAGTGATATATCTTAAATTCTACAGCTAGTTAGTGGCAGAGCCTAGACTTCAATCCAGGTCTTCTAATTGGGCTATATCATGCTGTCAGCCATTTAGTCAATGTGCACATTGGGCTTACATGTCTATACTGAGCACTTAGCTAAATGCCCTTAACCATGGACATATAGCACTTTCTTCAGGAAGCTTATATTCCTTTTTTTTTTTTTTTTTTTTTTTTTTTTTTTTTTAGTGAGGCAATTGGGGTTAAGTGACTTGCCCAGGGTCACACAGCTAGTAAGTGTGTGTTAAGTGTCTGAGGCCGGATCTGAACTCAGGTACTCCTGACTCCAGGGCCGGTGCTCTATCCACTGTGCCACCTAGCTGCCCCGAAGCTTATATTCCTAACCTCAGGGCAACTAGATGGCACACTGACCCTGGAGTCTAGAAGACCTGAGTTCAAATCTCACCTCAGACACTTACTAGCTGTGTGACCCTGGGCAAGTCACAACCCCAATTGCCTTCAAACATCCAGGGCCATCTCCAATCGTCCTGATATATATCTGGCCACTGGACCTAGATGGCTCTGGAGGAGAGAGTGTGGTTGGTGACCTTTCCATCTTCTGTCACTTAAATCCAATTCAATGCAAGTCATAACATCACCCTGAAGTCATGGTCTTCTTAAGGACAAACAGCAACAATTCTTGATCTCAAATAGATACTGGCACCAGTGAATACATGCATATCAACAAGGGGAGGGGGTATGAGAAAACATTGTTCTGGTTCAGCAGGGTTCTCTGCCAAGGAACTAATTATGAGAGACTGCAAAGGAAGGAAGGAAGGAAGGAAGGAAGGAAGGAAGGAAGGAAGGAAGGAAGGAAGGAAGGAAGGAAGGAAGGAAGGAAGGAAGGAAGGAAGGAAGGAAGGAAGGAAGGAAGGAAGGAAGGAAGGAAGGAAGGAAGGAAGGAAGGAAGGAAGGAAGGAAGGAAAGAAAGAGAGCTGAGGTTAGAACCAAGAAGACTTGGATTCATTTCTTTCCTCTGACACACACTGGCTGGGTACCTTTGGGCAAGTCACTTAAACCTTTCAGTATTCCTGGCCACTCTCTAAGAAGGATAAATTGTAGAGAAGGGGCCAACCTGAATTAATAGAAGGACTTTCCTCATGTGAAGAATTTTCTTTCCTAATGAAATCATAGGTCCAGTCCCTGTCCCTACAAAGTTACTGTGAAGGGGCAGCTAGATGGCGCAGTGGTTAAAGCACCAGCCCTGGATTCAGGAGGACCAGAGTTCAAATCTGGCCTCAGACACTTGACACTTACTAGCTGTGTGACCATGGGCAAGTCACTTTACCCTCATTGCCTGCAAAAACAAACAAAAACAAAGTTACTGTAAAGCTGAAATGAGATATGCTAAAAGCGCTTTGCAAACATTCAAGGGCTCTATAAAAATCAGTCATTTTTCTTCAGCTATTCAAATAGTGTCAAGCTTCATTTTAACAGAAGTAAACTCCCTGAAACATACTCCTTCTCAACTCTCACCTCCAAAGCTCTTCCAAGCACCAAATAAATACTTAATTTTAAAGGACAACATGAGCTGAGGCAAACCAAATGGCTCAATTGCTGCCTCAGGATAACTGTATCCAGATGATCTGAACCTCAAAACATGTGGCATAAATTAGCAAATGCCAGTGACTGTTGGGCCTTTTTTGGAACACATTTTCACATGGAAATAGGAAGGGGAAAGTTCTCTCCCAACTCAAGTTCACATTCAAGCCAAATGATCCCTGAGAGTTTGCTGCAAAAACAGTGGCAACTTTCTGAGCATCTGTCTTGCATTTGTCTGACAAGTTAATTAACACCTTTTGTTACTCCTACAGCTTTCATGGGAGAAGGGTGACAGACAGTGCCACCCAGGAGCTGGGTCAGGTGACAAATGATCTCAAACACTGCCCTCTCTGATTGTGTCTGCAGGTGGGGGACACAAGGTGACTTCTCCACAAGCCACGCCCTGCCAGCTGTAAAGGTGAAGCTGTTCACTGAAAGCACAGGTGTCCTGGCCTTGGAGGACAAAGAACTCGGTCGGGTAAGGATGTGTTAGGGACCTGGAGGAGGGCTGGCCCTTGGCACCAAAACAGCGACCTCATGGCCTGAGAATGTATGACTGTTCTCTCCCTACTCACCACCCAAAACACATGCAGCATCAAAGAATTGTTTTCCAGCCTTGTCCTACAGAGGATTCACCATCTTGGCAAAGGGGACAGTAGCTGGGAATAATCCTTCTAGGATGTTCACCACAGGCCTAACAAAGAGGGACCTAATCCCCTAAAGAGGCACTTGACAAAATGTGCTGGACTATTTCCCTTCAGAGGTAACACATATAATCTTTTCATAATTTGGGAGATTGCTATGATCATAAGATCATAAATTTAGACTAGAAAAGACCTTACAGGTCTTCTAATCCAACCCTCTACTTTTACAGTAAGGGAAACTGAGGCTCAAAATGGTTAAAGTGACTTGGTATCATAGACCTAGTCTTGGAAGGGCTGTAGAGGTCATCAAGTTAGACCCCCTAATTTTACAGAGAAGGATACAGGGGCCTGTATTGCTTGAGTTGCCATCAGTACAGTTGGAATTTGAACTTAGTTCCTCTGACTCCAAATCTCAGACTCTTTTGGGGATGTAAATTATCCAAATTCACAGAACTCAGATTCTACCCCATGTCCTCTGAACTCAAATCTAATGTTCTTTCTTTTTTTAATTATTTCTATTTCATTTTAATTGGTAAAATAAAAGAAACATTTCCATAACAGTGTAATAAAAAGAGAGTCACACATGAAACTGCAAATCTATTATGTCCAACTTGCAAACCCCTTTAAATATATAATAAAGTTATCATGTTGGTTTCTTTTTTCTCCCCCTCCCACTTTAGAGATGGCTACCATTAGACACAAAGATGTAAATATACACTCTTATATGGAACATCTTTCTATACATTCTTCTATTTATTAATTCTTTCTCTGGATGCAGATAGTTACTTCCTCCATATGTCCTTTGTAGTTCATTTGAATTATTCATTCAAAGTTGTTCCTAAAACATCATCTGAGAATGCCCTTCAATGTTCTTTCTACTGTCCCTCAGTGTTTCCTGCCTGCTATACTTTTTTTCATTCCTTTACGGCAGCAAAAGAGGTAGAGAATAAAATTTTCAAAATAATACCCATGAAGCAATATTTCTCTGGCTTAAGCATACTCACAGCTAATAACATCCCTTAGATCTACTCAGACACCCTTTTTTATTCATTCGCTCTTTATTCTGGCCCCACTGGCTTGTTTATGATTGGCAGTTTGCTATCAATTTTTCTGTACACTTACCCAATGCTCACAAATGGTTGTTTGTGAGTAGTCTTGTCCATAGATAAAGAATTAATTCTCTGTCTGTCTCCTATCAGAGGCCAGAGATTGTATGCCAAAAGAACCTGACGCATCCTTTTTTTTCCTAATTTGATTGTGTTTATTAAATGCCCATTGTGTGCAGTGTACCACGGCTGGCACTGTTTGAAATTTTAGATCCAACCATTTATTAAGTACCTAACCATTGTGGGCACTGTGATAAGCATTAGATATAACAAGGATAGAAACAGCCCTTGATGAGCCCACATTTTAATGGAATAGGACATGTGTAAATAACTAAGTACCTCCAAGTTGAACTCAAAGTAGGGGAAGGAACTCTGAAAGAAGAAGTGAATAAGAGCTGGGAGTACTGG
This sequence comes from Dromiciops gliroides, assembly GCF_019393635.1. Taxonomy (NCBI): domain Eukaryota; kingdom Metazoa; phylum Chordata; class Mammalia; order Microbiotheria; family Microbiotheriidae; genus Dromiciops; species Dromiciops gliroides. Next base: position 737,093,132 of record NC_057861.1, read on the forward strand.
GAAAGGTCTCTTGTAGAAAGTGGGATTTGAGCTGTGTCTTAAAAGAAGCTAGGGAGACTGAAAGGCAGATATGAGGAGGGGAAGCATTCCAAGGTTGGGGCACAGCTAGGGCAAAGGTTCCTACCAGGACTACTGAAGCATGGAGGCTATTTACTCCTGCACTCAGTAGCTTCAAATGTCTGCAGCATCCCAAATTCATCTGCTGGCCTTTCAGAGTCTTTCCCCCACTTTTTTCAGTCACTGCCAGGCTGTTTACTAACCCTTTCTTTACTCTTTGTATAATTGTTTTTACCAGTATAAGTCTGTATAACTTCTACTCCATCACATTGTTGTTGTTTAGTTGTTTTGTTTTTCAGTCATGTCTGACTCTTTGTGATCCCATTTGGGATTTTCTTAGCAAAGATATGGGAGTGGTTTGCCATTTTCTTCTCCATCTTATTTTATTGATGAGTAAACTGAGGCAAACAAGGTTTCCCAGACTTACTCAGCCAGTAAGTATCTGAGGCCAAATTTGAACTTAGGTCTTCCTGGTTTGGTGCTTTATCCACTATGCCATTTAGCTACCCCTTCTCCATCACATAGCTCCTTCTAAAGTAGCAACTTTAATCTGATATAAGTTTGGAGACTAGGCAATTGAGCTTGCTGGAACTGTATAAAAAATTAGAGTACATAGGCTCAGAATGAAGAGGGGAGGGTGGTCTACCCTGATGAAAGTCCATGGATTTTGCAACTACTATTGGGAAAAATGCTCTCAGGGATCATATGGATTGAGCATAAACTTAAGTTGGAGAATTTTCCCCTACATTCTCCCTTACTGGGGGAAAATTCCTTTTTTTTTTTCTTTCTGGACTATATTCAGAATGTTTGGGCTTACAACATCTGTATGCACAAGGTGTTACTCTACAAAGCTGTTTATCCAGATAACTCTCTACAGAACTACCTAGTTTGGCTAAAATACCCAGATGACTGAATAGCCCTGCTTCTTCTAAATGTAGGTGGTTTCCATGGGCTACATACAACAAACCCCAAGAAGTCAAATTGAAAACATAATGGATTTGACATGAGGAGATGTGTGTTTGCAACCTTTGTTTTCTACTTAGTGTGTGACCTTAGGAAAGTCCCTTAACCTTTCAGAGGTTCCCTATTCTATAAAATGAGGAGGTTGGGTTGATAACTTCTAAGATGCCTTCTGTCTCTAGAGTCTACAAATCTATGCCTCACAAACATAAAGTCTGAAGAATCAGGACAAAAGGTTTATCTGAAGACAATGAAGCAGAGTCAAGAAAGCTCAGCTCTCATCCTGTCCTTTCCATTAACTAGCTGTATGAACTCAAGACATTCCCTTTCCTATATTTGCCTCCATTTTCCCATCTGGAAGATAAGGGGTTTGTAACAAATGCCCTATAAGGTCCTTTCCAGCTTCCAATATTCTATGCTAGAATAGAGCTCATTTTCAAAGGGTATGTGTATATGTATGTGAAAGGGGGTGGGGAAAGTGGGTGGTTGTATCATAGCAAGGAATAGTTGCCCAGAGGACCTGGCCACAGATGTCCTTCCCAAGTGTCCCCCCTAGGTCTATTAAAATGTCATGTTGCTCTGTAGTTAACTCAATGGTCTCAGGAGCTGTGAACATCAAAGACAGAGCACATGTGTGTCTCAGCTGGGTAGATTGAGTACATGTTTACCAGCCAAGAATGTCCAGATGAAGTGTCTGTTCTAATCTTTGCCTTGGGCACATGGGAGGACCCTCATAACTCAGTGGGGTTGACAAAATGGAAAGGGCTGTGCGAACACGTCAGGCTTAGCTGAAAGCTGGATGGAGCTAACAGAACATCACCGCTAACCTCCCCTTCTGTCTCAGTGACTGGCTGGGGCCTCCTTAGATTGAGACCATGTGATAGAAAGACTCTTTGTGAAGAGGCCGGTAATGAACTAAGCTGGGGCAGGCGGCTCCTACAAATGGACAGCATATTGTGTGTGGGAAAAGCATCCAGACTCCATATGGTGGAAGGCAGATTAATGAGCTCGAGAGCGCTGGTCGCCTACTGCCTCTCACACATTGCTTTTGCCAGTGAAGCAGGACAGCGGGGAGTCAGGGGTTTTTCCTACTCCCGTTCCCAACCCTGTGGCTCAGTTCTCGCTACCTCCTGCTCCATTTCTTCCCTGCTTCTTTCTCCTTCTCTCCACTGCTTTACTTCTCTTGCCAGCTCAGCACCTGGTCATGGCCATTTCCCAGACTTCTGAGACTGGGGTCTAGAATTGGAAAGGGTCTTAGAGCTCTTTTAATCCCAGCCTCTCATTTTTCCTGTGAAGAAACTAAGGCCCTATGAGATATACTGTAAGTGACTGATAATAAATGTCTATTGAATTGATCATTTCGTTAATTGATTAATAATAAATGTCTATTCAATTGTCCAAGGTTACACCATAGTGAGAGCCAGCACTTCCTCTACCGAACTCTAGAAGGACCATGGGTCAATACCATTGAACTTTGTCTCTCCGAAATCCAAAATCCTTTCATTTGAACTCAATTCAATTCAATTTAGAAAAAGCCTATTAAATGCCTACTATGTGCTGGGCACTGTACAAGACCCAGAATAAAAAGACAAAACAAAACCAATATTTTCCCTCAAGGGGTTTGTATTCTATTGACAGAGAGATAAGAGACAGGACTTGGTAGGACAAAATAGACTAGGATAGGCTAGGATATTTTAAGATGGATGGATGGATGGATGGATGGATGGATGGATGGATGGATGGATGGATGGAAACTATATTAAATGGAGGGTGATTATATAAATAGAGGACAGGGGTGGTTACTGTATGAGTAGAGGAGAAGGGTAGTTACTGTATAAATAAGAGAGAAGGGTTATAAGAGAAAAAGAAGGGTTAAGGATGACTGAGGCTATGAATCTAAGAAGCTATAAACTATTGAAACCATTCCTATCCCTTAAAGGGTTTACATTATATTGAAGGAGAAAATATATGCATATATAAGTATATACAACTAAATACAAAGTAATTTTAGGTAAGGGTGACACAAGCAGCTTAGGGGATCAAGAAAGGTCCCACATCACATAGAGAGTTATTGAGCATTGAATCAGATTTTTCTTTTTTTGTTTTTGTTTGGTTTTTTTTGTTGTTGTTGGCAGGGCCATGGGGGGTTAAATGACTTGCCCAGGGTCACACAGCTAGTAAGTGTAAAGTGTCTGAGGCCGGATTTGAATTCAGGTACTCCTGAATCCAGGGCCAGTGCTTTATCCACTTCGACACCTAGCTGCCCCAGATTTTTTTTTTTAATAAATCTATGATTTTAGCAATATAGGGAACTCCTGGGGAAAAATTCCTTCTGCCAATGTAGTTCAGAACATCCTCTGAAACTATCTATTTATTATCCCATACTATCTTATTCAATATCATCATCATTCATTGTTTATTGTTGCCTCATTCTTATATTTACAAGGTAAATAAAAGAGCAATTTGTTAGTTAATCAATAAGTCATTCAACAAGCCTTTGTTAAGTATTTACTATGTTCCGGGTACTGGGGTTGGGTTCCAAGGAGGATCCTAGCAAGTGACAGATAAGCAAAAGCTTCATGTAGGAGTTGGTGGTACTCAAGGTAAGCCCTGGAAGCATCCTCAGCTGCTGAGGGCCAGACCTCAGGTTGTGGCCCCTGAGATTGGAATGGGGGGGGGGCTGGACTAACCACTAGGACTAGCTGGACTAGGGTGAGGTTATTATTTTGAGAAAAATATATCTCTGCCTTCTTGGGTTTCTTTGAAAAGACACCCTGGTGAAGCTAAATCAGAAGATAACTTTCACATTACATCACATCAACCAAACATTTTGTTGATCACCCAGTTCACTGTGGAAATTCCAAATCTCTCAACTTCAACCACAGACCTGAGAGTGAGAGTCATTCTAGAAGGTATTGTCTGATTCCTGCCGCCCCCACCCCCTCCATCCAGCTCCAAGCATATTTCCTGTCCCCTGATTATCTTCTTGTCTGACCCTGGACAAATCACCCCAGATCTCTGTGTCTATTTCTTCATCTATAAGATGATCCTAAATTTATACAAAATGAATGGACATCTAAGACAGTACTTGAACAAAGGTCTACTCAAAGCCCAGTGCTCTGCCCATTTACACCATGCTGCCTCTCACTTATGTGTGTGCATATTGTTTACGCTGATAGAATGCAAGCTCCTTGAGGGTGAAAGCAATTTCATTTTTGTCTTTGAATCCTCAGCCCCTACCATAGTATCTGCTGCACATTTGGTACTTAATCAATGTCTGTCGATTGACTGGTTGACTTGGTAATGTCAGGAAGTTGTTCTATATCCATATACTAAATTGATCACTCCTGTGTCCTGCGATCTAAGTAAAGTAGAAAATGAATTTCACTTTCTCCTACATTCTCCCAAGGAGCAGTTGGCATACTGGGAGAAACAAACTCATGATTTCTTAATGACCAAGTTTTCCTAAATTAATGGATTAATACTCAGTGCATACATATCCTTTTTTTTTTTTGGTTTGGTCTAAGACCTGTGGTTTCATTTATATGGGGAACTCCCAGAGCTAAAAATCCCTCTGCTGATGCAGACCAGCAAGTCTTCTGAAGCTCATAATGTTAGAGGAAATGGAGATGTTAAATGACTTTTCAGAAGCAGGATTTGAACCCAAGCCTTCTGAATCCCTTGGCCAGCACTCTAATCATTGCATAACACTGCTTCTCATGAGTCCATAGTCTTTAATAGATGAGTTGAAGGGGGAACATCAAGGTGTTTTCAGTATCAAGGTGCCTCCAAATGCTAGCAATAAAGGGAGATCCATACTTAAGCATAGTGTCTTATACAAAGAAGGGGTTTAATAAAGTCTATTAAGTTGAATTATTGTTGAATTGTCCTCTTCCCTATGTAAACAAAACCAAGGACTTTGTAATGACCTAACAGCTCAGAAAATCTTCCAATGTCTGAATTATCTAACATCCTGAAAGTTCTCTAAGAGACTGTGCCTGGTGACATTTCTCTGATGTACACAGGTAGACTATTCTTAAGCAGGTCAATCAAAATATGATCCCATCCTCTATCTATGCTGTACATGGGCAAGGCAGAACAATAGCCAGTGAAATCCAGGAGGCATGATGAAATGAGAAGGATTTGCGTGCCCTGTCTGGTGTCCTGTGTCTAATGCCTACAGCCAAAAATCCTCAGACTCCCAAATGCTTGTACCCAGCTCTCATCTCTCCTCAACTCTAGTCCTGCTGGACAGCTCCATCTGGATGTCCCAGAAGTTTCTCAAACATATATCCAAAACAGAACTCATTATCTTTCCCCAGAAAGCTCATCCTTCTTGCCCATTTCCCTTTTTCAGGCAAGGAAACCATCGCATTTCTAATTACTCAGGTTCCCAACCTTAGCATCACCCCCTAGATCATCTATTGCCAAATCTTCTCAATTCTACCTCACAATATCTCTTGTGTCTGACCCCTTCTCTCAACTCACATGGCCACCACCCTATTTCCAATCTTCATCAGCAATCAGATGGACTGGCAGAACAGCTTCCTAATTGAATTTCCTGCCTCTAGTCTCTCTCTTCTCCAATCTACCCTCCCCACAGCTGCCAAAATGATATTCTTAAAGCCTCACTTCAAGAAAGGCTCCCTGATGCCTTGAGGACATCTCACTTTTGTATTCCCCAGCGCCCAACAAAATGCCTGGAACATCATTGGAATTTCATCAATGCACTTCAATTGGTTTTTAATCTAGGATAAAATGCAAACCCTTCTGTTTGGCATCAAAAGTCCTTCACAATCTGGTCCTAGCTTAGCATTCCAGACTGGCTTCACACCACTCCCCCTCATGTGCTCTATATTACAGTTAAAGTGGCTTACTTGCTGTTCTCTGTATGTGACACTCCACAGGACAAAGTACATGACAATCCCCACTATACCTGCTATGTTCTCCTTCTTCACCTCTGCCTCTTGGAAGCCCTGAAGTCCTCCCAGGCTCAGTTCAAATGCCACCTTCTACAGGAGGCTTTTTCAGATATCCTCCACCCCATTAAATTTTTCCTATAAAAAATTACTTGCTATTTGCATATTTGTATTTGCTTATTTGTCTGTTATTTGTAGCACACAATAGAATGGAAATCCCATGGATGGATGGATGGATGGATGGATGGATGGATGGATGGATGGATGGATGGATGGACAAATGAACAAATGAATAGATATTTATTAAGTACTTACTACATGTCAGGTACTCTGCTAAGCAATAGGAATACAAATATAAAAAGATAGGCTGTGCACTCAAGGAGCTTACATTTTAATAGAAGAAGACAACATATGTAGGTGATCGGTGGCCAAAAAAGGGAGTCTTGATGTGAGAAGTCACAGAGATGGTAAGTTGGTGTATCAGGCAGGCATTTAATAGATAGGTCCCTTCCAGAAATAATGGCATTGCTAATTTGATTACTGACCCCAGAGTAGGTGGTGGAAAGTAAGAGAGGAGATGTTACTAGGGTTAAGGAGATGTGAAGGCAACAAATAGGCAGAGAACAGGATGCCCTGGATGGATAAAAGGATGACTGGATAGGGTATAAAGGCAAAACACAAATGTTTGTTTTTGTCTTTGTGACCCCAGTGACACAGTGTCTGGTGCTCAATAATATATTGTGAATGAAATAAGAGCACAAAGATAAGGAGGCAATGACCCCAAAACTTTCCCAGGTATCACAGCAATACCCAACTTCTTAGCCTCAACCAGCCACTCAGTACACCTATCAGCATATGCTCTGATCACCAGAGAAATGTACTTGTCTTGTCTAAGACATACCAGCCCCCTCTACATGACCTAACAACCGAAATACTCCAACAGAAATGACAGTACAATCAACCTCTACTGAACTGGTTCCTACTAACCCAGCATTCCAAAGAAACACCACAAGAGAATATCCCACGTGGTGATCCCCAACCAGGAAACATCCCATCCTCCAGAGTTATAACTGAAAATATATGAATTGAGGACAAATTACACCTGAGGCAAGCTGAAAGAAGTATTGATTTGTGTCTTTAATTAAGACACTCGTTCAATAAGGGAGAAAGACCCCAGAAGCCACTTTTGCATCAATGTAGAGGAGACCCAAATTCAATTTAATGCATCATCTGGTGGCTTATTCTAATTATCCTGGCTAAGTGCTAAGATGTGTTGTTTTTAGCTACTGAATGATTGCAAGTACCATAAGTACCCTCTGGATTTGCTGCCCTAATTTGTCCTACCCTAGTTAATTGTCTGCCATTTAATCTGCTTTATGGACAATATTGCCTCATCCTATTCAATTGTGCTTAGCCCAGGAGTCATTCTACTAGGGCTTGCTTGGATATGAAAATTACTAAAGTTCTGACAATAAGTAAAAGAATTTTTGAAAATAAAAATGGAGAATATTTGTAGAGCATTTTGCAAATCTTAGAGCACTATATAAGTGCTAGCTATGAGTGCTCATTAATACTAGTCAAGACATACCAGAGGCTGCTTTACAAATGTTCCTGGGGTGATCCAACCAAGTTAGCATAGCTTCTACATGAGGGAGCATTCCTCAACTTTGGATAAAATGGTCTTTCCTTACTCTGTGTCTTCACTGCAATGCTGAAAACTCTCACAAAAACTCCCCCAGGTTCAAGACAAGAATTATGACAGTTTGCTCATCAGAGCTCCAAAGGACATTTTAGGGCAGAATTTGTTTCTTTGTTATTAAAGATTAACAAGTAGGGCTCCAAAAATACTTTTTGTTATAGGAGTCATGAAGCCTGGGCTCATTGGGTGACAAGAGATTTCCATCAGAACAGAGGTTCTTTCAGAGTAAGCACTTTGCTCCTGAGTTCACAGAAGCCTCCGATCTGCCTGCCCAGCATGATAGGAATATGCTTAGCTACAGCAGCATATTGATCATGGCGAGGTTTCCTATTGCAATGTCAAGGACCCTGGCTTATGAAGGAAGAAAGTCCAGGTTCAGATCCCAGTTTGGCTGCTCCACTAAACAAAACTTCTTACTGCCTATGACTTTGGGCAAGCCACTTAACCTCCATTTCCTCATCTGTAAACCAGAAGACTGAACCAGACCACTGAAGGCCCCTCCCCCTCTGAGTCTATTATTTTTATTTTTTGGTGAGGCAATTGGGGTTAAGTGACTTGCCTAGGGTCACACAGCTAGTAATTGTTGTGTCTGAGGCCGTATTTGAACTCAGGTCCTCCTGTATCCAGGGCCGGTGCTCTATCCACTGTGCCACCTAGCTGCCCCTCTCTGAGTCTATTATTAAAGTGGAAACTGCATTTCTTCCTTCTACTTAGTCATGGTGATGTTTTTTACCAATTTAGAAACTTTTGGATTTCCTAGGAGGTTTTTTTGTTAATGTTTAAATTGGGAACATTAAGCTTCTTCAATCTCTAGATCCACATGGTAGTCTCAGCCTGGAATCCCAGAATGTGGGGGATTTTTAATTCAGCCCCTTCCTTTCCTGTAGGCCAGTATGGAAAAGATAAATGGCTGCTACTTATATCATTTAAGAATTCCAGGAATGGCAATTATATGCGTTTGTGATTTACAATGAAAATGTGTTTACCAAAATATTTCTGAATATGGGAGGATATGGTCAAGAGTGGCATGGAGTTTGCAGGCATTATTAGACTTTGGGATCCTTAAACAGGGATGATCTTTGGTCTTTCTTTGTATAACTATCTCTTAACACAATGCCTGGCAGACAGTAGGTGCTTAATAAATGTTTTTTGCTGGACTGTGACTGAGTGACTGAGGAATGGGTTGTGATATGCATGATGGGAAGGAATAGGCAGCTAGGTGGTACAGAGCACAGGCTTGGCCTCAGAAAGTTGATGAGATCACAGATTCCCTCCAACAGGTGACTATTTCTATCTAAATACACACTCCCTGGTACACAATTGTTGCTTAATAAAGACTTGTTGCATGAATGAGTGAATCTATGCCTTTCAAAGTATGTGAGAGATGGGAGTAGAATGAGGATTTATGGCAGTTAAGTAGAAGAGGGCTTGATAATTCACTGAAAGAGGCAAACCTCACTCACTCTTTCATGGTGAGTCCATTGATCCATTCCCTTCTTTTCTATGGCCTTAGTGAACTGGAGATGAAACTCTGTGCTAAGCTACAAATCACCATGTTACCAACCACCATGCTACCCCTCATTAATCTATTCCAGCATGGAATCCCTGGCATGGCAGAGACATTACCACATCCAGCTGACCTCTACTAGACATGAATGAAGATAAAGAACATTTGGCCTGTCTCCTCCCTTCTTAATATCATTGAAATGCTTAAGGGAGAATGATAAGTGAGCCAGTAGTTTCAGGGAAAGTGAAAAGTGGCTCTTGTCTGCCTGAGTCTTTGTCCTTTCCTTATGGAGTCATTAATTATTTTGATTTTTCCATCCTTGAACTTTCTGTAATTCCCACACAAAATGTAGATCTATAAACATTATTTCAATAAGAACACAATCAATGGTCAATATATTAAATGGTCATCTTTCAGTTGTCACCTAGTATAATCCTGTTAAAAACTCCATCATCAGATTAGTTTTTAAAAATAGTATCTCTGGGGCAGCTAGATGGCACAGTGGATAGAGCACCGGCCCTGGAGTCAGGAGTACCTGAGTTCAAATCCGGCCTCAGACACTTAACACTTACTAGCTGTGTGACCCTAGGCAAGTCACTTAACCCCAATTGCCTCACTAAAAAAAAAAAAAAAAAAAAAAAAAGTATCTCTGTGGCACTTCCTCAATATTTCCTTTTCAGTTTGTGGAACATTCTGACTCAACAATTATTTGGTTCTATCATTGTATTGTCAAGGACAGGTGGAAAAAGAAGAGATTGAACTCAAAGGAGGAAGGGGTGCATTCCAGGCATGAGGGATAACTTGTGCCCCTATGCAAGGGCCCAGAGTTGGGAGGAGGGAGCCTGGAATTATGGGCAGGCAAACTCTATCTGGGCTAAAGATCAAAGACTTTTTGGTTTGACAGTCTCAGACTGAGGTTATGCTCTGTTGCTATTCCCCAAGAAAATCCATTGTCATCTTCATGCCCTAATTAATACAGCAGCAGACTAAGAATTCTGAGGTGAACATAAGTGTTTTGATTAATTTTTATCAATTTCCTTCCATCGAAGGGAGGAGACTTTTGAAAGGTCAGATCCAGGGTAGGAAGAAACTGAGTGGTATGCAAAGGAAGGAAGTCCCTTTCGGCCATCCAAGCTTGCTGTGCACATCCTTCTCCCCCAACCTGTCCCGACCCATTCTCCCACAGTATGCAACAAACCATATGTCATCATCAACCCACTGAGACACGACTTGCTCCAGTGTGCAGGAGGCTGACACATCTGTAATGAAGTTACAGAGACTGGGCCATTTAAATCCCTCAACCCTCCCCCACTCCAAATGAAGCGAGAGAGACTTTGAAAAAGAATCCGCCTCCCAGGCACTTGGAGGGCACAACTACTTGGTGAAAAACAAAGCCCACACCACCCACCAGATGAACTTCGGCTCTCTGCCATGGCAATAGAAAAATTTAGGGGGCTCCAGATTTTGTGGGGCCTATTTTTAGTTGGCTTTCCATCGGGTTTTGGTTTTTCAAATATTTTACTCCTATGCCTCTCACTTCCCCCAGATCCCATGTGGCTCACTAGGGCTCCCTTTGAGAAACCAAGAGATAACATCCAAGATTTTTTTTCTCTCTCTTTTTAATTGAAGAACTGGTCACGATCATGAAGATATGCTCTGTGGGTGGTTTTATTGTTGTTGTTGTTGCTTTTATTTTTATTGTTTTTCCAATAGTGGTGAAAGATTATACCCATCTATCCACACACTCGTACTTGGTCCCCCTCCTACAGTAGATAAGGCCCAAGATTGGGAGTCAGGGAAACCTGAGCCCAAATCTTCCCTCAGTAATTTGCTGTATGACTCTGAGCAAGTCAAGTAATCCTCTGGGCCCATTTCCTCATCTTAAAGTGAGAGGGTTGAACTCAAATTTTTTAAGGTTCCTTCACCTTTAAATCTGTGCTTATATGACTCTCTTATTTTTTTTAATTTATGAAACAAAATAAGCCTTTCCATAACATAGTATAATAAAAAAGATGATTACACACAAAATTTCAAATCTATTCTGTACAACTTGCTATTCCTTTTAAATAGCTAATGAAGTTATATAAATTGTTTCCTTCCCTCCCCTCCCCTGCCCTAGAGATGGCTGCCTTTAGAAACAAATAGATGTGTATATGTGTATATATACATACATACGTATATACACACACATATATATTATACATGTGTATGTGCACGCACACACATATCTTGTTGTTGTTTATCTTTTGTTCTCAAAGAGCTCCATGACCGATGTCATGGCTTGCAATGAATTGGATTTAAGTAAGGGAGGACTATGCAAAGTCACCAGCCTCACTCTCCCTCAGAGTCATCTGAGTCCAGTGGCAAGAGATGGCCCCAGATGTTTAAAGCAATTGGGGTTAAGTGACTTGCGCAGGATCACACAGCTAGTAAGTGTCTGAGGTCACATTTGAACTCAGATCTTCCCAACTTCAGGGTCAGTGCTCTATCTATCCACTATACCATCTAGCTGCATATATAAGACTTAGCATGAATTCTCTATGAGGTCAGATAAGAAATTCCATAACCATGGAACACAGTAAATCCAATAGTCACTTGGAACTGTATCCTCAGACTTACTTAACTGTTCATACTCTTTGACCCAGTGATATTACTACTAGGCCTATACTCTAAAGAAATAAAAAAGAAAATCTCTATTTACACAAAAACAATTATAGCAATTCTTTTTGGAGTGGCCAAGAACTGTAAATTGAGGGTGTGACTCTCAGTTAGGGGAAGGTGAACATTTGTTTAGGTGATAGTTTATGAAATGGCTAAGGGAATGGTTTCAGAGAAAGCTGAGTATGAATTGATACATAGTGAACTGAGCAATACCAGGAGAACAACTTATAAAGTAACAACTTTATTATAAATGTAAACAACTTTGAGAGAATCTGATGGAGCGATGATCCACCATGGTTCCAGAGGACCCATCATGAAGAATACACCAAACTTCTTACAGAGGTGATGGACTAAATATGGAGAATAAGATAGGAAATACATATTTTTGGCAATGGTCAACAAAGCAAATTTATATTTTTTTTACTATGATAGGTTTTGTTTTCCTTTTATTCCAGAGAGAAAATAAGGTAGAAGAAAGAGAAAATAAATGTTTGATAACTTGGGGAGGAAATAAAGTTTAAAAAAGTAAAGACAGCTTAGTCCACATGGGGACTGGGCACCCTGGTGTAATATAAAGAACACTAGACCACGTGTCAGGAGATCTGACCTAACTTTGGTGCTTCCTTTAACTTGATCCTGTGGCTCTCACTTTACCTCTTAAGAACTCACTATTTTCATATGTAAAATTATTTTTTAAAAAGATTTAGGATAGATGGCCTCCAAAGTCCCTTCTGCTTCTATTGAAGAATTACCTTCCATAAATCCTTGTCCTCTTCAGTATTAAGTTCTAACCATTGACTACTGAGTGTCCAGAGAAACTGACACATGCCCCTCAGCCTGGGCCCTAGAAGCTGTAATATAATAGCCTCTCAGTCCCATCTTGAGAATTACAGATAAAAGCATACTTTTTTGCTGCTTGATATAATAAGTGTGATTTGATCTTAGCTCTTACAAGAACCATAAGTCCTGTAATCTTAGCAGGCATAGAAATAAAAAAAAAACATGTCTTCTGAGTCTTGCCCTTTCTAATGGCTGCAAAAGGCTTCTGTGCCTCCTAATTTAAATTGATACCATCTTAAATTACTTTCATCTGGGTGAACCATCCTTGCTTATGGAGGGAGGATGCCCGAGGGGACAGTCTGGCTGATGGAAATAACACTGACTCAGAAATAAGAGGACCTGGGCTCAAACCTTGATGGGTTAAGTCATTTCTCTGGGCCTCAGTTTCCTCACCTGTAAGAGAGAGTTGGACTAGATGGACTCTGATGTCCCTTTCAGCTCAAGATATCATAAATCGCTTATTGCCTCTCTTTCTCTACCCTCTTTTTTTCTCTTAAAAAAATTTCATGGGGGCAGCTAGGTGGCACAGTGGATAAAGCACCAGCCCTGGATTCAGGAGGACCTGAGTTCAAATCTAGCTTCAAACACTTGACACTTACTAGCTGTGTGACCCTAGGCAAGTCACTTAACCCTCATTGCCCCACCAAAAAAAGAAATTCATGGACTATATACTAAAATAGAAGCCATTGGCCTTAGGAAACAGAACATGATAACAGAAACTCAGGTCCCATTTGCCCTCTTCATCTGGATGCCATTTAATGATAAAAGCAAGTCTCCCTGACACATTTCAGATCTTTTTTCCATTTTGGGCATATTCCATTCACTCCTCTCTGTCAGTCTATCCACTTCCTTCTGGTCAGGCTGAATCATTCTCCTTCACACATAGGCTAAATTAACACTCACCTCTGTGGCATCATTTGGGGAGTCCTAGTATGTTAATGATTGCCCACATGTCAAACCATCCGGTACAAGGACCTCAAGTTTCATCATCACAGATTCATTTCTATAGGCAATACCTTAGACTCAGAAGCAACATCATACAGTGGGAAAGAGCCCAGCCTTGAAAGTCAGAGGACTGAGGTCCAAATCTTGCCTTCATCACCATTCAATCATACAGATCGGATGACTTTGGACACACTGCTTAATCTTCCCTGAGGATCCTTTTCCTCATTTGTAGAATGCGGGGGGAGTTTAGACTAGGGGCCTTCTAAGGACCCTTCCAACTGAAAATCTGTGATCCCAGGATCTCTAAGATCCCATCTAACTCCTACCTCAAATACAAATATTCCCTAACTAGCTTCTACCCCCTGTTTAAAGACCTCTTCTGGGAGGGAAGTAACTCAGGGAGGTGCCTCTTCCATTGTAAGAATTAAGAAGGGCCTCCTTGTAATTTCCACCCACTGACCCTAACTCCACTCTCTTGGGTCAAGTTGACAGAATTAAATCCATCCATATGACAACCCCTCAAATATTATGAGATCTCTATTTTTTTTCCCCAACTAGATCATCTTTTCTCTAAGTTCAACATCACTCATTCTTCTAATTGATGTGTGAGGGCCTTTTTATAAGATGGTCAGGGAATTAATTAACCTGGAGCTGAGGGCAGAGCCCTGAGGAAATGGGTCATAATAGAGGCTCACAAAAAAGTGGGATGAGAGCTGTGATATTGAAGCTATCCAAATGCTTACATCTCAATCAATATCATCTATTCGATAACCTTATCTTCAGAGTCAATGTGAGAGTGAAAATAAGATCATCCTCTTTACTTTGTAACTGGGTTTCCTTTTCTGTTTCTGTTTTTTTTTAAACAAATTAAAAAATAAATCATGTGACCCAGCTTGATCATTGACATTAGGGGTGTCAAACTCAAATAGAAACAGGGCCATTGGGCCACACATAAGGATCCCTAAGGGCTGCATATTGACTTAGAAAAACACATATGATTATAGACTTCTCTTTTTATTAACACATTATAATCAGAAAAGAATTCCATTTTAATCTGGTTCGAGTTGTACTCAAGAGTGTTATGGGCCACATTTGGCTACTGTGTTTGACACCTGTAAGATTCTACCTTAATCATCAAATTTGTCTCTAAATAACTTTTGACTTTTCCTCCAAAATCAAATTCATCCTCAGGAGACTAAGCTTTCCCATTATTGAGTATCATCCAAAGAAAGCAATCTGAGCTCTCCAAACAATACCCAAAGGATCCTATAGGGTAAGGTTGGCATAGAACAATAGATATCATGCCAGATTTGATGTTGTAAAGATGTGGGGCAGAATATGAGATAGAATATTTATGGGAGCCTGGGCAAGTTGCTTACATTCTCTGAAAAGCAACTCCCTAGGACTTACCTGCTCACTGATGAGTCACGACATTAATGGAATAAGTGCATCCTAGGGGATGACTTTGAATAGAATCTTTTTTTTTTTTTTAGTGAGGAAATTGAGGTTAAGTGACTTGCCCAGGGTCACACAGCTAGTAAGTGTTAAGTGTCTGAGGCCGAATTTGAACTCAGGTACTCCTGACTCCAGGGGCAGTGCTCTATCCACTGCACCACCCAGCTGCCCCTGAATAGAATCTTATATATTAGTTTAAAGATCAATCTCAGTGTTTTCTCATGGAATAGAGTCAAATGGAAAAGTATTTGTTAAGCACTTATATAGATACATTTTAGTGGGAGGGAGGGTTACATAAAGGCATGAAGAACTAGATACTAACCAGATGGAAAGCTACCAAAGAGAAACCTCCTATTTCCCAGTTTTGCCTAGAATTTCTGACACTATTAAATTGGTAACACTATTAAATTCTTTGTGATAATTAATCAGTTTTTAGCCTGAACACCAAGCAATGCTTGCCAGAAACAGACTCAAACTTCAGTCAAGCTAGTGGGTGAAATGTCTTTTATTCCAGAATCTTTCTAATCTAATATTCAGAATTTCTTTTGTAGAGAGGCAGTGTGGTTATAGTAGATAGCTGGAAATGAATTAAGAATAATCCTGTATTCAGATTCTCTAGTATCCATTGTACTACATTAGGCAAATTACTTAACCACCCTGAGTCTCAGACTTCTCATCTGCAAAATGGGAATTATCATTCCTTCAATGACTTTCCCTCATAGCTGTTATGAGGTTCAAGTGAAATGATACAAGGAAAGAGTGATGTAAACATTAAAGCAGTCTACGTATCAATTATTACTACTGTAACTTGAATGACACTGTGAACCTCTCCAATAGAAGATCAGAACTTGGTGCTCTCTTCCCAACTCTCTAAAATTTCTTTGTTGTGGCCACTTCCTCAGGGTGTTTCATCAAGGCCACTCACCTCCTCTTCTTTCTTTCTCTGAGGAAAAGGACCTTGGGAGCAAAAGCCTGAATGGCCACTTTCTTGTATTCCCTCCATTGGTTTCTCCTTTAGTGGAATGGTTTCTAATTTACATAAAATAAAATCTATTTTCCAGAGCAACCATTCCCCTTACTTTTTTTTTCTGCTCCTAAGGCTTTCTACTTCTGGATTTTCATGTCTTCACCCCACTCCTGCTTCCAACTGTAATTTAAAACTACATTGCCGTGTCAGGGGAGAAGAGGGCTAGATTTGGAATGAGAAGCCGTGGGGTCAAATCCTGGCTTTTATGTTTTTAGCCCATGGGACCTTCAACCTCCCCGGATCTCCCTTGTTTGTTATCTGTGATATGGTGGAAATGACTGATTCTCTGCATGGTCCCTTATGAGGATATGAGGGCAGGTACTTTAAGAAATGCATCTCCTCAACACAGTTGAGAGAAAGATGAGATGAGATGAGGCAATATGAGATAGATAAAAGAGCACTAGATTTAGAACTAGAGGACCTTGGTCTGAATTCTAGCTTTACCACTCTGTGTGACCTTGGACAAGTCACTTCACTCTCCAACCCTCATCTCTAAAACGGGTGGTTAAACTAGAATGTTCTCCAAGCTTCTTTCCAAGTCTAGATTATATAATTGAATATGTTATTGTTTATCTTAAATGTTCCTCATGGTAAATAAGATATAGGCTCTGGGAAGACAGAGATTTCCTTTTGTTTTGTTTTTAACTTCACTTGCACAGCATGCCACATAGTAAGCGATTGACAAATGCTTGTTGGATGTTTGTTGGAAGAGATTCTTTGGCTAAAATAACTCTTTTCCCTTCCAGGTTGTTCTCCGTCCTACCCCCAACAGCCCCAAACAGTCAGAATGGCATAAAATGACAGTTTCCAAAAACTGCCCTGATCAAGATCTGAAAATTAAACTTGCTGTCCGAATGGATAAACCTCAAAACATGAAGCATTCTGGGTAAGTGGGTTGCTGGTATTTCTCTGACTTGTCAGCAGCATTTGCTGTGAGCACATTCATTCATTTTTCAGAGTTACAAGAATAGAGGAAGATTCATCTTCCAGGACTGAAAAAAAAATACATCTAAGGTGATTCAGAAGCTTGTAATAACATTTGCCTCGGGGAGTTTGCATTCCTTTGACTTTCAGTTCCAGTCGAATTCTATTTTACATTCAAACAAATCACAAGCTCTCACACAGCCTTTGAAACCAAGAAGACCAGGTTTCAAAACACTGCCTCTGACACATACTGGCTGTTTGACCCCAGGCAAGTTGTTTAAATGTTCATGTAACTCTGGAAGAATTGAAGTTACAATGACAGAGCCAAGTTACATGGAGAGAAAGATTTTCCTCACCCAGCATTTCCCTTCGATCAATGAAACTGCAGGTCCAGGTCCAACTTCTATCCGTTGTCATCCTTTCTCTTTGTAATAACCTCTATACAGAACTTTCCAAATTGCTTTAAACCATCACTAGATGCATGCTCCATGACTCTGACTTACAGAATTATAAAGGCAGCATGCATGGATACTGTTGACATTATCTATATGATACCTAACCTAAGCCCTTTGGGATTGTGCCCTCAGTGTGAAACCATGTCTAAGTGATGAAAACTATAGTGTGAAAAATGTGTTCTATAGTAAATGAGACTTGAGCATCTAGGTAGTACCATGGATAGAGTGCTAGACTTGGAGTCAGGAAGACAGGACTGTAGATCTGGCTTCAGACACTTATAAGATGTGTGACCCTGGTCAAGTCACTTAACCCTGTTTGCTTCAGTTTCCCCATCTGTGAAATGATCTGGGAAAGGAAATGGCAAGCCACTCCAGTATCTTTGCCAAGAAAATACCAAATGGGGTCAGAGAGAGTCAGACATGACTGAAGCGACTGAACAAGTACAAAGTATCTGAGTAAGCCACTCAGATACAATCAACACTATCTCTTGGAATAGCTAAAACAAAAACTAAAAAAAAAAAAAAAAAAAAAAAAAAACTAAAAAAAAAAGTGATGCTGTGCTCACAGATCTAGGGGTGGGAAGACACTTAGTCCAACCCCCTCATTTTCCATTTTAGGAAACTGAGTCCTAGAATAATTAAGTGACTTGCCCAAGACCACACACTGATCATTGATGTAGCAAGATAAAACAGTTTCAATTAGAGGTTTAAAAAAAACTTAATAAAATAAGAATCTTGAGCATAGTTTCACACCAATGAATTTTTTTTTTTTGTGAGGCAATTGGGGTTAAGTGACTGGCCCAGGGTCACGCAGCTAGTAAGTGTGTGTTAAGTGTCTGAGGCTGGATTTGAACTCAGGTACTCCTGACTCCAGGGCCAGTGCTCTATCCACTGCACCACCTAGCTGCCCCGACACCAATGAATTTTTAAGAAACTGATCACTACAATAGAATTTTAAAAATTAAATTGAGTTTGTCACAGCCAATATTAGGTTAAATAAAAGTAATTTGTACTCCAATAATTCAGAATGTGTGACAATTCAGATGAGTCATTAACAAAAGTCTACTTTTTTAAAAATAATCAAGATTGTATTATACATTGAGGGAAAATAATGGAAGCTGTCCCTCAACATATCCAGTAGTCATCATCAGCATAAATTGTGTGCTTACAGCACAAGGCCACTGACAATAAAATGCTGACTATACTAGGGCCTAGCCCCGGTGATTGAGAAGTATTTGTGGGATAAATGAATGAATTAGGGAGGAATGGGAAAAGTGTTGATTTTGGAGACTGAGTTCAAATCCTACCTCTGGCATTAACTACCTATATGACCTTGAGAAACTTACTTAGCCTCTCTGAGTCTCTGTTCCCTTTTCTGCAAAATGAGGGGTTCAGACTAAATAACATCTAAGTTTCCTTCCAGCATTAGATCTATGTTCCTATGGATTAATTAATTTTAACTCTTTATTCCTCTTCTGGGGGAAAAACACAACTTATTTTGGGGGTAGCATGAACCAACAGAAGAAAAATGTGTCATCCTAAATCTCCTTTTGATGTAATTTTAATTTTTTTTCCACTTCCCACATTTCTTCAATTCGTTGCATTGAAAATTGAGCTCAGTTGTCTAGACTCTGCCCTCTTGGTTTGACTAGGTTGTAAAATTCTGAACATTCTCCTCTCTTTACCTTCCTCACCTTGGTAATGTGAACAGAAATAAGTTATCCATTTTGACAACATTTGGGCAATATCAATTCCCAAAGATATTGTTTTAGAATGATCTCCTCAATTATAATTCATATATAATAGGTAGAGAGCATTTATATAACACTTTGAGGTTTGCAAAGCACATTATAAATATTATCTCATTTTATTCTCACAATAACTCTGAGAGGGAGGTACTTTTATAATCTACATTTTACAGATAAGGAAACTGAGGAAGGAAGAGGTAAAGTGATTTTACCCAACATCATACAGCTAGTGTCTAAGGCCAGATTTGAACTTGGATCTTTCTCATTCCAGGACTGAAACTCTAGCCACCTAGCTGCCTCTGTCCTCAGCTAAATGCCCAAAAAGTGTCTATAAAAACAAGCATTTTATTGCTCTCTAGCATAATGAGACCCCAAAAAATGGATGGATGGGGAAATCAAAATGAACTAAAAGTGTGAAGACCTAAATTCCTGACACCAATGTTCTACATGTCCTTGGGCAGACTCTTAGTCTTATAAAAGGAGGTAGAGGCACTAGATGATCTCTGAGGTACCTTCCAGGTTTAAAATTCCATTATTTTAGATCTTTTAATATACTTGTCTTGTTCAGTTGTTTCAGTCATGTCTTACTCTTCATGACCCCAATTGGGGTTTTCTTGGCAAAGAAAGGCTTTAACACTTGTGCCAGTTTGTCCGTTTAACGAGATGGTTCATAAATGTTTCATGAAACTCATGATGGAATTGTTTTAAGTTTTGTACTCTTATGGGTACAATGTATTGCTTATCTTTGAGACTTTGGGAAAAAAATGCTGTCACCCCCACCTACTCACCTTAACTTAATTTTTTCTTTTCCCCTTCTAGGTATTTGTGGGCCATTGGTAAGAATGTTTGGAAGAGATGGAAGAAAAGGTTCTTTGTATTGGTCCAGGTAACATTTCAATTCAGTGTCTGCTCTACTTTTAAAGGGGGTGAAGTAGATCGACTTGAAGCCTAAGTAAGTCAAATCCCACATCTGACAGCCATTAGCTGTATGACCCTGGGCAAGTTCCTCAACCTCTATGTGCATCAAGACAACTCCTTAAGACTTTTCTAAGTGATAGATAGGTTGTGATCTACTCCACATTGATGAAAACGCAATCTTTCACATGTCTAATTGCCATCATAGAAAGTATGTTAAGATTTTGATCCTGTTCCCATTATAACATTTCTTCTGGAATCATGCATTCATCCTGCAAATACACTCCTACGTTGATATCCCCACAAGGTCAGCTGACCACTGCTTCTGTCAGAGTTAATAGGGGGGCAGCTAGGTGGCGTAGTGGATAAAGCACCAGCCCTGGATTCAGGAGGACCTGAGTTCAAATCCGGCATCAGACACTTACTAGCTGTGTGACCCTGGGCAAGTCACTTAACCCCCATACCCCCCCCAAAAAAAGAGTTAATAGGGGCAACCCTGCAACAGTTAAGTTTCTAGTGCTGCTATTCACAAGCACATAGTGGTGTGTTTGCCATTAATACCAAGCAGCTATATTTCAATTTGCTGTTGTTGCTTTTTTTAAGATAGGGATTTTTACTTAGATGATATGATGAGCAGTTGGTTCAGAACATGCCCCCAAAGGTTTAAGGAGCTCTCTTCTACAAATAGACCCATAATCCAGGTAAGAATGGAATTAGAGTACAATGGTAGCGAGACACTTGCATGTCAGTCTCCTTACTCCTGGCCACAGAAGTCATTTTCTCCCTTTTTGGAGTACTCATGAAGTTGCCTGCAGGGCGTGGTATCACTAATAAGCAACTCACTTCCACAGGGCTAACTCCTCAAAAGATGTGGGTTCTCTGCTGAATGATTTCATCTGCAGTTGAGCTGTACCAATCACTCAGCTGCCCCCATGAAATCTCTGAACCTTACAATGATCACTGTTTAGACATGTCCATCTAAATGTCCCCGCTCAGTCATTTCCCAAATCTTGTGGCACTTGCAACTGGTTCCTGTGGCTCTGCTACCAATTTTGGCTTCAAATGAGACCTCATCTGGGATCTTTAGATCTCCCAAATTCATATGATTGATTGATGCCTGAACACATCCACTTAGGAATTCAACCAAGTTCGACCAAGATTAAGAAAGAATAACCACAAATAGAGAGATGGCCATGTGCTGTTTACAGCCTCCAAGGCTGGATGGAAGATAGGGAAGCTGCCCTTCCCATTCTGCTCTGCCCAGATCAACACAGGACTCAGGAAATGGAGAGGTTTTCCTCATTTAAAGCAAGCTGATTATATTAAAATCTAATTTAATAATAATCATTTATATCCATAGAGCAGATTATTCCCAATAATCTATATGGTAAAAAAGTGCAAGTATTTTATCCCCCCTTTACAGATCAGGAAGCTGAGTCTCATGCAGGCTGCATGGTATCAAAGGGAAAGAGAATGATCACTGAATTTAGAGCTAGGGAAGACCTTAGGGTCCAGCAAGCCCTACCTTGCCCCCCATCTAGGTGTCACAGTAGACAAAGCACTGGCCTTGAAGTTGGGAGGACCTGAGTTCAAATCTTACCTTGGACATTTGCTAGTTGTGTGACCCTGGGCAATTCACCTAACCCACTTGCCTGAAACATCTGGGGCCATCTCCAGTCATCCTGATATATATCTAGCCACTGACTCCAGATGGCTCTGGAGGAGAGAGTGAGGCTGGTGACCTTGCACAGCCTTCCCTCACTTAAATCCAATTCAATGCAAGTCATGACATCACCCCACTGTCATGGTCCTCTTCAGGAATGAAGGACAAACAACAATCCTGTTCCCATTCCATTTAATGAAAGAGAAAATGGAAACTGGGCAGGCGGAGTTAAATGATTTGTCAGATTTCTCACAGAGAGTAAGAAGGAAAAGTGAAATTTGAGCTCTGGTCTTGAAACATGGGGTAGCTAGATGACTCAGTAGATAGAGCAGTATACCTGGAATCATGAAGACCTGAGTTCAAATCTGATCTCAGTACTTACTAGCTGTGAGACCTTGGGTAAGTCATTTAATCTCTGTTTGCCAATGGAAAGGGAAACGGCAAACAACTCCAATATCTTTTGCCAAGAAAACCCCATGGACAGTATGATCCATGGGGTCAGGAGAATCAGACACAACTGAATGAATGAAAAACGGCAACTTGAAACACGAAAACTCTATGAATATGCTCAAGGTCCCATGACTAACAAGCACCAGAACTATCACTGGAAAAGATCTCTACCTATAAGTCAGAGGACCTGGGTTCAACTTCTGCTTCATGAGACCTTGGACAAATCACCCAATTCCTGTGCCTTGATTTTCTCTCCTGTAAAATAAAGGTGTTGGACTAGATGGCCCCTGAGGGTTCTTTCAGCTCTGGAGCTATAGTCACGTGACTTGGACTTTACCCAGTATGAGGTGGCAAGAACAAGCTTAGTTGATTGGTTAAAGGGAGGGAGGGAGGGAGGGAGGGAGAGAGAGAGAGAGAGAGAGAGAGAGAGAGAGAGAGAGAGAGAGAGAGAGAGAGAGAGGAGGGGGAAAGGAGGGAAGGAGGAAGGAAGGAAGGAAGGAAGGAAGGAAGGAAGGAAGGAAGGAAGGAAGGAAGGAAGGAAGGAAGGAAGGAAGGAAGGAAGGAAGGAAGGAAGGAAGGAAGGAAGAAAGACTATTCAATCACCTTCCTCGTATGCTGAGCAATACAAGTCTCTTGCTATAACCCAGAAAGTCTATTATACTAGTATTATCCTGGGATCAGGATGACTGGTAACCAGTGCTATAGGAGTTCTGGGGAAGGAAAGAGAAGTGTGAGGCTCCTAAGAGCCCCCCTGGTACAGGAGAAAGAGCAGAGACAGAGATCAGGGGCCTGGATTCCACTCTTACCTCTGCCACTTACTACCTGTGTAACCTGGGGTAGAATAGGTCAGCCATGAAAGGTAAATTCCAGTTGTAAATCACTGATCCATATGAGGAGGCCATGTGGCCCAAGCATCTCTATGAGAACTATCCATCCTTGCCATCCTAGAAAGGCTAATTGTTGCCCCATGACATCCCTTTGGCAATTTTAAATGACTAAGAACCTAAGAAAAGCCTCTAATCACCTATTATTTGAGAGAAATTGCTCCACACAGGAAAAAGCAGGGGAAAAAATGTGCCGAAAATAGCCTTGGGACCACATCGACCCCATTTATGTTTTCCTCATAATGAATGTTCTCAGGTCATTCTACTAAAGCCCTTTTCCTCAGAATGTCAGGTCCACTCTGTGCCTGAGGAATATAACTGAGGTGAGCACAGGGACAGTGGCAATTTTTAGGGTGAAGCAAAGAAGGAAGGAAGGGAAGATTAAGTGTTTACAGTGTGCCAGGCATTGTGCTGAGTGCTGGAGATAAGAAGACAAGCACACAAGATGAAACTCCAATGGTGTAAGACACAACATAAATGGAAGTTGAGACAGGGGAGTCACCTCAGCAGGGCAATGTGTGGAGCATCAGGAATCTGGAGTCTGGAGAAAGAACAAGTGTGTGTTAGTTCAAGGCTTCTTAAACTGTGGGTTGGAACCCCATATGGGGTTGCATAACAGAATGTGGGGGTTGAAAACATTTGGCAGTAAATGTTTGCTTTGTATACCTAGTTTATACATCTATATAACCATGGCTGTGTAAAAATGTCTTGGGTGAAAAGGGGTTTCAAGTGGAAAAAGTTAAAGAAACCCTATATTAGGTGAAACAGGGATGGGCTGCTTCCTGAGGTTGTGGTAACAAGGAGGGAGTCAGGAGATCAGAGCCTTAGGGTGGTGGGTTCTCCAGGGTGTCAATGAAGCAAGGGAGGAGAAAGATGAAAAGAGAGAGACAGAGACAATATCACAGAGAGATAAAAAGAGAAATGCCATCAGAGACAGAAAATACAGAGCATGAGACAGGAAGACAGAGAGAGGGGTTGAGAGTGACCCAGAGGAAAGAGAAACAGAGAGACAGCCCACATATGACCAGCCCAGCTTCATGGATACCGATTTCTTATCTAGTCTTGTTCCTTCTCCCTCTGTGGCATCTCCTGACTCCCTCCCCTGGCCTTCCCTGATTTCTGCTCTGGTTCTCACAGCCCTACTTCAGACTCTCCTCACCTCTTTGACTCCTCATAGTCTCCTATCTTCTGTTCTCACCCTCTCCACACAGCTGCCAAAATAATCTTCCCAAAGCACAGGTCAGACAATGGTATTCCCTTGCTGAAGAGTGTATAGTGGGGCAACTAGGTGGCACAGTGGATAGAGCACCGGCCCTGGAGTCAGGAGGACCTGAGTTCAAATCCGGCCTCAGACACTTGACACTTACTAGCTGTGTGACTCTGGGCAAGTCACTTAACCCCAATTGCCTCACACACACACACACACACACACACACACACACACACACACACACACACACAAACAAAACAAAACAAAACAAAAAAAAGAGTCTATAGTGATCCCATATTTCTGACTCTAGAATCAAATGCATACTCCCCTGTTTGGCATTTTCAGCCCTTCACAGTCTGGCCCCAACTCACCTTTCCAGACTTCATTTCCAGATATTCCCCATCACATCCTCTGCATTCCAGCCTACCACCTCCCTCTCTGTGCTGTGCATGCTGTCACTTCTACCTGTAAGGTAAATCTTTCCTCACCTGTGCCTCATAAAGTCCCCGGCTCCTCCCAAAGTTTATCTCAAGTGTCACCTCCTACCAGGAAGTATTCCTGATCTCTGTTTGAGCCTTCATATTTCTAGAGCCTAGTGCTGTAACTGGCACCTTGTCAGCACTTAAGAAATGATAGTTAAATTGAATTAGATCAATACTAAAGAAAGAGCAGGAGGCTGATGGACCTCTCACATTAGCACATGTGTGTGGGGGGGTTGTTTGTTTTTTGTTTTACTGAACTCCACCTTTCCTGTAAAGACATAAAAATGATAGATCAGGAAAATCCATCTAGTCCTCAGCTTCCTAACCTGGGGTCCATGGACCCCCAAGGGATCCACAGATAAATTTCAGGAGGGTACATGAGCTTGGATGGGGAAAAATTACATCATTATTTTCATTAACCTTTGGTTTCCATTTTAATCCCATGTATATTATTTTATATATTTAAAAAACATTATTTTAAGCAGGGGCACAAAGAGTTCATCAGAAAGCCAAGTGACATATCAGAAAACCTATCACACACACACACACACACACACGTACAAACACTGAGTATCTAACTTCATAGTTCATAGATTTAAAGCTGGAGGAGACTCTAGAGATCACTTAATCCAGTCTCCTCACTTTATAGGGGAGGAGACTAGAGCACCAAGAGAAATGGAGAATGAGTAGCCCAAGGTGACACAGGAAGGGTAAGAGGTAGGATTTGAACCAGCATCCTTTGTCCCAAATCCAGTGTTCCTTCTTCTGAAGCCGATAGTACACTAATAATGTAACGCTTGTCCAAGTGGGGCCAAGCTTTTCTGCCATTGCTGTGGTGCTGACCAGGCTCTTGTAGGAAATAATGTTTATAAAGTGACAGCAACTGAACCTTTATTTCTGTGATGAATTTATTCTCATTTTAATTTAACCTCATTGTATTTTCCTGTAAAAACAACTGTTTTCTCCATTCATTCTACAGAATGGCTGTGATCCTATTCAATTGTAGAACCACTAATCTAGGGAAAGGGGCCTTGGGATAATGGTCAGGATCTCTGGTTCTTAGTTTCAGTTCCATTACTAATGAGCAGTGGGAATTTGGACATCCCTTGGTCTCAATTTTCTTCACCTATAAGACTATGGTGTTGAACTACCACAGAATTGGAGAATTGGAGAATTGGAGAATTGGAAGGAACCTCAATGGCCATCAAGTCCAACCCATTGACAAAAGGAACCCCTACCGTGTCATGCCCAACAGGTCATCCACCCATTGCTTAAAAGATGTCCTATAGGGGCAGCTAGATGGCGCAGTGGATAGAGCACCTGCCCTAGAGTCAGGAGTACCTGAGTTCAAATCCGGCCTCAGACACTTAACACTTACTAGCTGTGTGACCCTGGGCAAGTCACTTAACCCCAATTGCCTCACTAAAAAAAAAAAAAAAAAAAAAAAAAAAAAAAAAAAAAAAAAAAAAGATTTCCTAGATAATATCCAAGGCCCAATTCTAACACTCTACATGTATATTTACTATAGAGAAGCCATATTAAGTTCTTCCTGTTGATACTTTCCTAGCATTTTGGGGGCTAGGGTAAAGTCTGGGAGCAGTTAGGTGGCACAGTAGAGACAACACTGGACTTAGAATCAGGAAGACTCATCTTCATGAATTCAAATCCAACCTCATATCTAGTTTTGTGACCCTAGGCAAGTCACTTACCTCTGTTTGCCTCAGTTTCCTCATGGGTAAAATGAGCTGGAGAAGGAAATGGCAAATCACTCCAGTATCTCTGCCAAGAAAACCCCAAAATGGGGTCACAAAGAGTCAGACATGACAGAACAACAACAACAAAAAGAAGTCTGGACCTATGACACAAATATAGTAAAGAAAAAATCTTTGTGCAAAAATGTCCTTCCATTGATACAGATCAGCAACTTAGCTATAACCTAAAGTCATCTAGAACACTGACAGGTCAAATGAAGTTCATGGTCACAGGGCCAGGCAAAAGTGCTAGATTTGGAGTCAGGAAGACCTGAGGTTGAATCCAGCCTTGGACTTTTATCAGCTCTATAATCCTGGGCAAATCACTTACCATCTGTCAACTCAATTTCCTTGTCTATAAAATGAAGGCATTGGATTTGATGACCTCTAAAGTGTCTTCCAATTGGCTGTTATGCATACACCACAAGACGAATCCAGGTCTTCTTGACTCCCAGCCTATCTCGCTATCCATGACACCATGCTGCCTCTCAAGGAAAGTAATAATTCACCAAGTCCCATGCATATTTTGTTTGATCCCCACAAACATAACAGTATTGTTATTCTCACCTTACAAATGAGGAAACTGAGTTTCAGAAAGGTTGGACAACTCCCCTGAGTTCACAGAAATGGAGCTGGGAGGGAACACAGAACTCATTCCTTTTGACTCCAGACCCAGTGTTTTTTTTCACCACTCCGTGTTACTTCCCAGATCATCTCTGACCACATGTTCCTTGCATTTGGATCAGCCCACTCACAAGTGGCTTTCAGATTGCCACATGGCTCATTCGACCAATGCCAATTGCTTGCTGTGACAAAGGAACAAACATTTGGTGGAGGTCAGGATGAATCTCAGAGAGGATAATGTTCTCTTTTCAAGTAAGAGACTCCTCATGTCTTCAGTGGTGCTTACTTGGAGTTTTGAGCCCTGAATACCAGTTCTATAGAGGTGGCACTGCAGAACCTCAGTGTATGTTTTAACTCCAAAGCCAAGCCATGCAGATTGAAAGTTATGGAAGACAAGGACCCCAAGGCTGGCTGGAAATGTGCCCTTCATCACAAGGCAGGACATAGCTGAGTGTAACCTATTCATAGCTTTGATGCATCAGTCATGGAGCTCTGATTCTGAAAACTACTTGATGTGGAAATGGTGGCACACATCAGTATTTAGTTGGGGCAGTGTGGAATAGTGGATAGAGTAAAAAGCTTGTGTTTAAGAGTTAGGAAGGCCTGGGTTCATGTACTGGTACTCTATAACCTTAGGCAAGTCACTGAGGCCCTTGGAGCCTCAGTTTCTTCATCTGTAAAATGAAAGGGTCGGATTATGTGGTTTCCAAGGTCCCTTCTAACTCTGTTTGATCCTATCATCCAATGAATTCAGTCTTCCTAGCATAATGTCTCATTGTTGGACTGGATCTTATGATCCCATGACTTTGATTTGCATGGGTTCAAATTCCATGCCCAAGCCTCAGTGTCCACCACCTTGAGAACATGCAACATGAAAATGTTTTCTGAAGCCCCTGCAATTTACTAAATATCCAACACCAGGGAGGGTGGGTGTGATGGGAGAAAGATAGATATTGGCCCCTTCATCACTGGGGTATGTCCTGATACAGGGTTGGGAAGCCTTTGATGGATCATTTAATGTGTCAAAAGCATTTTGCCTCTGGGACAAGCTTGCATTAAGCTCTTACACTGCGCTAGGTACTGTGCTTCAGATCATGATTCTAAACATTTTATGAGTCATGTTCATGAGCTTACTAGGGTCCCAATCCTGGGCAAGTCACTGAACTTCTGTGGACCTCGGTTTCCCCAACTGTAGAACGGAGATAATAATAATCCCTACCTTTTATGATCATCGTGAGTATCAAATGAGACAATATTTGTAAAAAGCACTTAGCACAGTGCCTGGAACATATTAGGGACTGTATAAGTATTTATTCCCTTCCCTTGTTTTCTTTCATGGACTTTTCTGGTAATATGAAGGACCCCTTCTTAGAATAATGTGGAGTAAAATAGATGGGATTTCAGAAGAAACCAAGTCTATTGGAATACAGTTATCCAAGTGGCAGTTTGGGGTGGTGGTTTGGGTTTTGTGCTGAATTCCTGACCTCTTGGAATCTTTCTACAAATCCACTGCTTAAGAATCCCTGCTCTAGATTCTGGCATATAAAGACAAAAGTGAAACAATCCCTGTCATTCAACTCGAAGGGACTGTTCACAGACAAATATGTAGTTTATCATGAAAACTTAAAACTGCACTAGGATTTGAGGGACACCCTGTATATGTAGGCAACTAGATGGCTCAGTGGAGAGAGCAACAGGCCTGCAATCAGGAAGACCTGAGTTCAAATCCAGCCTCAGCTCCTTACTAGCTGTGTAACTCTGGGCAAGTCACTTAACTTCTAATCTGTTTTAATCCACTGGTGAAGGAAATGACAAACTATTCCAGTGTCTTTGCCAAGAAAACCCCATAGACAGCATTGGCATGATATGGTTCATGGGATGGGGAAGAGCTGGACATGACTGAACAAGTATATAAAATACACACACACATATATACTCACATATGTATGTATATGTATACACACATATCTCTCTATATACATGTATATATGTGGGTATATACACACATGCACACATGCACACACAACAAAAATACAGTTATTAGGAGCAAAGCAATAACAAGTGGGAGCATAAGGAAAAGCTCCTTGCATGAGGTGGTGATTGAGCCTTCTCTTGAAGGGCTTACTGATTGAGAGTTATTATTTGGAAATGTTCATGTAATAGAGCAGCTGGGGGACATTTGTTTCCATTTTAACATCATTGAATAAATAGCACTTTTAGCATGCTACTCTGGGTTCAGAGTATCAATAAAAGTCAATATTTTCCAGATAAAATTAATAATTTTCTTATGAAATACTTACACAAATTTTTTTAATTTAACATCTTGGCAAAATTTCCCAGTTTTCATCAAAAGCTGAACTGTTGGAATCTTCAAAATTAGATCTCCTCACTCCAGGCAACTGGGAGGCACAGTGGGTCTTAGAATCAGGTAGATCTGAGTTCACATTTCTTCATGATCCTATGGAATTCCTGGTATGGTAAAGTCCTCTAGATCATGAACAGTTGCCTGAGACCCATAAAAGTGAAGATGTTTAACTTTTCTCAGCCTCAGCTTCCTATCCTGTAAAATTAGGAGATATGGATAAGATGGCTTCTCAGGACCTTTCCAGTTCAAAATCTAAGGTCCAATGACTCCATAATAAGATAAATGATAACCAAAAAAAATTCTGATTTCATACAATCCTTGGTCTTTCACATTGTCTCTTTTCCCCCATATGTTCCCCCACCATGATTCCATTAAATATTCACCATTTTCTTGTGGTGACTTGCCCAGGGTAACACAGCTAGTAAGTGTCAAGTGTCTGAGGCCAGATTTGAACTCAGGTCCTCCTGAATCCAGGGCCAGTGCTCTATCCACTGCACCACCCAGCTGCCCCAATTTTTTTAATTAAAAAAAATACAAACCAGAGGATTTTTCTGGAAATGATGTGGCACAAAACCCTGGTCCAAGAGTCAAGAGATGTAGGCTCAAATCTTGCCTCTGTTCTAATCGGGCAATTGGGCAAGTTACTTGACCTCTCTGGGCCACACTTCCTTCACTGTAAAATGAGAGAGTTGGACTACATCCTCTCTAAATGCCCTTTCAGCTCAATATCCTGTCATTCTACATTCAATAATCCAATGGATCTATGATCTCATCAAGGGGCATATTCCCTCCAATAATACAGATCAAAGCCTACCCATGCCTGGCCATCATCACCAACTCTTATCTGTGCCCTTCCATAAATCAATATAGGAGACCCTCCCAATGTACTAGGAACCTTCTTCAAACCCTCTTCATATTTCATGAATATCATTGGCACATGTGGGTGGGCTCTCCATCAGTGGCCCCCCATTTTTACCAGGTAATTAACCCACAATATTTTTGACTCATACATAATAGAGCTAGAGGCAGTACTGCATAGTGCATAGATAGATGGCCTTGGAGTTAAAAAAAAAAAAACCCAGTTACAAGTCCTATCTCTGTCACATACTGACTGTGTGACCCTGGTCAAGTCATTTAACCTCGTGTTGTCCCTAGACAATACTCTAAGTTGCAGAGAACACATTAACCTGCATTGATATATATATTTTTACCAGGAACTTCTTATACTGATGAAATCACAAATCTGGTCCCCCCCCCTCCCCAAATGCCAAGGATATCACAGATCAAGTCACTGTCCCTGTTTATATCTACTAAATTAGTTAGGGCCCCTGTGATATGATACAATAGAAAGAGCCCTGGCTCTAGAGTCAGAGGACCCAGATTCAAATTCTATCTTTGATACTACCACATGTGCAAATTTGAGCAAGTAGCATAACCTCTGTGCCTCAAATTGTTCTCAGGTAAAATGAGAGGATTGGTCCAGATAGTGTTCAGGACCCTCCCCACTCTAGAGTTATATTACTATGACATGGACACTGTCACTCAGGTTGAACAGGAATGGATAGGTTGAGATTTGTATCACTGGAGGTAATCTTCAAATCAGTGAGATCCCCAATCCCTTGGCATATTATGGGAGCATCCTTTACACCTTAGCTTCTTAAACTGTGGGTCATGACCCCATATGTGGTCATATAACTGTATGTGGGGATCATGAAAAATTTGGCAACAGTAAGAGGTTAAGTATTGTATATACCTATATACGTGGGGTTGCATAAAAATTTCTCCGGCAAAGAGGAGTCATGAGTGGAAAATGTTTAAGAACTTCTGCTTTACAACCACTAGTCCTAAATAATACCCAATTTTAATCATTTGCATTCTACACCCTGCTTCTTTCCATGGCCCTTTGGGTGATTCCAGTTCTTTGAAGACCAGTATTCTATTACTCAGAGTCATTCTGTATTTAAACTCATTTGAATTCTTCCAAGAAAATACATTTCTTTAAATCCTTCTAATTTCCTAATGTAAACTGTCAAACCAAAGCTGAAAAGTCTCCTAATTATTTTAGTAGAGCCAGGGAAATTTACCAGCATTAGGCCTGCCAATGACAACTTCAGGCATTTCCCCAGAAGGGGGCAGCAACACACAAGTCTTCATTTAAAATTCTATGTTTAAAAACAAATGAAAAACTAAGAAGGGGTGAATGAAAGTGAACCAAACTAAGACTCAGAAATCCAAATTCACATAATCAATGCCTCGAGATAAAGAGCTTCTATGGTGTTGCATTATTTCTCTCATATCTATAGTATCAACTTGATTAGCTGAATGTCCACTTCAAGGTTCAGGAGATGCCCCTATAAAGCAGCATGGCATGGCAGATAATGGAGCCAGCCTCAAACCCAGCTGTCAGCCTGGTGGCATAGCGCTGGAGTTGGAGTCATAAAGGCCTGAGATTAAAGTAGGACTGGCTCTGTGTCCTTGGGCAAGTTGCTTAATTTCAGCCCCAGTTTGCTCATCTGCAAAATGGGTATAAGTAATTATCTACCTCATAGAGTTGAGATGAACAAATGAGTTAACATATCTAAAGTGCTTTGCAAAGCTTAAAGCACTATATAAATGCTAGCTATTATTAAATCTGGGGAGACCTGGTTTCTTTTTTTTGGGGGGGGGCAATGGGGGTTAAGTGACTTGCCCAAGGTCACACAGCTAGTAAGTATCAAGTGTCTGAGGCTGGATTTGAACTCAGGAACTCCTGAATCCAGGGCCAGTGCTTTAACCATTGCACCACCTAGCCACCCCCGAGACCTGGTTTCTGAAATGACCTCTGAGACATAGTGGCTGCATGACTTTAGGTAAACCAATTAGTTTTTCAGAGCTTCTTCACCCCAAAATTCCCTTTATCAATAAATCACAGATCCAGTCATTATAAGAAGTAAATTATTGAAATTTCCTCCCAGGAAGCAGTAAAGGGGATGAAGGGGGAGAGGGCTCAATGTAGCAAAATGTAATGGTCATTGAATAGAGTCAGTGAATTGACTGGTTCATATCCCATCTCTGACTTGAGAAAGTCATATAATATCCCTCACCTGCATTCTCTTTATCTATAGAATGGCAGAGCTGGATAAGGTGACCTTTAGGAGCCTTAGTTCCTATGGCCTTAGCTTATAGTCAGTTTTCCAAAATTAATCAAATGAATGCTCATTAACTACCATCTATGGACAAGAAATTCCACTAGGTTCTTCAGAAATAGGAAGTATTATAATGCATGTCCTCTGCCTTAATTCACCTAGATACAATGATGGGGGAACTATGTGAAAGGATACCTGGGAAAATAATGAAAACTGCAGTGTCCCAAAAACCTCAGGGCAGTTTTTAGCTTCAACTGCTTTGGGAACACTCTGTTTAAGCACCTAATGAAGCTGGTCAATAAGTAGAAGAGGAGATGATGGGGTTTTAGGTTATGTTGTAAGAGGCACAGTAATGAAGACGGTGGCAAGGCATTCTTTCTGCTGTAGCCTGCCTTGGTGAGACCACATTTGCAGCACTATAGTCTATCCTGGGCAGCACAGCTTAGGGAGGAGAGTGGTCAGCTGAACAACACCCAAAGGAGAGAGCTCACTGGAGCACGGAGATAGAGTTGGAAGGCTAGCAAGCAACCAGGACAATGAACAATTTCAATATAATGCCATGAAGGGATGATGGATGCTTAGATTGGTGAAGAGAAGTCTCAGGGCAGGGGGTTGCAATAGCTGCCATCTAGTCATCGAACAAATGTCATGTAGAAGAGAAATGAAATGTTCTCTACCCAGAAGCAATGGTTAGAAATTCAGAAAGAGCAAATCTTGATTTGATTTAAGGAAAAACTTCCTAACAAACGGTACTGTCCAAAAATCTAAGTGGCTGCCCCATGAGCTTCTGGGATCCTGTGCCCCTCTTCAGATAAAAGCTGGAGAACCAATTGTCAATTAAGTTGTCATGGGCGTTCCCATTCAGGTTCTGGTTGGACTAGGGGACTCTGATGTCATTCAGTCAGTTAAAAAGTATTTATTGGGGGCAGCTAGGTGGTGCAGTAGATAAAGCACCGGCCCTGGATTCAGGAGGACTTGAGTTCAAATGTGGCCTCAGACACTTGACACTTACTAGCTGTGTGAGCCTGGGCAAGTCACTTGACCCTCACTGCCCCACAAAAAAAAATGTTTTAAGTATTTATCAGGTCCTGACTATGTGCTACACATTGTACAATGGCTACAAAGATAAAATGAAACCTGCTGTCTTCAAGGAGTTTACATTCCATTAAAAGAGACAGCATATATATGTATGGATATCCACACATACATATGTACATATATGCACTTATATATACTAGTGTTTATGTATATATAACACATGCAAAATTAATAAAGATCTTTTTTAAAAAGAAAGAGCATCTGTAGCCAAAGGATCAGAAAAGGATTCATGGAGAAGGTGACATATGAAGTGAGATGAACATGATATGTGCAGAAAAGTGAGATTGCCAGAATGATTTGATCAAACTGTGCAAAAAAATGGAGTGGGTATAAAAAGACTGGAAAGGTAGGAAAGATATTGGTTCTATAAACCTTTAAATGTGATCCTTGAAACAACAGGGCATCACTTGAGTTTATTGAGCAAGGAGAGAGACTAATCAAACCTTCAGAAAAATTGCTTTGAAAGTTGTGTGGAGAATACATTATGAGCTTAAGATCAATTAGGAAGGTATTGTAGAGAGCCCAGCAGACAGGCAGAAACAGAGAGAGACAGGGACAGATAGAGACAGAGACAGAGATGGGTCATTGATGCATCTTTTTTGTTTTGTTATGTTTTAATGCAAAGAAGCAAAGAGAAGGAATGACAGAAAGAAGCACAGACAAGCAGGACTACTTTAAGAACTACAGGTTGAATTTGCTATTTTTGTTGTTGTCATATTTCAGTCATATCTAACTCTTTGTGACTCCATTTGGGGTTTTCTTCACAAAGACACTAAAGTGGTTTGCCATTTCCTTTTCCAGCTCATTTTATAGATGAGGAAACTGAGGCAAACTGGGATAAGTTACTTGCCCAGGGTCACATATCTTAGTAAGTGTCTGAAGTTATATTTGAACTCAGGAAAACTCTTCCTTATTCCAAGCCCAGAACTCTATCCACTGTATCTCATAGCCGCTCAATTGATTATATATATATGTGTGTGTGTGTGTGTGTGTGTATGTATGTATGTATATATACACATCTATATACATACATATATATGCACATATACATATATATATACACACGTATATGTATGTATTCACAGACACACATTCAAAGAAAGGCAAGCTATGCATAATAGAGTTGTGAAGTTTTATCTATAACCTTTTATTTGTATGAAAATGCCAATTTTCTGTGATGTTTGCTAAGTTAAGAATGAAAATTAAAATTTAGCATCAGTTCTCCCACATGATGACATTTTGTAATAAATGGATGGATAGATGAATGAATCAGTGAAGAAAAAGTTATTAATTATTAAGAGCTTTCTTTCTATGTTCAAGACATTGTGCTAAGAGACAGGTGCAGGAAAAACAAAAAAAGCAGAGCCAATCCCTGCCCCTGAAGTGCTTTCATTTGAGTAGGAGGAAATGACAGAAAAGGTGGTAGCTATGAAGGATCACTTTGGTCCCCTAACTTACAGGGATATGATCTTAGAAGAGAACATCTAGGAAGCCCCTAAGAGACTCATGGAAAATATTACACAAGAACCAATAGAGGGCAGCAGCAACCCATTGATCCAGAGGGAACACCAACCTCTTTGCTCAAGTCTAATAATTTCTCATCCACTATGGACGTCTTGGCCATGCATTCTTACAGCAGAAGACATCACACCAGGCTAGAGGAGGTGAATTTCTTATCCACTTAGCTGTCTTGGAACTGAATCTATCCCTGACAGCTCTATCTTTATTTAAAAAGAACAAAAAACAAAACTGGAGACCACAATGAAAATGTGGGCGAGGAGAAGTAGAGTGAGTCAGTTCCTTTCACAAGTCATGACCATGTCTGATCTGATAAAATGAAGTCAGAAGTCAGCGGCAGTGACCCATCCTTAACTGAGACATTGGAAATTAGTTGATCATCGATTTTTAAGTCCCTAGCCCAAAGCAGGGAGAATCCTTTGCTTCTGGGATAGTCTTCTTTCAGTTCTTCTCGGGGTTCTAAAATTCTAAATATCCAATCTGGGCCTTGATGAAGCTTGATAGGCTCCTGAAGGCAATCTTGGAGACTGACAGAGACCCCTCCAGCTGCTGAAAGCTCCCATCAAAGGTTGGACATTGAATGCGCGGTGTCATGCAGATGGTGACTCTGAGGAGTGAAGGCTGCCACTTGCAGCATCGAGGATGACATCCGCTGCCGAGGTCGGGGGGGTGGAAGATTGTTTTAATATGACTGGCACCAACCGATTCAGTTCACATTGTTTGTGACAGGGTGTCATTCTCCCACTTGTCTGAGATGAATGAGTTTCCAAAGCATATAAACACACTCCTCAAAAAAAAAAAAAAAGGGGAAAAAGAAAAGAAAAGAAAAACATATGGATGCATGCTGAGTACTGCAAGTTTGCTTGCTTGCTGCAAAATAAATCATATTTTAAAATCAGAACATAAATAAATGGTGTGGGGAGGGGGAGGAGCGGGTATCTGTGAGATTTGAAGTCAAATGACTCCGGTTTAAATCCTGTGCATTAGCACTTACTGTCCATGTGTCCTTGGGCATGTCACAACTCTCTCAGCCTCGACTTCCTTATCCAAAATGGTCAGGAAGACTTCTCAAGTCTCCATCAGTTCTAGATTTATCATCCAGTGACCTTAGCCCACTAACTAACAAAAAGCCAGATAAACGATTCTGCCTACCATTGTTCCAGGAGACAAACTGTATTCTTCAGGGAGGTAGGAGAGTGTCTGTGGAAATGTGGTAGGGGAAAAAAAAAGCTCAGGAATATATTTTCATGTTGGAATCCTGGTTTTGCTATGTCAATTCAATTTAATAACCATCTATAGAGGAATCTAAGTATGTGCAAGAAGACACTGTGCTAGGCATTGGAAATACCAAGGGAAATGTCCTCAAGATCGGGGACTTTGGGCAAGACAATTAACCTCTCTCACCCTCAGTTTGCTCATCTAAGAAGTGGGCAGATTGAATTAGATGCTAAAGTGCTATTCAAATCTGCTCATTTCATAGAGGAGCAAATTGAGTCTCCAAAGGGGGAAGTGACTATGATCTCTTCCTTTGATGTATACAATGGGGACAATAATGCTTGTATTATCAACTCACTGCAATTCAACCAACATTTATTCAGGAATGAGGCAGGGAGATAGAAAGGCACAAATGAATAAATAAATGAGTAGAAAAAAATGTATTAAGTGCTCTCTATATTGAAGACATTGTGCTAAGAGCTAGGGATGGACAGACAAAAAGTCTCTTTTCAAGGACCTTGCATTCTAATGGAAGGAGAAAATGAAGGGAGTGGGAGCCAGGCAGGTCATGTAGGTCCCTAGGAATATACAAGGATGGCAATTTTAGAAGAAACTTTTCAGGAAGAGAGAAAGCTGTATGACCTGGAAAATCAACTTGTTTGTGTCTTCGGCCATCTCTCTAACATTGCACATTGCAAAGTTTCTGGGCTGATGGAGTTGCTACCTGGGGAGTTCCCTCTCGAAATGAAATTACACATCTGGACTTGCCCCCAAATATTCCCAGGCCAGGGCTATTCAGTGGAGGCCCAAATGGGCCCCAAATAAGCTCTGTTAGGGATTCAAGCAGGGGACTCTGGGGGAATCACTGAATCTTCCTGAGCTCTACTTTTCTCATCTGTAAAATGAGCAAGAAGCTCTCTGCCCTTGAAGATAGACACATCCTCCATAACTTAGATTCTTAGGGAGTTGCCTGGGGCATTGAGAACTTGTGTCCAGGGACACAGAGCTAGTATGGGTCAGGAGTAAGACTTGCATTCAGATCCACCTATCACCAAGGTCAATATCAATGCCTTATGATAGACTAATCCTACACAGAAAACAAGGCAAATAAAACTTATGCTATTCAGTTTATTTCAACCCTGAAAGCATTCCTTAAGTATCTACTGTACCTCAAGCACTAGAGGTACAAAGACAAAATGTAACAGTGCCTGCCCTGAAGGTGTTCACTGGCCTATCTACC
Source organism: Dromiciops gliroides (assembly GCF_019393635.1). Classification (NCBI taxonomy): domain Eukaryota; kingdom Metazoa; phylum Chordata; class Mammalia; order Microbiotheria; family Microbiotheriidae; genus Dromiciops; species Dromiciops gliroides. The sequence goes on from NC_057861.1 coordinate 737,130,869, forward strand.
TGACAGGTCATTTTACTAAATCTGTAGTATGTTAAGTAAGTCTGAGTCTTTTCATTGTTATTGTTATCAGTATTATTCTTATCTGGGAACACTAGAGAAAGAAAAGAGGTCCTCTAAGTTGGGTTTCTTGCATTGTGGGCTCCTGTGAGATGGGATTTCCCAGTACCAACTTGACTGTCATCTCTGCAGGTCAGCCAGTACACATTTGCCATGTGCAGTTACCGAGAGAAAAAGGCCGAGCCTCAGGAACTTCTGCAGCTGGATGGCTACACCGTAGACTACACTGACCCCCAGCCAGGTACCCTACCTCATGGCAGGCTTCAGTTACCAATGAAATGGTTTTTCTTCCCAGAGTCACCCAGAATGATTAAATGTGGCTCAAAATGAGTTCCATTATTTTTCCTAAAAGTAATGCTGAAATTTAAAATACTCATACATGCATTTATATACCACACATATATTTGTATATGAATGTGTGTGTGTGTGTGTGTGTGTGTGTGTGTGTATATATATATATATATATATATATATATATATATATATATATATATATATATATACCCAATGACCATATCATATATTTGCCACAAATCTATATAATGGAATATATGCATGTATATACTTAGGTACAAGTCAAGTAAACCTTGATCCATTTGTCAAATACACACATCTAAGCCACACAACGCGGGTTAGAAAACCCTGAACAATAGATTCCCCACACATTCTCCATTGATTGTCATTATGTTCTCAAGAGGGAAGAATTTAAAGTCTGGGAGACTTTTTAAACCAAGACCCATTTAATACTCTTTGATTCCCTTTGTAACTGAAAAACCCATGTGCCATGGGAGCCTTTGAGGGGGAAGTTTTATATTTGTAAGTTGTGTTTTTCTCCTACCCTCCCCCAAATGTAATCTTTCCAAAAACCCAGTCAAAATCAGTCTTCAGCATCCTAGACTTTGGGGGGTGGGGGTGGGGGATCATTTCAGCATATTAATGAGCAACAAGAACCAACAGCCCTCTCCCAGAAAAGTTATTTTCTTATGCCAAATCTACATGAGGCAAGCATTTCCAACCATACTGTAGTATTTGGCCCAAAACCTTTTTTCCTCCTCCCATATTGCTCTTCCACATGCAATAAAATAAGCATAGAAGAAAGATGAACTCAAGCAAAGACTGGGTGTTAACCTGACAAGGTATAGGAGACTAGTGCTAAGGACCATCCTAGAACAGAAATTGATTTTCCTGGTGTTCAAACCCATCTTCAGAGACAGTGACCCACTTTGCTTTGCTCTCCAATGGGTAATTCTGCACACTAACACTACACAAAGACAGGACTGGCTTCATTAGGCATTAATTAAATGCTCTAGTCGAGAGCCTCCTGTTCTTACAAGTGTGCCTCCTGGCATTTTCACAAAATGGTTCGTTAAATTGGCCCTCACATTGGCAGGTGCAAGTTTGTTTTCTTCCCCAACATTGGCTTACCCTCAGATAAAAGTGGGCCCAGCCTTTCCTTGTCGCTACCCTGTGAGAGCCATGTAAAACTTGTGGGGAAAATGAGTCAAAAAGTGGACCAGGCAAAGTCAACATCAAAAGGCAAGTCAAATTAAAATCACTTTCTTGTGGTGTCTTTTCTAGATTGATTCCTTGAAAGACCCAAAATACCCAACCTATTATATGCTAGTCTTGTTGGTGGGGACTCTCTGTTATGACAGAAATGCCATTTTCCATAAGAAGAAAACAAAGTTTGGTTGTGTCTAGCAGCAAAAATATTAATATTAACAAAATATTAAATACGATGTGTGCTCATTTCCAAGAGCAATGATGATTTTATCGCATTATCACCCCCCATCATCATCACCATCCCTGAAAGAAAGTAGGATCAGATTCTCAAGCTTCCTTATCAAAAATTCAAAGTAGAACAAGTTTGTACTTTGCATTCCCTTCTCAATGGATACGTTCACAGTCTCTATTTTCTTTACACAGTTCTAAACCTCATTTGTTGTGAAAACTTCAGTGGCCTTTAAAATTGGGGGGGGGGATGAAAGTAATTGCCAGGGTTGTCCCTTTTTGTTGCCAATAAAAGAATTAACAAAGCATTTATTGAATGTTTTATTATACCATCAGTCACTATGCTAAGCACTGAGGAAACAAAGAAGCAAAAATATAGTCCCTGCCTTCAAGGAGCTTATATTTTATTGAAGGAATATATAAGTAGAGAGGCACATACAAAGATAGTAGAGAGATAGATACAAAGTAGATTGAAGGTAACCTTAGAGAGGAAAGTTGTAGCTGCTTCGAGGACTGGGAAAGACATAAGGAAAACAAGGAGGTTCAGACATTTCCACTTCTCTGAGGCAAATCTGAGTTCTACCAGAGAACCTTCAGGCATGTCCTCAAGGACCTGCAAGAAGTGGGTTATAAAAGGGGAAGAAAACTAATCTAAGGACCTCCTTCATCTTGCCCCCTTTTGGATGACATTATATCCAAAAGCCCAATGCCATAATGGATAGCCTTTAAAGGTCTCCCAGAAGACACTACTTAAAATAGTCTACCAGCTATTGTGCAGGGACCTCCTGGAACATCCCAGGGCTTTCCCATCCATGAACATCTCTCCATCATGCCAGCCCTATTCTCCCATTAGAGAGTTCCTCCAGGGCTGGCCATTTTGGGAACAGTCTCAGGCTGGCAACTTTCATGCACCTCCTGGATGTTCTCCTGACTTTCAAATTTCAACATCATGTTTGCCAAACCCCTTTCAGTTTCCTTTTGTACATTGTCTCTTTCCCTGTTAGAATATAAACTCCTTGAGGGCAGGGACTATCATTCTTATTTCTTATCTCCAGCACTTAGCACGGTGCCTGCCACATAGTAAGATCTTAATAAATGCTCATTGCTTTACTATCTACCAATGGAGAACTGCCACTGCCTAGCATGCAAGGGTCCTGCCCATAGGTAAATAAGGAATCAAGCAGGAATTAAATGTCTTTCAACTTCATATTCATCATTTTTCTGATGCACTTTAATCAGTGTAATCCAAAATAAATGCATGGACTCAAATCCTCCTCCCCAAGAGCTCCAGGTTTAAAGTAGCTGACACTGACATAGACACATCTGTACAGGACAAACAGCCATTAGAATGAACAAATCACACCAATGGCTGGAAAGAGTGTCATTGGCAAGACCATTTTCCAGTGTGCTATTTGTGATGATGAGGCATGAAAGAGACCAAATCCCATCCAGGTATTGTCTGATTTCATTCCAGGTTTGGAAGGAGGCCGAGCCTTCTTCAATGCAGTTAAAGAAGGGGATACAGTGATTTTTGCCAGCGACGATGAACAGGATCGAATCCTGTGGGTCCAAGCCATGTACCGGGCCACTGGCCAGTCCCACAAGCCTGTGCCCCCAACTCAAGTTCAAAAGCTAAATGCCAAGGGAGGAAACGTACCTCAGCTAGACGCACCAATCTCTCAATTTTGTAAGTAACTAAGTTGTCTTAGCATATAGCTCTCTAATCCATGATTTGCCCTATGAAGTCAAATTGATCTCCAAAGACCAGGTTAAATTAGCTTCTTAAGGAATAATTTTATGAGTTCTAAAATGTTTTAAAGCAAAGATTTATCAGACATGTTTGATGAAAACATGAATTGGGGAAGCCTGGGAAAAGTTGGGATGGAAGGATTGATGAATGGGATTTTAAAATGCAATACTTGATGGTTTTCTTTTTTCAAAGACTGAACTACGTGGAACATTTATATCAGTTTTCAGAGTTAAAGTGAGACAGAGACAGAGTCAAACAGGTGGAAGGTAGGATGGCAATTCAGAGCCAGATATTCATTTGTCTTCCTTTGATTGCCTCAAATAAAGTGTGTGATTTCTTTCCTTGCTTTATTCCATCCTATTAATGTTCTTTTATAAATAGGGCTTCATTTGAAACCAATTAAAAATCTGCCATTAAGAATACCTTAAAAATAAAAAAGACATTATCACATGCAGTGAAAAAAGCATTTGTGCCTTAAATTCCCATCCTGGGCTAGGCAATAAATAAACTCAGATTCAAAATTACAATAGTCTCCTTAAACAACCCCAGTCAGTGCTCCAGCATCCTGTCCTCTTTTTCCATATGGCTATTTTTGCCGTTCAACCCTTGCTAGTGACTTCTTAATAGATAGACTAAGGTAATTACTGGCCTAAGATTCAGGGAGACCGGGGTACTGGATTTGTCTCTGCCATTCACCTAGCTGTGTGGCCTTAGACCAACTAACTTCACTTGGCTGGACTTTGTTTTACCCATTGTCCACACCATAGGACCATAGAATAATAAATTTAGAGCTGCAAAGGGCCTTAATCCAGCTCCCTCCTTTTACAGATAAAGGAACTGAGGCCAAGAGAAACCAAAGGAGGTGCCTAAGGTAACAGTAAGAGCTCACGTTGCTATAGCATTTTGAGTTACACAAAGCAGCATAGTATAGTGGAAAGCTCAATGGCTTTGGAGATATGGGACCTGGGTTTAAGTCCTGCCTCCAACACTTACTCCCTGCTTAACCTTGAGCAAGTTACTTCTCTCTGGGCCTCAGTTTCCTCATCTGTAAAATTAGAGGATTGGGCTAGATGCTCTCTGAGGTCCTTTCCAGCTCTAAACCCATCATGCCATGAGCTCTGTAAGAAATATGGGGTTGAACACAGATAATCTGACCATCAAACTATTCTTCTTGACATTGGCCCTTGGCTTTCTCTCTAAGGACAGTCTTGACTCTAACACTGAATGGCTTCCTTTGGGGTAGCTTTTAACTTTTAGGGAAAGGGTCAGATGAAGTCATTATGAATTACAAACTTTTGGCAAGGGGTCCAAACCTGCAAATTTCATTGGTGTAGGGAACCACCGGTGAGGACACTCCTATCAATGCAGCAGCAACTTTGGGTCTTCAAGACTTGCTCAAGACAATGAGAGGATACAGGGTCACACAGCCCATGTTTCTCAGAAAGGGAACTTGAACCCAGGTCTTCTTGACTCTAAGGCTGACCCTCTATGTCAGGCTACCTTAATCTGGTGATGATGGTGATGACAATGACTACAAACAAAATAGAAACATAAAATAAGCGATTACTTTTTTTTTTTTTTTTAGCGAAGCAATTGGGGTAAAGTGACTTGCCCAGAGTCACACAGCTAGTAAGTGTGTGTTAAGTGTCTGAGGCCAGATTTGAACTCAGGTCCTCCTGACTCCAGGGCTGGTGAACTATCCACTGTGCCACCTAGCTGCCCTTGCAATTACTTTTTACTACGGAGTTATCTCTTGAATTTATATTCAACACATTGCCTCCTTGTTCTTCTATACTTTCTCCTCACTCAAAATATAAATGGTCACTTAGAGTGAAATAGAATTTCAAAATATATGACATACTCAAAAAGAGTATAGGACAGAGAGTTAGGAAACTCATTTCTTTTTCTTACAGGAGTCACTTTCCCTCTTGAGGCCTCCATATTCCCATATGGAAAAGGGCAGAGATAGGGCAATCAATGAAAGATCCCTTTCTAGGTCTAAAATGATACTGTGTTGCTCAGTCATGTAAGTCATGTCCAAGTCTTTGTGATCCCATTTGTGTGGGGGGTTTTTTGGCAAAGATATTGGAGTGGCTTGACATTTCCTTCCCCAGCTCATTTTACAGATGAGGAAACTGAGGCAAACAGGCTTAAGTGACTTGCCCAGGGTCACACAACTAGTAAGTATCTGAGACCAGATTTGATTTCAGAAAGAGGAATCTTTCTGACACCAGACCTGGCTATCTATCCATTGAGCCATGTAGCTGCCCCCAAAATTATATAATATTCCTCAAAAAATGTACCATCTCATATAAGTATGACACAAATGACAAGGTCTAATAATAATTTTAATAATACATAATCAAGAATGTTGTCAAAGTAATTCTTTTCAAGAATGAAGGTAAGGTGGTCTCTGAAGTCCCTTCCTACTTGGAAATTCAGTGATTCTTTGATGTTACATATGTATAGCACTTAGTTTACAAAGTCTTTCATGTGCATTTATCCTTTCATCTTTGAAGAAACCCAGTGAGGTAGGTAGGCAGGACAGATATCATTTACCCATTTTACAGATGACCAAACTGAGACCCAGAATTGGGAAAGCTGAAATAAGAACCTAAGTCTTATGACCTCTCATCCAATGTTCTTTCTTCCAATCATTAGAAAATAGAAGTAGCATAGAATTCAGTCAGAGACAGCATGGGGTAGCAGATAGACTTCTAGACTTGGGGTCAAGAAGACTTGTGTTCAAATCATACTTCAGGTGCTCACCAGCTTTGTGACCCTGGGTCAGTCAATGCCCTTCTCTGACCCATCTATAAAATGAGGGGGTTAAACTCTCTGTCCTCTCAAGTCCTTTCCTGCTCTCGATCTATGATCCTATGATAATTCATTCAAATCATAGTAAGAAGCCCTACAACCCACCTAGGTTGGTATGAGGTCTTTGAAAGCACATTTGAATTTCTTATCCAGCCAAAGGTATTCAGCCAGTTCTTATCTCATTACTGAGCATTTGTGATATGGGACTCTAGGTTGAGAAGGAGAAAGGGAGTTTGGAGTCAGGAAGCAAGATTCTATCCTAATGTCTCATGGACAGTTTATAGCTTAGATCCTCCTACACAGCAGGTATTTGATAAACAAGGGTCCAATGGAATTACTTCTCTATAACAGATATGTAGGAATACAACACTTAACACTTAACACTGTCTTCACTTAGGCTCAAGGAGTTAGTAAAGTTAATCAAGAAGTTATTTACCAAGAACTCTGCTTAACACTATAAGAGAGAAGAAATTTCAGGCAATCTTTCTCAAAAAGCTTGCAGTAATAATGCACATTTCTAAAACACTTCAAGGTTTACAAAATATTTTCCTCTTCACACCCCTGTGAGATAAAGAATAAAAGCATTCTTATTATTCCCATTTGACAGATAAGATAACCAAGGATCAGAAACCTACCCAGGGTCACAAAGCTGGGACAAGATTGAAATTAATAAATTCAGTTTCCAGGGACCTTACTATTATTCCATGTACTTCTTAGCTACTAACACACATAATACAACCAGAACTAGGTCATTGTGACTATAAAATTTGAGTTCAAATCCAACTTCAGACACTTATTAGCTAGATGACCCTAGGCAAATAATTTAACTTCTGCCTGCCTCGGTTTCTGCATCTCTAAAATAAGGATAATAATAGCACCTACCTCCCAGAATTGTTGCGTGAATCAAATGAGATAAAAATGTAAAGCACTTTACAAACCTTAAAACACTCTATACATACTAGCTATTATTTTATATTATAACTGTAATGGGAATTGAAAAAAAAGTGAACTATGTAAATCTGAATCAAACCTGTAATGCAAAGCGTTACACTTAACTTCAAAAAATCAGCTTCCTAAATATAAGGAAGGTTTAAGGAGTAACCTAGTTTTAGCAGGCTGCAACATCACGACATAGCAGCATTATGACATGCCGGCTAAGAAAACTGCTGCCACTACTTTAAGCTGCATTGAGAAGCCACAGCTTCCAGGGATGAGAAGGGGAGTAGTCCGACTCTATTTTACCCTGGGCAGATGTTATCTAGTGCATGGGAGGGTCAATTTATGGGCACCATATTTTAAGAAGGGCATGATTGAGTCAGTGCCTATCCAGAGAAGGGCAACTAAAATGGAGACTTCGAAATCATTGCAGATGAGGATCAGCTGAAAGAAACAAAGGTCATTAGCCCAGATATTAGAAGTGTCAGTGGAGGGCATGACTACTCTCTTCAAGTTTCTGAGGGATTATTGTGTAGAAGATAGAACAGACTGTTCTGCTTAGTCCTGGAGGAAAGAATGGGGAGAAATGGGCAAAAGTTGCAAAGAGGCAACATTAGGCTTAATTTAAGGAAAATTGTCTAATTATTAAAACTATTCACTTGTGGAGTGGGATACCTCAGGATCTAGTGGATCTCTCTTATTGGAGGTCTTCAAGTAAAGTCTCCATGACCACTTACTTGCCAGGTACTTTGCGGAAGAGATTTCCTATTCTGGTTTATGTTGTTCTAGATGGCTCTGAGGCCCCCTTACGACTTTGACATTCTTTAGTATTCTATAGGATATTCAGTAGATTGACACAGAAAAGGCCTAATGGAGGGAATGGGCTTGGAATTGGACTGGAGGAAATTCACGCTGGACTTGATAAATTCCATATCCTACTGCTTCCCTACTTACTCAATTGCATTTCTATTCATAGTAAAGTTAAAAATGATTTTTTTTTTACCTTTCTGTCGTTCTTCCCTAACAAAATAACATAGTTCAGTTGGATTCTGAAAGTTTTCATAGGGTTCCTTAACATGATTTAAATGAATTAGAAGTGATAGGATTCTGTTCACATGTACTTATATAGTATATTCAAATAAAACAGCTCCTTTCACTTTTGTACATTTGACCTCCTTTCCTCCGGGCAGAATTTTATTTAAATCATATCTGACAAATGGGCATCTTCAAGTCCTATATAGAATAGTCAGGAAGAGCCTCATAAGATGCAGAAATCATCTAGCCAAGGGTTGGGGGTGGGGGGAAGAAAGATGATTATGAAGATGGAATGTTGCATATGTCACATTTTTTCAATGCCTTTATAAGTTTTGCTGAATTTTTTTCTCTTCCTCTTTTTATTTTTCGGTTTTTAAAAAGTAGACTTTGTTATAAAGAATGGATCTCTGAAAGGGGAGGAATAATTGATATACTAAAAAATGATATCAATAAAAATGGATTTTAAGGTAGGAAATCAGTAATAAATATTGAACAAAAAAAGCTATTTCTTTTCCCCTATCATAGTAAAATAAAATTATTTAGTCCAACAGCTTCATTTCAAAGATGAACAAGCTGAAACCTAGGTGACTTGGACAAGGTCACAGAAGTAACAAGAAACAATCCAGATCTGAACCCAGGTCTTTTGACTCCAAATCCTGTGCTCATCCTCGTATGTCACGCTGCTTTCCATCCTTAGCTCATCTTGTATCTTGCAGCTTAATTCAATGCAATTAAGCAAACATTTATTATTATTAATCCTCTGCTATGGACAAAACACTGTTCTAGGCAGTGGAGATGCATAGACATACTAGGAGATTGATTCTATCATCAAGGAGCTTATATTCTACTGGGGCCAGATAAGATTTATGTAAAGGTGATACAAGGCAGTGTGAGGAGGGGGGGAACTCTAACAACCCTGGATGTTAGGGAGGGCTTCCTGTAGGGCTATTGCAATAGTCAAAGGAAGAAATCATGATGTTCTGTACCAAGTAAAAACCTACTCTGAGTGGAGATAAGGGGAAATTTTGAGAGATGTTGTGTCAGTAGAATAAGCAAGACTCGACAAGACTTAGCCATGGAGGGGGCAGAGGAAGGAGGGAGAGGGGATTGTTGGAGATGACTCTGAGCTTGTGGATCTGGGAGATGTTGCTGATGTGGGCAATCTCTCTACCAGGTCTCAAACACTCTACAATCTATTAGAACAGCTGCTATGGCAAAAAATATATCCCCTTGTATCCAACCTGGTGATAAGATTCTTTGAATAGTCCCAGGGTCCAGACTAGAAGCCACTGAAACTGGAATGCTTCTGTCATAGGCTTTGAGAACCCAGGGCCTCCCCAATGCCATAGCATAGCACTGAGATAGGACTTCTACTGGAGGTCAGTGTAAACACTAGCTTAGAAATCTATCAGAATAGGGGCAGCTAGGTACCGCAGTGGATAAAGCACAGGCCCTAGATTCAGGAGAACCTGATTTCAAATCTGGCCTCAGACACTTGACACTTACTAGCTCTGTGACCCTGGGAAAGTCACTTAACCCTCATTGCCCCACAAAAAAATAAGGAAAGAAAGAAAGAAAGAAAGAAAGAAAGAAAGAAAGAAAGAAAGAAAGAAAGAAAGAAAGAAAGAAAGAAAGAAAGAAAGAAAGAAAGAAAGGTAGATGGAAGGAAGGAAGGGAAGAAAGAAAGACACTTGACACTTGACACTTACTAGCTCTGTGACCCTGGGTACGTCACTTAACACTCATTGCCCCACAAAAAAGAAAGAAAGAAAGAAGGAAGGAAGGAAGGGAAGAAAGACACTTGACACTTACAAGCTCTGTGACCCTGGGCAAGTCACTTAACCCTCATTGCCCCGCAAAAAAGAAAGAAAGAAAAAAAAATCTATCAGAAGGTACCTTGTAACTATTCCACCATTAAGCTTTTTGGTGAGTCTGATTTCTCAAATCCTTTTATGATACTCAAAAGAAAGAGTGAGTAGATATAGTAAATCTCAGTATGCCATCCCCCATGACTGATGTGGACCATCTTAGAAGTACAACAAGATCAATCAATCCAGACATTTATTAAACGCCTACTATGTACAGGCACTGTGCTAAGTGTTGCTAAGAGGAAGTCATCTCACCCATTATGAAAAAAAAGTCTTTGTTATTCCAAAATAACCACTGAGAAATCTACAGGTACCAGTATGACAAGGACTACTGGCTGCTGAATCTCTGACCATATTTGCAAAATATAACCAATCAAAGCACAAGTCCCCACAACCCTTCTGACATCAGCATCTTTTCCATGATGCTCACACAATCCTGAGGCATTAGGACGAATGCTTCCAGATTGTCTAAATTAGAACCTTTGCATGGAGCAGTGGAAAGCAGGTTGAGATTTAAGACCAGGATTTGTCACTTGCTGGCTGGGTGACCTTGAGTAGGCTAACACAAACATCTATTAGTAAACACCTGCTCTGTGCAAGTTGCCCTGCTAAGATCTGAAAATGCAAAGATGAAGAATGATAGTCCCCACCCTCAGGGAGAGGACCTGCTGGCACCAAGTGACTTCACTCCTCAGAGCCCCATCTTCCAGAGATATGATGGGGTTAAGTTAGGTCATTGATCAATTTAGAGCTGGATCTCAGACTTCAACCTTCCCTCTCATTTTACAGATTAAGAAACATGTACGTGGAGGTTAAATAACCAGCTCAGGGCCATGTGGCCATAGTGAGGGGCTATTTGAACTCACATCTCCCAATTCCAAATGGAGGGCCTTAGCCACTCTATCATGCTGTATCAAAGGCCTTTTCTAATTGTAGTATTCTATGATTCTCTTTGTGATTCCTAGGGTACCAATTAATGTGCTCATTAACTATTCTTGGTCATTAAGTCTGGAAGGAAAGGCACTCTGAACATATAATTTCATGAGTGTTGAGAAATCCCAGTGTGGAAACTTCTTCCACTTATGAAGATAGCTTCTATAACTTAGTGTCTGAGTGCTTCCCCAAGGCACTAAGTGGTTAAGTGACTTGATAAAGGCAGCATAGTACTAAGGAAAGATCACTGAATTTGGAGTTGAAGGAACTGAGTTCAAATTATGCTTCTGCCATTTACTGTCTATGTGAGCAAGTCACTCAATCTCTCTCTCTCTCTCAACCTGTTTCCTTGTTTGTAAAATGAGGATGTTGGATGAGATGATGTTTTAGGTCTGCTATAATTTTAAATGCATGAGCCTCATAATTCACATGCTTATGGTCACATAACTAGTACATGTTGAACCAAGCGTCTCCTGATGTGAAAGCTGACCCTTTAGTCACTAACCAATCCAATCCAATCCAATCCAATCAATACTTATTCCGCATTTATTATGTGTCAGACACTGTGCCAATGCTGGGGATACAATCAATAAAAAGAAAGATAGTCCCTGCCCTTAAGGAACTCACAGTCTAATTGCAAGTTGGAGTGGGGAGGGTGGCAGGTGAGAAGAGACAACACTCAAGAGGAGGCAGGAAAGAAAGGAGCAAGGTGGGAGTCACCAAGGAGTACCCAGGGTGGCGACAGATCAGCAAATGCAAAGTAGAGTGAGCCAAAGCCCAGAAAAGCATCGAGAGTTTAGCATTCTACCCTGGAGTCTGCCAGTCAGAGGGGAGAGGAGGCTGTGGGAATGGGTGTCAGGCAAGGCTTGAATTAGCAGAATAGTGATGAGATTAGAGATCAGAAGATAGATTGCTGTTCTTGTCCTTTCAGTCCTGTCTGACTCTTCATGGCTCCCTTTGAAGTTTTCTTGGCAGAGATACTGGAGTGGTTTGCCATTTCCTTCTCTAGCTCATTTGACAGATGAGGAAACTAAGACAAATGTTGTAAAGTGACATGCCCAGGGTCACACAGCTACTAAATGTCTGAGGCCAGAGTTCAATTTGGGTACTCCATCCACTGTACCACCTATAAATAGAGTAGGTTTCTATTAAAAAGATCACTATGGGCCAAGCACCATGTACTTCAGAAGTCCCTGACCATCTATTTAAGAAGGATGTTGTTTGGGGGAAGTAGGAGTGACTGTAATTGAAGCTGGCTATAGAGCAGCTAGGTGGAGCAGTGGATAAAGCACTGGCCTTGGATTCAGGAGGACCTGAGTTCAAATCCAGCCTCATACACTTGACACTTACTAGCTGTGTGACCCTGGACAAGTCACTTAACCCTCATTACCCTGAAAAATAAAAAAAAAGAAAAGAAAAGCTGGCTATAGGCTACAGGCTCCAGTGAAAGGCTTACCATCTTGTTGAGTGTCCTAACTAACTTTCAGGAGGTAAGGAGAAAAGGGAATGGAGAATAAAGATGCAAGAGAATGCCTTGGGAATTACTGGATCTGAGCCAAGTATAATAAACTAGTTACAGTGGAAAGAGTTCTGGAATGAGCATCCAAAGGCTCTGGATTCCAATCTTAGCTATGCCGTATGTTTAACATCTCTGGGGCTCAGCTTCAAATGAAAAGAAAGCAAGATGGTTTTCCTTTTATTGGGCCAAATTCTCCCCATCAGAGCTGGGCAAGTAATATTTATTCCCAAAGTACAGATGTCACCCTGTCACCCCCTGCTCCATGAGCTCCTGTGGCTCCCTAGCACATGCTCCCACTCACCATTCCACACATCCCTCTCCATCCCATACTCTAGGGTCAAAGGCTTTCCTGATCACACTCTTTTTATTTCTTCCCTCAACCCCCAAATTAACTTATATCTATGTTCTATATGTTTCCTTCTAACAACATGTGTATATACTGTTTGCCCACTGAGATTTAAGCTCCTTGAGGGTAAGGACCCTTCATTTCTGTCTGTATCCTCAGTGCCAAGCACACAGTAGGTGCTTAATTAAATGCCTCTTGATTAATTGAAGTAGATCACTATTGACATACAAGTATCTCAACTAAACATGACACATTGATAAATTAGTCAATCGGCAAGTATTTATTAGTTGGTCAACAAGTATTTATTCAGAGGTTACAATAACCCTGTGTGATGCTAAGTACTGGGAATGCAAAGAAAAGGTAAAATATGTCCCTACCCTCAAGGGGGTTCCATTCTCAAGAGGGAAGACAAGTCTTCACAGCTAGGCAAGTTCTAGCTGTATAAAAAGTAGATGAGAGGCATTGAGAAGTAGGTGAGATTTTAGCCAAATTTTTAAGAAAGGCAGGAAAGCCAAGAGCAGTGAGACAGAATATTCCAGGTATGGGGAACATCAAATGAAAATACATGGAAGTAGGACATGGATTATCATATTTGACCAATAAGTAGACCAATGTTGTGGGAATAAAGAGTGTGTGATGTTGAATAAAGTATAAGACTGGAAAGTTAGGGGAAGAGACCAGGTTATACAAAGCTTTAAAATACAAACTGAGAATTTTCTATTTGATTCTTAAGATAATCAGAGCCATCAGAATTCACTGAGGAAAGGGGTGACATTGCCAAGAGGGTTTTCTTGGTAAAGATACTGGAGTAGTTTGCCATTTCCTTCTCCATCTCATTTTACAGATAAGGAAACTGAGGCAAACAGGGATTAAATTACTTTCCCGGGATCACACAGCTACTAAGTGTCTGAGCCCAGATTTGAACTTGGGAAATTGAGTCTTCCTGACTCCAGGCCCAACACTCTAACCACTGTGCCATCTAGCTGCCCCCTCCCCTTTAGAAAAATCACCCTGGCAGTTGAATAGAGGTTGGATTAGAATAGAGACACCAGAGTCAGGACACCAGTCAGAAGAAGATGGTAATCACCCAAGCAAGAGGCAATAAAGGTCTGAACCAGGCTTTTGGTTGTGGAAACAGAAAGAAGGGATCTTTTGAAGGAAAGATTGTGTGAAGGTAGGGACGCTAAGAGAAGCTATGCTATCAGATTGGCTATTATGTTGTGAGTGAGGAGTTGAGGATTAGATTAAGGCTGAAAGCCTGGGTGCCTGAGAGGATGGTATTAACCCCAATAAAAAGAGGGAAGTTCAGAAAAAGGGAGATTTGGAGGAGGAGGGTTGATAATAAATTCTGTATTAGAGATCTCATCAGTTTGAGATGCCTCTAGGATATCCAGTTTGAAATGTCTGAAAACCAGTTGATGATGTGTGAATAAACTTTAGCAGAGAGACCAAGACTGGATATATAGATCTGGGAGTCATCTTCATGGAGATAATCATTGAAAACATGGAAATTGACAAAATGACCTAGTGAGACATTATGGAGGGAGAGGTAAAAAGGGACCAGGAAGAGCCTTGGGGGATACTAATTGTGGTTAGTAGATATGACATGGATGAAGAAGAAGCAGAGCACACTGAGAAGGGGTGGTCAAACAGAATTGTACCCGAAGATCAATTCAGGGAGGGGAAAAGTTAGGGAAAGTGGGGAAGGGCCTAAACATTGGATTGCATGCATGTGAGGAATCCCCGGAATGCAGACTCCCTTGACCAAAACATATTCCCCATAGGACTGAGAGCTGGAAAGGATCTCAGCATCCCTCCAGTCCAGAGGTGGCAAACTTGTAACCAACAGATGCCTCTAGCAAAACTTTCCAGTGTCAACCAAACCAGAATAACAAGGAATAAGGAAATGTTTAATAAAATAAATAAAAATGCAATACAACATAGATTATGTTAATTTCTGGTTTTCTAAGTCAATATGTGGCCCACAGAGGCTCATTTATTTGAGTTTTGCACCACCTCTGGGGTTTCACTCCCTCATTTTCCAGATGTAGGAGAGACCCAGGGTGGCTTGTCCAGATTGGCACAGGATGTAAAATCACAGTGCTTTGATTTGGATCCAGGTACTCTGGTAAAGATCCTTAGTTCTGAAACCTAGTCTAAGACAGTTGTCCTGAAATGGTGAATGAAGGATTTGCCTATGGTGAAATAGATAGCTCATATTCAGAAGCAGGACATGAACCCAGGTCTTTCTGACTCCAAGGTGGGCCCTTTGTGGACTATGCTACTATGAGCAGCATTAAATCAATTACTATTAACAATGGTTATTCAATTAAACCCTATACATTTTTCTGGGCCTTAAAGTCATAAAGTCAGTTAAAATTGGAAGGGACTTTACAGATTACCTAACTTGACCCCCTTGTTTTACAAGAAACTCAAACCCAGAAAGGTTTGAGTTCAGAAAATGCAAAACTGCACACCATAAAACTCAGTTATAAAATAGCCTTTGGTATCACTGAATAATTAAATAATCAAATAATTGAGTGAATAATGGGATGCTACATTGACAAAAATTAAGATCATTTTACTATCAAAAGCACAAAATGTCAAGCCTTAAAGACAGTCAAGTATTGCATTTTAAAAAGGTTTCCTTGTCCAGCAAACAGGTAAGAGCCATTGTTAACCACTTAAATCTAGCAGCGCTCCCCCCCCCCCCCCCCCTCTCTCTCTCTCTCTCTCTCTCTCTCTCTCTCTCTCTCTCTCTCTCTCTCTCTCTCTTTCTTTCTCCTCTTTCCTCTTAAATGCTTTTTTTACAAATAGCTTTCCTGGTAGCTGTCATTCTTGCTAGTGAGTGATTTTTCCAGAATGATACATAGCAGTATCAAATTTACAACTGCTTTAGTATTATTATTGTTATTCTTATTATTTCCATGGATATAGTAAGCAGCCTAGAAAGGGTAGAAATTTTCTTGGTGATATAAACAACAACAACAACAACAACAAAACACTACAGTTTTGTCATGTAATTTATGTTCAAGAGAGACCTGAGAACATCACATCACGCAGTCGGAAAATTTGGGAGCAAGGCTGAATTTGTTGAGCGCCTACTTATTTTGGCTTCATGGGCTTCTGTAGGCAGATTTTGTTCTCTGACCTCATGACTGCATAATAGCGTCCAACTGCAAAACTTAAAGACAATTTCAGGAAGAGTGGAGTGGAATATTGCTATGCAATTTCAATGCTGAAAAATAGATCCTGCTATTCCTTATTTTGCGTGGGACTTGACAAACCCTTTTATTTGGGTTGCCCAGATCTTAAAAATGTGGTGTTTTGATATATATTTTTTTCTTTGCTACAATTAAAGAAGAAAAAGAATTCCAAACTACAAGTGGTTTCTTTTCTTTTTGTTTGGGGTATGGTTTTGTTTGGGGTATTTTTTTTGCCCTAGACAATGAATTGCATTGTTCCATTTTTAGACATGATTGGGGTTTCTGTAGAAATGGATTTCCAGAATTGTAGATAACAGGGCTGTCAAGATTTCTATAACCCTTTGACAATATTAAGCATCCTCAAAGTGGCCACTTGCCCTTCTCTTTGTCCTCCCTATGTTAGTGTTATATAAAAGTGAAAACTATACCCCTAGTTACCATTTTTCAGGAGGGGCAAAAAAAAAAGGTTGTTGGGTTTTTTTAACTTGAAAAATGAGTGAGGGAATGTTTGACAGAACCCCTTGTTCTATTTTTTTTCATTTTTAATGTCTGTTTCTAGCTAATAACTGTTAAGCCCATCATATACCAACAGTTGGATGTCTTTGAGAATTGTATTATATGTTCCACCCTGATAATCGGTCGGGATGATTATTTCCTTAATTGTTTTTTTTTTTAATTTTGTTTGTTTGTTACCAGCAGTTAGGGTTTGGGGTTTTTTGTCGTTATTGGTTTGGGGGATTTTTTGGTTATTATTTTGTTTGTTTTCTTTTTCATTCTTTGCTTGAATCCAAATACTTTAGCTGCTAGGGTAGAACTCCTGTCTGCTTTCCGAAGCCTTGTTGCTAGTCTTTATGTTATTCTGGTTTGTTCCTTCTTACCCTGCTAACTTCTAGCTGGACTCAAGGGTAAGTGCTCCCTGTAGCTAGCACAGCTCAGATAATCAGTTGAGATTATCTGACATCTGCAATGTGCTTTTTTTTTTCCTCTCTCTTAAAACTTTCCTCATGTTTAGATATTGTAGTAAAACTTTTCATGTTATTTTCCTGAACTCAGGTTTGAAATGTCAGCTTCCATACTAAACTTAGGATGCATGTGATGTGTGCATAATTGCCTTCTCTCCCTGGCTTTCATATTGGCATCAAGTGATTCTCTTACTAAAGCCAACCATTGACATCTCTTATTTTTATTTTTTGTTTCTGTCCCGAGATGTAAATATGAATTGAGCATCACAATGAAATTGTAAACAATCCCTTTGTTTCATGGAATCCACATCAACTTGACTGCTTTAATGCCTGAAAACAGATCATTCTGCACTCTGACAATCTGTTGTTGTTTTTTTCCTTTCCCCATTCCAGTTTCTATGGTCAGTGCACCCATGGTGTGTTCACCATAGATACTTCAGGGAATAAAAAGTTAGAGTAGGAAGGCTCCCTGAGCAAGATTTCAAGAAATGTTTAGAATAAATTAATAAATAACAGTCCAAGCATGCCTTGCATGGGTCAGCATTCTTACTTCCTGATTTAACAGTTTCTTGTAATGTTGACACCCAATGGATGATCACTTGGGGAAAGGAAAAGGGAGGGGTGCATTGGGTAACTCTTCCCTAACCAAGTGGAGAAACTGGGGCAATGATTGAACCCAAACAACTCAGCTTTGGCATCACTCCCTCACAATGACTATGAATGTTCCCATCACAGTCACCAAAGCTGTATAAATACCCCTGATGCTCCTTTTTAATTAGACTAAGACACTGAAACCAAGGACTTTGTCAAAGTGGTCTGGTTACATTTTTTTTTCTAAAAAGGTGCCTTAAATAAAATGAAAACTTGACTCTCTAGAAAGTTTTCTTTCAGTTACTTGTTCAGTTATGAACCAAATATAGTATACTAATTCTTTATTCATATTTAAAAAGCTGTCGATCAAACATATGGTGAGTGCATAATTTATTAAGAGGGAGTTGGTCAAGAGAGCTGGCAACTATGCCATTGGAATATTCTGAATGCCAAATGAGAGGGAGTAGGTCATGTCATTTCTCCTAACCATGTAATGATACTCCTTTCTTTTCTCCTTTTCTTTTCTTTCTTTCTTCTTAAAGTTTTTCTTTTTTCTTTTTTTTTCTTTTGCATAAATGTACCCCTGGTTAGCAAGCAGACTTCTTCACCACTCCAAGCAGATCTCTTATTTGACTTTTGTTTTTATTTGGATGTCTGATAAGACATTAAATCAAGCTTTCTGTAGAATGTGACTTTAGTGAAAATTCAGGATTTTGCCACTTTTTGAAGAACAAAAGAAAGGATGGGCAGGTGGATGAATGGATGGATGGATGGATTGATGGATGGATGGATGAATTCTGTTCTGATGGCATTACATGTATTTGCACAAAATGCATTGCTAGCTAGTAGTTTTTATTTTTACTAATTGTCTGCTTTAATTGCTTTCTCTATATCTCATGAAATCATTGCTATGTCTTCTTGTATTGTCAACTTGCAGATGCTACATTGCAGGAATGCAATCTTAAAGTATTAATTCAATATTCACATAATTTGCATGACCTAAAATGACACTGTAAATCACTTTGCTATTCTTTATAAAAGCATATACTTAAAAAAAAACCTAGACTCCCACAATCAGCTCAAAATATTTCAAAATGCTATGAGAAGTTCTCAATGTTCTATATTTATTGAAGAAGCATTTCTTTGGAATCTGTTGTTAAATCTCAGACATCAACAATGTTATTCACTGAGCCATTTAATATTGTCCTGATCTGTGTAGTGATTTACAGTATAATGCATTATTAACTACTGTCAAGTGCAGAAAAATATGATTGGTTACATTGTAGGGAAAATTTAAACATGGCAGAGTTGTTTTATCTTCAAACCAGAAATTAATTGAAGTTAGAGTAAATACATCAGGGGAAAGTTGAAAATCATTTATTGATTGGTTTTTTTAGATCATTGGCAATGTCACCATTTTATAACTTTTATTTCAAATGACCTCTTAAAAAATAAAGCTGAAATATGTATCACGAGTCCCCTCTTGAGACTTTTGTAGGAGTGCATTTTAGCTCTACAGATGTCCTTCTGTATCCTTAATTAATGCCACCCGACTGAACTATGCATGTAAACTCTGCTACATCTAAGAGATCATGGAAATGTTTAGTTCTTCCTCCACGCATGCCGTCAATTGTATGGCCTCGTACTATGGGCATGGGAAAGTCTGTGGTTTGGCTTGGGATCTCTTCCACTGCTGTGTCTAAGCAAAAAACAAAACAAAACAAAAAATCACAAATAAGAGTTCCCAGAAAAAAAAAATGAACTATCCCAGCCTTTTGACTACCCCATTAAAGACTCTTCTAGGGAGATCCATAAATAACTAGCTGCCATCAATCATTGTCACTTCTTTATTTCATGTCTTCTGATGAGGTTGACTAGTGTCATTGTTCGTTACTGTCCAAACCATATATTCATTCTTGTAATGTCAAACAGATATGACAAGCACACATTTTCCAGATAAGAATGATACAAAGTCACCTTATAATTTAGAGTTTGAGTTCACAGATGTGAATTTGGAATTTTATTGGCTGTTCATTTACCTATGGACTCATTCTCCAAGATAATCATTGGATTCTAAATCCCAGGGATGAATAATAAGGCCAGCTACCTCTAGCCTTTTAAAATGAGCCTTCCTCCATTGAGCTGGTCCTTTTCCATTGGATTTCATTGAAAGCATAATGACCATTTATTTACAACAGCAAAAGGCCATACTTCCTCTTTCATATAAAAAATCCAAAATGTAATCCTGCAAACTAAAAAGTGAGATTGGACCATCCATAAGGATTCAGTTAGCTGCCAGAAGGGCAGCAGAGTGCCAATTGAATGGATTGGGTTTTTAAAAATTATATCCTTACCAAAAGGATAAAAAGTGCCTTTGCTAAAAATGATTATAAACTATCTTAAAAATGTGTGTCTAATACAAGATCAAATTTATATTTGCTGATGAAACAGGATAACATGGAAAATAGACTATATATATGTTTGTACATATATATAATACATAGTTCTATAGGGAGGAGAGAAAAAGAACATTGAAAGTGAAATGAACTATAATCTAATTTTGGGATTCTGAAATCTAATTATGAAAATGAATACTGTAAGTGACAGGCTAATCAACTCAAGGCCACCTCACTAGAAGTCTTAAAGGAGGCATAACTGGCTTCTTTAATATGGGGCTCCTGTTTCCTTCTAGTTTTAAGGTTCATAAAGAAATTGGTTTGGGGACATATTGTGTTTACTTATTTATTTTTAATGAAAGTGTCCCATCTATTAGTAAAAGAGGAAGGGGGCAGCTAGGTGGCGCAGTGGATAAATCACTGGCCCTAGATTCATGAGGACCTGAGTTCAAATCCAGCCTCAGACACTTGACACTTACTAGCTGTGTGACCCTGGGCAAGTCACTTAACCCTCATTGCCCCACCAAAAAAAAAAGAGGAAGGAAGGAAGAGAGAGAGAGAAAGAGAGAGAGAGAAAGAAAGAAAGAAAGAAAGAAAGAAAGAAAGAAAGAAAGAAAGAAAGAAAGAAAGAAAGAAAAGACTTGTCTCTTTCCTTTGCCCTCACAAGATTAAGTCCACCTTATTCAGACATAAGCACCCTTCAGAAGTGTTACCAATTACTAAAACATTTCAAGTTTTAGTATCAGTTTAGGCAAACTATGGAAAGTAATGTCTCATACCAATTCCATTGGTCCCTGAAGACTACCTTATTTTTTATACCTAGAAAGTCCTTTTACAGGTACAGACCTGAACACTAAACACCCAGTATTGTTGTATGTGGGTTTTGAAAATTATACCATGGTAATAAAAACTACTTCTCTAGAGAATGAGATCAGTTATCTGTCTCAGTAGTTGTGAATCTGAAGCCTGGATTTATTGATACCCAATGCTAGGACTGGAGAAAGTAAACAGGTGTTTAATAAAATACAGGCAGCTCTTGGTATTTTTTAATATCAGTGGATAAGTGCAATAATCCCCTTCTGCCCAGGTAGCAAACAATCCAGAAGGCACAGGGCTTTCTTGTTGGTGATTCACCTCCAAATTATATTTTCTTCTGGTTGATATTAAAATCAATTTGAATCTTCTGAGGACATACCAATTCTTGGCAAAAGGGAGTGGCCCCAAATGCCATAAGATTAACAACTTGATAATCAGGAAGTAGATGTATTGTGATTTGCTTCAGATAATATTTGGGGTGGTCACATCTACCAAAAGTTAGCATTAGAGATTACAAAAAATTATCAATTAAATATACAAGGGAGGAACAAGTAGGATCATAGATTTTTAAGGTCGAGGATAATGTAAAGAAAATTCAGCCTACCTCCTTATTTTATAAATGGGAAAAGTGAAGCCCAGGGAGGTGATAGAGTGAGTCAGCTAAGTTAAAGACTTGCTCAAGGTCACAGTTAGTCAGAGAGCTGAGATTTGAATTTGGGTAGTCTGCTTCCAGAGCCATCCCTTTATCAAGCACACCCACACTGCCTTCAGGAAAAACTGAAGTAGAACACCTCGTAGAAGGAAAGAGAGAACAATATAGGAAACACGATATTGTGTTGCTGGGGAGTCACACATGAGTTATTTGAAACTGAACTTGGAACAGCTGGACGGTGGCAGTGTTTTATCTAAAAATACCTAACATATGTAATGCATATGGGTCCTAGACTTGTATAGAGACACATGCAGGCAGTCTGAATGGTATCCAAAGACACCTGCACCTTGAATGCTGTTTCCTTCTCTAAGAACTTCTAAGAACACATGTTCCCATTTTGGGATTTGCATCCAAGACACCATCTGAATCTCCATGTGTGTAGCTCTTAATAATGCCAGAGAGAAATCTGCCTAAATAGAGGTGTCGGGGTAATTTAGTCAGCTTGCAATACCTACCAATTGTTGGTACACTGCCCAACAAGGCACATTAAGAACATGCAAAGGTAATAACAGATATGAAACCTACCCTTCCCTCAGGAAGCTTCCCATCTAGCTGAAGAGATTAATTCTATTAACAGGAAATGACATGAAAACATTTATAGTGTAACAGACCAGACTTATAGCAGTAGAAGTTGTATGTAAAAATGTTCAAAGGAACAGCAAAGGAAAGAAATTGTTAAGTCAGGGTGAGCTTCTTTGAGGTGGCAGAATTGAAGCCAGGTTCTAAAGGAGACAGACATGATTTGGTGGTTAGGAACAGGAAAGCTATCCTCAGATAAGAAAAGTAACAAGAACCAAAGTAGAGAAATAAGCGTCAATAAGATGATGTAGGAAATGACAGATTGCAATGAGTCAAATTTCTTAATTGCAGTAAGTTCTGCAAAATGCTCCACTCATAATAATAAAATAATGATAATGATAACTAACATTTACATGGCACTTAAGGTTTGTAAAGCACTTTACAAATGTTATTGCATTAGAGCCTCACAAAAACCCTGAGATGCTGGTGTTATTATTATCCTTATTTTGTAGATGAGGAAACTGAGCCTGGAAGAGGTTAAATGATTCACCCATAGTCACAGAGCAAACATTTCAAGTAAACAACAATTTATTAAGTACCTACTATGTCCTGAGGGAAAGTGCTTACACATAGTGATTAAGCGGCTGAATTAGAATTTAGGTCTTCCTGATTCCAAGCCCAGCACTCTATTTACAACCCTACCTAGATGACTTAGAGGGTGATGATTCAAGTTTTATCCTCTTCATTTTGTAGATAAGAACACTGAAGTTCAGTGACTTACCCAGGAACACACAGTAAGCTTTAAACCTGATAGATAAGCTGTGGTCTCCTGATTCCAAGTCCAGAGTTCTTTCTACTCTTGTATAAAGTAATTAAGTTATTTTTATGGGATAAACTGAAGGTATTAGAACCTTTGACATTTGAGCCTAATTCCAAGCATATCAAAATTTTGTTCATTCACACTTAATATATTTGATTAGATTCCCTTATTGTGCCTGGAGCAATCTTCAGGGACCAGTTGATTGATAAATACTTGGAATCCTGGGATAATCATTGAGCTTAATAAACACCTCCCCCAACATCATGAGATCATAAATGAATAGCTAGAAAAGGTCTTTGGGGGTCATTTTGTCCAACCCCTTCCCTTTGAAATAAAGCTCAGGGCTAAAGACACCAAAAACATGGCCAAGATTGATGGCTCAGGGAAGACCTCAGATTAGACCCCTTGCCTCCTGATTCCAAGCACAGTGTGCCTTGCAACCTTTGATGGATTGACCAAAAAAAAGGGTTCCTGGGGGCAGCTAGGTGGCGCAGTGGATAAAGCACTGGCCTTGGATTCAGGAGGACCTGAGTTCAAATCCAGCCTCAGACACTTGACACTTACTAGCTGTGTAACCCTGGGCAAGTCGCTTAACCCTCATTGCCCCCACCAAAAAAAAAAAAAAGGTTCCTGGGGTCAGAAATAGAAAAGATGAATTTTTATCTCAGTAATTTTACTCTTTGGGAGTGGAAACTTTTTGTAAGGATACTTAGTTCAGAGAATGGTAGTTCTAATACTTGAGTAGCCCCCAGAAATCATCTAGTCCAAGCCTTTCATTTTACAGATGAATTAAATGCGGCCTGGGAAAGCAGCTTAGCCAAGAAATCACAGTTAATATCAGCAGTAGGATATGAATCCAGGTCCCCAGACTCCAAAGTCAGTGATTTTTCCACTGAGCTGCATTGCCCTACAGACCTGTCTTTAAAGTTTATGGAAAACTAATATTAACTTCCATGGAACATTGTGTTTAGTCTTTAGAACCACATCCATCAGGAAAATGAGAGTGGCCCATCAAGCAAATCAGTCAGACTGCCAAGTTTACAAGGGGCTTAATATAGAACCATGAGATCTCAGATCTAGAGAGAGAAGGACCTCCAGAGGCCACTTAGCTCAACCCTTTCATTTTATAGATGAAGAGACAAGAACAAGATACTCAGAACATATGGACTATTTTTAACAGCTCCAAAGGGGCCCCTTTCCCCAAGTTTGATACCCAGTATGCCCCAAATCTTAAAGAGAAAAGTGATAAAACATAGAAGCCAAACTGGCAAATGAAGGCCTCTAGCCAATTTGTCATTTCTCAGTCTCTGAGAATGTTTGAGTGCTTAACCTGCCTCTAACAAAATAAAATGTCTGGTCTAGCTGTTAAAAAATAGGAGAAGAATAAAATATTCCTGGCACTAGGGGGGAAAAGAGATTTGAAAATAGCATGAATGCAACCTTTAGTTATTCGTATTAATCAAATTGATCTTAGCCTAAAGGGACAGAAATGGGAGGGCATCATCTGTCAGGAGAGATAGAGACCTTCCTGGACATGTATAGATGATGTTCTACCGTGAGAGACCCAAGGTTGTGGAAGACTTAGGATACAGTGCCTCAGGCCAGAGAAGTCAGAATGTGTCACTGAGGTGAGATTCTGATTTCTTGTACTGGGGAAAATCTACCTCATACACACACACACACACACACACACAAATACTTCATCATTTGCTCTCAGATAAGCCAGCCTTCTGACATCAACTCTAGAGGGCACTGCTCTGCCATACTACTTTCTTGCCAGAAATAATGGGTCAACTGGCAAGCAACTCAGAGGCAAATAGAATTCTGTAGGAGGAAGAGAAGGGAAGAGAAAATCTATCCCAAATCATAGACCACCTCCCCAAACAGCAAGATAAGGTAGTTTCACAGCCAAGAGGATTTTCAGATTCTCTTGAATCAAATGTGACTTGGGTGGGGATTAGGGGAAAGAGAAGCAAAAAGTACCTCTTCCAAAATATCGTTTTAAAAACATACATTATCTGATCGTTCTGGCAAGTCTGTTCATCTTTCAAGAGACACATCTTCAAGATGCCTTCTGGAAACCTTTGCTCGTGCATGTCTCAGACATAAACAATGCATCTTGTTCAGACACTGAGCACTTGGTGCCATGATCAGAAGACTTTTAAAAATTGGAGGAGAGTGCATTGATCTATGAGCTCCAATGAAGTTCTATTTGAACGCACATTTCCATGTTTCCATGATAAGAAGAATTAAAAATAGTGTGAGGAAAGATGTCATTTTCAAACCCTACTGCCTCTAGCTCAAGATTTTAATAGCAGGGAGGGATTTTTTTTCCCATAGGAGCCAACATCTCCAGTAGACTTGCAAAATGGTTTCCCCAATCACCTTCTCAGAGTTGATCATTAATTTTTCCTGTGCCCTGTCAGCCTCAGTCATCACTGACATGCCCTTGTGTTGCACTAAAATGTTGGAAGCAAAGAGGGGCTAAAAAGCTTACTCTGGCTGTTAAAGGAATTTGATGGAAATCTCTGTATTAAGAGGATCAAGAAAGACAAGGGAATATGTTCTGTCTTTCACACAGCCACCTCCTGTCCCACCCCGGAATTTCATGGGACCACACCTCAACTTGGGTGCTCTCTTTTTTTCACTGACAAAGTTAGTGCATTTGGGTTCTACATATTAAGATGAATTGGCCTTTAGGAGGAGTCCTCACCCTGAAAGAAAGTTGTTCATACACTGAGATTATTTATTCAGAACAATGGCAGATCATAATACTTGCTTAGTAAATTTCTACCTGTAGGTTCAATTCACAGCATAAACTCACTCTCCTACTATTCTCAGCTGTACAAAATTGCATCCCTATTTAACTGATTCTTTGTGATTAACTAAAAATCTTTAAGATTTGGAGTGTATGGGGAGGGGTGGGGAGAAGACCTTTCTTAAAACCAATTGGTACTAGATGCAGAAGGTGTGCCCATGTTGGGCCTTGGATGAAAATCATCAAAACCCTTTCTCCAGACACCCTAGAAAATATAGAGAAAAGCTCTGGCTATCCCTTCAGGAGAATGGCAGAATCTATTTGAATTCACCATCAATTATTAAATAGGCTTCGCTAAGCTAAGGTTGGGTCAGCCAATAGTGCTCTTTAAATAAGAGGTTAAGTTGATAGTTTTGCATTCCTTTTTTTCAGCAGAGTGTTAATGCACTGTCATTGTGATCACCAGATAAGCTGTTGATGCCAATATATTTTGTTGAAATGCAATATGCTAATCAATAAGTGATGCAAGTTGACAATGGGAGGTCAAAAGTATATTTTGGTATGATAAGGGTGGGAGGGATGGGACAGAGGAGGGAAATTAATAAGAGAAAGTGGTTAGAGTTCAAAATGCATTGTGAATTCCTGTATATTGGAAATGTCAAAGAAAATGTGTGTTTCTCTGAATTGTGTCTCTCTCTACATGTATAAATGAACAGATGCAGATAGAGCTCAAAAACATGGCATGGATGAATTTATCTCTTCCAATCCCTGTAACTTTGACCACGCTTCCCTCTTTGAGATGGTGCAGCGCCTAACTTTGGACCACAGACTAAATGATTCCTATTCTTGCCTGGCAAGTATATTCTTTGGTCTACAGTGGTTTAAACATGAGCATCCTGAAAGAAAACCTTTTTTTTTTTTTTGGTCACAACCCTCACCTTTTCTAGAAAGCCCAGTGAAAGTACATGAGTTGCCCTAGACATCACTGAGCTCTGGGGGCTAGGAGCTAAGTTTTAAGTTTGTGTTCCTTCTGAAGTACGGAGTAATGCACACACTTACAATCTGTTGATAAGATGTTGCTCCCGAAATATTTTGCCTAATGTGATGAGTTGATCAAGAAGCAACCTCCAATCCTTATTTCAGGAGTATTTTCAATAGATAAAACACTCTTTGATTTACAGAACTTGAGATTATACTTTGAAAAAAGAAGGAAGGAAAGAGAGAGAGAGAAAGAAAGAAAGAGAAAGAAAAGAAAAGAAAAGAAAAGAAAAGAAAAGAAAAGAAAAGAAAAGAAAAGAAAAGAAAAGAAAAGAAAAGAAAAGAAAAGAAAAGAAAAGAAAAGAAAAGAAAAGAAAAGAAAAGAAAAGAAAAGGAAAGGAAAGGAAAGGAAAGGAAAGAAAAGGAAAGAAAAGGAAAGGAAAGGAAACTCTTCAGGGACAGGCTATCAAAAGGAATGAACCCAATTCCCTATGCCTCTTTCCTAACCTGGATCTTTTCATAGGAAAGGCAACAGGAGTCCTGAGAAGATGTTTCTCATTGTTTTATGATGAATTTAATAACACTACCCTAAAGACCTGAAGTTTAATTCCCTCCCAAAGAAATCCTGGTAAATGAGCATATTCCCCCAACCTGTAGATTCTATAAAAATTAAAACATCAAGAACCCTTTCCTTAGGGCATAGAACATCAGATGAACTGAATAAATTTGTTGAGGATATCTAGACAATCTCTTAGCTTTTCTAAACAATGCTAAACATCTGAAGTGCTGTCTGTCCAGTGGCAGAATCAAAATTTCCAAAGGCATTTTGTTAGAAACTAGGTGGACATTATATATGTCCTGAGTGTCTTTGGAGGATGTAATTTGGCATCCTGAATCCCTCTTTTTTCAGTGCCTGAATTATGATTGACTTAATACGTTTTGACAAGGCAAGATTTCTGTGATTTTACAAAACTTCCCCACTTTTCCTCAAAGGTACACATTATCAGTCCTATTTTATAGAGAGGCAGAATAAGTCAGTGAGGGGAAAGCATAGTGGACATATATTTCTTGCTCCTAACCTCACTTCCAAACCCTACAGCACAGAAAAGGAAAAAAAATGCATCATTTTAAACCAATGCTTTTTCTAAGAGACACTAAAATCCTCCAGAATCAGGTCTGATTTGTTTTTGAAGTCCTTTTTATTTAGGTATAAGAAACAAAAATATTAAGTCTATAAGAATAATAGTTTAGACAATGAGAGAAAAGAGAAGATTTGATGCATTGCTATAGATTTGGCCCCTTCACATAAAGGAGCCACTGGTTATTTTACACTTAAAATCATCTTTACCATACGATTTTAACTTTTGCAACCAAAAATCATCTTTTCCATAATATTTGAACTCTTCTAACTAACAAAAGGTATTTCTTAAAGTTTATTTTGTGTAGCAGACCCATTTACCCCAGATTTATTTAACAAGATTATGTGATGATCATAATGAATCACACCAGTACATCTTATAGCTAAGATAATTCATGTCCTTTTGTGGCTAACTTCTGTTCTCTGAAGACTGATTTCCCCCCCGCCCATATTTCTTTTCTGAACAGCTGGGTGAATGCAAACAAAAATGCATTGTGACCTAGTTATCTTGTTTGCTCATTTCCTTTTGTCCTAAAATTTCTCATTGAGAGAGACTATTGCATCATCTGAAAGTTAATGTGGAAAGGAAATATGAAGTCCCTGGTCCTTTTCTTTATTTGTATTTTTTTTCTAAAAAGCAACAGCGTAAAAACAGAGTATATGCACTGAAAAAAACATATCTCCCCACCTGAGTACCTGGGTCCATGAATTTTCAAAAACAAAGTTTTCAGGCAGTCAGAAAAATGAAAAGAATCTCATCTCCCTTCCTCTATATATTCCTTTCCTCATTATTATAATCTTTTCTTCCGTTGGTTTTGGAGTCCGACCAGCAGGGCTCCATAAATTTTTCTGTGTCTTCGACTGAGATCCTAATTGATATTTCTTCAACTCTTTTCAAAGCAGTTATTTTGGCATCTACAAAAGACTTGGTGTCATCTGAGTCGTAGAAAATATATTTTAATCTTTCACAGCAGTGTTGTTTCTAAGATTTAGCATTTGGGGTAGCAGATGGGGTGGCAAGGAAGTTGTCTATAGGGGCAGTGCTTTGCCTCAACCACTCTCCCGCCCGTTGCAATAACTTATAATTTCAAAAAGGAAAGATGCTCTCATTTGATACCTTGGAGAGCTCCATTTCACCAGATTATCAGTACCCAGGTCCCTAATAAGAACTAATAGCACTGTATATCAGTCTACACAGCTCCAGTTGCCCTCCATATATCCCCACGTAGCTGTATTTTCTCTTCTGGACAATGTCCCTTTTTTCATTAGCAAAGCAAGGGAATAGTCTAAAGATGACCCCAGGAAGAAGCTAGAGTTAAAAACAAAATGAGTAACAACAACAAAATTAAACCTTTTCCTTCATGCTGTCAAACAACCATATAAAATTATTTAAATCAATAACAGACTAATTCTTGGTTCAGAAATGGGGAGCCTGTCACCCCACCCATTTGCTACAGTAGAGTTGGAGATTGGGTATGTTTCTCTTCTCTACGTAGAGTTTGGATTGGTCAAAAGCCAAATGAGAACCCAATAATTGCCAAAAATTTAAAAAAAAAATTAAAAATTCACAAACCAAGGCAAAAGCAGCTCCTCTAGATTCAATTAAGTCTATTGAATAAATAGCATTAAAACCATTTATGCAATGCTATTTGCATAATTATGCCATTACCTTCATTTTAAAATAAAAGGACCTCCTTCCAAAGTGTGTCATAATAGCTATTAACATATAAGTAGACTATAGCTCTCAATTCATAGCATTTGAAAATAGATTTGTGTTTACCATTAGCCTAAACAACTTTTCCCCCAACAGTCATAATATACTGAGCAAGAGAGACAATATTATGGGGGTCTAGATTAAAGAAAAGACCACTTGTACTCTGAATTTCTCAGTGTGTTATTAAGTCCTAGAAAAGAAGATTAGTGCACTGCATCATCCCCCTCCATCCCGGCTCCTTTTGCCATTCCCACCCACCAACACCACCCAGTTCAAATCACTCTCAAAAAAACAACCTATATTTAAAAGAAAGTCTCTCCTTTATTCCTTAAACAGGGCTGGTTCAGTCCAGGCCAGGTATTTGTACTAGATGAGTACTGTGCAAGAAATGGAGTCAGAGGCTGTCACAGACATCTCTGCTACCTCAGTGACCTCCTTGAAAGAGCTGAAAATGGAGCCATGATTGATCCCACACTGCTACATTACAGCTTTGCCTTCTGTGCATCCCACGTTCATGGGAACAGGTAAGAAGATACTCATGTGGGGGCTGGGTCAATGGTCCGCAGTGATGGCTTGTAATTACCCCTTACCCCCTGAAAATGTCCCAGAATAATATACTTGATTGGAATCATTTGTCAATGTCAGACATGGCAAAAAATCAGCTCTCAATTATTCACACTGATGCTCTGACAAAGTCTTTGCCTGGATTATACAAAGCAATAGTCAATAAAAAGCATGTACATTTGGATTTAGCATCCAAGAGATTTTTTCCAACTGCATTACTTTTATTTTTAATTTCAATATTGCTCAAGCTTTTATGGATGTGATCCTACAATTCCTTAGAGCTCCTCTGATTGAGGATAACAAAGGGAGCTGGGTATTAATTAATTTACATGTGGGCAGGCAAATGTCTGCATTTGTCATCCATCAGAGCCCTGCCTATCATTTTCATCTTTGGTGTTCCATGCTCAATGTCTAGTGCCTTCCATATATGACAACACAACTCTAACTTTATTGGTTGCTGTAAGATGCACTCTAGGCTACATCCCATTATGGGTAGTGTATATGAACTTGGGCACAATGAAATTCTGACATTTGGCACTGAAGGACAATACCAAATGTTTATCAGAATGGTTAACTATTAAAAAGTTATCCATTCTCATTGTTGCAGTGTTCCAGCCTTTTGTTTAGATAAGAAAGTCACACTGGCCATGGTCCCCAGAGGGCATTTATAGAAAGTTCCACTGATATTTTTTTTATAAATATATGCACTCCTATGACTATCTGTTACAGCCTCTTGGACTGAAATCTTTTTTTAAAGAAGTTGCATTATATACTCTGGGTTGTCACACTGTATTCTACATATGTTACTGAATAAGAAAGTGTTATAAAATAATGAAGTGTTTTTGTAAACTCCCTGGTAAACATCATCATGAATTATGATACACATTGTCTGGATTTCATATTGTAACACTGCCACTTGATTCACAGTTAGGTTTATACATCTTGTCATGGAAACAGTTTGGGATCTCTTATTTTCTTTTCAGTTCTGATTTTTCCTTATGCAAGTTTACATCTTTTTTTTCTTATTATTTTCATTTGAATGTATTTGTTTGCATTTTTGTTTTCATGCTTTCTTTTTGTTCTTTCTCTTTTTACATGTGTTTCTTATTTTGTTTCTTTTTTCCTTCTGTGGCTGGCCACATGCTGCATGCCGTCCCTTAAACCACCCCTTCCTCAAAGTCAACAAACGCATGGGTTACTTAGTGGGTTGTTTCCAAGTGCAGACAATGAGGGGAGCAAAAGTCCCTCCCCTCTGGAATCGGATGCCAAAAGGGATTCCAAAAAGGAGTCTAAAAAAAGAAAAGATCCTAAAGCCCAGTTGAACCATGACCCCAGAAGGTAAGGAGGAGCTGGGTGGTGAATTGTGCTTGAAGCATGTGGGCTGTTCTTCCAACTCTTTCTGTTGCTGCTGTTGCAATTTCTTTGAATTTTTTGAAGCTTTTTGAAGATGAACTGTTGTTTCCATCCTAATGAAAAACAATAATTCTACAGGATAGCAATGAATCAGAATTAGAGTTTAGGAATAGCATTTCAGAATTGTTTAAATTTTTTTAAACCAATCAAGCAACATGGAGACAGAATTGTGAGTTAGATATTTTTTCAGGGATATCAAGTTGTCTGGTACTTTCAAAGTTGTTAACACATAGAAACTCAACCGTGATTGTTCTGAAAGCAAAGGCAAAAAAACAAAGGAGATGGACTTGCTTCAGAGAGACCTCTATGTTTATAGTATCCATGTCAAATACTGAGCATAGCCACTTTCATTTTGATCCTATTCCTGAGGTGTTTGGAAGGGACAGAGAGGAAAAATCCATATTCCATTCTTGTAATGAAAAGTGCAAAATAAAGACCAATAGTAAATAGACTGGTTTTCTCAGCTATAAAATGAG
Source organism: Dromiciops gliroides (assembly GCF_019393635.1). NCBI lineage: Eukaryota > Metazoa > Chordata > Mammalia > Microbiotheria > Microbiotheriidae > Dromiciops > Dromiciops gliroides. The sequence goes on from NC_057861.1 coordinate 737,162,924, forward strand.
GTGGTAGCAGGATGGAGATGTGGAATAAGACAACCTCTAAGGTTCCTTTTAGATCTAAAAAATCTAAGGAGACTTTTATGAATTTTAAGGAAGCTCCATTTTGAATGAATATACTGAATGTTGTGTTTCTTGGTGTGCTAGATTTTTTTCACATCAAAAATTAGGTCTACTGGTTGTTGGTGTCATCACTTCCCAAAAGTATAGCTTAATCAGAGACCTTTTGATCATTATGAAGGAAATATTTGTCCCTGAAACAAAAGGATTTTATATCCAGTAGCACAAATATACAAAACACATAAGCTATTTGGCATTAATAAGTTACTGAACACACTATTTTCATAATCAGGACACGCTTGCTTTTTATTTTTAGTTTGATTCTATTCATTTGATTTTTCTTAGTACTGGAAGTTACACAATTTATTCTTAGGGAAGAAAAGCCCCCAAATCCAGGAAACCAGCTTCCTCCAGAATGAGGTTGGCTGTCAGTCAACAAGAAACGAAGGTCAAATCAAAACATAATTCTGTGTGGTTATCCATCTCCTGTACCCACAATAGACAGTGATGGAACTGAGGTGGATTGTCTGTTTATATTTTGTTTGTGTAAGGTCAGACAGTGAGACAACAGTAGCTCGGAGTCACTAAGAAAGTGCAGAGAGAATGTGATTCAGATGTTTCAGAACCCTGAAGGTTAGGACTGACAGAATGACAAGCCATCAGAGTGGCAGCTAACTAGCTGCTGTCCGGGGTCCTGCTTCTTGTATACAGTCAGGCCAGATGAGCAGTGTTGGACCCAGTATTGGAATAAAACAGCTTCTGTTAAAAATACTCCTCTAACTTCAATCTGCCTCATTGACAATGTTCTATGTAAAAATTTTAAAGTCAGTTTTGATTCTATTTGGGGATACCTGTGTGTTGCCAGACACATCAGATTTTCTGTCAAAGGGCAGAGAAAAGGTTGGGAACCCAGTATAGTCCTGAAATAAGTTGTAACCTGAGACTTACACAAAAACAATCTTCACAAATGATATACCATCTACATTTCACAGCCCTAATTGATCATTGCACTACACCCAGATCACAATGAAATTTACTAGATTGACTATGGAGTACACATACTAATCATTAAATTTAGAAAGGCTAAATAACTGTGTTTTAACCAAGTTCACAATTTGCTCATGGTCTGGTAATGTTGGTGTGATCAATACAATATAAGCCTGCAAGCATTTATTGAGAACCTACTATGTGCTAAGTACTAGGGAGACAAGAGGGAAAATAGCCTATATCATCAAAGACCTGACATTCCACAGGAGGAAAAGAGGGGAAGAACTTGTCAAAAGATATAGCAGAATAATTTCAAGAGGAGGGAGATAATACTTATAAGTAGCAGTATCAAGAAAGAAGGTGGCCCATGAGCTGAACATGAAAGGAAGCCAGGAATTCTGAAAGGTAGAGAAAAAGAGGAAGTCTATTGTAGGATTGGTTGATACCCTATGAAAAAGGCACAGAGTTCTGTCAATCAGGATGCTATTTTCATTGGAATGTAGAACAAATGGAGAAACAAAATAAGCACAGAAAAGTAGGCTGGGGTTAGGGTAGGGTTTTAGGTGACAAGTGGAGGTTTGTGGTAATAGGAATAATAGGGAGCCCTTGAAGGTTCATCAGTGGGGTAGTGACATGGTCAAACCTTTGCTTTAAGATTATTTTGGTGACTGTGGAAGATATATTGGAAAAGGGAAAGAGACTACAGACTAAGTATGCTAGTGCAATAATCTAGGTAAGAAGTGATCATGTCTGAACTAAAACAAAGTATAATTGGATTTTCAGATTACCCAATGGAAAACCTTTGGTAAATATATGTGTGTGTGTGTATGTATATACACACATATATATACATCTATATACATATATATATGTATAAATTAGTTCTATGCAGACAATAAGAAAGTCATTTCCCTATCCAATTGTAGCAGCTCTGATCCGAATTTGTTATTTTAGACATATTATTATGGAAATTTAATAAATTGACATTGAACCATTCTCATGGAGGACAACTACCAATTACCATCATATCCCTCCACACCAAGTCATTAGCTCACCTACATTCTTTTGTTGGGGGATATTACAGAATCACCTACTTATGCACTTTATTTGGTAGACAACCTATTAAATGAGGAGGCAAAGTGGTGAAATGGAAAGAGCCTCCAGAGACCCTGGGTTTGTAACACTTGTTTTACTCCTCACTACCTTCATGACCTTGGAAAAGTCACTTCCCCTTTGTGACCTCCAGTTTCTTTCTGTATGAAATTAGGGAAGTTGGATTCAATGTCCTCTAATACCCTTTCTATTGTATAGACTAATATTTTGTGATCATATAACTCCTATAACTAGACCTGCCACAGTTAGACATAATTCATATTCAGTTTTCAGGAGGGGAAAATGGTCCTAAGTATTAAAAGACCATCATCTTACCCCAGAGTTGCTCAAGAAAAACTGTAAATGTGATGGAAGAACTACATCTTAATCATCAAAACACCTGAATAAAAGGTGGGCAAGTCATCCAAGTGTTTATTCCACATTACTTCAGGTCATAAGAAATTTTGAAATACTTGAAGTCAGCCTTGTGTAGACAAAACACCCCCAAAATTGACTGAATCCCCTACTTTTAAAACTGGATTTGTATGTGTGTAAGTGTGCCATGTCAACATACCCAGTGTTTCGAGGCAAAAGTTCAGTTACCATTGGTTGTTCAGGTAATCAGACAACCTCCTTAAATCAAATCCATTTAGATTTTGACTTTGTTAAAAGAAGAATGATGGACATGTATACAGCTTGTTGCTTTTTGGCATTAGGTTTTTTTTTAATTCTAATTCATTAGATAGCTTTACTTTTAAACCAGCTCCTAAGGGTGCAGCCTTGAATTTTTATCATTGTGTGTGTTTTTTCTAGTATTCTTTCTAGATGACATTTAAATTAGCGTCACTTTGGTCACTCTCCCACAGAGACAAGGTAATCAAACAGCTTTGATGAGCGTTTATTGCGTCAGTGTTCTTTGGATCCAAATTATTATTGGGATTGAAAATTTTTTCTCATTTACATTATTATTTAACATTTCGTGAATGCCAGCACTGTGACACGCATATGGGCTGTGTGGAATAGCAGTACATTGTATCGGCAATTAACAGATCCATAATGCCAGCTGCCCTGATCCAACATGAGTTCCAGATATTAATGAGTCTATAAGCATATGGGGGAGGGCCAAAATCCTAAAAATTCTTGAAAAGATGTCCAAGGGTATCAAGTCTCCAGGAGGTAAGTATGGGGGTAAGATGCTGCCCTTGGAAAGAAATTGAGTGTTTCCATGAAAAAGGGTTGAGGTAAATGCAGCCTGCTTCCTGTGTAGCCACTTGGAAGGAGAGCTATTCTGAGATGATAACAAATGATGGAAAGATACAAGAACATAAAGGCTATATTATTTGCCAACAACATGGAAGATTTTGGCCTGGGACCATTCTAAACTTTAGCTAAGATGTACCTTTCCTATACCAGAGTGACTCAAGTCTGGGTTCAACAGGATAGTAGACTATACCTCACACCCTTCCCAGATCCATGGTAACCATTGATACATTCTAGAGTGGTAGTGTCCTATACATTGTAGGTTCTTAAAATGTGGAGCTGAATAGATTTGAAAGAAATGAAGACTTCCTGTACACATAACTTTTTTGGGGGGGGGAGTCAAGATCCATTTTCAACTTTGCAAATTGAGTCAGTATTTACTCTATTTACTCAGTGCTGTGAGTCAGCAAGACTCCTAAGAAATATTCCTAAGTTTAGCGTGGAGTTGGAACTTTGTTATAAGACTTTGTTAAATGAATGATTGACTAACTGCAACTGCCCTCCACAACTAGGATGTCCTTTCGCGAGCATAAGGGTGGTTGGAAGAATGATGTCTTATAACTTTCATAGGGAATGAAAAATATGAACCAAGCTGAAATCTACCTCATTGGAATCAGTTACCACAGATAATAGAAATTAAATCATTGGATGATGTCAGTATACACATATTCAGAATTTCACATTGCACATGGGCAGTATACGATATGGCTGGGGATGGGATGCATATGTATCACAGTTCATAATTTTTGCCCAAATGAATGTATATCTAAGATGGGTTCCCAAAATTCCCCCAAACTGATTTGACTATAGAATAGGGACTCCCAACATGAATCACATATACTTCTAGAAGTTAACAGATGATGGCAAGGGACATTGGGATTTTTTTATAAATAACAATATCCTTTTGAAGTTAATGAATCTGTTTTATTTATTAGGTACATATGCACAGTAAAAATATTTTTCATATTGAATAGGCAGTATTTAAATGATTTTTTCTTATTGTTCATACAATAAAACTCTAAAATTTCCTTGCTGGAATCTTCTTTGTTGGGTGGCCAGCATGGGAAGGTGTACTGAAAGCCAAAGAGATAAAAAAAAAAAAACATGTTGGGAACCCCTTCACTGGAGTGCAGGCTCCTTGAGGGCAAGAACTATTATGTTTTGGCTTTATGCCTTCTACAATGTTTAGCATATATAGTACAAGTTACCTGGTAAATGGTCATTCATCCTCTACTTGACAATGCCTAGCATTAGAAAACCTTAGGGAAATTCTGTCACCTCTCAAGGCAACCCATTTCATTTAGGACAACACTGAATGACAACATGAATGGTAGGAAGTGCTTCCTGAGAAGAGCCTAAATTTGTCTCATTGCAGCCTCTATCTTTTGCTTCTGTTTCTGTTCTCTGTGACTACAAAGAACAAGTCTCAGTTTCCTCATCTGTAAAATGAGGGTGATAATAACAATGACCTCACAGAGTTGTTTTAAGAATCAAATTAGTTTATACATACACATACACACACACACATCTATGTGTGTGTGTGTGTGTGTGTGTATAGAAAAAGAGAGAGGAACAGAGGCAGAGAGACAGAGAAAGAGAGTACTTTGTGAACCTTAAAGTTCAATATATGTTCTAGCCATTATTGTTATTGTTATTATTACTCAATCTAATCCCTTTTTACCTGACAGTCTTTCCCTTACTTCTTTTCTACCCTGAGTCTTCTTCCTGGGCAAAATGTCCCCAGTTTCTTCAGTTGATCCTCATACAGCATGGACTCAAAACCTTTCACCACCCTTCCTCTCCTCATCCAGATGCATCCCAGTTTATCAATATGTTTTCTAAACTGAACACAATACTCCAGATAAGGTGTAAGGGACTAAAATTCTAGCTATACTATCTAAAATCTAATGAGTGATCTCCAATAAATTATAAGTTTAGCAATAGTTTAGACTTTTAAGCATTTATTAAGGAGAATAAGAATCTGGTAAAAAGAGGGAGAAAGGCCTAAATTCATCTATCTATCTCAGGGAGCTACAGTTCTCCTGCTCTGCTCTCCATGAGAGTCCTGGTGAAAAGAGAGCCAGAGTGTCTGCATGGCCCCCTCTTCCTCTCACAAGCAAATGTCACTTCCTGATGCCAAAGAAAAGCCACATGGCCTTGCCCTCAGAGGCCTTCTCTTCATGGTGGAGCTTTCCTACAGTAAGTCTCCAGCAGGTGGCATCATTCCAATCGTTACAAAGGTCTGACCAGGACAATAAGACCATTATTTCCTTTTGAAGTGAGATAGAAGACGTAACTAGATGGTACAGTGGATAGAGGTCTTAGCCTGGAATCAAGAAGACCTGAGTTTAAAATTGAGGTCAGATGTTCACTACTTATGTCACAAGCCATTTAACTTTTGCCTGCCTCTGTCTCATCATCTGTAAAAGGGGGATAATAATAATATCCATCTCTAAAAGTTGTTGTGAGGATCAAGTGAGATAATATCTATAAATCTCTTAGCCCATAGTAGGTGCCTAGTGAATGCTTGTTTCTTTACTTATTCCTGGAAGACGGTCTCCCTTAATAAAGCCCAAGATCACACATTAGCTTTTTGTCTTCCATATCCCAATTGACTCATAAAGAGCTTTCAGTCCACTAAAACCCTTGGATCTTTTGCAAACAAATTACTATCCATCCACGTCTCCTCCATCTCGTACATGAAGTCACCTTTTTAACTCAAGTATTATATTTTACATTTATAAGACTTCTGCAAAAAATCTTCCCTTCGATGCTTTCCCCTTTCATATCATATGTATATATGTATATACTGATATCTATGCATATATATTACATACATATTTGCACATGTGTATACACATAAGGAGTTACAAAAAGCTGTCAAGAGGTATGGGTATATGACTATAATATCCTATTCAAATTAATGAATTTGTTTCATTTCTTATGTACATATGAACAGTGAGCACTAGAATTTGTCTTTTCATATTGAATAGGCAGCACTTGGGCATGTTTCTTATTTGTACATGCAAATTTCTTTGCATATATATAATATGTATATATATATACATACATATATATTATATACTGAGTTATTCATATGTTTTCTTCCTAGAATATATTCTTAAAGGCAGTGCTGATTTTTTTACCTTTCTTTGCATCCCTAGCACTTAGCACTCTACCTATCACATAGTAAGTGTTTAATAAATATTTGTTGACATCATCTGATTTACCCCTATCAAATTTATTCTCATTAGATTTGCTCATTTTCCTAGGCTAACAATATCTTTTTAGATTCTTACTCATATGCAGAGTGTTAACTATCCCCTGCCATCTGCAAATTTGATAAGGATGCCATATATATCTTTATCCAAGTCACTGGTTTTATACATAGACATACACATGCATACACATACATACACACACAGTAGAAGGCCAACCACAGATCACAGAGGCACTCCACTAGAGACCTTTATCTAAGTTGACATGGAACCATCAATGACTTTTCTTTGGGTCTAGCCTTCCAACCATCTCCTCTGACAGTCATTCAGAAACCATAGCTACCAGTTCCTTGACTATGAGAGTTCATCTGAGCCAAGTAACTTAAAGTCATCAAGGGAACCTACAATGGCTTTACTAAGGATAAATATTAGTACTGTATTAGTTATTTTGTACTATCCTTTCTAGAACATTTTCCTTGGTGGAGGAAAGAGAAGCAAAATAAAAATTGAGGAACTTAGCTTTTTCTCTTTTGACATTATCATTGTCCTATCCCTCCCCCCCCAACCCCTCCCCGCTCTGTCATCATGCATCGGTACTAGTCCTTCCCTTGATGTCACTCCCTCAACAACATAGCTTTTTTTTTAAAATGCATTTGGGTAGTTAGTAGTTTTCATCACAAACTTCAAATGGTTTTGAGCTTCACTGCTTACACATTGGCCCTTTCATATAACGCCCATTTTTTTCTCCTCTTTGGAGTAATTTTCCTTTGTATCCTCAGAACTTCCTTCTTTAGTCTTTCCCATCCTTCCCAGGCTGACTTTCCCTGGGATCTATGGGATCCTATCTAACCTTCCCCTCTGTAGGACCATATCTAACTTTCCCCTGAGTACACTGAAGTCTACTCTTCCCAAATCTAGGATGTATAATAGGTTATGGCCAAATTTCCTCTCATTCCCTTACAGAAACCCTAGTGGGGAAATGGTCGTGTCTCCCCAAATTTCCCAATCATTTTTTACTCCAGCAACTGGTTCCTTCTCTTAGTTTTTATCAGATGCAGAATAGAGCTCTGCTTTGGGCTTCCTCCACCTTTTAAAAGGTAAAATTATCATTAAGAGAATTCAAGATGGGGCAGCTAGGTGGCGCAGTGGATAGAGCACTGGCCCTGGATTCAGGAGGACCTGAGTTCAAATCCAGCCTCAGACACTTAACACTTACTAGTTGTGTGACCCTGGACAAGTCACTTAACCCCAATTGCCTCACAAAAAACAAACAAAAACCAAAAAAAAAGAGAATTCAAGATGCTATTACTTCCTCTACTTTTGGCAGAGACAAAGAAACACCGAGAAGAATGCAAGAGAGACAGAGAGACAAAAAAGAACAGCAGAGGAAGACAGCAGAGGAAGGGAAAGAGGGAGAGACAGAGACAAAAAGAGAGACAGAGAAAGAGAAATACTTAGAGACAGAGAAATAGAGAGAGAGAGAGAGAGAAGGAGACAGAGAGAGACAGAGAAAGAAAGACAAAGAGAGGGAAGGAGACAGAAACAGAGAAAAAGACAAAGAGACAGAGACATGAAAAGAGACAGATAGAGAGATAGCAAGGGGAAAAGAGGGAGAGGAGAAAAGGACAGAGAAAGGGAGAAAGGGGAGAGGAAGGAGGAGAAGAAGGAAGAGGGAAGATGGGGAAAGAGAAAGACAAAGGGAGGAGAAACAGGGGGAGAGAGAGAGAGAGAGAGAGAGAGAGAGAGAGAGAGAGAGAGAGAGAGAGAGAGAGTACATCCAGCAGATGTCTATATCATTTAAGTATACTTTAACTATTGGGTCATGCCTTTGTACAATGCTTGTTTTCTGTTTTTGGAATTCCTCATCTACTTTCCTTTTCTGTCCAGGCAAAATGAGACCAGCTAAGTTCCTTAGAGATAGAAAGGTGGAATGTTCATGGTGCAATGCAAAATTAAGAGCTATATGAGGTTTACAGGGAAACCGTATTGTCAACCGAGAACATCATGAAAGACACCCTTGAAGAAGCAATATTTGAGGTGGACTTTGAAGGATCAGTAGGAGTTCATTCATTCAATGACTAAGCATTTATAAAATACCTACTATGTGCCAGGCACTGACTTTAGCACAGGGGATACAAAGACAAAAGTGGAATAGTCCCTTTCCTCAAGAAGTTTACAATTCAGCCAGGAGACAAGTCTTTATAATATGTCCCAAAACTCTTAATGCACATTTAAGCTTTAATAACTTTCAGAAGTGCAAATGCTACAAATTTGCAAGAAAGCTATTAAAAGGCTAATTGATCATTTTTGAAAATGTTGATGTTTTTATTGGAATTCAAATTAATCATCATCTTGTGCTATATGTCTCTCTAGTTGATTTTCAAACTTTGTAAAAAACTCTGTCAGCTATTGGTCAATATCTGAAAGAATTCCAACTATAATTGTAGCCTTAGAATTATCCGAATGCTGATGTTTTAATGCATATGCAAAAAATTTGACAGAACCCCACAAGAAAAAGTCTAATGGAGGTAGACCAATGAACAAAGTAGCCAAGCAAGAGGACCTCCTCTACCAATCCAACAGTGTTAAAAAGTGTCATTCAAAAACTGTCATATATACACAATGTATAATAATAGAGTATTCCCTTCCTGTTAAAATTAAAATTTATTATTTGAAATTCACAAATCTAAATAAGTATAAGAGAAATTTTATAAATCAAACTTTCAAATAATATTTTCCTGTTTGGAGCAGGAGTTAGTACTACTGAATGTATTAAAGCATAAAATTTTACTGAGACTTTTGGGACAATCTATATACAGGTACCTTACAAATTGGATACCAAACAGATTCAATTCATTTTGTTTTTCTTGGAGGAAGGAAAAGAGAGGGAGAGAATTCAGAGGTGAAAATAAAAGGAAACTGAATTCAAAACGAATTTGATTCAACATAGTTTTGGGAGGGGAGCATAAACAAATGAAGACATCAGGAAGAATTCCCCATAGAAGATTGTACTTGGGCTAAGCTTTGATAGAAATTGGGGATTCTAAGAAACTAGCTTGAAGAAGTCATGCATTCCAGGCAGGAGGCAGGGGGAGCAGTCAGTACAAAGGCATGGAGATTGGAGATTGAGGGTTGTATTTAAGAAGCAGGAGGAAGGTCAGATTGGATTGGCCTTATTATGCAGGAAGTGGAATAACATGTAATAAGGCTAGATATAAATGTTGATTAGGGCCATATTTTGAAGAATTTTAAATGATACCAGATTTGATATTTCATTCTACAGGTGATACAGACAGTAGGGTTTATTGAGTAGGAAAATGACATGGTTGGACCTTCCCTTTAAGGGAAAAATCACTTCAGGCAGGTATATTGAAATAGGGAAAGACTTTAGTCATGGTGATACCAGTGAAGAAGGAACTAGCAAATCACTCTAGTATCTTTGCCAAGAAAATCCCAAATGGGGTCATGAAGAGACAGACATGACTGAAACGGCTGAACATAACCAGGCAATCAGAGAAGTGGTAAGTGCCTGAATTGGGGAGAGTTGTTGATTGTGTGAGTGGAAATAAGGGAGTAACCAATTCCTAAGTTGTTGGGGAGATAAAAATGAGTGGCAGCATAGTATAGTGGATGAAATGTTGACCTTAGAATCAAGAAGAACTTTGTTCACACCCCATTTCTGACGTTAAGTGACCAAGTCACTTAACCTCTTCTCTGTGCCTCAATTTCTTCATTTGTAAAATGAGGGGATTGGAGGTGGTTACTTCTAATGTCCCTTCTAGCTATAAAACTATGATCCAATAAGATTTGGAAGTCTTTGGATGTATAGGGTAAAGGAGAGGGATCAATCAGGTGGTAAAGTCAGTAGACTGAAAGGACAGCCACACCCTTTCCAGGAATAGGGACATCTGGAAGAGGGGAAGGTTTGAGGGAAAAGATAATGAGCTCTTTTGAACATTTTGAGTTAGACATGCCTACATCACAGCTAGTTCAAAACTTCCTATAAGCTATTTGTGATGTGGGACTAGAGCTCATTGGAGACACTAAGGTAGGACAAGGAAAGTAAGGACATTCTAATGGCAGGAGAAAGTGTGAGTCATGGAATATGGTTGGGAGCATACCATCGTTGTTATCAGAAGACAGAAGGCAGAGTAATTTATCTTGAACTTGTATGCCTCAAGGAATAGGATGAGATAGGGCTCAAAAGCCAGGTAGGGGCAGATAGTAGAGAGTCTTGAAGACCACTCAAAAAATATTGAACTTGACTCAGTAGACCATAGAGAGGTAGAAAGACAGACAGCAGATAGCCACAGACAGCAGCTAGATATAGAAAGAAAGAAAGAAAGAAAGAAAGAAAGAAAGAAAGAAAGAAAGAAAGAAAGAAAGAAAGAAAGAAAGAAAGGAAGGAAGGAAGGAAGGAAGGAAGGAAGGAAGGAAGGAAGGAAGGAAGGAAGGAAGGAAGGAAGGAAGGAAGGAAGGAAGGAAGGAAGGAAGGAAGGAAGGAAGGATGGATAGATAGATAGATAGATAGATAGATAGATAGATAGATAGATAGATAGATAGATAGATAAATCTTACTTTAAACATCCATTCTACACTTTCTTTTCTGATACTTCCAGATGCCGGAGCCTTCCACTCAAAATTATTTTGAATCAGGGGCCGCTAGGTGGCACAGTGGATAAAGCACCAGCCCTGGATTCAGGAGGACCTGAGTTCAAATGCAGCCTCAGACACTTGACACTTAGTAGTTGTGTGACCCTGGGCAAGTCACTTAACCTTCATTGCCCTGCCCCTCAAAAATTTATTTTGAATCCATTTTATGCTTATCTTGTATATACCTACATATATACTTGCCTTTGCTTGGTAGATAAGCTCCTTGAGAATGAAGACCATAAACATATATTTATACATATGTAAGTTTACATATATCCACATTACTTACATACATATATATAAGTTTAAGTAATGTGTATGTCTGTGTATACACGCATATTTCTGGACTTATGCTTGGACACTTATTTAAAAATTGGGATCTCACTGACATGGAAATAGATTTTCAGCTTTCCCACACATTTAAGTAGCAACAGGAGGTAAAAATCTTTTTTATTATTTAATTGATTTATGTCTAGAAAATATTCTTCATTCAGAACAAAATCAATCATCTTTCCATAAATGTCCAAAAATAAAGATTCTTTTACTCTACTGCTTTCTCTTCTTAAGGTAATCTGTAAAGGACCTGCTAAGTATTAGGTATTCTGAGAGAAGGAAAAAAATCTCTAAGAAGATCATTTATTTTAACTGATTCCACTAGTGTCTCATAATACTCCTCTACCAGCACTGAGTATCCAATTGGCTTTTACTAATACTTTGATGTTTATAGAAAGAAGATGCATCCTTATGGATTACTCCTTTTTTCTTAGTTTTTTTTTCCTTTTTGATAAATATGGGGGGAGGGGGGTTCCAATGAGTGATTTCTTTGATTTATGGAACTCCCAGCTATTCATGGAAACTCATCTCAATCAATGCAGATGAGTAGCTCATCTGTAATTCATATAACCTTAGAGAGCTGTCTTGGAAAGTGATGGGTTAAATTTCTTCTCTAAGGTCACTCAACCACTAAGTGTTAGAAGCAGGCGTTAAAAGTAAGTGTTGCGGCAGCTAAGTGGAGCAGTGGATAAAGCACCAGACCTTGATTCAGGAGGATCTGAGTTCAAATCTTGCCTCAGACACTTGGCACTTACTAGCTGTGTGACCTTGGGCAAGTCACTTAACCCTCATTGCCCCCCCCCAAAAAAGTAAGTGTTGAACCCATATTTTTACTTGCATTCTGGCTCTTTATCTGCTATGTTATACTACCTCTTATATCCAACAGGATATTGGAATCCTTTATATATGTCTTGGTGTGTGAATAATTAACTGTTAAGTGATAAAAATCTTGAATTCCTTCAGTCATTCAAAAAGTATTTATTAAGCACCAACTATGTGCCAGACACTGTACTAGACACTCTGGCATAAAAAGACAAACATGGAACAATCCCAGATCTCAAAGAGTTGACATTCTCGAGGTGGAGGGGGGATGGGAAGGGCAAGAGGAAGAACATGAATCAGAAAAGTCTGATGAGGGCCAGGGAAGACACTGAGAAGAAAAAATATTTTTTTCTTTCACTCTGAGTATCACAAAACAACTTTTCTCATGGTAATCTTATGAGGTATAAATAGTACACATATTATTACCAGCATTTTACAGATGAGGAAATTAAGGCCAGAAGAAGTTAAACAACTACCATGGTCACATGGTTAAGTGTCTGAGGCAGGATTTGAACCCAGGTCTACTGACTACAAGTCCAACATAGCAGTACTCTTTCTACTATACCATCCTGTCCCCTGGAGAATCATGCTAATGTCAAAGGAACTGACCTCAAGCAGTAGTTACATAGTATGTCATCCAGTCATGCAAACTCTACAGTCTTGCTCTATGTGATACTCTCTAGGAAAAAAGAACTTTGATATATTAGTTTTAGCAGCCTGTCCAAGCCCTAGGGCACTGGGGCATAATTAAAAAAGGGCAGGAGGTGGGGGAGGGAGGTGGGCCTTTTAGGAGAAAGCTGTGGCCAAGGGATCCTGGGTCCTAATTATAATTTATAATTAATCCAGACATTTGCACAAGCCATCTACATGAGGTAAAGGAAATGTGCCCCGAGAAGAGAAAGAAAAATTCTATTTCTATCATCACTTAGAATTATATTTCAAAAGGAAAGGAAAGGAGAGGAGAGGAGAGGAGAGGAGAGGAGAGGAGAGGAGAGGAGAGGAGAGGAGAGGAGAGGAGAGGAGAGGAGAGGAGAGGAGAGGAGAGGAGAGGAGAGGAGAGGAGAGGAGAGGAGAGGAGAGGAGAGGAGAGGAGAGGAGAGGAGAGGAGAGGAGAGGAGAGGAGAGGAGAGGAGAGGAGAGGAGAGGAGAGGAGAGGAGAGGAGAGGAGAGGAGAGGAGAGGAGAGGAAAGGAAAGGAAAGGAAAGGAAAGGAAAGGAAAGGAAAGGAAAGGAGAGGAAAGGAAAGGAAAGGAAAGGAAAGGAAAGGAAAGGAAAGGAAAGGAAAGGAAAGGAAAGGAAAGGAAAGGAAAGGAAAGGAAAGGAAAGGAAAGGAAAGGATGCCAAACTAAGATTCAATTTATTAAAATCATTCTAAACATTGAAGGGAATGACTTGCTGTAGAGTTTGGGAGGATTTCACTTTTTGTTCTAGAGAATGTGTGCATGCATATATGTGTTTATTTTTTTTACAGCAGATATTAGGAAAAGTCATTTTCTCTAAATGTGCTATTCAGAGCATGTTCAGGTGACTGTTTTGATCAGGTCTCTCCTGCCCTTTAAACCATGATGCACTTGTTTCCATGGCAAGAACAATATACTATGCATAGGACTTGTTTTCATCCTTTTTTTGAGGAAATTTATGCTTATGTATAGTGCTGTCTTCATAAATACAATCACTGGAAATGAAGGGGAGAGAGGCAGATAAGAAAAGAGGGAGAGAGGAAAAAGGAAAGAAGGTATGATGCAGAAGGAAGGAAAAAGAAAGGGAAGAGAGATGAAAGGAAGGAGGGTGATATAAAGAGAGAAAAGAAATGAGGAGAAGGAAGGAGAGGGAAAGAGAGAGAAAGAAGGAAGCAGAGATGAAAGAAAGTAGCAAAAGAAAGAAAGAAGGGAAGAGATAGCAGTAAGGAGAGGAAGACAGAAGAGCAGGGAAGGGAGAATAGATAAGGAAAAATGTAGGAGAAAAGAAAATATGGAGGGAAAATGGAAGAATAAAGGGTGAAATATCAAAGGAAAGATGAAGAGAGAGAAGGAAAGAGGAAGAGAAAAGGCAGATAAGGAGGTGGAAAAAAAAGAAAAAATGGAAAATGAAGGAAAGACGGGATAGATATATGGAAAAGGAGAAAGAGGGAAGGAAAAGGAGAAAGGGGTATGGAAAGAAAGAGGCAGAGAAAAGAAAGAGGGGGAGGAAAGTGGAGAAGAGAAGAGAAGAGAAGAGAAGAGAAGAGAAGAGAAGAGAAGAGAAGAGAAGAGAAGAGAAGAGAAGAGAAGAGAAGAGAAGAGAAGAGAAGAGAAGAGAAGAGAAGAGAAGAGAAGAGGACATAAAGTATAAATCATGGCTAGCAGGTTGGACTTGGAGTCAGAAAGACCAGGCTTCAAATCCCACCCTTGTCCTCATTGGCCAGGTCACTAGAGGCAGATTACTTAAGCCTTCTGACACTGATTCCTCTTTAAAATTAATACCCTTGGGGTGGCTAGGTGGCGCAGTGGATAAAGCACCGGCCCTGGATTCAGGAGTACCTGAGTTCAAATCTGGCCTCAGACATTTGACACTTACTAGCTGTGTGACCCTGGGCAAGTCACTTAACCCCAATTGCCCCGCAAAAAAAAAAAATTTTAATTAAAATTAAATTAAAAAATTAATACCCTTGTAAAATAGGGGTAACAACAATTCTCATAGTACAGGCCTGACAGGGTTACTGTGAGGAGCAAATGATATGGCATATGTTAAATACCTCATAACTGACTGAATGTTACCTCCTATTTTAAAGGCAATGGGATATTTGGAGGTGTGGAGCGTCCCTTTGCCTTCCTTTTGCACATTCTGTTCTCTTTGTACTTTAATAACAATAAGAATTACTCACATTTATGAGGTACTTTAAAATATGCTTTCCTCCCCCAAAGCTGTGAGATAAGTAAAATGCATGGTACAAACCCTATTTTATAGATGAAGAAACAGATAATAAAATGTGGAAAAATCAGGTTGGGGTTAATTTAGTGCTCTGGCCTTCTTATGAAGACTTGTTAGAATCAAACCCAGAGTCTATGCAATAGCTTTCCAACTACTGCAGTGAACCATGTTAACAAGGTCATAGAGATTCCAAAGGAACCTGCCTGCCTTCCTTGTATCTTACCAGAATGAAGGTTCAGTAGAAAAACAAGTCTAATCGATAAACAATAACTATTACAAATTATATTATACTAGCATTATCAGATTATAGTATACTGGCATCCCTGACCAAACAAAAAAGGAAGAAATGTTGTGTATTCTGTTATACCAGTTATCAATTCTCTGAGCTGTCTTTCCCATTTGGGTTCAGATATCATCATGTCATGTTTCACATTCAAAACCAAGGTTTCTAATTACATTGGATTAAAACAAATGATCATCATTAATTAATGATTCCTAACATGCCAGTGATAGTAACTTAAGTAACTCATGAGCTGTGCAGCTGGACTCTGGCTGTTTAATTTAAAGACAAAAAAAAAAAGAAAGAAAGAAAGAAAACACATGGGAAGTATGATTATTTGTGACACGGCTCAAGATGGGAGATTGTGAGGAGAGTGAAGATGACAGAACTGGCGCTAACCACCCTGACAAGGTCTTGAAAAGCAGCCGACATGACATCCTTCTGATCGTGCTGCCGAAAATGTCAGCTTTGTGAAGGACAGTGAGAAAATGGTTTGCCTAAAATCTGAAAGGTGAATTCCAGAGCTGCTCCTCATGTCAGATGTAATCTAGTCTGCCATGGTTGGAGAGATGAGGGCCTGGCACTGGGGATGGGTCACAGTTGGCAGATCTTCACAATTATCTGAGCCACTCCAAAAATGACTCCAGTTGACCCAGAGACTTTTTTAAGTTCCACATGATCATTGATACTCAAGAGGGAATGGTTGATCTTCAGTGACCACTCACGGAAAATGAGTGAGATATTTCCAAGGACATCATCCTTTCCTTCTTCCTCAGTCCATTGCCAACTCCCAGTCTTAATGAGCACAAAAGTTGCTGTCTCCAAACAAAGAAGAGTAACATTTTTGTTGCTAGACTATCTCTCTCCCCCTTCAGATATATAGATAGATAATAGATATAGATTGCTATACCTGACACAGTAAACACTTAAGAAATGCTCATTGATTGCTTTATGTGTTTGTGAAGACAAGGAAGTTGGAAGGATATTACCGTGTTAAGAGCATTTTTTCTAAGCTAAGATTTCTGCCAGAAAGATAATTTGGCATAATGGCTAGAGAGCTGGACCAGGAAGGGGAAGGAAAGCCAACAAGCTTCTATTAAATACTCACTATGTGCCGGGAACTGTGCAAAGCGCCTTACAGCTATCTGCCTCTAGTTCTGCCGCTCATGCCCTGGCTATGTAACACAAGGCAAGTCATTCAACCTTTCCATGTCCCCAGGCAACAGGCTCATCTCTAGGACTTTAGATTTCAGCGTGGTTGTTCATTGTTGTTCAGTCATACCTAACTCTTCATGACCCCATGTACAAAATTTCCGTGCTAAATGCTGGAACTACAAAAAGAGGCAAATGGCATTCCATGGACTTTTTCCATGGGGTTTTCTTGGCAAAGACACTGTTTGCCTCTTTGCCATTTCCTTCTCCAGGTCACTTTACAGATGAGGAAACTGAGGCCAATAGTCTTAAGTAACTTGCCCAGGAAGTGTCTGAGGCCAGATTTAAGCTCAGAGCTTCCTGATTCCAGGTCCAGTGCTCTATGCACTGCACCACCTAGCTGCCCAAAGGCAAACTCCACCCTCAAAGAGCTTGCATTCTAACATGAGAAGTTGTTGTTCAGTCATTTTGGACTCTTCTCTGTGGACCATAGCACACCAATACCATCCATGGGATTTTCTTGGCCAAGATACTAGAGTCATTTGACATTTTCTTCTTCAGTGGATTAAAGCAAACAGTGGTCAAGTGGGCTTGCCCAGGGTCACACAACTAGTGAGTATCTGAGACCAGATTTGAACTATGGTCTTCCTGACTCTAAGTCCACCACTGAATGCCCCTTTCAGAATAGTTACCAATCTGCATTTCTGGGGGGAGTTTCTTCCTTAAGGGAAAGGAATGTCATTTGCTTCTTTGTTTATCTTCAGCATTTAGCACAGTTCCTGGCACATAGTAGGTACTTAATAAATGTTTATTGACTGACAAACTAGAGCTTCCCTACATTAATGAAATCACAGTTGCCATCCTCCACCTCCATGCCCCCCCCAAAAAAAAATCTCATCCTGAAAGTCTTTGTGGATAGAATACCAGAGCCTATGTCTGTCCCTACAATAGTGTTTAGGAAAACACAAAATGGGGGACTTATGATGGTTATTTTAAATTCCCCCAACCTTTACACAAGGACAAGAATTCATCCCCTGCTGAGACAACCAAAACCATTTAGCTGACTGCTATCTCAGAAACTGAGAGCTGGAAGGAAACTTAATGTTCATCTAGACCAACTTCCTCATTTACATGGTTTGCTATGGTCACATAGCTCAACAGTGGTGGAGACAGGATTCAAATTCAAGTTTCTCTGACTCCAAATGCGGGCCTCTTACCACTGCACCCCAGTACAAACGTTATGCAAATGACAGGGATCATAGGAGTCAGTGCCAAATAGCATCCTAGCTGCCATCTACTCCAACATCTCCTCCATTGGTCAGATGAGTGAGGAAACTGAGGTCAAGAGAAGAGAAGTCATTTGCTCAAGATTATACAGGCAGTAAGAGTAGGAGAGCCAGGAATCCTTCCTATTTCCTCCAGTGCCAAATACAAGATTTCCACTCCACCAGGCTGCCTTTCAGGGAATGGATGATTATATAAATATCCTGCTTAGCCTAAGTGCCTCCCACCGTCAGCCTGAGCTCCATAAGTCACTCCTAACCAGGGAAGTGGGACCCAGTACTGAAGCAAGCATCTCCAGCATGTTAAAGAGTCCACCCACCAAATATTTTCTTTCCCTTGAAAATCATTTTGCTGCAACCAGGGAAAGATGATGCCAATAAAATGTTTAAGTGAAATGTTTGTCTCTTTGATTCCATAGTGACATTTATCTACACCCACAATCCTGTTTGACCAACTGAGCCACATTTTTTTCTAAAAATTAATTTAATCAAACCATTATTTGAGAGACTTCAGATTCTCTTCTGAATTCAGTTTTCATTGACATAAGGAGATAGATGTTCTATCAGCCCCTGAGAGTAACAAAGCAAGGTCACTAGGAAATCATCCATTCCTAACCATCCCTTCTCTGAGACTTAACCCCCAAACTGCCTTATGCTACTTCTTAAACTGAGGTCAATTGAGTTGCTTGGTTTTGAATACCCTGATGCTGTATTCCACAGCTGGGGGAGAGAAAGGGGAGAGGTAGAGTGTGCCCAGATAAGTAAAGGCAAACTATATGCAAAGTAAATATAAAGTGATTGGAGAAGCTTGGGGAAGGGAAGTTGCTAGCAACTGTGGAGAGGGGGATCCGGACAGGCCTTGTGGAGGAGGTAGCTCTTGAACTGATTATTGAAGGAAGCTAAGGATTTTTGCTAGGGAAAGGTGAAGAGGGAGAGTTTTCCTGACATAAGTATAGCCTGGGAAAAGTCATGGAGGCAGAAGATTAAATTCCATGTATCTCACGGGGGACAACAAGTGGATTACTGGCTTGACAACACACAGTTATTTTGAAGAAAAATAATCCTTATTCTAATTCTTTAGGGGGTGGCTGAGGGAAGCAGGGAGGATATCTCATAATTGTTCCTAAACTTGTTTGAAGATTTTTTAAAATCTTTTTAGTAATATGATTATATTTTAGTAATAGATAATAAGATAATTAAAAGCCTTCTTTTAAGTGGAAACTGATTAATTCATTACAATTTATTTAAAATGTCCTGGAATCACCAAAGACCCCCAACTAGAGGACACAATTAAGCCCAAATTAGCTTTGTTGGAATTTGACCATACAGGATTTCTTAACCTCGGCTCTATAATCTTGCAGGGATTTTAAAAAATATTTTGATAACTGAATGTGAATATAATTGGTTTCCATTGTATTTTATGTCTTTGATTGTTTGAATTGAAAAACAATCCTTTGAGAAGAGATCAGTAAACTCTACCACACTGCTGAAGGGGCCTCAAACACACACACACACACACACACACCCCTACGTAAGAACCCCTGAACTAGAAGATCAGGTCATGCTTAAAACTTCAAGCTCATTTTCTGGCCATATAATTGGGAAATATTCCTAACATTCTACTTTATGTAGCCTCTTTTTGTATGAGAGGGGTTTCTTTTCTACTGGTCTCTCAACTTCCAAAATATCTGTAGCAAAATATGCTTCCTCTGGAAAATTCCTGCATATTCAAAAAATCCTTCAGCAGAATAAATCTTTATTTTGACCCTTTCAGCTGCTCCTTGTGACTGTAAGCATAAGGACGGATTACAAATTAGGGAAATTGGACGGATGCTTTCTTCTTTCACTGAGGTCCTAGGATTTCAGGCTTAGCGCTAAGTGCTACTTCTGATTAGCAACACGGAGGGTTTCTTTAATAATGAATGAATGAATGAATGATCTTATGCAGAAGACTAAGGGTCATTGTGTAATTCTTTCCATTTTGTGCCTTGCTGTTTTCTAAAAGATGTCTTTTCTCCTTGTTGAGGATGGAAGCGTTGCTCTAAACAAACCAGCTTAAGCATGTCCTGGGTATTTTTTTAAGATTAAATCACTGTCCCTTAAATTACAAATTGTGTTTGACAAGATTTTTCTCTGGCTTGTTCTCCCTCTAGAAACTAAACACTTTAAGTGACTAATCACTTTCCCCCAAATCTTGTGTGCGCGTGTTTGTGCCTGCATGTGTGTATGCCTGTGTTTACAAGCTGTGACTGCCTGTCTCCTTTTCTAAACAAAAGTCGGCTTGATGTCACAGCCGAAGAAGTTATGGATTATGATGAAAACATTGAGGGGATACAACTGAACGTGTCATGTGCATTTGGCCTTGGAAATTCAAGAGTTATAAATGGAGTCAAGTTATTCATGGAGATTCCATGATGGGAAGGAGGGGAAATCTATTGTTATACCTGACTTTTATGAATGAAATTGCTGATTTCTCTAAGGGATTTGAAGAGATGGTCCTTTTCTATGATCAGACAGCAATCCTGATATTGAGAATTTTAGTTGATTTCTTCATCTGAAATTTGGATTGTAAGGGTTTTCACTTTTTGGTTGGTTTGTTTGGGAACTTAGTAAGGGAGAATGCTATTTTTTTTAATTGGGCATTTTTTAGGCTTTAAAAAGGGTTTTCTTTCTTTTTAAAAGGAAGCTTACCAATTAGCCTTTGACAAGAGGTTCATTACAAACTTTGCAATCATTTTACCAGGTCTTTTGTGTAGTCAGACTTAGCTAGTGATCAGGTTTTTCTCAACTCAGACTCAATGCTTTGAAAAGTCATATTTTTTTAAAAATACCATTTGTTTGGCCTTAACTTGACTATATTTGCAAAGTGGAAGGTATAATCCCACTCGGACTTTCTTGGTAACTCTGTCTGCAAAATCAGTCAATTTCTAACACGGACCATCACATGGCCTGAGAGGCTAAGCCCTTAACTCCCTGTATTACTCAGAAGGCATTATATAGGCCCACAAATATGTGGACTCATTTCATTTCATGTGGATTAATCCTTAAAGAAACAGCATTTGCTTTCAATAAATGGAAAACTCCAAAGCATTGTCTTTTGTTTTTCTTTCTTCAGTACCTAGCACAGTCCCTGGCACATAGTGATCACTTGAGAAACACTTGTTGATTGATTTATTGATTGTTAAAATGCTGGAGATGGTGGTTAAAGTTAAATTTATCAGCTCTATGTATCTATTTTTACATTTGTGAAATAATATTTCACGGATGCTTTAGAAACCCACGAGCTGTTCTCCAGTGAATAGAGGGAGGGAGGGAGGGAGGAAGAGAGGGAGAGAGGAACAAAAAAATTAATTTGATCATCTGTAATTGCAGATTGAAAATTGAGCCTTTTTTAAAAGCTGTTAGCACAGAGCTTGACATGAAGCCTGTCACTTTGAGTTCAGTGATATGCGTGTGAATGTGTCACCAAGTAACCTGGAAGCACTGTGTCATCTGCCAACATCTGTACATGAATGGGAATTTCTCACAGTGCATGCACTAACACTAGGCTCAAGTTGACAAAAGAGTGATTTTGACAAATACTGGAACTGAGGAACATCATCTAGACCCAATAGATGCCTGTGTGCTTTTCTGTAAGGCAGGCTGGTCATTTGAGGAAACCTTGGCCTTTCAGAAGCCACAGATTCTTCATGCCATAGATGGGACTTAACGATGTCAGAGCGGGAGTCTTAAGTTGTTCGTTTCATAGCTTGCATTGGTTTCTTTGCTGTTTTCCTCCAGGCCTGATGGAATAGGAACTGTGACAGTTGAAGAAAAAGAACGCTTTGAAGAAATCAAAGAGAGACTCCGAGTTCTTCTGGAAAATCAAATCACACATTTTAGGTAAAGCATTATATTACCTGGGGATAAAGGATTTTGTGATACTCCCTGTGTAACATTGAGCAGGTCACATGACCTCTTACCCTTAACCTCTCTGAGCCTCGGTTTCCTTACCTGCCATAGCAGGAGATTGGACTTAGTGATCTTGAGGTTCCTTCCTGCTCTAGCTTTTGTGATATTATCAGGATGCTGGGTCCCAGAATGGCCCATTGATCAGAGATTAGTTGGGCAAAGATAATCATCCTATGATGACATGAAGCATAATCAGGAAATAGAGCAGGATGAAAGAAGGAGTGTTTTAGGTTCATGTTTATTGAATGTCTAATGCTTTTATCCTACAGGCTGCCTTAGTATGATTGTTGTTGTTGTCATTCAGTTGTTTCAGTTGTGTCCAACTCAGATCTTCTTGAAAGGGATATAGGAGTGGTTTGCCACATCCTTATCCAGCTCATTTTACAGATGAGGAAACTGAGACAAACAGGGTTAAGTGCCCAGGGTCAGCCAGATTTGAACTCAGGAAGAATCTTCCTGAATCCATGCCTAGCATACTTCCCTTAGTTCAGCGACTCATCAACAATCAAATTTTCATCTCACTCTCTAAAGAGACACTCACTTATTTCTGTTTAATTCAACAAGAATTTTATTAACTTCTGCTTCATGCCAGACACTGTGCTGGGCACAGTGGATAGAAAGACAAAAATTAAACAGAAGGATGCTGTCCTTTGAGAGGGTACATTTTCCAAGAAGAATTAACACATTTAAATATAAATAAATCAATTTTAGAAGTCCAAACAAATACACAGCAAATTTATGGAGAAGCGTAAAGTACTGGTGGAATCAAGAAAGAACTTTGGAAGGAAGTGGCCCTTGAACTGATTCTTGAGAGGGAGCAAAGAATTCTAGGAGGTGATATTAAAAAAAGAAGAAGTGAATCCCAAGCATAGGGGACAGTCTGTGCAAAAGCTTGGAGGTGGGAGACTGAATATCATGTACCGGGAACACCAGCTAGGTCATTTCAGTTCAAGCAGAGAGTATATAGGGAAGATTGAGGCAGAATCAGCCAGATAACATAACTTGTAGCCAAATTGTGAAGGGCTTTAAATACCAAATGGAGGAGTTTTCATTTTATCTTCAAGGCAATAAGAAGCAAATTAAGCTTCTAAAACTGGGAAGCATCATAGACCTTCCCTTTAGGAAGATCATATTGAGAAGCTGTGTGGAGTTTGAATTAGAGAAGGGAGAGAATGAATGCAGCAAAACCAATTAGGAAGCTATTGCACTAGTTCAGGCAAGAGGTGATGAAATCCCCTGAACTAGGCTTGTGGGAAAAGAGGACAAATGCGAGAGAAGTTGCCAAGGTTTGATTTTTTTTAAAAGACCTGCCACTCCAAAATTATTTGCAAATTATGTCAGTTCCTCATTTTGCCTGATATAGGGATACAAATTTCAAACTTGTAGAGGAGAAGAATCATGGGTGTCCCCATGATGGTTCTTTCTCTCTCCATCCAGAAATGCCTCCCCATTCAGGAACAAATAGCAGAGAGCCTATTTATGTGGCTAGGCAAATGCTAGGAGAGGACAAGAGATATACCTGTCTTGACAGCTTATAGGTTTCCCTCAACTCAGAAGATAGCCAGCCAGCCCAGCTCTCTTGGAAATGGAAATGCAACTCTAGATGTGCAGGGCACAGGCTGCTCCCTAAAAGAAAATGAGCATTCCAGGAGGCTGCAAAATAAGTTTCAGAATACTGGGCTCCCAGGGAGTCAATTACTGTGCCAGTGTGTCACATGGAACTTGGTTGCCTGAAAGGCACTGGAGTTTTCAAAAGGGCCTAACTTGCTCCCAGAGAGTACAGAATTAGTCAATATTAATTGAGTGCTGGCTGTGTGTAGGACAGTGTGTTGGGTATCCAAGGATCATTGAACAAACTAGTGAACTAGATGGGAACACCTCAAGGATATCTATGGGGTCCATTATGTTCTATGGGTTTCCTTCAAGACTCAGCTCACCTCCCCCATGGAGCCTTTAATAACTCCTCTAGCTATTAGGGGTCTTTCCTATGTCAAATTAGCTTTTCCATGCTTCTCTGTGGACAAGTTTTTTAGCTAGTAGAATGGAAACTCATGGAGAACAAGGACTGTTGTCTTGTTTGCTTTTGTCTCTCTATCCTCGTTTGCTATCACAGTGTCTTGAACCCAGTGGAAACTTCATAGATATTGGTTGATTTTGTTCTAGGGTATGTATCTCTATCATCTGAGTTAGTCCTATTGTTTTCCACATAAGATGCACTGCTTGTCTAAAGGGGAAGCTAGGTGATACAGTGGATAGAGTGCCAGGCCCGGAGTCAAGAAAACTCATCTTCCTGAGGTCGAATCCAGCCTCAGACACTTCCTAGCTGGGTGACCCTGGGCAAGTCACTTAACCCTGTTTGCCTAAGTTCCTCATCTGTAAAAAGTGCTGGAGAAGGAAATGGCAAATCACTCCAGTGTCCTTACCATGCGAACCCTGAATTGGTTCATGAAGAGTTGGTCATGACTGAAACGACTGAATAAACAACACTTGTCTGAAGTCAACACTGGCTGGAGGGCTAACTAGATTTTACCTGGGTTCAACAAATACTTCCCAATGCTGACGCTTGTAACCAACGTATAAGGTCTTCCCTAAGCTAACAAATGCTTCTCCGTTTACCACAGAGATGTAAAACAAAACTTGTTTAATTTACTAATTATTTTTCTACTGCAGACAAGTCTGCCAGTCAGCCTTCAGTCATTATACACATACACGCATACACATACATAGACACACACACACACACACACATCCTGTGTGATTCGGTATTAACATAACATAATGTGACAGATTAAAGCATTTTCAGCACCTCCAAAGGAGTTGCTATAGGAATCAAATTGTAGGACTCTCATATCTTGCTGCTAATTATCACATGTATTTGTGCTGCCTAAAGAATCTATGTCTCTTTCAGGTATTGCTTTCCATTTGGCCGACCTGAAGGAGCATTAAAAGCTACACTCTCTCTTTTGGAAAGGGTAAGAGGGAAAGTTCAAGACATGTTGGAAATATAAAGTACAAGAGCCTCATTGTAATAGAATATTGTTGTCAAATGATTTTATTTATGAACTGAATGCTGTCTAGGTTATACCAAGCATCTGGATGAAAACTAAAAAACAGCCCCAGTTCCAGATGCTTTAACAACAAAATCTCAAACATCTGGATATCTTCTTTCTTTTCTTCTTTCTCCCCCCTCAAGTCTGCATACATATGATTAACATTAGGATTAGCCCACATTTGAACAAAATGATGATTTAATGGTGGGTTTTTTTTTTTCTGTTACGTGGATGGACTTTTGCCATCTTACTTGTGCATGGTAGTAAAATTTTTTAATTCATTCTAGTGGCTACTTTGTAAATGACTTTGGGAAATAAATTATGTACCTTTCCATGGGAACTTTTCAAAGCTTCTATAATAGCTCTGCAGTCTCATCAGAATGTTTTTTTTTTTCCAGCCATCCAATTGTGTGCAGATCACAATCCATGCCTGCCTTCTCATCCTAGTATATTTTTATGCATCTCCTCCCATAATTCCTCACTGGAGGATACATTCAAGCTTTGGGGGCCTTCTTGCTCTAAACCACTTTATAGGCACTGGAGCAGCCAGACCTTAGGCTGCCCATCTCTTAGCTCTCTTTCTTACATTAAGAACTCACCTCCTTTCTGGGTCATACATTTCCTGGGTTCAGCAAATATTATGCCATTTGTACACAAAAGTCATTCTCTATTATTGGGACACTAACAATGGAATCAGCATAAACCCTGTAAAGCCATACCTGTGCCCAATATGTTTCAATTCCCAATTTTCTTTTAGAAATGTGACTGAATAATGTATGTGAATTCCCTTTCTTGCTCCCCTTCTCTTTTTCCATCTGAAGGTTTTGATGAAAGACATTGTTACCCCAGTGCCACAAGAGGAGGTAAAAATGGTCATCCGTAAATGCTTAGAGCAAGCTGCATTAGTCAACTATACCCGTCTCTCAGAGTATGCCAAAATTGAAGGTAAGGCTACCTTCTATCACCAGTCTCAAACTAAAATTTTGATATGCTCTCTTGGGAAAATTTCTGACTACTGGGTATTTAATTGTACACACACACACACACACACACACACACACACACACACTTTAAAAAACAAAACAAAAAACCCTCCACATTTATCAAGCACCTACTATGTACAGAGTGATGCACCAGACTAGAAGTACAAGTATAAAAATCCAAAATGATCCCTACCTTCAAAGAGCTTACATTCTCCTGGAGAGGGGCATAGGGAGGAGCTACAACATATAAATAGATAATAATATAATCTGAGATAGAAAAATGTTCTAAGGACACAATTGAATATATTGAGTTGATAACTAAACTCACCTGACAGGTGACATGATGCTTGGTGGTAGGTGAATAAAAGATCAAAAGCCTGAAGTTAAAAAAAAAAAGAAGCCAGTTGACTGGAAAAAAGGGGGATGGAATTGGCAGAAAATATGAGGCTAATGAAGTCTCTTCTAAGGCTAGGTATGTTTGGCATCAAATACCTGCCCTGAGACCTAAAACATTTAGTGTGCAACATTTGTTGCCTGAGAGGAGTGGGTGACAAATGGCCACCAGTAGAGTCCAAGAAAAGGATGAATGAAGGGGGCAACATCTCAACTCTGCTTTCACTATTTCTCATCCTTTGAAAGTGTCTTCTTCTTGTTGGTGTTTCTAAATATTTTTACATAATGATGGTAGATTATCTAGTTTTCAGGTGGTCCCAGGGTTATATCGGACCTCATTCAGTCTTGGCTTCCCAATCCATGGGTGCTTGAGACCACAAGACCTTAAAAGTCATTGAGAAATAACCATTAATGACCATCTAATCATCCCTTTATGTAGATGTGATCTGTGGAGCTAAGGTTCTCTGGGCGGGGTGGGAGGCTCCCAGTCCCGAAGGTATCACTAACTTTTCATTGTTACCTTGTCGGCTGCTAAAGGGAGATTTGAAAAAGCCTACCAGCTTGATGGATGTGTAAGTGTATCAGTGTGGAAGCTCTGTGTGCAAAACTCAATGTGCATTCTGGATTCAGATTTATTTTCTCACATGCGAAACATGGCAACTGACTAAAGCAAGCAAACCCACATTGTTTGCCTTTGGGACTTAAAAAAAAATAATTAACTGACCAACCACCTGCCAGAGTCCTTGTTTCCTTAGAGAATTAGGTAAAGATTGTGTCAAATTTTTGGTGTTCTGTATATTACATGTCCTCCCTTTTTTTCAATTTTGTCTGTCTGACAATGCAAATTGTGTACCAGTGGTAATGAATTCATTGTTATGCATCCAGTGAGAAACACTTAAGAATTGGGCACTAAAAGGATGTTTATCAACTCTTGACTTGGTAATGAGTGACAAAAATAGAGGAGGAGGAAGAAGACCGACCGTTTCAGTGCTGTATGATCAGCTGATTTTGCCAGCGTTCACCCTCACAGGAGATGACAGTTGGTTGTATTCAACTGAAATGGGTAACCAGAGTAGGCGAGAATGGAACAGGACTTGGATCCCAACCAGCATTGGTATCATGGCAGCTGCCTCCCTCCGTAGGTCTTGGTTGTAGATAGTACTAACCTTTCGGTAAGATCTGCTCTCTTCTTTCAGATAAATCTATGCCCCCTCCCTAAAACAAATGAATAAATAAAGCAGACTTTAAGATCTCTAAGTAAAAATGCATTCATTTCCAAAGTAGACCAGCTAGTTTGTACTTTTCCTTTTGTGCCTCAATTCTTCTCAGTTGTGTTAATTATCTTTTGCACTGTGACTTTTAGGTCTGGGAGTACTTTGAAGCAACAAATCCTTTTTTTCCAGCTCTCTTTTCAGAGAAGTACTTCATTCCACACTACCCGCTCTCTCTTGCTTCTCTCCTTCCTTGTCCGGGATTGGCTCAGCCACTTTTCTATGTGACCTCTATAAAAAGTGGTTGTGACACCAATTTCAAAGCATGCTGGGATTGTTAACTCCAACAACCCAACATCCACCAGCTGCATGCACTAGGTTTTCTTTCATGAGCATAGTCCACTGTGCGTGGGCACGTGGCAAACTCAAAAATATTACTACCATGCAACCTTCCTTTACAAACACCTGTTTTTACCAGCAGGGAAAAAAATACCACCTTAAATTTGGACACTCAAGCCTCTCCTACTGACTTGCAAAGCTCTCGCTAATGACAGAATTTTGGAATGAAGTTGTAGTAATATTGCTAGCGACTATGTTTATGAAGAAATACCTCAAGAGCCTTAGATACTAAAGTCTGAAATCCTTAGTATCTCGGAGCCTTAAAACAATGAGATTCTGTTTCCCTTTATCCATGATGTTTTGGTCATTGTATTCTTGCAAACAATTCCAAAAAGACTTGTACAATCATGGTCACAGCCTCTCTTGTGACTCATGGCATGCTGAATGGTTAATCCAGTAGATCTTCGATTTTAAAAATTCCTTTTTCTTTTATCCTGTGTTTATCCCAAAATACTCTGTGGCTATTTTCCTTTTGAGCTAATGTAACGTTTTCCTCTGACCTGTGACCTTTAACCTCTTTACCTCTGACCTAAGCCTCTTGCATGCCCAAATCCTCTTTTATAGGGAAAAAGAGAGAAATGTATGAGCATCCTGTCTTCTGCTTGGCCTCTCAAGTGATGGATTTAACCATTCGTGAGTACCTACCACCTCCTTTCCATGCTGTCTTCACTCTTTCTGTTTTCATTACCTCAAGAAAATTCAGATCCAAACCAACTCACTTTCCTTGCTTCAAGTCTTTTAGCATTTGGCTTGTCTGTTGGTTCTGTCTGTGAAACCCCAGTGTGAGAAGTCCGGTCACTTTTTATCAGCCTAAAACCAGGTTAGACAATTAAGCCATTTGTTTGTGATAAAATCAGATTTGTCTGTAAGTTTTTTTTTTCGTTGTTCTATGTCTGTGACCTGAATGCATTTTTACTTTGCTTCTGTGTAGTCCCAGTTTGTAAAGTACTTGTCACTGGTACACAATCAGAAGGTAGCAGCTACACCAGGGGAGCAATGAGCTAGGGGTTAGAGGAAGGACACTGGGGGCAAGTCTTGCCTTTCTTTTCCCTGTGTAAGATCTCAGAACAATTCTGGGTCCGAAAGTCCATAACACAGTCCTTTCTCTGCCTACATTAGTGCACATATGCCTCCTGTCTGTTATCTCTCAAGCTCAGTCGCTTGCCCTCATTCTCTTTAGATTGATATGTCCTGTTCCGCCAAGCTCTGGCTAGAACATATGACTTAATTGTCATGTAGAGAGTTCCGTGTATGTTTCATAGCTTAATTCCACATTGACCTTGATTTGACTAATTTTCTATTTGTGCAGCATTTTCCACCTCTGTGAAGGAGCCTTTTTTGCTGATCCCCATACTTCAGGGCGGTGGGAATCCAGGGGGCAACTTTTTTTCTTTCAAATGTCATATATCACACAAAAGTGGGGGGCATTTTGGTCCACTTGCTCATTAATTCTGCGTATCTGTTCTTATTTCTCTCTTCTCTCCTTGCTCTCTCTCTCTCTCATATAGAGAATCAAAAGGACACAGGTGAACAATTGTATATGCATTATAAACTAAAGAGTTATATTTAGTTTATTTTTGTATTTTCTTTTTATCTGGCTCCTTAAGTTGTATACTCCTAGAGACTGAAGTGGAGTTACAATAATGCTTAAGGAGTTAATTTGTGCTGTCTCCACACACATCATACCCCTTAGCTGTTGACCTTCTCGAGAACTTCGATAAAGGCATAAACTTCAAAGGAACAGAATTTCTCATTTTCAATGGATGATCATTCCATTTTTTGGTGCAACCACTTTACTGATCTGGCCTTATGGGGTCATATTTCCTTTCAAAGACTACTGAGTCAAATTAATCCTCATTTTTATTTTCCATTTTTTTTCTTTTCTTGTATTCTGATCTATTGAGAAGTTTATGTTATTCAGTGACTGTGTATTAGCAAAGAAGCCAGAGGAGACTTGTGTTTGTGTTATTGTTGTTTGTAATGTGTGGGAAGATAGAATTTGCCAGTAGGTAGAAAATGGATGTAAAGTGTTTTAGTGGTTTGTCGTGATGGTCCTTGCTTTCCACTGTTTTTGTTTACTCTTTCTTGTGGGTCAACCTTCTGGAAAGCTCCAAGTAGTTGGACATTCTGTCTTTGTTGGTTAATAACACCTCTGAGTAGATGCCATAAAGGAAGATTCTGACTTCAAGCTACTATTCTCAACAGTAAAAGTAGTATGACCTGGTAGATATAGTGCTGGCCTTGGAGTCAAGAATAACAGATTCACATCCCACTTTTCACTAGCTGTGTGACCCTGGGCAAGTCACTTATAATCTCTATGTGCCTCAGGCAATTCCCTAGGATTTATCTGTTATTTTATTGATAGATGATACCTAACCCACAAACTGATGATTCCCATTCCCTTCATGCATTTGTATTGCTGGAGAGGCAGCTGAGGGAGTGGATAGAGCTTGTCTGAAAGTCTGAAAGACTTGGGTTCAAATTCTTCCTTTGATACATACTGGGCAAGTTACTCACCCATACTGAGCCCTAATCTGCTCTGTAAGAATTTGAATTCAAAGAAGGGGTCAGTCTGTTTTGGTGGAAGAAATTATTCACTGGGAGCTCCCCAAACCAGTGAAATCTCAGATCTTGTCAAATATATCTGCATCATGTGTGATATATCATATATAATATATAATGTATAATATATAATACAGATATTTTGTTAATTTTATTTAATCTTCATGAATTTAGCAAAGGAATATATTGACTTTAAAAACTGAAATTTCATTAACTATATTCCTTTGGAGGAAAAATTCAAAGTGAGTAAACACATTTATAATCCTCCTCTTAGCATGCTAAGAGGCCCAGGAATTCAACAATCAGTTGAATGAGTGTGGATTTTGTTGGTAGCCATTTAGAATATTGCCTTCTACATAGTCTGATGCCTGCAGCTGGTTTTTTATCCAAATGGTGGCAAAATGTCTATGGAATGTTTCTATAGAACCAACTCAAGGCCCTTTTCCCACTAGCAAAAGCTGAATTCTGAGAGGTATAAATGAGGATTTTGACATTGGGATTTCTTAGGTTGGGTACTGTTCTCTCTTTTGTTCCTTAGAAGCCTCAAAGGCTTATCCTTGCTCAATTTAGAAATTTTTCCTCTCTCTGGAAAGAGGATGGTGTTGATGACCAGCTATCTCTCCTATTAGAAGTGCTTATGACCTTCATCTTATTCTTCATTTATTTCCAAAGCATTTTGTCCTCAGCTTCTCTTCCTTTCGTTAAAAGGAAAATTTATCTGATGTCTTGGTCTCCTCTCCCCTTCCCCAAGAAATATGATCAGGCATAAATAAGTAAAAGTAATGGAAGTTATAATTTTGAAAAAATCATTTTGATACATAATGTGAAACATCACCTTGATCTTTGGAAGGGGAGAGAAAGTTTGTAACCTTATGACAATCTTCCCGATGAGCCAAGTTCTAATAAAATGCCAGATGCAGAAACCGAGTGCAAAAAGAAATGAAGTCCCAGATCTTCCCTTTTCATTGTCTTTTTCTCAATGAAATCTTTATTCAATGATAAGCTAAGAAGTATTTTCCTTTGTCATGAGAAAGTACAGGTAGATAAAGAAGAATGACAAAAAGAAAGTTTGGACTGTGTTTTGTTTGTGTCCTTTTATCACATGGACTATAAGCTGAGTGCTCATCTTTTGTTTGGAGATCTTATATGATGAGCTTCTTACAGGACATGTATAACCAAGCTATGGAACCCATTTCTTCCCAACAGCATCTGCCAGTAGACATAAGTCCAATTCAATTCAACAATCATTTATTAAACATCTACAAGGTACTATATTAAGCACTGAATTTACAAAGAAAAATATGAAAACAGTCCCTGCTTTCAATGAGCTTACATTATGCTGAAAGGATACTATTTTATTTTAGATTGCAGTGAGAGAAATGAATCTTTTGTCCTATTAAACTGGCTTTTAAGAGTGTAGACCATACAAGCATTGGATGTATGGGTCTAGTTCAGGTCTTTTTAACCTTTTTTTGCATCTTACACCTCTTGGCTGACTGGGATAATCTATGACAGCCACTCCCCTTTCTTAGAATAATGTTTTTAAATGCATAAAATAAAATACATAGAATTACAAAGGAAATCAATTACATTAAAATATAGTAATCAAAGTATTTTAAAACCATGTGTATAAAAACTAGGTTTATAAAGAAGCAGCAGCATGATAGTAAATGTTTCATAACTCAGGGGAGGAATTGGAGTGGGGTAGTGGGTAGAAGATTTATGCATACTGACGTTTAAATTTCATCTGCCTTGGGGCAGCTAGGTGGCGCAGTGGATAGTGCATCGGCCCTGGATTCAGGAGGACCTGAGTTCAAATTTGAACTCACACACTTGACACTAGCTGTGTGACCCTGGGCAAGTCACTTAACCCCAATTGCCTCACAAAAAAAAGAAAAAGAAAAAGAAAAATTTCATCTACCTTATTAATACTTTCTTAAATCTACAAATTGAATGAAACAATAAAGCAAGTCCTGATTTGAAGCAGTTTCTGACACTGAAAATTTAACAATCTGATTATAGCCGGCTCCAGTGCGGCCCCATAAAGAAGGGACTTTGGGGCTCATCTAATCCAACCTCCTCCTTTCTTACAAATGAGGAAACACGGGCCCAGGGAAGTGATGGGACTTTCCTAAGGTCATGCAGGTAGTAAGCATAAGAAGGAGGCTATCAGGCTGGGTCACTTTACAAAGGAAACAAGTATTTCGGGGACATGGCATCCATTACTAATCTTTCTATTTTAAATGGCCCACCTAGCTTCAGGATACAGAGGATTTGGAATGAAAAGACCTGGCTTCAAATCTCAATGGTACCACATAATAACAGGGCAACCCAGAACAAATCACTTCCTCGGGTCAATTTCTTCATCTGTCTAGAGGACCTCTAAAGTCCCTCCGCCCAGATCTAAATCTATAATCCTAAGGAAGGAGTCCATGATAACCATATCTTTAATCACACAAAACTGTGAGAATAGACCAGAGGCAACAAAATACCTCTAGTGATGTGACTCACAGAAGGCTAGCTATTCAGCACTTTCAATCACATACATGAAATTACAATAATCTTTACAGTATAAAAAAGGTTGTTTGATTTAATAAGCAATTATTAAGAATCTCTGGTTTGCTAAACACTAGGCTATCTGATATGGAGGATATGAATTCAATTCCCATGGCATTTATTGAATACTTGATGATGAGATAAGCACTGGGGATAAAAAGACACAAAGGAAATAACCCCTATTCTCAAGGAGTTTACATTCTATTGAAGGAAATGATAGGGACACAGGGAAATACAGAATTGCCACAATATAAATCAGGGGAAGGAAGCAGCATTTATTAAGCACCTATGATTTGCCAGGCACTATGCTAAGTGCTTTACAAATATTATCTCATTGATCACAGTAACTGGAGAGAGAGAGAGAGAGAGAGAGAGAGAGAGAGAGAGAGAGAGAGAGAGAGAGAGAGAGAGAATGAGAACTAATAACTGGAGAACTGGAGAAGGAAGATGAGAAAAATTAGAGAGAGCTTCCTATGGGAGGTGGCAGCTGAGCTGGTCTTTGAAAGAAGTCAGGAATCTCCCAACTTGGGGGTAGGAGAGCAGGTAATGAAAAGGAACATAGAAACAGCCTAGGCAAAGGCATGGAGGTGGGAGAAGGAACATCATGTAAAAAAAGGCAGCAAGAAGACTCAGTCCCATTCCACAGGAGTTTATACAGTTGACTTGGGAAGACAAGACCTTGAGGCAGGAAACACCTATGGAACACCTTCAGTGCCGTGGATTGTAGGGGCAACTATGGTATAGAGTACATGAGCACTGAGGCAATTCATGGGGAAGGGTAGATTATTGTGTAATGAAATTCATCCTGAAAGGTACAGTGGAAAGAGCACTGAAATTAATGCCAGGGAACTGGGGCTAAAATCCTGCCTTTATCACATACTGGTTGTGTGACACAGGGCAATACACAACTTTTGTGTGTTTTGGACCATTCCTTTGGACTTGTTTACTAATACGTGGGCAGATGATGATCTTGTCAGCAGAGAAAATTCCTATTTATATTTCCCTACGCTGGTTTAAAAAAAAACATAGATTCTTCCTATATTAATAATGGCCACCAAAAATCTCTGACCTGCAAACTCTCCATGAATCATCTGGATCTAACAACATTCATCACTAACAAATAGCTTCCATGTCAAAGTCTACAAACCTAGACTTTGGATTTTTAAGGAAAGGATTCAGCTCATTTTAATCCATCTTGCTTTTGGTAACCACCTGCTTTGTGCCAGGCATTGTGTTGGGCACTGGATATAGAAGACAAAAGCGAAAACAGTCCCTGCCCAGAGGAAGTTTACATACTGGCCAGTATGAATGACAGGGATTGCTTCATTCTTCCTTTGTATTTGTATTCCAGCACCTAGCACAGTGCCTAGCATTGGAGGCACCTAATAAATACTCATTGATTAATTGACAATCTCATCCTCCCTTTACCACTTCTGACTTACTTAAAGACCTGTTTCGTATGTGTTGTTATAAAGAATGACCAGTCCATCCTTGCTATATCCAGTACATGTTTGAAGGCCCACAATACTTCTTTCTAGAACAACCCTGGGCTATTTAGTTCCATTTCTTGGATGAAGAAACAGGTTCTGGGAAGCCTACCCAGCTAGGTGGCCAAGTTCTGGGTCAAACCCAGGTCTTCTGATTCTCTGGCCACCCTCCAAGTCACAGACCCTCATAGTTATTTCAAGTGATCTCTGACCCCATATAAATGCCAAAGAGTATAGTAAATAAGCAAGCACATTTTCAGTAGAATAACTAAGCAATGTCTCACGTGTATTTCCAATTTTTATAGCTATTGTTGTGACTAAGAAGGTATAAATTAATTTAAAAGTTCAACTCAAATTAATAACATTTATTATCCCCCTACAATATGCAAAATGCTCTCCTGGACACTATAGATAACAAACAAAAAGGAAACCAAACCCTGCCCTCAAGAGATGTATATTTTACTGGGAGAATATAACACCCACAGATAAATAAATGTGTGCCCTCAGAGTCAGAAAGCCCTGGGCTCCAGCTCGGCTTCTGACACATACTAGTTATGTGACTCTGATCAAGTTCATAAGCTCTCTGTGTTCTTGGCAATGCTCCAAAACAAGGCATTACAGTATAAGCGTCTTGAGGGTGATGTTTACTTCATTCATTATATTTGTCTCCTCAGAGTCTAGCACAGTGCCTGGCACATGGTTCATGCTGAGGAGATGTTGATTAATCGTAACTTACAAAAATTGCAGCAAAGGTGGCGATCTGCCTAGGGAGAAGTCTTTTAGCAATATAATCAAAGATCTGGTCCAAACCCAGTTGTTTTTTTTTTCTCAAACAAGAAAGAACAGTGGTTGGAAGGTGGAGAGAGAAGAGGGAAGGGAGAGAAGGGTAGAAGGGAGAGCTTAGGATGGGGATCAGGAAAGGTCTAGTTGATAGTATCTCAGCTATGCTTTGAAGGAAGCAGGGATTCCAAAAGGCTTAAATGAGGAAGGAGGGCATTGCAAACATGAGGGTCCGGCTATGCTCATGCATGGAGGCAGGAGATGGAATATTGTGTACAAGGAGCAATTAGAAGGCCAATCTGATTGGGACAAGAATAGGTGAAGGAGGGCAATATAAAACAAGAATAGAACCATAAGTGACACAGGATGACCATAATAACACAGATGAAAACAAAAGAAAGGATTTCCAGACTTAGTGATGAAATGATCAGTTGTCAATTTAGAGGACTCTCCAGGGGAATGGGAGTGGAATTAGGTTAAGAATGAGGCAAACCCTGTCATATTGGCCATTTCATTGACCTATTTCATTCTACTGAACTTCTTTGTTGTGAGGAAAGAATTTTTTTTTCACAGAATTTGAGTTATAAGAGACCTCAGTAGCAATCTAGTCCAATCTGTGCTTGAAAGGAATCCCCAATGAAACATACAAATCATTGTCAATTTCCTGCTTCAAGATCTCTGAGTATGATGCCACCCATCCCACTTTAAGACAGTTCTCATTGTTAGGAAATTTTTCTTGACATCCAGCCCAAATTTAACTCTTTACAATTTCCAATAACTCCTCCTGGTTCTGTCTTCTAGAGCCAAATATACCAAGCCTTAATCCCTTCTGGACAGGACAGCTACCTTCAAACATTTGAAGGTCCCCACCTCAAGTCTTCTCTCCTTCAATCTAAGGGCATCCAGTTCCTTCAACTGATCCTCCTATGAAATGAACCCAAAGACCCTTAGCACCCTGCCTGGACTCTTCTGAACATTCTACAGCATATCAGTTTTGCTTCTTAAACATGACACCTAAGACTGAAGACAATAGATTGACAAGAGCAATGTATGGTGAGACTATTGTCTCTCTATTTCAAGGAACTGTGTCTCATTTCATGCAATCCAAGGTCTCATTAGCTTTTTTGGTTATCATGTCACACTACTGACTCATACTGAACTTGAGGCCCACTAAAACCCCAAGATCTTTTTTTCAGAACTACTGTCTAATTTTGACTCCCCATAGGACACTTATGAAGTTGGGTTGTATATTCAAATATAAGACTTTGGATTTATGCTTATTGAATTTCATCTTATTTAAGATCCTTTTGGATCCTGATTCTACCATCAGTGTGTTACCTATCTGTCCAAACTTTGCGGCATATGAAGAATTTATATATTTTTCTTGGGGTGATGGATGTAAAAAGTATTTAGAAAGGGATAGTGATATTTAATTTTTTTAAAAGAAATGGCACCTAGATATTAAAGAACCTAAAATGCCAGAGTGTGGTTTTTGTATTTTCTCCTAAAGGTAATAGGAAGTCACTGATATTTTTAGTAGGTGGTTGACATGGTCAGATCTTTGTTTTTGGGATATCAATGTGACAATTGTTTAAAGGTTGGATTGGAAAGAGTAAAGAGTGGCAGCAAGAAAACCACATAAAAGAATGTTGCAATGGAGTCTAAGGTAAAGGGGATGACCTAACTTTAGGCAGATGCTTGTCAGTGAAGAGACAAGGACTGACTGGAGATATACTGGGAATTAATTGGATATAGGAGAGTGAGGAAAGGGAATTTTGTTGCTGAATTCGTTAGGTTTTTTTAGCATCAGTTTGCTCAATCCAAAATGCAATGGTACAACTACTATCAAGAAAGGCAGAGAGACAGAAAGAGAAAGAGAAAATAAAAGGAAGGATAGATGATAGATAATAGATAGATGATAGACAGACAGAGACAGACAGACAGACAGA
Source organism: Dromiciops gliroides (assembly GCF_019393635.1). NCBI lineage: Eukaryota > Metazoa > Chordata > Mammalia > Microbiotheria > Microbiotheriidae > Dromiciops > Dromiciops gliroides. Next base: position 737,200,288 of record NC_057861.1, read on the forward strand.
CAGACAGACAGACAGATAGATAGATAGATAGATAGATAGATAGATAGATAGATAGATAGATAGATAGATAGATTCATGCATGCATACATGCATACATACATACATGCAGCATATATAAGGTGTTAGAAAAGTGGGACTCATACTCAGAAGGGCCTGAGAATTCTTACTCTGAAATCTGGGTGTTCTTTGTCATGTAATTATCATGGAATAACCATCATGTGATTAAGTTTTCACTTTTCTTCCAATGTTCTGGTATCTTGTAGAAGCTAACAGAGGAATACATCAGGGAACTGTTAGAATTGAGAGAGGATGACCTTGGCCCTTTTCTTCTAGTTGACTTTGCTTATATTTGAAAAGATACCACAACCTTCCATTTTCTGGAATAATCAACAGCATGTCCTGTCAGAAGGCAAAACCCTATTTGAGAATATCTAGATAAGGTCTAAGATTAAAGTCCATTGGATGTCGCCCATGGAACTAGCCCAACTCCTCAGAGCTTAAGAAATTCTGAAAATACATGTGCCTTAGCTTATTATCTTTTCTAAGTATCTAAAGACTTCAAGGTGGGCAATATGAAGTATAATTTGTTTGGTGACCATTCTCCTGAAAAATTAGTGTGGCTTCATGAAAGTACCATGAAATTATTTGGCATTTACACTCTCTGATGTGCCAGCATCTTGGCTTGGCTTGCTTAATTAAACTTATTTGTTACAAAGAAGGGTTCTCTTTTAGGAATGGAGGTAGGTTATTAGAAAGTGACAATGATGGGGAAAAACATCAACAAAATCTTTATTTGTCATTAAAATTACATGTAATTACATGGTGTCCATGGGTAAAGTGAACAGTGGAAGGAATTATGGATCATTCTATCATTCATTCAGTATCATTTATTGAGCAAATATCATATGTAAAACAGTATGCTCTTGTGATATATTCTTCTGGGCTCAAGAAAAAAAGAGATTGAAGGAGAGAAATTGAACCTATTCATTGATGGAACCACTAGAACCATTGTTCCTTCTTCCATGGGAACTAGCTGGCGTTTGAAGCTCTTGATTCTCTCTGATTCATTTGCCCCTGTACATGCAGCCCTAAAGAAACCAGAAACTCTTGAAGGCATTTCTCAGCTGTCTCTTTGGTGTCAGGCTTCTTTCTATGCTTTTATCCCACCCCAGGATACTGTAAATAAAGTTGTATGAGCTAGTATTTTTAAATAGTGACAAGGCCCACACACTGGTGTCCTCAGGAACATATTGGGAAGCTGGGTCTTGATGCAACTTGTCAGCTCCATCCATTCATGGCTATTTCTGTGGCTGGCAGCAAAACCATAGCTGGCCAGGTTATCTGAGAGCTAATTGGAATGTCTCGTCCTTCTTTCTTTTTTGGCTGATGTGAGCATTCCAAAAAAGCCTCTCTTTGTTTGTATCGGTCACATTTCACTCTCTTTTCTGGAGCCAAAGTGAGTTCATTGTGTAAACACAAGCTATGGTAATTGAGTAAATTCAGTGGGAAACTTCCAGGTATGATGATCTGGGTTGGATTTTTGAATGTTTGGGTTTTTTCTTTTTCTCATGGTGTCAAACCTTTCCACTGGAATAGAGGGCAGACAGCTAAGAGAAAGAAATCCCTTTCTAGAGCTCTCCCTAATTCTTCAAGACCTTGAAACATTATCCATCATTTCTTGGGGTGGCCAAGGAGTTTGTTTTGTTATTTTGTGAGTCAGCCAATCAACTGCGGATAAAAGAGGACCCATTGTTACTGTGAGGCTGGACAAGGAGTTTTCATGAGATATGGAATGTAGATTACACATCCTGAGCAAAACATGACTGGGGACAAGTGAGTCATGATGTATAGAAGAAGCCAGAGTCTCACTTTAAGGCAGGGGAGCAAAACAATGAGATCTTCCCAAAAAAATGTTATGGGGTCATCATTTGCTTTACAAAGGGATTAATAGTGGACTTTCTTTAAATATCAATTCTTTCTAGCACATTTAACATATAAGTAAATCTTTTTTTTTTAACTTAACTTCGTACTCAACTTTTCAGATAACACGTCCATTGCCTAAAGTGGGGCCTGCCTGTGATAACATTCCAAAGTGTAGCAAAGCCAGAAGCATTTCAATTTTTTTTTAACTCTACATCCAACACTGCCACATTCAAGGAGTCCAGCACTGAAAAGGATCCCTTAAACTTTTGCTTTGAAACAGATGGCTTAGCAGAATATTGTGCTCATCCCGCTATCCCGATCCCTTTATTAACACCCCTAGAATTCAAAACACCCAAAATCTATTTCCTATAACCTGCAGCCAAATCTGTTTTTTTTTCTTCCTCCCCATTGAAAATTCAAGCAAACCAAGAAATCTTTTTGGCAACAAAGTGGCCCCCTCACCATACAGATTGCTAAAAACTAGAAATATTAGCAGGGAGTACCTTTCCTAAAGCTCCAAAGACTCTCATTAAGGGGGAGAATTATAGATTCAGATATTGCTGGATATTGGTATTTATATTGAAGAGAGGGCTATTGTCATAGAATTTTCTGCTGGGCTGATATTGTAAACTATATGACAGATGGGTCAAGTTCGAATTGCAGTATTCTAACATTTGGAATAGCAAGTAACATATTTGATAGAGCTGGCAAGTTTTTATATATGATTCAACCCACAATATAAAAGCCATGAGAATTCCAAATTGAAAATAATTAAATGAGCTGAAAACAATCAGAATCCACACATTTTTTTTCAAGTGACAGATTTTTACAGGCTTAAATTCCACAAAGGGAGCAAGAATATTTTCCAGCTACCTTGAACTAATGTAGACATTTCCTTTTTTTTAAAAAAAAAATCTTTACAAAGCAATTTGTCTTGCATTCCCCCTCTTCAGAGAAGGCAAGGAAATTAATAATTATAGCTGATAATGTATGTGTTCTGTAGTTTTTTTAATGCTTTCCCAAACATTATTTCCTTTGAACCTTGCAACAAACTCAAGAGTTAGGCAGGGCAAGCATTATCATCCCCATCTTGCAGATGGGAAATCTGAGGCTCCAAAAGAGATTCATTGACTTGTCCACAATCACAAAGCCAGTAAGTGGTGGGAGCTGGGTCTAGAAATCAGGGCTTCTGACCATTGACTACTTAAGAAATATTTCCTGTTATCACAATGGAAGAAACAATCTTTATAATACTGGTACTATAATTCTCAAAATAAATTTTCAACCAGCTAATAATGTTCACGTCCTTTCAACAAGTTAATAATGTTCACATGATCGTTGGCTCCATTAAAGACAGGATATTGTCATCTTTTGTTGACCAGGGAGGGCTAGGGTTGTAGAAGTGGTGCTGTTGCCTGTCCAATTATGTCATACCCAGAGGATCATTGACATATTCTGGAATAATAGCAGCTCTCCATTTGTATCACCGTTTATGCTTCTGTTCTGTTGTTTTGTTCCAAGTTGGTCATCTTATTTGTCACCATTTGTTAAAGTCACTTTGTCTCTTTACTTTTACTGTCTCCCCTCATCTACCTGAACAGCTCACCGGCCACCACGAGGGCCTCCTCCATCCTTGCAAAGGCAGACTAACACGCTAACTCAGAGACTCAAGGGCATACCTAGGCAAACACCAAGTACAGTATCGGTTTCCCTTTCCTTCATTCTGCTGTTTTCTAGTTTAGTTGGCTTCCCTGTCCATGTTTTTTTTTTCCTTAAAATTTGGTTTGGTCTTGATACATAGCAGGTAGTCATTCCAAAGCCGAGACCGTTCAGCTCTCAATTGGAACTTAGTAGGCTTTTCATAGACTTGAAGGATAGCATTTCTTTCCAAATGTCCACATTTTTTGTCTAGCAATGTCTGACATATGCAACATTTTCAAATCTCAATGTCAGCACAAAATAACATTGTTGTTGCATAACATTTTGCATGACAATTTTTTATACGTATGAGCTTAAATTCTGTTGTATGAAATGTCATTCTAAGTATACTGTATTTGTTCAGCCTCCAGTGCTCCAGCTGCTACCGGGACATGAGGACCACAGAGATATTGCAGCATAGCAGAGACAGTTTTGAACACGTAAAACCAAGCAAAAAGCAAACAAAAAATAGTCTTAAGCATATGTGTGTGTCCATTAGCCTCTGCTGGTTAGCAAGATCCTCTACCCCTGCATCTTCTGTAAAGACAGCATCTTAGAGAGGCATTCTCAGTATCAACATCTACCCTTTAGCCAAGAGATGACCTATAAAAATGGCAGGCAACATCTCTCTCCTAAGAAGTTCCATGAATCCATTTTCTATTAATTGGGCATTCATCCTCCATCAAGCACCTAAAAAATCAATGTTTGGTTGCATGGGTTAATTAGCAGATTGGGCTTTGTAGACTGAAGATTATTAAGTGATTTACTTGGATGGCTGCCTGTTAAAATTAAGAATTGAAAGGGGTTTTATTAAACATACTGGCTGTATATATATAATATATGTGCATATATTATATATATAACACAACAAACACATATATGTGTATACTTGCAAACAACCATGAAAAGGTTAGGTGCACATATACATATATGTGCATATCTATCAAAATAGATAGATAGATAGTAGTTAATCAAAAACTCCTGAGCATTAATACATATATTTTAGTGGACCTGCTTAAAGCATCTTAAATTTCTCCAAATTAAAAAAATAGTCTTTCAAAGCAACTGTGTATGAAAGTTGTCAACTTGAATGGGTAAGTAATAGTAATAAGTCACATCAAGTCAAATCATGCTAGAGTTAGTGACTACTCCCCAAAGTTCAGAACTCTCAACTGTTTAAAAGCTAATGAGGGATTTTAAAGATACCCTAAGTGGGTTTCCCCAGCAGATATGTATTAATGTGCAGGATGGTGTGTTTACCAGGTACTGTGTATGTGTGTGTGTAGGTGTGTATGTGATAGGTAATATGGATAGGATGGGGAATTTTCAAATCCTTTGGAAATATTCATGCTAGGTACTGACAAAGATAAATTCACTTTGTGAAGTAACTTGTCAACATGAAAATACCTCCTCCTGCACTTATTACCCATACATGTGTGCACAGTATGTTTTATAAGACCTTAAAGACAGAAGGTAAAATGGTCATTGATTACTTGTCAAATAACTCACAGGTAAGTAACCTCAAGTCCACAGTATCGCCTTTGACTACTTAGCCTCTACAGTCCTTACATGTCATCCCCTACCACTAGGAACCTGGTCTCCCTATGCCATCTCCATTTCCTTCCATGCGAGTGTAAGACAAATGTTGCCATCATTGAGTCTTAGTATAGACCACCCCTTCACATGACCCTAGAGGTCTTGTCTCTGTAAAGGGGTATCATATCAGAGAGTGGGTCATTTTTTTCATTGCCCACACACTTGGGTATCCAGAAGGCACAGTCAAAATGACCTTCTTTTCATAAGATTTCCAAGGGCCAATGTCTTGCTTTCCCCAAGCTGAACAATAAAAAGAAAAAGGTTTACAATGTATTAAGAAACCTGAATTTATGTTTCACTAGTGTATTCTCAACTGCTGCCGGAGGGATAGGTTTAATATGCTTCTTGGCCTAGCAAAGAAATTCTTCTCTCTATCCATCCATGGTTCAATCAGCTAAGAAGCATTTATTAAGCACTTATACATACCAAGCACTTTGCTAAGTGTCAGGCGCATATAAAAAACAAAATTAACTCTGTCCTCAAGGAATTTACATCCTAAGGGGTACAATGTCATATATAAATTAGCTTTGATCATGCACAAAGGGAAACAATGAGCTATTTAAAGTATTTACAATCTCCTACAATAGAATTCAATCAAGAGAAAGCATTCCATGAAATCAATATCAATTTGCTAACCTTCACTGAACCACAGAGGGAAGAAAATAAGTACGTTTTTATATAGTACCTACTATGTGCCAGGCACTGTGCTAAGCACTTTTTTGCTAATATTATCTCAGTCCTCACAACAACTCAGGGAGGTAGGTACTATTATTATTCCCATTTGACAGTTGAGGAAACTGAGGCAAACAGGTTAAGAAACTTGTCTGGGGTCACACAGCTAGTAAGTATCTGAGGCTAGCTTTGAACTTACATCTTCCTGACTTCAATCCTAGTACTCTTTCCACTGTGTCAAGAAGAAGCTTTGATTAATACATAAAACTCCTACTATGTGCTCAAATAAATGATAGGTGCTAGTGATACAGATATAAAGAATGAAACAATCCCTACACATAACAAGTTCACAAAGCAACCCATTCCCCCACCCACCCCAGAAAAACTCAATTAAAGCCAAAATATACCTATCTTCCCCCCTGCCATACAGACACACACATACACACACACACACACACACACACACATGCACACAAAGTCCAAAAGTCCTGAGCAAATAGCTCTATTTCCTGAGAAATTAAGCTAAATGTTAATTAAATCTGCTCCCCTAACCACCCAAGATATTAACAAGGCTAGGAGGAGGAGGATATGATGGAAGGCTTTTTTTAGGATTCTATTGAGCATCCAGATGGACGCAATTCAAGCCTCCTCTTAAGGGGATGTCTCAGCATGCGCATTCTCACACACACACTCATGGGATTTAGATCTTTGAGGTTAACCTAGCTTCTCTGACAAGACATGGAGTACAAAAATAGTAGTATACAATCATTAGTCTCTTCCAGAATATAGCAGACTGATGAGCTGTGTGACCTTGGCCAAGTCATTTAATTTCCCTTGGCCCATTTTCTCCTTTGTAAAATGAAAGTGTTGGATGAGATGGCCTCTGGAACCCCTTCAAGTTCTAAATCTATGATCCTATGTGTATAGCCTTTTTCATCTTTAATAGCAAAACTGCCATACATTCTAGCATGAGCAAGGAATCAACCAACAGAGGTAATGCTTAGTCACATCACTTCCCCAATGATTTCTTGAAAGAGATACTTTTGCTGCTAAAATAAATAAGTGAGCATATTGGGGAGGGTTGGTTGCTCCTCCCTGCTCACTAGGAAGGATCATAGTAGCTATAGCCATGAGAAAACCATGTATCCTAGGTAGAGTTTCTGAAAGTGTGGTTAAGCCTTACACACACATCCTTTATTTTTACTGCAAGTACCCCATTGAACTGCTCTGACTTAGCCTCCCTTCAGAGAAGCTCCAATCTAATCAGCCACCAGAGAAGGATGGGCAAAGCCAACCAATGTCCTCCCTACAACCCTACAATTGAGTATTCACTGATGATAACAATGGGGCAATTAAACCCAGAGGCCTTTCTGTCAAATAAGAATTAGTGCTTCTTCCATTCCCCTTCCTTCCCTGCTTGAACCACCCACATCCTTCAACTGGGCCTAATATTTTTTTTAAAAAATAAGCCAATGAACTATGTAAACCTTTAGTAGAAATGTTCCCCAAGAGGGAGATATTTGCCAAAGGATCCAGAAGCTCTGCATGGTGGAAATGTAGCGTAAATATTCTGTAGGCAGGGTTTCTAGGTAGTCTTAGCCTATGCAGAAGTTTGGTGGCATACAAGGTCACCCATGGATGCTGTCTTTAGAGAATGCTCTAGTGGGTACAATATGTCACTATCACTCGATTTGAAATAGGTAGTAGCATATGACTGAAAATGCAATGGGCAGATGCCAAGCTGGAGCACTGTTTTGTCATAATCTTATAATAATTTTTGAAAGTGGCTTCATGGTTTGCTCACTACTAATGATGTAGCATTTAACATTTGCATGGGAAAATTTATTTTTTAAGCCGTTAAATTATTCTGGGATTTCGTACCCACTAGTTCTAATGGCCACAACACTTGCTCAACACTTGCGATGAATTTTAACTCTAATTCTTGTACTGCAGAAAATGTAGGCCGCTTAATCACTCCTGCCAAAAAACTAGAAGACACAATACGCCTGGCGGAATTAGTCATTGAAGTCCTCCAGCAAAATGAAGAGCACCATGCAGAGGTGAGTAGCATCAATCACTATGCAATGGATATTGGTGTCCCCTAGAAACAAGTTTCCCTATGGTTTAAAACATTGTTTCCCCATGTGCCAAGAGTTGAATTGGAGGTGCTGCCATATTCCTTTACACAGTTGGGCTTTCTAGAACACCGTTAAGAGTCAAAGAGACTTTGGCCTGGGAGGTTTGAGGAAGTAATTCATCTTCAAGAGTAGGCTGTGTTCTGTCCATTCAGACGCCATTTTCTGATGTTTTTAGACATGAACAGAACAAGGTAAGTCTAGCCCAGAGGCAAAGACTCCCAAATTCATTCCATTCTCACAGTGCAGAGTTGGTCCTGGGGTGCGTTTTGGTCCTTTTTGTTGTTGGTGGCGGTGTTTATGTTGGTCCTCTGTTGTGTGAATACTAGGTGATGTTTTCTAGTTTGTTGCTAAGCTTTGCTACTCTCCAGTAGACTCTCCATTTTTTTCTAGTTTACCTCGGGTTGCTAACGCTGTGACAAGATGGATCTTATTCTGTGTTGCTCATCATGTAGGTTTTCAATATTCTCCTTAATCAGTAAAGCTTGTCATCATGTCCAAAAGACCATTTTTATGGTATTTGCAATACCACAGAATGACAGCTCTAACAAAACCCTAACCCTATAGGGTGCTAACTCCATAGGTCTGGCTGGTCATAAGTCCTTTCTGTACAAACTGCTGTATGTCCCAACTAATTTTAAAACCCAGATTTCACAATGTTCTCTTTGGCATCCTTTTCTTGAATGGTACATTCACTCTTTCTTTTCCTTCAAATTTAGATGGGTCACATTAAAGGCGCTCAGTAAAAGTAATTTCACAGTCACCTAAAAAGATAACCACCATCTAATGAACCTTGATAATACAATTCACTAATAACTAACATACCATAAATCCAACAGTCCCAACTAATGCCTGATTACATATTTAAATTTCCTCCCTGTTTTTCTACTGTTCATTCATTCTTGGATGATCCTGGCAGGGGAAAGAGGTATGTGACTCAAACTGAATGGAACAAGTCACCTCCTGTCATACTCCATGCATGCCCTCTTAATGCAGTGTTTTCCGATGGGATTTTACCTGGGCGCTCCTTGCTTTGTAACTCTGCCCCCCCTAAAGGAATGTAACAGCACCTTCAGATGGACTGCTTTTGGAATTGGTTTCCCCCCACAGAAGTGTAAATGTGGGGTGGTGAGCTGGTCCATGCATGAAGCAATCAGTATATTGAAAAAGGACTGCGGTTACATCCTAACACAACCCTACCTGCCTGGACTCTTTCCTTACTTAGCCTGTTGTATTTACCCATGTTGGTCTGCACTCACCTTTCTTATGCCAGATGAGTAGTGAACTTAGTAACCAGTAGCTAGTTAGAATGGTACTAATCTTCTTCTAATATTGTCTGTATGTGAATCATATATACGGTATTTATATATAGAGAGAGTGGCCAAGAGGGAATATTTTCTCCCAAATCCAGGTGGAAGGGTATTATATTTCCTTAAGATTAGAACTATAATTTCAAAGCAACATCAAGCTTTTCACAGCTGTGAGGAATATGGCAGAAAAGTGAATAAAACCCACAGGGTTGGGTTGTTGTTTTTTTTAATCCTTGCCTTGCCCCTCAGGTGTGGCCTGCCCAAGATGACTTCCACTGTTTGTTTGTTTTTTTCCTGAGTGTGAGTAAAGATCTTTCCATGTTGGCCATGCTACTGACTCAAGCAGCAGCGAGTGGGTTCTTCAAGAGAATGTAGGATATTTTTTTCCAGGTTTGTCTTTAGTTTGAGCTAACAGAAAGCTTTCCCCACTATGCCAACTCTCATGGGATAACTGGTATTATCAACACTTTATTGTGATGATTTGTGAATATTGAAGGGAATCGTGAGCCACACTGAGTTCTAAGTGAATTAATTTCCAATTCTACCTGTGGTTTGGGGGGTGGTGGGATGCAAAGACATTTCACAAAGTTGCGTCCAAAGAGACACCAGAGAAGAGCCACACCTTTTGGGGAAAGCATGAATTTTGAAAGTAATTTGCAGGCCCCTCATCATCATCCAGAACTATCTTGACAAGGATTGTCACAAAACATTTTGCTTTTACATATTAAAAAATCACTGTCATAGATGATTCCATGAGATAGAACAAAAGTAAATTGGCAGATTTTTTTTCAGAAATCTAAGATTTTTTCTTAGGACTAATGATGACCTCGGTGTACTTTGGATATCCAGAAAGTTCAGTTATATAAAAAAATGTTTTAGATACATTTGGTATAGTAGCTTAATTGTACTCACACTTAAGGAGAAGCATCCTAGCCAAATTGTAAACCTACATAACCCATTCGATTTTATTCATTGAGCTCCTGGCTCTTTGCTCAGCACCATGCCAGCTAGTCCTATAGAAAGGCAAATTATTGCTCTCAAGGAGTTTATAATACAATGAAAGAAATACACAAAGAATGGATGGTTTGTTAGTGTTGGAGTTGCCTCCACAAATACAGAGCTACTCTCTCTGACATAATAGATAAGTCTGAGTAGATAGAGGCTTAGTAATAGGAAGATTTATTATTTTGTCATCATCATTATGGGGATTGTATTATCATTATGAGGGGAGAGTGTTGCTATTATTATTGCTAATTAATAATAATTATAACAATAATAGCTAACATTAATATAGCACGTAACTATGTGCCAGGAATAGTGCTAAGAGCTTCACAGTTATTATCTCATTTGATCCTCACAACACCCCTGGGAGGTAGGTCCTTTTATTTTCCCCATTTTACAGATGAGGAAACCGAAACAGATGGGTTAACTGAGTTGCCCAAGATCACAGTTTGTAAGTGTCTGAGGCAGGATTTGAATCCAGGCATCTCTGACGCCATGCCTAGCATCCCACACACAATGCCACACATAAAAAGATAACTAACACAAGAAGGTCAGCACAGGTGACAAATGCTATAGAATTTCAGAGTGAGGGAGAGATCACTTCCAAATGGGATAGAAGTTGTCACGGAGAAGGTAAGATTTACATTAGATCATTAATGATGGGTCTATGATTCCCAATAAGATTAACTAGGAACCCAATTCCATTGGACCCACCTCACTATGATTGTTTTCTGGCAAAGTGTGAATCCATTATTTGAGCAGTGAATTCTACAGAAAATTAATAAATCATAACACATAAATTTCTGCAGTATAGGATGACAATAGACCTACAAAAATGTAGCATAGATTTAGTGTCTCCCTGTCAAATGACCTTTCAATTCATTTTAAATTCCAAAATAGGGCAGCTAGGTGGTGCAGTGGATAGAGCACCAGCACTGGAGTCAGGAGTACCTGAGTTCAAATCCAGCCTCAGACACTTAACACTTACTAGCTGTGTGACCCTGGGCAAGTCACTTAACCCCAATTGCCTTACTAAAAAAACAAAAACAAAAACAAAAACAAATAAATTCCAAAGTAAAGCAATCTCAATGTCCCAGAGAAAATTTGGAGCAGCTAAGAGTGTCCAGCACTTCATATCTGTCTCCACAATAGGGCAAGCTTTTGTCCAATATGTTGTCTTGATGGCCTCCTCATTGTATTCTGCTCTCAGAACCTCAACAGGGAGAAATGTTATAAAAAAAATAAACTGTCCTGTATTGTTGCTTTTCTTTTTGCCCAATCTCTCTCTCTCTATGTATACGTATGTATATGTATATATGTATTTAGGCACACAGGGGTACATATATACATGTGAACGTGTGTGTAAGGTATACAATACTTCATTTTGGGCGGATTTTGCCTAAAACCACAACTCCCTTTCTTTGGGAATATTTTTTAAAACACACAGGTAAGCAGTTGGGAGATGAAATTGCATATTAACAGCTCAGAAGATGGTTCGAAGAAACGTTGCTCTCAAAGTAGTTCTAACATTGAATTAGAACATTTACAAGAATTGCATTCACCTGTACCAACAGAGTAACCAACTTTTCAACAGCAATCAATCAATCAAGCATTTATTAAGAACCTACTATGTACCACAGCCACTGTCCTAGGCACTTGGGAAACAAAGACAGGAGTGAAACTGATTCTGAAATCAAGGAACTTAAAATTCTATCATAAAGTGAAAAGCCAGGCTGTTTGATGAATGAGTTGTGTGCCTTCACTATTCACAGGGATGAAACTGGGATTGATATTTCTTTGGGTCCTCCTCCCCAACAGAGTCATTTGTGATTCTTTTGGGATGTGCAAAAAATACTGCTCTCTCTCTCTCTCTCTCTCTCTCTCTCTCTCTCTCTCTCTCTCTCTCTCTCTCTCTCTCTCTTTCTCTCTCTCTCTGTGTGTGTGTGTGTGTTTCTGTGTATTTCTCTCTCTATTTCTCTCATTCTCTCTCGCTATTTATCTCTCTCACTCTCTTTGTGTGTTTTTCCTTCTCTCTCTCTCTCTCTCTCTCACACACACACACACACACACACACACACACACACTATTCTTTATGTTGATCCTAAGAGTTTTTATAGGTTGGGTTGGTTGCTGTATTTTGTTACTTTAAAATATCATAGTATTGTGGTCAAGCTTCAATATTAAAGTACATTAGAAAATACACTTAAGAAAAGATAATGTTGGTAAGAGTATCATCACTCTGGAACTATTTGTTCAATAACTAATTGTCAACCATGTGCTAAGCCTTTTACTGAATGTGATCTTAGATGCCCCTGGCTCTTGGATTCATAATGTGAAATGGAGAGATAGGCAAGACTGAAGCAGATTTAAGCAAAGGGAAAGGAAGGGTAATAAGCATTTATGCAATGCCTACTATGTGCCACACAGTGTAATAAGTGCCATTTACATTTTCATTTGAGTGGAGAAACACTCTGTTCAAAAAGGTTTTTCTTTTTTCTTTCTTGTCCCCTACAACAAGTGGCATCTCATGGGTGTCTTGGTCTCTTTAAAAAATATTTTTTTCTATTGACTCACATAATCTCAGAATTATAAAGAAGTTCAGAGTTCATTTAACCCAATTGTACACCTGCATATCTGAGTGGCAATCCATTCTACTATAGCACCAACAAATGATCATCTTACCTCCCCTTGGAGATTTCACCTCTATACAACAGTGGTGGGTGGACAAACCCAGAAATTCCCAAGGCAGCCCTTTGTTCCACTTTAGGACAGTCCTAATTGTTGGAAAGCTGTATAGAGGTGAAATCCACCAAAACGCTGACCAAAAAACTGACCCAAAATCCTGGAGAACATTATACCTCAACCTTTGAAAGTGATTTTTGCTGTTTAAGAAGGCCATGGAGGACTGTCTGAGATACGCAGTCTAACATGGGGCAGGGGACAATGGGAAAGTCATCAGACCTGACATTTAGATTGTCTCTTCCCAAAAGGGGATGGTAAAGCATCAAAGGTGAGATGAAGGGTTTTCATCCATGCTGATTATAACCAGGTGTCCAAAGAGGAAGTTGTGAGCCTTGGGGCTCTCATCTCTCTGCACAAGTTTCCAGTAAAACCTCATTCATTCAGACCCCTGCTAATTTAGAAATTAGGAAAACTCCAATGCAACTTACAATGTTCCTACTCTATCAATTGTTAGTACCACACTGGTGAATAAAAGGAAATTTAGTAGATGTTCTTAAGCCAATGTATAAACAAAGGGGAAGTATTTTTGCCAGTGTCTTTGTGGATCTGGTAATTGATTATTTTAAGTTCAGTCATTTCAGTTGTGTTTGACTCTTCATGACCCCAGTTGGGGTTTTCTTGGGAAAGATACTGGAATGGCTTGCCATTTCCTTCTCCAGCTCATTTTACAGATAAAGAAATGGAGGCAAATAGGGTTAAGTAACTTGCCCAGGGTCACATAGTAAGTATCTGAGGCCATATTTGAACTCAAGTCTTCCTTACTCTAGACCCAGTGCTTCATCCACTGCACCACCTAGCTGCCTATTGTGGTAAGTTAAATTATATCTAATCAATCAGTCAGTTCATCAATAAGCATTTACTAAGAAACTACTTTGTAGTATGAGAGGCAGCATGAAAGAGAGTCAGCCTTGAAACCAGAAGGACTGAGTTCAAGTCAACCTGAACACATACTGGCTATATGTCCCTGAACAGGTCATTTGGCATCTCAGTGTTCGAGCTAGCTCACTAAGACTCTAAGTATCAAAGAAGGTGCCAATCTGCACTGGTCAAAGAGGGCTTTCACTACTGGGATTTCCCTATAGCACTGGAAAAATAGGTCATTTATATGATATTATTTATATTATATTTATAGGTCATTATATATTTGACCCTGCCCCTATTTGGCAGCACTGTGATAGGCACTAAGGATACAAAGTCAAAAGTGAAACCTGTAGGATTATGGCATATAAGACTGACTTCTTAAGAGTCATATTTGTCTGCTTTCTTTACTCCTTTTACTTGTTAGTGTCGACTTAAGATGACTCAGAATTGTACCAGAGTTATGAGAATGCTGTTCTCTTAAAGTATTTTCTAACTTGGACTTTTGAGTATGAGACTGGTCACCTTCATTACCCTTCCCCATTCCCATAATTATTCTGAACCAATGAGGTTTCACTGTGTGTTAAAATTGAAACAATATCTATATATCTCCAGTCAAGCAGACCTTGCAGAATGGTCCATGACTTGATTTTTTTCATTTAATTTGCAAACCAGCCCCATGTTGATAAAGGAGAAGTAAGTAATATGGAATCTCATGAAAGAAGAGAGGCAGATATTCTGCCTCTTAGTGGCTGTTAGAACATCCCAAATAACCAATAGGTCTGAGAAGAGCTTGGTCACTGAACAGCCCGTTTCATTTATGGAATTCTTTTCCATAATCATCTTTCATGTTTCCAGTCTCCTTCCCATCTTCTTTTTGGGTGAATGCTCAAAAGTGTTTCTGATGTAAATACTTTCAGCCACTGTGGGAGGGGGAGGCAAGATGGTGGGTTACTTTTTTTTCTTTTGCTCTATCACTTCCAAGTGAGCCCACGAGGTCCTGTGGACATCACCACTCATGCTGCATGCTCCCTTGGCAGAAGTGATTACTAAACATGCATGCATGCCTTCAAAGTACATTCACATCTGGCCACGGCTGATGAGAATGTCACTCACAGAGACCCTGCACAATGATTTCTGAGAATCCACGTGCATGAAAATGAGTTACTTCACTGATATTTTTTGGTTTTCAAGGTACATGTGTTTCCAATCCCCCAACCCCTACATCCTTAAGAAAAGTAAGTCCTAATCTCATCATGTTTCTCAACTTTAGCCTGTTGTTTCTATGGAACAGATAGGAAATTGAGGGCACTCCCTTCCCACCCCCACCCCAACTACTTAAAGACATTTTAAAGAACAAAACCGAGTGTAAATATTGACAATGGTAGATTTACATGGCTTGGTGTTTACCCTATGTGAAATAATAGCAATAGTTCCTATTGGTGGAGAAATGTAAGTAAATGAGTTTGTGTGAGATTGTAGACAAACTTTAGACGTCCTAGATGCTTAACTATTTTGAAATTTCAAATTAGCAGAAAACCCATAAACACAGTGAAGAAACTCCCGACTTTTGATACTCACAAACAAGAACTAGTCAAGCACAGTGGTCAGTAGCATGACTCAGAATTTTAGCGTTATTGTAAATTGAACAGAAGTTCTGGCTGCCATCCTCTCCACCTCAGCCCCTGCCTGGCCCAAATAGTCTTGACCCTCCAAGACATTCCTGAAATAAAGACAGGTGTTGCCTTTGTGCTCTGCTCTGTATACCCAATTGTATTTTTAAAGAAAGCTGTTCTCTTTACAATAAAACTAGTGACCCTTTTGAATGCCCATTTAGACTTGAGCAGCTAAAGGCTTGCATCTGGGGGGCCTCAGGTAAAGGTGGAAGCTAATGATTTCTCTGCCCATTGTTCTTCTGCCTAACTTCAAGGCCTTTGCGTGGTGGTCAGACTTAATGGTGGAGCATGCTGAGACGTTCCTGGCATTGTTTGCAGTGGACATGGATGCCGCCTTGGAGGTGCAGCCCCCAGACTCATGGGACAGCTTCCCACTGTTTCAACTGCTCAATGACTTCCTTCGTAGTGATTGTATGTATCGACTTCTATCATTCTGCTTTCCTAAGTAGACAAGAAGGGAGAAGTAGCAGATGGATTATGATAGCCTATTGTTACAAAAATCAGGCTTTGTGCAGATGCCTGTGGGGACACTCTGATAGAGCAGAAAGCACATTGGCTCTAGAGTCTGGGGATCTGGGATCAAATTCTGCTTCCAACACTTGCTAGTGGGACAAGTAACTTGACCTCCTTGGGCCTCAGTTTCCCCATCGACAAAATGAGGAGGTTGGAGTATATGACCAAGGAAGTTCCTTTCAGTTTCAGATGATCCCATCACCCACAGATGTCCATCCCCTTTCCTGAGCATTCAGCTAGAAGGTAGCTCTCCCCTAAGTGGTAAACACAACTAAAGCACAAGAAAAAAAAAGATATGGGGAGGGTATGTATATGTGTGAGTGGGAGTGTTTTCCCCTAAGCAAGGTAACAAATTTTACCTTTTTGCATTTGGTGTTTTTCATCAAAACATATGTATCTTCTAAAGGAAAAAGCAACTTCCAGCATCGAAAGCCCATACTACATGAGTTGGGCTGGGGGTGGGGGAGAGATTGAGCTGTACAGGATGTTCCTTCTCCTGGGGAATGTTGGGGGAGGGGGGAAGATATGCAGGGAAAACATAAGAAATGGTGTGGGATGTTGTTGTTGTTGTTTTAAAGGAACATGACTGTTTTTCTTTTTCAAAGGGCTACACAAATGGGTAAGATTTTTTAAAAATTCAATCTTCCTTCCAAACAGATTTAAGGATGAGTTCCAAGGCCGTTCTTATGTTTTGTTTTCTGTGTGTGTGTGTGTGTGTATGTGTGTGTGTGTGTGTGTGTGTGTTTTTCCCTTTTCTTTTTGGCTTCCCTATCGGCAGCATGTTTATTGTATGAGACAATGCCTCTGCTCAGAGTCTGTAGGTGGCTAGAATGACTGCGGGTTCTCACTCCACTTTTACTTGTCTGTTCTAGATAACTTGTGCAATGGAAAATTTCACAAACACCTGCAGGACCTGTTTGCCCCACTTGTGGTTAGATATGTCGATTTGATGGAGTCCTCAATTGCACAGTCAATTCACAGGGGCTTTGAACGGGAATCGTGGGAGCCAGTAAAGTAAGGATACCTCCTTTAATACCTCAGAGTTTGGGTGCAAATGGATGAAGAGCCATGCAGAGTTCGATTAGCACTATAATATATATTATGTTGTCACTCTAACCAGAAGCAAAAGCCTCAGGCTATTTCTATTATGACCTTTATTTTAGTTTCCTATGGTCCAATGAACTGGTTTCAAAGGGCTTGTGAAATCAAATTAATGTTTGAATTAATTTTACTGTAAATCTGGCCACAAAAAAGTGAAACTTTTTTTTTAATTTTGCTTTAACATCTTATTCTTATAGAGCAGAAGATCCCCAACTAGTCCATTGTGACCCATTGGCCAATCTTGAAGACCAGTTTGATTGCAGATGCAGCCATACATATCCCTTCCTATGTGTGGCTCTTGGACATTTAGTGGTGGGGAGGGTGGGGGAAGGGAGGGGCGGAGGAATGTTGGTTCAAAGCTCCCAACCTGACCCCCACAAACTACTCTTCTATGGGACTTGGAAACCTGCTGCCATTTCCTTTTGTGGGTTTAGAAGACAAATTGCCTATAGTTGGTGTGGATGGGATTTTTTTGCTCTTCACCTCAGTAATAATGATAGCTCGTATGTTTCAATTGAGCAAATCTTTGTCAGAATTCTCCAGTGGGGTTTCATCTGTTTGGTTCTAAAGTTTAAGGAGAAGCTTGAGTGGAACACATTGAGCCATTCCAAGCACTTGAGGAACTGAATGTTCCCTGTCTCCACAAGAGGTCGTTCCCTGGGGGGTAGCCTTATCAACGAGTTACTTTCTCATCTTTGAAAACAAGGTCCTGCAAAGCTTTTTGTTAGGATTGACATAGAAAATGAGACAAAATCAGCATCCCCATTTCCATCAAAACAATAGGGATGTCCCAGGTCATCCCACTGAAGACAGCCTGGTGGCAGCGACCTGTGTGCATATACCAAAGGAAAATATTAGCAAGCTCATATACTCAGATCTGTAGCTCTCTCTTAGGAGAGGGCTACAATGATGACAAGCGCATGCAAATAAATCAGTTGTATCCATTAACTCTTTTGGGGGGAAATTGTGACTCCTTTGGAGTCCTAAATATTCTCAAAGCCCACGATGGTACGTTTGGAAATAGAAATCTATTTTCTCAGTCCTCTCATTGTAAGGATAGTTGTGGTTCTTGCATTTTAAGATTTAAGTTTTGAAAAAGAAAAATTAGCTCAAGCATCGGGCTTCAGGAGTGAGCTAACAATTTAGAAGTGGTTATCACTTGCAGGCAATAAAATGAGACTTAGGTAGGAAGAATAAAACACTTTCTCATATGAAGAGCTGGTTAGTGAGTACAGCTATCTTCTGTAGGCTCCATGCAGCAAGTAAGGGGAGAGGGAGAGACCTGAAAATAACTAGAAAAAAAACGGAATTAAGATGATATCAAGCCATATGATTTGGATATTCACCGAGGCTAGATCTCTGACTCATAAACAAAATATGGATGAGAGGGAGCAACTTTACAACTTTGGACAAAATGAAATCCAGTAAACCATTCTCAGAAATGTAAGGATAGCTCTAAAAATGTATGTCTCAACATTAGGCACCACATGAAGATAATTGAACAAGTGTGTTCTTAACCCCCTCCATCACAATTTGCTACAGTTTTTAATGGGGACAAATTTTACCCATTTTATTTTGGGGTTTTATTTGGGGAGTGGCATTGTTTGATTTTTTTGTATATGTGATGAATGTGCTTTTCCTCCAGTAAAGAATTTGTATGCCCTTCATTATGCTTATTCTAAAATAAGAAACAAGTTTAAGAAAACAGGTTTGATTTTCTGAATGTTGTTCAACTTAGCCATCTAGCTATCTCTGTCTTTCTTTTTCCCATGATTTCTCTCCCTCTCTGCCTACCTGCCCTTTTCTCTTTGTTTCTGTCTCTGTCTCTGTATTTCCTCTCTCTTTCTGTCTGTTCTCTCTCTGCCTCTCCTATTTAGCTCCTTGTAAGTTTCTGTTTTACGAATGTATGTTTTAACCTTATTCCTTTAAAAAAAAAAAAAACATTGGGAAGACATGTATTTCTTAACAGCCTTTGAAAAACTTTTCTATGATCCTATGATATGCAAATGTTAGCAATATGTTGATTTCATTGTAACACAATGGAACAACTTCTTATTTCTGACATATTTCATAATTTGTACCTGTGGCGGAAGGGAAATTGAATGAAGTATCCAAGTATTTCCTCTCAGAGAATTTCAGGCAGGGCCCCTCTCCCCACGCCCTTTTGAGTTTCTGGGGAATGAAAGGAACCAGGTAGTTGAGTTCTTTAGAGTCTTCATGGGTTGGTATGAGGCTGTAATGTCGTGATTTCCCATCCACCCAGAAGTGATTCCACAGTAGAGATGATCCTGGTCCCCTAAGAGACTGTGTTTCCTGGAGGTAGGAATTGTATCTTCTTCACTTTTGGTCTCCTCTAGCACCTAGGATAGTACTGAACATCCTAGGTACTTAAGGATAAATGATTGTTGAATGAGAGGTTGTATAGAATAGTGGATAGGGTGCTAAAAGACCTATGTTCAAATCTTGCCTCTAACTCTTACTAGCTGTGTAACCAAGAGCAAAACACTTAACTTCTCAGACCCTCATTTTCCTAATCTATAAAAGGGGGATATTAATGACATCTTACCTACCTCTCAAGTTTTTTTTTTCTTTTGAGGTTCAATTGAAAGGTGGCATAGAAAACACTTTTCGTTTTAAAGCACAATCTTTAATGAAATCTAAAACTTGATATGACACATTAAAAATGCCTTAAATCTGAATTCAGAGGACTTAGGTTCAAATCCTGACCCTAGGTGATTTGCATTGCCTCCTGTGACCTTTGTTGATCTATAAAATGAAGGGGTCACCTTCTGGGATCCTTTCTAGCTCTATATCTATGACCCCATGATCTCAAGTTCTCATATTTGTACATTTAAGAATTAAAGAACTTTTCTTTCCCCCTGCTATAGGGCAGAATTGCCTGGTGATTGAGGCAATGACTTTAGAATCAAGAAACCTGAGTTCAAATTGTGCTTCATACTTACTAGCCATAGGTCTGTTGCTCCATCTCTCCATAACAGGCATCAAGTCAAGGGGGAAAAAAGCATTTATTAATATTCCTTGAATTAATATTCATTCTCTTTGTTCTGCATAGCCCAGTAGTTTAACATAGCTGATCTCCCTTGCTGTTTCACTCATAGGTAGTATAGAAGGGCTCTTTTCTGGAGCCCTGTACTAAGAATAATAGCACAAGGTTTGGGAGTTAAGACCTTATGATATTATAGAGTTCTACCCTTTCATTATACAAATAAGGAAACTGAGGTAGAGTTGGGACTGAAATGAAGGAATCCCTATTGTCATCCAGGAACTCTTTTGTAGTATACCACAAAACATTTCCAGAAAATTCTAGAAAACCTCATTAATAAAAAGTCCAGGATTATATCCACAATGAGGCTCTTTATGCCATAGTCAATGTAGACTGAAGTTTCCCACTGAAACGGTCTGTATACTTGTCAGAGAGATGTGTGAGAAAAAGATTCAAGTTAATTTTGTACTTAATTTCTGTTTTCAAATGTACTTTTTGCCAAATGGCCCCAAAGTACAAGTAATAATAGTCAGTCAATAAGCATTAATTAAACACCTACTGTCTGCCAAGACAGTAGTAAGTGCTGAGGATATGAAAAAAAGGTAAAAGATAATACCCTGGGGCGGCTAGGTGGTGCAGTGGATAAAGCACCGGCCCTGGATTCAGGAGTACCTGAGTTCAAATCTGGCCTCAGACACTTGATACTTACTAGCTGTGTGACCCTGGGAAAGTCATTTAACCCCCATTGCCCTGCAAAAAAAAAAAAAAGATAATACCCTGTTCTCAAGGAGTTCACAGTCTACAACGGCAACAAAAATTCGATCATTTTCTATATCACCTTAAGGAAGTATTTCCCTCAAAATATCACCCTCTGAAGTAACCGGTACAAAAATTATCCACCTCTCAGACAAAGTATTGATTATAATAACATAAGACTGAAATTAATGCTACTACTAAAGTACTGCCTAAGAGTTATGCTACTACTTACTACCTGCATGACCTTGAGTGAATACTACCACTTTTATGGGCCTCAGTTTCCCCATCTGTCAAATAAACATTTGGGACTGATTGCTCTTGATGGTTTCTTCCAACTCTAAGGCCGAGGATCCTCCATATATATATGGCACTCATTTACAGTTGGCACAGCCAAGTAAGAATTCTATCCCAAAATGATGCACAGAGTCAATTCTGCCAAAAGTCACCCATCTGCTGGTGCAGTGTATGTTTTGATCTTGAGGCTAAAACAGAGGACAAATGAATTTCTCAACAAGTTCAGATGCACATTATGTTTCCTTTGACTTTACTCTAAAATGTCTCTCTCATAACAGTACCTCTCCCAAATGGTTTTTAGAAGTAACCATATTTAATCTAAAAGTCATTTTCAGTTCACTTGACCCAATATTGTCAAGTTAGTCATCACAAAGATACTAAGACAGGTCAATAATCTTACCAGTGCAGACAGTACCTCCAATGGTGCAGATTGCAATCTATCCACATTTTTCTCATGCTGTGGAATCCTTGTCCATGTCTTACTTGAAATCCTCCTTAGAAGATCCAACCAAATTCTGGAAGCCTTAAGGGTAGAGGACAGCTAGAAAGACAGTATGCTGTACCCAAGCTGTGATATTAAAATACATGATCAGCAATATGTATTGATGCATATGTACATAACATGTATATATGTATGAGAGAAGGTGTGTCAGTGATACTGTAGGAAAACAAGGAAAAATAGATGTAAAGACTAAGAGCTACAAAGATAGTCTTAAAACTGCAAAAGAGCCCAAAGAATCCCTCCAGTGTGTCAGATAAATCTTCCAATAAATTCAATGCGACCAACAATTATTAAGCACCTACAATGTACAAGACACTGTGCTAGGCACTGAGCATATGAAGACAAAATGAGTAACAGTCCCTATATACACCCAAGGGGATTCCATGGTTGTCAGGGAGGAGAAAGGGAGATGTGTTTACCCTGAAAAGTAAACAGGAAATAATTTGGAAGGAAAACAACAGGAGTTAGGAGCACCAGGTAAGACTCCTATTTTGAAAGCTCTGTGGAGGACAGAAGACAGAAAGCAGACATGGGAAACAAGCGAACCAACTAGGAGGTTATCAGAGTAATTGAGGTGAAAGGTGATAAGAGCCAGAACTAGAAAGGGATCCTCTTTGGAGGGTTGACGGAAGAGCATGGACAAGGATTATACAGAATGAAAACATGTGGATGGGTTGAAGTATGCACACATGAATAGTGCAAGGCACATATACATTCAAAGCCAGGACAGAACAATACTGTCCATCCGTCATTCTCACTACTCGGTCAGTCTTGTCTTCTTTCTCTATTCATGTATGTCTTTAATGATGCTTTCTAGGATACTTGTAGTAACAGTGCAGTTTACCTTTATCTCCCACGTGCCCTCTGAAACTCTTGCAATTTCAATTCCTCAAATACTGCTGATGCCCCATGTTCCATTGAGCATCACTGAGAGATTAATGAGGTTTGGGTTTTTGTTTTTGTTTTCTTGTCATTTTTTTATATATGAGAATTTATAGCAGCATCCAGCCTGGACTCATTGAAGACTGAGTACTGAGCAATTTTTCAATTGCTATCTAATCAATCTTTTCTTCTTATTCAGTTCTTGACTCAGCCTATTGTCTATCTGCTGCATCTTTCAGAAAGGAGAGAGAGAGAAAGAGAGAGAGAGAGAGAGAGAGAGAGAGAGAGAGAGAGAGAGAGAGAGAGAAGGAGGGAGGGAGGAGGGAGAGATGAATTAATGTCACGGTCTACCCATCCAGCTGCACATGATAATCTGGATAATAAACATTTGTTATTGATTTGGTTTTTTTCCAGGGTGAATGGTTATACTTTTTAACAGTTGCAAATTTTGGTGAGGACACCATGACATTATTTTTTGCAATGTCACAGTTCTCAAGGACCTCAAGGACCATCTAGTTAAACATTCTTATTTTACATATCAGAATATTGGGGCCCAATGAAGTTAAGTGATCTATCCAAAGGCTTATAGTTAGTCAGTGCCAGAGGCAAGATTTGTGTCTATATCCTCTATTCCCAGAAGCAATGTTCTTTCCCTTGGGTCACACAGAAGGAATATTTGGATAACATCATTAATGGGGGCTTTTCTTTTCTTTTGGATTTGAGCTCATCCCTGGTGAGCATACATTTCCTTGTTTGTTGCCTGACTTTATTTGGATATTCTTCAAATGGCTGAACAATAATATGTCTGCTTTGGAGGTAGGAGAGGGGTAGAGGAAAATTAACACATGGTAGCCCCCTTCTATACCTGTTGATCATGTGACACTGTAAAAATATGGGTCCACACCAAAGCAGCCTATTCCTTTTCTCTTTCTTGACCCTGTATACTCTCCAGGAAGGCAAGGAAGCATTGACCAATATCATCAAGTCTGTAAGAATAATGAAAAAATGGAAAAAAAATTAATGGTTCTGATATCTTCTTGGTTACCTTCTTTTTAAAGGTGGGGGCTGTAATGGATCCTTAATATTTTCCATTCATTTGGAACCTTCCTCCTGTGGAATTATCTTAAAAATTATTCTCTGCCTTTAATTTGTGCCATCCTCCCCCGACATACCCCTATCCCCAGCATGGCTATGTGGTCAAGTGGAATCTTCCCAACTCCATCTAATTAAAAGCCATTTCCACTTCCTCTCAGGGCATATCTAGTACTATGGTGACTCACCATTCTGAGCCTTTTTTCTCATCTCCCTCAGTTCCTGGGATGATTGAAAATTAATTCAATTCCATTTAAGAAGTGATGATTAAGTACCTGCTATGTATGGGGCACTCTGCTAGGCACTAGACATTCAGAGAATGATAGCATATAAAAAAAGTAAATAATGAGAATTTAAAGAATAGATACAAGATAATTTGGGGTGGGAGTGTACTAATAAGCAGGGCAAGGATTCTTAATATATATAATTATATTTCAATATAATTGGTTCCCTAAGTAATCCTGTGTATTTTATTTTTCGTATTTAAAAACATTCTGAGGTCCACAGACTCCAGAAGACTGCCCGATTTGTCCATAGTACAAAAAAAGATTAAGAATTCTTACATTAAGGGAATATGGAAAGGAGGCGCTGCCTGAGCCAAGCTTTGAAGGGAGCTAAGGATTCTAAGAGATAGACAAAAACAATCCAGGCACAGGAGACAGATGCGTTACTCGAGAAATTTTGAAATCATGATTTTTGTTCATTTTTTTTTAAATGGGCGTCCACTAAATGAACAAGTTTAAATACATTTCAAGGGTCAAGAGATTTCTGTATGTGAATATTCATTTCTTGACTCCAGTATAAGTCTAAACGCTATGCTTTGATCTGGGGATCGATAGGGGCTGAATAGGGGAACAGACACATATAAAAAGACCCAGTCCATTCCTCTGAAGAAGGGGTTATCCAAAGCATAAGAAAGAGCTTTAATTTTTAGAAAGCATATACTTGCTCTGTTATTTATTCTCCATAGCAATTTAGGATGCAAAGACATTCACTGCTGTCTCCCTCTCCCTCAATTAAAGGATAGTACACTTATCAATAGGAGGAAAAACAACTTTAAAGTCCTTTTGCATCTAAATGGACCCAAAAGACCAGATTCTAAGAATGTCCTCTATTACACAGTTCTCTAGTCTGAGGCCAGCATGAAGATAAAATAGAATGGGAATTCAGGCCAGCAAATAATATTAAGTGCCCATTCCATACAGAGCCCTGGTTTAGGTTCTGAGTAGGGAGTCAATCAATCAATGAGTGTTTATTAAACAAAGTATGAGCTGTGTAGTCTGCTAGGCACTGGGACTACAAATACAAAAGGAAGACAGTCCCCGTTCTCCAGTAGCTCCCATATTGCTGGAGAGATAGCACGTGTCCAAGAAATTTATCAATAAACACAGGCAATAGACAAAATAACTCAAGGGCAAAGGGGAGGGGTGCAGGAAGGCACAATACCCAGGGGAAGAGAAAGAGTCTCTTGAAGCAGGTGCTGCTTGAACTGAATCTTTCTAAGTGGGAGAGCACCCCAGCATAAGGGAACAGTTGGTGCAAAACAAAACAAACCAGAAACAGAGACAGGAGATTAAGTTATGTGTCCAGGGATCAGAAGTAGGCTGGTTGGGCTAGAATGTCAAGTACATGGAAAATAAAACAGCCCTGGTCTTCAAATCATTTTCATTTTGTTAGTGTGTCCCTACTCATTCCTGATGGGATAGTCTAAAATCAAGGCAATAGTTTGGTATTTTTAAATGTCCATGAAAATCAGATTCCCAATTGTGCTACTAAAGAAGGATCATGACAGAATTATTCTTTTATATAATAGCTGGAGAAATATTTTAACATAATGATTTCTAATAATAATTTCAATTGATTAATGTGAGATTAATATTTCTATGGGTGAAATTAAGGTGAGATTTCACATTTCTATAGCACCTGGTAGTTTTACAAAGTGCTTTCCTCAGAACAACCCTGTGAAGGAGGTAGTAGAGGGATACAGTCCCCATTCCACAGATGAGAAAACAGAATCAGAGAGGGGAAAAACTTGCTGAGAGTCAAACAGAAGCATCTTATCATTCAAAAAGAGAACTCCCCTATCCACATGTATATTAGTAAAATATTGTGCGTTACTTAGAACTGCTTACTTATTAGGATATGCTATTAATATCCAAATCAAATAGTAGTAATGTTATTAATACACTACATTATTTTGCTAAAAAAATAATGTTTTATCATTTCTAAAAGTCTAGCATCATAATGTGTTGTATAAAGGAAATGTTTCCATGTGAGTTCAGCTCAGTATTCCATTCCAAATGTCAGATTTTACTAATACAGTATGTTTTGTTAATAGGTCTATTTTTGAATTTTAGAATGGAAAACAAAGCTCTTTTTTGACTTGTGCACCGACCATCAAGCTAATCTGTGTAAATTAAGTCGCTTTTGCATACATTTGTATGTTATTCATTCCTCACTGCTTTTCATTTACTCAGCACTGACATTTGTAACTTCCCAGGCTACCATCTCTAAAGATTTGCTAATTCCTCCATCATTATGCACTGCGTGCCTCCCTTAATGATCACATTTGCTTATATAGGCTGGCACATGTCTCAGTGGAAATGGTGGATGGTTTGGTTACAGAGTAGCACTTAAGTCCAGGAATCATCAGGGACCAAAATACAAAGACAAATAAATTCAACAGCACAAGAAAATATAAAAAATGTCTTCCCTTGTACTCTTTTTAGGATTATAGAGACCATCTAGGCCACCCCCCCCCGCCTTGTTTTACAGTTGAGGATACTGATGCCAGCAGAAGGACCTGACTTGTCCAAGGTCAAATAGGCAATGACAGAGGCAAAATTTGAATCCAGGTCTTCTGACTCCAAAAGTAGTACCATGTGCCTGCATTACTATTTTTCTATTGAGTAATCATTCTCCCCCTCAAATCTCAACATGAGACAGAGAGACAGAGAGACAGAGACAGAGAGAGAAAGAGAGGATTAATTCTCATTACCCATTGGTTTCCCCACAACAGGAATCACAATGGACATAACTATGGTTCATCTAATTCACTGCAAACAAAAAAGAATGTCTTTTCTGTTTGCTGGGACTAAAGCCATGTTTATAATTTTCCTGTAACAAGATAACTATTGATATAAAATCACAATAAAAGCAAATGTCCAAGCATCTAAGAGTTCTGAAAATGGACCCAAAGAGCCTGTAATCGGTGGGAATCTTGCCAAGTCAGCCCGGAGTCAGTCGTGACTTTTCCAGGAGTCTTGGTTTGCAGTGCACAGCCTGTCTAAGGCAGAGCTGGCTTGGCAAGGTACACCATCTTCTTGAGGAGAGCCGAAAAGAGAGCCCCGACTCTTTGCCAAAGGGCTGTCAGCCCTGCTTGAGAGTAAAGGCAGGGCTCTTCTCAGATACAGCCTTGGCTCTGGCTTTTCCCTGGCTAAATTAGGCATCATAGAAATGTTCTTATAGATTAAATGGTTTTGCCAGTCCTGTAGCATCATATGACATAACATCCCACCCCTACTCCACCACCCACACATCAAAAGAGAGACAGAGAACAAGACAGACAGACAGACAGACAGACAGACACACACACACACACACACACACACAGAGATTTCTTTTGTCCTTATTGTTGGTTCCTCCTTTGACAATGAGAAAACATCCACCAACTGGCCCAGTCTTCGCTGGAAGGACAAACAAACTCTGATCTGAGGTAAAAGTTAAATCCATTTTTTCTTGCTATAGCTAAGGACTTGTTATAAAAAAATTTTTTTGGAATACTTTACTTTCCAATCCCACACACTTCTATCTATTATAAATTGGATGAAATTAATCTCAGAGAAGACATTTTCATTTTCTTTTTGGTCTTTGTAAGATTAAACAAAGTTTGGGGCAGCTGGGTGGCACAGTGCATAAAGCACTAGCCCTGGATTCAGGAGGGCCTGAGTTCAAATCTGACCTCAGACACTTAACACTTACTATGTGTGTGACCTTGGGCAAGTCGCTTAACCCTCATTGCCAACACACACAAAAAAAAGAAAGAAAGAAAGATTAAACAAAGGTTGGGGCAACTAGGTGGCACAGTGGATAAAGCACTGGCCCTGGATTCAGGAAGACCTGAGTTCAAATCCAGCCTCAGACACTTGATACTTACTAGCTGTATGACCCTGGGCAAGTCACTTAACTCTCATTGCCCTGCCCAAAAAAAAGATTAAACAAAGGTTAAAAATTTTCCCTGATACTTCCAAGAAATCTTTTTCCTATGGTCTGGCCTTACTTGTTTCCATACTTGCCTTTGAAGGCAGCAGTTGTAGTTTTCAATTTCTGCCTGTCACCCAAAACACTGATGCAGGTGAACAGCATGTTTTTATCTGTTTCCATTAGCCTCAAGAAATGCCCAAGAGAATATTACCCAGAGTAATTAGTCTATCTCAAAAACTAAATAACTGTTGACAACTTCTTTATGCAAAAAAGCAAGAAGATGAAAAGACTCCTTTTTTATTTTTTATCCAACCAATGAGTTAATTGGTGTAGGGAACTCCCAGTAAAAACACTTTCTATCAATGCAGATTACCACCTGCTCTGTGAAATATAGTCTTACACATTTGATTGAAGTTACTGAGAAGTTAAGTGACTTGTCAAGGGTCACATAGCCAGTAGATGTGAGTGGTAAGACTTGAACTCAAATTTTCCTGACTTCAAGGATGGTTCACAGTCCACTTTGCAACACTGTCTCCTAAACCCAGTGTCCATACTAATTCTAGTAACTTTGAAACCACCAGCTATAAGGTTCAGGACTATTAATAACCAGCTCCATCTATATAAAATAGGATTATTATGTTGAGCTAGAAAGAACCTTAGAGGTCACCTAGTGCAACTCCTTCATCTCACAAATAAGAAAGTTGAGGGATAGAGGAAGGGAAATGACTTGCCCAAAGTCACACAGTAAGATCTAGGATTTCAACATCCCTAGACTCTGAAGCCAGCACCTTTTCCACTGTGCTATTTATATTTGGTACCCATCAGGTTTTAGACCATCACTGTAAAGATCTGGAAACAAAACCCAATTCCCAAAAGGCAAGGGAAGTATGTGATCATTGTATGTGGGTGTTGATAAGCTCCCTTCCAATTTTGACTCATTTTTTGTCAATGTTTTTGCCGTCTGCTTCTGAGTGCTAAGACCCAGGGAAGCTTCCTATACCTGTGGCTCCTTGCTCTCCAATGTGTTTATGTGTCTTGCTCACCTGTTGTCTTGTCAACTTAACCAATTGAGTTACAGTTCTCCTGTGCTTCTGCCACATCTACATTGTCATTGTGATGGTATTTTTTTCTTTCTGTCTGTTTCTTCCACAGGAGTTTAACCAGTACCCTACCCAATGTGAATCTACCTAATGTGAATCTACCCAAAGTACCCAATCTACCAGTTAACATCCCTCTAGGCATCCCACAAATGCCTACTTTTTCGGCACCGTCATGGATGGCTGCTATCTATGATGCTGAGTGTGTATTCAGTCCACATTAGCTCTAATTTAAATTTAAGTGATCTTGGCATGGATATGTATTGTTTATTTCTATGCATCCTATGTAATTTTGAAACAGAGATGGAGACAGATAATTAGACATATTTTGCTGATCATACAGAGACAATATTGTTTATTTCTGGCATGCATGGTGTTTGTAAGGAATTTTCTATATCCAGCACTGACAATTTGTCTTACGCCCACTTAAAGATTGAGGAACTGACTTTTACTTCCAGTCTTTTACAATAGAATTGTGTTTGTTTGTTTGTTTTTAACTGACACAGGTAATATGAGCACATGGAAATGTTCATGTGGAAGAATACAAGACATTTGCAATGGCTTGGCCCCTAGTCTTGGACCAGTTGCGGTTCCAATATAGTGAACCATTGCCTTCCTGTTTGCCTTTGTGATTCTCAGGCACTCTAATAACCAAGGAATATATTTCAGAATGATAGTAAGCTCTTCTGAGTAGGTCATTCTTGCTAATGGTCAAATTCTATAAAAGATATTTTAGAATCCATAATCCAGTAGTGTTCAGCTACAAAATTCAGGGAGGTTACAGTCTAAATTGCTGAAGGTAAGACCCATGCCAGTGAAATCCAGAATTCCTAAAGTTGTTAGCTAGTAGAGTATTCACTAATCGCTAATAGTTAGTAGTGGGCATAGAGTAAGAGTAATGAAAAAGTCATCGTTTAAATAGTCCAGAAATCAATGAGCATTATTATTCGGGAGACCCTACTTTATAATCACCTCCAAAAGGGTTAGAAATGGCTATTCTCTTTGGCACAGGTAATCAGATGAGCAAGGAGTCTTTCTAGAAAGAGTTTTATAAGTATTTCTTTTAGTTCAGGAAATGAATCCTCCCATTTTTTTTCCTTAGCAAGAAAGAGATGCAATGCTCCCAAACTCTACCCCATGGAAATGAAATTAGAATGATGTATATGATTTAATAAGTGAAATAAGGCTTAGCTATCCTATGCCCTGCTTTGATCCTTTTTCTTATACCACTGCTAATTATAGGTCCAATAAGCTTTTCCTTGAAAGAAGAAACTGGCACATTTTCAAAGGGAAGTATTTTAATCGAAGGGATTTAAAAAATGGCTTCCATAAGACAGTGATATTGTGATATCTCAAAATCACATTCATCAAGGTAGCACTGCACTAGTTTGGGGTTCTTTTATTTCATTTTTGTTTTGTTTTTAATAGTCAAATAAAGAACAAGGCATGTCAGTTCCATCTATACTTGGAGCATTTTTTAAAGCTTATGGGGGAAAAATTCTATCTGGATGAAATAACAGTGGAATGATATGATCAATGTGTCTGATTATCTTTAGAAAAACAACTAAAAATCTCCCAAAACTTTTCTTGGAAACAAAACCATGAAAGAAACCCAAGTCATATCCATGCTAAGATGACAGTGTTAAAAGGTAGCTTAGGCAGTATCTGTTACAAAAATTAAAAATACTTGAAAGCTTTTATTCCTTCCCTCTGTGCATGCTCTGTGACATTGATTTTTTTTGAAAAGATATGAATCAAGACATGATCATAAAGCAGATAATGGTCTCTGTTCAATTAATTAAGGCATGAGTGGGAACACATTTTGGGAACTGCTAAGCAATCAAAATAATTTTGGTGCTATTGCCTTAACATTAACAGTTTATCTCAAAAATAAAAAGAAAATATTCTTTTCCTCATGTCAAAACTTAATAATAAGCTCTTCAAAAGAAAAAAAACCCTAGAAGAAATTTTCCGAAACTATGAAACCAGATGGGTGTCAAAATGTTGTTGTAATAAATACCAATCATTGCATTCATATGTACTTAATGATTTAAAACATACAACCATGCAGTTCCAAAACGGGGCTTAGACTAGTCAAAGTTGTGGGGTGTTTTCCAAGCATAGGATAGGGAAAGGCTGAACTTCCACTCACAGTTAATTCCTTCATTTAAAAAAGGGGGGGAGGGGCAGCTAGGTGGCACAGTGCATAAAGCACTAGCCCTGGAGTCCGGAGCACCTGAGTTCAAATGCGGCCTCAGACAATTGACACTTACTAGCTGTGTGACTCTGGGCGAGTCACTTAACCCTCATTGCCCCACCCCCCAAAAATAAATAAACTTCTGTTAAAAAATTTTTTTTTAATTTATAAGGGAAAGAAAGAAGGTCACATTTCACAATCACCCAACAGGAAATGCCTGATTCTATATCTTTTCATTATTCCAGTTTCCTCTGATCACTTTTCATTCTAAGGACCTGTTTCCGTGTTACCTTCTCCTTTGTGTCAGAAACCTCTAGTTACTGATTCCCAGCTGGTCTGTCTTTGAGAACATCCCTTTTGTCAGTCCAGGGCCCAAGGTTTCCCTTGGCATGTTGGGATTTTGACTCCCTCCCCCTTCAGTAGCCATGTATGCATTTATGCATCGGTTGTATTTCCCTCTGAAGCATTAACTCAATGCAGCTGGCATCTGTCACAATAGAAACACCCACTCTCATCTGTTTCTATAGACGATGTCAGAACAAGTGGTAATGCATGGTGTGTTGGACATCTTATAAATTACTGTGTTAGCATTCGTGGTATGCGAGGAGGGGAGGGTGGCATCTCTCAGAGCTCCCACTGTCCTTGCTACGAGAGAGGCTGAAACAGAGAATGGCAAAAGGGTGAAGTGTGGAGCATTTTCTTTGTACCTATTCAATACTATCCAGTCCCAGAGTTTGCTTCCCCAGGTGAAGGTTTTTTTAGATGCCATTGTAAAGAACTACATGGAGACTGATGGCTCAGTCAGTACAAGGGAGTGGGTAAAGCCAATGAGCTGGTGGAAGGGCTCAGGTCTTCTCACTGGTCTGAAGTATTTGCAAATATCCCATTAGCCTCCCCAGCTCCCAGTCCTGAAGTTGCCTTTGCAATAGGCTGGTCTGAGAAAAATCTGAGTCAAAAAACCAAACCAAGATCTTGGATTCAAGATATCTCAGTGGACAGAAGGTCAGCTGATTCACCCCGGCCCCTGAAGAGACAAAGCATGTCCTCGCTCACCACTTGTTAGCACTGTCCTTTACCTGGCAATCTGAAATCTCCAAGAGCCCTCCGGTTTGGAGGGGAGCGGAGGAAATGCATGATGCTCTGAATCTGGATAACTGCATGATGCTGACATGTAGTTATTATTGACCGAGATTTTTCTATCTCAATATGTGGCCTTCATGTGAATCATCACATATGTTAATGTGGTTATTGAAAGAAGGCTGATTTTTACCATACACCTCTCCCCTAGTCATTTGTCTAAGGTATATGTCATTTTATCTTCTTCTTATTGGTCTGGAATGATATGATTAACCCAGCTGACTAGGTAAATGTATGGTAAAACTCAAAATCCTGCTGGTGGAAATCCCCCCCCACCCTGCCACCGTGTTTTGTATGTTAGAGCCACTGTTTGCCCTAAGCACAGTTGTTGCGGTGATCGGGTTTCTTTAATCTGGGAGCACGTGATGATTCTTGCTTTCATTCTGTCCTGCCAGTAATGGATCAGGCACCTCTGAAGATCTCTTCTGGAAACTTGATGCTCTACAGACTTTCATTAGGGATTTGCACTGGCCTGAGGAAGAGTTTGGAAAACACCTAGAACAACGTCTGAAACTGATGGCAAGTGATATGATTGAGTCCTGTGTGAAAAGGTAAGCCTGGATGCCTCCGCAGCTTGGGTTCAACTCTCTGATTTTATTGAATGATTAATAACAGATTCTGATGAGGCATACTAGAGATAAAAAATGAACATGGCTACCAGAGAATGACATCTGGCGTTGGGACATTGCGTACAATGCAGCAACCACCAAGAAAACAGCTCATTACCCATGAGCTGGACATGGTTATACAATTAAATCTAGTCAAGTCAGCAAGCATGTATTAGGTACCTTTTATGTGGCAAGCAAGTCAAAGTTGAGCAACTACATTTTGCCAATTGGTAGATTATGAAGAGCACCACTCAAGTAGGTGCTCATCAAGGAGGCATCTCAGCGGAAGGAAGGAAGGAAGGAAAGAAAAAGTAGTTCATAACTAGGTGCTAAGTTCTATAACTCCTATAGTATTGAAGGATTGTAAGTGTTGTGAGCACAATCTAAATTCATTTCCCTAAGGCATAGCCCCAGTCATTTTTCCTAGTTACAGCTATTCTGGGAGAACATAAGGCCAGATGGATATATCAAAGAGAGAAGATAGTTCATTGAATAGATATTCTGTTTGGCCATGAAGTGCTTATTTCATCACTTGGGTACTCAAGGGACATATATTTGATGTTAGAGAGAGAAGGAATGAAGCTTCTTGTAACGAAAAGTAGGAGATATAGAGGGATGACAGATGCAAAAATGTCATTCAATTAATATCAATTCATCATCATAGCCATAATGCCAGACCCAATCCCATGCAGTAGTTGCAGGGGCTGCTTAAGAAGATAAATGTTATATATTTTTTAATATTACTGGAAAAAAACATTAGTAAATAATTGCATGTTCCTTATGATATTATGTACAACAGTGAATCACTTGTACTTGTTGGAATGAGGAAGATGGGAATTTATATCACCATTTTCTACTGTTTTGAGGAATAAAAGAATATAACCACATTTGCAGTTTCTCTCCCAAAATTCGAAGGTAACCCATTCAGTCAGACCTCAAAGGAGCTTTTAAATTCTGTTTCCTATATATCCTGTAGCAATCATGAGTACATTTCTCAGATTCCATTCTTCATGCCTACCAAAAAAAAAAATGTCTATCCATTAGTAGTTGGCCCTGAACATAAACGAAATAGAAGAACAGTTCCATGGTATAACCTGATAGGTACTGAAAGGCTTCATTAATATTGCAACCCAAAAGTTTTATGCCTC
This sequence comes from Dromiciops gliroides, assembly GCF_019393635.1. Taxonomy (NCBI): domain Eukaryota; kingdom Metazoa; phylum Chordata; class Mammalia; order Microbiotheria; family Microbiotheriidae; genus Dromiciops; species Dromiciops gliroides. Next base: position 737,234,434 of record NC_057861.1, read on the forward strand.
CACCAAACAAGATGGCCAAGTACCCCATAACCATTACAGCCACTCCTCTCCCAGAAAAATTCCTGTTGAAATTGACATTAGTAGGGAAGAATAACCTTTTTAAGGCATTCACAGCAATCAGGTTCATTTTAATAGACATATGGGAGGGAAAGGAAGGATGAAAATGACAAGACTTTGAAGGAAGGCTGTATACAGCATAAGAACTCTTTGACCTGTCAGCCCTGGGAAAGGCTGAAAGGGTTTAAAGGAGAGGAGTGGTCAGAAATGAGATTTTCCCATTTCCTAAATGTACCTTCGGTTAGCCTGAGTATGTGGTTCCTTGATAGATTCTCTCAATTTATTTGCCCAAACTCAAGTCTTAGAGCTCATATTTGAGAAAATTTACTCAAGAGTCTCCAAGAGGCACCTTGAGCCACACAAAAATCACATGAAGGTGTTACCAAAAAATATATCTTAGCCTCAGGATTCACAACATGGGGCCCATACTATGGACTTGGAACTAGACTGTATCCTGTGAACACAGAATGGATAAATATACCAGATGTGGAATATTAAGGCAGTAAAAGAAAGATGCCGGCTTTCTGATATGTTAAGACAATGGAGAGGAAGAACATGGAATGCCTAGGTTTTATTGAAATTAGTCAATTTTATAAGCTACTCATATATTGGTTGGCTTTGCAGTCTGTTACAGGTAGAAGCAGCCATCTGTTCAGCCCTCTCACTTCTAATTCTACTCAAAGACTTTGTATTCAGGCAGACACATCTTTCTACCTTCCAACAATCTTTTGGTTTAATGGAAGAGCGGTCAATTCTCCTTTGGAAATGATTGAGACATGCTTAATTGAATGGGAATTGTAAGATGCATTCCATCCCATGTCTTTCTTTGGTTTCTAACTGTAACACCAGCCTTAGCCTCACTTGAAAGGTCTATTTGGCAATTCTTTAACCATAACATGTAATTCTTGCTCAAGACAAAAAAAAATAGAATGTATTTTTGTTTTCTGCAAAAGGAGTGCTATGATAAGGAAACAAGATAAACCATACTTTCCTTTTAACATTCTTGTGCACAATTTAGGAGTGATTCTTTTTAAAATATTTTTTGTAAAGAATATGAGTTCAGACCTTAAAAATACACTTCAACATACCTTAGTTGTTTATGCTCATCACCCTTTCCTCAATCAGGCTGATGTTTAATTTTGGTTGTCCCATGATTGGTAAGATTTCTGCAGCAGGTGACATGATTTCTATCATTTATTGGTAAGTAATGGAATATTGAAAAGAAGTGCTCTAATAATGCAAACAACAAAAATTATAACATTTATATAGCACTTAACATAAACTTTCTCAGTTGGTCATCATAACAGCACAGTGAAGGGGGTACTTTTGTCAACTCCATTTTATAGATGAGGAAACCGAGGTCCATAGAGATTAAGTGATATTAACTTGTTACTATTACAATAGAATGGAATTTGATGGGTCCCTTTATCTCCTGGTGTCTTTTTAAACATGGAGGGATGCCCTCTTATCACATCCGTCTCAGGTAGTAGGACTCACCTCTAGATCATTGGGAAGATATACACTGTCAAGGTTCTTCTTTTTTCATTGGGGAAGAGGCCATCATCATCATAATAGCCATCATCATCACCGCCACACCTGGCTCTTGGAGCCTTGTTACAATGAGATTCTGTTGCATTACTAACTCCCTCTGAAAGATGATGTGCATGCGAAATTTTTTAAATGAGGGAAAATGTCTTCTTTATGGGAAGAAAGCACTAATAGAATAAAGGCATTGTGGTTTTGTTTTCCCCCCATAAAATATATAGAGACTAGAAAGTGCTCTTAAATTTTCACTGGAAAAAGAAATAAAATTCAAAAAGGCAATTGCCCATCTGAAAGAATTTGCATATCCAATAATTCTGCCACAGAGTATTAGTTAATGAGTTAATTTTTTTCTGTACTCATGGATTCCCATTGCACATTCAGTGTGACCATTAGTTAATACATCAAAGTTTCAGGCGTATACTGTACTGCCAGGGAAGGAAGGATTTTATCTGAAATCAGGATAGTCAATATTAGCACAGCAGAGAGAGCAGTGCAACATAATTGTAGAGATAGTTAAGGGGTGTGTGTACTTCATTCCCCCAGGAAAGTACCTGGGCATGTCCATTCTTGTCAGGCTGTCCCTAGCTAGAACATTTAAGCAGGAGAAGTGAAACAAAACTTGTTGGTCAATGTGAAACTGAAAGGGAAAGAAAAAATGAGGAAAATTTTGCTTGGGGCAATGTTCCACAGGTATGGTGGTTCGAGGTCCCCAATGTCTGCCCTTCCCTTTGGTGTAGTTCTGGTCCATGATAGTACACCAATACTTGTGGAAAGGCAATCAAGAGAACAGATATCCATATATCCCACCTTGAGGAACATCATTAAGTGCAATTGATTTAATATGCTGCAGAGTCCAAGCACCATCAAAACTTTTTGTGAAGTAGTCAAAGATGACTTTGGTCATTCAAACTCAACAAACTCTGTACTGGGGCAACTAGGTGGCACAGTGGATAAAGTAGTGGCCCTGGATTCAGGAGGACCTGAGTTCAAATTTGACCACAGACACTTGACACTTACTAGCTGTGTGACCCTGGGCAAGTCACTCAACCCTCATTGCCCCACCCAAAAATAAATAAATAAATGATTTTTTTAAGAAAAAAAAATTTAATACTCTGTATTGCAATTAAAACTATCTCTGATTATTACTGTGGCTGTGACATGTCCTGTAGAGGCTAGGAGCATGGCAGCAGCTTCCTTGACTAGAACCTGTCCCATATAGCCCTCTTAGCTCTGGAAGTTCATGGTCATCAGCACCCATATGAAATCATTGTGGATTTCTACTGATTATCATATTCAGTTTTCTATTTCACTGCCCTCCCTTGAAATGTCTCCTCCACCTGTTACAGTCTTAACATTGAAATGATCTTTTCCTACTTTGTTTTAATAGAACCAGGATTGCATTTGAAGTTAAGCTGCAAAAAACCAGCCGATCGACAGATTTCCGAGTCCCACAGTCAATATGCACCATGTTTAATGTTATGGTTGATGCCAAGGCCCAATCAACAAAACTTTGCAGTATGGAAATGGGCCAAGAGGTAAAAAAAAGGGGGGGGGGGGTTGGGGAGGGAGATTTTTTTTTAACATCTATCAAGTATAGGGGAAAACTTCACAAATATCCTATCCTCTAGTCTGCTGGTTTCAGAAACATTCTCTAACATTTGTGAATTTAGTCACCCACATATACGGTATGCAGATGAATATTCAAGATCTGTTTATCAAATAAATCTCTGATGAATATGCATGATCAGAATTTCAGGCACTTGGAAGTGGTTATTGGCAGGGACCAACATGGGCATAAGGTGCCTTTGAGCCAAGTGATGTTCACTGACCTTGTTCACAGAGTCTGTGTCACTATTTAGAAGGCAGATCTGTGTTTGCCTAAATGCTTGTCCCTTTCACACATGCAACAGAAACCCCACATCTATGACATGATTTATTGATAGGAAACATCTGGAAAACAGAAACCACTCTTATCTTTTCATGCCACAAATTGCTGGACACATTCTCCAAGTCCCCACGATGCCCAAGCATGGGTCAATATATTCCTAATTTTCCCCAAAACCCAGGGTTACCAAGCTTGTATACCTTGCTAACCTTACTTTTTTGTTTTCTCTGACCAAAAGTTTTGTCCTTTGGTATGTTTCAAATCTTAATGTGGTATTTAAAATGGAAGGATAAAAGAAGCTGGAAGTTGGGCTTGATTAAAGACTCATGATCAGTTTTCTCCAATGGCGCTAAGCCAGTTTGATATTCATATACCAATTTAGAATTAATTCAGAAACATTTCTGGCAACTCTCAGGTTCCTGCCAATTGGCATAAATTGCTCCTAAATCAGATTTTTTGATACAGCCTTACATGTTCAGAATTTATACTCAATTATATTTGTTCCCTGTTCATTATTTATTTTCTCTCTGTGCATCTTCCATTTTTAAATGTCTGTGTGTGATATTCTCTTGCTGGCAAGATCATCCCCAACCTTATTTCCCCTAAGGCAGCATCCTGTGAAGAAGAGTCCCAATTTGGGCTTAAACAGCGGTCAGTAATAGAATCACACACAGTGGGGTTGTAGGTTAGTTCTCTTTTTTTTCCTTAATCACTCTATTTGTAGGGTCTCAGAGAGATCAGGTTAAAGACTTCAGATGTGACAAGAAGCTATCAATAAGAAGACTCAGATCATGTAGAATAAGAATAATTAACATTTGCATAGTGATTTAAGGTTTACAATCACTTTCTTCACAATGATTATATAAGATTCCTTTCAGGAAAGAAAACTGAGATAGAGAGATCAAATGACTTACCTAACATCACACAGCTAGTTAGTACAGGAGCCATGATTTGAACCCAAGGGCTCTAACCCCTATATGGGGCCACCAGGAGTAGAAGGAGGTGGGTGTAGCAGCTGGTTCTAAAAAAAGACTCCAAGCCCCACAAGCAGACTAAAAACAACAGCCTGCATTCCCAAAACAAAAGGGACCACGATCTCTTTCCATTTCCATACATATCCTTCTGGCTTCCTTTTGTGACTTGTTTTCTAGTAGATTGGAAACTCTCTGAGGGCAAGGACATTTTCTTCTCTTTGTCTTTGTATCCTTAGCACTTAGCAGAATGCTTTGCCCATAGTAAATTAATCACAATTAATAAATGAACAAAATTAATAAATTTTGTTCAAAACAAACTTGGGCTCCCCTTAACCAATTAATCAAGAAGCTACATTTTGGAGGGGTGTGGAACTGTGATTCCTATGACCAGTGCCAGCTCTCTGTCTACTACTTCATACCACTGCTCTCCTCATGCATCTCCAAAGCACCTATTATGTTCCCAGCCCTGCACTAAGCACTGCTGACACAAATACAAAGATGATAACAGCCCCTGCCCCAAGAAGCTACTGGTATTGATATTATTTTTAAATTGATTTCACCTAACTACAACTGTTGGAAAAGAGAAGGGAGGTGGACAGTAGCCATAGCTCCTCACTGTTCATTTCCCCCCACTGTCATGAAGCCATGACTACTGTCCAGAGAGTTAAAGTCTGGTTTCATTAAGGCAATGCCTATATTCACAGTCTACGGTCTATGTAGCTGGTTGGAAATTTGACAAGAGTAGCCAATAACCAGAATTAGTTGGGTTTTAGTCTGGTTGGCACCTGCACCATGATGAGTGGCCATTTTGGCTGATTTTGCTCATATCATGAGATTGATTGTTTGCTTGGATGGGCACATTCTCATGTTGACCATGAACTGATTCAGTGATGCAGCAGAACTTGGTTGTTTTAACTTCATAAGTCTAGTAAAGCTGAAAGATGATGGGTGATATGAAGGACTCCACAGCTGACCACCCACACAGGGTGCCTCAACTATAATCCTCTCCATGCCACACCTTTCTAGTCCCAAAACCTTCATCATTGGTAATCATACTGCTGACTCACTAGCCCATCCTGCCTCACACCTCCCTCCCCATAGCACTGAATCACTAACAGAAGAAGTTCCAGATTCTGAGAAGGGAAGCAGCCCCCTAAACCCAGCAAAAGCCCAGATCTTACAGAAGTGGGTGTGCTTTTCTAAGGTCTTTAGTATAGTGATTCTGAAAGATCCTAACTGCAGTGAGAAGTAGCAGTTGCCTGGGAATGCTATTTTAACAAAAATTGAACCTAATAGATCTGTAAATCAGATGTAAATCCTCACTGCATAAGTTACAGAGAGAGCTTCCTTCTTTTGTTTTGTTTATTGATGTTGAGAGTTCTTTTTTTGTTCCTTTCACTATCTCTGAGGCCAATTTTACAACTGGCTTTGAAGAACTTGCACACTTAGTTCTCCAAAACATTTAACTTCTGAAATGAAGGGGCTATACTCAAGAGGGGCCTCCTTTGGCAAATGAGGAAACTGAGGGAGACCTAGAGGGAGGAGTGACTTCCCCAAGATGACAACACTAATTGGCAGCTGAGACAAGACTAGAACTCATGTTCTACCATACAACAAGGCTTATAGAGCAAACTTGGGCCTTAAAGAGAATTTGGCTTGTTTTGCATTACTCCAAAAGGGAGAATTTGGACCAAAGAATAAACATTATAGGAACAGGTTTCCCCTCCATATAAAGAAGAGTTCTTTACCACTCTAGATAGTCCAATCAAAGAGTAGGCTTTGTCAAGAGATAGTGGAGAGTTTTCATTACAAGCTAGGTGTCTGGGGCACTACAGAGTTGATTCTTGCATTGGACACAACATTGGGCCAGATCAGTCAATAAGCAAGTAGGTACTATCAAGTACCTACTATGTGCTGGGCACTGAGGTAGATGCAGTGTATAGCATCCCAGGCCTGGAGTCAGGAAGACCTCAGTTCAAATATGGCCTCAGACTAGCTGTGTGACCCTGGACAAGGTTAACCCTGTTTGTCTGTTTCTTCGTATGTAAAATTATTTGGAGAAGAAAATGGCAAAGCATCTTTGCCAAGAAAACCCCAAAAGGGGTCATGAAGAGTGAGATACAACTGAAAAAAAATGCTTAACAAGAACAACTATTGGCTAGGTAATGTGCAAGATACTGTTAATACAAAGACCCAAAAAGCCCAATCCCAGCCCTGAGGATGCTTCTATTCTTCTACCATTGATGATACCAAGTCATTAACGGGATCTTCAAAGTTTATTAAGCCCTCACCAATAGGGCAGAGGTTCCAACCACATTGTGGAAGAAGGATAGAAAGAGTGAACTCCTTCCTCCCAAAGGATCTCCCATTCTTAAGTTTGAGGTCAATTTAAAAAAAGGTATCAATGTTCCAATCATTTGAGATTTTGTTTCTTATTTTTAATCCATTGTCCAGATCTGGAGAAAGTACAACCCATCTCCCCAAAGGAATAAAGCCTGGGGAAGGCTTATTGATTAGAGGTAGGATCCTGAGGTCTGAGATGACAAGCTCCTGAATTTGCCTTTTTCCAGAAACCAGAGAATTAGAGCATCAGACGGAATAGTGACTTTGGACTTGGAGGAGTTGAGCCAAACATTTTAGATACCTTAATTTGTGAATACTTTTTTCTTCTTTTCTCTTTTCCTTTATATTCCAGATACTCTGGAGTGGAGAAATAACCCACTTTAAGTTGGGCTTGGCTATGATAATATTATCTTTAGTTAAAATAACATTGACCTGAGGCACTTCTATGTAGGGTGTGTCAATAAATAAAGTGGAAAGCAGGAAGAAAAAAAAATAGCATAGCTTATAGTGCCTTCCTTGTCCTTGAGTATTAAAGTCTAGCCAGAGGGAGAATGCAATAGTGTATATGGAGGTGGACTTGGTGCCAGGAACATGGGTTCAAATCCTGCCTCAGATTCTTACTGAGTCACCCTGGATAAGTTGCTTAACCATCCAGGACCTCAGTTTCCTCAGTAGAATAAATAGGTTGGACTCATCTTCTGTGTTTCCTTCTAACTCTAAATCTATAATCCAGTAATCCTAGGGATATTGTTTAGGAGCTAACACCTGTTACCTTCTAAGGTAACTAAGAAATGGAACCTATTCTAGAATGGATGAACCAAGTTGATATTATGCCTGGGAGACAGGCCCCTCACATAAAAGCCCAAACATTGAAATAAGGCCATATAGGAAGGTGTGGTTTGAGAAAAAGAGATGACCTGGGAATCAGGATACCTGCTCTGGTCCTATTTCTGCCACTAGAACTCTGACCCTGGATAAGTCATTCAAGCATCTTTGAGCCTCAGTGTCCTCATCTATTAAATAAATGTCTATAAATATCTCTCTTGAGAGGTATCTCAAGTCTCTGCTAGTTTTACCACACATCTATAGGATTATAGATTAAGAGCTGGAAGGGAACTCAGAGGCATCAAATCTAACTCCCTTCTTTATGGACAAGGAAAGTGGGACAAAGAAAAGTTAAGTCACTTGCCCAGAGTCCTACAGGTAGTAAGTATCTGAGTCAGGATTTGAACTCAGATTTTTCTGACTGCAAATCCAGTACTCTATCCACTACCCTACACTGCCTCTAACAATAGATAGGTGGCTTTATAAATAAACTTCCTAAATCCACTTTAGACGAGGTGGGGGTCAGATGATGTAATATGTTTCTCATTTTAAGCTCACTTCCTGAATTCATCTCTGTCATCTCCTCTGGGGTGATGTTACATTCAAAGGCAGCTGTTCAAACATTTGGTAAACATACTTTACCATCTTAAATATTTATTTTTTGTCAGAATTTTTAAAGCACCCATGGATATGAAGTTGTGCGTTAAATTGCTTCTCACTTGGTCTAGAATGTTTTCATCTCATTTCCAAGGTCAGATGGTCTTAACAGAAAGACAACATACACACAATCTGTTACATGACAAGGCAGAATGTGCAGCACAGGAAGTCAAGTCGAATCATTTTCATGCAGGGATTGTGAATTTCGCAGAAACGTAGCTTATCCGAAACTGGAGTGAAGTCTCTCCAAACTTTCTGATCCTAGAAGAATGATGGAGCTTCACTGGCCACACTAAGGGAACTCTTCACAGGAAGGACATAGCACTCACTTAGAGTACCTTGACAACTAAAGTGAGCTAGAGAGAATTGGGGGTGGGGGTATGAGCAGCTGGAGAGAGCAGCATCTAATTCAAGATCTAGGAAGAATTTGGTTGTCAGTGGCTCCTCAAAGAAATTTGTTCTGAGAAATGATTGCAGTATGCATAGGACTATAACTGTCCATGGTGGCATTTATTTTGATCGTTGCATGTTTATACTTACCCAACATCTTCTAGAGAACAAAATCTCAGTGGTCGGTGATACCCAAAAAGTAGAAAATGAACCAGTTCAGTTTAATCCTACTAGAACCTGGCAGAGGCAAATAACAGCATTTTTAATTACTTAGAAAGAAATAGCAGCTAATTTGTAAGCCCATCTGAGGACAGAATCCCCCAATGGGTAAAGCAGACATAACCCGCATTGTGCAATTCTCCTTGAATTGTGTATCTTCATCTATTACTCTTAAAACTAGTAGAAAATATCATAGGTGGGGGTTAATATGTATTTTCTTTCATGAGAGAATATGTTCAATTGCTACTTTAGACCACTGAAGACCGGGTAATGGTAGAGATCGATAGGGAGGGAGAGTGAGACTCTGTATAGAGATTTTGAGGGTCCGTGTGATCCAGGGTCCATGTGAGGGTCCAACAATTAGGAAGAGAACTCATATGATCATAGTGGGGAGAATCTCAGAAGTCTCTTTCTCCTCTGGTCTCTCCTCCATCAATTTTCCTTAACCTTCAGTCTGCCTGTGCCACCCTCTACTCATTTAGGTGGTGCAGCAGATAGAGTGCTAGACTTGAGTCAAATATGATTTCAGATACTTTCTATCCATGTGAGTCTGAGAAAGTCACTTAATGTCTGTCAGCCTCAGTTTCCTCATCTGTAAAATGGGGACACTAATAGTACCTACCTCCCTGCATTTCTATGAAAATCAAATGACTTAGTATTTGTAAAAAACTTTGCAAACCTTTCAACCCTAAGCATATGCTAGCTACTGTTATTGTTGTTAGCAATAAACTCCAATGAGTCCCTAATGGCTTTACCATGCATGAAATGTAAACTTCACCACACAGCTTTTAAAATCTTTTACAATCTAGATCCAGCCTACATTTCATTTGGGGGGGGGGTGCAATTGGGGTTAGGTGATTTTCCCAGGGTCACACAGCTAGTAAATGTCAAGTATATTTCTAGTCTCATCATACCTTACTCCCCTTCACTTTACAGTGTAGACAAACTGACCTCCTCACCATTGCTCCTACACAGCAGCCTTCCCCCTTCTCTGTGACTTTGCAATGGCTTTCTCTATTACCTGGAAAATTCTGCCTCCATCCTGCCAATTCTTAGAATCCCTTACTTCTTTCAAAACACGAGCCATAGGGGCAGCTAGGTGGCGCAGTGGATAGAGCACCAGCCCTGGAGTCAGGAGTACCTGATTTCAAATCCGGCCTCAGACACTTAACACTTACTAGCTGTGTGACCCTGGGCAAATCACTTAACCCCAATTGCCTCACTAAAAAAAATAAATAATAATAAAAAAAACTCAAGCCAGGCTCTGTAGAAGATTTTCCTAATCCCTCAACCTCTGATGGCCCTTTCATTAATCTATCTCATATTATTCTGTATGCAATTATATGTCACAATGCCCAGAACATAGGTAATTAATAAATATTTGTTGATTAATTGATTACATATACCTGTATTATCTCCAAAGACAGAATGGAAATTCCTTGAGTGCAGGAATTGGTTCAGTTTTGGCTTTGTATCCCCAATATGTAAAATAGCATCTAGCAAATCGTAGACACTTAATACTTACTTGCTTGCTCATTGACCTAAGTTACTCAAAACGGCTCTTATGCAGATGAGAAAACAGAAGCTGAGAGTTGGAGGGATGATCCTAAGTTCACATAAGCAAATACTGGCAGAATCCAAACTCAAATCCAGGTTCTAGAACTCTGAATCACAGTGATCTTTTCATCATAAGGGACCAGGAGAAAACCCTCACCCTAAATCCATGTCCTCCATATGAGCCTATCCATCTGTAGTTTCAGTTGCAGTGCTCATGTATGGAACGCAGTTTCAGCCCCTGCTCCTAAAGCTGGTGCAACGAGACAGCATCTTGCTGCTCTTTGGGCTAGAAAACTCAGGTCCTTTTGGAGGGATCAGAAAAAAAAAAAAAAAAAGATTTCTCTTGGATGGGCTCTTTTTTTACCTTCCCTTCCAAAATCTGTTCTCTCCTCTGTGGAGCTGTTTACAAAGCTGGTGCTGCTCTCAGCAGGGTCCTTATTTGCTTTGTAAAGAAGCCCTTAATTGAAAATATGTTTGTCAATACATTTCACACTGTATTGCTTCTCACACACCTAGCCATTATCTTTGAGTTAAAACCCATAATTTATCCAATGAAAATGAACAGTTGACAGCCCAAAGAGAGCCTGATTAAGGCAATAGGATAATAAGGAGAATTAAGCAGCACTTTGGGACAGCTATGGAAAACTTTAAAATGACCTGAAGGTGGGGGGAATCTCTTGGTGCAAGCAAGCTTCTTGCTCCAATCTTGATTGCCTTTTTAGAACAGCATTTGATGAGTAACACTCTGTGGCTTGGGGTTGTATTACCTGCTGCTAGACACTTTCTTTGGCTTAATGATGCAACTCTTCCTAGGACTTAATTCCAATCAAAAGGCAAATATTCAGTACCTGCTGCATGCAAGGCATTATACTAAGCATTGGGGATATGAAGAAAGACAGACAAAATGGTCCTTGTCCTCAAGAAGTTTCCAGTCTCATGGGGGAAGACAACAGGTGAAATGAGGAAGTTAGACCAAATAGCCTGTTAAGTCCATCCCTATTCTAAAGCTGTGATGCTTTGGTCATAGACAAGTAAAAACACATTAATGTCTGGAACCAGGGATGGATAACATTAACTCCTCAGAAGAACTGGGAAAGGCAGTGAGCAAGAGGTGATCCCTTGAGTTGGGTTTTGAGGAGAACAAGAGATTCAATGTGGTAGAGGAGACAGTGGAGAGCTTGCAAGCATAGAGGGCAATAGCCTATGCAGAAGTACCAAGGCAGGAAATGGAATATCACAAAATAATTGAACAGGTCAGTTTGGCTCGAATATAAAGTGCTCAAGGCAAAGGAATAAGAAAATTGTCAAGAAAATTATCTAGAAAACTGGGTGAATGACAGTTGGTGGAGAGCAATACATTCAATAGGTTGATAGATGCATCTGTGCATTGGAGTTTTATGCTCAATATACAATTGCTTTAGGTTCTTTTATCCTGACAAATAGATAGATAGTTAGATAGATATAGAGATAGATGATGGATAGATGGATGGATGGATGAATGGATGAATAATAGAATGATGGATTTATAGATAGATGATTTATGCATATATAGCATACCTATGTATGTATTTATAGAGACAATTGATGGCACAGTGAAAAGAGCACTGGGTCTAGAGTCAGGAAGATTGAGTTCAAACCTAGCCTCACACACTTCTTAGCTGTGTCAATTAACCTTTCTTTGCCTCAGTTTCATTAACTGTAAAATGGAAATACAATAGCACCTCCCTCACAGGGTTGTTGTGAGGATCAAATGAGATAATGATTATAAAGTGCCTGGCACAGAGTTGATGTTATATAAATTCTTATTCCCTTCTCATAGGTGCACACACACACACACCAAGGTAAAATAACTTACAGGAATTATGTCTATTGAACAGTTAGGTGTCACAGTAGATAGAGTGTAATCTGGAATCAAGAGAACCTGAGTTCAAATTCAGCCTCAGATACTAACTACCTGTGTAACCCTAGGCAAGTCACTTAGCCATATATGAGCTGGAGAAGAGAATAGCAAATCATTCCAATATCTTTGCCAAGAAAACCCCAAATGGGGTCACAAAGAGTAAGACACAATTAAAACAACTGAACAATATCATAGCATCACAGGTTCTGAGCTAGGAGTCTTGGAGGCCATCCATTCCAACTTCTCATTTTACAGATGGGGAAATTGAGGCCAGAAAGGTATAATGACCTTTGTTACAAGGTCACAAAGAAGTGAGTGGCAGAGCTAGGATGTGAACCCAGATTGACTTCAGATCAAGTACATCTTATACTACATTTTGACCAGTAAATGACTGACTTTTTAAATCCTCATTTCCCCCACCTCTAAGTCAGGTTTCTCCACCTGGCATAATAAATGAATCTATCTAAATGACCACATCATTTGGGTGGGAAGAAAACCAGGTCCTATTTTCTTACTAAATTTCCCATTTGATAGAATGCTGGATACCATAAATACTTCTCCTTGTTGGATTTTGATTTTCTCTCTTGTATCAGTATCCAGAGGATGCTACCAAGGTCTGCAAGAAAATTTCATGCCTCCTTGTCCTTACTCTTCTCCACTTCTCAGATGAATGGTCCTGGTTCTTTCCCAAAAGTCTTGATCATGGCCTTGGCCTGACCTTTAATCACACTGTTTCTGTGTTTCCCTCTCCATCCCCTACCTATCACAAGCAGCATATATGATTTGTCTTTCTATCAGTGAGAAAATTGCACCTCTACATAAAAATCATGTTTCTCCACTGTCATAGATAACAATCACACACATACACACACACACACACACACCCCTTTAGTAAGCAATTGTGTTCATGACCTTGTATTGTGAGCTTTCACCCAAAAACTCCACAGAACTCAAATGGAAAATATGCTCATGAGCATAGACCATTGCAAGGGAAAAAAAAATGCAATTTCCAAATAATGTGACAATTTACTGATGAATAGTATCCCTCCAAACATATCTGGGGAAGATTATCAGAAAACAAATGTTCATAGATATATCACAAATATTATCACTGTGGATTCAGAACTGGAAGGAACTTTAGAGGACCTCTAGTCTACCTACTCATTTTACAAAAGAGGCAACAAAAGCTCGGAGAGGTTGAATCATTTGCCCAAGACAACATAGCTAGTAAATGATAGAGCCCAGGGTCGATATCTCCATATTCAGGGTTCTATCTTTGTACAAAGGGCAAGAAATGTTCTACTCCACCACAAAATTCTGGGTGAATTCATTTAACTCACTGTCTCTTGGCTTTTGGGAAATGAGGGAGATTGCCAGTTACCTAAATGTCAACCCTCGTTTGGCATTGCTTATCCTTTCTGTCCTATTCGCACAGCTTCTTCAGAACCCCAATTTTTAATTTCAAGAATGTTTGTTTTATTTCATTCATGTGTTCTTTTTGCCCTCTTTTGCACCTTTCTCTTTTTTTCTGTTCCTAATCATCATTCATCCAAAAGTTTGCTAAAGAGTGGGTAAGTGTACTGAACATTTTATTTTTTTAAAACACATTGTTATCTTCTTAGCTAAGAAAATATAGAACAACTCAGATGAATATACGAATGGTGTAATGAATGCAAAAGAGTTGGCATATGACTTTTTTTAAATTGAAGTCACACTCCCTTCTCTTCTCCAATCTACGCTTGGCATTTATAACAGATTTTTATTTGCGCTGGGGTGTTTTGGGGTTTTGCCTGTTTGTCTAACATCCCTATTTTAAATTAACAGTAGTGAAAATGAGAGAAGGGGGGAAGTATCATCAATTTCTGTTAGGTATTTTGTTTTACTATCCATCCAAATATTCACCTATAAAAACAAGGACCCTGAATTGTTCCTCCAAAGACGTGGACAATCAAAAGGTCAATGTCCCAAGATCATAGTATCATAGGTGAGTCTAGAGTAGTCAGTGACCCCAGACATCAGAAACTTAAAACTGGAATGAACTTTAGAGGTCATTTAACCTAACCTCCTCTTTTTACAGATGGGGAAACAGAGGTCCATAGAGATAAAGACACTTCTCCCAAAGTCACAGGGAATAAGGAGGCAGGGAAGGTTTGGAATTTGGGTCCAGTAATGCTAAATTTAGCATTCTTTCCACTCTGCTGCAAGAACCTCAAGGAACTTGGTCATTTGAGACCTTGGGTCCTCAAAGGTTTAGATCTGGGCTATCATTTATAGTATTTATTTCCCTAGTGGTTTCCAAAGACCCTTTTCCATCCCCTGGACTAAAGTCTTTCCATCGTACCTTGTAGCTTCCAAACCCTAAGCTACCCTTCACAGTGCTAGCCTGCTAAGTCATTTACACATCATTTGTAAATGTGTGTGTCTTTCTCCCCAATTTCAAAGTCAGGGAGAGGCTTGGATGAGAATGAGTTAGTCAGATAATTTTAAAAGGGCTTTAGAAGTTACTCTATCAAAAGCTCTCAAGTCAAAGAGTCAGCAAAGCTGCTTGGCAAAGCCCAGTAAAAAGAGCTAGCCTTTATTTTTAAATCGTATTTTATAAAAGGAACTGATTACTACCGTGCCATCACTTATGGAGCAAGCTAATATTTGTCTCTTTGTATTTTTTTCTTTAGCATCAATACCATTCAAAAATAGATGAACTAATTGAAGAAACTGTTAAAGAAATGATAACACTCTTAGTCGCAAAGGTAACCTTCTGCACCAGGTGAAATGTGGCATCACAAATATCCTCCTTTTTTATTTTCCATTCCTGCATTTCCATTAAAATGTCACACATTAAAAAAAAAAAAAGTTGAGCGGGCTAGTTGAGTAGCTCAGGAAACGAGATGCCTGTGCGTCACCAAGTCCCTCGGCTCAGAGTGATTTTCCTAATGATTAAAAGGAACTGTGTGAAGACAAATGGTTGAACTGGCATATGTTAACCTAATAGGAACGCATCCCCAAACGCCGCATGCAGTGACATGGAAATTGTTTTTCCAAGCTGACAAAGTTCGGTTTTAGAGCAGCGTAACTTCCACATTAATACAGAAGGCTGCCATCATGAAAAGCCCCCTTTCCCTTCTAGTTTCAGATGCAGAGAGAGCCATAATAAAGCATAAAGTCAGATAAAGCTATTTCAGTCCCCCTCATGAATTATAGAATTTGAGCTAAGTGAAACCAAGAGAGAGAGACAGGGAAAGCATTTGTATTTGCCAGTGGGAATCTTCGGTTTCCTGAAATTACTGATAAAAATGCAAATAAAAATAGATTGGATTAAACATAGCACTAATGTGGAACATTAAAGCTGTTTTGCACTGTTTTATTAAAAAAAAAGGATATTGAATATTATCGTGTGCTCTGCGTGTTTCGATAATATTGTGTCACTTTGCATTTCAGTAGCATTTCATATTTGCAATCACATAATCAATGAAGAGAAAGCCGGATAAGTCAAATATTTGTGTGTAGAGACAACAGAATCTCTTTCCCAGATGGCTAGAATTAGATAATAGAACTTTATAAAAAACAAAAATACCCAGGAGAGTCAATCCTTGTTTAAATATATATATTTTTTCAGACCAGGATTCTGTTGTCAAGATATCTTGATCATGATTAAGGACAATTGAGGTCTGACAAATACTTATGTTTCTTTTTCATTTGTTGTCATTGTAGTTTGTCACAATCCTGGAAGGCGTGCTGGCCAAATTATCCAGATATGATGAAGGAACTTTGTTCTCGTCTTTCCTTTCATTTACTGTGAGTAGTCATTGCCTTTCTCTCCTATTTTCTCAATTTCTCCTCCTCCTCCTTCATCTCCTCCTTCACACATATTTTATAATATTAAATAATTTAATACTCTGGTCAATTTCTAATTAGCCACATGGATGGTGAGAAAGAGTAGCATGGCTAATCCAAGATAAAAAGAAGCCCAGAGAGCATTTAAGTTTTTGCATTATACATATTTACACACATACATATATGTATGTGTACACTCATGTGTGTATATAAACATATATAATGTATGTATAATAATAGCTCACATTTATATTTTATATAGAGTATATGGAGAGTGATTTTTGCTATCTCCTTTGTTCCTTACAACAACTCTATGGTGTAGGTGCTGGTGTTTTCCCTAGTTCGTGTATAGAAACAAAGGGGCATAGTAGATGATACCTGAATAATTCAAATCCTGAAACAGATATGTAGATTTAAATCTTGCCTCAGATGCATACTATGTGATCCTGGTTATTTAACCACTAAGTCTCTTAGGCAACTCCTTAGGGCTTAGTGGTGGAAGCAATTCCTCACATTGTAGAAATCATAGACTGGTTTCTACATGAGGAAACTGAGGCTTAAATAAGTTAAGCCACTTGCTTCACATATTTAGCAAGTGTCAAAAGGGGGAGTCAGACCAAGGCTTTCTTGATTTTAAGTTCAGCACTGCCTGCATATGTGACAGGGGGGAGGGTAGCAAAAATATACTTTCTTATTGATAATTCCATTTTCCTCAGGTAATAAATGAGTTTGTATCCCCTGACCACACCTGAAGCACAAGACAGAGAACCAGATAATTTGAGTTCTAGTCTTTGTTCTGCTACCAGCTTACTATGTGACCTTAAACAAGTCATTTTACTTCATTGTGATTCAGTTTTTCTGGAATAGAGGATTAAATCAGCTCATCTCTATATTACCTTCCAACTCTAATACTCTCCGTGTCTTTTATTCTAATTAACTGTATAAATGTGGGCAAAACCTAGTTGTCAATATGACATAATGGAAAGAACATTGGGCTTTCAAATCAAAAGAGCTGGATGTGAATTCCAGCTCTGTTATTTAGTGTCTATATAACTGGTGGTCAAGTCAATAACCTCTTGGATCCTATGACCTAGGAATTATCAACACTTCATTTTTTTAAGCCAGGTTCCTTAGACCAGGACTTCTTAAACTTTTTCCACTCGTGACCCCTTTTCACCAGAGAAATTTTTACGCATATAGCTATATAAAATAGGTATATGTAACTATTAATGTTGTCAAGTTTTTTGCAACCCCCACATTCACTTACATGACCCCATATGAGATTGTGACCCACAGTTTAAGAAGCTAGCCCTTAGAGAAGCAGCATGGTTAAGTGGATAGGGCAATGGATTTGGAGTTGGGAAGACCAGAGTTCAAATTTCACCTCAAAAACTTACTAGTTGTGTCACCCCATGACTCACTTTCCTCATCTGTAAAATGACAACATTGACATTGGATTCAGGGGCCTCCAAAGTCCCTTCCAGCTCTGACAGTTTGGAGGAGCTGGAAAGCAGATGAACTTCATCTATACCCTTGGTTTCAGGACACACTGGAAGGAGAAATAAGGTAGAATTCTATTTTACGTAGGATAGAAGAACGAATGAAGTACTGAGTGACTATGCCCACGGAGTCCAAAGCATTTTCTCTGGGAAATCCCCCCAAATGTATCACCTGTAGCATCTTGTGATTTTGATGGGTTGATTACAGAGGTAACAGCCTGGGCTTTTGTATCACATTGGAAACCTGTGTTTGTGGCCCTAGTTTTTCAAAGGGCAAATTCTTTTATTTAAAAATGCACTTGTGGAGGAAGCTAGGTGGAGTAGTGGATAGAGCACCGGCCCTGGATTCAGGCAAACCTGAGTTCAAATCCAGTCTCAGACCCTTGACACTTGCTAGCAGTGTGACTCTGGGCAAGTCCTCTTAACCCTCATTGCCCTGCAAAAAAAAAAAAATACACTTGAACAAGAAAAAGATTCTGTCCACTCTGAGATAGAATTCGCCATAAGGAGGACCAGCTTAGTTAGGCTTCATTCAAAGGGGTCTTTTTCCTGAAATAGAAAAAAAAAGAAAAAAAAAACATTAGAAAGCAGCTTCATGGCAGACTCCTCTACCTTGGAAGGTGCTATAGGGATGCTCCGATGCAATGACGGGGTGGGACCCAAGCCCAGCACGTACAATTGAGAGGAAGTTTAGAAATCATCCAGTCTGCTCTCTGCACTTTTCAGATGAGGGAACTGAAATTCAGAGAGGGGAGGGATTTGCCAAAGGTCACACAAGGAATAAATGGCAATAGTCCTTTCCAAATTGAATTTCAACTATTCTATTACTCTAACGAGCCGGGAGGCGCCTTTGACTTCCGCGTACATAAAATAATGTACTCATTTATTTTCTGTTTCAGTGGGCTAAATTCTTAACCACTGACTTGTAAGCTAAAAGTTCCTTCCTTGTCATTTACAGTACCTAAGACTAGGTGCATAATAAATTGATTGAGAATCAGTTAACAGACATTATTAAAGCTTTGGGGATCCAAAGAAAGACAAACACAGTTCCTGCCTTTGAACAGCTTACATTCTACTGGGGGGGGGGTCAACAAGAGAATATGCATAATGTGTTTTCAGAGTAGATGAAAGATAATCTGGTAGGAGGTGGTGCTAGCAGCTGGGAGAAGTGGGAAGCATCTCCTGCAGAAGGTAGGATTTGAGCTGAGTCTTGAAGGGAGCCAGGGAAATGAAGTGATGGGGATGAAGAGAGGGAGCATTCCAGGGATGGCGGATAGCCAGTGCAAAGGCATGGAGATGGGAAATAGAGCACAAAGATGGGCAAGGAACAGCAAAGCTAGGGCGGCTAGATTGTATAGTGTAAAGAGGGAAGGCAAGAGTGAAGACTAGAAATGGAGGAAGGGGCCAACTTATAAAGAGTTTCCATTACCAATCCTAGAAACAATAGGGAGTCACTGGAGTTTATTCAGTAGGAATGTGACATGGTCAGATCTATGCTTTAGGAAAATCACGTTAGTGGCTGAAGGGAGGATGGATTGGTTGAGAGAGGAGTCTTGTCTGTCTGTCTAGCTGTCTGATATTGTAGACACAGAATGGTGATTCACAGGCTTAGTGACTTTTCCTTCCCTCCTTACAGTCCTCGCATATAGCACGTAAATGTTGACTGGCATCTGAACAGAGATGGGACTTTACAGTTCCTTATAATTTGCAGTACCCTTTCCTATCCACACGTCAGTATCATACCAACACAGCAGAGGGTCACCCTCTTGCAGAGCAGAGTCCTTAAAAGACGTTCCCCATTCTGAGCTCAATTTCATGAGCCTTTTTATGCACCTTCTATGCATTCAGTACCTTAGAGAATATGCTGGGTGTTGTGCTACATTCCAGACATAGAATCCAAAATGAGAGCTCAGTCTCTGTCTTGAGGAGCTTACAGTAATAATAATGAAAACAAGGACTTACAAGGATATGATGCCTTGCAGTTACAAAATGCTTTACATGCATTTCTTCCTCCTAACAACCTTGCCAATGGAGGAAGTATAAGTATGATCTCCATTTTAAAGACAAGGAAACTGAGTCTTAGAAATGTAAAGTGACCAGCCCAAAGTCACAGAGGTAGCACAAGGTTAGAGCCAGTCCCTGAACCGAGATCTGTCAGAGTCTCTTGAGAACGCACGGCATTTCTTTCTCCCTCTCCCTTCTCCCACCCCATGCATGATTTACTCTGTGGTTCGATTCAGACTTTTTTTGGGGGGGGGCTGGGGGGGGCGGGGAGAAGTCTGTTAGGCCATAGAGAAAATGGGAATATTTTCCTTTCCTCTCCATCTGCATTGCCTCGTCTCTTGAAGAGAGGGCTTTGGAAGGGGGAGGGATGTGTGCTTTATGCTGCATGCCAGCATGTGAAAAGTCCCAATGCACCCCCTTCTCTCCTCTCACAGAAGCCCTGTCATCGGCAGCCCGGGAACTGGTAGAGGCAGCCGCCACCTTTCAGATGTGCCTTTCGGAAGATGGGCTCAGTTGGGGGATGCTCTAATTAGCAATTCTCCTCCTGTTTCCCTTGCCTGTGAGATGCGGCTTCTCTGGAGTCTGCTTGCTTATGAGGGTCCTTTGCATTGTGATTAGGCTAGCATTGTTCTTGCCCAAGAACAAGGAGAGGGGAAGAATAACTAAGGCTCTCCTACCCCTTTCCCCCAGGTTAAGGAAGATCCTTTTCCCAACCTTTGTCATGCATGAAAAAAGAAGTCAGTTCAGATCCTGCCTGAATTTCTGGGAACTCACTAAGTACCAAGGTGCTTCTATTTATTTGGGGATTCTGTTTAGAGATTCCCTGGAGAGGACATACATATCCAGTCAGGAGAAGAGGACATAAAGGAACAACAACATTGGAGGGGATGCCCATATCAGTGAAATCCCAAATTTACGGAT
This sequence comes from Dromiciops gliroides, assembly GCF_019393635.1. Taxonomy (NCBI): domain Eukaryota; kingdom Metazoa; phylum Chordata; class Mammalia; order Microbiotheria; family Microbiotheriidae; genus Dromiciops; species Dromiciops gliroides. Next base: position 737,255,041 of record NC_057861.1, read on the forward strand.
GTTTTGCACTACCTGTTGAGGGGTCCTGCTGAGTGAAATATAGTGGAAAACAAGTGACTTCAGAGTACTGGTGTCCTCCTCTGATCAGACTATATAGGAGGCATTCATTGTGAGATATGCCCAAGGTGTTGATTTTTTTTTTAAGTAGCTGTATTCCTTTGTTCCAAGAGAAGGTCCTTTTGAGTGCAGGGAGAGTCAAACTAATAATAGGGAGAAAAGAAGGAAGAGAAGTGGGGGTGGGGTGGGAGGGGGAGGGGGAAGAGGACTGGGCTCTGGTCCCAATTATGTTCCTAACTGGCACTTTAACATCAAATGATCTGCCTAACCTCTCTCTGGGCTTTATTTTCCATACCTGGAAATATAAAGGAGCTGGACTTGATGGACTCCTTCCATCTCTAAAATTCTTTGAAATTCTCTTGGTCCTTATGAGTCTTCACTACTACATTGGGAGACAGGGGGTGTTCCAATGATTCCTCCAAGCAACAAACCCGTGTCTGGTCCTTAGCCCTATTTCTGTTTACCTGGATGGGAAACTGACCATCATTTCAAAGATTCTTCTGGGGAAAGGGAAAGAAAACAATAGAGTTAAGAGTTAACCCTAGCCATGACTTTCCATGTTGCTCTGATTCTTAACTCTTTCCAAGAAAATTAGAAACCAGAGATAAGGACTGGGATCAGACCTGTAATTTCAGTGGCATAGGAAAGTCCCATGTGAGGAAATCTGTATCAATACAGGTTGGCACCAACTCTGCAACTTAGAGTCTTAAGAATTCCTTGGGGCACTGATAAGTTAACTGACTTTCTCTGGGGTAACACATCAAAGTTAGGCAATCAACAAGCATTTATTAAGCTCTTACTGTGAACTAGGCACTGTGGTAAATGCTGGAGACACAAAGAAGGAAAAAAATAGTACTTTCCCTCAAATGACACCCATTATAATGGGAGAGAGAACATGGAAATAGAGAAGCTATATATGAAGTAGATGGAAGGCAATATTGGAGGATGTAAGGGGACTGGGAAAGGACTCCTGCAGAAGGGAGGGTTTGAACTAAGTCTTAAAGGAAACTGGGCACATTAAGAGGCAAAGATGAGAGGAAACACCATGCTTGGCAACAGCCAATGCATGGAGACAGGAGATAGAATGTCATTTTTGAGATCCTATAAGTAGACCAGCATAGCTGGACTGGAGTAGAGTATATAGAGGGGAATAAAACATTAGAAGACTGGAAATATAGGAAAGGGCCACTTTATGAGAAGAATTTAATGTCAAATATAAGAGTTACTATTTGGACCTGGAAGCAATAAAAAGCCACTGAAATTCATTCATCTGGAGATAGGGGAGAGGGGGTAGTGGTAGACCTTTAAAAAAATCCAACTGGCAGCTAAGTAGAGGGCATATGGGAATCTCTAAACAGAGACTTGAGGCAGGAGATATATACTAGAGCTATTGGGAAGGGTTTTTTTTTAAGTTCTGGCAACAGAATAGATATGTGGAATGAGTAAATGTAAAGAGTCAAGGATGACACCAAGGTTTACATTCTGTGTAACTAGGAGATGCTCTCAGTAGTAAGAGAGAAGAAGAAAAGGTATATTGGAAAAGACAATTAATTTGATTTCAAACATGTTTAATCTGAGATTCCTACCAGACATGCAGTTGGAGATGTCCAAAAGGCAAGTAGTGATATGGGACTGGAGCTTAAGAGAGAAGTGAGTGCTAGATATGTAAATCTGGAAGTCATCTTCTTAGAGATCATAATTGAACCAAAGGGGGATGATGAGATCACCCAATGAAAAGCATAGAGAAAAATGGGAAGAGAGCTGAGCCAGAGCCTCAGAGGTTACCCTCAGTAATGAACGTGACTCAAATGGAGAAACAGCAAGAAAAACTGAGATAGAATGGTAAACCAACATATGTGAGAAGCAACAATTGAACCTACGTCTTCTTAGTGCTTGGGCCATTTCTCTCTCTCTCTCTCTCTCTCTCTCTCTCTCTCTCTCTCTCTCTCTCTCTCTCTCTGTTTCTCATCATGCTGTTAGTTAATAAAGTCTCTGAGAAATGGGACAGTAGGTGAAAATTTAGGAACCAGTTGTGGCTCTCAGATTAGACATGGAAATCTTAGCAGTATGAAGCTATGAGCTAAATCTATTGCAATGAAGTTTAATAGAAATTAATAGGGGAAAATTCTATATTTAGATTCAGAAATTAACTTTGGAAGTATGAGACAAAGAAAACACAGCAGGGAATAGCTTGGGTGAATAAAATGTGAGGGTTTTAATGGACTGCAAGCTCAAACACGGGCCAACAACATGTGATGACACCAAAAAAAAAAAAAAAAAAGCTAATGCTATGCCAGAATAAATTAAGAGAGACATAAACAGCTAAATGGTGCAGTGAATAAAGTGGTGGACCTGGAATCAGGAACACGTGAATTCAAATCTGGCCTCAGACACTTAACTAGATGTATGACTCTGGCCAAGTCACTTAACCTCTGTTTTTCCCAGTTTCCTCATCTATAAAATGGGGATAATAATTATAATACTTACCGAGGTGGTTCAGTGGATAGAGTATCAGGCCTGAAGTCAAGAAGACTCATATTCCTGAGTTCAAATCTGGCCTCAGACACATACTAGGCCATGTGACCATGGGCAAGTCACTTCTCCCTGTTTGTCTCAGTTTCCTCATCTGTGAAATAATCTGAAAAAAGGAATGGCAAACCACTCCAGTATCTTTGTCAAGGAAACCCCATATGGGGTTACAAAGAGTCAGACATAACTGAAACAACTGAACAACAACCCAGGGTTATTGTAAGGACAAAATAAGAAAATATTTGTAAAGCATCATAGGCACTATCTACATGTTAGTTATTTTTAGTGTCCTTTTTTAATGAAAAAAGCACTTACTACATGATTACTATGCATTAAATACTGTGCTAAGAGCTACAGATACAAATAGAAAAATAAAATGCCCTCTGCTCTCAGGAAGCTCTCCTTCTAATAGGAGGAAACAGCTGTAGGGTAGATGGAAAGGGCAATTTTTCCATTTTCAGGACATTTAGCAATGCCAAGGGATCAAGAGGGCCTGGCATCAGGGTGTGTATAGTAAGGTCAGGTCATCCTTTGATTAGATGGCAGGGAAGATGGCAAAGCTTGATGGTCCAGATAGCAAATAATCCAGTTTGGTGGAGTGTAAATGGGAGATAAAGCTGATTACAACCTTACCTTCTTTAGTGTCACCTCACTTATCTGTTTCTAATGTTGAACACTTTTATAAGGCCAAAGACTTTGGTAGTGAGAACTCTTTGTTCTGAGTTTTCAGTTGTGGCTACTAAGGAACGGAGAGGGCTTTCTCCAGGACCAACAAAGTTTAGGGAAGAGGGGTTAATTGTTAAGTGTTACTGGCATGTTTTGTCCTTACATTACATACCTAGTGCCCAGAATGAGGGAGTCCAACTGTACTCAGGCCTGATTAGAGCATATCTGGAATGTGATATCTGGTGATAGGTATCACATTTCAGAAACCACATCGACAAGCTGGAAAACTTCCAGAAGGGGGCACCATGATGATGAGACAAATAGAATCCAAGCTCTACAAGGAATGGTTGGAGAAACTGGGGCTGTTTATCCTAGAGAAGCTTCAGGAGTGATGTTATCACCATCTTTGAGTATTTGAAGGACAGTCATATGGAAGTGAGGCAGAACCAGGAGCAATGCATGAATGTTGTACACTGAGATTTGGTCTTCTTGTAAGGAGAAACTTCCTAACAATTGCTGAAGATCTGGGATAACTTCTACCTGCCCAACAATCCCTTGTGTAACTTTGCTAACAAGTTGTTGTTCAGTTTCTTTCTAAAGAACTACAGTTATCCCTTCCACATTGCAGGGGAGTTAGGGGCATAGCGTCCCCATGATTTGAAAAATCTGCATAAATTTTTTGGCCCTCACTTTGTACCAGAGAAGGAGGCTGGGGTTTTTTCTTTTTTTCTTTTATGGGGTGTTTACAGTACCTTATTATAAAATTTAGGTTGATATTTTATAATACTATACATATATTTTAATGGATTTCTGAGTTTCTAAATTTTTTCTGTGTCTGGCCTTCATAAAAAAAATTCCCATTTAATTTCTTATGCCAACCCATGATATATTGAAACTGCAATAGGAAAAGTCATGATGTCGAAGGGATAACTGCACAATGGGAAAGAAGGGGGAGGAACCACTACCTCCTGAGGGAACCATTCTATTCTAATACTCAAGACTTGTATTCCCTTAGGGAAGCCTTTTAACTTCTTGAACCTCAATTTGCCCATCTGTAAAATGGGATAGTTGGACTCAATGCCTCTGAGGTTCCTTCCAACTCTAAACCTGTTACTCTAGGAGAGCTCTGAGGTCCCTTCAGATGCTGAAATTTGGTAATTCTATCCCTACTAATCTTCCCTTCTCTGATGACCCCTAAGCTCACCCAAAACAAGGCATCAAGGAGAATATAGAAAGATCCTTCCCTGACCCATCCACAGGCACCTCTACAACTCTACTGGAGGATGGGGGAGGGTGGGGGAGACAGGAATTGTCTATCTGTTGAGCTATGATTAGTGATACCTAATACTTCAAGTGTAGTTTTCTCCAGTGCTGTCAGGAGCCAGAAACTCGCATCACGTTTCTAATTATGTGCCTCGACCCTTCTCTTTTTTACCTTTTTTTGGATAGGTTTTTTTCCCATTTTTGCCACATTGATACAGAGCTGCCGCTCCATATTTTCCTAATGCTGGCAACAAGGACTAGAGACGTGATAACAGCACATCCACAGCCAAAGATTGCTTTGCTCTGATGCCTTCTGTGACATTTCATAGGACAAGACTGCCCCCTTGGTAAAAAGCAGGAAATGTCTAAGGGGAGTCACTTGCAGTCACGGACCTTTTCTGTAAGAAAAGCCACAAAAACATGAAGGTCGAGCTTATTCTTCTGTGATTTCTTTTCCCCTGTGATAGTCTTTCATTTGTGCACAGAAGTGCCTGAAGGAACCGGAAGTTGTAGAATTTAGTAAATGCCAATTGTGGAGAGATACTTTGACTTCAAAATGAAGCAGTGGCTAACAATGAATCCTGCAGAGACAACATTCTCAACAGTCAAAAAACAGAGCCCACAAGACATGAATCAGACAGCCTTGACTTAATTCAGTCACCAGATTTAGGAACAGAATTCTCCAGAGTAGCTACTTCCAGTCAGGGCTGTCAATAGAAATTCTGCCACCTGAGAAAAAATCAGCACTACAAGGAGGGGCAGGAGAAGGACTGAAATAGGCCATGGGGGAGATTTGGGGCTTTTTCTCCAAAGGGCTTGAGGGCTTGAGCCAAAGTCCAACCATGAGCAGAGTTGCAATAAGATGGAGGAGACCTACCTCCTCCTTAAATGTCAAATGTTGTTGTTGTTGTTGTTGTTGTTGTTTCAATTATGTCTGACTCTTCATGACCTCATTTGAGGTTTTCTTGGCAAAGATACTGGAGTGGTTTGTCATTTCCTTCTCCATAAATGTCAAATAGAAGAGTTTCTATTTGATCCTAAAATCAATGGGAAGCTACTAGGGTTTACTGAACAGAGGAGGGACATGCTTAGTTCTTTAGGAATATTGCTCTGGTGCTTTGGAGTAAGGTGATAGGCAGACCAGTTAGGAAGCTATTGAAATGGTTCAAAATTTTCCAACCATACTTAGAGACAGAAAGTTATCTGTCTTCAAGAGACTACCCTTCTTGGGTGGGTTTTCTGCCACTCACAAGAGAGATTTGAAAATGTCATTTTCCCACCAGCCAATTGCTGAGAAATTACACACCCAGTGGCCACCAGTCTCTGAAATGCTACAACTCAGGTCCTTCCCTAAAGGTGATGTAATTGCCTGTTTCTTCTGTTAATAATCATCCTTGACAGAGGAATGGTATTCTACTAGTGCTCTTGTGGGGGTGATCATTAGGAGAAAATGAGTGCTCTTGTGGGGTGATCATGAGAAGAAAATTATCTTCTATTTCCTCATGTCCTCCCCCCAGCACTTTCTTCCTATAAACCCACTAAGACAACATAGCCCAGACCTTGGGAAACAAGAAATCTTTGATGTGTCATCTCTTCTGCCCACTTCTTTTATCAGCTCTAACCCCATCTTTCAGTACATGACACGTCCTTTGGGAACTTTTGACAGACAATTTTATCACCTAGTAGGACCTTCTCATTTCTGGCCCATGCCTTTAAAATGTGGCTTACAATTAACACACCTGCTGTCCAAAGAAGGCTCTCCCTAGTCACCACATCCTTCAGAAGCTTTGCAGAACACAAACCAACCTCCAAATGGAGCTACTTGCCTTCATATTGTTTGATTGGAACAGATGAATAGTTTTCAGAGTGAACATAAGACACAGTTTTTATTCCTTTCAGTCTTGAGGTGCAGAGTGGTTGGGTCATCAAAATGACAGCTTCGGACTGGGCACTTAATCAAAAAGTACTCAGGCTTCAAACAGAAAATAATTGTTCTGAAATTAAAAGGTAAAGTTGTGTGTTGTGCTCCAAGCTCCCAGACACATGCTGTGGAAGGCTCTGTACCCAGAAATACAGAAAGTTATGGAAAAGCCAGAAAGATTGCAAAGCTTCTACCACACAGAAAAAGATATTCATTGAAGGAGACCAGATTACTATGACTTTTCACTTGCCATCTTCCCCCCTAGTTTGATATGAGAGTTCTGGGACCTGGAGTTGGGAAGATGTCTGTTCAAATCCCACCTCAGACATTTAGTTCTATGTGAGTCTGGGCATGACCTTTTTTTGTTTGTTTGTTTGTTTGGTGAGGCAATTGGGGTTAAGTGACTTGCCTAGGGTCACACAGCTAGTGTCTGAGGTCGGATTTGAACTCAGGTCCTCCTGACTCCAGGGCCAGTGTTCTATCCACTGCGCCACCTAGCTGCCCTTGGGCAAGACCTTTAACCTCCTTTCATTTGTAAAATAAAAAGGTTAGACTCAGTGGTCTCTAAGCTTCCTGCCTATTCTAAATCTAGGATCCTACATAGATGTTGCTGGTGGATTTCGAGTTAGAGTGCCTGAGTCCAAATCTTATCTCTACCACTTGCTACCAGTGTGACCTTGAATAAAGCCCTTTACCTAGTCTTGGGGCCTCAGTTTCCCAAATTTTAAGAAATGGAAATAATAATAATGCCTATACTGTGTGATTGAGGATCAAATGATAATAAATGTAAAGCATAAATGCCAATTATTATTCACCAATAGTGAAGTGAGAAAATTTGGGTTCAAATCCTGAATGCCACCTACTGTCTGTGTGATGTGAGCATGTCACCTCATCACTACAGACATTAGTCTGCTTACCTTATAGATAAAAGGGTTATACAGTCCTTTCTAGCTTTAAATTTATGATCCTCTCTATTGAGCTTTAATGAGATCTGACCCTTTGTTCTAGAAAGTCTCATATAAAACTGGTGGGGTCATTCTTATTAGCAGATTGATCATAATCGGCTGTAGGAGAAAAAAGACTGGGACGGTGTCCATGGAAGGAGAGTGAGTACAAACTGGCTATAGCATTTCTGAAGCCAGAAAGGGGGTTGATACTAAAGAAGGTCATTCAGTAAGGAAGGCTGGAAAACAAAGCTGATTAAATACAGCTAGGCATCTGCTATGGAGCCCCATGGTAGAAGAAAGATGAGAACACAAACTTCCTGGACCACGTCCCCATTCACAGCACACTGAGCAACAAAAGACATGGCCATTTCTCCTCATCCATAAAACTGGGACTGAGAACAAATTATTCCAGGGATGGGACCTTTGGTTCAATTGAGATCCCTCCCCTGACATTTTCCCCAGGTTCTTAGATAAACCAGCAGATTTCTGTGGACCAAGAGGTAGGGACCTAGAGCTAGATTAATGGAGACATTACCTGGATATTATCCTTGACAATTTAGCAAATGAATTCTTTTGAATCCAGAGCATTTTTCTAGACAAAACTGGTAGCCCACCATCACCCAGGCATAACATTAAAATTTTAACAATAGAGTGTTTTAATAGATATCGCCATGTTAGATATTCATAATCTTCAAAGTATAAGGACTGAAATATAGAGATCTGGCCAAAGAAATGCAAAGTATGTGGGAAGAGGTTAAGGCATGGCTCATCATTACCCCTCTCTGCTCCGGAGCTGTCCAAAAATGCATTCAGTGAAGCTGCAGAAGGTTAGCTGACATAGCAATGTTTTTATTCCATTACCAAAAAAGCAGTCCTTTTATTCACCTGCTCAATGATCCCTTGAACATCAAGTATCAAACAATAATAGCAGGATAGCAATTTGTCCTAAAACCATTTCTATCTCAACTGCATTGGAAAAAAATGAGGATAAGATAATAATGTTGATGGTAAAAAGGCTGGTTATTTCAGCTGACCCTCACAGCACCCCTGTGAAAGTCATAGGACATTAAAATCTAGTCCAGCTTCTTATTTTATGTAGGAGAAAATTAATAACCAGAGAGGTTATGATTTGCCCAAGGTCACATAGCAAGTTAACGTAGGGGAAATGAAGCAGTTCCCATAACAGCTTTTATATATTTACACACACATATACATATATACATATATATCTATACACACACACACACACACACACACACACACACACACACACATATATGTATATATTCAATTCAGTGAGCATTTCTTAAGTATTCGTTATATACCAGACACTGTGTTTGGAGTTGGAGACCCAAAGACAAAAATGAAATCGTCTCTGCCCTTGAGGAGCTTAGTCTACTGAGTTGGCCTTCTAAGTCACTTGAAGGTTTACAAAACACTCCTCACAGCAATTCTTCAAGATAATTATTGAATTATTTTATATAACTTATATAATTGCATGATATTAATATAACATCATATTTGTATAATAATTATAATTATTGAATTATTTGTGAATGAGGAAACTGAGGATAAAAAAAAAATTAAACATAATCCCTCTAAGTAGAGAGCAGTGGACAGTGAATGTTCAATTTAATGTCAGAATAGCTGAGTTTGAATGCCGACTCAGGAAAATTCCAGCATGACCTTGGGCAAGACCTTTCAAGTCTGCACCTCATTTTTCTCTTGGACTAGATGCCTACTGTGTTATCTTCCAGTTCAAAATCTATGACATTGTAGGGGCAGCTAGATGGCTCAGTGGATAGAGCACTTGCCCTGGATTCGGGAGTACCTGAGTTCAAATCCCGCCTCAGACACTTACCACTTAATAGCTGTGTGACCCTGGGCAAGTCACTTAACCCCAATTGCCTCACCAAAAAAATAAAAAATAATCCAGTATATTTTGGGGCAGCTAGATGGCGCAGTGGATAGAGCACCGGCTCTGGAGTCAGGAGTACCTGAGTTCAAATCTGGCCTCAGACACTTAACACTTATTAGCTGTGTGACCCTGGGCAAGTCACTTAACCCCAATTGCCTCACTAAAAAAAAAAAACCAAAAAAACCAAAATCTATGACATTTCCAATTTAATCAATCAACAAGCACTTATGAGTGCTTAGTATGAGCCTTGATGGGTCACAAAGACAATAACAAAATAGTTCAATGAGTTTGAGGAGCATACATAGTAATGTGGGAAATAATATGCCTGTGTGAGTAAATAGAGGTTATTTCTAAAATATATCCTTGGTAGTTTGGAGGGGTATTATAATGACTGGTGAATGGAGAAGCTAAGACGACCATAGGTCAACCCAAAGTTTCTGACTCCTTGACCCCAGGCTCATAATCACACTGACTTCCCATTATACCAAAAAGAAACTGAAACACAAAGCAGTTCACTAACTTGTGCAGTGTCACCCAGAAATCACTAATGGAACAAGCACTTATATCAGTATTTCCTGATCCCGAATCCAATGATTTATGTCCCATGGCCCCACTACCACTATGTCCAAGTTTTCATCTTATTAATATCTTATAAGCAATTTAGGGAAATTTTATTTTTTAAATGTATTTCTGCATTCTCCTGTTTCCTTTTCAGTGTAACTTGAATTCAGTTTGCAAATACTTATTAATTACCCACTACCTGCCATACACTGGAACAGTGACTGAAAATACAAATAAAAAATGTAAATACTTTCTGATCTTAAGCTTACATTCCACTGAGGGGGTCTACTGATGAGTAAATGAAAAGTAATTTGAAGAATGAGTATTAATAACAAATAGAGCAGAAGTGAAGAAAAATATATACCAGGCAGAGGGGAGCAGATTGGGAAAAGGCACGAAGGCAGGAAATGACTTTCTGAGTTTGTGGAACAGCCAGTCGGTGAATTTGACTGAAATACCAAGAATATGAAGGGGAATCATGGGAAGTATGTCTGGATAGCTAGGTTGGACCCAGGCTGTGGAGGACTTGAAATGCCAGGGTCAAATGGAGAACCCCTCAAGATTTTTTTTTTTTGGTGGAGATGTCAGGGAACAAACCCAGGGCCTCACACATGCAAAGCAGAGATTTTGGGGAAGGAAAGTGATGTGGTGAGATTTGTGCCTTAGGGATTTAGAAGACTGATTGATCATCCTAAAAATCAGTCAGTTTCTGTTTGTCATTGATAGAGATTGATACTGACAGAGAGTTGATGGAAATGGGTTGTTTAGACTGGAGAAGAAAAGATTTGAGGGGGATAAGAGAGGTGATTTCAAGTAACTAAAAGACTTCCATGTGGAAGAATGGTTAGATTTGTTCTACTTGGCCCTAGAGGGGCAGAATTAGGAGCAATGGGTGGAATTTGCAAAGTGGCAGATTTTAAGTGAGGAAAATATTCCCATCTGTTAGAGCTGCAAAAACTTGGATTGAGCCTCCTCTTTGGTCGTGAGCTTCCCCTCACTGGAGGTATGTGATCAAAGGCTGGATTTTCTCTTTCACATAAGGTTCAGACTATCCTGGTCTCTTCTGACTCTAAGAGTCTGTGCTTCTTTAGTTTCCACATGTCTCCTGGGACGCAAAAAAGGGCTTTGGAATTTGGAGGCTGCTCTTGAGATCCCAGCTCCCCACGTGTAAAATACACATCTGCCCTTCAAGGGATCTACAAAAAGAAAGTGAGGCCAGAAAGAGTCACACCCTCGTAGATATCTCAGCTTTGTGGTGCATCGAGCATCCCAGTAGTGTCTGTGCAGCGCTACTTGCAGCATTGTGTTTTTCTCCATCCCTTCAGAAAGGGTTGGGAAGGGATAGCTCAGTAACTGTCACTTGAACCCAAGCAGTTGCCACTGGGTTTGCTCAACTGCTCAACCGCACACACAGTTCCAGTACATCCGCCCACACACACATTCTGTCTCACCCAAGCATTCAGTCCCTCACTTGGCACGGGGAATTTATTCATCTTCCCAAGATGCACTTGAGTATCCCTGGTTATATATCTGGGGCTGTGGGTTGGGATTTTTTTTAATCAAAGTAGAAGAAATATTTCAGAATGGGAAATGTCAGTGCCAATGGATTCTGAGAAAGTCCCCTTGATATGTGAATTACTACCTCTTCTTTATGGGAGAAAAGGAGTCTCCTCCATCTAAAGGGAGCCCCAGCATGAAAATGCTCTCTCCCCATTTTATGCTTCAACCCAGGAAATAAAGAACATACCTGATCAGCCTCAGTAAAGGCACTATTTGTGGGGACACTGCAAAAAGAAGCAACTTTGACCTCTCAGAACTTAGAAGCTAAGTCCCTGTGCATGTAGCACAGGGAAGGGAAAGAGAACAAATCTGGATTCAAATCCCAACTATGACACCCATTAACAAATCTGTCAAACTACCAAAGTCTCCATTACCTCATCCATAAAATGGGGGGGAGGAGGAGAGATTAGTGCCTGGAATACCTACCTCCCAGGTTATGAGAAGATAAGAGGTAGGAGGAAGAGAAAATAAATACTTGTTAACTGAAAAAAGTAAAGTTAAAAATTTTTAAGGAGCCCTATCCTTCATTTTATATGCTTGTGTTTATATATATATATATATATGTATATATATTTTTTTCTCTTCCTCCTACCTATATATATATATGGAGTCCTATCTTCTAATATATGTAATTATGTAATTCTATATTATACAAATATATCTATCTGTATATAGCATATATATATATAATTACATAAATTATATAGGAAATCTATCCTCCATTTCATTTCTAACATAATGGAAGGAAAGACATGATAAATACATATATACACACACATACATATACAAACATGTATATGTGTTTACAGTCATACACATGTATGCACATGTATACATGTGTGTGGCAGATAGATATAGATAATATAATGGAAGACAAGACTAAATAAGATAGTTCTAAGGTATTAATTGCTTCTCTGAGTTTGTATCCTGATTCTCACAATGACTTAATTCCTCTAAACCTATTTTCTCATCTATAAAATGGGGATGATAATACTTGTAGTATCTATAAAGCACTTTGTGAATTTTTTGTCCCTTCATAAACGTAAATGTTTACTTTTCTTTGGATTAGAAACCTCTCTTTAGGCTAAAGCACAAACTTGTCAAGGCTTAGAACCATAAATTGAGAGCTGGGGGAGACCTTAGAGCCCAAAGAGCTCAACCCCCTCTTATAGATGAGTATAAAGAGGCATTAGTGAATGGAACACAGTCACACAAGGAATACATAGCAGAGCAGGTTTTGAACTCAGGTCTTCTAAACCCAGTCCTTTATCTTTGCCCCAAAACCCTCATCAGATACTTCCATTCCTCTCATCAACCAGGCAGCCATTGCAGCTACCACCTCATCCACATGAAATGACATGGCCCACGTACGCATGTCAAAAGTCAAGGGGCCATTCACAGTTAAGTTTAGTGAGCCCAGTCCCTCCCTATTCTCTTAAATTCCACAAATATTGTGCAAGGCACTGGATTAGGCTTATGGGTTCATGGAGAAAGAGCTAGAAGGGACCTCAGAGGGTATATGTAATGTAAGACTTTCATTTTACTCAGGTGAAGTAACTTGTCCATACTCGCACAAGTAGTTAGTATCAACGCATACTTTCCATACATTCTAGACATGAACAATATGAGAATTTATTTTGCAGGAATCTGCATATTTTTGTAAGCATTTGTTTTTCATTTCTTCTTTTAAATGGGGCAAGGAAAGAAAATAAATGCTTGTTCATTGACAAATAAAGTAAGACTATAAAAACTTTCTTAAAAGTGACATTTTATTCTCTGTAGAGCCAGTGTTCACCCACCTGAACCACAATACCTCTGCATAAATCTTAGAGCTAAGAGGGACCTTAGAGGTCATCTGGTCAAACCCCTCATTTTTTATAGATAAAGAAACCCAGGCTCTTGGAGGTTAAGAGACTTATCCAAGGTCACAAAGATGGGCAGCAGGTGCATCAGGACCCTGGTCTTCTTACTATAAAGCCAGAGTTTTTCCCTCTGTACCATATCTCAGGAATCTTTTTCTCCATGGGAAATAGACCTATAGGAGGGAGGTTTCAAAGCTCCCACTATATATCTGTAAGTAGAATAGTGCAAATGGGACTTTGAGCCAGGGTGCTCACCTACTTGAGGGCATGTTCCCTTCCCACAGTGTCCATGATCCCTTAACCTCTGGCCTTCTGGTCCTTGGACCACCAACCCAGGGAGCCCATCCCCAGGTCCCCACTCCAGCAAGGGCAGGGCAAGACTCTCCCTCTCTCTCCAGGGACAACATAAGACTATTTCCTGTACAGCTTCCCACCAGCCTCCTCAACTTGGCACTGCCTTCTGACCTCCATGTGCTGTTCCCCTATGCCTTTAACCCAGGCACAGTTTCAACTTTGGCTTTTTTATATCACCTCTAGTCAATTAGTTAGTAAGTAAAACATTTATTAAGCACCTATGATGTGTTCTGCACTATGCTAAGCATTGATGATACAAAAAGTGATAAAAACTAGTCCTTCCCCTCAAGGAGCTTCCCATCTAACAGGGACAAATATCTACCCTTTCCATTTGCCTGGCACCAGCACTGGGTGTATCACAATACCAACTGCCTGTGCCTTTATGCCAATAACATCATCTCTATCCTTTCATGCTTTCTCTTCTTTCCATCCTCCCTATTCTTTTTTTTTAGTGAGGTAACTGGGGTTAAGTGACTTGCCAAGGGTCACACAGCTAGTAAGTGTTAAGTGTCTGAGGCTGGATTTGAACTCAGGTCCTCCTGACTCCAGGGCCAGTGCTCTATCCACTGCACCACCTAGCTGCCCCCTCCCTATTCTTTATAGACCCAATGTACCACACTAAGGTCCCTCAGCCTGTGGGCTGGTAGTTTGTATTTGTCTAACCTCTCTTTTCTTTGCCTGTCCCATTTATTTATGTGCCCACATGGCTTTACCTTTGATCTTGTCATACTTATATGGGTGCTCCTTGTTTAACCTCCTCTCTTATTCTTTTCATTCCTCTAAAGGTATTTGTTGTTTTTCCTCAGGCCTCATATTAAGAGCTCAGATTCACAGACCACTTTTTGTCATCATAAATTAAAAAAAAAATTCATTACTTTACTCAAAAAATTCTTGGCAACCTATGGATATTTCTCTTTTCTTTACTATTTCACATAAAATCTATGAGCTCTAGAGAAGTTTTATCTGAGAAGGGACCTTGGTGTGGGATGGGAGGAAAGGGGGTATTTCATCTGTAAAAGGAGGGTACCTTCTGGTTGCAAAATGATAACCCTATGACCCTGGGTAATTTGATGTATTGCAGTGTTTGCTTATCTTCCTAAAACACAGTGATCCCCTGAGAATTAGGTGATGTGGGGCTATGTCTGTAAGATAATATTTAAAAAACACTTAGCATTGTACCTGGCATATAGTAAGCTCTTACAAATGCCATTGTCATTGTTGTTACTATGTCTATGAGATTGTATTTGTAAGGCTTTTAACATGTGTCTGGCACATAGTAAGCACTATATAATGTTATTTGTTATTATCATTATCATCATCATTATTATTACTATGTCTATGAGATCATATTTGTAAGGCTTTTAGCATAGCACCTGACACATAGGAGGCACTTAGTATTCATTCCCTTCCCTTCCCCCCAGCCACATGAAGTCATTGCCCAAAGAAATAGTCAGAAAAGGCTTCACAGAGAAGGTGGTATTTAAGTTGGGTCTCA
Source organism: Dromiciops gliroides (assembly GCF_019393635.1). Taxonomy (NCBI): domain Eukaryota; kingdom Metazoa; phylum Chordata; class Mammalia; order Microbiotheria; family Microbiotheriidae; genus Dromiciops; species Dromiciops gliroides. The sequence goes on from NC_057861.1 coordinate 737,270,174, forward strand.
AGGATTGAGCAAGAATTCAATATGTGAAAAGGAGGGAGGAGAACAGTATAGACCAAAGGAATGGTATGAACAAAATCATGGAAGAGACATGGCACAGGATATAAGGAATCAATGTGATGTAATGAAGATAGAACTGACTCTTGAGAGAAGATCTGGGTTCAAATCCAGACTTTGATGTTTGATGCCCGTGTGACTATGAGCAAGTCACATAACCTCTTTGGGCCTCGGTCTCCTCATGTGTCCTCTTCTGCTCCAGTGGTCTAGGTCTTGTTTTTTACATTCTGAATTCTAAGGTCCCTTCCAGCTGTGACATTCTATGACTCTAAGCCACATTTTCCAGGCTGCAAAGTGATTATTACCCAATCATGGTCTCCCCAAAATTGACTGAACAATTCAACGTGAAAACTATTTCTTAAGTATCTATTTTGTGCCAGGAACTGGCCCAGGTACTAGAGATTCGAAGACAAAGACAAAACACTCTCAACCCTCAAAAAAATTTCCCTTCTGTTGGTGGGGAGGGAATTAGAATTAAAAAAAGGCAATTCATTCCCATGATTCACTGTGAAGGAAGCTAAAGATGTTAAGAGGCAGGGGCAGCTAGGTGACACAGTGGATAGAGCACCGATCCTGGAGTCAAGAGGACCTGAGTTCAAATCCAACTCAGACACTCAACACTTACTACCTGTATAACCCTGGGGAATTCACTTAACCCCAATTGCCTCTCATACATACACACACACACACACACACACACACACACACACACACACATACACACACACATACACGCACAAAGAGATATTAAGAGGCAGGGCTGAACAGGGAGTGCATTTCAGGCAAAGGGACAGCCTATGCAAAGAAAAGGAAGCAAGAAATACATGGAATATCAAGTCTGGGAAGAGTTAGCAGGACAGTTTGGCTAGGAAGGAGAATTTCTGAAGGGAAGTAGGAATTATGTATGGAAAGTTAGGTGGGAGCCAGACCATGGAGGATGTTAAATGCCAGGTGGAAGAGCTTGTATTTTATCCTAGAGGTGATAGGGAGTGTTAACCTGGAAATTAAGGAAACACACAATATAGGAGAAAATAAGGTCTTTAATCAGCTCATGGTATTGCAAAGCAAGAAGCTAGGAACACCCACAAAGATGAGAACCAAAGACAGGGTTTTTATGGGATAACAGAACAAAGGGAACCAAAAGACTGCTCTGAAGTCACTACAGAAACTACTAACTACTTAATGTAAAAGAACCTTTAACAAAAGAAACTATAGAACTGCTCTTGAGTTAAGTATAGATGCTACTGAGTTCTAAATAGAAACTACTTAAATAAGGTGGACCCTTTTACATAATAACAAAGTCCAGGGAATAAGGTGGGGGGTCATTTTGCTTGGGAGAAGGTCCCTAAGTCGATCAAGAGTCTGGAATTGACAAAGATTGGTTAGACCCAGGCAATTCACTGGACTGGGAATGGGAAGTAGGAAGGGATCAGTCAGTTCTCAGTAAACTTGTAGTTATCTGGAGCTACAGAAGATTTTTGAACAACAGAGTAAAGTCATCAGACAGGTTCCTTAGGAATATTAATGAAGCCTCTATGTGGAAAATAGATTAGGAAGAGGAGAGATTCAAAGCAGGAAAAGCAATAAAGAGGCTGAGAGTTAAGGAGGACCTGATCTAGGGGAGTAGTCATATAAATAGGGCTAGATATGAGAGATATTGGGAAGACAGAATTGACAATTCTGGGCAAATGACTGGATGTGGAAAATGAGAGCAAGTGAAGAATTGAGAATGACTCAGGAGTTCTGAACTTGGGTGCCCTCTACTGAACTAAGATGTTTGAAAGAAGGGCAAGTTTAAAGAGGAAGATAATGAGTTCTGTTTTGGACATGTTGAGTTTGAGATGTCTATGGAACATCCAGATGGAGATGTCTAGGAGGCATTTGGCAATGTGGGACTGACGCTCAGAAGAGAGATGAAGACTGGATGTATTGATCTGGGATCCAGTTGCATGGGGGTGGTAAGTGAACCTATAGGTTAATAAAATCATTAAGGCAGAATGAATCAGACAGCCTGGGGAGACAACTATGGCAGCAGGTAGAAAATGGATGTGATCCAGCAAAGATGACTGAAGAAAAGCCAGGTAAGAGGAGACTAGCTAAGGGAAGAGAGAGTATCTTAGGGAAGGGGATGGCTGATGATGCTGAAAGCTGCTGCAAGTTCCAATAGAATGAGGGCTGAGAAAAGGCCACTGGGTTTAGCAGTTAAGAGATCTCTGGTAACCTTGGAGAGAGCAATTCCAGTTGAGTTGTGGGATTGGAAGCCAGATTGGCCTCCCCTACCCAATCAGATTCCAGTCTGCCAGCAGGGGGAATGAGCTGAAAACCAGCCCAGAGGAGGTGAGTGTTTGGATGCCTTCCCCTGATTTCATTCCAAAACCAAATATAGATGGCTTTGAATTACATCCATTGTTTTCCAATGCCTAGACTTCTGTTCCCTTCTAATGAACAGAGTCAAAAGTTAACTCTTTTGTCCTGTACTATTCCTTCAGCTTTGTAGATATTTTTTTAAAACCCTCATACCAGCCTCTAGTATTCTAGAACTTCCATAAATCTTTTTCTCATCCATGTGCGTACTCCTGGATGAATGATTTGGATTGCAACCCATCTATGCATGGCCATCCTGTGTGATCATTGTCTTTGTCCTGGTTTTAAGTCCTGCCTCTGATACAAATTGGCTATATGACCCAAGGCAGGGCAATTCTAACTTCTCCATACTAACTCTCTAATCCTGTGAATTGCCAACCAGATACTGATCTGCATTGGCAGAGGGAGCGTGCAACACCTGTGAAGTAAAAGATGGGTAGGGATGTCACTGTGTGTATATTGGAGATCTTGTTTAAGGGACAAAGAAACTCTCTATTTATCATAGAACAATAGAGCTGAGAGAGAGACTTTAGGGATCAAGTCCAGTTCTCCCCTTTTACAGAGGAATAAACTGAGGTAACAAAAAACCCCAGAAGCCTAGAAAGATTAACTGACTTCTCTAATTTTTATAGGTAAGCAGTGGCACAGCTAAGACCAGAACCCAGATCTTCTCAAAGGGCTTCAGTTCCTTCCTTGTGAAGGTCTCATCATTCCATAAGGCTGTCTCTATATGGTCTTGGAGCTAGGGAAGAATGTACACTTCCTCTTTCAAGAGTACTTTAGAAGAATGACCCTATGTATTTCAGTCATATTAAGTATCTGATTAGTGGCCTGACTCCATCTGGGGTTTTCGTGGCAGAGATACTAGAGTATTTTGCCATTTCCTTCTCCAGCTCATTTGACAGATGAGGAAACTGAGGCAAATAGGGTGAAGTGACTCATCTAGGGTCACCCAGCTAGAAGGTGTCTGAGGCCATATTTGAACTCACAAAGATGAGTCCTCCTGGCTCCAGTGCTCTGTCCCCTATGGCGCCACCTAGCTGACACCTGCCATTAGGACAGACTACAGGTGTGACATTAGGGATGTCATTACATCCCTGACCCTTGGCTCCCTCATCTGTAAAATGATGGGGTTGGAATAGATGGTCTCTGACGCCACTTCCATCCAACAATACCATAGTGGCCTGGGAACTGGAACCAGAAAGTTGCTTCCTGCAGCCGGCTCTGCCGCTAACCAGATCCCTGATGCTGCTTCCCTCAGTGTTTTCCCTTGCAAAGTAAAGTGCTTATTAGAGCTGTTAACAGGAATGTGGCTATTCCAGTGTGTGTCAATAATTTAATCATCACAACTACCCTACAAAGTGGGTGCTGTTACTATTATCCCCCATTTACAGATCAGGGAACTGAGGCTCGGAGCATTCCATCGACTTCCCCAGGGGCACACAGCCAGTAAGCCTCTGGGCCATGATTCAAACCCAGATCCAGAAGCAACGTCTGCACAAAAGCCAGGAAGCAAATGAGATAATGTCAATAAGAGCTTCTCTGTCAGCAAGAAAACCGAGATCAAAACTTCATTAAGAGGGTAGGAAGATGGGAGAGCTGAGTCAATCACTAATGCAGAAGTACAGTTGTCTTTTATGCTTTAAAAAGAGAAAGTCCTGCAGCTTCATTTTCCTGGGTTTTGTTGCAAAAGAGCCTAATCCACTTTTTAAGTGTGCATTGATTTCATAGTATCGAGGCCTCCAGTCCTCCTGGGCTGCACCTGGGCTGCTTTTTCCCTCTAATGAATCAGGAGAAGTGGTTTAAACCCCTGCCGGGCTTCCTATCAAAGCTGCACAATGATTGGCCTGGGTTCCCTTATTAGAACTGGGCAGAAGGAAAGCCCTCAATCGCCCGCATTGTGCCAAGCCTAGCGTCACACACATTTGATGAAAAGGTTGCATTAGGCACCTGAAAAATAATTTAATAACTCCATAGAAAGGCCATTAAGTATGTGTCTACACAAGCAAAGTCAGGTGGAGAGCTGAAGTAATGAGCTGGGCTAGTCTGCAACTGATTAAATTAGCTAGCAATTGCTCGGCTCTCCCTGGGCAGCATCAGAGCCTTCGGAAGCTACTCTAGGCTGTGGCTCTTAGGACCAGTGTGACAGATTTTGAGTTAAGGATACAAAGGTTGAGCCAGTCAATTAATGGATATAACTGGTTGGTTTTTCTACCTGAATGGTATTATCTTTTGATCACTCAATTTATTCAGTGATCTAATTGTGATTTAGACATAGGCAAAGGAGTCAGTCCAATTCAATTATTAATTAACTGGCATTTATAGGCTGTGCACTCCCTGAGAGCAGTGACTGTTTTTTTTGCCTCTCTCCAGTGCTTAGCACAGTGTCTGCACATAGTAGGTGCTTAAATGCTTGTTGACTTGACATGACTTATTAAGTGCTTATTATATGCCAGGAACTTTCCTAGCTGCTGAAGATATAAAGACACAAATAAAATATTACTTGCTTTCTAGAATCTTACATTCTATAGGGAGCAAAAATACACATGTACATGTGTCTATGTATATAAATATATGAGTACATGGGTTTAAGGACTAGGGTTGTGGTTTCATTGATACAAGAAATTCCCATCTGAGAAAATTCCCTCTACCAAAGAAAGTCAAAATCTTTACAAGCTGTAGTTAACCAGAGCACTGAGGAATGCTAGCAACTGAACATGTAGCAGAGATGGGACTAGGTGTCATGTCTTCCTGGTTTGGGGACCAGCTTCTACCCACTATGACATGCAGCATCTAAGTATTGCTCCGCGTTTCCTTACTAGAGCTTTGAAGAAAACCAGGGTGGGGAGGGGAAATTTCATTCAAGACAAAGATAATGCAAAGACAGACATGGAGATGGAGAGTCCAATGTAAGGAATAGGAAGGGGAGTTTGGCTAGACCACAAAATAAATAAAGGGGTGTCAGGTATAAGGTTAGAGTAGTTCAAATCCAGATTGTGAAGGGTTTTAAATGCAAGGCAGCTAGGAGGAATAACTTTAGTCATTAGAAAGTTTTTCTTGACATCAAGCTGGTCATAGACTGATTTCTCTTCAACTTCCTCCAACATTCTTGGTTCTGCCCTCTGAGGCCATGTGGAATGAGTATAATCTGTCTTCCCCATAGCAGCCCTGCAAATATGTGAACACAGCTATCATGTATCCTCTTAGTTTTCTCCAAGCTTAACAGGCCCAGTTCCTTCAACCAATTCTCATATGACATAGGCTCATGGTCCATCTCAATCCTGGTTGCCATCTTCAGAACAATATATCAATGTATTTAAATTCTTAAATTCTGACACTCAGTACTAAATACAATAGGCCAAAGCAGGTCTAACAAGAGTAAAGTACATCATGCCTATAATCTACCCATTCCTGAAAGCTGTGCCTCACTTGGTGTAGCCCATCATTAGCTTTTATGTTTGCCATATTACTTTGCTAATTGAATTTGTCACTAATACCCCTGGTCTCTTCAGAACTGCTGTCTAACCATGCCTTAGCCATATTATACTTATGAAATTCATTTTTTAAATCTAATGTTAAAATTTTACATGTATTCCTATTTGGATTTTCATCTTATTAGATATAGCAGAATGCTCTAATCTTATCAAAAATCTTTGGAGACACACACAAAAAAGGGGGGGGCAAAAAGGGGGGCAGCTAGGTGGCACAGTGGGTAGAACACTGGCCCTGGAGTCAGGAGAACCTGAGTTCAAATATGACCTCAGACACTTAACACTTACCAGCTGTGTGACCCTGGGTAAATCACTTAACCCCAATTGCCTCACACACAAAAAATCTTTGGAGATCCTGACTCTGTCATCTTCTAGCTTCATTATGCATTTCTCCCAGCTTTGTGTCATCTGAAAATTGGGTTAGCATGACATCTTTGCCTATATTTAAATCATTAATAAAAATGTTAAACAGCACACAACCCAAACATAGATTCCCTAGTGTATTCTAGAGGAGACCTCCTGCTATGTTGACATGGAACCATTAACAAGTACTTTTTGTGTCTGATTATCCAAGCAGTTGTGATGGGTTCCCAACCCACTTTATTGTGTCATTGTTTAATCTACATCTCCTTGCCTTCTCTGTAATAATAGTTTAGAAGAGCTCTGTTAAAATCTAAGTAAATGATATCCACAGCATTCCTTTTATCTACTAGGTTAACAATCCTGTCAAAAAAGTAATTAAAGTTAGTCTGACATAACCTGTTCCTGATGAAGCTATGCTGGCTCTTTGTGATTATTGTTTCCCTTTCTAGATGTTCATCAACCATCTTTTTAATGATCAAATCTGGATTTTTCCAGGAAATGAAGTCAAGCTTATTGTCCTCTAATATACAAATTCCATTCCCTTCTTCTTTTCTTGGAAGTCAAGACTTTGTCCTTCCCTTATCTTGTGATAACTCTCCATGATCTTTCAAATATTATTGACAATGACTCAGCAACACATGTGCCAATTCTTATAGTTCCTGAGATGCACATCCTCTGGGCTAAGTGACTTGAATTTATCAAGGAAAATTAAGTGTTTTCTTATTTTCTTCTTACTTATCTTTTTTTTTGAGGCAATTGGGGTTAAGTGACTTGCCCAGGGTCACACAGCTAGTGTTAAGTGCCTGAGGCCAGATTTGAACTCAGGTCCTCCTGAATCAAGGGCCAGTGCTCTATCCACTGTACCACCTAGCTGCCCCCTTACTTATCTTTAATATCAACTCCTACTTAGTCATTTTTGTCCTGTCATTTCTGTTGCAAAGAGTTTCTTCTTAGCAGAGAAAACAGAAGCAAAGAACAGCTGAAATAAGAATTGAGCAGCTTTTCTCTCTCCCTCTTGTCAGACACCATCATCCCAAAGGTCCTTGATCTTCCTATTCCTCCCAAGAGGGGAACTCCCTCCATACCTTCTTATCCTGTTTGTCTCTTATATGTGTCTTCCCATAAATCCTCCAGTGACAGTCTATCCACCACATTGCAGGCTTTGACATTGAATGGATGCCTTTGGACCATAGAAACTGTCCATTGGTTATCTCTGGGTTAGTCCACATTTTTGGTGATGTCTCTCTCTGACAAAATTTACTCCACTTCATTCTCCTTCATCCTGTTGTTTTTAATGTATTCCAACCTGCTTGTGACCATTCTGCATCTCTCTGTATTGTCCTTTGGATGTTCTGCCCCTTTAATTCTTTAGAGACTATGTTGTTCCATGTCCCTCAGGCATATGGGGTCATCTGACAGATATTGCTGTTGAAAATATGGGCTTTTGTTTCAGTGAGAAGTTTGATCAGTGAAGTAGAAAGTTTGAAAACAGGACTTTGTGAGGGGCATAGAAGAAAAGACCATTGCCAGCAAAAGGAATCAGGGAGGCCTCCTTGAAGGTGGGATCATTTAAGTTGGGCTTTAAAGCGAGAGAGAGAGAGAGAGAGAGAGAGAGAGAGAGAGAGAGAGAGAGAGAGAGAGAGAGAGAGAGAGAGAGAGAGAGAGAGAGAGAAACAGCATTTCAGGCAAAGGAAACTGTGAACAAATTAATAGAAGTGAGAAAGGGTGGTGCACATCTAAGGGACAGAGTATAGTCAGCATGATGGAGTAGATAGAATTATGTGTTTGGAGACAAAAGACATGGGTTCAAATCATACTGCAAGCACTTATTAACTATGTGGCTGTGGGAAAGACATTTAACCTTTCAGAGACTCAGTTTCCTCATCTATAAAGTGGTAGTATTTGCTCAACCTCTATTGTTGTAAAGAAAGTACATAACAAACCTCAAAGCACTACATGAATGTGAGTTACTGGGGTATGGTATATATAAAGAAGAGGAGTATGATAAGATTATTAGAGAACAGTGGTCTCAGAAGGTGGTCTTTGTACTGGACCCAGTACTCTAGGTGTGGTCTGACCAGAGCAGAGAGCTATGCCACTACCTTTCCCCTTAGGTTTGGCACCAAGGAATAAACTGAGGCTGGATTTCCCTACCTGTATGACCTCAGTCAGTTTCCCCAACCACAAAAAGAGGAAGTTGGATGAGATGACTTCTAACTTCTCTTCTGGCTCTAAATCCTTGATCCAAGGAACTATACAATAAGATTGTACCTTCCACGATCACTTTCACCACTAAAAATATGATCCTATTGAAGGACTGAAAAATAGAAATCCATTTATCTTCTTCATGTAAAGATAAGTAATCAAACCATTAGGCTGGGAATCGAAACATGAATATAGTTGTTGGTAGATAACAGTAGAGGCTGGACTTTAGCCATGAGGTCCATCAGGCTGTCCCAGCTGCCATGAGAGGGTTAAGAATTTGGCTCCTCTCTTGAGTGGAACGGAATGTGAGCAGGGAAGGAAGAGTAGGCGTGTTTAAAGGTTGATCATTTCGGTAGCCGCAAAAGTACCAACTGCTATAAATTAGCATCTCCAGAGCAAAGGATACATCTAGCTATGGAAGAAAAAAGGCTGCCAATGTCTCTCCTCTAGTCACTTGTGCTTCTTTCCCTCAACGTGGTATTCAAGGCCTTCCATAATCTGAACCCTTTTCTACCCTGATCTCGCTATTCCTTTCCACCAGTGTTCTTCCCAAACAGAACCACCCTCTGTCCCTTAGAGGAGCACATTAATAGCCTACCCCTGTCCCTTTATTTATTTCATTTCCTGTAGCTGGAATGCCCTCCCCTCCCTGCTCTTCCACCACCACCCCCATTCCACTCCCCCCCACCACCACCAATATCTCAACCTGCTGAAATCTTATCCATTCTCTAATGCTCAATTCAAATCCAGGCTTTTCCAGGGAGCCTTCCCTGGTGCCCTAATCAGGATCAATCCTTCTCCCCTCAGACTTCATGTAACACTTGATGTGCACTCTCTTACACTCTAATCTTATATTATTTTGTCATCTGTGTGTACGAACAGTTAACTTATTGTGTGTCATTATCAGCACCCCATGACACTGAGAGCTTCATTAGGGAATAGATCATGGTGTATGTGTCTCTCAGAAACCCTAGTTTCCTTCCAGGCTGAACTTGAGCACCAGAGCCTACACGAAGTCTATCCCGATTCCTTGCCACCCCGCTCCCCCAGTTGCTAGTGCCTTCCCCCTCTCTATTACCTCTTTTTTACAAACATACCCAATATGTTCCCTAAAGTCAAAGATTAATTACACTTTTGTCTTTGAATTACTAATGCCTGGCACATAGTAGGTGCTTAATAGTTGCTTATGGATTGATTTATATATTCTTTGTGTCTCCCCCAGTCATCAACATAGTGTTCCGCCCTCGTTTTGTATGACAGAAAGGAAGGTGGGAATGGACCTGTGATTCCATCAATATAGGGAACACTCATTATAGAAATTCCTTCCACCAAGTCATTTCTGGGAATATAGCGGCAATATGTAGTCACAGAAATTCCCATGGGCACTGAGAGAGAAGATGGCCTGCCCTGCTCGTGCAGGTGGTGCATGTCAGAACTACAATATTCTAAAGGGGTTCAGTGAGGTGGTACAGTGGATGGAGTGCCGAACTTGGAGTTAGGTGCATGATCCCAGGCAAATCACTAAACTTCTTCCTGCTTCCATTTCCTCATCTGTCAACCCAAGAAGTAGCTAGGTGGCTCAGTGGATAGAGCACTGGCCCTGAAGTTGAAAGGACCTGAGTTCAAATCTCACCTCACACACTTACTAGCTGTGTGACCCTAGGCAGATCACTTAACTCCAATTGCCTTAACCATCCGGACCCATCTCCAGGGGTCCTGATATATATCTTCCCACTGGACCCAAATGGCTCTAGAGGAGAGTGAGCTTGATGACCTTGCACAGCCCTCCATCACTTAAATCCAATTCAATGCAAGTCATGACATCAACCCAATGTCATGCATGGTCCTCTTCAGAAACAAAGGACAAACAAAAAAAAACCCTAGAATAATAGCACCTACCTCCCAGAGTTGTTGTGAGAATAAAATTAGGTGATATTTATAAAATGCTTTGCAAATCTTAGAGTGCTATATAAATAATAATTATTGTTATTGTTGTTTTCCATTACAATAGCCACATTCTATCCAAAGGCCATACTGTTCATTCCCATTTGACCCTAATTTTAGAAATGAAATGCTCTGTGAATTATCAGGTTTTTTTTTTAATTCACCCCAGATTCTTTATTTTATTTTATTTTTAATTTCTGGAATAAAACAATCATTTCCATAACAAACTATAATAAAAAAGATGATTGCATATAAAACTAACCAACTCAGAACTTATTACCAGACACTTATAAATGCTTGTTGGCTGATTGACTGCTTAGAGCAGGGATTTACTTCCTAGTGTTTTTTTTTTAATTTTTAAATAAAACAACTGACCCCTTTCTTGTCCTCCCCACCTCCATCTCCTATTCAGTGTAATTTCACCAAATGTTTTAACATTCAAAAAGCATAATCCATGTAATCTAAGGACAGCCTTGGGTCAGGTTGGAATCTCTTTGTCAGGTGGGAATCTCTCTAGTGGCTTTCTTCCCTCCTCTGCCCAATGGGACAAACGTTGCCCAATGTTCACATACCAGGGCTCCTGAAAGGGAACTGAATCCCATAGCCTAAAATGAGGGCTCTGCTATTCAATTAATTCCAAGTTGATTTGTAATGATACCAGAAACCCAGGTACAAAGCGGTGGGGGGTGGGGGGGGCGGGGATAAAGAAAGAGAAAGGGGGGGAAGGGGGAAGAGAGGGAGGAAAAGACAGAGAAAAGCAAATAAGCAAATGGCTTTAGTCATGTGTATCCTTGTGCCCTCTGAACAATCCATTTCTGCTTCACCACAATTCCTTCTCCTGCTTTCACAAGGAGGAAAAAAATCAGGACTCCTACAGTAGCATCTGCTGTTATTAGAGACTGGGAGTCAATAGAACTGATTTTGTTCTCTCTTCTTTCTCTCTCTCTCTTTTTCCTCTGTCTTTCTATTTATGTCTCTTTCTGTCCCTCTATCTCTGCCTGTCTCTATCCCTCTGTTTTCCCTGTCTCTGTCTTTGCCTCTGTCTCTTTCTGTTTCTATCTGTATCTGTTTCTTTGTCTCTGTCTTTCTGTCTCTCTGTCTCCCTCTCTCCCTTTCTCTCTCTGTCTCTCTGTCTGTCTGTGTGTGTCTCTCTCTCATCTGTCTGTCTCTCCTCTGTCTGTCTCTGCCTCTGTCTCTCTCTCCCCATCTCAATAGTTAAAGTTCTGGCTCCAAATAACAAACGTTATTGTTAGTACCTTTTTTGTTTGTTTTCCTAATCAGCATTGTGATATGGCTTATTGTTTTAATTCACGTTGTGTTACTACACTGAGCTAGGAATGGTCCGATATAAAACCATGTCTCACGCCCCATCTCTTCTTTCCTCCTAAGGTGAAGGCAGCTTCCAAGTATGTGGACGTCCCTGTGAGTATCACTCAAAATGTTTGTTGCTTTCTTCACAATGGGGATGTTGCTGTTCTTGATGGTTTGGTGCTGAATTTTTAGTCATTAGAAAGAGGGAAGCCCAGAATATTTCTGAGTAATTTTTTTCCCCACATGGGAAATCGATGATTATTTCTTTCAGCCAGGAGAGCTTGAGGCAGAAACAAAAGCAGCCTCACAGTACAAGGCTAAAGGACAATTCACTTTCATTTCATTTATATTTGGTTTTTCTAGTAAGTTACATTCTAATATCATCTTACTCAACCCCCTCTTGCTTACATCCCTTGGGGATTCTACTATGAACTAGAAATTTGTATAAGGGAGACAATATTTTGATGAAAACAAATACAGTCTGAACTTGTTCATTTTTTGGTGTGTTCTGCAATTGTTTTAAGAAAATCTTGCAAAACCCCTTATAATTAGAGGAGGCCTCGTTAATGAAGAGAGCCCTTAAAGCTCATAGATAAAGCACTTAAAGTTGCCCAAAATTTACATTTAAATTGAGGTTAAGTACAATATATGAATGCTGGAGTGTGGGATTACCTGTGATAAACCAGGATACACTCACAGATAAACCTTGCCCTGCAGATTAGCAAACTAAAAATGAAGCGATTTAAATATATTGTATGAGAGGAGATAAGAAAATGATTGTGCTTCCATTTAGAATAAAAGAGATGTAGGTCTGTTGCAAAATATTAAATTTGGAGAGCTTATCTCAACAGCTACCAAGGGTCTTATACTGAATGTTTCTGGCCCCGAACGTGGTTAAGTGTCTTCGTTGTTCAAATACTTATTAGTTAAGATATGTCAGTTTCCAAAGGGATTTATATTAACATTTAAATTCATTTCCCCTGAAAGTGTGTTACAGTTTATCAGCTTACTTCTAAAAGGACAATAAATTGTCAGAAATTGGACTGAAATTAGCATTAGCATACATTTTATTTGTTTAATGAAAGAATGTGGAATCTATAATTATACCTTGAATTTATATAATGCTTTTCATCTAGGGAGTTCAAACTCCTTCACCTTGATCAGCCTTGTAACCTCTCTGTAGTTGAGAATGGAGAAAGGTATGATAACTTCAGAGAAGTGGGTTGAATTGCCCAAGACATAGGCTGAGCCAAACTTGAATGGCTGGCTGCCTACATGATTCTACCTGGCTGCCTGGCACAGCCTAACCCTAGTGCCAAGCTGAACATTCTCATTCAACCCCAACAATCTAGACAATTCTCTAACATACGTGAGAATTCTTAATAGCCCACACCAAGTACTTTCCTCAGTTTAAAGCAGATACATCCATGAATAGGATGCCTAACATTCCTGAGCCTCTGAAGATTCCAGCGTAGGTCAAGTAGCTCAAGTTCTCTCTTTATCCTCAGAAATTTAAAGGTTTAGGCCTGGTCTGGAAACCTGACTTGGAGAGAAAGCACAGTGAGAAAACTTTTGCCATCCCTCTACCAAAGCAACTCTCTCTCAGGTTATAGATGTGAATGGAGGCATGGAACTCCATAAGGACATTTATCCCTTGGATGAGATGACCCACTTTTGCCAATCATCTTCCAATCTTCAGTATGTGCCACTGTATGCATTTGATGGCTGGGCTCCCAAACCAAAAATTCAATCGAGGAAGGCCAGGTTCTTCATGGACCTGCAAACACTTAGAAATAACAGCCATAAGCCAACCTCTGCTCATGTGTGCAGGCCACTGCCAAGCTAACTATACCTTAAGCTATGATTAATAGGTTAAAGATCACTAATTTGTGTTCATCCACCTTTAGCACCAGCTTCCAAGTCATCCATGGTCAAGTTTGGCTTAATTATAAAGATGGACTGGATTCCTCTGTTAATGTAAAGGCTTATTACCCTCATGTCTGATGAGTTTTTGTGGAAATTAAAGCTTTGACTCCTGTTAGTAGCAAAATGGTCCCAGATTTCAAGAGGGAGTTTGCTCACACAAAAGTGGTATTAGTGTTTTAAAAAAAAAAAAAAGTATCAATGTCCTGCAATTTCTAGCCTGGTTATATGGGTAGAATCCTGGATTGGAGTCAGAAAGACCTGGGTTCAAATTCCACCTAATATATGTATTACCTCCATGACCCTAACCTGTAAAATGATATGGTAGGACTAGGTGATCTCTCAGGTCTTTTCCATCTCTGATGGCCTATGAATTTTTATGACTATTACTTCTATGGGCTTCAATTTCCTTAAGTGATAGAGTTGTATGGAGATGGGGGGGGGACATGGGGGAGAGGGAGACAGAGAGAGAGACAGAGAGAGAAAGGTCAGTAGTAATAGTAGCAATGGTGGTAGTAGTAGCAGTAATAATAGTAGCAGCAACAAGGTAGATAGGACCTCATTACACAACATCATTCAGAAATGAGCTGCTCTACAATATATGACTTTCCCAAATTACCATTTATCCCATTGAGTAAAATAAAATAATGTTTTATATGAGAATCTCTCTCTAAAATTCATCATACTTCCTGCCATCATAAAGAGTTTGCTAATATAACTAATCCTCTTCTGGATAATTAAGTCCCCACCATTGGACTGTGCTGGGATTCCCACATCTCCAGGGCTACCAAGGTGTGATCTCTGTCCCTACAACCAAAGACCCCAGATTTCTGTGCTTATTGTGTTCTTGGTTCATGTACACAACTTTGTCTTTTTCATGGATTTTCTTTTTTCTCTTTCTTCCACCATTACTTCTCACTGCTATCAGGCAGTCCGGTGCTTCTGATCTAATGTGTCTAAAAGAACCAATAACCAAAATTATTAAAATTGTTACCAAAATAAGAGTTAATTGGCTCCAAATAACATCCTAGAATACCTTTATTTGTAAAATTCAAGAGAAGCAGCAGTGTGTATCGAATATAGAGCTTGTCTTGCAGGCAAGAAATCCAGGTTCAAGTCTGACACACTTTGGCTGTATGGCCCTAAGCAAATAATTTACCTGTTCTGTTCTGTGGGCAGCTAAGACTATACATTGCAGTTCTGCATTTGGCAAATAGAGTTTCCTCCCATGGGCTTTGACTATACCAGGGAAGTCCCAGATCCAGTCCCTATCCCACGTAGCCACTGTGTCCCTGCCCTTTTATCATTGTGCTTATTTGGATAGTTGCAGTTATCATATAAGTGATCTCCAGATAAATGAGATGCTGTTATGGTAGGAAACAGAAAAATATCAACAAAATTAATGAAGCCAATTGCTGTAGGGGGGTTCAAGTTTCTGAAATTTGCAACAAGATGGAAGGTATGTTTAGAAAAGCTCTCCAAACCAGAACATGGAAAAGAGAGTTGGCAAAAGTCTGGCTGACTGCTTCTAAAGTAAGTGAAACTGGGACTCCATAAAGAATTTCATTCCTAAGCCTCAGTCCTTATAATGATGTTACCTTGAAGAGGACTAGAGAGGTTGTGAGAGCTTGTTTTGGTCTAGATCCATGGAATCATAATGAGGAGCTGATGGATGTGAAATTTCCCTTCACAATGCAGATAGACAATCCTGGGTGAATTGGAGACTTCAAGAATTGCCTCAGGCATGGAGAGTTAAGGGGACTTCCCCAGAATCCCATAGATGGGTCTTGGCAGAGGCAGAAATGAAGCCCAGATTCATAAGGTCACAGATTTAAAGCTGAAAGAGATCATAGACGTCATATAGTCTGACTCTCTCATTTTACAAATGAGGAAACTGAGAAATGATTTATCCAGGGTCACACAATTCATAAGTTTTCCAGGTAGGATCAAAACTAAGGTCTTCCTGACTCCCAGAGTATATCCAGACTGACTCTCAGTACAAACACTACCAATGAATGCACACCCATAATAAGAATGCATTAAGTATTTATGAAGTTCCTTCAAGGTAACAGCTCTCATTTATAGAGCACATAAAGGTTTACAGAATACTGTTCCCACAATGACACCTATTATCCCACCTCCCTTTTAGAGATGATGGGGAAATTGAGGCTCAGAGAGACTATGGACACCCAGATAGTAAACGTTAGACCAGAAGTTTAAGGCTCAAATCCTGTCTCTTCTCAAGTGGTGTAAGCCCCCACCTCCTACTGAAAATGGCATTGGCTAATCAGGCCTCAGTAGCAAGAAGACCTGACAGCTATCATTTACATCTCCTTCCAGAAATGCTATTGTTTTGTATCATAAGATTCCAACAATTATAGGACCATCACAGACCTGGCACATCCCTGTCTGCAGAAAATTGTTGAAAGTGTAACACTTGACTACAGCCCATTGGTTTGTCCTCATTGTTTTTCAAATTAATACCTTGTCATTGTTTCAGCAGGTGTTAAGAAATGTTACTGGCAACCCAGGGGCCTAGCATTGGCCCTTTGCTTGATAATTGTTTGCTTTGTATCAGGGAAAAAAATACAGTCCTACTGTTTCCAAACCTTCCTCATTTTCACCCTGGAAATTACACAGAAGTGTTAACTAACTTCAATTTGCAGTGGCTGACAGTCACGTCTGGTAGGGAAATGATACTTTGTGATCTAAGGTAAATCACAGTAATGAAAACTAATCTTATTAGTTATTAGCAAACGTACATATCTGCTGCTGTGGAAACTTCTGGAGGTTTGGTGGTAGCTCTCCCAATGACCCACATTACAGTATTTTAATGGGTTTCTTTGGAGCTAACTTGGATTGTGGCATCTCAAACAGGGTGATCTCCAGGTTTGGGCTGGGGCTGTCCCCCCCCATAAGAAATTGTTGCCCAATTGCTCCCTCCCTGTCCCCCTACCTTTGTACAAAATTTCATTTATGTGAAAGGCATATTTATGATAGAGAGTATTATTATCATTATTGTTATTTTTATTATTAAACTATAAGAATCAGTTGGGAGGCAGAGAGAGTGGTTGTCTACCTGATCTAGGCAAGCTGATCAAGTGGGAAATGTAAGCAAATTGGATAAATGAGAACCTTGATTTTAACAACAAAGAACACTGTTCTTATTTTTACTAGACCTGTGATTTTATCAGTGTTGGGAGCACCCAATGAGAATTTCCCTTGACCAACACAAGCAGGAATTTTCCCTGCAATTTATAGTCTTAGAGGGCTGCCCGGGGCACTGAGAAGTTAAATGATTTGTCCATGGATACAAAACGAGTATGTCTCAGAGGAAGGATTTGAATCTAGGTTTTCCCAATTCCAAGGGGAAGACCTATCCACTTCATCATGCTGTTGTTTTTGTAAAGATCGAAATCTGTATTTTACAAACACATTATAGCATTTTTGAGCAGGAAAAAAGGGTGCTGTTCAGTTTCTGACTGATGGACCTTGAAATATTAGTGACTTTGAAGTGCCTGTAATTGGGTCTGCAGTCCCAAACCTAGCCTGACTACTACCCAGAGGTAGCCAATGAAGATGTTTCTATGAGTGATTTTGCTAAAGATAGAAGTAGAGAAAAAGGAGAGGAGGGCAATGATAACTTCTCTAAGACTCTGCCATCCCAATCCACTGATTTTGTTCTTCAGTCATGCCTGACACTTCATGACCCCATTTGGGATTTTCTTGACAAAGATACTGGAGTGGTTTGCCATTTCCTTCTCCAGCTCATTGTACAGATGAAGAAACTGAGGTAAATGGGGTTAAGTGACCCAGGGTCACCCAGACTGTAAGTGTCTGAAGTTGGATTTGAACTCGGGTCTTCCTGACTCCAGCCCTGGCTTAGCTGCCCAATTCACTGCTTAGCCATAGTTTTATTTGAAGAAGAGAAGTCTGAGGCAGGAGAACATTTTCTCCTTCATTGGTGTAGTAGAATACATGTGGGAATTAGGGTCAGAAGACTTGGGTTCAAATCCTAGCTTTGCCACTCAACTTTTCTGGGTGTCAGTTTCAACCTCTTTGAAATTAAATAATTAGCCTAGATCTCAGGTCCCTTCTGGCTCTAAACCTGTAAAGCTAAGCATTTAGAGTGTTATCATGTGGAAAAGGGTAAATTAGCTTTGCTCTGCTTGGATCCGACAGGCAGAACTAGAAGCAGTTAGGTGTAAGCCACAAAGAGTCCTACTTAGGATTGATGTCAGGAAAAGCTTCCTAATGACTGGAACTAGCCTAGAGTAGAACTGTTTGTTTTCGAAGATACTGGGTTTCCTGTCAATGAAGGTCTTCCAGTCTAAAACTGGCCAACCACCTGTCAGGTATGTTATAAAGGGGATCCTTGATCAGGGAGACTGAACAGGGCTCCTTTGGAATCGGAAATCCCACAGTCCTGTCCCTTCCCCCCCCCCATCCAATATATACCATGGGCCCTGTGGAAAATAGCCTTGAACAATGCACAGCAGAATGTGGACAAGGAAGGCATCCTATAAAAGTCAACAGCAGTTATTCCCTGAGTGAGGACGGGAGAATGAAAGGTAGCGTAGGACATGAAGAAAATGCCATTTTCACATTTCTGTCTTTCTTTGCAGAAGCCTGGGATGGACGTTGCCGATGCCTACGTGACATTTGTCCGCCACTCTCAGGATGTCCTCCGTGATAAGGTCAATGAGGAGATGTATATAGAAAGGTTATTTGATGTAAGTAGATGCCTTCTCCTCCTTGCAGACCAAGGAGGAGACTCTCCAAAATGTGACAAAATAAGAGACAGGAGGATAAGTCACATTTTGAGAACTAAAAAAACAAAAACAAAACCAAAACCCAATCGGTTATTAAATCCAACCCAATCTTTCCCTTTCCTCTGACTCAGGCTCTTGTCTCTGTTGTCTCTCTGTTCTGAATCTCTCTCCTCTGGTCTTACTGCGTCCTGGTCTTTATCTGTGTGATCCGTAGGGTAGCAGTGTCTTTTTATTAAGCTGACACGTTCCCCAGCACCGAGCTTGTGAGGAAGCTTTCTCAGAACGGGCAGAGATCTCTCTCGGTCATTGTTCTCGTCATTGCAATCCAGTCCCATTGTTTTTTAGGGAGCCGTCTTCCAGTCTGGGTGGCATTCATTGCCTGCATACCTCTCCGCTACCCTGCTGCTTGTCTCTCGCTGCCTGACAGCTGTGACATGCAGATGAGCTGTAGGTGCTGCATTGTTATCTCCTCGAGAATGACTAAGTTTCGTGGGGCTTTAAAAAAAAAACACACACAAGAAAAAATCCTCGGCAAACAGACCGAATTGAGACTATGCAGTCTCCATGAAAATCTATAAAAATTAACATCTACGAAGAGAGAGAGCGAGAGAGAGAGCAGCTACACATGACTGGAAGACCCTGGATTAAAAACAAACAAAAACTTTTAGAGAACACTGACTTGGATGTCTTGAGAATTAATCGTTTTCAGCCCCTCCCCCCTTTATTTTCTTTCTTTTTCTTTTTCTTTTCTTTTCTTTTTTTCTGTTTCTTTATTTCTTTTTTTTTTTGACAGTCCTCATGTCTGCACTGCCAAAATAGATAACTGAGTCCCAAACCCCACTTTGGTCCTTAGTTTCTACTTCCGGCCAAAGTGATTGGGACAGGCGAAGTGCGGGGAAGTGGAGATTTCTTGGAATGATCCCGAGAATGGTTTCTGGATTCCACGTCATTTGCCAGTATAGACCTGGCGTGAGTGCATGGGAACTGATTTCTCTGTCTCTGTGTTTGCTACCATTGTGTGGTGCCCCCCTTGTCCTCGTAAATTTTGTGAAGAGTCGGCTTCCCCCTTTAAGGTTTCGTGTCTGGAGTGCCAAGGCAGTGTTAATGTTTTGGTCTACTTCGGGATTCTTGTTTCTATATGATTTCTTTAATTGTGTACAGCAGTTGACATTGGATTTTTTTAATTATTATTATTATTCCGTGTTGTTTCATCTTGGTGATCTCATTGCCTGGCACAGCTTTCCCGATTTCGATGCTTCCTACTTTTGATGCTTTGTCTTCCAGCTCATTTGCTTCCATAATGTGTTCAAAAGCCCTTTCTTTCCCCTATTCCCAATCATTTTCTTATCATTTTCTTTTTGTACATGATATTCCACTCCTCTGCATTACTTTTATTTAAGAATACTCTTTATAGTTCTCATTCTCTCTCTCTCTCTCTCTCTCTCTCTCTCTCTCTCTCTCTCTCTCTCTTTCTTTCTCCTTTCTTTCACTCTCTCACTGGTGACCCCAGATGAAAATGGAACTTATCTCTCATGTCAAATGTTTTATCACATTACCTCAAGTGGCATGAATTAAAGTCAAATAATCTTCCTGTGTACATCTTCTAGCATGACCCACCTCCACTGAGAATGCCTCATACATGCGTAAAACACACCTAATGCCTCCTTGTTCCTCTGCATGCGTGCCTCTCTGAGAGTATGGAGCCTCGAATGCCTGAAACACTGAATCACCCATCCAGTAGGCATTGAAAAAAGAGACAGCCGATGCCACCCTGTAGCAGGGCCTCTAATCATGCCCTGACTGCCCGGTTCCATTGAACCAATTCCATAAAAGGGAAATTTTTGAGGAGCCCATGGATTGCTCTTTTCAATGCCTAAGCTGCCTTTTTCTTTGATCCGTATCTCCCAAAGCACAGTTTGGTGTGGTCTGTGCGTGGTATGCAGGAGTGTGTGTGTGTGTGTGTGTGTGTGTGTGTGTGTGTGTGTGTGTGTACTCTTACCCTTGTGCTAGCCAATCTTGAAAACATCCAATACTGAATTTGTGGTTTGATCTGCATTCCAGCCTGTCATATTGTTTGCAAACAGCCCCCTCCACTATTTTTTTCCTAATTAGCATGGGGAAGGGGATCTCAGACATAACAGTACTAAATAAAGCCAGGAAAAGACCTTTGAACTCTCCCAATTTCTAAGAGCAAAGTGTCTTCAAATTCATATTTTTAAAAGAATACCTTTCTAGAGTAGCCATTCCCAAATTCATAAAGGTTCCCTGTGTCTTGGCTCTTCCACCAATAACATTGTCCCCAGTAAGACCCATATTCCCTTGCCATGGCCACCTGCAAGACTTTAAAAGTTTTAACCAAGTTATTTCCAGACTAAGCAAAGCTTCCTCTGTGGCAGCTTAGGTCAGTACAAAGGGTTGCATTGCTTTCACCTAGATTTCCTTTCCAAATCACCTCTTCCCTTAATATATAGAATGTTGGTGCTAGGCAACCTAGCTGAGAGAGTAGCAGGGAAAGTTCCTGAATCTGTCATTGATTTAAAACATTTGTCATCTGAAAGACCCAGATCTTCTCAAAAAACTTCATTACCATTCTGACTGAGTAATGTCATTCAGTAATTACTGTTTTTCTATAATCTAGCTACACAACATCAGATTTTACCAACATGTTTGGTTATTTGCGGCTTCTGTCTTCCTCAAGCATGGTGTTTATTTCTCTGTAAAGAGAACTCTATATGTTTGAATCCTGAAAACCACTTGTGTCCTCTGAGCTCCCATGGAGGGGGGTGGAGGGTATGTGGTGGGGCTCATAGAGAGCATTCTGTTGGGCCATAATTAAACACCATGGTCCTTTTCTTTTCTAAGGACAGGAGCTGCAGGGTAGAGAGAGAAACAATTGCCAGAAATGCTTCAGAAGAGCCTAGTAGAACTAAAGCTTTCTTTTCCAAGTTGTTTCATTTTTTTAAATGGCAAAAATGAATAATAGACAATGAGCATTTGGGAGAGAAGAAAATGATTTCTATTTCAATATTTTATGTTTTGTTTGGAGGGTGGCAAGTTTCTGTGTCATTTTCTATGTCTGAATTTTGTGTATCTGTTCCTTCTGCCAATAATAACTAGCTTTTATATAAAGCTGTAAGGTCTACAAAGGCATTATTTCATTTGACATGCGCAACAGCCATGCAAGGTAGGTGCTGTTCTTATCCCCATTTTTCATATAAGGAAATTGAGTTTCAGAGTGGTTGTGATGTACCCAAGTTTGCCGAGCAATTTCGTGTCCAAGGTAGAATTCAAACCCAGATCTTCTTGACTCAAGATTCAATATTCAAGCCTTGATTCAAGAACAAGTCTACTGTTATGTTTGTAGTTAGGGGCCATTTCTTGACCCCATTTTCATGGCTTTCCTTTCTGGTCTTCACCTTAGGTATTGATCGTCATTTTATCTTTTGCTTGTTGTCCTTGAAGAAAAATGGGGAGACATTAGCATGTGAAGTGGGATGATTTGGGCTAAACCTTCTAACCCTTTTGAAAGTTCTCCTGGCATCTGAGCCAGCCACCCCATCACACCTCAGGCTCCTTCCACTGACTTGAACCATCACTGTCTTTTTGACTGGAAGCTAGAGCTTCGAGAAAATTGTTAGGAGGGTGTTAGTTGCATTTTTACCTATTTCTTAGTGTAAATCAAGCAGACTTTCTCAATTTCACTGAAATTGTTTTCAATCAGCTTCCTTTTTTGTTGTTTGGTTGTTTTTCAGTCATAATGACTCTTTGTAACCCTATTTGGGGGTTTTCTTGGCAAAGATACTGGAGTGGTTTGTGATGTCCTTCTCCAGCTCATTTTAAAAATGAGGAAACTGGGGGGCAGCTAGGTGGTGCAGTGGATGGAGCACCGGCCCTGGATTCAGGAGGACCTGAGTTCAAATCCAGCCTCAGACACTTGACATTTACTAGCTGTGTAATGCTGAGCAAGTCACTTAACCCCAATTGCCTCACCAAAAAAAAAAAAAAGAGGAAACTGAGGCAAACAGGGTTAAGTGACTTGCCTAGGGCCACACAGCTAGAAAATGTCTGAGGCCAGATTTGAACTCACAAAGTTGAGTCCTCCTGATTCCAATGCTCTAACCATTGCACCACCTAGCTTCTCCCTTCAGTCTCTTCTAGCTTGGTAGAAGGTGGACCTAAAGTCTCTTTAGTAATCTAAATTTAAGCAGATCATGGAGGAAAGTGAAAATTTCTGTATGTGAAGCTGAATAATCTCTTTTCCCCCATTTTTCAAAAAAAGGTTTCATGGATTGTTGATGTCATTTTTAATCAAGGAAAGAACCAAGCAAAATTGTGTGTCTGAAAGCATGGGCACCATTTTCTACCCAATGTCCCCCACATAGTTTTTTCCACAGGAGAGGAAGCAATTCTTTCAACCTACCTTTAAGAACAGTTATAAGACCAAATAAGGAGATAAAAATTATATTCAAACAACTTTCTTTATATTTCTGCTAATGAATATAGACTTATTTATATTTCTCCATGTATGATATTGATTTTTGATTAAACTAATGGAATAGCATTGTGAACTCATTCTAGGTTGTTGCAAAACAGCAGTCTATGATTTTTTTTCTTTTTTATCTGTTTTTCAAAGCAGGGGAAAATGGTGAAAATTATTATCTGATTTGAATAAATGCAAATATAGCCATTTAAAATTATATTCCAAAGTATGAGTTTTAAGCATCAGATCCAGTAGCAGCCTAGTTTCTTTTAAGAAATAATAGGTGATCTTTCCCCTAATATAAAAACAATCATGGGGGGTTGTGTATAAAGCTATTATCCATCTTCCTAGGAATTCCATTTAAAAAGGGGAAAAAATACCAGTTCAAGGAACAAAGATGCAAAATTCAGATGTCCATAAAGAATGCTGTTGGCTTCCTGCCCCACCCCTTCTCTGATGTTTAATTCAACATCATTCCCAAAATAAAAACATGCATTAGATATTAGAGATCAGCTCATCAAGAGATGTGCCTAAGATTTCAGTGACTAAACAAAAATTAATTTATTTTTTTCTCCTTGTACTTCTTGAAGAGACAGCCTGAGTAGATCAGGATTAAAACAGATGTGCTTAGGGCTAGCTCATCTGCTTAAAGCTCGAAGGCTCAGAGATCAGTGATTAAAAAGCCATCTCCAACTCTGATGAAATCCCCAGTGGGAGGAAATATCCTGTCTTTCATAGTGTGTTGTGTGTTTTTTTTCTGGGTCCTGTGTCAGTGTAAACGGGACTTGAAAAACATTGGATTGGAAAGGATGTGTGGTTTATGTGGGTCAATTATACACTTAATCTGACTTCTCAGGGATTAGGCTGGCAGAGAGTGAATCAGAATTTGGCTTCTCCATAGCAGTTACCAGATCAGAAAATACTAAAAATGCCCCGTAAGAACTTAATCGTTCAGTGATAGGTCACTGATAACAGCAGAATGATGCTTGTCTGGACTAAGTTTTTTTAGTGTCCTTGTGGTGGCCTTGATTTACCATTTCACTGCCAAATTATATGTCCATCCACTTTTAGGGCCAATGTAAGAATAAACTGAATGTGTTTTCCCTAAAAAGATGATTTAGAAAATGATAGCCTCTCTGATTACCAAAAGATTTGTGATTTCAGCAGCTGAGGGACTTCCAGTGTGGGAACTCCACCTACCCACCCAGGTCACCACCCATCTATGATTTAGTAGATAATATCATAGAGAATCATGGACCATTAGAGCCGGAAGGACCCTAATGGTCCCCTAGTCCAGTTTTTTTCATTTTATAAATGAGGAAACAGGGACCCAAAGAAGGGAGGGGGCAGAAACTTACTCAGGGGTCACACAGCTAGGAAATGAGGAAGTTAAGATTCAAACCCAGGTCTTCTGACTCTTTCTATCTCACTCCATGGTTTCTCTTAATAAATCCACAGAAGTTGGCTGAGGGACTGTTGGTAAATAGATCTGACATTGGTCCATCAGCCTAGCTGATGATACCCAGTCAACATCTTGGTCTATCTATGCATTCAGTTAAATGTTTTTCCCATCAGTCATATTTTTAGACAAGCAACCAACTATTTGGGGAGGGGGGTTGTTTTGTTGTGGAATAACCAGTTGTCCAACAGATCACCTGGAGAGTATTCTGGTGACATGACCTTGGGTAAATCACTTTACTCCCTCTGAGATTTAGCTGAAAAATGGATGGATTGGATTAGGCAGCTTCTAAGACCCCTTCAAATAAATATCAATGACAATATGGATTCAGCTGCAGAGTTTGCCAGATAATACAGCCCTTAGACAAACCATTACCTCTGAGCCTCTGCAAAATGAGAGGATTGGACTCCCATTGGAGGAAAAATGACCTCGAAGGTATGTTTTAGCCCTAAATCAATGGTTCTATAATATGAATTCTACTGGAAAGTTTTTCAGATGGTGTGACCTTGAGCAAATTAATTAACCTCCCTGAAAATGAAGATGTCTGAGGTCCCTTCTAGCTCTAAGTCTATGATCCTAAGTTAAAAGAGGTATAGTGAGGACTTTGGGACTTCAGTGAGAAGATGTGAAGCCAAAAACAACCCTTCCACCCCAGGATAGATAGATAGATAGATAGATAGATAGATAGATAGATAGATAGATAGATAGATAGATAGATAGATAGATAGATAGATATAGATATAGATATAGATATAGATATAGATATAGATATAGATATAGATATAGATATAGATATAGATATAGATATAGATATAGATATATACATTGAGCATGTGTAGCAGTATCAGAAACAGTCATTCCTATTGCCTAATACTAGGACCCCCTGTGTTCCTCAGAAATCTGCCTTCATTATCATTTTTCACATTACCCCGCTACATGTATATTTTATCCACTAGCACCAGAAATGACCTAATACACCAGATAATAATACTTATATATATATATATATATATATATATATATATATATAGCTTTACATTACATTATCTAATTTGATTCCCATAACAACCTGGGGATATAGATGTGATTACTATCCCTATGTTACAGATGGGGAAAATGAGCCAGTGTTAAGTGACTTGCCTAGGGTCACACAGCATGTTTGAGTTAGTTTGAGGCTAGATTTGAACTCATGAAGATGAGTCTTCCTGACTCCAGGCCCAGCACTCCATCCACTGTGTCACCTAGCTGCCCCTATCTACTGTGCCACCTAGCTAACCAGAAACATATAAATCTAGATCACTTCACCTTAAAATATCATTGAGTTTCTTGGCGAGTCTCACAGTATTTTTCCCTGGAAGATGTCCAAACTGAAGGCCAGTGTATCAAACCAGTTTAAAATGAGGTTTTTATCAGTCAATCAAGGAGAGTTTACTAAGCGTCTACTCTGTGCCAGGCACTGCGTTAGGTACTAACTGTAAAAAGAAAGGCAAAAACAATCCCTGAGCTTGGAGAACTTACATTCTAATGGAATTAGAAAATGTGTAAGTAATTTGCTATGTACAAGATATAGACTAATTGGATGGAAGATTATCTCAACTTTTTTTGGGGGGAAGGCAATTGGGGTTAAATGACTTGCCCAGGGTCACACAGCTAGTAAGTATCAAGTGTCTGAGGCTGGATTTGAACTCAGGTCCTCCTGAATCCAGAGCTGGTGTTTTATCCACTGTGCCACCTAGCTGCCCTGGAAGACTATCTCAATGGGTTAAGCATAAGCTTCTGGAGGGGACCAGCAAGGCCCACTATAGAAGGTGGGATCTGAGCTGAGTCTTTAATGAAGCCAGAAAAGCAGCAATGAGAAGGGTGAACATTCCAAGCATGTCAGAGGAAATACTGAGGCACAGAGACAGAAGATGGAGGGTACCATGTGAGAAAAACCCAAGAAGCCAGTGTAACAGGATCCTAAAGGACAGACAGGGGAATGTAATGTAATGTAATGTAAGGAGACTGGAAAGGTATGAAGGGGCCAGGTGAGAAAGAGTTGTAAAAGCTCAACATAGGTCTGGAAGTAATAAGAAGTCACTAGGGTTTGTTTGGAAAGGGCATGATGTGATGAGGCCTATGCTTTAAGAAATTCACATTGTGGGGCAGCTAGGAGGTACAGTGGATTGAGTACTGACCTGGAGTCAGGAGTTCAAATCCAGCCTCAGATACTTGACACTTACTAGCTGTGTGACCCTGGGCAAGTCACTTAACCCCAATTTAAGAAAGAAAGGAAGGAAGGAAGGAAGGAAGGAAGGAAGGAAGGAAGGAAGGAAGGAAGGAAGGAAGGAAGGAAGGAAGGAAGGAAGGAAGGAAGGAAGGAGGGAAGGAAGGAAGGAAAGAAGGAAGGAGAGAAAGAAAAAGAAATAGAGAAAGGAAGGGAGGGAGGAAGAAAGGAAGGGGAGGAGAGGAGAAGAAAGGAAAGGAAAGATGAGGCGAGGCGAGGCAAGGCAAGGAAAGGAAAAGAAAATTACTTTGGCAGCTGAGTGAGAAATGGATTGGAGTGAATATAACAGGGAGGCATTGAGGCAGGGAAACCAATTAGAAATTTATAACAATTTATAGAAACAATCAGAAACGGGGCAGCTAGGTGGCTCAGTGGATAAAGCACCAGCCCTGGATTCAGGAGGACCCAAGTTCAAATCCGAACTCAGACATTTGACACTTACTAGCTGTGTGACCCTGGGCAAGTCACTTAACTCTCACTGCCCTGCAAAAAAAGAAAGGAATGAAGGAAGCAAGCAAGAAAGAAAGAAAGAAAGAAAGGAAGAAAGAAAGAAAGAGAAAAGAAAAGAAAAAAATCAGAAATGTATAACAATAGTTCAAGTGATTAGAGTCAATACCAGAGTTGTAGCTGTATGAATAGAGAGAAGAGGACATATGTGAGATAGGTTCATAATATAGAAACTATAATCTTTTGCAATAGGCTTGCACGTGTAGAGTACAGGGTCAAGGGTAGAACACAGTTGTGAGCCTGGGTGACTAAATTTTAAAGCTATCTACACTTCATTGTAAAGCTATCTACACTTCATTGTATTTTTAGAAATTGTTCACTTGCTCCCAATTGCATTGTTCAAGCTGTACTCAGGGATGCTGTCCCACTGCATTCAGTTCATAGGCCTCATGTATGGTACATCTGCTTCCAACAGAAGTAGAGAAATGTGGACGGGAAGGAGGGTTTGGGAGAAAAGAGCATGGATTCTGTTTTGGACATGTTGAGTTTGGGATGCTTACAAGGCATTCATTTCAGAATTTGTATTAGGTTGTTGGTGATACAGAGTCCAATAGGGGATATATAAACCTGTGGTTCATCTGCAAAGATATGAAAAATGTGGTAACTGAAGACAGAACCAGAGAGACAGAAAAGGACATGGATGAAGGTGACAGGCCATCAAAGGAAACTGAGGAGTGGTCAGATCAACTTGTAGGTAACCTAGGAATAGGGAAGATATCTTCCCCTCATTGAGATGAGATTTTGCTGCTTTGGGCCTGCAAGCACTTTCTTCAAAATCATTTTTCAAAATTCGGAAGGAGGGAAGGATGGAAGAAGAGAAATTGGGGTTGAGGGGACAGGATGAGACGTGTAAGGAAATTCTGACTGGGAAGAAGAGAAAGCTGAGACCTGCAGATAAACTTAAAGCTGAAAGGATCCCTAAGTACCCAAAGTAGATCTGGCAGGTAACTAACAAGACTGACCATACATTAGGAGGAGAAAGGGAATGGGGATTATTTCCAATAAAGAATTAAAACAAAAACTAGAGTATAAGTGAGAAACAAATGAATACTGGCTCTCCTTCCCTGTCCTCTCTATTTTCATACTTTTTTTTCTTCATAGACCCAAATATTTTTTTAAATAGAATCCAACTAAATTAACCAAAAGAAAAAACTTCAATGCTCTTTCAGGGTCCAGGACCAGGCTAAGGTAGTTATTGTTGTTCGGGTTTGTCTGACTTCATAACCCTGTTTGAGGTTTTCTTGGCAAAGATTCTGGAATAGTTTGCCATCTCCTTCTCCAGCTCACTTTACAGAAGAGGAAACTGAGGCAACAGAGTTAAGTGACTTGCCCAGGGTCACCCAGCTAGTAAGTGTTTGAGGCCAGATTGAACTCAGGAACATGAGTCTTTCTGACTCTCACCCAGCTCTCTATCCACTGCACCACCCAGCTGCCCACCTAAGATTATTCCAGAGCAGAAATTGTAAAGCAGATGAAATTTGTTTCCCTTGCCCCAGGGTTTACTTCTAGCCTCTGTCAGGTGTCCACAACCCTCATATTTCTCCATTTCCCTCTCCCCCTTGCAAACATTTTTTAGAGAAGGCCTTTATGAATGCTTTCACACTAAAGTGTAAATGTCTGACAAGTTTTAAAGTATTACTCCTGCTGATGCATCTATATTTTAATGTGATTGAGGTTAAGCTAAAATAATGAATTTCTAGCCACTGAATTTCTGGCAACAGTGACTCAACAACAATAGCACTGAGAGGAGGGGAAAAGGGGGCAGCTAGGTAGCACAGTGGATAAAGCACTGGCCCTGGATTCAGAAGGACCTGAGTTCAAATCTGGCCTCAGTCACTTGACATGTTCTAGCTGTGTGACCCTGGGCAAGTCACTTAACCCTCATTGCCCCAGAGAGAGAGAGAGAGAGAGAGGGGAAGAGACGAATTCAATTCAACTATTATATCCAAGCTAACTGTGTCAAAGTAATAGAAAGACCAAAATAAAAAAGTGAAAAATATCCATAGCTTACATTCTACTGGGGGTAGAGTTTGGGGTTGGGATTGGGAGGAGGGGTTTCTTTTCTTTTTCTTTCTTTTTTTTTTTTGACTATGCCTATGATTTCATCAGTGCAGTGAACTCTGCCTGTGGCTTAAGTAGGATACATTACAGGCAGCATTTGAACCCAGGTCTTCTTGATTCCAAGGCTATCCCTCTGCCTACATGCCATTTAGATGATGAGTGATTCCCCTGGCCTTTTGAAGACCCCACTTTCTATTCTTTGGAAATGGAAGGGAAATATTTTCCCTCTTTGTATGTTTCTATGACTTCCCAGGGTCCAAGCAAGATTGAGGAGAAGGGGAGGGGAAGGCTGTGATCAGAAGTATCTGTTCTGGCGATAGAGCTCTGCTAACAGAAAGGAGTCCCCATTTCCCTCTGGCTAAAAGGCACCTCACTGACCAAGCGCTACCTTAGTGACAAACCCCACCCTCCAAATTTGACTCCATCCCGTCTTATTCCTCCCAAAGCCAGTCCCATCCACTGCTTCCATTCATTTTCAGGACAGTCTTGGATAAATCAAGCTGGAATTTGTCCCTGGATTTTTCCAAAGCATTCTTTTTTTTTTTTCCTGAACAGCTTTTCCTGGTCCAGGAGACATTTGGTGCTGGGAGTTAATTTGTTTTCTTATCCAGAGGAGATTGTTCCATTAATCACGCTAAGAAGTCGACCGGATTGCTCCATTACTTTAGGGTCACTCTAGTCTGGCTATGGTGAGCCACACATGGTTTGGATGTCTTGGAGAAGGGAATTTTTTCCCTCTGAATAGCAGTCTGAAACATGTAGGCAGTAAGCGACAGACTTACTTTTGCCACACACACACACACACACACACACACCACACATACACACACACACACACACACACACATACACAAAAGTAGCCAAGGCACATTTTGTGGAACAAACACTGTCACATTGCATCGCAGAAGACGAGATGTACTCGATTCTCCAACACGTCCCATTAATTAACAGAGGGGCGGCTTCCCTCCTTGCCAGTCTCTGTGCTGACTCTTGTCAAAAAGTGTCTTCATCTACCAGCTTCTATTGGCATTGGCACACACTTGCTCCTCTAGAAAAAGAATTGCTCTTCTTGAAAAGAAAAATCAATGGACTAATTTTAAAACATATTGACAACCATGGAGAGAATTGATGTGGTCTAGTGAATAGAAAGCCATCCTCAGAGGCGGGAAGACCTAGGTTCAAGTCCTCTGCCCCATAATGGACAAATCACTTAACCACACCTAACCTCAGTTTCCTCATCTGTGAAATGAAGCAATTAGACCTGACGACCTCCAATATCCCTTCCGACTCTAAAATCTGTGATCCTAAGATGTTTCAGAGAAAGAGTCAAGCTGCATTAGTAGAAGGTGTTTCTTCACCCAGAGTGCAGCACACCACTGGAACCACTGTCCCAGTCCAAAAATCAAAGACAAAGAAAGGAGTTTATGTTTGTTTTATACACAGCATACTTGAATCCATGAGAGGCAGGATGGTCTGATGGGCAGAAAAATCTTAGAGTAAGAAAGATCTGAATTCAAGTACTTCCTTCTACATGTCCTGGCTGATTGACCCCAGGCAAGATAGTAAACCTCAATGCTTAGAGTCACTCAGCCACTACATACCCAAACCCTGGGCAAGATGATAATCCTCAGTGCCCCGGCCACATTCTAAGACTGTAATCTACCCATTGGTATCCCTAATATTATTAGCCTGGAAAAGAGAGACCTAGAGGAGGCATCATAGTTGGAAAAGCACATAACCTACCTGAGCCTTGGTTTTCTTATCTGTAAATGGCCTCCAAAATTCTCTCAACATTAAATCTAGGATCCCTGTTTCTCTCTCTCACTCTGGTATTGCTGACCTTTATCAGTGGAATGAGTATCCACACTGAACTATATCTAAAATAAAATCACCTGACCAGAACAAAACAAAACAAGCCACCCTCTCCCACCCCTCCCATCAACTCCCCTATCCTCTCAAAAAAAGTATGACCGGGGGCAGCTAGGTGATACAGTGGATAAAGCATTAGCCCTGGATTCAGGAGGACCTGAGTTCAAATCTGACCTCAGACACTTGACACTAATTGTATGACCCTGGGCAAGTAGCTTAACCCTCATTGCCCTGCAAAAAAAAAGAAAGAAAGAAAGAAAGAAAGAAAGAAAGAAAGAAAGAAAGAAAGAAAGAAAGAAAGAAAGAAAGAAAGAAAGAAAGAAAGAAAGAAAGAAAAAATGACCTTTTCTCTTCTCCCTCTCCAATACACATCTCCTTCCAAAGGTAATCTGTAGGCAAATTACATATAAAATGTTGGGACCCAGATTAATTTGATCAACTGGCATTAATTAATTCATGAGCATTTATTAAGTATCTACTATGTGCCAGGCACTAAGAATATAAAGACCAAAAAAAAAAAAAAGAAAAGAAAAGAAAGATTCCATTTTTAATCTCTAGCTCTCCCTTTGGAAGCTGTTACAGTTACCATAGGCAATGGGGGAGGGGCAGAGGAAGGATTTTTATGGAATGACAGTAAAGGGTCATCTGACTCCAAATTGTGTCTTCATTCTTCTCTGGCTTTTTCCACAAAGCATTTCATCCCAGTGGTTCAGGGCAAGTCAATGGCCTGGCACCACCTAATATATCAGAAGGTCTAGACAGCATGTCCAGCTTCCTCCAGCACACTTTCTTCTCTCTCTCCTTCTTAGCCATTTGCAATTAACTGTTAGAATACGTTTGCTTTCACCAGGTGGCAACTCCCTTATTTTTTATGTGTCCAGAAAGACAATCATAGTAGGAAAAGGGGGGCTCAGCTTAAATGTTTCATTATTTCCAAATTCCCCATTTAGAAGGAAACTTTTCATAAGCCTCAGTTCTTCAACTAAACTGCCAAGTCGACTAAAATCCAGTTGATGAAGTCTTGTGACCCTATTCTAAAAGGCATATTCTTTTTATTTTTTTTTTGTCTCCCAGAGTACATACAATGCTGGTGTCCCTTAACGTATTGTGTTACCTTTAACTTCCTTAAATAGCATTATTTTCTAGGTCCCTCCTTGGACTTGAGACCACTAGCATTCACAAAGGGTCTAAGTCCTGCTCAGGATGTTGGGAATTATTCCCTCTAGCATCTACATGTCAAGCATCATTCTCTTTGTTAATGGGGGAGGGCTTCACAAAAGAACAAATAATTGAGAAAGACTCTTCATGTAACCAACAAAATTTCATCCAGAGTCCAGAGGCATAACTAGCAATTTATATGCCCAGGAGAAAGCGTATGGAACAGCTCAATTTTTAAAGACAAATTAATTTAAACAGAATGGCAGGTGGGGAAAGGATACCATGGGATACCACAAGGCGGTTGCTTGGGGAGTAGGGCCGCCGTAGAGCCAAGAGGAGCTCAAATGAGGTGCAGCTGCCCTTGGGGGAAGAAGCACTACCATCTGGTAGCATTCTATTTTAACAAATTATCTTTACTAACTAGATACTAAACTCAGTTGTTTCTTTGCTGCTGATAGGCTATAAGTTCCGTCAGCACCTTGTAAATTTTGGCGCACTGGGATAAAGCCACATTAACCCTACCTTGGTTCCAGCACTTCTATTGGGCTCAGTCCTTGGAAAAAGTGCCAGATCTACAAGAGTGGTTGAGAATTTCCCCTATTTCCCCCATCATTCTGAAAAAGTCATGCCTGCCCCTAAGAAACTTAAGAAATTAGTGCTGGAATAGACAGGTGTTGTCAAAGACTCCACATGATTTAGAGCTAAAGAGGTGGTGACTTGTCCAAGGTCACATGGGTAGTAAGTAGCAAAGCTGAGATTCAAACCCAGGTGCCACATCTCCTGTTTTTCTCAATCATGAAGACAGGACAGTGTTAGTAACTGACATACAGTAAGTGCTTCATAAATGTTGTATCTCTCTCTGCATGCAATAATATGCATATTGTACCTTGAAAACCTTAAAGCCTTCTATTATTAGTTATTATTATTATTATTATTATTAAACCATGGTACTTTGATCGAGTTGGATTTAGAAGCTGGGGAGAACACTGTATTTCTTCATATATGGCACCTCTGTTCATTGGCCTACCCCAAAATCTCTATATTGAAGCTACTTTCCACTTCAGCATTGGCCCAAGTATTAGTAATGGGTGTGGTTCTTTGTGTGGCATAATAGGAATTTGGTGGCCATTTTTATGCGTCCCTTAAAAAAAAAAAAGCCTTCTACCAAGCAGGAGTTTCAGCATATAACTCCTTAAATGTGTTAGTCAAGCTTCCACCAAAAAAAAAAAAATTCTCATTTCTCAAAAGCAAGATAGCTATGATTCTAGAAAAACATACCCAGGGTGCTAATAATGCCTTACCAGGTCACACTGCATGGGTCATGTATTGTTTTCCCATTGATAGGGCAAATAAGTAACTTTCATTTTGTAAATATCACTAATTTATTAGGAAACCCTTCTGTAAAAATAAATGGCTCTTCCCTACCAACATTCTTCCTTTCTAATCATTCAGCAAGTATTAATTGTGGGTGTTAAGTTCAATGTGAGTCAGCATTGTGATGGTAGTCAGACAAAGAGCTAACCCAAGCCTTTGACTGACTTCGTAGAGAAGTACAGTACCCAGAGTAAAGGTGATGAGCCTGCTAAACATGACCTTGATCAGCCCTCACTGGGAGTATTGTATTTAGTGTTCATGGTGTTTATTTTATAATGGCCATTTGAAGCTTCTAAAATAACCTAGATGATAAGGCTGAAAACTTACCAATACTAGAATCCATTGAAAGAGATGGAAATGGTTTAGCCTAGAGAAGACTTAGAGGAGATGTGATCCCTATGTTCAACAATGTGACAAGGCAGACCCAGAAGCTACAGTTACAGAAGGAGGCAAACCTAGGTTGCATTAAGGGAGACATGGTATTCTGGACTAAGGCATTGATTACACTGTTCTACTCTGTCCTGGTCAGCCTCTAACTGGAGTATTGTCTTCATTCAGACACCTCATTTTAGGTAGGGTGACAGCTAAGTGGTGAGATGGAGTGTGAGACTTGGAGTCAAGAAGACTTGAGTTCCAATCTTTCCTCAGATACTTATTGACTGTGTGACCCTGGGAAAATCACTTAGCCTCTCAGCCTCAGTTTGCTCATCTGTAAATTGGGGAAAATAAGAACACCTACCTCACCTGGTTGTTATGAGGATCACAAAAGGTAGCACTTTGCAAACCTTAAAGCATCCTATAAATATAACTATAATTGTTGTTGTCGTCATTGGTGTTATTAGAAATTGATAAGCTGGACAGGGCCTAGAGGAAGATGACCAATATAGTAAAGGCCCTTGAGATAATATAGGATAAAGAGCTGGCAATGCTTAGGCTGCAGGAGGGAAGACAGGTAGAGCACAACAGCTGTTTTCAAGTGTTGAAAAGATGTTCTGTGGAAAAGGGATCAGTCTTGTCCAGGTTGTGCCCAGAGGGCAGAATTCACAACAGTGGGGGAAAGAAAACAGAAAGGAATATGGAGGACCCTGTCTGACATTCTGTGCTGCTTTGGAAGATAGCACATGCCCATTCAGTGGAGAGCTACAAGAGAAAGCAGACGACCCCTTCCAGGGGAAGCTAAAAGCTTATTTCTGCTTGGGTCCCAGTTGAACTAGATAACATCTGAGACTATGATTCTAACTATGCACCTTCTTCTCTGTGCTTAATATCATGCTTGAAGCGGCAGAAGAGCCAAGAATGAGTGCATGGGAATGAGAAGGTATTTATTAAGCATTTACCATGTGCCAGGAACTATGCTAAGCTCTGGAAATACAAACACATGCAAACTTATATTCTAATCAGGGAAGATGTTTATAGGGGAGTAATAGACAGGGAAGGGAAGCTTTGGGCAGGGAAGTCACAGAGACAGAGATTGGAGTCCTAGGTCAATATATGAAGCCTGCCCCCAAGGGGTTTACAACCGAGTTGGTGAGGCAGCTTTTGAAGAATATGCTAAACTGTGAGTATGGCCCACAAGTATAATATGAGTTATTTATTCATGGATTCAGAAAGCATTTATGAATTGTCCTATGTGCCAGGCACAAAATCCCAACCATGCCTGTCTGCTGAGTTTATGTTCTACTGAGGGAGGAAGATAAGTGAATAAAACACACTGTGTACAATCAAATGTCCACATGTAAGTGAATAGAAAATGTCGCATTGGGGGGGCAGGTAGGTGGCATAGTGGATAGAGTACTGGCCCTGGATTCAGGAGGATCTGAGTTCAAATCCGACCTCAGACACTTGACACTTACTAGCTTTGTGACTTTGAGCAAGTCACTTAACCCCAATTGACTCATCAAAAAAAAATGTCGCATTGGGGAAGGATGGGATCAGAGTTGTGATTTCACAGTTACATAAGACTTCCTTTAAGGAAATTCCCTCTACAGATGTAGTTTGCCTGGCACCTGCTCTGAAACTTGGCATCTTCGAGAGCTCCTTGAGTCATCAAGTGCCCCTCCCCAGTCACACAGCCAATATATATGTCAGAGGTGTGATAAGCTCAGATTCTCCTGGCTCTGAGGTCATCTACTACCCCAGTGTTGTCAAACTTAAATGGAAACTGGCCACTAAACCACACCTAAGGTTCTCTGTAGACCACATTTTGACTTGGAAAACCACATATTAACTTATATTGACTTGAACTATGGTCTGTTGTAGTTTTATTTATTTTATTAAATATTTCTCAATTGCATTTAATCTGTTTTTGGCCACATTGGGGAGTGTCTGACACCTCTGTCCTACACCACACTGCCACATACAAGTCAAGACATAACCCCATGGTGTCATTGGTCCTCTTCAAAAACAAAGGACGAACAACACCATATAGCCTCAAACAGATGATATATAAAAAATAATTGGGGAGGCACTTATAACTGGGAAAATAAGGCAAGATTTACTGTAGCAAGTGCCATTGGAGGTGGGCCTTAAAGGGAATGAAGCATGCCAAGAGGTGGAGGTGAGGCAGAGAAAGACCACTCTGGGTTGTAGTCAGCAAACATTTTCTTTTGGAGATGATCAATCAGAATAGCCCCACTTAATTTACAATCAGGGCCCTATCCACTGTTTCCTGAAATCTAAATATCCTATTTTAGGAAACTGCTTTCTTTGTTCTATCTAGATCTGAATTCTGGAATCCAAATGCCTTTATTTTAATTTAGAGGATTTAGAGGATAAGTACTGACCACCATATAGCAAATGCCTTTATATTCATGAAGCACTTATATCTTTCAAGTCCATTACCTCATCTAAGCCTCAAATAGCCCAGTGAGATGATCTTATCCCCATTTCATGGAGCAACGAAGGTCTAAGAAAGCTAAATGGCCGACCCTGGCCTGCAGGGGCACAAATTAGTGACTTAGACCCGGGACAAAAAGCCAGACCTCCTGACTCCCAATTAGGGGGTGTGATGTGGGGAGGGGGAGAGGGGGAGAGACACACAGAAATCAGTTTAATTAATATACTTCCATATTTAACAGGGGGGAAAAACAACTATGTGGTGTTAATACATGCCTTCTAAAAAATGGATGAAGCAAAAATTGGACTGAGGGCTCTAAAAAAGAGGGTTAAAATCATGAAGGTAGCCCACAGGGGGCGCCAATGAGTCCAACCCCCTCCCCAAACCTGCTGCACTTCACGAGGGGCAGTGCGGTATGGTGGGAGGAGTATTGAACTTGATCTCAGAATTAGGCTGCCAGTCCCTGCCCCTTCCCCCATTTACTCATGAGGCAATTAAAGGGTGCATTGGTTAGAGCTCTATGCCTGAACTCAAGAAGACCTGAATTCAAATCTGACTTCAGATACTTACTAGCTGTGTGACCTTGGGCAAGTCACTTTAAACCTCTATCTGCCTCAGTTTCCTTAACTTTAAAATGGGGATAATAATAATACCTTCTTCCCAGGGCTGTTGTGAGGATCAAATTAGTTCATACTTATAAAGGACTGAGCACAGTGCCTGTTGAATAGCAGATGCTACAGACATGCCAGCTATTATTATTATATCAAATGGAAATAGTAATACTTGAATTACCTATCTCACAAGGCTGCTGTAAGGAAAGTGCTTTGTAATCTTCAAAAGGCTATAGAAACGTGGGCTATTATTATAAGTGTGTGATGTACCAAAGGGAAAAAAATTCCCTGATAAACTAACCTTTGGTACATTCTTTAGTGCAGAACATGTCCCATTAGTCATGCCTTTCCTGCTAACAATGATGCGGGCTGTGTGTCTAATCCCAGAGACACAGCGCCGACAATTTATACCCACAAGGTTCATTCTCTTGTGGAACAGTAAGGGAGTTGGTGGTTGCCTCGAAGCCAGACTTCTGTGAATACCAGTAGGAGCTGGACGTCCCCAGCACAGGGACAGAATTTCCCACCTTAAATCCAACTTCCCCCAATTATGGGTGGTACTCCATCGTCGCCCCAGCTAAACACCATGAAACAGTGGGTGATCTTGAATGCCATATGGGCCACAGAAGGCTGCTATACCTAGGCACAACTGAGGGAGGGCTGGGTTTTGGCTTTCTGTCTGCATCTCCCTCTGCGTTTTGTCTGAGAGCTTTTATCCCCCTGGAACGAAGTTTGCTGGGTT
Source organism: Dromiciops gliroides (assembly GCF_019393635.1). Classification (NCBI taxonomy): domain Eukaryota; kingdom Metazoa; phylum Chordata; class Mammalia; order Microbiotheria; family Microbiotheriidae; genus Dromiciops; species Dromiciops gliroides. The sequence continues at coordinate 737,307,964 of NC_057861.1, forward strand.
TATTTTGAAAAGGGGAAGGTAATCCAATAGCACTTACATCCTAGACAGTTGATAAATAGTTTAGGGTCTCCGCTTAAGCCCTTTCTATAAGACTCAGCCCTGCAATCTTAGCAACAATGTGCTTGATTGGCATATCAGGCCCTATTGACTTTGTAACCTGCCGGCAGAGTTAAGTCTTCAGTGCTGTTCTGAGGTTTATACATTATACAGGGAAAGAGAATTTGAGATTACAGAAGAACATGGTTACACAACCTGTAAGTAGTACAAATGGATTTGCCACCACAGCAATGCCTTAGCCAGTCATGCCCAGGGGACCCAATACCACTGGTGACCAGAGAACCGGGACTTCCTTCTGGGGAAGCAGAAAGTGGCCTAACAAGAGGGGAAATGGAAAAGGGGGGGAGGGGTGAATGGGGCAGGGGAAAAAGACTCAGGCCCTGATGCCTTCAAAGAGTTTACAGGGTCTTTGAGCCCACTGTCAGTCCTTGAAAATGGCAAATCCCTTGTCCCGTAGCAAGTTCGCGACAGACATTGTTTCGAAAGAGTTTGTTTAATGAAAATATGTCTGGGTTTGTCATTGAGTTCTCCGAGTGAGTGGGGGCTCTCAGAGAGGATCTGAGCCAGCATGGTGCACCCTTTTATGATGTCTTACATCCTCATGAGTCCTCCTTACACAGGAGGGAGGAAAGTGGAGGTGGGTGAGGTCCAAGGAAAGACCCTCCCCCATTGGTTTAGGATTCTGGGGAGCCAGAGGCTAGGAAGTCCCTTCATCTTTGCCTCAGAATCGCTAGTGTTGGTGGGGGATTGAGAAGGAAATTTAGGTACGTGCTTTAAAAGGTACCAACCTACGAGATGCACAAATGAATGGCATTGTGGATCTGGGGGAGCCTTTCTCGATGCAGTCAGGTTTCACAAAGGAAACCCGTAAATAACCAGGGAGGGATGCAAAATGTTTTTACAAAGAGAAATTGTAGAAGCAAATGGATCCAAGACATGCAAGGAGTAATAATGTTTTCTGCCTGCAGGTTTTTTTTTTCCTGCCCTAGCCTGTGGCATTCAGCCTAATAGCATAACCCCCATGTGAGTCTAATGTGACCCCAGGTCCTTTAAATCACTAAATAGCTTAAAACCTGACTGTGCAGTGTATTATTGTTCATTTTTAATGCCATCATGGCTGGCCAAATTGTAAGCTTAGGCAAAGTTTTCTTTTTTTCCCCCTTTTGGGGGGAAGGGGGAAAGCTGAGTGGGGGTGGGGGGCTGGAGGGGTGGGAAAGCAAGCCAGTCAAAGTTAAAATAAAGTCTCTTTCTAGCAAGAGTACTGTCTATAACATGTTGTTCCTTATAGAAAGTGGGATATGGTGGCATTTGCCTGATTAACTTGCTCGACAAAAGTGACAGCTGCTGGGGGTGCATGAAGATAAGCTTCGTGGAGTAGTTCCGCCTTTGTACATCTGTCAGCAAAAAAGGAAGAATAGAGAGTGAAAAGAGACAAATTGGTCCCCAAAGGCACTCCGGCACTCCATTCAACTTAGGAGGTTAGCTCTATTCAAGGACTCCCTGTGCATCTCAAGTACTAGGTAGCTTATTCAATTTCATTCACTCTTTAGAATGAACCCACAAGTGTTTAATTTCGTATTCTGTAGACTAAAAGGGGTAAAAAAAAAGGGGGGGTGGGGAGGAGTTTTTTGTTTTGTTTTGTTTTGTTTTGTTTTGTTTTTTATCAGGAGTCCTTAATCATCAGGCAGGGTGATCAATTCTGGATATATTAACTCATTGCTAATTTACTATTGAACTGTCTGCTCTCCAGCCTAGTATTAATCATTCCAAATGGCTCCAAAATAACAACTTTTTACCGGTGGTGCTTTCGTTCACAGTGCCCCTGCTGCCCCAAAACTGTTTGCAGATAATGAAAGATATTCAGACTTTTAGGCTGAGTAAAATGAGATTTAAGTGCTTAACAAATCAGATGGGGGTACCTTCCCCAAGTGTGGGGTTTGGGTATGTAATGTGACAAATGGTTTCTCTGGCATTTCCGAAGGAAGGGGAGAAAATTTTGAGTAACACAGTGAGAAATAGTTAAAAAAAAAAAAGAAAAGAAAAAGAAAAGAAAAGAAAAAAGAAAGAAAAAACAGAGCAAGGTTCACAGATTAAAATACAGCCCAAAAAAAAAAAAAAGGAGGAAAAGGACATTAATCAGAAAGTAGAACCTAACTGACATGGAGAATGGTTTTCAAGCAATACTAGTTTTGAACTATTTTGGAGTGGAGAAGGAAAGGGGAAAAGTGTTTATACAGCACCTACTATGTGCCAGGTAATATACTAAGGGCTTTTTAAAAAATATTATCTCATTTGATCCTCACAACAATCCTGGGAGACATTATCCCCATTTTATGAAAACAGAGACTAAATAACTTGCTAAGGGTCAAATTGCTAGAAAGTGTCTGAGGCTGATTTGAATTCAGGTCTTCCTGACTCCAGGTCCACCACTCTATCCACTTTACCATCAGCTACATCCATAGGTCCCAGGCATCTGGTCTCTGTCCCATTAAGTAAATGCATATTGTATCCATCAAAAAGTTTCCTCCAAAGACAAGTGGCATTTTATTTTGCTAAGCAATCCTCCAAGGGTTTCCAGTCCCCATTCTGATTGTTTTCCGCCTTTTCCTTCTGCTATTGGTCATCCAGCATTTCTCTTCCCAATAGTTCCCAAAAATTGGATTCCTTTTTCCTTCTCTTAAAGACCCAACTAACACATTCCCAGTTCACTGTATCCAACTTCTTGACCAGGTTCTGAGCAACACCCAGCTTCCATATTGACTGGTATTTGGAAACTTCCCAATTATCACACTGGCTTTTAAAATCCTGTTCCCACAGAAGGTATCCAAAACACACCCCAAAAGGAATCTAACTTTCTCATTTGGTTGACATATAACATAAAGCCTGTTCATGGGGAGAAAAGAGGGGAGAGGACCTTGAGAACATAGCTGAAATCTGATCAGTTGTTGGGTTTTGTTTTCTTTGAATTTTAGGGCCTTGGACAATCCTCAGTAGAATTCTTTGTGCTAATGCCACCGTTTGCTTGGCCAATAGTTTTAGCAGGGAAAGAATTCCCTTTAGTTCTTGGCCTCTGTGTATTTTTCATCTGGGGTGTGTAGAAATTTTGTGATTTTTTTAGAGTGTGCCATATTCACATTTGAAAGTGCAGATCTGATCATCTTAGCCTAGCCAAAAGCTCACTAATTTAGTGGGAAATTGTTGGTTTTAATCTTAACTCTTTGGGCTAAAATTATTATATATGTATTTTATATATAGCATATATTATATATACCCAATTATATAATCTAGTTCTAGAAAAAGTTTACAACTATGGAATTCATCTCAACATAAGATCCTCTGACATAAACAGGTCCAAACATTTATTAAGTGCTGACAATATGTCACACATTGTGTTGGGCTCTGAGGGTACAAAAACCAAGTTGAAATAGTCCCTGCCCATCTATCAGGGGGAAACAATGTGAACCCCAATCAACCAGTGTTTAGGGATGCATTCTTCCCCTTCCATCTTGATCTCAATACTGTACCATGAATTGTGATCATCACCCTTTCTGCAATGACATCTCTATGGTATGAAAATAACTTATTCAATGATTAATCATTCATTAAAATCTGGCTGCAATCTACTAGGTTTAGCTCCAAATCCCCTTATGATGCCCAAAGAGGTATTTGGAGATAGATTTGTTTTCTGATAGAACAACAAGCCTGTTAAATGGTGGTTCTTACTCTCACCTCTTATAGGGGCTGTCCTTGCAGTGCATTTAGAAGACTATGAATTCAGGCAGATTGTTCACCAATTTAGTCCTCAGGCACCATGGGATCATGAAAAGAGGAATGGCTTTGTCTGCAGAGGACCTGGCTTCAGAAGCCATGGCTGACCCTGACTACCCATGTGACCTTCACAGACCATCTTTCCCAGCCTCAATTTTTTCATCTAAACGAATGAAAGATTAAGCATTTGGTAGGCGCTTCCTATGTGCCAGGAAGTGTGTTAGGTGCTGGGAATACAGATACAAGCTAGCAAGATGACACAGTCCCCTCTTAAGGAGACTACATTTTGATGAGGGAAGAAAACATATAATGAGTGAGAAAGCAGAGAGGGATGGTGTCCTATAATGTCCCTTCTAGCTCTGGATCTATGATCCCTCCATGTGCTCCACCAAAATGGAATCTAACCCTAAATATAATCGGGACTTATACTGTGGCCATGCTTTGGCATCAAATGATCAGGGGTCCAGAAGGCAAAACTTAAATACCCCTAGGGCCCTTTCTCTTTAGTGGACTGTCAGCAAGACAGAAATTCAAATCTTGCCTCAGACCATTACTAACTCTATGATCCTGGGGAAATCATTGACTTGTCTCTCTGCCTCAGTTTCTTCAATAACAGCAACTTCACAGAGTTGTAGTAAAGATTAAATTAGATAATTTACATAAAGCAAGCTTAAAGCTCATTATGTAAACAGTTGGCACTTTTGGTTATTTTCTCAGGGAATGGGGGAGCCTGTCCCCAAACCACTGATAACATCTGGAGGAAAATGGACTTCAAAAGGTACCCTGGTTCCTGATGGGTCAGCATGTCGATACTAATGCTGTAGCTGCCCAAGGAAGAACAAGGGCCTGGCACATGGGCCAGTATGACCCCCGGCCCAGGCCTGTGGGGCTTGAGTCACATTCAATTCCTTACTGATGTTCTTTGGGAAAAGAAATTTTCTGTAATAAGAGTCCACTTTGACTACTGTCAGAAACTGAACCATTTTCTTGATCTTGCTACTATAGCTGATAAATCTGTCATGGGGAAAGATATCGTTTAATATTTTGTCCTTTTTAAAATGTCTATATATTTGCTTTGATTTCTCTTTAATATGGCTATAATCTGTTTGGAGTATTAGCCGTGTGTTGTAGTAACAGTGACCCCATTTTCTATTGTCCATTCAGACCTTGATCATTAATAGGCTTCTTATTTAAGTGCTTGGAATCCCAGCAGCCCAATGGTCCTGTTGTGTATAATGATCACAGATCTGGACTGGATGCCTAAATTTGGTCCTGCTTTCAATCTAAGAAGGTTTTGGGTTAATAAGAAAGAATCCCTGCACTTAGATAAGGAAGGTAAATAAATCTGCTTCACTAGACCCTAACATTGATAAAAATGTGGATGGATTCCAGAGCAAGCAAGAGACAACTGTTCTTACAGTGGGCAAAATCAGGGAACTTACAGTTCATTTGTTGGGTGTATTGTTGTTGTTTTTTAAGTGTGCACCCTTCAATGTGGCAGGATTCATGAAAGATCTAACAATGACACTAGTTAATGTGACTGGGCAGCCGTTTCACTTTCTCTGGGCTTCAATTTCAACATGAATGAGGAGGTTGGGGTAGAGGTAGGGTCCCCATGATCTGGGGGGTCCCCAATTTCTGAATCACTATGACTGAATAACCACTGAAGTCCAACCCAGCTCTAAATCTTAGGGGTGCTGTGGTTAGATTTCCCCCTAAGGTCCCTTCAATAGCTAAGATTTGAATATTTTATGAACAGCACCAACAAAACCAGATTATTATATGTGGGGTTATTGCTTGTCAAAGAAGTTCCCTTTTTATTTTCATCATTTGCACATACATATGGAACAGAGAACTGAATTTGGTATCAGAAAACCCAGGTTCATATATCCCAGAACCTCCATCACATCATCTCTAGGTGACCTTGAGCAAGTGCCTCCATCTCTTTGGGCCTCAGTTTCCTTATCTGTAAAATAACTAGGTAGCTCTAGCATCCCTTCTAAAATTATGAACCTATGCTCTATGTATTGTGGTATGGTTGAGGGTAAATATTATTTCTATTTTTTTTTAATCTTTGTACCCTTGGTTCCTAGTACAATGTGTGGCACATAGTAAGTGCCTTAGTGGATGTTTTTTTTTGATTGGTCAATTTAATATAGATGATTGATCCATCAAAAAAAAAAGCATTAGGGCAGCTAGGTGGCACAGTGGATAGAGCACCAGCCCTGGAGTCAGGAGGACCTGAGTTCAAATCCGGCCTCAGACACTTAACACTTACTAGCTGTGTGACCCTGGGCAAGTCACTTAACCCCCATTGCCTCACAAAAAAAAAACAAGAAACAAAAAACAAAAAAAACAAGCATTATCACATTTAGGAACCATGATGAGCCCTGATGTTACAAAGAAAAAGTAGACAGTCCCTTCCTTTAAGGAATTTACATTGCAAAGAGAGAGACATATATATACACATGCATATACACACACATACTCACACATGTATACACACACACATATATATACATATGCATACATATGCACCTACATATATGCATTTATGATCGCATATTATAACTATAGCTATTTATACTACCACTAATATCACAGGACCATAAATCTAAAGCTGGAAGAGACCTCAAGAATAATTTATACCAACTCTTTCATTTTACATATAAAGAAACTAAGGCCCACAGAGGTTATATAATTTGTTGAAGTAGTAACTGTCCAGGGTGGAATGGGAACTGACTCCAGAGCCAGCACTCCCTAAAAAATGTAAAAATGAGAGTTGGCATTTAGAGATCCAATTATCAATTTCCTTTTTGATGTCAGTATCCCACTCCCCTTATATTATATATGGAGTCTCATTGAGAGGAATGGATAAGCTAGAAAATCGTCTTTGGTTTTCTTCTTGCCCAACTTTGGAAGAGAAAGCTTGGGGACAAGTGAAGGCAGTCATGGATCTTGGGGCAGCTGGAAGGCTCCTGGTCACCTGTGAACTCATGCTCATTCTTTTTTTTTTTCCTTGGGCATTGTCCTGTATTTCCACAATGTCATCCGAGGGAGTCCTCCAATCAAGGAGCCTTGGAACACCTTCGATTGGATAGGTTAATCTGAAGGTCTGAGCTCAACATTTCCAAATAAATTCAAGTCCCAAGACAACACCCCCGAGCCCGCCTGCCTCCTGGTCTCTCCTGTGCACTCCATGTCACCATTTTAAATAGATGCGAACAGCCAGGATTGGTCCAAGTAGGGGTCACGGGTGTGAGTTACTATGGTAATTGAGTAGTATCACCAAATAGTTTTGCTCTCATGAGCATTAAAGCGCTTGATAATAGACAAACAAGGGTGGCTGAAGGAGGCAGGTAGGATTGCTATGTTCTTTTGTCAGAAGTATGTAATGTCTTGTAGTCAGTTTTAAAGACTTCTCAACCCCCAAATCTACCCAGCAGTCACCTGCTGAGTAATTTTGTATGCTTAATCTCTTGCCTTTAACTACAAGCTTTCTGCTAATTTGAGGCAAATGGGTATTTGGGGACCTTAAATAGGGAAGTAAGGAAGCTCTGACCTAGAAAACCCTATTCTGAAGGGCCGAGAGGAATGAAAAAAATATTCTTTCAACAATTTTGTAAGGCTCTTTTGAGTGATAGAGGAAAAATAGCTTTGACTAGACTAGGTTGCAGCCTCCGAAAGACGGGTTTTGCAGGGGGGTTGGAGGGTGGAAAGAGAGAAAGAAAGAAAGAAAAAGAGGGGAAAAAAAACTTGCCGCACACCCATCCCCACTCCTCCCAACTTCCCCCATAAAACTTGTCACTTTGCATTGCCATCAGCTACCACAACAATAATCATCCCATGCCTATTGCTAATTGCGAGCACAGCTGAAGCTCAGTGGGGTTCCTTTGCACAGTCTCAGGCCTTTATACCAGGCTCAATCTGTTGTATGGCTCTTGTTCACACACAAAAAAAACTACCAGCAAAGGCAGAAAGAGGCAGAGTCACAGGTTCCTTGTAATCCCCCTGCTTCCCTGCTGACAGCCCAGCCCCAGAAGCATTCCTGGTTTTGTCCTCCTCTTCAGAGAAGCCCGAGTGACCTGTAGCGACTGGTCGGGGACCTGCTTTTGAATGGGGACCGAATACTCCTTCAGGTGCCTGGAGAGGCAGGGCTGCATCTGGCTTCTGAGATTCTGTGTGCAGCACCCCTGGGGCGAGCTGTAGCTTCCTGTAACATGCAAAATATGAGTGTGAACTCCAGGTTCATGGCAAGGAACAGGAGGTCAGGCCTCCATTCAGTTCTAACGAAAGGAGCCCGGAGTTTGCAGATGTTCTTGGGGATGTGTAATAACACCACCTCCCCGAGAGCAGAGGAACCCAGAGCGGGTTTGGAGAGAAAAAAAAAAGTGCCACAATCAGTGCGCTACTTGCAGATTTATTCATATCAATTTTTGCAATTTATATATTCAGAGACAAGATTGCTATTTCGGCGACTTTATGTTGGATGGCGTACGTTTTGCGTGTTTTCGGTGAAGGGTAGGGGAGAAAAAGAAGAAAAAGAAAGAAAATTAAGCTTGTTCCTTTGGCGGACTTGCAGGGTGGGGGTTGTCAAAGCGACAAAGCCACCAGGGACAGAGGTAGAGAGGCCCCCCCCCCCAGTCTCTCTTCTTCCCCTCCCCACCCCCAGCGGTCACTTCCTAACAAGGCCTAGAGCTTCCTAATCTGTTTTTGGTCCATCCCTAACCACTCTAAACTGGGAAGATGAGGTTGGAGAATGGAAGATTAATAATAATAACTAACATCTCTATAGCACTTACTATGTTCCAGGCACTGAAGGAAAGTTAAGCAGGTTTCCTAGGAAGGGAAGGTGGGATGTCATCTGTAGGAACTAGGGCCTTCTCGTCCTCATCCCGGAGATCGCCAAAGGGAAAGGCACCAAGACCTACCCTTAGCACAGGCTACTCTCCCCGCACCAGCATAAAGCCAGGTATTCTCTTTCTACCTTTCCGCCCTGCAAGATGAGAGGAAAATTAACGTCATGTGAAAGCTCTTGTGTGCGGGACATTTGCCTCCAAATCAAATTCCTCCTAACGTATTTTCATTGAAGGAAGACCTTTGCTGGTGCTAATGCGGAGATTAATCCCCCTTAGCCTGGGGAATAAGCGCTCCTCAGCAGCCCGCGTTAATTGCTAAGCCTTGGTGCTCAGATCATTTTAATGCATTTAAGAAATACATGATTTTTATTAGTATAACTGTTCCATGCAGGAGTCGTTACTCTGGGAAGGGCAAAAGCTGTGCTGCCTTGTATTATTAGCCTAATATCCTTTAATTGTTTCCTACAATAAGGACTGCCGGAGTGTACATTCCAAACCTTAATAAGTCTGTGGTAGTGTGAGCAACGTTGGGCTAAGGGAAGCTGCTGTCTTTTTGGAAAAGCAGACTTTTATGGAAAGAAAAGGGCTGAACAGGCAGAAGGGAGGAATTTCTGCAGCTTAGCAAGTATCATTTCATGACATTTGTGCTTGGAGAGGAAAAGGTCTTCATTAAAAACATTTTAAGTGATGTGTCATGAAATACAGATATTCTCATATTCTCTCTCTCTCTCTCTCTCTCTCTCTCTCTCTCTCTCTCTCTCTCTCTCTCTCTCTCCCCTCTGCCTTTTCTATTTCTCTTCCCTCCTCTCTAGTCCCCCCCCCACCGAATTTCTGCATTCTCTAGAATAATTACATTCTTAATGAAATGTTCCTATTCTTGGTCCCTGGATTTCATTGAATTCTGGTACAGAGATTTAGAGACATTTTCCCTGTGGTAAAGGAAGGAAGGAAGGAAGGAAGGAAGGAAGGAAGGAAGGAAGGAAGGAAGGAAGGAAGGAAGGAAGGAAGGGAGGGAGGGAGGGAGGGAGGGAGGAAGGAAGGAAGGGAGGGAGGGAGGGAGGGAGGGAGGGAAGGAGAGAAAGAGAGAAGGAGGGAGGAAGGAAGGGAAGAAAATACAGAGGAAGAAAGGAAGGATGAAATGAAGGAAAAAGAAGGAAAGGAAAGAGAGAGAAAGAATAGATGTGCCAATATCACAAGATCTATTCTTTGTTCTTTTCATATCCCAAGTCCAGTCTGGAGATAGTGATCTAATTCTTGGTGGAAACTAAGTCTCCTGAAACCTTACCTTAAAAATACTCATGTGGACTAATTGATACTCACATCTTCATTTCTGTCTTCCTTTTAAAGGGTTGATTTTCCCCTCTTTCACAGCAATTACTTCAGTAAAGAAATATGTTATAAGGCCTCTATGTGCCCCTGAGTTATTCCAGCACTCATTGTTCAGTTATTTCACTTGTGTCTGACTCTTTGTGTCCCCATTTGAGGTTTTCCTGGCAGAGATCCTGGGGTGGCTTGCCATTTCCTTCTCCAGCTCATGTTACAGATGAGGAAACTGAGGCAAGCAGGGTGAAGTGGTTTGCCCACTAACAGCTAGTAAGTGTCTGACATCATATTTGAACTCAAGTCTTTCTGACTCCAGGCCCAGAATTCTTTCCACTGCCCCACATAGAGAGTCATCATGACATTGTACCTAAAGGGATAGCCTTGAAACTAGAAAAACCCGGTTCGAGGCCTGCTATGTGACCATAGGCAATCAGTCTATAGCAGGATTGGGTCACTATGTCTACACTGGCCTTTGAGTCTGCAAAGAACAAAGAATAGACCTGATGACATCAACATATTCAGTATTTCTCTCTCTCTCTCTCTCTCTCTCTCTCTCTCTCTCTCTCTCTCTCTCTCTCCATCCCTCCCTCCCTCCCTTCCTCCATCCCCACCCCTACCCCATAGACCAGTCCACTTAACCTCTCAGTGTCCCAAGTACTGACAGGGTTGTTTCTCTATGGTATTTCAGAAATGGGCTTCTCTTCAGTCTAACTTAGCTTATGTTGGGGAGCTACCCTGGGGACTTGACAAGCAGATTAAATAAGACAGATGGAGGCTGTTGATTGTAGCATTGCACCTAAAACAAGGGAAGTCTTCCTAGAGGCAGCTAGGTGGCACCATGGATTGAGCACTGGACTTGGGAATCAGGAAGACCCGAGTTCAAATCCTGACTCAGACAATTACTGACCATGTGACCATGAGCAAGTCACTTAAATCTGAGTTTCCCCATGTAAAAATGAGGATAATAAGAACCTTCCTCACAGGATTGTTATGGGTATCAAATAAGATGATATTTGTAAAGTGCTTTGCAAATACTAAAGTGCCAGCTAGCTGTTAAATCTTCAAATAAGCATCTCCTGCTGGATTTGCATTCAGAAGGGCTCCTCTAGGGACCCTAGTGGACTTTCTCAGTGCCAATAGCACAGATAGGCCTGACTTCCGGTTAGGAAACCACATTGTCTTTTGTTTCGTCTAGTAAGAGAATAGGTCCTATAATGGATTAATGATTCAAATCATCAAAATTTCCTGGTTGTTGGACTTCTTTCACATGTCAGGATTGGGGAAAATTGGGAGATGGTCATAAATTTTCTTTGAATGGATGGTTACTTGTTTGAACAAAGGCACTGTAGCATAGCTTTTGCACCTTTCTTGAGAGGTAGAAATAATTCCCCCTAAAAATGTTTTGACCTTCAAAGAGAGATAAGAATCTGAGTCTTCCTTAAGGGAAAAAAAAGGCAAAATTTTCAAGTAAGCAGCCACTTGGAATATATTTCTTCCCCTCTCATTCATGTACAATTTCTATTTCTACAAGGTTTTTGCTTCTTTACAGTAAGGACAGCCAGATGAAAAGGAGCTCAACAATTGAAACAGGCTGTTTGGGGTGGGGGGGGGGGGCGCTGCAGCTACTGTGGCCAGCTTCTCCGATAATAGAGCAGGCATTCTTAACCTGGGGATAGATTTCAGGGGGCCTGGGAACTTGGGTGGGAAAAAGTATTTCTATTTTCATTAAGTTCTCATTGAAACTTAGCATTACCTTCAATCGTTTAAAAAACATTTTTTCCTGAGAAGGGGTACCTAGGCTTCACCAGCAAGGTAGAGGGATCCAAGACAAACAAAAAGCTAAGAGGCAACCCAAGACCAATCTAATCCTTGGCACTGTCTTTGACCAAATGAAAGGACCTCTTTGAGGGAGCTGGAGCTAGGTTGTTTGAGGCTGTGTCTACCAGTAACTGCAGAAGCCAAAAATAAAAAATTAAACAAAAACAAAATTCATCCTCACTAGAGACCTCAAAGCCCACCTCATCAGAACCTCTGTCTGGGAAAGAGGAGGGAGGGCCCAAGTTTTGTGGTCTCAGGTAGAGCTTCCCTGAAGAACTAACGCCTGGGAAATAATCATTTCTCAGAACAGCCCTAGTAATGGATGCCATCTTGAAAGACTGGGGCCCTTGGCAAAGGGATGCACCTTCTGCTCCTGTCTCCATTTGTATAAACAAAACAAAGACCAGTCATCTTCAGAGGGTGGTTTTTAAGTTTCCTTGAAAATACCACCCAAAAACCAGAGGCCTTCTATAAGTGGCCTCATCAGGTGAATTAGGGCCTTGGCCTTATGCTTAGAGGGTTTCACTGAAGTTACATATGGGCCATGTTTCACGTCTGAGAGACCGAGAGTCAGGGCTTGGGGTCAGGAAGACTTGGGTTCAAATCCACCATACCCCAAGCTGCCTTTGATTCTTGTCATTTGACCAGGTTCCTCATAGTTTCTATTAAGAAGAACCCACATTCATGGCTTAGATTTAACAAAGCCGTGGCTGCTTTGGAAAAGCTGCAAAGACAAGCCCAGTGTCCCTTTTCTCTAGTGAAGTCTTTCTCATGCTCTTAAGTTACCCAAGTCATAAGAAAGAAATATATCTCTTAAAAGTCCAAAAAAGAAAAGATTTCATTATAGTATTTGTTTAGCAATTCAAGCCAACTTAGAAGGGCCAGGAGAGGAGGGAGGGTGGGATAAAGAACCATCTTTGGTCACTGAAAAGTAAAACCAAGGGCCTGGTCAGATGGCTGTGGTTACAGTATTATTATGATTCTTGTCTTTCCTATTGTATCTATGCCAACAAAATTTCACTGTCTCACAAGACAGTCCTGGCTCTAAAAGGGTTTCCTCCCTGGTTGGCCCTCTGAGTTCATCAAGGAAGAGAGCTGGAAATACTATTGTTGTCTTATGAGCCACAGAAAGACTCTCTCAAACATCTTTACCTACAAGGCTCTCTTTTGATGTCTTCATCCGGCTCTTTGGCTGAAAGACTCAACTTTGCAAAATTCACTATGTTGCTATTCTTTAAAAGTGCTCCTAAAATGGGTTGAATTGAATTAAATAGTCCACAATGTTCTTCTGATTTTTGCTAGTTATCCCATCCCCCCTCTCCAAAAAAAATTTGTATGTACATATGTATACATATATACACATAAATAAATAGGTGGATATATGGATAGATAGATAGATGGATGGATGGATAAATAGAAGGAAAGATAGATAGATAGAAATATTAAATTGATTACATGGGAAGATAGATGAGAGAGAGAGAGAGAGAGAGAGAGAGAGAGAGAGAGAGAGAGAGAGAGAAGATTGATTGAAAAAACTCAACCAGATTCAGGATTTGTTTTTTGGTTGATATGAGGGGATGAGGAAGAGGAAAAGTAAGTCAAGTAAGGCATGTAGACCCAATCTCAGGTATCACCATTTGAAATGCTAAATTAAATTTCAGTTATTGGCAGTAAAATATCCCGTGCCTGAAGAACTAAATTTCAGTGAACTTGATTTTCATGAAATCAAAAGAATTATTACATTTGATTATGTTTTTAACCTTTCAAAGCACTTCAACACTCAGGTGAATGATGTATGTCTGGGAAGTGTAGACCTGAAGTAGTTGAGAGATAGTTAAAATCCAAGGCAATAATATTTTCCATCAAAAGAAATCTGGAAGATTTCCTCTAGGTATTTAAATGAATAAATTAATGAGAAAGCATAGTACTTAGCATGAGCCAAGCACTATACTAAACGCTAGGAACAAAAGTAGAAAAGCAAGACGGTGTCTGAGCTCAAGGAGCTTACATTCGAATAGGAAGAAACAACCCATATGGGGCAGTGGTGGTACTTACATTCAGAAGTCCCAAAGATGATGACCATCACAACAAAACAGTTAATTGACAAGCCCTTTGCTCTCAGACTCCAACATCATAGTTCCCAGTTACTAACTTAGAATCCCTTTACTACAAATATACCATGGACTAAGGTGAAGGCTATTATATACAAAGTTAGAGGAAGCAGGATTCAGTGGAAGGAATGCTGGATTTGAAATAAAAGGACCAGGGTTCAAATTCCAACTCTGCCACTTACCTCCTATTTGACCTTGGGCAGATCATTTCCTTACCTATAAAATGAGGAGGTTGGGAGAAAAAGTCCCTAAGGCCACTTCCAACTTTAAACCTATGCTCCTATGAACTCTGGGCATTGGTTTCTCCATTTACTTGAGTTAGATGACCCTTAAGGTCCCTTCAAACTGTAGTAGGCTGTGAATCTTTCCACTGTGTCATTTCAATATCCACCTATTAAAAATAATAATGTGTCCAGGTTGTCACTTCAGTTCTAATACAGCCAGCCTCATAGCATTTGGATGACAAATCACTCCATCATTCAATCACCATTTATTAAGCACCTACTTTATACAAAGCCCCAATACTCCAACATGAACCCAAGAGTGATTTTAATATGGGTTTGATAAAGGGCTCAATATATTTAGTCCAGAAATTTCAGTTTCTACATTAAATATGGCTTAATGGTATATAATGACTACCCAGCAGCAGGCAACTTTGCAATTGAACTGATTAGACCAAAGAAAAAGTGACGTGACACTTATTTGGATATGAAACTCAATCTACTCTCAGAGAAAATAGTGTTACCTTCTTTTCCTCGGGAAAGCGTATGCTTCTCACCTTGTCTTTGGTGTGTAATCTCCCAAGCCAGGAGGGAGGGAGAGACAAAGAGAGACACAGGGAGGAGACTGAACCACTCAAGGCTTGGGTCAAACTCCCAAGGCCTGAAGAAAAAACAATGGCTCTGATTGAATGTAGCAGAAACTTTCTTCTTTGACTCTCTTTGGCCATTTAAAGATCCAAGTCAATCGCTGCAATGGAATGCCTCAGAGATGCCCGGTGCTGCACTCACCAAACACCTTCACTCATTTCTCCATGGCACTTAGGAGATAGCACCTCGGAGGGCAGAAGCTGTCTTTCACTAGAGTTATTTTTATTTCCAAATTTGTAAGACAATGGAAGAGGTTAATCATTAATACTCCTGAGCTCAGGGAGACTGCTTCCAGCAGAAAAGATTATTGATCCAGAAACACGCAAAATCAGGCTCTTCTCTTCAAAACAGCTGCATTATTTTCTTTTCTACTCTGTTAAAGCTTGTCTTCTATGCTTACCAAGATTTTTTAAGGTTTAATATTCACTCCTCTTCAGGAGGTAGTTGTGACGTAGCCTGGTCTGGCCTTGGGAAGGTCTGAGTTCAAATCTGGTCTTAGATACATACTAGCTATGTGACCCTGGGCAAGTCATTTCACCTCTGCCTCAGTTTCCTCATCTGTAAAATGAGGACAAAAATAGTACCTACCTCGCAGGGTTATTGTGAGGATCAAATAATATAATATCTGTAAAGTACTCAGCACAGTGTAGGTGCTATGTAAATGTTGGCTGATTCTCTCTCTCTCTCTCTCTCTCTCTGGTCCATACTTTTGAATTCTCCAGTGCCCAACGCTGCATTTAACAAATGTTTATTGATTAACTCACTGTTTATTCATTGTAGGGAACTCTTGGTATGTGAAATCCCTCCACCAATTCAAATCAGCAATTCCTCTGTTACTTGTAGTCCTAGACATTTGCCTGCAACATGGAAGGTTAAGTGGAGGGCATATCTGGTATGCATCAGAGAAAAGCTCAGAGGATCCTAGCTAGTCCAATCACTTCACTTTACAGAGAAGGAAACTGAGACCCAGAGACCTCAAGGGACTTGCATAAGGTCCTCTGGGTAGGAAGCAGCAGGACTTGAACCCTCTGACTGCAAGGCTTATGAATTTAGAGACAGCTAGGTCTATGAACCAAAAGCATTTCAAGAGTCCAAAGACTGGAGCTTTGGTGCTTAGGTGTACTGTGGTGTAGCAAAAGGCCTCACTTGGCATTTAAAGGCCTCGAGAAAAGCTGCATTGCCTTAAGGCAGTATTGACATAATAATTATTGTTCTTCTTCAAATTCATCTCCTGTTACTTTGATGATTACTAGTATTATCTATAGAGGGCAGGTGGGTGGCTCAGTGGATAGTGTGCTGGGTCTGGAGTCAGGAAGAACTGAGTTCAAATCTAGCCTCAGACACATCAGTTAACCTGGTTTGCCTTATTCCACTGGAGAGGGAAATGGCAAACCACTCCAGTATCTGTGCCAAGAAAACTCCATGGACAGTATGGTCTACAGGGTTATGATGATTGTTATCTATGTTATCATTTTTTTTTCTCTTGGGACCATTGGGAGCATCAAATACAGAATAAAAATGGGAGTGATAGTAAAGCATTATATGAAAATAATAACAAAAACAACAACAATAATAGCAGCTAGCATTTATATGGTGCTTTAAGATTTGCAAAGCACTTTAATTGAGTTATCTCATTTGATCCTCACTACAACCCTGTGAGGTAGGTGCTATGATTATTCCCATTTTTTACAGATAAGGAAACTGAGACTGGGAAGGCTAAGTGAATTAAAGCCTCATTTAAGTATGTGAAGTACTTAAGTATTGAATTAAGTATGTGAAATCAATATTTAAGTATGTGAAGTAGGATTTGAACTCAGGTCTTCCTGACTCCAGGTTCAAGACTATCTAGTTGGACATTTTGCTGTCCCAAGAATAATGAGTATTATTTCATTGTTATTCTGGTAGACCAAGCCAGCAGATATTTATTAACACTAGAAGGACCAGGTGCATCAACTGACAAAATTAGGGTTAAGGTCAGGGTTAATATTTTAATTTTACATTGAAGTAAAAAACTATTTCTCCTACTATCTCCTCACAATCTAATTCAGGGACTGTCTTGCGTATCCTTTACTTGTATCAGCTTCAAGCACTATGTACTGAGCACTATATGCTCAGTGCATAGTAGACACAACAAAATGCTTGTTGACCAATTTATTTCTGGATTTTATTTTATTTTATTTTTGTGGGGCAATGAGGGTTAAGTGACTTGCCCAGGCTCACTCACACAGCTAGTAAGTGTCAAGTGTCTAAGGCTGGATTTGAACTCAGGTCCTCCTGAATCCAGGGCAGATGCTTTATCCACTGTGCCACCTAGCCACCCCTGATTTCTGGATTTAAAAAAAATGTGCTAGGCCAATGGACTGTTTGCTACTTTGAAATTTTCTTGTTTCCAGTATTTCTTTAAGCATCAACTATATACAAAGCCCTGTGATAGATCCAAGAGACAAAATGACAGTAATAACAAAAACAGGTTCTGTCTTCAAGCAGCTTACACACTACTGTAAGCTCCCCCAAAAGGCAGAGCCAGAGAAATACAAAAACAAAAGGAGAGAGCTTCAAACATTTTTTATTAACTTCCCCTCATGAAAAGTCATGTCATCTGTTCCTTGAAGACCTCTGAAATCAAACCTACCCCAGGAACAGAGGCCAACATCAAACTAATCAGACAAGAAAGAATCAGACACCCCAAAAAGGCTAGAAACCTGATAGATGAAGAAAGGTTTCACCACACAAGCCAGGCTCACGATTAGAAAGTGGTGTCTCTCTCATCTTCCAGCATCACAAACTCCTCGGGTGCAAGCACCAGATCCCATAAACCAAGGTCTAATTACATTGCTTCCCAAAGTACCTTGCAGGTCATCTCTTAAGCATAAGGGATGTCTAGGTCTACAAGAAGTAACCTCATCTTCTCTCCCTCTTTGGATGGGGAGTCAAAGAGGCTATGGGGATTTTGACACTTCCTACAAAGAGATAGCAGACAAGGTGCAAAGAGGCATGCACATCCTATGGATACTTGTGCTTGTTGGGGTGGCTAGTAAAAACGCTTTCACACTGAGCCCTGGACGTACAATGTCGGTAGTAGGCTGCATTTTTTTTTTTTACTCTTCAGACTCCATGTGGAAGAGAAATGAAACAGAATGAACACGACTTACACAAAATGGGAGGGGGGCTTTGCAGTTTTTTTTTTTTTGGTGGCATGTCTCTCAGTGAAGAGAAAAGACATGTCACACCAGGCTTCTTGGCTGAGGTGCGTGGCTTGTCTATTCTCACAGCCAAAGCAAAATGCCACTGTCTAGAAGCCAGCGAGCCGCATGCCTCCTTCGCTTCCCTCTGAGGCATGCCACATGCCTCAGGATGCAACACCCCTGGGAAGGAGAAGGGGTGCCCATTGGGAAGGCTTGGCCAAACATCATCCAGGCCCAGCAGGTGGACTTTGGGGTCTGGCATGGCAAAGTGTCAGATCTAAAGCCCTTTGGTCGGTGATACCGTGCACCAGAGACCCTCTCTCTCCAGACTGGGGCATTCAGGCTTGCTTGGGCTGTTCAACCATATCTGTACATTAAGAATTCCATTCTTAGTCCCATTCTGAGAGTTTGAGGAACCTCAGACATGACAGCCAAGGCCAGCGTATGTGGAGTTTGGGGCCATATCCTGCTCAGGGCAATGTTGGCCTCTAGGTCCCAAACACCCCAGACACTGTGAGGGAAGATGTTGGCTAGCTCTAGGCTTCTCAGAATCCAGTGTGACTAGACTCCAGGAAACTCCCCCTTCTGTCTTTAGAGAATTCTTTACACATAGTAAGAAAACCTATCCATTTTAGAATCTGTTCTGCATCCCATTCTCCCCCGGTCAAGTCCAAAGCAAGAGCAAAGGAGCCCATGATCCCCACCCCCCTGCTGAAGGGCAAGGTGCCCCCAGGAATTTTGAATGTCAACTTCATGATCTTTAAAAGAGCAGGATTTGGCTGTCAGATGGGACGGCTTCCTTGAACACAGTAGTGTGAGCTCTGTTCTGTGCTGAGTTCTGAGGCAACCGGCAATTGGCTGGGACAAGAAGGAGCCAAAAAAATGATGGATTTCAAATATGACTTGGGGGGTGGAAATGTTTAAAAAAAAAAAACCACCACGGTGACAGAGACAAGCCTCGTTTCTTGCAAGGTGAAACTGCCAAGTTTCACCTTGTAAGAAAAATTCAAGATTAATTTTTTTTTAAATTAAGTCTGAAATAAGGATTGGGAAAACTGTGAGTGTTAGGCATAAACTGATTTTGGATGATCTTTAGGTGAGAAAGGGTGGAGTTATCATAAGAAACATGTTTTTATTTATGCTTTTCGAATCCCCACTGGTGTGTGATGTGTGTGTGCGTGAGAATGCATGGTACAAATTCCCTGCCCATTCTTTCTGCATCTCTTCCACATACAGCCGCATAGATGCACCCTAACATTCTTTGTCCACGACGCCTTCCGTTTTTATTTGTAAATTCTTTGGTGAATACACATTTTGTAAATTACAGTAGAACGCAATGAAACCTGGTGAAGTAGAAAAGATGAGGGTGTTTTTTTTTTTTTTACCCTGACACTTTATAACACTGTTCATATGTCTCCGAGTGAGATTTATGAATATATGAGCAGTAGTACAAAATTATACCGCGCCAGAGACTTCCTTCTCTGCAGGGGTGGCAGTCTGCAGTGACATAGCTTCAAGCATTTTTCACAGGCAAGAAGCAAAATTTAACCCCCTTAAGGGGGAAGTATGATTTCAACAGCTTGAAATGAGCTCATTTGTATTTGCTTTTTTCATCTTTCATAATTTTTTGTGTTAAGATTAAAACAGATTGCACAGTCCAGGCAAGGTCACATAAGCTACTGCATGCGTGCGTTTGGGTCCTAAAGATAAACCATACTCATGGTATTAGCGCCTGGAAGCCCCCAACATACTAAGACATCTTACTTAATCCAGGCTCCTCAAGGCCCTCACAGGCTGATTCCCAGTTCCACAGATGAGGTTTGAAGTTTCCTTAAGGTAAGTGGTAAGTGACGGTATTTAGTTCTATCAGTGTCATTGCCTGCCTTTGGGAACCAGGAAAAAGTGGTATTAGGGAAACTGGCATGCAATGGTGTGCATTATGAACACTGTAAAAAGAATAAGAAAAAGAAGTCACTTCAAAATCCAGCTAAGGGTGAACTGATAGGACAGTGTTCTTGTCCACACTGTGAAGTTAAAGTGCTTGTAGACAGAGGAGTTATATTTCATGTTGCCACATGAGTACATAAATTAGGGCTTTTTTTTTTAACAGGAAAGGTCTTGATTTTAAAAAAAAATATATGTCCACCATAATCTCTTGACATGAAAATTTCCATTGACTAATCAATCACTGAACTCTGTAGTTTCATAAACCTAACCTCTTTATGACTTGCTTGCTGGAGAACTTTTGTCTCTTTTTTCCAGCAATGGTACAACAGTTCCATGAACGTGATTTGCACCTGGTTGACAGACCGGATGGATTTGCAACTTCATATTTACCAGCTGAAAACACTTATTAGGATGGTAAAGGTAAAGGATGAAACAAACAAACAAACAAAAAAGCAACAAGCTTTTTTGCAAACAGCTAATGTCTACGTGTTTCATTGGATATGTGCAGCATCTTTTCCAAAAGACTAGTCTTTGGAAAAAGAAAAGGAAAGAAAGAAAATAATAATAAGATATATGAGATAATCCTAAAATTAATCATCCTAATAATAATGATACCAGATAATCCTTTTACAATTTTTATCTGAGTGGTGGGTTCATTATATTTGTTTTTTTTTTAAAAAGATGAAATTTGAGATCAGATCTTTGCCCTGATTGGACAAAGACCTCATTGATTTATCAGGCAACAGTTCAACAAAGACTATCTTCCAGTCAAAATTTCCCAAAAAACCCAGGTTTATTGTACCCACATATAAACCCTCTGATTAACCAATCCCACTTGCAGTTTAATTAAATAAAATTTTCCACCCTTGATTCCATGGAAATATTGCTAGGCAGCTATTTCTAAATATGTGCTTGTGATCACTATGAGAATGTAAATCAAGATTACCCTGATAGTTAATTGAAGGAGTTTCTTTTACAATGGGTGTATACAATCAACTCTAAGGGATCACAAAGGTGAGATCACATACCCTCAAAGTAGCTTTTTTTTTTCCTGTTCGTATGTGTGTGCTCCTTGGACTAATGATAATTATTTCAGTGTGAAATCACAGTGGTTTACATGAAATAATAAGCTCGCAGAAGGGGGTAAATACGTTTTTGATCATTTCAGTTTCCATTTGAGGCTTTGCAGTGTCGTGTTTAAAAACATTCATATGCAACAACAATAAAAGCCAACTCAAAAATGAATAAATCCAAATATACCACTTTTAAAATATTTAAGAGGAAAATCTAACTGAATTTCTATTTTTAAAAGGATTAAGAGATATTTCTATTTTTTCTTGTCTGTTTGGATTTTTTTTTGCCTAAGAGAACATTTTAACCCTAGTAATAACTTAAAACCAATTACAGTTTATTTTGAGGTAAAGAAAATTATTAATATCTGTATTAATTTGCTCTCCAAGAGATTTGGCCTTCTAAAGATTCTAAATTCCAAAATCAAATCCTAGGAAGAGGTGTATGACAGCTGTTAAAAGAAATATCGCAGCTCAACATATTGATCCAGCCTAATTTTCAAATTTGTGACTCCAGCTGACTTGATGGGAGCTGGGGGGGGGGGGGAGGAGGGTCTGTTGGCCATTTTCCCTTGTCTGGCTGCTGGTTATAAATAGCCTTGTATGCCACCTTTCTGTCTTACCCTTATTTTGTGAGCATTAAAAGAAAAGGTGCTTCTAATTAAGTATATCCATATGTATGTGTGCTCACAGATACATATATGCACACCCACACATGCTGCAGTATTACTGCATTTCCCAGAACTGATTTATCAGGAACCTTGAAACTTCTAAAGTTTTCTGTAGTGAGCAAAGCAAAGGGCACAGATCTAGAGACAAAAGTGTCCTCAAGAGTCCATCTCATCCAACCTCCTCACCTTGAAGATGAGGAGATTCAGGTACAAGAAGCTTAAGTGACTTGCCCAATGTTTTATTTAAGAAAAACTTCAAATTATCAGACCATGTTCAGCATTCTAATTCTATTAGATCTGACGATGTCTGGTATGAAACCTCATTCCCTCCTCTCTGTGGTTTCTCCCTCCCTGGACCTTACAGGGATGTCCCCACGGCAGTAGAGTGAGTGTTCAGCTTTGATGAGGTAAGAAGGTTGGATGACCTAAAGAATCAGAGATCAGAGCAGGGAGTGTCATACAATTGTAAGCATGGAAGAATCTTAAAAGGATACCTTATCTAGTTCACATGCTACCTTAAGGGGCTTTCATGGATTCCTTCTATGCACTCTGCCCGGGGAATGTGTTCTCCATGGCAAGCTATACTTGTGTCAAAAACAAACATCAGCTTTTTCTTCAGCTTTAACAGGCAGAGCTGAGTCTTTGCAAAAAGCCCCAGTATTGACCTAGAATAGAGGAATGGGATTTCTTTCCTCCCGCCACATTCTAAAGACCACTGAGGCTGTGTCTAGAGGACATCAAAACAAATAATGAAAATAAAAATTCAGTCCATTGGCCACCTATTTGGTCCATATAAGACCATACCACTTACTTAACCTTTCTTCCCTGTAATGACTAGAGGTTCTGGAGTTGCATATGGCCAATTTCAGTTAACACTCTCCACTCTTCAGGACGAAGCTATGATTTGACCCACAATTCATAGAAATCCAGATTTAGAGCTGGAAAAATCTCATAGGTCATCCAATCCAACCTCCTTAATTTAGAGGTAAAAAACAATCTACAATGTGCTAGTCAGTTAATAACATTTATTAGGTACCTACTATGTGCCGGGCATTGTGTGAAGCTCTGGGGATTCAAACAAAGGAAAAAAAAAAGATAGTCCCTGTTCTCATGGAGTTCACAATTTAAGGGCTAAAGGTGATGGTTCTAGAAAAATGTTTATCAGCAAATTAATAATTTAATGGAAGTAAAAGACAAAACATTTTTTAAAAATTTTGTGAAATCACCATAAGTAAAATGTTCCTGGTCATTTTCCAATAATTGTATAGGATTTTCTAGACAAACAAATTCTGTGAGGCTCCATGAAGTAGATAATAAATATCCTGAAATTGACAGAGATTTTAATATGGTAAAATCTCAAGAGAGAGAAAGGACCTTGAATCATCTAACCCAACCCCTTTTCCATGGCATGAATCTCTTCTAGGTCATCCCCAATAATTCTTATTACCAAATAATGCCCAATCCATTGTTCTAAAAAAATTAAAAAGAGAGAGAGAGAGCACCCCCCCCAATCCATACAGGAAGTATCAAATAAAATAGAATTAATTCTCAAGTTCTGTAGAAAGAAGATTAAAAATGAGTCACGTTCATACAACATATTGATGAGACATTAGTGCCTCATCCTCGCCATAACTTTTGCTGCCTGCGATCCGTTCCCTATACCAACATACATATGTCTGTCATGTGAACGAAACTGTGTTTGGATTGCTGCAGCTAAGAACAGTTGAAATACCAAAAACCAGGATGCAACAAAAAAAAAATCACAAAAGATCACAGGCCCCTAATTTTGGTTTCCTGTGCCCCTAATTCTAGCTCTCAGTAGCCTGGGTGGAAAAATTAGTCCCAAGTGAAATAGAACTCTATTTCAGAAGGGGATTTCTTTGGGTGGCTTTGAATAAATGGACATCATTTATTCTGCTACATCAGATGCAGGATGTCTTGCTAGAATTCCTCTTTCCTTATCATGAAATGAATTTTAATTTCTAATGCACATAGTAACTCCCACTTCATGGCTTTTGATTTGGTGATAAATAAAGTGCAACATGAGCTGTCTGTTGGTTCTCTTGCCCCTCCCCACCCGCCCCCCAAAAATTGCTTGCTTTTTTTCCTCTCTCTCAGAGCTTTACAGGTCTCCTTTCTCATTGCATCTTTTCCCTCCTTAGAAAACCTATAGGGACTTCCGATTGCAAGGGGTGCTGGACTCCACCTTAAACAGTAAAACGTACGACACAATCCGAAACCGACTTACTGTAGAAGAAGCCACAGCCTCAGTGAGCGAGGGCGGGGGCCTTCAGGGCATCACGATGAAGGACAGTGATGAAGAAGATGAAGAAGATGATTAAAACATATTCCCCGTCCTAGAGGCCCTCTAAGACATAGCCTTGTAATCAATGCATGCCCCTAGTCTCTTATTCAGTTATAGCCACATTAGGGGAATTTTCCGTCCACTCTAAATGCCCATGAGAAGTTTACCAATAGCTGTGTGGTACCGAGATTAGCACCTCCATTTGATTCATTGGTTCCTTGGGTTAGTAACTGTAAATTCAAAGCAATATGGAGCAACATTGTTTAAAAACAGTTCATGGAGAATGCACAGACCAACTGCTCGGTATGTCCCTGTCCTAAGCAGAATTAAATGATGCTACCTTAGCATCCTGTTTCCACATTGATGGCAAATTGTGGTAAAGATGAGTGCCTCAAGTACTATTCATTTCCTTGTTTCTTTTCATGTGGATCCTGACTGCATAAACAAATACACAAATAAAAATGCTTTGTTGTTTTTTTTTAACAAAAAGGAAAAATGAGGCTCCAATAACTGAGTTTTTGTGCTCTTTCACTGGCCCCCAGAATTTAAGCTTGATTTTCCTGGGTCCTTGTGAAATCATGTATTTTCATGCAACCATACAGTTAGTCACAAAAAGTGATATAACAATGGATCAGTCATTCCAAAGTCCAGCACAGGTTAAGCCCAATTAAGAGGAGACACCCTTCCCACCAAACCCAGGCCCAAGCAATCGAGTTCTACGAATCTATGCCCTATCGAGTGTTACATTTTGCTTTTTAAAGTTTCAATAATCGTATATGTAAAAAAAAAAGAAGAGATGAAATTTACATTACAATCCTAGACTATACAATGTGTTTATAATAAGATAATGGATATTTATTTCAGTAGAATGTAACCATAGTTTAAATTATTTTGGTTCACAATGTTTTTTATATGTCATGCACATTCCATTTTGACCAGTCACTGCATGACCCTGGGGTCCCCTCCAGAAGCTTTTCCTTTCTATGTAAAGTAGTGGATCTTGCTTTTGGCCTTATACAAAGCCTACAGTTGAAAAGTGTGGCAAACTGTGGCTTCTCAATAAATAACTATTCCAATGTCCTAAGAATACAGTTTGGAGTCTTTTTCTGTATTACTTGGCAGGGTAAGGCTGCGACACTGATAAAGGGAGGGATCATTCCTAGGAAAGTGAACTGATTTCAATCATTTGGACCATAAACATTTATTAGGCACCCACTATGTGTCAGGCATTGGGCTAAACTCTGGAATACAAAGAGGTATTACTTTTTTTTTGGGGGGGGGGCAGGGCAATGAGAGTTAAGTGACTTGTCCAGGGTTATACAGCTAGTAAGTGTCAAGTGTCTGAGGCCACATTTGAACTCAGGGCCTCCTGAATCCAGAGCCGGAGCTTTGCCACCTAGCTGCTCCTGGCATACAAAGAAAGACAAAAACAGTCCCTGTTCTCAGGGAGCTCACATTCTACTTGGGGAGACAATATACAAACAGCTCTGTACCAACAACCCTCTGTATCAGAGGGAAGGTGTTAGAAATAAGAGGGACAGGGGCAGCTAGATGGCGCGATGGATTGAGCACTGGCCCTGGATTTGGGAGGACCTGAGTTCAAATCCCACCTCAGACACTTGACACTAGTTGTGTGACCCTGGGAAAGTTACTTAACCCTCATTGTCCCGCAAAAAAAAAAAATAGAAAAAGAAAGAAAGAAAAAGAAATAAGAGGGATGGAAAGAGACTTCGACTTGGTTCTTTTGAAAATTCAATCATTTGTGATTTCAGCAATGCATAGAATTTCTGGTGTGAAAACTCCTTCCATCAGCTTGTTTAGAGAGTGATCTGGGACTCTGAGACATGACCTAGAACCCAGGACTCCCTGACTCTGAGGCCAGCCTCTATTCAATTCAGTTCAATTCAATGAGCATTTACTAAGGGCCCCCAGGAGGTACCAGGACCTGAGCTGTCTCTCTTCTGGGAGGAAGACATGATCACAGATAGATTAATGCAAATGAAATACAAAATGAAGACATAATAATTTGGGAGGCCAGCAGACCGGAACCATCAAGAGAGTCTTCTTGTAGGGGCTGGCTCCTGAACCAAGGCTTGAAAAGACTCTAAGGAGTTTATCCCCTCATTCATGTTGTGGTTTCCTAGGAGATTCAGATGCTGAGATTAAGGTTCAGAAGCCCTTGGGCAATTCCCCCGGCATCAGCTGGAACAGGGGAGTTGGACTAAGTCCCATTCATCTACAAAGCTATGAACCTGAGGATGAGCAGGACAGCTAGATGGTGCAATGGATAGAGGGCCTGGTCTGAAGTCAGGAAGACCTGGGTTCAAATCTGACCTCAGACACTTATTAGCTGTGTGACCCTGGGCAAGTCACTTGACCCTGTTTGCCTCTGTTTCTTCATCTGTAAAATAAACTGGAGAATGAAATGGCAAACCACTCTAGTACCTCTGCCAGGAAAATCCCAAATGATGCGATGTAGAGCTAGAAACAACCAAACAATAACAAGGATGATCAAGAAAGCAAAATATCATTGATATTTTGGAATCTGGAATTTGTAAGGAATTCACAAAATAACAGACCAATTATTCTTAGCACAGTAACAAGCATATAGGAAGCCACTAATAATACTTGGTTGATTGAATGATAAAATTTAGAGATGGAAGATTCCTTAAAGGTCACATCTGGCCAAGCCTCTATATTTTACAGATGGGTAAACTGAGGCCCAAGCAGGTGAAGGGATTTGCCCAAGGTCATCTAGGTGGAAAATGTCCAAGTCAGGATTTGAATTGAGGTCTCCTTTCCATGTCCTAGGCTATTGAACTATAGGTTTCTCTTTTTAAAAATACTCTAAGGGGCAGCTAGGTAGCACAGTGGATAAAACACTGGCCCTGGATTCAGGAGGACCTGAATTCAAATCTGGCCTCAGAGACTTGACATTTACTAGTTGTGTGACCCTGGGCAAATCACTTCACCCTCATTGCCCTGCAAAAAAAACCAAAACAAAACAAAACAAAAAAACCTATAAAAAGAATCTCTCAGGGCAGCTAGGTGGCACAGTGGATAAAGCACCAGCCCTGGATTTAGGAGTACCTGAGTTCAAATCTGACCTCAGACACTTGACACTTACTAGCTGTGTGACCCTGGGCAAGTCACTTAACCCCCATTGCCCCGCAAAAAAAAAAAAAAAAAGAAGAAGAAGAAGAATCTCTCAAAGCAAATAAATAGATCATGCTGGAGAATTATTTAGCCAACATAAGAATGAAAGCAACAAAATGTTTTCTAGCACTACATTAACAGCTTTGTTTGCATTCAAACAATGAGTGTGCCAACTCCATATGATTTTTTACCTATTTATTGAAACATTTGTGAGAATCTCCCAAACAAAAAGTTGGTCCCACTCCCCACTCATCATCCCTATCAGCAGTGTGATTGGCTGGTGAGTTGGGAATTAACATAGAACAGTAGAAAGCTTACTGACTTTCAATACAGAAGATCTGGGTTCAAATTTTCCTTCCTACAATTACCACCTATACAGCTTTGGGCAAATCATTTCAAGTCCTGGGTCTCAGTTTCCTCACCTGTGAAATTAAGGAGTTGAACTATGTGGTCTCTAAGGTGCCTCCCAGCTCTATATCAATGATCCTACAATCCTAGGATTCTAATTTTATTGTAAAATAATAATAACTCTTCACCTGACAAATAGGTGAGCACTAAATATATAGAATGAGGGATACACAAAATATAAGCAGTTTTCTTTCTTTTGTTTTTCAGTGGGGGAAAGTAGAAGGAGAAATGTTTATTAAGTGGGTAAAAATTAACTTAAAATGAATAAATAAATTAAATTTATAATATTAGCTGAAATTATTATTTCTATTTACCTGAAGAGTGACTCAGAGAAATTTAGTGACTGGCCCCTGGTCACATGGCTACCAAGTATCCAAGACAGGATTTGAACATAGGTCTCCTTGACTCCAAGCTCATCACCATCTGCAACACTATTCTCTTAAAATCATCTCTAACTTGGACTTTTAGCTGTCAGCCTAACCACTATCTCTCTAACCCTTCACCCATTCCACCCACAATAAGGTGTGAATTGGGGAGAGGAGGGTTGTTATGTCAATAATACCCCTTTAAACTAGGGCTCTATGCAATGTTCCCCAAGTAACCTTCAGATGCTTTCTACCAGGGTGTGGTGAATCAGTAACATTTAGCTGGGTACATTTTAGGGCTTTCAAAAGTCTTACAAGGTGGGGCAGCTAGGTGGCACCAGTCCTGGATTCAGGAGAACCTGAGTTCTAATCCAGCCTCAGACACTTGATACTTACTAACTGTGTGACCCTGGGCAAGTCACTTAAACCTCATTGTCCTACCAAAAAAAAAAAAAAAAGTCTTACAAAGTACTTTTCTTGCAACAACCCTGTCCTGTCAGGAGTACACGAATTAAAAATCCCATTTCACAGATGAAGAAACTGCCTTCCAAGACTCCAAGTAATATGCCCATGGTCCTTCAGCAAGGAAGTATCAAAACTGTCCTAAGTTTGAATTCAATTCTCTAGGGCTCTTTCCACCATAAAGCACTGTGGTCTATAATGTTCATTTAGTAGCTGAGAAAGCAAACAATTATTCACTGGTTAAACATCTGAAGGCCTACTGTGATCTGTCTCCTGCACACAGTATAACCACACTGGTCACAATCTTTTAGGAATTTACGATCTAATGCAAAAGGGGAGACACAAGAATATATGGGTTAGTAACATATGTGGAAAAGATTAAATTTTTTTTCCATTTCTTAAAATTTGTTTGCTTTTTTTTTCTGATTGGCTCATCTGTTTTTTAAAGTTGTGTAGGCTTTAAGTCAGTTCAGTGGAGAAAGATAATTGGTGGGCAGCTATCCCACTTGTCAACCAATGGATGATCACTCACATTTGACTTGTCCTCATATCAAGTATTAGGACCATTGGATGGTAGAATTAGAACTGGAAGGGGCCTTAGAAACCACCTAGTCCAACTCCCTCATTTTATAAATGGGGAAACTGAGTCACTGAGATGTGAAATGACTTGACTATGATCACACAGGTGAGAACATGAGATATAAACTCAATCATGTACATCTAAACCAAGGGGTGGCTAGGTGGCACAGTGGATAAAGCACTGGCCCTGGATTCAGGAGGACCTGAGTTCAAATCTGGCCTCAGACACTTGACACTTACTAGCTGTGTGACCCTGGGCAAGTCACTTAACCCCCATTGCCCTGCAAAAAAAAAAAAATCTGAATCAAGTCTTCTATCTACCATGAAGACCATATTTACCTTTCCTAGATTGGAAAGAGGTGGGATTTGAAATGGGTTTTGAATGAGATCTGGGGCACAGGAGAGTTGAAACATTAAGTTTCTGGAGTTGAGTGCTGCCGACCAGGCTGTATTTTTTTTTTTTTGGTCTAGACCTGTGACACTTTTAATGGTGATGGGAACTCCCAATGGAATACTCTTTCTCCCAATGCAGCTTGGTAATTGGTCTGCAGTTTAGTCTTAGAAAGTTGTCTGGGGTTTCCGAGAATTGTCCAAAGTCAGTCAGTTAGTCAACAAGCACTTTGTAAGTGCTTCTTACCAATTGCTATACTAAGTGAGAGAGATACAATGAAAAGCAAAAACACATCCCCTGCCCTCAAGAACCCTGCATTCTAATGGGGAACGCAACATGTGAATAATCCAACGGTAGGTGTCAGAGATGAGACCTGTACCTGGGTCTTCCTGGCTCTGAGGCCAGTTAGCTACCACTATGCCCTACTCTATTTGAAAGAGAAACTAATGTTTAAAAAAATATCAGAGGAAAATGGGGAAGGAGATAGAGGCAGGGCTAAGCAGACTGTGATTGACTGCCCAAAATGCCCATTAAGAGTTTGGGATAGGGGCAGCTAGATGGCACAGTGGATAGAGCACCGGCCCTGGAGTCAGGAGTACCTGAGTTCAAATCGGGCCTCAGACACTTAACACTTACTAGCTGTGTGACCCTGGGCAAGTCACTTAACCCCAACTGCCTCACTAAAAAAACACACACACACACACACACACACACAAAAAAAAAAAAAAAAGAGTTTGGGATAAGGGGCAGCTAGGTGGCGCAGTGGATAAAGCACCGGCCCTGGATTCAGGACAACCTGAGTTCAAGTCCAGTCTCAGGCACTTGACACTTCCTAGCGTTGTGACCCTGGGCAAGTCACTCAACCCTCATTGCCCTGAAAAAAAAAAAAGTAACCCTGACCCACCCTGATGACTTCTTGGATCCTAATCAGTCTTAGAGGACAAGACAAGAATTCTAAGGAGGCCACAATTCAAATCAGCAGAAGGTATAGCAAGCACCAACATGACTTGATTCCAGGGCAGAGACGATTTTCAATTTCATTCAGACAAGCACCTTCCTGTACCAGGCTGTCCTAGATGCTAGATATAAAAGATAAAAACACAATCTCTGCCCTTAAGGATCTTACATTCTACATAGATAAGTCATTAGTAAATAAATACAAAGCACTTTAGGAGAAAGCACTAACAATTGTTTGGATCAAGAAAGGCCTTAGATACTTCTTGTTAAGGAGATTTGGATGGAGGAAACCATTCTGGGAGTGGCTGCATGCTAGGCTTGAAATTGAGAACTTAGAGCTAAAATTCAGGTAAGAAAATTGCCATGATGTTGTATGTGGGGCTCATGCTTCGGCTTGGCATTGGACTAAAACAAAGTTTCTTAAATTGTGGGTCTCAATCCTATATGGGGTTGCATAACTGAATGTGGGGGTAATGAAAAATTAGGCAATACTAAAACCTATGTATACCTATTTTATATATCTATATACCTGGGGTCACGTAAAAATTTGAAGAAGCTCTGGACTAGAAGATATCTGAGCTCCCTTCCAACTCAACATAGCCATAATTTTACACAACTATATGAAAAAGGAGACGTTGGAGAAATTACGGAAGTACATATGGCAAAATTTGGCCACCATTTTGCAGGAGAACAAACAGTGAAACCACAGACCATCACCCAATATAATGACTTCCAGAATGCCTTCTTTCCATGCCAGTTCAGTGTCAGACAATGCCGGATGATGCTTGTGCCACTTCCTATTGCCCCCATCAGTCAGTGAACGATAGAGGAAGAGATGCTAGAATTCCAATTTCATATCCAAATCTATCTCTGTACACCCTCCTTTAGACTGCCCAGGGAAACTACTTCCCACACAAATATGCTGCTGCTTTGCAGCAGAGTCACAGTAACTCAGAGTTGGAAGAGAATACCTAGGCCAAGACACCTGAAAAGGACTTCACTCAAGTATTATCTCAACTGAGATAATATTTGAAAAATACTGATCACAGAACCTACTGCACAGCTGGTGCATAATAAATGCTTGTTCCCTTCCCCCCTCTACAACATCCCAACAAGTGGTCATCCATCCTTCCCTGGGAACACTCCAGAAATTGAGGAACTCCTTGATCTTCAAGGTATCCCACTACTCTTTGGGATAACTCTAATTCACCCAGAAAAATAAGAAAATCTAGACAGGGTACTTGCATTATAATGTGATGTGTCGATAAAGCTATTATTTCATCAATGTGGGTAGTCCCTCAATGATATAGATTAAAATCCATCTATGGCTTCCTATCCTAGATAACTCTTGTCCATGTCCTCCCATATATCTTCAAAAGTAGCTCTGTACAATGTGAAGGAAATCATTCTCTAAGTCTCTTAATGTTACCTTGGTACCAGTATAGCACATCTGTTATTCCTTGCACATCATCTTTTCCAGTCATGCACCCACTGGGCATCATTTACAATCCTTCTTGAGGTAATATGTGAAGGTTTACACCCACCATACATCACTGGTTTAACCAATGGTAATACATACTATAATAACTTTGAATAATACCAATTAGCTTTCTAGGCGAGACTGTTATAATTTCTTCTAAAAGTAGACTGCATTAAATGTGATTAGATTTAGAAGTAGACATCTATCACCTTAAGGGAAAGGAATGAATTAAATTTGGTTCCTTTTTCTCCAATATCACTCAGACTTAATCCTGTAGCTCAATCCAATGTGGTAGATTTTCATGGTTGTTTGTCTTTGTTCTCAAAGAGAATCAATGACATCAGGAAGGTGATATCTTGACTTGCAAGTAAATTGGATTTAATATGTAAAAGCAAAGAAGAATATGAGCTTGAAGCAATGAAGAGAGCAATAGAAGTCAGGAAACCTTAACTAGTGTTGACATATAGTAAAACTCAGGTCGAAAGATTTTTAGATACACAAAAAGCATTTCTCAAACCAAAGAAGACTTAACAGCTTATGAATGAATGAAAAAGTCAACAAAAGTGAATGGATAGGCATTTATTAAGCACTTACCATGTGATAAGCACTAGAAAAACAAATACAAAAAGTGAGAGTCTCTACCTTCAAGGAACTTATGTATGTATGTATGTATGTATGTATGTATGTCAAGGAAAGAGAATATCAAGAAAGCCACAGGACTGCTGAGTTAATCCACAGAGCATTCCCTTGTTATGCTTTTCCAAAGTAATAGTGGTACTGATTGTATTACTGAGTCCAGAGCAAGAGGTGGAAGGATGGAAAAATGGCCTGTGTAGACATGGTCTGGGGTTAGAGAACAGTCAGATATAGTGAGCATAGTAAGTTTGCACTCACTTGGTACCTAATCAAAAGAGGTGAGGCCCAGGGTTCCAAAGAGGAATAGAACTAGGAACATGGATTCTGGAGGTCCAGAATATCAAGTGCTGAACCATGTGAACAACAAGATGGAGGACTAGACATTTTCTCTGATCCTCAAAACCTCTCAAATGTGTCCAAAACAGAGATTATGCACCAAAGATAAAGCAACTCCAGCTGCCTAAATGGTCTAGAATACCCAGAACCAGAGCACAGTTTCAAAACAAAACTATGACCGGACACCACCTTCCTTGAGCTCACTCAGCACTCCCTCCCACTGCCAACTGAGCTTGACTAAGACACAAGGACCCAATCCATGGGCTTGAAAGAAAATTTAACCCCACACCCTGTTCCTCCCTCCCTTTTTCCAATGCCACGTGGAGCTTTACAAAATACTATGTACTAGGGCATGGAGATATTGCAAACAAATGTAAAAAGGCAGAAATAATAACTACCTCCCTTACAGATGCTAAAGCAATAGAAATAACCACTGGTGCCGTGTGCACAAACAAAAGATACAGACCCAAATGGAGACTTAACAATGAAATCCTGAATAATCATTGGGTCAAAGAAGAAATCATAGAAACAATAGTTATGTGAAAGAAAATGATAGCGATGAAACAACATAGCAAAATTTCTGAGATGCAGCTGAAATCATCTTGGGGGGGGGGGGAAATCATATCAGTACAAACACAAACATTAGCAAAATAGAAAGAGTAGATTAATAGATTAAATGTGCCTTTTAAAAATTAGGAAGTCAACAAATAAGCACAAAGGAGGAGATACAAATTAGAGAACAAATAGGTAAGTTGGTAGCCAAAAAAAAAAAAAAAACCCACCATAGAAATGGTAAATAGAACTAAAAACTGGTTTCTATGAAAAAAACTAATAGAATTGATAAGCATTTAGCTAATTTAATCTTTCAAAAGAGGGTTGAAAATCAAATTAACAAAAAAAAGCTAATGAGCAAGGTTAATCACAGCAAAAGTAGAAGAAATAAAAAGAATAATCAGACCATATTATGCAGTCAAATGCTAATAAAATTGAGAACACAAAAGAAATAGAGGAATCCCATCAAAAATATAAGATACTCAAAATAAAATACAAAAGACCAGATAGAGATTTGAAATAACCCAGCCTCAGAAAAGGAAATAATTGTAACTATATAGGAACTACCAAAACGGGGGAAACACTGGTTCTGATGGATTCACAGGAGAAGCCTAGCAAACTTCTTAAAATAGTACTAATACTTCACAAATTATTCTCAAAAATTGGGAAAGAAAGCATACCACAAGAATTCTTTTATGAGATAAATGTAGTCCTAATACCTAAAACAGGGGAAAATAAAATGCAGAAGAAAATTATGGGTCAATATCGACTCAAAAAAAATTAAACAAAATCTTGTCAAACAGTCTACAGCAATTAATCCAAGAAATAATTCATTATGACCAAATGGAATTTATATCAGAAATGCAATGGTGGTTTGGTATCAAGAAAACAATAAACATAATTAAGTATATTAAAAACTAGTACATCCAAAGGCACATTTATTATCCCAATAGATGCCCAAAAAGCCTTTGACAAAGTATAGCATTTACTCGTGTTAAAAACCCTAAAAAGTATAGGCAAAAAGTGTCCCTTTTTAATATAAAAAGCATCTATCTAAAACCAAAAGTAGGCATCATATTTGATGGAGACACACTAGAACTTTTTCCAATAAATGCCAGAGTGAAGTAAGGATGCTTACTCTCCCCACTATTATTTGATCTAGTTCTGGAAATGCTAGCAATAGCATTAAGACAAAAGAAAGAAATTAAAGATATAAAGAAGAGATCAAACTATCCCCATTTGCTCATGACATGATGGTGTATACTTGGGAAATCCTAGAGAATCATCAAGATACTAAATGAGGCAATTAATAGTTTCAGCCAAGTTACAAGCTACAAAATAAATCCTCAAAAATCAACAGCATTTCTATAGAAAGATAACAAACTGCTAAGAAGCAGTAAGAGAAAAGGAACATCTCATTTCAAATTGCTACGAAAAGGTCCAAAATATCTGGGGCTCCACCTATAAAGCACACAAGAGATTGGCACAGATTCAGCTACAAAGAGCTCCTTTTAAAATAAAGAACTTGGAAAAAAATAAAAATTAAAAATAAATTTAAAAAAATAAAGAACTTGGGACAGCTAGGCGGCACAGTGGATAGAGCACCAGCCCTGGATTCAGGAGGACCTGAGTTCAAATACAGCCTCAGACACTGACACTAACTGTGTGACCTTGGCAAGTCACCTAACCCCAACTGTCTCATCAAAGAAAGAAAGAAGAAAGAAAGAGAAGAAGAAAAGAAAGAAAGAAAGAAAGAAAGAAGAAAGAAAGAAAAGAAAGAAAAGAAAGAAAGAAAGAAAGAAAAGAAAGAAGGAAAGAAGGAAAGAAGGGAAGAGGAAGAAGGAAAGAAGGAAAGGAAGGAAGAAAGAAAGAAAGAAACTTAAATAGCTGGAAGGATATCCAGTGCTCATGTCAAGCCATGCCAATATGATAAAAATGACAATACCACCAAAGTTAACTTACACATTTAATGCTATACCAATCAAATTATTGAGGAGATACTTTATAGTACCTGATAAAATAATAACAAAAGTAATTTGGAAAATACAAAAAAATCTAGAATATCAAGGAAAATAGTGAAAAGAAGTAATGATAAAAGGGGAAGACACTTCCAAACCTCAAACTCTATTATAAAGCAGCAGTCATCAAAACCTTCTGGTATTGTTTTTAAAAAGAGAGAGATAAATCAATAGAACAGACTACACAAGGGAGAATCAGAAAAAAAAATGGAACTTAATAACACAATGCTTGATAAAGGAAAAAATATAAATAGCCAAGGGGAAAAAAAATCCCTTATTTGATTAAAAAAACTGCAGGGAAAAACTGGAATGTAGGCAGCAGAAATTAGGTTTAGACCAATACCTTACAATATATTTCACAGTACATTCTGACTGCATATATGTCCTTAATATTAAATATCATACTATTTTAAAAATTAGAAGAGAAATGGAGTATATGCTTTTCATGGGTATAAGTAGGAGATGCATTCTTTTTTCTTTTTCTTTCTTTTTTTTTTTGCAGGGCAATGAGGGTTAAGTTACTTGCCCAAGGTCACACAGCTAGTAAGTGTCAAATATCTGAGGCTGGAGTCTAACTCAGGTCCACCTGAATCCGAGGCTGATGCTTTATCCACTGTGCCACCTAGCTGCCCCGCCCCCCCAGCCAGGAGATACATTCTTAAGCAAACAACAGACAAATGCAATTACAAATACAAAAACAGATAGTTTTGATTACATGAAACTGAAAATTTTTTAGCACAGACAAAATTAATGAACCTAGGACAAGAAGGGTTGAAAGGTTGAATGAGAAAAAATATCTGTATCAAATTTCTCTGATTATTTTGGTATCAAAATGTATAAACAATTATAAATATTTAAAAGAATAATATTCATTCCCCAACACATGGTCAAAGGATCTGAACAAAAAGTTCTCCAAAAGAATTACAAAGTACCTATGCCCACATAAAAAATATTCCAAATCACAATAATAAGAGAAATGTACATCAAAACAATGCTGAGCTTTCTCCTCAAATCCTACAAATTGGGCAAACATGACAACAAATGGCAATGGTCAATGCTGAAGGAATGATAGACACATGATATATTGTTGGTAGAGCTGTGAAATTGGACAACCCTTTTGGAAGGCAATTTGGAAAATTATGCTAATAAAGTGTCTAAAATGTGCATCCCCTTAGAAGTAGAGATTTCCAATTGCCTGGCTTATACCCCAATGAAGCCATCAGTAAAAAGAACGTCCCCATATACACCAAAATTTTTATAGCAGCATTTCTTTTTTGTGTTAGCAAAGAATTAGAAACAAATTAGATGCCCTTAGACTGGGAACTTGCAAAACAGATTGTGTGCATGCATGTAAGAAGTGTGTTGTCAGAAATGATGTGTGTAAATGAATTCACAAAGCTGGAAAGAGTTATATGAATCGAAGCAAAGTGAAGTAAGCAGAACCAAAGAAAACATTATACACAATTACAACAACAATGTAAATGGAAAAAACAATTACACACCAAAATATCACAGTGAAGTAACAAAATTATAAAGTTCAAGCATAACTGTAATGAAAAGAAATGAGTAGACATCCCCGACCCACCCTTTTCTGAAAGTGGGAGGTTGACAGGTATTATATGATACTCATTTTTTTTCAGACATTTTCAATGTATTCATCAGTTGTGCCCCATTTTTTCTCATTTTTTTGTTCTTTAAAAATACTATTTGTTATATGAAATAACTCTCTGGAGGTTGTTTAAAAACAATGAACTACATGGAACATTAAAATAGTGTTGAGCATCATGGGATATTTCTTTGATAACTCTGGAGGAACCTGGAGGGGAGAAGGGCCTTATTTTGCCATGGTACCATCATTATAACATGCAATTGCTAGACCAATTCATATTTACTGTAGTACACAGAGGTCCTTCACCCACAGGCCCCCAGTTAACTAACCTAGCTTCTAGATAATTATGTGTGGTAAAAATACTTGACAGACAAACATGGAAAACAACTGGGTAAAATCAAGATAATTATAGAAGAGATAGAAAGTCATCTGAAAGGAAGAAGCACTGGGAGCTGGAGGAGACTGGGAAACTCCCACTGCAGAAAGTGGGATTTGAGCTGTCTTGAAAGAAGGGAAGGAATTATCTACTGTGAATCTCTCGGTTCAACCATCACATAATTTAAAGTTAGACACTCATATTAGTCCTTAGGTGTTACATGCTGTAACTCTACTTCCTCAAACAGAGAAGATCCTGAATGAAACTGTGATGAGGAAATGGTTTCTAATTTCTTCCTCTGATTTTAACAAACGCCTCTCTTCTGTGCAAATAGCAACAACTGTAATGACTAGAGATGGTTAGAATGTTAGAAGGTTAGACCTTGGTTCCAATCTTTTCCTCTAGAAAAACATAAGATCAAAGATTTAGAGCTAGACGTGACCTTCAAGATCATCTGGGCCCACCTATTCATTTTTTAAATGATGAAATGGAAGCCCAA
Source organism: Dromiciops gliroides (assembly GCF_019393635.1). NCBI lineage: Eukaryota > Metazoa > Chordata > Mammalia > Microbiotheria > Microbiotheriidae > Dromiciops > Dromiciops gliroides. The sequence continues at coordinate 737,345,771 of NC_057861.1, forward strand.
AAAAGTTAACAGATTTCCTGAAAGTCATAGAAGTAGTCACTGCAGAACTGGGATTTGAACTCGAAATCCAGCACTCTTGCCAGTAAAATCCCAAATTAGTCTCTCCCAGTCTCCCACTCCATATAAAGCCCTTTAAGGTTTATTATATCCATCTTACAGATAAAAGAACAGAGGTTCAGAGAGATAATAAGTCATGGATTTAGAGCTGAAATGAACTCTGACGGCCGAGTTGATTCAACCCTTTATTTATGGAATATAGCGCTTTATGGTTTGCAAAACACTTCAAAATATCTCATTTGATCTACAATTCCATTTATAGTTGAGGAAACCGAGGCAGACAGAGGATGAAGTGATTTGCTCCATGTGTCACTCAGCTAGTAGATGTCTGAGACCAGCTTCAAACTCAGGTCTCCTTCACTCTAAGTATTGCTCCCTATCTACTGAGCTCTATCCACTGTGCCATCTAGCTGTCTGAGACCCAAAGGGGTTAAGGAGATTAGAATCTAGTTGGAGAGGCAACAAGCAAACAACTATGTACAAACAAGCCATAACACAAGATAAACAGGAAATAATTAAGAAGAGAAGACACTAGAATTCAGAGGGTTGGGAAAGGCTTCACTGCAGAAGATGGGAATTTTGTTGGGACCTGAAGGGAGGCCAGAAGCAGAGATGAGGAAAGGAGCAGTTGCCCAGAGCCAGAGATGGAGCATCATATTTGGGGAACAGGAAAGAAGACAAATATTATGAGTCAAAGAGATATGTTCAGAAATAAGGTTCCTACCTGGAAAGGTAGGAGAGGTGTGTTATTGCACCAAATATGCAAAAAAAAAAAAGAGAGAAAGAAAGAAAAGAAAAGAAATTTTCATTATTTGAGCTTTAAAGCTGTCTGGATTTCACATTAATGAAACTTTACCATAGAAAGCCTTTTAAAATCTACCCTTTTTATCTCCATGTTTTTAATCATAGAAGTTGGAAGCTTGATAAATAGCTCAATTTTTAGACGCTATTCTATCCAAAGAGCATCAATAAAAGCCCATTTCCTGGAGCAGGGGACCACTGGAGTCTCAACGAAAGTTATGTTAGAAGAATAGAAGTAAAAGAAACATCTTCACTCAGAACCCAAGTCTACTTTGTAAGGCTAAAAAATTTCATTGTGACTAAGAACTATTTTGCCAGTAGTTTCCCAAATATCACTCATCTCTGAGTCTCAGCTTACCTAATGTATTGGTGACCAATGTTTTTGGGCTCTGAGAAACTCCTTCAACAACAAGAAAAAATATTATGTGAATCCCCAGAGTAATTGAATATACTACTCAGAATATTATTTAAGATTTACTCATGGGGCAGCTAGGTGGCACAGTGGATAAAGCAACAGCCCTGGATTCAGGAGGACCTGGGTTCAAATCCGGCCTCAGACACTTAACACTTACTCGCTATGTGACCCTGGGCAAGTCACTTAACCCCAATTGCCTCACCGAAAAAAAAAAAAAAAGAAAGAACGATTTACTCATAAAGTGCATACCCACAACTACAATGATAACTCTTGGCCCAAAAGCTTTAAATTAAAACATACATGATATAATTATAAGATATAAAAATTTTATTTGACTCATAATTAGGAAAACTCAAATATGTAATTATAAAATTCTAATTAAAAATAATTATTCCTTTCTTAGGACTCCACTAAAAGAATTTTGGCACGAACTCCTTGGGACCATCTCACAAACCCCCCAAGGGGATTCACAGAACACCCAAATGGGAAGTAATGAAATGTAATCATTATATCCACCATTTACTTTAGAATGATTTTGATATTCACAATCAGGATTTGGAGGTATCAAATAGTGTGAAAGCATCATGTGCAAGCTCACATATATGAATTAATTGCTACTAAAACAATGGAAAAGGACCTGAGTTCTTTCATTCAGCAAGCAAGCATTTATAAAAGAATATTTTCTTTCCTTTTCTATATCAACATTTTTTAGTGAGGCCAATTGGGTTAAGTGACTTGCCCAAGGTCACATACCTAGTAAGCTGTTTACGTGTCTGAGGCTGGATTTGGAACACAGGTCCTCCCTGACTCCAGGGCCAGTGCTCTATCCACTGCACCACCTAGCTGCCCCTCAACAAATATTTAATAAGCTTCTATTGTATTCTTAAGATTGTGCTAAGTGGAAACAGTCCAGGATCCTGTATCTAAGAATCCTGGGAAGAACAACACTGCCCAGTCTTCCAGGCTGGCATTGCCACCATTATCCAGGGGAGTAACCTTTCTGGACAGAGAGTCTACCATGCTCAATAATCTACTGATTACCAACAGACTGGTAAGCCCAAGAAGTCAAAGAACACCAGCACCATCCCTTCCCTGATCCAACACCAACTGCTTCCAACTTGGGGCTGTGCACTAGCCCAACCTGTTCTCCAGAAGAGTTTGAACTCCATTTTCAAGCTGAGCTAGAAAAGGAGTCAGGCCAGGAAGGAAGGCAGGCTCAAAAGTTCTTCCTTGGAGCTGAGGAATGAGAAGGCAAAAGTTGGGAAGGCTAGCAGTGGGGAGAAGACCCCACATGGTGGTGAACTGGAAGGAAACCACTAGTCGTTCTGTCCCAGAAGGACCAGACAGCTTCTTGGGTCCCTTCTGAGACCAGTGGGCCTTAGCATCCATTTGGTCCTGTAAATGAACTTTCTTTTATGTATTATGGTCCATTCTAATGAATGGGAGCTCCTGGAGAACAGAGATGGTCTCAAGGTTTCTATTTGTACCACCAGTGCTTGGCATAGCTCTTTTTTTTTTTTTTAGTGAGAAAATTGGGGTTAAGTGACTTGCCCAGGGCCACACAGCCAGTAAGTGTTAAGTGTCTGAGGCCGGACCTGAACTCAGTTACTCCTGACTCCAGGCCGGTTGCTCCATCCACTGTGCCATCTAGCTGCCCCTGGCATAGCTCTTTGTACAAAGTGAGAATTAATAAATACCTTTTTGTGCATTTTTTCCAAATCTGAGATTTGATGAGCAGGGGCGCCCATGGCCGTGGTGAACAGTTGAGGATTGCGATCCTGATACAAGAAGGTCTCCTCCCCTATGGGAAGATAGTTGTGCACTTGAAATGAACTTAGCTTCCCACATCTCATTCTCATGAATAACAGAGTCATGAGCCTCCAGGTCACTTCAGGTGACTGAGTACAAGGATTCACATCCGCCTGTCATAGATCCCATCTCCAGTCTCCCCTTTATCCTCGGGAGATGCTTTATTTGATAGCCTTGTACCTTTGGTCTGAGCCAGACTGACCTCCCCTTTGGCAAATACTTCCCAGTCTGCCCTCCTCCTCTACTTCTTCCTTCACAGGTCCAGCCTCTATTTCTCCTGGGTGTCATCAGCAAGTGTCTCTGCAGAAGTGTGCTGGAGCCAATTGTTAAATTTTCAGTGTGAGCATTTACACCTTGGAAATTGGGCCTTGACTGATTCTTTTGTTAATTGTCTCAACTTAAGAAGGTGATAGAAAAAAAAATGTTCACGATGCAGATTTAACTTAGAAGTGTGAAAAGTGTAGGTTTTTTTCTCTTCAGGACAGCCAGTTGTTAAACATTTAACACTCTTAACAAACTGCACACCCTTCACAGGTCTCTTTCCTCCCTTTCTTGTAGCAGTAGGAGGTAAATCAGCAGCATTTGATGATGAGATCCATTCTCTTGGAACAATACTCCTTAAATGTAGCATCCCTCATCACCTCATCTACCCCTAGATTGTCACTGTAGGGGCCATTTTCTCCTTGGGTCGCTCGTCAGCCACTCTCCCCACTGGATCTTGCTGAGGGAACACTGAGTAATAAAGCTAACATCTATTAAGCAGGGACTGTGTCCTATATGCCAGGGATTGTCCTAATCACTTCACAATTATTAGCTTATTTTATTATCGATTTATTATCTCATGAGCCTCACAACAACCCTGGGAGACAGGTACTATTGTTATTCACATTTTAGAGATGAGCAAAGTGAGGAAAACAGAAATTAAGTGACTTTCCCAAGGTCACACAGCTAAGTCACTTTCTGAGGTCAAATTTGAACTCAAGTCTTCCCGACTCCAAGTCCAGCACTCTATCCATTATGCCAGCCAGCTGCCTAGCTCAATGGAAGTTGGCAAAAGCTACTCAGCAGCTCTCTTTACCTGTCCCTCTATGAAAGTCATCTCTGATTTATCCTGTAAGCAAATAGGAGTAATTGAATATTTTAGAGTCAGAGGTTGTGGTGGGAAGGGTGATGGTGACACAGTAACATCTGTGGTTTAGGAATTTCCATTTGGTGGCTGTGTGGGGAATAGACTGAAGATTAAAAAATTATGTAAAGAGACCAAATGGAAGGTTTTTGCAGTCATTCAAGGGAGGGGTGATAAAGACCTAGGATAGACCCTCTGTTAGTGAGAGAAGATGATAGATATGAGAGATGGTGTAGAGGGAAGATTGCCAGGTACGCTTGGTGACTGGTTGGCTATGGATTGGGAGGATGAGGGGAAAGACGTGTTAAAGTAACAGAGACAAGGATGACTCCAAGGTTGAGAACCTAGGTGACTAGAGGATGGAGTTACCATTGGCAGACATTGGGCAGACTGGAGGAGGATTCTTCAAGTTTGGAAAAGATCTACAATGAATTCTGGCATGAATATGTTAGGTTTGTGAACTCCCTGAGGGCAGAAGTCTCTTTTGCCCTTGCTTTGCATCCCCAGAGCTTAACATGGTGCCTGGCACTTATTAATTGACTTAAGGAGGTGGATGAGATCTGCTTAATAAATAATATGGATAACTGATTGATTGATTAACTGAGGTTCTACTCTTTCAAACATGAGATACTATTGAAACCAAACTTTGAAAGCCATGGAGCAGCTAGGTGGCGCAGTGGATAAAGCACTGGCCCTGGATTCAGGAGGACCTGAGTTCAAATATGGCCTCAGACACTTAACACTTACTAGCTGTGTGACCCTGGACAAATCATTTAACCCTCATTCCCCAGAAAAAGAAAGAAAAGGAAAAAGAAAAGAAAAAGAAAAGCCATGGAATGAATAACTCTCTAAAAGGAAAGCAATGATTTTCTCTCAAACCAATTCTTTGATACTCAACTTTTAAAAATCAATATTCATCATTTATTCTAGGTTGTTTTTGCTTCTTCTTCTAAATACTAAATTATCATCTGTTTTCCTTCTTATGAAAACGTGGATTTCATCTAAAGTTGCAAATCTGCATTTTGTTGTAACTAAGCAAAATATGAAAAAAAAGTGCAGATATATGCAATCTGCCAACAGAGTTCTGTACCCTGATGAAAATAGCCTTAGGGTCAAAGAAAAACACTGAGCAACAAATTAGTCACAGGCGGCAGCTAATGGAGAGATCAAGTGATTAAAACGAATACATGCAACTCGAAAATAAGAGGGAAGTTAGGAGCACTTTAAATGATTAAGGCAAAAGACAGGCCAAAAGTACACAATAAGATTTGAAGACATTATAAGAATTGATCGTGGGATGGCAAAAAGCAGTTGTAAACATGGTAAACTTGGCATGTCCCACTCTGTCCGTCAGAAACATCTTGGCGTGTTTCCTGGGCACTGAAGACAATTGCCGAGAAGGAACACGGCTTTACTTAAATGCCGTCACAAGAAACATTGGGTGGGAAATGATCCGTGTCAATTTCACAGGAATTTTTTTTGAAAATTTGAAATGTCTCACAAAGACAAGGAAAATATAATAGGGCACAGACTTATGATATTCATTATTCAGACAAGTCACAGAACAGGCTTCAAGCTTCTGTTCCATCAGGGTGACATTTACACTTCATGCCTCCAATACCTCCTGTGCTTCCCATGGTGCCTTGAACATAGTAGGTGCTTTTCATGTTGTCAGAATATTAGCAGCACAATGGGTACCCATGAATTGGGAAATGGTTGGACCAATTGAAGCATATGAATGTAATGGAATATTATAGCACCTTAAGGAACATTGAATATGAGGAATTAAGAGAACTATGGGAAGATGCAATGAACTGGTAAAGAATGAAGTAAGAAGATTCAAAAAGAATTGGCATTCACAATGATTATTTTAAATAAAATAGATTGCTTGGGAATGGAGGGAAGGGGAAGGTGGAGAAAAAAGAAGAGAGGTGAGGAAAGGAAAGCAAGATGAAAGCAGAGGAGAGAGAGGAGAGGAGAAGAACAAAAAAGAAAAGGATACACATAATTGCAAGTATCCCCACAACAGTTGAATCAGGCTCATATGAATCATCAGCCATTGAGTTCAACACTTTCATTTTACAAATAAAGAAACTAAAGCCCACAGATATTGAATGGTTTGCTTAGGTTTCAAAGCAATAAGTACAATACTGGGAATTCAAACTCTGGCACCTGATCCGAGTACTAACATACCATACTATACATGGCAACCATGCCAATGGTGCTATAATCAGACAATTATCAATCTTTTCTGGGCTCAGCCAATCTCTCCAAATTCTTTAACTTTGGATCAGTAGTAAACTAGCTTAACTTGAAGATAAAACCAAGATAATTTTCTATCTAAAGATTTCAAAAGCAGCTTGTATACTGGAATGTAGCTTTCCTTGGAGTCAGGAAGACCTGGATTCAAGTCCTGCCTTGGGTAAAAGTTTGACTTCTTCAATGGCCCCAGGCAAGTCCCAAAGATTCAAAAACACAGATGCTATTATTTGCATTTGTGGAGGGACTTTCCATACTGGAACTCTAACATGTTGATAAAATCATAGACCCAGACCAAAAAGAAAGCACAAATGTGTAACCATAGTTTATATGAAGCTAGAAGAGATTATGACCCACCCAAGTCACACAGATAGTATACAAAAGAAAAATCTGACATCTGGAGTCTCCAGCAGCCCACTTTGATCCACAGATCTCCCCCTGTGTCAAATCAATTTTAATGACATCATTACTGTGGAACCTTGCAAAGATAATAACCATTGAAGAAAAGAGGCATAATATATATATATATATATATATATATATATATATATTAATGTAACCCCTGTCCTAAAACCCATTGGAATGGGACTCTCTTTTCATTGGTAGTAATGCAATTTCCTGACCTGTGTAAGGGGCCAGGCAGAATAGGGAGAGTGAAAGAACTTCAGTTCTCATCCTGTCTTCTTCAAGTACCCCATTGTTTGGGGTATTTTGGGTTTCTAGCTTTGAGAGGGAAGATGGAAGAATATATTGGGCTTCTGCTTCCTCCCAATAATTGGCACAAATATCAGGAGTTACATTGAATCTGTTCAGATCCCCTAGACCAACACTATATAAGGGATCAGATAGATATAATTCCAATCTGGTTTTTCCTCTCTCTGAGGAGAGCAGAGTAGAGACCTATAGCCCGGACTCCTTGCTTCCCTTCGTGGCAGGAATGAAAGTCTCCTTTGGAGAGTGGTAAGGAGGGAAAAAACTGGAGATGTCTATTCTTCCTCCTTTCAATCCTCACTATAACCCCTTACTGTACAGGCGAGGGGACAGCCCTTTGTGATACATGGGTATGCAGGTTTCTATTTATCTATGTAACTAATGTTGGACAGACTATGGAAAGAAAGACACAGGAAGGGAGACATAGTTGACAGAACTAGTGAAACTTGTCCAATCATTCTTTAAATAATTTGGAATTGTGAAAGAAAAGTCATTAAATTGTTCATACCCTTTGGCAACTGGATCTACATACCCAATGAATCTGACAGAAAGAAAAGTTCCAAATATAAAAAAATATTGATCACAGTACTCTGGTAGCCAGAACAAAACATAACAAAACACAACCCAAAGTATACATCACACAATCATCATAATCACCTAATAGAAAAATCCAGTGAGTTTCCCAGGCAATTTGTGACTACTGTATTCAATCCAAAGAAGAGTTTACCTTAGTAAAACCTTTCAGGTCACTTTGGTTCCATCTCTAAAGCCTGGGATCCAACATCCAAAAAAGAAAGCATAGCATACACACAAAACAAAACTCCAAATGGGCAAGAGACTGTTACTGTGGCTTAGAGGTTCCTGTCTTCCTAAATTATTCCAAGGGAGGAAAAGAACTTTTTAGTGCAACAGCTGAAATGCCCTGGGTTCAGGTTCTCTTTGGCTATGAGCACTCAAGGTAAAGCCACTTTCTTGGGTGCATCAGTGTTCCCCTGATCTATTTATTGCAAGGTTGGATCCATTAACAAGTGTATGGTCTTATTTCACAAAAGAACAATCTCAGCATTCAGTTCGGATTGGGCAGCAATGTGGTGTGCCAGCTGTGTTTTTCCTGCCCACTGAATTTAGAATATTTGCTTTTGTGGTTTGAAGAAGGGGAGAGAACTTCTGTTCGTGCTCTTCTCCCTCTATCTCCCCACTAGAATTCTCTCTAAGCCTCCACATGTCTCAGAATTTCAGATTCCACTGTTGGAAAGGATCTCAGAGAAGAAGAGATTTCGATCTCAAAAGGACGTCGCAGATAACCTAGTCTAGCCCCTTCCATTTTAGAAAAAAACGGAACTGAGGACCAGGGAAGTTCAAAATTATTTATCCAAGGTTACATAGAGAGTAAATGAGCAAAGGCAAGTGGGATTTGAACCCAGATCTTCTAACTCCGAAGCTAGCCCTGTTTCCATTGTCCCAAGAGTCTGAATACACAGGAAATATATGGACTCTACAACTATACAAAATATACAGAAAATAGTCAAAGTATAGAAAATGTATAAAATCAAGAGCCATTCTTCAAAAGTATAGGTCTGATCATGTCATCCCCCTACTCAATAAACTCCAGTGGCTCCATGACATGTCCAAAATCCACCATTTAATGCCTTTCACAGGCTGGGCCCTTCTTGCCTTTCCATGCTGCTTACACTTGAGTCCCTCCAATCCAGCAGCACAGCGCCTCTTGGTTCTGCTTCCACAAGATGCTTACTCCCTGTCTTCTGTGCCTTTGCCCTTCCTGAAGTGTGCTGTCCCTTCATCTCAGCCCCTTAGCTTCCCTGGCTTTCTTCAAAGCTCCAATCCCACCTTCTCTAGAAGGTGCTTGCTGGTCCCCCAGTCCCCACCCTGATGCTGGTGCTTCCCAGGTTATCTCCCATCTGATATGCATTACATGCATCTTACATGTACCTAGTAACAGTCTGATGATTGAGACAACCTGTAAACATTTATGTACAAATGCTTGATATACAGGCTTAATCAGACATAGTCACCCAAGGGAAGGCATGAAAGGGGATTGAGAAAGGCTTCTTTCAGAAGGTTCCTTTCAGAAAGAGCCAGGGAAGTCAAGGTGGAAGTGAGGAGACAACAAATCCCACAGTTTTTCTTTGAAAACCTCCAAGGACAGGGCTCTCACTACCTCCCATGCCATCATTATCTTCATTTCATGGATGTGAAAACTGAGGGTCAGGTGAAATAACTACCCAAAACCATCTCTGATATTAACCTTACCTTCTATTTGGAAAGGAAGGAAGGAAGGAAGGAAGGAAGGAAGGAAGGAAGGAAGGAAGGAAGGAAGGAAGGAAGGAAGGAAGGAAGGAAGGAAGGAAGGAAGAAATTGGGGGGGGGGTTCAGTTAAACCAAATAAACACTTTAAAGCTCCAACTTTGGGCAAAGCACTAGAGATAATGGGCAACTATGTGGCACAGTAGATAGAGTGCTGGGTCTGGAGTCAGGAAGACTCATCTTCTTGAGTTCAAATCTGGCCTCGGACAGTTACTGGCTGTGTGACTCTAGGCAAGTCATTTATTTCTATTTGCCTCAGTCTCCTCACCTGTAAAATGAGCAGGAGAAGGAAAGGGCAAAACCATTCCAATATCTTTGTTAAGAAAATCCCAGGGCAGCTAAGTGGTGCAGTGGATAGAGCATTGACCCTGGATTCAGGAGGACCTGAGTTCAAATCTGGCTTCAGACCCTAGGCAAGTCATTTAATCCCAATTGCCTCATGAAAAAAAAAAAAGAAAAAGAAAAAAAGAAAATCCCAAATGGGATCACAAAGAATCAAACAGGACTGAAAGACTGAATAACACCTGGGGATAAAAGGTAAGTAGAACACTATTTCTGCCCTCAGAGAGATTCCCATCTATCCATGTGGTTAATAAGATAAGTGCACAAACATCTGCCTCCCCACTGTATTAATAAAATTTTAACTTCTTGGAAGGAAAACTATCGATTTCAATTCAATTCAACAAGCATTTACTATGTGCTTCCTGGGTACATGGTTCAATGCTAAACATGCCACTGGAATGTGAACTCAAGGCCATGTGGGGAGGATGGTTTAGACTTTCTTTGTATCACTGGGGTTCTTAAAGAGCACAGGACCTGGTGCATAATAAGCACTTCATAAATACTTGATTAATTGACTATCTAGAAAAAAATTAAAATTAGACCTACCTTCAAGGAACTTATATTCTACTGAAGAAATGATGAGGAAAGTGAATCAAATATTGGCTAAAAGTCTCACTCAGCATTCTCAGCTTACCTACTTCTGAAAATTCAATGGTCAGAAAAACACAAAATCACGCCTATTAATAACCACGGGAATAAGAAACTCCACTGTCAAGTTATGAACACCTCTCATTTAAAGCTTTTAACTTCCTAGTTGAATAACCGTCATTTTATTCTACTATCAGCTATCAACAGATGAACACAGAAAATTATATTGACTAGAATGCATGGCAAAAAGAAGAAAATTTTCATTCTTTGTGCAATATGGACTAAAGTTCAATTTAGCCTAGAGAATGGCTACTCATGCCTTATCTCAATTTCTTTCCCTTGGTAAGATGATTTGTTAAAGAAATGTTAGATATTTAGTTACTCATTCATTAAATATTTACTTTTTTTAAAGGTGCTCCAGAATTCATGCTCTCTAAAATATCACCTAAAATGCAAAAATCAAAATTAAATGTATTGGTATATTCAAGAAAAATAATGCAGAGTTTTCTTTCTTTTTTCTTTCTTTCTTTTTTTTTGGGGGGGGGAAGGGGGCGGGGCAATGAGGGTTAAGTGACTTGCCCAAGGTCACACAGCTAGTGTCAAGTGTCTGAGGCCAGATTTGAACTCAGGTCCTCCTGAATTCAGGACTGGTGCTTTAGCCACTATGCCACCTAGCAACCCCCTTTATTACTTTATGGATGTGGAAAATGAGGTTGAGACTTAGCTGAGGTCAAGTAAATGCAACCAATACAGTCAATATTCAAATTCAAGTTCTCTGACTCAATATCTTTGAGGGTCAGGTGAAATAACTACCAAAAACCATCTCCGATACTTACCTTTTTTTCCCTCACCTCCTATTTGTAAAGGATTTGTACAAGATTTCTTTGTCTAATTTCCTATTTTTAATATTTTGATTACTATATTTTATTATAATTGGCTTCCTTTGTGATCTTGTATCTTTTATTTTCTCTTATGCATTTCAAAACATTATTCTCAAATGAGTCCCACAGGCTTCACCAGATTGTCAATGGGATCCATGACACACACACACAAAGGTTAAGACCCCTTGCTAGGGGGTGAGCTTGTGCAATGGATATAGTGCTGGCCCTGGAGTCAAGAAGACCTGAGTTCAAATCTATCATCAGTCACTTACTAGCTATGTGATGTTGAGCAAATGACTTAACCTCTCTATCTTCCTCAGTTTCCTCAACTGTAAAATAGAAGAAATGATCACACCTACCCCACAGGGCTGTTGTGAGGATCAAATGAAATAATGTTTATGTAGGCACACCAAGAACACTTTATAAATGCTTGTTTCTTTCCATGCTTGCTCTAATACAGATTGAATGCAGTTTTCTGACTGTCAAAGAAATGAAGAGTATAGGTCTGAGTGGGCTTAATCAGGGAAGACTTCCCAGAGGAGAGAATTTTTTTAAGTGAATTCGTGTCAAGGAATAGGGAAGGCATTAAAGGTAGAGGAAAAAAACCCAGAAAAAAAAACACTGCAATGGGAAGCAGCAACTGCTAGAGAAACAATAAGATGACTAAAAGAACAAAACTCTCCTGGGAAGGGGTCGCCGACCACAGAACTCCATATCATCTCCATCTTCTCAAAAACAGAGGGACCCTGAAGAGGGACCTCTGTGCCCAGTCAGATGAGATGGAGAAGAGTGGAATCATTGTTTTACAGGGGGCAGTTGCCTCTTTTCCCTTTTTCAAAAACTAAGAAATATAAATATGCTTTCCCTCCAGGAAGACTTTTTTGCATAATTTTTTCCCCCAGTACTAGTGATAGATTTGTGCTGATCCAGCCTCTTTGCCTGCCCATTCTTCCTGACCAACTGGCACAAATTTGCAAGGCATCTGGCAAGGGTTAGGGTTGCAATCTGGAGCCACGGAATAAGAGAGAGACTAACTGGCCCATTAGGGGATCGACCAAGCCACCTCAGGCTCATTAGCACTCAGCTCTAACCCACTGAGCAAATTGGCCAGAGACAGCTTAATGATAGCAGTCCAAGCCCTGAACTTAGGTTGTACTCTTCAGAGGCACCCTGCAAATAATGTGAGGAGCACGGGTGGGGAAAGGAAATCCAAGAGACAGGGAGGGGGCATAGCAAATGTCAGAAACAGCAGCTGGCATCCACCAAGGTAAGCCTCCCATCCCAAACGTGGCTTTGGGAAGAGCAGAGAAAGGAAGAGGTCGGTCATTTCTTCATGGGAAAGATTTCTGAGCTTGAAGCAATCTGGAAGCATTTTGGTGCCAAAAGAACTATAATCCATTCCTCCTCTTTTCCTTGACATTTGTCTCTCCCAGGAATTCACTTTGCAGTTTTCTGACCTTATCTAATTATCCAGGCTTGTCCTCCCACGTACGTTTCTAAATACTGTTAAGATGTCCTGTACCTGACTCGGGTCTTGAAGGGACAGCTGCCCACTGGATCTGAACTTGAAGCAAGTTTCAAAGGAGAACATGGACCAGGATGGATCCGAAAGGAAATTGAAATAACGAAAATGATGATTGCCTAAATTTCTAAAGCATACTTAGGTTTATGAAGCACGCCCATGGGATATAACTGATATTTACATTGCATTCTGAAGTCAGCAATGGCTTTAAATACATGATCTCACTTTAGGCTTACAATCAACCTAGTCAAAAGTAGATTCCACGGAAACTAACTTATGATAATAACAACAATCACTAGAATTAAGGAAATCACAACCTTCATTTCATAGGTGTTGAAACTTTGGCCCAGAAAGACTGAGTTATCAAAGGTTACACAGCTAGGAGGTGGTAGAGCTCAGGATTTGGACTCCAGGTCTACTGCCCCATCTATCACATGAGTCAGAGTCTTCCCCCCAAGACTTTTTTGTTCTCTCTCTTATCCCACCCCTAACCATAATGTAGTAACAGAGGTACTTCTAAAAATTTTCCTATCAAATCAGATGAATATGAGAAATGACACATCCTATCATACAGACCCGGGGCAGCAATTCTTCACTATGAATGTGTCATGAAATATTATTCTTATTTCTCATATTATTCTTCATTATTCCACGAATATCTTACACCAGGGGTATCAAACACAAATAGAAATGGAAGCCACTAAACCATCCTCCTAGGCAACATGTTGGCTTAGAAGACCACATATTAACATTATCTATGTTTTATTATATCATTTAGTTTGTTGAATATTTCCCAATTATATTTTCTTCTGGTTAGGGTGGCACTTGGGGTTGCCCAAAGGCATTCTGTTTGACTGCTCTGTCTAACAAACATAGCAGCTCCCTTCAGCAACCCCTGATGAAGCTATCATCCATGAATTTATTCTCACTTTTGGAAGTTATTATCTCTTAAACATACACTCCTGCCTGTGGCAGGGCATTCCATCAACTTATTCAGCCCACATGAGCTTGTACTGTCTTTTAGAGTGAAACCTATCATTTATTACTATTCTGACCACATCCCTCTCCTACTAAAGAAGTTTCATTGGCTCCCTTTCACCAAGAGGTAAGATACAAACTCTTCAATTTGTCATCTAAAGCCTTTTACATTTTTGTAGCCAAATTGGCCTGCTTCCTATTTCCTATTCACAGCTACTCATCTCCCACCTCAGCACCTTTGTATAAGTTATCACTCATAACTTGAATTGAAATTACTTTGCATACATTTTTGTACTGATTTATCTGTGTACATATTGCCTGCTTTCTGTGGAATATGAACTCATTGAAGACAAAAACTACTTTTTTGTTTATTTGTGTATCCCAATCATTAAGCCAAGTGCCCCTCTCAGAGTACACACATGATAAATAGTTTTTTTGAATGAATGAATTCAGTCTTGCTATTCCATTCACCTTATCCATACCTTTCTTCTTTTTTTTTTGTTTTTTGTTTTTTGTTTTTTGGGGGTTTTGCAGGCAATGGGGGTTAAGTGACTTGCTCAGGGTCACACAGCTAATAAGTGTCAAGTGTCTGAGGCCAGACCTGAACTCAGGTACTCCTGAATTCAGGGCCGGTGCTTCAACCACTTCGCCATCTAGCTGCCCCCAATCCATACCTTTCTTGATTTTGTAGTCTTGGACCATTCCTTTTTAAAAAATTTTCCATTCATATTTTTAACCTTTCCTCCAGGGCAGTTTCTTATCTCTTCTAGGTCCTCTTGATTCATTCCTTCATCAAATATTTTTGGAGCAAAGATTCAATCTAATCTAATAAACATCATTAGGGGGGCAGCTAGGTGGCACAGTGGATAAAGCACCGGTCCTGGAGTCAGGAGGACCTGAGTTCAAATCCGGCCTCAGACACTTGACACTTACTAGCTGTGTGACCCTGGGCAAGTCACTTAATCCCAATTGCCTCACCAAAAAAAAAAAAAAAGGTTAAACGTCATTAGGTTTCTACTGTGTGCCAGGCACTATGCTTAGCACTGTATATACAATTAATATAACAAAAGACAGTTCCTGCCCTCAAGGAGCTTACAATATAAACAGAGAGACAACACACAAAAGGAGGAGTGAAAGAGAATGTGGTAACCATAAGACATAGAGCATCTTGTTCGATAGAGTTGAAATCAGGCAGGGCAGTAGATATAAAGTGGAGTGGGCTGAAAGTCTCATTTCTGCCTTTGGTAAAGGAAGGCATTGGGAGGAATTTGGTACTTCATCCTCCAGCCCTCTAATCAGAAGATAGAAAAGGCTGAGGGAGGTGGTATCCATCAAGGCTTGAGTTAACAGCATGGTGGATAAAGTGATGAGCTTATTTTTAAAGGGGCATCTTTTACTGTAGAGATGAAACCAGGCAGGGTACTGGATACAAAATGTAATAGGGGCATGCAAAATAGAGTATTCTGTTGTATAACATGTATATCAAGGGTGTTCCCACATATAGAATGCAGGTAGCATTGTGTAGCAGAATAGATATCTCTAACCTCTTCTTTCCCTGCCCTTCTCCAAGAGATACCTTAATCTCTGTGGGATAGAGAGGGGAGTGAAGGGAAGGGGTGGTGTGAAGCAGAAGTCTAAGAACTCTAAGAGAGAGAGAGAGAGTAATGGACTAGAATTATATCTATCTGATCCCTTAAATATGGTTAGTCTAAGGGATATAGTTTTTAGATTCAAGCTAATCTTCCGAGCATTATTCATTAATGGGGAAAGGAAGATCCAAGCTTTATATCTAAGGTTTGTCTCTCTTCAGATCAAATACAATGAACACAGAGCCAATAACAAAGAAATCTATTATCTAAGCTTATAGCAAAATAGAAAACAGAGAAAGTAGACATAGGAGAATATGTACCAGACAATACAGAATGAAGAAGATTTCTCATTGGGAATGAGACAGAGAGAGGGAGGGAGGGAAAGAGAGAAGGAGAGAGGAAGGGAGGGGAGGAGAGAGGGAGAAAGAGGTAAAGAGAGACAGAGACAGACAGAAACAGAGAGACAGAGACAGAGAGAGGGAGAAAGGGAGAAAGAGAGAGCCCACTCCAGATCACACCCAAGGAGAAATCCTCTATAGCTTCTATTGTAGCAAACTAGAAATAGGAACATGGTTGAGAATGCTAACTCCCCTCATGTCAGCTTCTTCCCAGAGTCTTATTCTCCCTTCAGCAACCTGAAGTGTTTGCATTATCCATATTTTTTTCTCAAAGCTGGAAACCAGAAGAGCCCCAAACAACTGTAGAGAGTCAAAGAAAGTCAAGAGACTGAAAAGGTTCTGGTCCACCCTTCATGCAGGCATGGGGCAATGATCTCCACTAATGAGGAGAGAGGCCCCTACCAATGAGATTCAGGACTCATATGCAAGGAAGAACAAAACATAGTCCCTGCCCTCAAGGACTTTGCATTCCAGTAATATTGATACACATAATAACACTAATGTACACATTTCTATCATAAGCCAAGGTTGAGATCAAGATAATTCATGCAATGAGATTCATCATGAATCTGATGTGTTTTATTTTTCTCAAAATAGCCTTACAAGGGTGCAATTATTGTTAGCACTATTTTATGAAATTGAGGCTCACAGAGACAAGGTCACACAGCTAATAACTGGATAACTATAGTGTGAGTAAAATAAAATGGACAAATGCATAAAGGAGAGAATAGCAACATGCCAGGGGAGTTTAGAGAGGGGTATAAGATCATTCTGGTTGGGGGTGGGATTTAATGGGAAGGTATAAGTTGAAGTTAGCCTTCAAGGAATAATAGTATATTGGTGGGAGAGGAGGAGAAGGAAAGGGAATAAGCATTTATTTAGCACCTATGATGTATCAAGCGCTGTGCTAAGCACTTTATAAATATTATGTCATTTGATTCTCACAACAACCGTGGAAGTTAAATACTATTATTATCCCCATTTTATAGTTGATAAAACTGAGGCAGACAAAAGTTAAGTGACTTGCCCAGGGACACACAGCTAATAAGTGACTGAGTCTGGATTTGAACTCAGATCTTCCTGACTTGATCGCCAGTGCTCTCTCCATTCCTCAACTTAACCACCTAGGTAGGCAAGAAGTCAGGCAATAATCAGAAATGGGAGAAAGGGCATTCCAGACATAGAGAACACCACAAGTAAAGGTAATGAGATGGAAAAGCACAAGATGGGGGCAGCTAGATGGTGCAGTGGATAGAGCACCAGCCCTGGATTCAGGAGTACCTGAGTTCAAATCCGGCCTCAGACACTTAACACTTACTAGCTGTGTGACCCTGGGCAAATCACTTAACCCCAATTGCCTCACTAAAAAAAAAAAAAAAGCACAAGATGTGTTTGGGGATGTGGCCAGTCTGGCTGAATCCTAGTGCTCTTCAAGGAAGGGACTGAAAACCAGAAAGATGGATTGGAGTCATATGGAAGAGGGCCTTGACTTCCTGGTGGAATGATGACACCTCCTTTCTACAAACAATGGAAAGGATATTGAGCAACTAGATAGTGAAGGGGCTGGACTAGGGTATCTCTTTGAATCTCCAGAGCAAATATTTTCAGAATCTATGAATCTAAGACAAAATGATTCAGACAATATTCATCTGGCTGCTGAGGGGAAGATGAATTGGAACAAATAGACAATGAAAGGGGGGAGGTTGGGGAGAGCAGTAATTAGAACTCATTGCAGTAGTACTAACTGCCTATCAGTCAATCAATCTCTACCCCAGCTATGCCCTCAACAAGCATTTATTAAATGCCTCCTGCGTGCCAGGCACTGCGCTAGGACTGATTAGGTAGAAAGAAACAGAAAACTATTCCTTGTCTTCAAGGGACTTACATTTTATAGGGGGTATGCACACACACACACAGACACACACACACAAACAAACATATATATATATATATATATATATATATATATATATATGAGGTATACATAAAATTAACCAAAAAAAAAGATAATTTAAAGAAGACGATGGAGAAAACAGGAAAAGGTTTATGTCAAAGGTGGTCCTGGAGTTGAGTCTTGAAAGAACAAGGATTGACAAAAGGGAGCCATGGGAAAGCAGGTGAGTCTTAAAGGTGGGGGACATGGGTTCAAATTCTTCCCAGGCCATGTAACCAGGGCAAATCATCTCATTCCCCTGAACCTGTTTGCCCATCTTTAAAATTCAGTAAAATGTAAATACCATGGGGGAGGAGGGGGAAGCCGTTTCTTTTCTGTCTTTATATCATCAGAGCCAAGCACAGAGCCTAGAACACAGGAGATTTTAATAAATGTTGAATTTAATTAGTAGATGGGTAGGAGAGCTGACAGATAGGTAGACAGATGAATGGATGGATAGATATATGATAGATGAATGATAGATACATGAATACACAGATGATTATAATAAATGGATAGATAGATAAGAATTATAACAAATTGATAGCTAATTATGATAGATATATGTATGATCGATGGATGCTAGATATATGATAGATAGCTATATGAGAGATAGATGATCAATAGATGTAGATACATAGATACATAGAATTATAGTAAATGGATGCCTAGATAAATTAGATAGATAATTATAATAAAGGGATAGGTAGATGGACAGATAGATAATAATTATAATAAATGGATAAGTAGATGAGAGAAACATAGAGCATCTAAGTGCTTGCTATGTGCCAGGTACTGTGTTAAAACCTGCACTATCCACCACACAAAGATATTTTAAACAAAGTACTTCAGAAACTTGAAAGCCCTATATCTATGTAAGCTAGGATTAGATGCTTAACCAACCCAGTTGCCCTTGTCTTAATTTTCTCCAGCATATGTAATGGATGTATGTATGTAAATGACAAACCATGGTTTTGTGCAAAGCTATTAGAAAGCTGTCTGTTTGACTCCACATACCCATCACCCAGATTGTGAATATGAAAATAGTTTTGTTCCTCACATCAAGTCCCATCACTGTAAAAGGCATCACAACCAAGGCTGGATCCTTCTCTGATTTTATCTTGCCTTTGGGGAAGACTTATCAGAACCTTCTACTAAATTCCACAGCTGCTCATATTTCTATCCTCCCAACCCAAGCCTACAAAAATTACATTGGAAGGGATAACTGAATGTTAGGAGCTGGAAGGAACTTTTGAGGGCACAGAATCTCAGACTGGAAGGAACTTCAAGATGGCATCAAATTCAACCTAAATCTGAAATTGAGTTGCCTCCTAAACATCTCTGACAAGTGTTTGGCTAGTCTTCCTCCTTGCATTCAGTGACAGGGAATCCTCTTTCTTTTGAGGTAGTCCCTTCCACCTTGGGGAAGCTCTAATTGGATTTTTACTGACATCCAGCTTAAATCTGTCTTCTTGCAACTTCAACCCATTACCTCTAATTCTGCTTTTGTGGGCTAAACAAAACAAGCTTCATCTTTTTCCAGGGTAGCCCCTCTAATAATATTAACAGTAATTATTAACACTTTAAAGTTTCAGAAGCACTCTATATACATAATCTCAACTGAGCCTTACCCTCTGTTATTATGATGCCCATTTTACAGATGAGAAACTGAGCCTGAAAGAGGTTAAGTGATTTGCCCAGGATCACACAGTAAGTGACTGAGATAGGATTCAAACTCAGATCTTTATGGTCCCAAGTTCAGAGCATGATCCACTGTTCCAACTAGCTGTCTCAGGGGATAACAGTTATCCTCTTTACCCACCCACCCACCCACCCTACACTGCCTTGTTGAAACAAAGGTTTCAAAATTAGTTGGCTGCCTGGAATTGCTGGAAGGGGGAGGGGAGAGGGCAGGGGAACTTGCAGTTGGCTCATGTCCAGCTCTTGTCCCCACTTTTGTACCCCTTCCAATCTAACCCCTTTTCTGCATGGCTTGAAATCTGCTGTAACTGAAGCCTGGCTTAATTTTTCCTCTCAGTGATCAATGCTAATCCCCCTCCTGCAGAATCCTAAAACTAAGGGGAATAAAGAGGGATGCTAAGACCCATGACCAAAGGCCCATGGGGCTGACCACTCACTCTGCTCTCTGTCTATGTATGTATCTACTGTCCTTTATGGCTGTCCTTTTCACTCCAAGGAAAACCTTGAAGCTGGATGACAACGAACTCAGTTGCTTTTTCTTTCTTTCCTTAAATTCTATTATGAAAAAAAATTCTATTATGCATTTTTTTCATATCTCCCAACAGAATGTAAATTCATTGAAGGCAAGGATCCTTGGATTTTTCGCTGTTGCTGCAGCTGAATCCCCAATACCTGGCATATATTTAGGGGAACCTGCCTGATTTCAACTTTCCACACCTCCTGGTGAATAACTTTGTCAACCCTCTCTGCAACTGATGGTCTTAGATCCATATGGTGAGTTTCCAGGCACACTGAGAGATTGTAAGTGATAGAGGCAGGGTCAAGGATCAGGCATGTGTCAGAAGCAGGCCTTGCCCCTTCCTCCCTTCCCAAGTCTTTCACTTTCACCTTGCACCCTGTGTTCAGCAATACTGCTCTCTTTGCAGTTCCTCAAGCATGCTTCTTTGTAGCCTTTCTCCATGCCTTTCCTCTGAATCCTCATATCCAGAGTCATACCTGGGTCTGCTCCCTCAGTCTCAGGCTCTCTGGCTCCCTTCAAGATCCAGCTCAGAACCTCCCTTTCTCAGAAAGCCTTTCTGTCTCTACAACTGCAAACGCCTCCACTCTCACTCAGATTGCCTTGCCCGATTCTGTATAAATTTTGTACTGTACCTAATTATTTACAGGTGTGTCCCTAATTAGAATGCAAGTTCTTTAAAGTCAAGGGCCTGTTCTTGTATTTCTTGGGAACCCTAGTGCTTACCCCAGTGCCCGAGAAAGAGTAAACATTTAACAAATGTTTGTTGCCTGAATAACTGAACCAGGTCTACCAGACGCTCAGAGTAGCTCTCTAACCACTAGGCTACCCTGCCTGGCACGTAGGAAGCTCTTAACAAATGCTTATTGGGTTGAGAGGGGTACGGAGAAAAAAGGAAGGAAAACGGAGGGAGCAAAAGGACTTCGTCCACCAGCAAATTGCTAAGAGTGTACATTGGCTCTGATAGCTAATTAAACTGAAACTCTAGTGATGGCTTGTCGATTGCAGTTATATATATAATATGCATACATATGAATATATATATAGTACGTGCATATATGTGTGGTGATTATGTATGCATTCAGGTCAGAGCAAAGTCTATACATCAAGCTAGAACACGAGTGCAAATTAGGGCTCTGTTCTTGTCACATCTACCCTGTGGGACCTAAAACGAACTCCCTCCTTCCAGATTTCTAAGGAAACCTCAGATATCTTTTCCAAACGGGGGAGTGAGTGGAGTGGGGGGCCAGGGCAGGGGTAAAACCAAAGAAGCTGGGGTTCCCTCTTCTCTCCCCTCCCCGCACCCCGCCCCACAAACAGTGTCTCTCCCGGTCGAATGTGAGTCCTGGTTGGGAGTTGGGGCCGCGGCCCGGGGCTGGAGAGGCTGGAGTGACTGGGGTCCTGAGTTCACTGACTGAGGGTGGAGATCGCCCTGCTTGGTGCAGAAAAGGATAAGCAAGTCTACAAGTGGGCATTTCAGCTCAGCAGTGGAAAGGAGAACTCTCTTTCCTCACTCTCTCCTCAGCCACGGCTGTTGGATGGAGGAAGCGGGGAAGGTACCCCCAGAAGTTGGGAGGCAGAGGGTGGAGCAGGACACGGCTCTTGGGGAGCATCTCTCTCCCCGGGGCCCTCTGGTACACCATCACCCCACGCCCTGCGCTCACCCGGGCGATTAGGGGTTCTTTGTTTCAGTGCCGCGTTTAATCTACTGATTAGAAAGAAAGGCAGGGCTGACAACCACACTTTTTCCCTCGGAAAAGCCCCGCTGCGGGTAACCCCAACCAAGCGAACGCTTGCAATTAACCTGCTTCCGGAAGACAGATTGAAGGAAAATTTCTCCTCTGGAGGCCTCTCACTTTTAAACTATCTCCACTGCACGATATATATCAGCTAGTGGCTGTGGCTTTCTTTTTAAATTGATTTCACAAACCATAAAGTATTTATTTAAACAAGTCTCTTCTTTGTGTGGAAGGGGGGGGGGGGGCAAGGAGAATAAGTGTCAGGATTCCAAGTCGGCCAACCCAGCTCGGCCCGCCCCTTCTTTGGGGCTGATCAGACGAAAGCAATTTGCTGATCGGCCTTTCTATGCACAACTTCACTCCAGCGAGGTGCTGAACTGATTCAGACCAGCGTGCGGGCATCCTTCCGAGAGAAGAAAGGGGGCCTTGCAAGGCATTGGCAAAACGTTCCTTCTTTACTGCAGGAGAAGTTGAACTCCAAAGAACAGTTTCCCAACTCGAAGAAAATAAGTTCGTGAAGACGGAAAAGTATCGTAAATAGCAACTTGCTGGGGAGGCTTAGGGGGTCAATGGGATTGGCACTTTGAGGTTCTGTTGCCGTCGGCTCCCAGCTTTGGCTCTGTATCTCTGAGGTCTAGTACATAGTAAGCCTTTGATATGTGTTTGTTGATTGACTGTAGCGCTTCTCTCAAATAATGCCTTCAGACTGAGTGCTCCCTCTCCCGAGAAGGGATTTTCCCCAGTATCCCATGGCTGTCCATAACCCTGAAAATGACATCAGATAATTTGTAATAAAGTGAAGAGGGTTTTCAGATACTTTTTAATACACACACACACACACACACACACACAAACTCAAGTAGTTCGGTCTCATTGTTTAACGCCCCCACCCACCCACCCCCAAAATAATAGTAACAAGAAAAGAGCCAGTGGTGCTAAGGGCCTGATGTATCAAAGTCAGTCATCTTTAATGTGCTTCCCAGAAAAGAAGTAGCAGAATCAATAAAGACAACCTCCAGCTGCGAGGAAACCTGCAGTTTCAATTAAAATAGGGAGCTCCGAGCCTTGGGCTTTAGCTCTGATCCAAACTCATTTATGTGTTGTTGTTTTTTTAAGTCATGTATCATTTGGAACATGTCCTCCGATGAGAGAGATTTCTAAAGACTGTGTCTGCTCTAACCCCTGAACTCAGGGGAGGAGTTGGCTTGCGCTTCCTTCGGAACCCCAAGGCAGAAGCCCAGGATCTCAGGGTGCCTATCCCAAGTGGGCCTCTTTTTTCTTTCTCCGACCCCATTAAGGATGCCCATGTCCCCTCTGGGGAAAAAAATGTAAGGTTTAGAAAATTGGACTGGGGCAGAGGGGGTGGGAATGATCCTCAAGATCCTTAGTCCAGACGACTGGAGGAGGCCTTCCCTTTCATTTCCCTGGACAAGGAGGTTAATCATTCACTTAACAAGTACTTATGAAGTGCCTACTATGTGCCCAGCACTGAGCTAAACTGTGGCTGACAAAAGAAATACAAAGAATGAAACACCCCCTGTTCTCAATGAGTATACAAATGGGACCTTCAGGGAGGGGAGGAATGGAAAGTAGAGTGAGTCTCAGGGCAATCTCCCTTCCTCCTAGTGTTTGGAAGGGTAAGGGGTCTGTGTCCCCTGCCCCAGTTCCGCTTGCCCTCTTGGGCACCTGGAAGCCTTGTACTGGATCCAGGAGGGCTCTTCTACTTGAGGGCCCTGACGCAGCCTGGGGAGCTCCCACCTCTACTCTCCATTCCTGGGCCTCTGGGATTTTCCCCCCAAAATGGTTCTTCTCATGTACCCACACACACGTAGGGATTATCTATTTCCCAACTAGCCAAATTAAGCTTAGTGAGTATATTCCAGGATCAATGCTAAGGAGAATAACTCCAGAAAGGAGGGGGGGGGGGTCTGTTGAAGACAGGCGACTCCTGAGGCCTGAGGGAGGTGGGAGAGAAAGCCAGTTCCCTCTCCTTCACCTCTGCACACACAAGCACACACAAAAATACACTCACAAGCACACCTGCATCTAACCTCCTTATGCCTCATCTTGCCTCTGCACAGAAAGCTAGAGTCCCCCACCCTAGGCAATGCCACATGGAAGGAGGGACCCAGCCGGGTTAAGATAATTCTCCAAGGGCTCTTGCAGCTTCGGGTCCACTAAAGCTGCACTTTGTTAGGAAGGCTGGGGCCGAAATTTGTCCCCTAAGCTCTTAGAACCCCTACGCAGGGGTTGGGGAGGGAAGTGCGTTCTCCCTCCCCCACCCCTCTGGGTGCCAGGATTTGGGGACTTTTGGGACTTTCCTACAGATCCCTCCTCTATTTCGTCCCCATCCCTTCGGCCTGATGCCCTCTGTGCAAAATCCCCTAGGCGAAAGCAATGCAGAGCGGCCCGGCCCGGCCATTACCTCCTTGGCTCAGTCCTATCACAAAGGAGTAAAAGCCCCGGGGGGATGGGCTGGGGCAAAAGAAGATGAGGCAGCAGGCTGGTGGGCAGGAAGTTGAGGACCACGAAATTGGCTTCTTTTTGAAGCTGCCCTCGTTGACGTCTTCTCCCAAAGGGGAATGAGGAAGGAGTTGACTGTCCCGAGACCACTAGCACAGGCTAGGCAATGTTTGGATTGAGTGAAGAATTTCTAGAGTCCGGGAGAAGCTGCCCAGCCTCTACAAGGAACTGGATTTTTAAAATCAATTCGATTTGTGGTGTGGCTTTCTCTGGCTTTCCCCAAAAAGCGGCTTGGTCTGAACCAGTTTCTTTTCCACTAAAACTGTCCTATTAAAAAACAAAAACAACAAACCAAAGCAGAACAAAACCAAAAAGGAGAGCCCCTTTGGAGATGTTGGAACACTTAAAAAAAAGTCTTTTTACTCTTAATGAATTACACATCCCTGGAATTCACCTTTCCCTGAGGCCCTGTGGTTACCACCACTGTGTTGCAGATACTTGTGTTTCATTTGGGGGTGGCGGGGGAGGGATGCCTTGATGGAGATAAAGGCTCCTTTCTTGCAGAATCATTGGAATAAGGTCGTATTTTCCATGTTCATTAAGACGACCATCATTCAATAATGCTAAAAGTTTTGGGGTTTTTTTAAAGACCATTAAAATAAATAAATAAATTTCGTAGGTGAAAGTGCTTTGAAAGGCGAGGGTGGAATGCAGGGAAACCGGGAACCGACCTCTCTGGGCTCCCCTCCACCCTTCGCAACATTTCTCCAGTTCCCTATTATTCTCACCGCCATCCTCTCGTTTACAGAAAATATTTGTTTGCACTATTAGTTGGTACTGGAGTTAATTACTCAATGTGTTAACGTGAAGTAATATGTATAAAAGTCGGATCAGTGTTTATTGTGTGGGTGAGCTGTTGAGCAGTGCTTGAATAAACTGCAATTAGGGTTAGATAGAGATTAATTAACATGTGAGTGGCAAGGTGTAAAGGAGTCTCCAACCCTCCACTTTCAATATAATCTGCGGGCGAGGAAGAAGTTTCTATTTTTTTAAGCTAATTAAATACTTTCCTACGAGCCAGTGCGTATTCACCCAGGTTTGGAAAGGAAGGGACGTTAGAAAGAACTTGGTTTTCCCCTCCCTAAATATTTTCTTCCTACGGGCAGCAAGGGAAGGTCGGAATCCTTAGTAGGGCTAGGGAAGAGATGGTTAATGTGCTCACTTAAGCAGCTACGGGGATGGAGAAAGGACCAGTTTCATGAGAAATCTTTGCCTTTGCTTTTGTCTTCCAGACAAATAGATCTCCGAGCTTCAGTAGAGGTCGACGATTGTCCAGGCTGGAAAGAAGGGTGGTGGGAAGGTTGGAGAGAGCGGGGGAGGCAAAGAGGGGGGAAGAGAGAATAGAGCAGAAATTTAGCAATCCCTCTCCCCCCCCCCATGGTATTTAGAAAGAAAATCTGTTTGTACCTCCACGCATTGTTTCGGTGTTTGGGGTGAGTTGTTTGTTTGTTTTATGTTCTGGTGTATTTATTTTTGGAGGGGCCAGGATTAATCTGAGAAGGCCAGTTTAGCTGTGTATGGGATAGACAAACTGAGCCAAGCTCCTGCCATTCTTTTCTACTCCTGAAATGGGGAGGGGGAAGCCTAGTTGGAGTAAGAAAGCCTGAAAATTTAGCATCCCTCCATATCTCCAAAGTTAAATCAAGCGTACAATCCTCTTTCTCAAAGTTGCTAGGGCGGGGCGGCTGGGGAGGGGGGTGATGCAGGAAGGATCTTTAAACTGAATTCAGCAATGTTTTGAAAACTTCGGGGTCTTGCAGTGGATGGGAGCTGCAGCCCGAAGAGGCTAATCTCCTGAAGTCTGATTCCGAAGTGGGTGCTTATACCTTTTTCTCCCTACCTGTCTTCTTTCTTCTACTCCCCTGCCCCTTCTTCACTACCTCGATATACCTTATTTTCCTTCACCTGTCAAGTCAGTTTCCTTGATTCCTTATCAAATTGGGGGGTGGGGAAAATATAGGAAGAAAGAAATTGGGGAGAGGTTTGAGTGGAGTATAACCAAGACAATTTCTCCGTTTCCCCTCACCTGTCATGTAGGACAAGGGTGCAAACGCCGGAGGTGACTCCCTGTCTAGTTGGGGGTACACGGGGTTCTGTAACTAGTGTGTCTGTAACAGCCTGGCGCGTTCCTGCGATCAGTCAGCCCTCTCTGTGGAGACATATGACTACATATTTCTCCCTTGCATTCCCTACCGAATTCATCATTATAACGTTGTGTTCACAATCATAATCCTCTTAAATTGCCATTTGAAGCTATAAAGCTCATTTTCATGTTAAAATTTAGGCTGGCGAGGTACAGTTGTCCGAAGAACAAAACGTACCCAAGTTTTAAAAAGAGAAAGAAAAAATATTTTAAGGCTTCAGGCTCTTCTCTCCTAACCCTTCTTCTCCTCTCCCTTCTTCCACCAGCACCCAACCTTCATCCCCAACCCAACTTTATCCCCAAACCCAGCTCACACCTATACCCATGCCCGTGGCCATGCCCATCCTCACTAACGCCAGCAGCCTCAACCACTTTTTTGTTGTCTGGGACTAGCACAAGCGGCACCTCATTGAGAGGAGTTTGTTTCTGGGGCTTGTTGTGATACGCAGGTGAAAGGGTCTTTAAACAGACGGAATTTAGACCCTCCAAATAGAGAAGGCCGCGGGCTGCCTTTGTGCGCCGCGCACAAAACGCAGGAATTCCAGCGAACTTTCCGGAGTGGCCCGGCGAGCCAAAGAGGCCTTTTCTTCGCTTCGCTTTTCCCCTCCGGCCAAACTAAGTCCCTGCCCAGCCCTTCTCCCGCCCCCTTCAGCCTCTCCCCCTCCCTCTCTCCCTCTCCCTTCACCCCTCCCTCCCCTCTGATAATCCTTCTCTTTATTTTAGAAAAACACAAAACCCGGTTCCACGCAGTGCTTTAGTGTCTCCCAGTGAAAGAACTGCCTGGGCAGAATTGAGCTCCATGAATCACTTCGGGAAAATTGGTCCGGCTGAATGGCCTTGGGAGGAAAAACGTTTAATAGGATCCAGGGGGAGGTTCTGCTGTTTCAATCTGCTCCTTAAACAGGTGGAAATTGGACTTTCTCAATTATCCAAACAGTAAGTCCCCATCTGAGCTAGGGGAGCGGGAGCCTGGGTCTCCAATTCCTCCGGATTGGAGAGCACCCCCACCCCCAGCCCCGGCCTCCCGAGCCAGGGTTTTAATTAGAAACACAGAGTCACAGTCACAATTCTCAATTGATCAGGAAACCAAATAAATTCCCATTTTTAAAGGTTTTGTATTTTCCTCGCCAGGGACAAGAGGACGCGTCCAAAGCGGCGCACCCACACATTGGGAGCCCCAAGGGTATTGGTAATAGGCCCTGGGAGATTTTCCTTGATGAATTTTCCCCCTCTCCTACCACCCCACTCAATGAAAAATAAATAAATAAATAACCGGGGGGGGGCGGGGAGAGAAGAAAGGGGAAAAAAAGGAATAAGATCGAAGTTCATGCATTTGCATAAATTAATATTTCCCCATTCCTCCCCCAAAATAATTTCCCCTCCTCCAAACCCGGAACGGGGGCCAGGCGGCACATCCTAATGAGGTAATTAGCATTTGCGCGTGTATCCAGCCGGGGCTGGCTCCGTGGGTAAGTGGCAGTTTATGATAACGATGCCCAGATCAGTAGCTGAGGGCCAAGGGGCCACTTGAAAGAGCAGACGGCCACGCAGTGACCATTTGGGGAAGGAGGTGGCGGGGCTGGGGCCCCAGCTCCTGCTGCCCGCAGTCGGAGCCAAACTCTCACTTTCTCCCCGAAGTCCCTGGAAAACTGCATCCACGAAAAGTTGTGAATCACGCACCAAGTCTGTCTTTTCCACTCCCCCCTACCCTCCACGAACCCTCTCTCTCTCTCTCTCTCTCTCTCTCTCTCTCTCTCTCTCTCTCTCACACACACACACACACACACACACACACACACACACACACACACACACACACACACACACACACACACTCCTTTCTCTCTATCCCCTGTCTCTTTCTCTCTTTCCCTCCCCAGTTTAGCAAGTGGCGCGCACTTGCCCCAGGGGCGTTCGGATGCTCGGATGCAAATTGTCGACATTCAACTTTTAGGGGCTACGGGTGGCTGCTGCGGCTGCAGTTTGACTGTGGAGCCAAGGGCTACTGGGCCGCCTGGCGCTCACTGGGCGCGCGGAACTACGCCAGGGCCACCGCCGCTGCCCTCTGCTGCTGCTGCTGCTGCTGCTGCCGCCGCCGCCGCCGCCGCCGCCGCCACCGCTGCCGGGCTACTGCTGCTGCTGTGAGCGCAGCCCCGTGCGCTCATGTCATTCTGCTGTAAGTGACTTCATGTGATGTCAGCTAAATGTAAAAGACAGTGATCTCACGCGGAGGGAAGATGTTGGCTATCAAAATGTGACAGTGTAGCCCTGCTGCATGCCTCGTACGCATCTCTCTCCTCGGCGCCGGGGGAGAAAGGTAAACGTATTGATTTTCCATCTTCTTTTATTTTTAAATTTTCCGCCCTTCTCCTTCCAGTTTTTGGTTTGACTGTTAGAGAGTCCGGGCTGCCCAGGAATGCTGGGGGTCTTTGGGGGGTCGTTTTCTCCCTTCTTTCATTTTCCACCTTTTTATCCTCCCTTTTCCTCTTTCTCCCCGCTCCCTTTCCCTCTTTTAAACTGACGAGGTCTAGATGGGTCGGTTACTTTTGTGCGACCTGGTTAACGAGCAAGTGATCTGGTACCTTTGGGTGCTCATTGTTTAGGGCTCGGTTGATTTGAATGCAAATAGGTGGCCCGGCTCGGACAAGGCGTTTATTAAATCGATGTGTCTCCCTGCCTTTTCTGGAATGCAGAGTTAGACCAGAGCAACGTCGCCCGGGAGGGAGGCCGGCTTCGCCCCCCACCCCCACCCTCTGCGCCCCAGCACCCCTGCTCCCTTCCTACCACTGGGACCCGCGGTAACTTTTCCTCGAGATGGCGAGCTCGACTTCCCTCGAGACCATGGTCCCGTCGTCCTGTTCCCGGACCGGCGCCTCCACTGCCACGTCCAAAACCTTGGCCTTCTCCATCGAGAGGATCATGGCCAAGACTTCGGAGCCCAAGCCCCCCTTCGAACCCCGTGGGCCAGGGGGCCTGGAGGCGGACGGGGGCGCCAAGAAGATGCTCAGCCTCTGCTCGTCCTTGCCTTGTATGATTCCCATCCAGCCCCTGGGCTACGAGATGCCCTCCAAGACTCTGCTCAACTACACGGAGCTTTGGAAGAGTAGCCTCCGGGGCGGCGGCGGAAGCAGCGGCGGCGGCGGCGGAGGAGGAGGAGGAGGAGGAGGAGGAGGAGGTAGCGGCGGCGGAGGAGGTGGTGGCGGAGGTGGTGGTGGCGGTGGGGGCAGCGGGGGACCCCAGCTCTGCGGTGCCAGCGGCTTGTGCAAAGCTAACTGCGGCATGTGCTGCAAAGCGGAGCTGAGCCTGGCCCCGTCCGTGCTGCCCACCGGCAGGGTCATCAAGCCTCAGGTCATCAACCAGGCCGTGGGGCTGCCGGCCAATGGCTCGCTCTACTACTTCAACTACCTGGAGTCCTCGGCGTATCCCCCGTCGGAGCTACTCAATGGGCACCTCTTCCCCTCCAGCATCCTCAACTCCCAGTCCCCGGCGTCCCTGGCCACCCACCAGAAACTCTTCTTGTTGGAGAACGCTAAGCTGGCCACGTTGGCCGCGGACAAGTTCCCCCATGCCCCTTACCCCCACAAAGAGCGCCTTCCCGGGCAGCTGGACCAGGTCATGAAGGAGAACACGGCATTGACGGCAGAGCGGAACGGGGCCAAGAGTCACGGCAAACTAGCGGCGAGCTCCGCCGACGGCAAGCCCAAGAACTTCACCTGTGAAGTGTGCGGCAAGGTGAGCCGGGTAGGGGTGGCCCCGGAGAGAGCACGGGGTGAGAAGAGGTAGGCTCCCGAGCCCTCGACCGCCCGCACTTCCCTCTCGGTAGCCGGCAGTTCTCGCTTCCAGCTGCCGGTTGAGGATGCCAAGAAGGGGTCCAGGACTTGGGAGGATAGACTGGGGTGGCCACGGGACTGGAACTCGTTAGGCCGCCTGATTCTAGTGGCAGGAGCAGAGGCCGGTGAGCGGGGATGAAAACAGAGAAGGCCCGCGGAGGTGGGGTGTGTGAGCTAGCCTCTCCCTCTGGGCTTGCCCTACAAAGCCCTCTCGTGTCCCGCCCCTCCACTAGGTGTTTAACGCTCACTATAACCTCACTCGTCACATGCCGGTCCACACGGGAGCCAGACCGTTTGTCTGCAAAGTTTGCGGGAAGGGCTTTCGGCAAGCCAGTACCTTGTGCAGACACAAAATCATCCACACCCAGGTACGTGGCCCTCGCCAAGGCAGTCTAGCCTGCTGTCCTCCCCCCCCTTAGCTGCTCCCCCCGGGGAACCCCCAGAAGAGAGAGGGATGGGCAGGACACAGGGACCCCAGGGACCTGCTCGAGCCTCTCTGAATGGCTCCAGCCTCTCTCTCTCTCTCTCTCTCTCTTTCTCATAGCTAGGGGCCAGAAGAGGCCAGAGTTTAGGCTTTCCCTAACCGGGTCATCTCCTCCACTTTGGGGGTCCCTCGCCTCAAACTCTCTCTGTCTCCCGCCCTCTTCCTCCACCCCAGGAAAAACCTCACAAATGCAACCAGTGCGGCAAAGCCTTCAACCGGAGCTCCACGCTTAACACGCATATCCGAATCCACGCAGGCTACAAGCCTTTCGTCTGTGAATTCTGCGGGAAAGGGTTCCACCAAAAAGGTACTTGGACCTCCAGAGCTACTGCCTGAAGGGAGGGGGACGACAAGTGAGGGGAAAAGTGAAGGAGAGAGTGGAAGCGAGCGCGAGAAAACCCAATCCCCCTTTAGTTTAGAATCTCCTTTTCCCTGGTTTGTGTTCGTAAACATCTTTCGGTCAATACATTTGTCCTAATTATACTGAGGGGACCTAGGTGGCCTGGCCTATGGCACTCAGTCTTTGAGCCTGGTAGGGAGAAGATGAGGGCAGGCTTTCTCTCTCAAAACAAAGATTCATTTCCTAGCACTCAGAAGGGGAAAATGGAGGAAAAGCAAAAGTCTCCAAAATCATAGATTCTTTGGGAGAAGTTTAGAAAGAGCTTCCTTTCCTGTACTTCTCTTAGGACAGCAGTAAGAGGGGGTGGGAAAGAGGAGGTCCCAGAAACAGAGGGAGGAGTGGGGAACATTGGAGACAGGACAGAAAGGGCCGGAGTGGAAGTTCCAAAGGCAGAGGAAAAGAAAGCAAGGCCCTGAGGTTTGCTTCTTATCAGGCAGGCAAAACTGAATTTGCTAACTTCCTCCTAAGTCAGTCAAATGCCGATCTGCTTGAGTCTTCAGCTTTCCTAGACAAATACACACGGATATATTATACACACGTATATACACATATGTATATGGACATTTGAGGTTACACATATATGCATTTCGTTTGTGTCTAAATATCCACACATGTGTATTTAGTTTGTGCATGCATATTGCATGTATGTGTAAGGGTGGTAGGTTACATATGTATTTCGTTTGTGTGTGTATATTAAGTGTGTGTGTGTGTAATCTCAAATATATATATACATATACATATATATATACATATATATATATATATATATATATTTAATGTCTTCAATGGGGATGGGGAAGAGAGAACCTTTAGAACACACCCGACAGCTGAGAGGTCTTTGAATTTCTTTGACTTCCCAGAGCAAAGAAAGAGACTCCCTAATTCCCCTAATGGAAAGTCTGGAAGAGAGAAAGATACCTTCACACACACACACACACACACACACACACACACACACACAGAGGGGCTGTGAGGAGAAGACAAGCAGGCAAACTCCTGTTGGTGGCACAGGTCAGAACTCTGACCCTCCCTCGATCTTGTAATTTGGAGTCATTGCATCCTGGCTACACTACTGCTGCACCTCTTCTCCATCTCTGGATTGATGGAGAGCAAGTTTGACAACTTCTTGACTCTCACTTGTGGGACCCAGCCTAATGAAGCATTGCCTCCTTGGGGCGACAACTGAAGCATGAATCCCCACCCCCAGCCCCAGCCCAAGCCAGGCCTGGGCCCCTGGAATCTCACCTCTTCTTCCACCATCACTGCCACCATTTAAACCCATTCTTTTATTTATTTTTATTTTTTGGTAGGAAACTACAAAAATCACAAACTGACCCACAGTGGGGAGAAACAATACAAGTGTACCATCTGCAACAAGGCCTTCCATCAGATTTATAACTTGACTTTTCATATGCACACCCACAACGACAAGAAGCCTTTCACTTGTGCCACTTGTGGGAAAGGATTTTGCAGAAACTTTGATCTAAAGAAGCACGTGAGGAAACTCCACGACAGTGTGACCCCCGGAGTTCCCTCCACAAAGGACTTGCCCCGGACGGTGCAGAGCTGAAAGCTTCCGGCTCTGAGAAGGACCTGGTTCTTCACCCTCCACACCGCCTGCCCCTCGGAGACTGGAGAGAGAGACACTGATTTCTAAGATTTAAATAGATATATATATATATAAATATATATATATATATACATACAGCAGAGAGGTTAGATCTATTTATCGAGACCAACATCTATTTTGGAAAGCTAAAACGTCTCCCTATGACTTAGGGAGCAGAATTGTACAAACACACACACACCCCCACGTGTGTAGATAGAGGGGGAAACTTATTTAAAGAGAAGTCCTGGACCTCAGAGCTCCCCGGAGACATTTTATTGGGGGGTGACAGAGGGTGGGGGGAGGGTAGACTATCTGAACCTAACTTTTCCACACTGGCTGAATATAAGGGAGCTGTATGATGAGCCTATCCACTTTCTACATTTCTGTAAATTTCCATGTACGATCGATTAAGGAATATATCTATATATGATTATAATAAACCGATTCCATTCGCAAGAGTCTTGTTTGCCCTCTCCCCAACATTGGGAGAGGACCATGGAGGGAAATGTTTCTCCTTTCCTGTTTCCTTCCTTGTATCCTATCCATTCTTCCTTCTTTCGTCCCCCTCCACTTTTCTTCCTTCCCTCCATCCTTTTTCTTTCTCCTTTTTTCTTTCCCTTCATTCCTTCCCTCCTTCCTTCCTTCCTTCCTTTTTCCCTCCCTTCCTCCATCCCTCCCTCCCTGCAGCTGATGTTCTGACCATATTTCCAAAAGTTATCTTTTGTATTTTTCAAGCCAGCCGGGAGCTTGACTGAAGGAGATGCGCTGGAAGCGGAGTAGGAAGAGAAACCTCCAAACGACTGTGGGGTGCTCTTGGGTAACTGAGCTGGCACACTGGTGGGCTGGAGGGGGTGTGGGGCACCTATTGAACTCTGTGGTTGGGGAAAGGCATACGAAAATATCGAAATACTTTGCTTTATTCTGTTGTCTTGTGTTTAACTAACGTGTGACCTACAGTGAGACGAGCCTTCCAGAGGAAAGAATAGCCGTTACGCCAGGGTGTTGAATTTCCTACGCAGGACCAGGGGCGAAATGTGTTCGTGTTGTAGGAAAAATACAGTGTAGCCGGGCCAGGAAGCACCTGTTTGCTGGACTGCTCTGCGGGGAGAAGTTTCTTCTGTTTCTCTAGCTGGGGAAATTGGTGGGGAAAGTGGGAAGAGTGTGGGAGAAGGGAGGGCGGGGAGCGGCGATGACGGCGCGGTGCACGTAGGTGCGCCCCTGCTCTTCCAACTGCATTGGCCCGTGCGCATTTCCGGTCTACTCCTCCTCCTCCTTTCATTTACTTACCTGGGCGTTCGTTCACAGAGCTTGGTCTGCTACTACCGCAACCCCAGAAAGGCCGAGGGCAGTCTCCGAGACTGGCCGCTTACTCCCCAACGGCATATGTCCCCTGCCTCCTGGACGCATAAAGAATCCGCCCCCACCCCCCAACTCCGAGGGGGTGGGGGGGCGGGGAGAGACTTTCATCTCCCTCTCTTTTTCTCTTCTTTTTAAAAGCCACTGGCTACAGGGACTAGTGGCCTGCCGCTGATCCCCAAGGGAGAAAAAGACCTGGGACACAGAGGGAGCAATCGGGCCTTTTCCAAATTGGGACGCCAGAGTCCGGGATGCGTCAGGCCAAGGGAGCCGCCAACCAAGTTCCCGTCCTCCCCCGTCCCTTCCTCACGTCCCAACTTTGCACCAGCTAAAATAGCAAAGACGCTCTATCCCTAGGGTTCACTGGACAGAGGAAATTTAATGGGGTTCACCTCACAGCCTCCCCCATCACTAACAGTCCGCTTCAGCAACGCCATCTCCATCTTACCCTATTCAGTAGGCATTAAATAGTAGTAATATTTACAACAACAACAATCTCATTCCTCTCATCCTTTTCGATGGAGTTTAAATTGGAAACGAGCCTGGCTTATTGCTATCTTGCTAGTATTATCTAACATTTAATGTTCCGAAGACTATTATTATTATTAATCGGGTACTTAAGGCCGTGGTCTCTTTCCCCACTCCACCCCCGAATTAAAGTCGTATGAAATGCGGGATAATGACGGTTTTCATAATCTAACATGTCACCTTTCGGTCCCTTAATTAAGACGCATTTAAACAATTTCCTGAATAGCTATCTTTTTTTTTCTCGAATACTGATGAAATGATCTCACGCTCGCTTTCTGAGTAATGACCCAAATTAAGAGAGAAAACAGAGACCCTTCAAACCGCATTACATTAATCATCTAATCATTCCCAGGAGGGGGGCCGGCTGCCTGAACCCTTTTTGATCAGAATATGGATAATCAAGTACTTGGATTACATCAACGGGCGCGCTGGGCAGGCCCCCCTGCGCAGCCCCAGTCCCCCGCACCCCCCCCCCGCCCAACTCCCGACTTTGCAGCCGCCGCTGCTGCCCTCCCCTATTTTTAATATCCAAGCGCCTATTCAACCCACGTCTTTTGGAACAATATTATTCTAGGGGAGAAAAGGGACGCGGGTTGCGGTCCGTGTGCGTGCTGCTCAGCCCAAGCTCGCCAATGAAAATGGAAATAAACGCGCCTGGCTTTGTCTGGGAACTGATTAGAGAGGTTTAAGTGTGTGTGAAGGAGGGAGAGGGGGTGACAGCGCACCCCATTAGATTGAGCGGCTGAAATGCTGGGGGCGGGAAGGACGGGGAGCTCGGTTACCCTCAATCCCACTCCCTCCTTCCGAAACGGGCTTTAATTAGGGACTGGGGGGAGGGTAGGGGAAGGGCTAGGAGATGAGGCAACGTGGCCTCTCAAACTGAAAAGTTGAATCAGAGGAGAGAGGGCGTTATTCTCTGTTTTATATCTGACAGGGTAAGGGGGTTCTGTTGAGAAGATACTTGCTGTTGCTTGACCCCAATTTATTCATCTGTAAAAGAAGAGAGTTAGGCGAAGGGAATCTCTAAAATCCCCTAGAAGAGTCTTTGCTCTCTGTTCTAAATCTGCTTATGATCTGGGTCCCAGTTTGTTCATCTGTAAAAGAAGGTTGAGTTATATGAGCTTGGCCTCTGAAGACCCTTCCAACTCTAAATCTATGACCTCTGATCTCTAAGGTCCCTGGCAAACCGAATAATCTGTGATCTAGTATCGAAATCTGCCCCAATTTGTTCAACTTCAAAAAGAGTGGACTAGACTAACCAATCTCTAAGGTCCCTTACAAATCTAATATTCTGTGAAGATTGACCCCTGTAAAAAATGGGGGCTTGACACTCGGGTCACTAAGATCTCTTGTAAATGGAATATTCCACTATATGATCTATGATCTAAAGCTATCTCATTCTCTCCACCATCACCCCCCCCACCTTTCATTTGTTAACAAACTCAAAGTTAGTTGTTTGTTTGTACAATTCAAAATCCAAAAGCAAACAATTGTTTTTTCGGGGGGAGGGCGAAGGGGGGCACCGCGGTGGAGGATTTTGAATTCCCCCCTGTAGGGATGCCTGATGCCAAGGGAGTCAGGGAGTCAGTGGATTTACAAAAAAAAAAAAAAAAAGACCTTAGGCTCCTCGGTACAAGGGGGTCCTCATTTTAGGACTCCACATAAAAGGACCTTACTGAGGCCCAGACTGGACGACCCCTTCAACCTCTTTGCATATCTCTGGCTTCCACCCATGGTTCCCACAACTCGCATGCCCATTGAAAGCAAAAAGGGAATTTGTCAACTTTATTTGTAAAGAGGCCGACAACAGCTTCATCAGGCTGTCGCTGAGTATTTTTAGTGTCTCCGATTCAGAAATAGGAACGTGTACATTATAATTCCATTTCCTGAAAGGATATGGTCCTGATTCTTCCCCACCACCTCCCCCCAACAGCTCCAACAAGTCTGGGGAGATGGGAGGAGTGGGGAAAGGAGGGAGGGAAGAAGGGAGGGAGAATTTAAATGTTAGATTTCTCTGTGACTGGAATTCTCTGCAAAAGGAGGTTTGGTAGATTCTACTATGGAATCTCTGTGGACTCTGTCTTCCCCAATCTTGTGTAAAAGAACCCTTCCTTTGTGAAGATAGGGCAATGGCAGACAGTTTCCTAAGCATCTCTGAGATGATGGACAGGAGCTAATTTTAATGATCCCAGTTTCTGTGGGTAACCTCTGAAACCTGGTGACAGGGACATGTTGCCCTTCCTAGGGGTGGCACATTTTGTTTTCATTAATCACACAAATTAATTCCCATGTAGTACCCCCTCCCCCAACAAAAGGGGTCTGAAGTTTGGGCGAGTTTTTTTCCTTATTTTGCTGTTGTTGCTGTTGTTGCTGCTTCTGTGACTGTTATTTTTTGTGAATCTTTGGACCAGAGATTCATCTGGAGGAAAAAAACTAGAAACAGGCAGCATCTTTTAAATCAGAAATTCTACCTCTGATTCTAGTTGTTCCACCTTAGGAACGCTGCCTAACTTCTTTTCAGTCCCAGTTGCTCACCCATAAAAATGGAAATAACACTAAAGTTGTCTCAGTTTCCTCACCTGTAAAATGGGGAGATTGAACTAGATGGCTTCTGAGGTTTGTGTTTCCCTCTAGAGTTACAATTCCATGATCCTGCAAAGCCAGATTTTTTTTTTGACCCATCACTGAGCCAGTCGTCAAAACCTGTTCATTGAAATCTAGTTTTTAAGATTAATTTAAGAGCAAAAATTTGGGGAAACTATAGAAGACAACAGTTTCCTTTCTTCCTCCAAGACCCCAATAAATACTAGATTGGAGATGTAGTTATTATTTCTCAAACAACAGTTTCTTCTCCCTCTCCATTTTTCTTTCCTCTCCAAAATAACCAACCTGAAGGGAAAAGCATTCTTTGAGAAGTCCTGTTGCAAAACTCTTCCTTGAAATCTCCAAATCAGAAATAACACTGTTTTAAAATATTAGCCAGTTTCCAGCCCACTCCCCCACACACGCTTTTTGCTCAGTGACCACGAACTGAAGAGATTTTGCTTGCCTGCAAAAGCAATGCCAACAACAACGAAAACCTTTAGATCCAGGTAAGAATTAGTATGCTTCGAATGTCTTCTTCAGGTACCCTCCTGCCCTACCCCAAACTTATACACCTTGCCCGTGGATTAACACGTGAGCAAAAGAGCTGGAAAGCCTAACAGCAGCGCCCCGCCCCCCAACCCGAGGAAAAGCCCTCAGCTAGTTTGCTAGCTGCCCTCTTGTATTTAAGGACTGTCTCTTCTCCAGGAAGGATTTCACCTCAAGGATAAAGGGGCTGGAGTAGAGACGCTATGCTTAACTTTCTAGACTCCTTTTTCAGCCAGGCTGGGTCCTGAAACCAGCCCCCAGCCTGTCGGAAGAGGCCTTACTTACTCTTCATGTATCGGAATGGTCGGGTGAACAGCTCCAGCGTTTTTTTTTTTTTCCCACTTCATCTCAAACTGTTTGCAAGACTTGTCGTTTGCCACATGAATAAATGCCTTAAACAAGGTAGTCATCCGCCGCATATTAATACTCTAACCTTGATTAAATTGTATAGACCACACTTTAAAAAAATATTAAGAACGCGATTGCGGGGGAGGGGAATTCTGTCACCGACACCAAAAAGACTCCAATTATCTTTTCCCCTACAAGATGTTTCTTCTGTCCATGACTGCTCACACTTCAGCAGTCTTGCCAGCAAGACTCAAAAAAAAAAAAAATCTCTTCCAAAGCCGCCGCCTCGAAGAGAACAGATTGATCAGTCCCATTGCCTTAGGCGGGTTAGAGGTTCCTCCATGGAAAGAATGACACAGAGAAGTTGCCAGCATCCAGACGCAGTGTTGGGGGGTCTGGGGGCGGGGAGACGGGCTTGCGGCGGTGGTGTAAGCTCAGTTTGCCTTGCTTGCATATGTGTGCATACGGGCCCTTCTCCCTTTCCAGCCCACCAAATGATAATGGGTTTGGGGAGCCTGTCGGTGAAGGAGGAGGAGGAGGAAGGGAGGATGGACGGGAAGAAGAGGGAAAGGGAGGAAGTGGCGGATGACGAGGAAGAGAGGAGGGAAGTGGAGGATGGAGGGAGGAAGAAGGAGGAAGGAATGGGGAGGGGGAGGATAAAGGAGAAGAGGAGGAGGGAGGAGAGAAAGGAGACTGAGGAGGAAGAGGACTAAGAGGAGGAGGAGGAGGCGGAGGCGGAGGAATTGGGCCCATTCCCGGAACAGCAGCAGGCCCAGGTGTGCTCGAAGTGCGCACTCGGGATGGGGAGGACGTCGATTGGGCTGGGGGGGGGGGGGGAGGGGAGGGGGACCGGGGCGGCCTGGCCGGGGCCAGGAGCCTTGAGAAAATGCCGGGGCGTAAACAACCTCAAGGCAGCTGCGTTGCCCTTTTCCCTGCACTCGGCTCTCGAACGTCTGAGCAACCAGTTTGCTCCGAGAAACATGTTAATTGCCCACGGAGCTCATTAAGGCATGCACATGCAAAACACAGCGAGAAAGATTAGCTGGACAAAAGCGCAATAATGAACTGTCAACAATCGGGCCCATCTACACGGCCGGGATCGCTCGAGAATGAGGCATTTAGAGGCAACAAAGGTTTGTCTGGGACAGGAAGAAAGAACGCCCTAGACTTTTGTTTAGTCAACACAATTGATTACAAATGAGAGATTAACAGGATAGCTGCGGATCTTTTTTCCCCCCTTAAAGGAGACAGAAAAGAAAAGTCCAATTAAGTCCACCGAATGTTAACTACATTGCTTTCCATGCTTGAGCCCGAAAAGAAATTCTCATTAAACCGTCCCTGGCGATCCCTTTTGGAAAGTAATTTGTCTCCCTGATGGAGCCGAGAAAGGGAGCCGAGTAAAAAGAAAGCGTCGGTTCCTGGCACAATGCGCTTAGGAGACACAGGGGAAGCAGCCAAAGGGGGAGTTAATGAGCATCTGACAAACGGCTTGGATCTAGGCCTGGAGAACAGTGATGAAAAGATGGAATTGGCCAACATCTATTCTTTATATCAAACAGAAAAAGGCCAATCTGAAACAGGGCTGCTCAGAGCTGGGTGCAAGGAGAACGCATGAGAAAAGGGAGGAGAGAGAAAACCCCGGGCCGAGCCTCGCTGGGGTGGACTGGACGCAGTGTGAAGGGCTGGCTCTGGCGCCAAACCCGAGGGCGGGCATGGAGGGGCACCGGTGCCATCCGTTCTACCCGGTCGGACCCTGGTCCCTCCTGCCTCCTCAATCCAGTTATGGGATGACAATCAAGGAGCACAGATTAAGTGCCTATTGTGTGCCAAGCACTGGGGCTACCCAGCCATAATCAAAGGAGCCTAGATGGAGATGGAGGAGGAGGAGGAGGAGGAGGAGGAGGAGGAGGAGGAGGAGGAGGAGGAGGAGGAAAATAAGAGATAGAGGGTAGAGGATGAAAAGGAAGAATGAGGGAAGAAGAAAGATGAAAAAGGGGATAGGCATGGGGAAGGAAGAAGAGGAAAAGGGGTAGGAGAGAAGAGTAGAAGAAGGGGAAGGAGAATGAAGAAGAGGTTAAAAATGGGAGAGGAGGAAGAAAGAATGAACTGGGGAGAAGGAAGAGGAACTGGAAGAAACTTCAACTTTCTCATTGTACAGATAAGGAAACTGAGGCCTAAAGAAGTTAAAAGACTTGCCCAAGGTCATACAGAAAGAGTCAGAATTTGAACTCCGGTCCTGAATTCCAAGTTCCAAGACCCACATTAATGTGAAGCAACTAGCTGCCCTTTCCAGCCCCTTCTTGTAACTCCCTCTAAGGAAGAGTCTGTGTTTGGAAGAAAAGTAATCCAGGACCCAATTTCCAATATTTCTCTAAAAGGACTGTCCTGGTAATTAGCAGCCTGCCTTCACCCAGCATATTCCCTTCTATTCCCTTAGAGTTGTTGTATAGGTCCCCAGAGTCACCATATGTTACCATATTCACACTCTGATTACTCTTAGCAACCTAGACCTCAGTCCCTGAGCATAGACAGACTCCAGGTGATGGATCACCTTGAATAAAAAGAGGAAAGGGAAGGAAGGAAGGAAGGAAAGAAGGAAGGAAGGAAGGAAGGAAGGAAGGAAGGAAGGAAGGAAGGAAGGAAGGAAGGAAGGAAGGAAGGAAGGAAGGAAGGAAGGAAGGAAGGAAGGAAGGAAGGAAGGAGAGAACTCTGATCAAATGGTCACACTTCTTATGAGAAGCACTTTGGTATCACTGCAAAAGGGTTGACCCTGGAGTTAGGAAGACCTTGGGTCCCTACCTTATCGCTGACATTTTCAGTTATTTCATCATGGGCAAGTTACTCAGTGTCTCTGAACCCTGATTTCCATATCTGTACAAATAAGAGTTATGATCCCTGTCCAAATCTCTGTAAGGATCAAATTCTTTCTATATCATCTCTGTATCTATGGAAATTACTTTGCAAACCTCAAAAATAATAAAACAGGTATTCCAAAAGTTTTAGCACAGTTTAAAGCACTAAAACACAATCTGTATAAATATTAGTTATTATTAGGATTATACTTATCTCTCAGGTCTTTTGTGAGGAACAAATGAAGAAACATAGGTAAAGCACTTTGTGAACTTTAAATAGATACAGAAAAATTAGGGTTAGGGTTAGTAATAATTTTTATGCATTATTAAGATAAATTTCAAAATTACTCATTCTAGCTTTAAGAAATGTAACAGCAATTTACATAGTAAATGTGTAAGATTCTTTAAAAGGATTATCTCGTTTGATCTTTGCAATGACCTCGGAGGTAGGTGCTATTATGATCTCCATTTTACAGATGAGGAAACTGAGGCAAACAGGGGTTAAGTGACTTGCTCAAGATCACACAGGTAGTATTTGAGGTTAGATTTGAATCCAAGTCTTCCTGACTCCTGGGCTAGTACTCTTTTTACTGTTTACTGTTTACAATTTACTCTATTTACTATTTACTCTACTACCTAGCTAAATAAGCTTGAAATATATTTGACTAACACTAGTCTAAAGGTCTTTCTATTTACATTTCTGAAAGAAATCAGTGGTGCGTCTCCATTTATGCAACCCACTCACTTGAAATCAAGGCACACTCTTGCACACATGCCAATGAAAAGAAGTTTGCTGATGGCTGTTCTCCCCTGATCCCCACCCCCATTCTTTCACCTTAATCAACAGATGAATAACATTGGTTGGAGGGACAG
Organism: Dromiciops gliroides; assembly: GCF_019393635.1. NCBI lineage: Eukaryota > Metazoa > Chordata > Mammalia > Microbiotheria > Microbiotheriidae > Dromiciops > Dromiciops gliroides. Next base: position 737,387,540 of record NC_057861.1, read on the forward strand.
TTCCATTTTCAGAAATCAGCTAAGGGACTTAGAGAAAGCTAGTTGATGTTCCAAGTCTCGATTCTTCTCATCTTTGAAATGGGGCCAATATCACCTAAGGGACTCCAGTGTAGTATGTGATGGGTGATTTTTCTTTTCCTTTTGGGGGTGGGGTGGGGGAGGGAAAACTATGTGAGAGATGGGAACCAAAATTTCTTTGTTACACGGGACTCCCTGTTGGGAAATTCCCTCCACTGACACAAACTGACCATCCCTCTGTCATTAGTTGCCTAGGGCACTGAGAAGTGAAGGGACTCAACTAGGATCACAGGACTAACATGCAAGTAGGCATTAGAAGTAGCACCTGGACCCCATATTTTCTGACTCCAAGGTTAGACTTCTGTTCACTGCACCTGCTGCCTCTCGTCTTCAGTTGAGGGTGGGGTGTCACTTAACCCCAATTGCCTCAGACTGCAGGGCCATTTCCAGTAGTGCTGATGTATATCTTTCCACTGGACCCAGATGGCTCTGGAGGAGAGAGTGAGCTTGGTGACCTTGCACAGCTCTCCCTCACTTAAATCCAATTCACTGCAAGTCACGGCATCACCCCGATGTCATGGTCCTCTTTGAGAACGAAGGACAAACAACAACAAGATGTAATTAAAGGGGCCAAATAAACATGCCAAATCAAAACAGAAGCTGTACTGTAGCTCTCTTCCTCACCTTTGACATCTTCAAATGACTGCACATCATGGCAAAAGAGTCTTTCTGATTAAAAAGGAAGGAACTGTATTTTTCCATTCCCAGATCTTTATTTTACTAGTGCCATCCTGATAGTATTTTACCCAGAGTTTTTCCTTCCCTCAATCCTCTTCCTTTCCCTTTCCTCCTTCTATTCCTTCTCCTCCCACTCCATTTCCCCTCCCCCATTTCTCTTGCAGAAGACCCTACTAAGCCCCATCAGTCCCCAAGTGGGCATGCCTATCTTCCCTTCCACTTTTTTTTCATGTTCTCAAGGATCAGGCTCTTGTTCAAAAGAAATCAGTGTCTCCATTCCACCAATGGGTAAAGAAAAATGCCTCTGTGAAAATATGAGACTTTTGTTTAAAAACTGAGACTTGTTGGGGCAGCTAGGTGGCAAAGTAGATAAAGCACCGGACCTGGATTCAGGAGGACCTGAGTTCAAATCCGACCTCAGACACTTGACATTTACTAGCTGTGTGACCCTGGGCAAGTCACTTAACCCCCATTGCCCCACAAAGAAAAAAACAAACCAAACAAACAAACAAAAAACTGAGACTTGTAAGAAAATGAGACATTAACAAATAAATCTTTGAAGAAACTCAGAAAATTGAGACCAACCTCATTCATTGAACTGATCCAGCTCTCTTACTGCAATACTCAAAATCCTCAAAAGACAATTAGGCTTCACTAGTCCAAGAATCTATAAACTTAGAATCTGTTTGGCCCCTTCTTCCACTGATGCGAATGGCCTCTCCTCTGAGCCTTAGGAAATGGCATCCTGAGTTTCAGTGGTCAAAATAACTGGTTCCGTAGCGGCCAGCTTTCTGGTGATAAGCATTTCTCCACTTAGCTAAGATGGACATGGACAATTGGCCTGAAGCCTTGGATCACCCACATCCCTCTGGGAGGCATTGGAACAGGACTTCAGGAGTGGATATTTGAGCTCTTCTTGATAAAGGAGGCTTTAAGTTCCAAGGTTACTTCTTTAAGAATCTGCCATTTTGTTGGTATGATGAATTATTCCCTTCATCGATACAGATGGCCATTTTTCTATAATCTAGCACATTCTAAGATCATGGATTAAGAACTTGAAGGTAACTCAGAGGCCATTGAGTCGACCCCCCTCATTTTATACAATCAATCATTTACAGGGGGCTGAGTGACTTGTCCAAGGTAACAAAAGGTATTAAACGTCAGAGGTGGGGTTTGAATATAGGTCTTCTGACTCCAAGGCCAATTCTAGGTGGATAGATTGGGGAGTGAATAGAGCCATGGGCCTGGAGTCCGGAAGACTCAAGTTCAAGTCTGACCTCAGACACTTACTATCTCTGAGACCTTGGGCAAGTCATTTAACCTCAGACTCAGTTAACTCAACTGTAAAATGAGGGTAATAAGGAGCATGGGAATCAAATAAAATACTATTTGTAAAGTGCTTTGCACAACCCCTGATACATAGAAAGACTTAACAAATGCTTGTTTCCTTTCTTCTTTTTTGGGGGGGTGGGGTGGGGCAATGAGGATTAAGTGACTTGCCCAGGGTCACACAGCTGGTAAGTGTCAAGTGTCTGAGGCCCGATTTGAACTCAGGTCCTCCTGAATCCAGGGCCGGTGCTTTATCCACTGTGCCACCTACCTGTCCACTTCTTTTTGTGTTATACCAGGCTACCATCTTCAAGAGCTACTGTGTCTAAAACAAACAAACAAAAAAATACTCTTCAGTCAACTTGGTGATGATCCTCTCTGAATTTAGGCTTGTCCTAGCAAAATAGACCTGGAATTCATGCTAGTCATAAAATTGCAGCTACCTCAGTTTGGGGGGATTTGCCATAATTTATAATTCCCTGGCAGATTTTGCTTCCCAAACCAATACTTGTTTTCACACTATTATGAGATATCAGACTAAGGTCATATATTCAGAGGTATAAGAGATGTTAGCAGTCATCTAGTCTAAATCCCTTGGTTTATACATGAGGAAACTGAGGTTCAGAGAGATTAAATGATTTGCTCAAAGTCATACAGCTATCAGGAAAAAAATTATACCTGGAAGGGACCTGGAGTTCAATCCTGGGGGGGGCACTTTATTGGGTTTGGGGGCTTTTTTGCAGATAAGAAAATGGGGGATCATAGAAAGTAAGTGAAATGTACAAGGTGGTTATAGTTAGTAAGTGTCAGAGGCAGGCAAGTCACCCTATCTCTAAATTCACTAGATCATCCTCCTAAGAATGTAGCAGAGAGAATTCAAATGCAGGTCCACTGAGTCTAAATGGTAGAATTTTGTTTTGACTTTTTAAAACTAAGTTTTCATAGATCAGTGTGAATTTATTCTTTATTTATTGCCTGCATTTTAAATTATTTCTATTATTATATTTTGTATTATTGTATTGATGCCAACGACATGGAATCATACATTTTTAACTGGAAAGGACCTTAGAGCCCATCTAGTATAACCCCTTCCTTTTATAGAAAAGGAAATGGATTCCCATTGAGGCCAAGTAACTTGTCTACATTCCCACAGACAGTAGGGAGCAAAACTGGAATTTGAATCCAAGTCCCTCGCCTCAAAATCTGGAATTGTTTCCAATATAACATATTGCTCAATATTTTGTTGTCTTTTTCCAATCTTGCCTAGAAGCATGGTCGGGTTTTATCTTTAAAAGCTGTAACACCTTTAAAAGGAGCAGCAACTCAGCAAGCAAAATTTTGCAAAGGTCAGGCATCATGGCAGGCCCCTATTGATGAGAAAGCCATCCCTCCCTGTGGCCCCCAAGGGGTTAAATATATATTAGTTGCCATCCAAATGAAATGCTTAGGGAAGCCCATTTCGGAGAATTGATGGAGCATGACCAAACAAGGGAAATTAAGTTAGTCCCTAGGCATCCCCATGGGTCAGAAGGTTAATCCATCCAATACCCCTGGCAGCTGAGCTGCACTGCCCCCATGTGGTCGAATCAGCAGTGGCATGTCTAACATTCCTTTTATTACCCTGGAAATGAGGTGGCAGTTTGATTGTAAGGAAGTTCCTGGAATGAATCAACCTGAATCTGATGAAATAAATTTATAATCCTTTAGGGGGATCGATTCCTTTTTCTGTCTGTTATAGACCAAGTTCTCAGGAGAGGGTTTCCCAGGTGGGAAACACAAACAAGATTGACACCTGAGGAAGCCTACCTGCCATGGCCATCTACACTGATGGGAATGTCATCCCCCTATGCTGGGTTGCATCGTCATTGATCAAAGTCACAAATTTTATAGAAAGAGATGTTGCTGCCATGTTTTAAAGCGTTAGGTTTTCTAGCCAAGTCTCCAGATGGGATCATAAAAGCAACACATCCTATGACTTAAATGTGGCTGCTTAACAGTTATATTGGGTAGGCCATATTTCCTACAAGGAGGTGGTTGCTTGCCTTAGGAACTTGAGACTCTTAACAGACTTCTGGGTGAGAGCGTTCCTGGATCTCACCCACTTCTTCTCTTTCAGCCTAACCACGAGGAAACCCTCCTCTCTGTATGGTCTGATCAGGATTCTATTCTACATCCCTGGCAGCATGGTGGACAGGGCATTGGACTTTCGATCATCCAGGAGCCAATGGTTCAAATCCCACCTCTGTCAGACGCTACCTAGCTGTTGGATCCTGAGCAGCTTCGTCATTGGACTCAATGGCAACTCTAAATGTGGGATCCTTTCATCTAATTCATAAGACATCATCATCATCATACCTAACATTTATGCGTGCCTACTATGTGTCAGGCACTGGACCAAGTACTCGACAATGACTTATTTCATTTGATCCTCACAACAACAATAGGAAGTAGGCACAATGATTATCCCCATTTTACACAGAGCAAATTGGGCCAAACAGGGCTTAAATGACTTTCCAGGATCACAAAGGCAATAAGTGTCTATGTCTGGATCTCAGTCCAGGTGTTCCGGACTCCAGGCCCTGTGTTTACTTTACCACCTAGCTGTCCTCATCAGGCCACTAAGGAATGTCTCATTCATTCATTCATCAAGAATTTATTAAACACCAATAACATGCCAGGAATTGTGAAGGGTGCTGGGGATAGAAAGACAAAAGGCAGCCCCTGCCCTCAAGGAACTCACATTCCATCAGGGGAAACATGTCATTGAAAACAAAACCTATACCCAGTTATTTCTGGGCACACAAGCAAACAGGGTAGGAATGGAGAAGAGAATCAAGGAAAGATTCCTGTAGAATGTAGCACTTTACTTTGAAGGAAACTGGGGATTCTGGGAGGGGGTGGTGGGGAGCGAGTATATTCCAGGCCTGGGGGACAGCCAGTGCAAAGGTTCCAAGATGGAATGTGGGGAACACCAGGTCCTCCAGTCTAGCCGGAACACAGAATGCACGAAGGGGAGCAATATGCAGTAAGCCTGGAAAGGTAAGTTGGAGCCAGATTGTGAAGGGTTTTCAATGCCAAATAGAGGAATTTGTATTTTATCTTAAAGGCAATGGGAGTCACTGGAGTTCTCTGACACCCCGGAACCATTCGCAAACATAAGTTACATATATTTTTAAACCTTCTCAAAATAGTTCCGAGCATTAGGATTCTGAAGTTCCATAGAGTTTGGATTGCTGTTCTTTCAAATGTCAGTGGAACTAAGTGTTCTTATTTCCACCTGAGTAATTTCTCCTGGTGTAAAATCATCTTTCAAGCAGACCTTGATCACTGACTGCTAGAGCCAGAAGGACTCTTAGAGATATCTTGCTTCATCTTTCACTCCAGGAGCTGAGGTCAAGACAAAAAAGTGAAATGCTCAATCAATCAATAAGCACTGACCCTGCTTAGTAAGGAAATGCCTTATGGGTTTCCATGGATTTAGATGTTCTTGAAATTCTGAAAACATAGCACCCTTCTCTAGATAGAGACATGGGAAACTATGGATGTGCCATGTCACATATACTGTTAGAGACAATCAATTCATCGGTTGGATTTTGCTCAGTTTTCCTTCTTAACAAAGAATGACTCAATAGGGGATACGCTGGGAAATGATTCTTTTGGGGGAAATGGAAAAATTGAAGTTATTAATTGAGAAAAATTAAAATACCAAATCCCATGGTCTATCTCAAAACTTAACAAATATTTAAAGTATTGATTTGTACTGTAAATTGGGCTAAAAATGCCACTGCATGGGTACTGACTTATTTCTATTTTTATAAATACCTTTTGTAGTTCTATCAAATCAGTTTCCAAACTATATATGTATATACATATATCTATATGCATATATGTCTACACACATATATACATGTATGGACACATGTCTAAATACATATATGTATCTACTCCTTCCTACTGAAATCTCCTGAAACATTGAGGGGGAAAACAGTTAAATAAAACAAAAAGACTCTATGAATGGTTCTGAAAGTGTATTCGGCTTTTCGAACCTGTAGTCCCCCATGTCTCAACCCAGAACAGGGTGATATGTTTCTTCGTGTCTTATTTGGGGCCAGGATCAATCCTTGCAATTAATCAAAATTCAGCTGCCTTTCACAGTTGTTTTCACTTGCAAGTGAACCGATTTAGACAAACCCTATCTTCCACTTGTCTAGGGCTCAGGGGATTTTAATAACCTAGTGCAACAATAGCAATACAGAGGGTCACTGGATTTTTTTCCCCTTAGAAAGATATGTCATTTCATTATTCCTTCATAGTACTCCTGTGATGTGGGAGCAAATCACCAACTATATTTTACTGAAAAGGACCCCAGGAATATAATTGCTCAAAGCCATGCCATGAAACAGCAGGAAGACTACTTTTAATTCTGAGGCAGCCAGAGCTTCATCCTCCAGATTTGAGCTTGTGGATTGTTGAGGGGTTTTTCCCCCTCCTGTCTCCAAATCTCCACCCCTGGTGTAGTATTCAGGCAAGGCCTAGGGGTGATGGAGATGAAGCCAATTAAACATCTGCCAGGACAACATTTTTCTTTCCAGAAACCTGTTGTGATGCCCCCTGGTGCCCTAGAATACTCAGGGATACAGATTTCAAACCTGGGTCAGACTTGGATGGCACAGGCCCAAGTGAAGCTGTATAAACACTACGACTGGAGACAGAACGGCCCAGTCCATTTTGACAAAGGCGCAAAATTCACAAGAAAAAAAAAAATAAGAGATGACCAGCAATATCTAAAGTGGTTGTTGCTCTCTGAAAATTCTTTTTTCTTATGAGTGACCCTTTAAAAAATGTCCCAGTGCCCAGAAATTTTTCTTTATTTGTTTTAAGCCCAGATTTATGATTTTATAAATGCAGGGATAGCCCCTCCACTAATACAAATCTGAGGATCGGGTCAGCTAGGTGGCGCAGTGGATAGAGCACCGGCCCTGGAGTCAGGAGTACCTGGGTTCAAATCCGGCCTCAGACACTTAACACTGACTGGCTGTGTGACCCTGGGCAAGTCACTTAACCCCAATTGCCTCACTAAAAAAACCAAAAAAAACAAAAAAAACAAATCTGAGGATCACGGATTTAGAACGGGAAGGAACCTCGGATGTGGAGTCCACATTTTTCATTTTATAGGTGAGGAAATGGAGGCATAAACAAGTTAAGTGATTTGCTGAGGGCCATACAAGCTAAGAAGTGTCTGAGGTGGGATCTGAACTCAGGTTTTATGACTCCAAGTCCAGTACCCTGTCTACTAGAATATGCTACTTCTCAGGATCACAGAATTAGAGATGGAATGAGACCTTAGGAGTCCCCTAATCTCACTTGACAGATAAGGACCTGAGACCCAGGTCAAGTCACTTGTCCAAGGACACAAATATAATAGGACTGAAAAAGAGGATTTGAACACAGGTTCTCTGACTCCATATTTATCACTCTTTTCATCTCTATCATGTTGCTAGGGCAACTTTTATATTCTTAGAGAGATGCCTGGTTTTGTTATTGTAGTTGTTCAGGTGTTTCAATCATGTCCAACTCTTCATGACCCGACTTGGGGTTTTCTTGGCAGAGATACTGCAGTCATTTGCCATTTCCTTCTTCAGCTCATTTTACAGATGAGGAAACCGAGGCAAACAGGGTGAAGCGACTTGCCCGGGGTCACAGAGCTGGTAAGTATCTGAAGCTAAATTTGACCTCAGGTCTTCTTGATTCCACCTGGCTGCCTGGTTTATTGAGAGGCTAAATACAGTAACTGGTCATATAACCAGTATGTGTCAGAGGTGGGTCTTAAATATGGGCCTCCTGGACCCCAAGGCTAGTCTTCCAGCCATGGCATCAGCAATGACACTGATGTAATATAAAGTGAAGGATAAGATTTATAGCCAAATGGTCAGCCCTTTTTTTCCCCTCAGGAGGTGGGGCAGGGAAGACAGGAAGAACAGAACGCATCCATTGGTACAAGATATGAAGCATCTGGGGCTGAAACTTCTGGTCTGAAATAGGATGCGTTTTTTGATGTTGGGTTTCATTTTTTAAATGAGAACCTCTTGCTCATGTTGGGTGCTCAGTGAATATCTGATGAACTAAAACCTATAAAGGTGGTGTCACAGCATTTAGTAAGTTGCTGCAAAGAAATATTGGGCTGCTAATAAAAATGGAATAATGTGTAGAAAACAATTCTAGCCTCCTCCTTAGTGGGTTCTTTAAGCACACACTTATAGGATGAAAGGTCTGGAGCTAAAGCACTAGTCCAACCTCCTTATATTACAAAGGAAGTTAACTGAGACCCTGAAAAATGAAATGACTTGGTCAAAGTCTTCCAGGTAGAGATTAAATGGTAGAACTAGAATTAGAAACCAGGTCCTCCGAGTACTAGAAACATCCCAATTTCTGTTTAGATCATAGGAAATCAAAATCTTTGGATGTCACAAGCCTATGGTTTATCCTTGGGGGTAAAAGAGGAAGGCATTTGTAGAAATACAAAATGCCACTACTCATATCTATTATAATTGAAATGGAATGTAAGCTCATTGAGGGCTTCATTGTTTTCATACTGCTAGCATTTAGCAATCTGCCTAGCCCATAGAAGGCATGGAATAAATGCTTATTGATTGATTAATTGATGAAGAAAATGGGAGCCTCATTAAGCCCTTTACCAAGTCCCTATATCCCAAATCCTCTCTATCAGTGGTTCTCAAACTTTTTGGACTCAGGACCCCTTTTCCACTCTTAAAAATTACTGATGATCCCAAAGAGCTTTTGTTCCTGTAGGTTATTTCTATGAGTAGTTACTATAAGAGGAAGTAAAGTCTTTGGTATTATTATGAAAATAGTTTTAACCTTGTCACCCTCTGAAAGGGACCCCTAGACCCTTCCAGACCACACTTTGAGAACTGCTGCTCTTCAGCATACAGAAAATCTCCTGGTCTAAATGACATAGAAAGATTCTCCTATAAGGACCCTCTTGCTGCTATCATGGAATGAACACATTATCTCTCAAACTGAGGAGCTGAAACTTAGATAGCAAGGATGTATTTCCTTTAGCTTCTCTGATCCAAATGTAATCACAAACTCTCTGATCCTACCATGAGGTTCCTTATGGGAGCAACTTCCTTTCTCAGAGGAGGCAGACACATTATTCATTTGACCTAGAAAAGATCTATCGACAATGAAGCACTTCGTCTAAGGTAAGGAAGCCAGAAGCCTAAATAACTTCTGGTTGTTTCCAGACTTAAATTTGTCCATAGAAGTGAAGCATTGTGACTCTGGGGTATCAAGCTTTCTCCTCTTTTGAGAGTGGCATAGTCTTTATGTCTTCCAATGGAAGGATCTCTCTGTCTTCTCTCTTTTCTGAGTAACTGTAAATCATTCCAAGAGTGGCCCTGTTTCATGGAGCTTTGATCCTACACATTTCTAGTCCAGAAGGAAAAAAGAAAAAAAGGAAAAGCAACAAAAAGGTGGAAAATCAGGAAGGGGCTAGAAATCTTGCTATATGTTTTCTTAATTGGTGTGTCTATTTGCAATCCAACATGACCCAAAATTCATTGAGCATCTAGTGTTCTAGGCACTGGGGACATAGGACAAAGTGAAAAACAAAAACAAAACTAATGCCCTCCTTCAAGATGCTTTCTTGATAACTGTGATAACTACTGTGATAACTATCAAGAGTGATGTGCCAGTGGAAACTCATTTACCCAGAATACAAAGAATCAGCCAGCATAGTCCTTAGCCTAAAAGAGTTCATAATGGCACAAGTCAAGTGCTTTTTCTGAATTGCTCCTTTTCCTTATCTTCTTCCTCTTTTTTTTTTATTTAAAGCATATCCTTTAGGTCTGGAGATATTTTTTCTTTTGGGATCTGTTTGAAAATGTGATCCTATTATTGCATTATATCTGAAAATATCTCTATAACTTTGACTGTGCAATCGCTCTCTCTTTTAGGTGTGTGAACAGACAAATACCCAGAGAACTCAAGCCCCCAAAACATTTCATCTCAACTATCCAGAAAATGGGTGCAAAAGTGAAGGAGAACAGGAGAGCAGAGATTTTCTAGAACTCTAGATGATGACCTAAATTCCCTACCAATATTTTGCAAGCCTTTCTTGTGACCCATGAAAAACATTTAAATTTTACATCTGTACTTCTACGTACAAGCAGATTAACTCTCTATTAACATTCAGTTCAAATTCTGAAAAAAAAGTCAACCTTCATTTCTCAATAAATTCTACCTTGGGTCAAATTCATTTTAAATCCACTCTAGAATGTTCTTCAATTCAGTAACATTTAAACTTGTTTTTTCAGAAAAGAATAGGAAAGAAAAGAACCTCTCTGCTTCTCCATGACGTTTATAATTGATTATCTAATTTAAAACATGTAGATTCCACAGCAATAGTCACTATGGAAATAGTAACATATAGGACTCAATTCTAATTCAAGACACAGTGTATATAGTTGAGTGGTGAAGATTTCCCAGCATGTTTTGGAAAATCTGCTACAGTTTACAAAGGCAGAGGCAATTTGGTGAGTTTTAAAGAAATGAGACCTCTGTGGATCGGCCTGAAATTAAATTCACTATTGAGATTTTTGAAAGATGCAGTATACAGTAGTCTTTCCTTTTCATTTTCTAGTATTTTGTATTCCAAGTGATCAGGGTTCATTTAGTTGTGTTTTTAGGATAGAAACATCATTAATTTAACAAAAGAATCCAAGATAAGCAACATTATCAGGTATTTATTTCTTTTTTTAAAATAATATTGTTTCTTTCCAATAGAATGTAAAAACAATTTTTAACATTTTTAAAATTTTGAGTTCCAAATTCTCTCCATCCCTCTCTCCCTTCCCCCTTCCGTGGAACAGTAAGTGATTTGATATAGGTTATACATGTGCAATCAGAGGCATTTCTTTCTAATGCTTCTTTGTCTGTTGGTTTGACTTCTCAAATTCAAGGGTCTTATTAAAAATACCTGACAAGTATAGAATGGATAACAATGAGTTTAAATAGAATTGCCACTCACATCTTAATTTACACCTAATTATCAAGCTTATTTTAGTTTTAGGAACTGTTTAAAAATATATTTGCTCGTTGAAAAAATTGTCAGCTTAAAAAAAGATAATAATAGAAATAATTTATTCTAAAGTTAAATATTGACACAAAAAAAAGACTTTATATTTGTTAAGCAGCTTTAGGAGTTAAAAAAACCAAATAACTAAGTTCTTTATTCAGAGAAGTAAAATAAAAGCTCTTTGACCTCCCTACAATCTGCAAGCATTAAGGATCATTTCCCAGATCACATTAAAACATAGAAATTCACAGGAATAACTTGGCTTTAAAGACCATAAACAGTGTTATGGAGTGATCTATGTTGGTATTGTTTTTTCATTGGGTAGCTCCTTTTCTTCATGACATTAATGTACCTAAAAAGATCAATTAAAGACAGACTCTCCTAATACCTCTCTCTGTGCAAAGACAATTAGACCAAGACCCACCTTTTCCCAATACCAGCCAAGAAACTACCAGTAGAAAGGAATGGACATCTATCCACTGACAGTGAGTGAGGTGGTGATATACAACCTTTGTCAGTCCCTTACTAATTTATTTCTGGTGACCAGTTCAAGGGAGAATGCTCCAGCATCCATTTTACTCCTAGTAATATCTGCTGTACAAATTAAGCAAATTTTTGATGCCCTTTCTCCTTTCCTTTTCTCCATGTTTTTAGTTGCTACAGGCATCTTTTCCTCTTCCCCACTGACTTTCAGCCTCATTCATTATTAATATTATTATTATTTTTTTTTTTTGGTGAGGCAATTGGGGTTAAGTGACTTTCCCAGGGTCACATAGCTATTAAGTGTCAAGTGTCTGAGGCCGGATTTGAACTCAGGTCCTCCTGAATCCAGGGCAGGTGCTTTGTCCACTGCGCCACCTAGCTGCCCCAACCTCATCCATTATTAATGGAGGAAAGGGGAAGCCTCCGAAGTCCCTTCTAGCTTTATGATCCTGTTGTTGTTGCTGAATTGTTTCAGTCTGTCTCTTCATGATCCCATTTGGGGTTTTCTTGACAAAGATACCAGAATGGTTTGCCATTTCCTTTTCTGGTTCATTTTTCAGATGAGAAAACTGAGGCAAATGGAGTATAGTGACTTGCCCAGGGACACACAGTGTCTGAGGCCAGATTTGAACTCAGGAAGAAGACAAGTACTCTATTGACTGCACCACCCAGATGCCCTCTATGATCTTATAGATCTGCCCTTTTCAATGAAGAGCACAAGGGGAAGTGAATTTCCAGCCAAAGGTCTTGGGTTCAAATCCCTGGTCTGCCATTTTACTACCTGTGTGACCATGAGTAAGCTGCTCCATCTCTCTCTGGCCCTCACTGTCCTTATCTGTAAAAGAGGAGGATTGGACCGCTAAGGTCCCTTCCTCCTCTACATCCATGATATTTTCATGTGAATAAATGAATCTAGCAAGCATTTTCAAAGTCCTGTTCAATGCTGAGGTCTCCCCATAATTATCTAGGATGCTAGGGTCTGTCTCAGCAGCAGCTGACATTTTGTAGAGACTTATTCATACTGCCAAATGTATTAGGACGAGAGATGTGTGAAACTCAGAGATGTGTGAAAAGCCTTATTTTTTTTTTTTGTCTTGGTTCAAATAGGTTTGTACCGGGCTTTAATATTCCTTTGCATTTCTGTTTCTGTCAGTCTTTCTAACTTCACTCATTCACACTACACAAATGCCAAATCAACCAATTTGACTCTAAGAAATGAAACAAAAAGCAGCTATTGGTTTAGGGAATCCTGTCCAAATCTTAGTTCAGTTTCATGGGTCTCTGTGAAAGATATGAAGTGATATTTGATATTTCTGTTTGAAGGGTTAATTAACGATTTCTTATCTACATCTAAGCACAGGGCAAAAAAGAAATCCCCCATTGTATTGCTTTAATGCTGGACAGCTCCACTTGTCAACAAAGGGATTTAGAGTTTTTGCTTAGTTATCACAGTATGTGACAGCCGATAATATAGCGTTTGTTTTAAGTCTTGTCAACATACTCAGAAAGCAAGGTGGCCTAATGGATGGGGCACCCACTCCTGTTTCTCTTACTTGCTTCATAAGATTGGGCAGGTCACTTTACCTTAGTCAGTTTCCTCATTTGTGAAGCAGAAATAATAATAGCATCTACCTACCAGGGTGGAGGATCAAATGAGATATATAAAGCTCTTTGCAAATCTTAAAGCTCTATATAAATGCAAGTTACTATATTTTTGTTGTTATCTCAAGAAGCTATATAATTCAGGCCAACAAAATATTTCATCTCAGTCATCTGAATAACAGGCACAAAATTCAAGACATTAAAACAAGATTTTGACAAAAAAAAGTGTTTTTCATGGTACTTGACATATACTACATTATGTGTCGCTTTAGAAATTTATAAGATTGGGGCAGCTAGGTGGCACAGTAGATAAAGCACCAGCCCTGGCTTCAGGAAGACCTGAGTTCAAATCAGGTCTCAGACATTTGACACTTACTAGTTGTGTGACCCTGGGCAAGTCACTTAACCCTCATTGCCTTGAAAAAGACAAAAACAAGAAATTTATAAGATCAACACTGAACTATCACCAGACCACTGTGTGTATTCGGTAGGAGGGGACTGATAAGGCTTATTTGTCTTTATAAATAATCGAGAAGTTTGGGAGAATTCAAACTATGATTTGATCTGCGTGGGAAAACCCTTGGGATGGAACTCTCCAACATGTATGGTGTTCAGCAGCTTGTCTGTAATTTATAGTCTCACAATTGCCTGAGAAATTAAGTGACTTGCCCCTGTAGACACATGGGCTAGAAGAAGATCTTCTGGACACCATGGCTCACCACTCTGCCTGGCTTCTTCTTAATGATAATATTGGAAATAAAGCCAATGGGAATACAGGATCTTGCCCAGGGCACAAAATCCCTTCTAAAGCAAGAGTTCTGAAGATTTTTCTCTGTTGACTGGTTTGCTTGTTCTGTGAACCTCTATAGCAATCCTGTGAAACCCATAGACCCCTTCTCAGAATAATGTTCTTAACTGCATTGGATTACCAAGGAAACCAATTATATTAAAAAGCAATTATCAAACTATTAACAAAACAAGTTCACAGACCTCAGTTAAGAACCCTTGTCCTAAGGAGGGACATGATTGAGAATGCTAGGATACTTGGCAATCTCTTCAAAGAAGATATATTTATGAGTTTCTGATATTTATTTCTCTCTTGATTTGATTTGCCATTTACATTAAAACAAGAATTTGAAAAAAAAAGTGTTTTTGATGGTACTTGGCATATATCTTATTACATTATGTGTTGCTTTAGAAATTTACAAGATCAACATTGAGATGTCACCAGACAAACATCCATGCTTGTGCTGTGATAGACAGTCACAAGCACCTCCCAAGGCAGCAGCAGATATTTACACTGAACCCAAATAGAAAACTATGGCAATGTCAGCAGAAGCACATTTCATGTCGCTATAGAGGCGGCTTAGACTCAACCTCCTTCTTAATTTGCTTGCCAGTGACCAAAACTCTTGTGCTGGGATCATTCTGTGTGGGCATAACAAAGGCAGAGGGAACGTGGCTTTCCACGGCACTGGCATCAACAGATTTGGGTGAGGGTCAGAAGTGACTTCTCCCCAGTGTACAGAGAGAGGTGCCGGCTCGACAGGATGCGACTGTGTGATGTAAGAGTAGCAGCCCATTAAAAAGTGAAAGACTCAGGACTCAGCTGACTTGGGACTCGGCTCTTTGTTTTCTCTAGAATGATGCTGCCAGGACTTATTTGTCTCTCCTCCCTGCTCCCCTTCCATGGGACTAATTGAATTAAGAAGTCACTTTGGTGGCTTATGTACACAGGTTGTGTGTACAGAGGGCTACTGGCTTGATTGCATTTCCTGAAGTGATTCAGTTAAACACTGGCGTGAATGATTTCTCAAATGGAATCAACTGTGTGTTTCTGGCGACCATAAGACCACAGAATCCTAGTTCTAGAGCTTGAAAGCTTGAAAGCTTTCTGGTGGTATCACCTCATTTTACACATGGTTGAACTGAGGCTCAAGATGGTTGAGTGACTCATCCAGAGTCACACTGTGATTTAGAGCTGGAAAGGACTGTAGAGGTCATCCAGCCAAGCTCCTTTATTTTACAGATGAGGAAACTGAGGCCCGGGGACAATGTGTAACTTGTTACTGCTCAATTAAGTGGCAAGCAAGAGATCTGAACTCAAGTCCTCTGGCTCCTTGGAGGGATGAAAAGCTCATTGAACATGGAGTCATAAGACTTGAATTCTAATCTTTTGTCTCTGTGGTGACCTTGGGCAAGTCACCACCTCTCTGGGCCTCCTCTGTAGGATGAGGTCTCTTTCAGTTCTAGATGTATCATCCTATAACTGAACCCAGCCCTCTTCCTCTGTACCAACACTGATGAAGAAATTGAGACCCAGAGGAGGGGACTGACCTCCTCGGTCATATGGCTAGTAAGCAGAACAACTGGGATTGGAAAGCATGTCTTTTGGCTTCTAATCATATGCTCTTTACCAGAGTGGGTTGAGTGACAAAAGCTTTGCTCCAGGAAGCTGACATTTAGAGGCGATGACGGCACTTACACTCCTGCAGGAATACACAACTAAGCAAAAGGAGACTCATTACATGCTAAGGCAGTCCATCACCTTTCTGGACTGTTCTCATTTGTAAGCAGTTGTTTCTTATGTTGAGCCATAATCTGTGCCTACTTGTGAATTGTCCCCATTGCTTCCTTCTTCCACGTGACCTATTTGAGGAGAGAAGTCTTGTTGACATATGATAATAAATGTAGCACTAATGGGGATCTCAGCAGTCATCTAATCTAACCCCCTCAATTTACAGTTGAGGAAAATAAGGCCAGACAGGTTGAAGTAACTTGCCCAAGAAACAGACCAAGAGATCTGAACCCAGAGCCTCTGACTCTTGTTACTGTGCCCCTGCAGATTCCCCCACATCTATATTCCCCTCATATGATGGAAGACAAAGTGACGAATACCATTAAGGAAAAGACAAATGGAAAGTCTGAATGGGAGAACTGAGATAACTGCCTAAGATGTCCCAGATGGGCCAGACTGAGCTTATGCCTATGTACAATTGGCCAAATATTATCCTGTCTTAGTGACGATTACCCTTCACCCCCATCTAGCATCTGGAATGATAGAATGAGGCACCTTAGAAACTTGGTCCAACTCCTTCATTGTCTACAGGTGAGGTTTGAGAAAGGAAGGCACTTGCCCAGGTTATAGATGGATCCAGGAGTATAACCCAGGGATCATTTCCAGTCCAGTGCTCTCTGCACTATGCCATAGATTGATGGCTCTTTGATCTATCCACCAGCTAGGCAGAGATAGTCCACAGGTTCTAGGTTACCCTCTGGAAAGCCCTAGCCAAAATGATGCCCTACTAGATCTTCTCATTTTCAAGCTAAACATATACAAATTCCCTTCTCCAATCTTTTGTTAAATGATGATGAGATATGAAATACTTATGGCTGTAAGACATGGAATACATAAATAATTAAAATGTTTTTCATAGAAGGCAATAGAGTAGTACCTAGTAGGTATGAACAGGATGCAATAGATAACCACTGAGGAACTCTGAATGGACATAAAATATGGCATCAAGGAATGAGTGAAAAAATATGTATTAAGCTCTTACTATGTGCAAAACAATGAGGAGACAAACAGGAAACCCTGACAGTCCCTGCTCCCGAGGGGCTACAACCTCTATAAGAGCTGCAGCTCATTTCCTCCACAGCCACAACTACTAGAGGCCCAGAAAAGAGTGCTCACCTCCACAATCATTGGAATTTTCAAATTGTTCAGCAGTAGAAGTAGATACAATTTTATAGACGAAAATAACATGAAAGGGCACCCATGAGGTCACCTTTATACATGTTGTAGCTTTCTGCCATGTTCCTTGGTAGTCTTGGAACTCTGCTTTTCCTTAATGTATTTACTTTTTCCTTGACTCCCAGGGTATATTCTGCTGGACATCCCAGGGAGGCTGCTAGGATATAGATGAGAAATGCAAATTCTCCAATCTTTCTGAAGTCCATAAGGTTCTCCTCTGGCACAAGGAGCAAGATGCAGAAGCCTCCATCCTCCATCCTCTGGGCAATTTCCTCTACAGGTGTGTCTGGACTGCTCACTCTTCCCTCCCCACTGCCATCTCCTGGGTTCTCAGCTGGCTTGCTATTTTATACAAAGCTCTCAGAACTTGACTGATTTCCTTCAGCCAGTCTTAACAGACTTTCTGTCTGGGGTCCTTTCACTTTACTACCAGTTGGATCAAGGACTTTTTCTGGACTTATCGCAGATGCCTTTGATTGATGGGTTCAATGAAGATATTTAGACCTTGCCCACACCTAGTTCATCCCTCTGGTGGACTGAAGTCTGGGTCTTTCTAATTATTGAAGCAAGGGTATGGGCCACTCCTCTTATACCATGAGCCATTAAATTAAAATAAAATGGAAGCCAAGGGGGAGGAACATTTTCTAGATAAATAACATTAAATGCTGGCTTGGGAGGATGAATGCAGAAAAGAACTATTTGTTTTTGCCCATTAAGAAATCCTTAATGACTTCAGAGAGAATCTTTTGTTGAGTTTTGGGGAGAGAAGGTAGATTGCAAAGGGGCAGAAGAGCAATCAGGTGTTGCAGAAGTAGAAGGGGGTAGTGGGGCTCTTTTATTGTTTAGGATCAGAGAGGTATGACCGTGTTTGAAACCCAAGGGAAATACGCAATAGAGAGGGAGAGATTGAAAATGTATCTAAGTGTGGTTGATGGAAGGTTAAAGAGGAGATAAGGAGTTTCTATTACCTTTCTTTGTTAGATGCTAGAGGGCAGGGCAAGTATCAGATACTTTCTTCAAAGAATTATACTAGGTCCTGGGCAGTGCTTTCAAAATATTGCCCGGAGGTAGTGTGGTTCAGTGGAAAGTGTGGTGGATTTGGAATCAGAAGTAGGGTTAAATCCCTATTCTGGTTTTTACCACCTTTGCGAATTTGGGAAGTCCTTCCAACTCTTTGGGCCTTCATTTTCTCAAGATCAGAATAAATTATTTGAAAAGTCCTTTCCATCTCTGAATCTATGATCCCTTTATCCCTTGGCTGTTGAAAATGACATTAAAGATGAAATAATTAAAGGTTATCATTTATTCCATATCAACTAACTATGTTCCAGGCACTGTTAGGCACCAGGGATACAACAACAAATGATGAAACACATCCTTTTTTCTCAAGGTGTTCGCAGGATTAACACAGTATCTTTAATTGATATAATAATAGTAATAATAATAATAGCTCACATTTATATGTGTCTACTATAGGCAGCTAATTAGCACAATGGATAGAGCACCAGGCCTGGAATCAGGATTTGGCCTCAGACATTTAGTAACTGTGTGTCCCTGGGCAAGTCACTTAACCCTGTTTGTTTCAGTTTCCTCACCTTTAAAATGAACTGGAGAAGGAAATAACAAACCACTGCAATATCTTTGCCAAGAAAACCCCAAATGGAGTCATGAAGAGTTGAACATGACTGAAATGACTGAACAACAGCAACAAATTGTTCCAGGCACATAAGACTAAGTGTTTTGCTATTAGTAGTAGTAATAGTAGCAGTATATAATTATTTTATTTAAATATCAAGTCTCTAATACATAGCTTTAAATCTTCATTTTAAAATTTCTGGGCATATGAAGATAATCCCCATTTAAGCCTACAGATGGATAAAAATTCAGTGCTATATCATAAATGAGATATATATTTATGGGTCCATCATTGTTCAACTTACCTTTTTCTGATTTTTTCCACTGACTTGAATTAAATTCAATAAAAATTGTTGTAAAAGCAAGAAATTATCAAAAGCCTTTCTTAATCCAATAATAACATGTCTGTGGCAACTATCTCTGGGTATTCATTCACCTATAAGCAGGAAAGAATTAACACAAAAGAAACATGACTATTCTCCTACTTTAGTAACCCACGCCTAAAAGAAAATGAGGTTGGGGAGGCATGATTTTCCTTGATGAACCCATGCTGGTTCATAGTGATCACTGTTCTCCTTTCAAAGGGCTCACAAATCACCACTATAATAATCTGTTCCAGTATCCTTATCTATCGGAAGATAGACACACTAACATAGACATGTCTTCCGGACATAACACATATTTACCTCAAGATGGGGAAGATTGTGGAAACTGTGGAAATGAGGATTAGCTTCAGATACTATAGTAGTTTCTGAATTTGACCAGGGAGTCGGGAAAGATCAAGGAAAATCCTCGATTTGATCTGTCAGTTGAGCAAGCAGACTCCTAAGGGCTGAATAGCTGGCATCAATTCTCAAAATGATGCCGATAATGCAAAGAACAGCAGGCTAGGGCATTGTGAAGGCCTGGTCCGTTTGTAACAAGTGGAGGTTCTTTTGTGCTATAGATTATTTACAAAGACCCTAAGATCTGTAAACCAGCAGAGTGACAAAGGCATTAAGTCCCTTTCATGCTCTCAACCTATTAAATTTATGGAGTTAAAAAAAAAACAGCCTTCCTGTACAATCTGGTTTTAACTGGTAATTGCCTTCCCATGGTTATGCAGAGGAAGCAGTACGGTGTGAACCTGAAAGGAGAGGCAAGCCTCTGAAGGCGGAGTCCTCCCTGGTATCCTAGGGGAAGCTTTGGTAAGACTTTGATAAAGTCAGTTAACATCCCGCTGTTTTTACTTCTCCCTCTGTAAGCTGGTGATTCAGAGGCAATGGGGTGCCATGAAGGAGGGCTGGACTTGGGTTCAGTTCCTGCCCCTGGTGAAGACTTGCTAGGTGACCACAGGTGAATCACTTAACCTCAGCGTCTCAGGTCATTTTCTAAAGCAGTCACGCAGAGACCGATTTGAATCAGTGGAAGGAGCTAGAACTTCAGCATTCTATATACCTCTGCCCCATTCCTACCCCCCCCCCATTAATGGTACTGCAGATCGCAAGGCATGAAGTTATTTTGATGTGTTGAGATTATTATATAACTTCCAGATAATGACAGTACTAAGGACTTCATGGGGAAAAAACCACCTCGATTTCAGGGTCAGCTTCCTCCTTTTGGAAGCATTAGGACAATTCACTGGGATGTTCTCCTCCTTGCCTTTTGATCCCACTCTCTTTTATCATTTACATGTGCTATCATGAAGGTGCACTTTTTAAAATTAAGATTTTAGTCAACATATAAAGCCTACTTATACATTATTCCTGTTTGCATGCTGTGAATGCACGCTCTCCTCACCTCTACATAGTAGAGTACATAGAAGGTGCTTCATAAATGCTTGTTGACTGACAGCTCAAATGTCATCTTCTGTGCAAAGCCTTTCCTGATCCCTCCCCAACTGCTAGCGCTCTCCCCTCCACCAAATACCTTCCATTAAACTACGGTTATTTGTTCCTATTTTTTCTTTTATTTTGTAAGGCCTTAATATGCAGTTGTATCTCCCATTGGAACATAAGCTAAGCCTGGAGTGCAGGGATGATTTAACTCTTTATATTTGTGTCTTCAGCTGCTGGAACATAGAAGGCGCTTAATAAATGCTTGTTGTGGGACTTCCAGCCAACACAACTCCCTGAACAGAGGCAGACTGCCCATGTTTGCAACATGTCTACTTCTGCCTGAAAATTTGCACCATAGTGAATAACGGCAGAGAAATCCAATGAGAAATGATAAAAAGTGATCTATTAGAAGCCAGAACCACACAAAAAAGATCAGCCAAGTCCACGGACAATAGGCAAGGGGTGTGGGGACCTGCTCTTAGGTGCATACTCACATATTAAATGAAAAAGGAAGGTTGCACGCACAGAGTTTAGTGTCTAAACTCAACAGGTAAACGGGCAGAGATAGGAGAAGTGGGGGTGGGGTATCAAGGGGAGAGAAATGACTAAAAGAAAAACAAAACTACTAATTCTGAAGAATTAAAAGGAAAAAAAAAGAAAAGGAAACTAAAGGGGGACTCATCAATTGGAGACTGGCTGAACACACTGTGGTACATGAACACAATATTATTGTTTTGTAAGTAATGAGGAAAGAAAGAATTTTGGAGAATGCTGGGAAATGCGAACTGATGAAGAGTGAAAGGAGCAGAACCAAGATAATAATCATTCAATGACAACATGGTAAAGAAAAACATCCTTGAAAGACTTAAGAAATCTTGACCAACTCAATAACCAACCAGGTTAGCCAGGTGGCACAATAGATAGAGAACTGGGCCAGGAGTCAGAAAGACCTGAGTTCAAATCCCATTTCAGTCACTTATCAGTGGTAAGGCTCTGGACAAGTTATTTAACCTTTTCTGCCTCAGTTTCCTCAACTAGAAAATGGGAGACTATAAGCACCTATCTCCCAGGGTTCTTGTGAGTCTCAAATGAGACAACAGTTGTAAAGCCCTTACTTAGCACAGTACTTGGCACATAGCAGGTATTTAATATATGCCTGTTCTCTTCTGCCTGTCAGATCTCCAGAGGATGTATCATGAAGCATGTTATCTGCCTCTCACAGAAAGGTGATGGATTCAATACAGAGACAGACATTTTTGGATATGGCCAATGTCATACGGTCAATGTCATTCGCCAAGAATCTATGAAATGCTTACTCCATGCCAGGCACTGTGCCAAACTCCAAGAATACAAACACAAGCACCAAATTAACAATTCTTGCTCCCAAAACATTTATAGTCTAAAAAGAGGAAGACAATAAAAGAGGGTAGGGAGGGGCATGAAGTCAGAGGTTTAGCCTGGTGAGAAATGAAGAGAAGGTTGGAAATGGAGCTACTGGAAAGAGCCACCCAAATAGAGGGAGGGGCCCAGGAGGTGGGCTACTTGTGAGGTATGACTTCCAGGGCTAAGGTGATAATGGAGCATCTAGACTGGAGTGTAGCCTGGTGAGAAATGTGTGCTTTTTTTTTCCTTTTTTTTTTTTTTTTTGTGGGTCAATGAGGATTAAGTGACTTGCCCAGGGTCACACAGCTAGTAAGTGTTAAATGTCTGAGGCCATATTTGAACTCAGGTCCTCCTGAATCCAGGGCCGGTGCTTTATGCACTACGTCATCTAGCTGCCCCCATGTGTGCATTTATTTTGATAGACTATGTTTATTTGTTACAAGGTAGGTTGGTTTGTTTTTTCCTCTGGGATTTTAAATAGGGAGAGAGCTGAGGAAAGACTGGGATTATCAAAAGGGATGCAAAAAGAAAAACGGGGCCAATGAACCATTAAAAAAAAAAACTACACAGAATACAACAGAAGGACTCTCAGAAAGAAACCAAGATAAGTGGGGTAGTACTGAAAGTAAAAAACCAAACCAAGTAATATGAAATAGCAAGTCACAATTTCATGTACAATCCAATTTTGTGTTCTCCTGTGTATTTGGAAATTTGAGGGTTTTTAAAAAATAAAATTCATTGATATTTATATAATTTGTGTATATATTTATATAATTACACTGAAGTTATAATATAAGCAAAAAAACCCTATTAAAAATGCCTGTTAATTTACTGATTTTTGACACCAAAACAGCCTTAGGTAGGGAGAGGGGATTTAGGGGTGATGGTAATGTGGACTATATTCTTCCATTATAAATTTTACTTACCTTTCAAATAATTTCTTAAATTCAAATACTTTGTCCTTCAATTCTCACTGAAAGATGTGAAGGACTGAATGCATATTAACAAGAAAACAGCAGAATTTACATATCCTATTTTGGTATATAGTTCAAAGAAGATGGGGTTTAGAATCAGAAGACATGCTTCCTCCCCTACCTAGGTGACCTTGACCAAATTGCTTCAGCTTTCTGGGCCCAAGTTTCCTTATGAGTAAAATGAAGGGCGTTGGCCTGAGATGGTCTGTAAGGCTCCTCCCACTTCTAAAACAATATCCTATGGCTCCATTTCCATGATTGTACAGTGTGAGCTCCCTGAGGGCAGGGATGACTTTTTGATGTTTGGATCCCCAGCACTTACACAAGATAGATACTTACTAAATGCTTGCTGGAGAGGCTGGATTATAAAATCCATTTGTATTAGACTTCTATAACCAAAAAAAAACAAAACAAAACAGAGAACTGGAAGAATACGTAAGAAATGTTTAGCTTATCTTTTTCTTTTATAGTTAAAGAACCAGCAATCTAGAGTTGTCCATGATCAGTTACTGGCCAAGGCGGAGCTAAACATTTTTAATCAGTCAGGTAGGTTTCTCTTTGGATGCATGTATGTTCCACTTTTTCTTCCCAAAACAGGTGAAAATATTCAGCCTTTTCAAATGATAACCTAATGACAGGGAATAAAAGAAAACCATATCAAACACTACCTTATGCTATTGATGCAGTTCCAACCCTTACAAGTCCTGGGAATCCTTCTTCCAACTTCCACTTGCATGGACAAGTTGGGTCTCTAGAGGAAGGGCTTCTATGGGTAGGTACCCCTGAGAGACGGGGACATTTTCTCAAATGCTATTGGTTCAAGCCCCCATTCTGGTGTGTTCTCCTCAGTATTGACTGCTACTCCTAGCATGTTCCTTACATGATCAATAGCCTCTAGTGGTGACACCCCAGTGTCATTTCACCAATGAACATCAATCCTTGTGGGCACACTCTCCCCTCTATCACCCCCATCCCTAGGGAGAGCAGGTTCCATCAGAGAATCTTATCATTGTCAAGTCATTTCCATCATGTCCCACTCTCCGTGACCCCATTTGGGGTTTTCTTGGCAAAGATGCAGGAGTGATTTGCCATTTTCTTTTCCAACTCATATTACATATGAGGAAACTGAGGCAAGCAGGGTTAAATGACTTGCCCAGGGTCACGCAACTAGTGTCTGAGGTTGGATTTGAACTCAGGAAGATTAGTCTTCCTGATTCCAAGTGCAGTGCTCTACCCACTACATCACCTAAATCAGAGAATTAGGCTACAAAGTATTTCTCTCCAAGTTCACTTCCAAATATGGTATAGACGATGAAGTCCCTGTCACTACTTCCCGGCAACCTCCTATTGACCATTTTGCTAGGTCAAGAAAGCGACACAGGACTTCACTCCTCAGCAGCCTCGTCGATCTGCAAAACTTGGCTGGGATTCTGATCCCCAGACCTCTGGTGGCTCACTCTCCTGACCTTCCCAAGGCTGAAAGGCAGCAGCCTAGTCTGATACACCTCTCTTAACACAACAAACATGAAAGACTGCTCATGGGCCACATGGTCGTGGGAGGGAGATCAACGCCCCAGGATTGTTTTCCTACCTGGAAGCTTCCAGTATTCCTTCCCTGGATGTTCAAAGGATGCTCCGGCAAGGAGAAGTTTTACAGTTATCTTTAAGTACAGGAAATGGATGGTCTCAGAGTGGTCCTGCTCTCAAATGGGATGGAATATTGTGGGGTTGAAAGAACAGAAGAAATATACAAGAGTATGTATCTGGCAATAAATAGGATTGAATTGCCCTAAGGTGATTGCGACATCAGAAAAATTTTAACCTTGCCTTTTTTTTCTGTGTGTTATTATGAAAGCTACTTTTTATGTCATTTATTTCCAATGGCTATCCCTTCACAAAGATAGTAACCATGTTAACAGCACATATCCTCATTCAGCAACTGTAGTCCACCACCTTTCTACTAAGAAGAGAGAGACTCATTTCTTCATTGGTACTCTATAACCTAACCTCAAAGAAGTCAGTTTGGTTGGAGAACTAAAAAATTCTTTTCTCCTCAGAGCATTAAATCAAGATGAGAATAAATCCATATTATTAAGGTGAGTACTCTCCAAAGATCACTCTTTGAAGTAGGAGACAATTTCATTGCCTTTTCAATGAAAACTCCTCATTCCCTTTTCCCAGTCTTTCAGTACAAAGACTTAAGCAGCATTTTTTTTTTAAGTATTACAGTTTAAAACACAGGTGTATATATTTTATCTCAAGCACAAGTCTTTTCATTGCAAAGCAAGGAAATTTAACTCTGAGCAGTAAAATGATGTCCGGAAACATTTTTATCCTTCTTTCTTTCGAATAGACTTTTTTTCTTTTGTTTAATTTTAGCAAGTATATAATCTCGGTCTCATTCAAAGAGAGATCACAATACCAGGGGTGTCAAGTCAACAAATGATTTCCTGTCTTGGTTACTGAAATGTGATGTCTCCATATTTATCCCAGAAAGCTTTTTTATTAACAATGGGGGATTAAATTTCATAGTTAAGAAAATTAGGTCCTGAGTCATGGGAGAAACAAAAATCTTTTTTTTTTCCAACTTAAAGCCCTTTTAAAGAAATCTCCTACCTCTTTCCCTTCTCCCTTTTTTATTCATTCACTATCGTCCTGTTCCAAATCTCAAACTGGCTTCTTTTTTCTGAGGGCTGAAAACCATTAACACTTCGTATAACACCATCTTAAGACCTCAGTTCTAGTAGTGGAGGAGGTCGCGGCAGGACATTCTGACCAGACTGAAGTTTAGAATGTCAGAGCTGGAAGAGATCTGGGATCATCAATGAAGGCTGGTTAATTCTAGGTTAAAAACAAAAACAAAACCTTCTTTCTGGATTTTGAAACCATTTAAGCCTCTGCATCAGTGTCACTTTCGTGAGAGTGAGTGAGGTTTGTTTTGTTTTTACATCCTCAAGCTTAGCAGGGCTTGGCATATGGTCGGTGCTTAATAAATGCTTATATTTTGATCCAAATTTCTTTTCCCAAAATAAATAACTGAGTTATCTTATATAAAGATGCCAATTAATTAACTAGGAAAGGGAAAATAAGGCATCAATAAATCTTCTAGGAGAAAAACTCAATCATCAAATTTATGGTTTTGTGCAACAAAGTTACACACCCAAGTCCACTTTACAGCTACAGTGCAACTGGGAGCAGGAAATGGGGTAGAGTGGAAAGAGGAATGGGTCAGGAATAAGCAGAGAGGCCTGTATTCAAATTCAGAACCTGGCATTTACTAGCTATGTGAACCTGGGCAAATCAAATCATTTAACTTTTCTCAGTATCAAGAACTTCATCCATAAAAGAAGGTCTAATACTTGAGGTATTGACCTCCTAGGGTTGTTTTGAGGATCAAAAGACATAATGTGCATGTAGCTATTTGCAAATGTCACAGCATTATAAAAAGATCGGCTATTATTATACCAAATCCTAAGATTTTTCCAATTATCTTACGGAGACACAGAAAATTCTCAAATTTTTCATTTTAAAATCAAGACAAAAACCAGTATGCCATAAAACATTTTATTTCAAAAGTGGGGAAAGGAAGGATCTATGCCACAACTCCAGAAAGGGTTGAGAACTACCACCCTAAACATTAACCTTAGTTCCAAACAGAAAACCAAGCCAGCATTTCTCGTAGTTAAAGATATCATAAGCCAGGATTCTTTCAGGAAAAGAAATAGCTTTGAATATTTATGCATTTGCAATATACTAAGAAAAACTACAGTCCCAAATTCTTATAAAAGACTTTCCTTTGAAAACTTCTATCATCCTTTAAAATATGATCCCCTCAGAGAACAGAGAGACACACTGAACCAACAAGGAAGCAAAAGAAAGGAGGAAAGGAAAGGCAAAATGGGTGGGAAGTCAAGAGCTAGACTTGAAGGTATTTCTAAATGACTCTTTGCTGGTATTCTAGTACCAAAGTGCAGAAACAAATATATTGCTTAATTCTTTCCTTACTTAAAAAACAATTCGCAAATTCCCATCCAAACGGGTATAATTTGCAAAGAATATAAAATCCTTTAATGGGGTGTGTAGGTCCCTCTGAGGGTTTGTTTTTTTTAAATACACACCATGTGGTGCAATCTGTTACAGTCCAAAAGGCAAAAAAAAAAAAAAAAGAAAAAAAAAGAAAGAAAAATTTTAAATCCTCTTTAAAAAAGTCTCTGTTGGAACCAGAAATTAAAGTCACTTCTAAATTTCTTAAAGGTTTTTAAGGTATGTTATATCTAAGATTTGGGAAAATATCCATCTTACTGCCCATCACTGTTAAACTCTGGCTGTTTTGTTTGTTAAGTTATTCAATTTAGCAAAAATCCTTCTAAAAGATCATTTTAAATCCCAAATGAATGCAATTTAACTAAGCTGTTGAGTGATTTAATTTACAAAACTCAAAGGAAATTTATGTTCAAATATTTGTTTGTTAACTTATCAACCAGTTTAATTCTGAAATGTGCCTATTTGCTTGACATAATATTTTACCATCTTAACAAATGTTTAGAGGTTGTTGTTTTTTTTCCATTTGACTAAAGAGAAATAAGTTTCATATTGCTTTAATTCACCTTCTTATGTGCATATGCTAGGGAAGATTTGATGTAAAAAAAAAAAACCCTTATCATGTTCCTTTCTACTACATCTAAATCTGTTTACAAATTCAAAGCTGCTAAAAAAAAAAAAAAACACCCTGCATTCTCCTGCTAAATCGACTGGATGGCTAGAAACCAAACTGTAATGTAACAGAAGAAAAATTACCAATTTATCTTCCTGACAGAACATTCTTGAGAAGGTATAAAACTGTGGTGGTCTCTATGCCAGTTTTTTTGTTTTTTTTTTAAGGCTTTCAGCTTTTAAGACTAAACCTAATTTGATATTTTTGTAGTTCTATAACAGTTCTAATATTTTGTGACATTTTGTATTGTGACACTATAGATGAAATTGTCATCGGACTGACACCCTGTACTGTTTATTCCTTAATTACAACTGTTAACACTGCAGAGAAGCGTGCTAATCTGCCATCACATAGTATGAAAACAACGTTATTGTTACAAACACCAACACCCACTCAACAGGATATTTCCAAGATGGCAGTTTATAGAAACTTATCAGCATAATGGACATTTCATTATAAAGTTTTAAAAAAAAAACAACTCACACTATTGTATTATTTTAATATGAGCCAAGTTAAAATGAAAATGATCGAAAAATAATTTAAAGTAAACAGAAATTCTCATTAAGAGGAATTCCTTCTATGGCTATTGGTCCTTGTGCTTCTAGGATCTAAAAACCAGGGAGCCGAACTCACTCTTCCCACATACAGCCTAAGCAGTGTTGGAATGAGTTTTAAAGCTATATTGTTTGGGAATTGTAAATGGATGCCTCACTGAGAACTGGAAGAGAGGGAAGAGACAGTTAAAAGATGAAAAGAAGGGGAAGAGTCCATTGCTCTCCTCAAGAAGGGAGGCAATGCTTAGAAAACCAAGTAAAAATCCTATCAGAATCCCTATTCTGACAGGTTCACTTGAAATACGTACAACTCCCTCCAATAAAATGGTCACCCTTTGGCCTTTCTGGCCAGTTCTCTGCACTGACAGATACTTTAGAGTTTAAATTGTGAGAACAAAAGTGAGATTTTAGGGAACATCTTTACTTTTCTAAAACACGTGAGACAAAGTGGTATGGAGAATGTAAAGAGTATTAGATTAGGAATGAGAAGACCAGCCTTTCCACTGACCTGTTGGCCTGTGACTCTGGGCAAGTCACTTCAACTCTGGAGGGGTGATTTTTTCGGTTATGATAAATGGCATTCCTCCAGGCTGGGAGGTTCATGTCAGATAATCTATTCAGAATCTGAATTATATCCAAGTATTATGCAAATAGAAGGTGCTAAGCAAACCACTCTGTTGTTTCTCTTTTTCATGGCCGGTGGAAAATAGTTAGGAATTGTCATAATCACAGCTTTTTGTTGAAAGCAGTTACGGGAACCAGACAGGTATGAAAAGGACTGAAAACTGTTTTAAAATGAAATAAGTCACATAAGACGCATTTAACCATTTATTTAGTTCACTTTCCCTTTCAAAATTTTCTTTTACACTCCAAAAAGTTTGATGAAATGACAAACTGAAAGTAAAAACAATTCTCATCATTCATTAAAAAGGTTGTAAGGTATTTCAATCCTGGTTTGACAAAATTTCCAGTAAATTAAAATTTTTCCCTCTTGTCAGCTAGGTAACAGAATCCACATTAGGATGTTCCCTTAGATGAACAAATTCCTTTGAGTTTATACAATGTCCAGATACGTTTTGCTTTACTGAGCAGGTGTTCTGAAGTGGAGCCCCAAGGAGAAATTACATCTTTATTGTGGTTATCTCTCTGTAGCATCTTTGATGTCATTTCCTGCTGGATTTGGATATCTGACACCGATGGGATACTGTGTTCTTCCTAAAAGAAACTGCTCCCACTTGGGGGCCTGTTCTTCTACTGATGCCCAGTAGAGAGTCTGAAAAAACAAAACCCAAAAAGGAAAAAAGCAAAACAAGCAATAGAACTTGGCTTTTCAAAACAGTCTAAATGTTTATTCCCTTAAATACAGACACACACTCATACATGCATATATATGTGGAATGCAATCTCCCTACAGAACATTTTATGTTAATTTTAGAAAAAAGCTGGCTACTTACTCCTCAATTTTCAAATTTCTCAGCAAAACCACAGAGGCTGGCAGAATTTCAGGTTTTTGATTAAGTTTTGTGGTGTTTTGAGGCGCCCTCTTGTGGCTAACAACATGATGTGTTATGTGGGGCTGTGGTACATTTCTTTGCTTAGGCTTTTCAAACCAGTCAATAAGCATTTGTAAAGCGCCTATGTGCCAGGCACTGTGCTAAGCACTGGGGGTTCTAAAAGAGGCAAAAAATGGCCCCCATCCTCAAGGAACCCACAATAAAAAATCAAGCACAAAATGCTTTTCTGAATTACAAAATAGAAACAATTGCTCTGAAATTCATTTTTTAGGCTATGATATAATATAGGCAACAAGCCGCATTTGTTATGCTGTAGATTAGAATTCAGGTGAGTTTTGTGGGGAAAGCATATTATCCATTTATTATCTTCTAGAAAAAATACTCTTCATTTTATGAGTAGCAATTCTTGTTCCTGTGACTTGAATAATATAACAATTTTGATGTCAAAGCAAGACTTTCCACACAAACGATACCAACCCCAATAAGCCACGTGCCCTTTGCACAGGACATGGGACAATAAGACTTTATTGGCAATAGCTCAGCATCCTCTGCCTCACTGTCTACAGTAGTTCATAGAGCACTGGCAGCTCCTGCAAGCTTTGTTGGGATTTTCAAGTTACTGCTCTAAGTGGCTAAAGAGAGCATTTCTGGGGCATTTTGTTAAGAGTGACATTAATGTCATACTAGCTTTGGAAAATAACTCGAGCAGAAATGACTTTGGGGACACACATTTATGCCCTGAGGAAAATTTTAAATATAAGGTTTCATCCAAGTAAAATAACGTAGGTCTACACCAAGGCCATGGAAGGATGTATATGGTCTGAGTAACAGTCTGATATGTTCATCCTGCTGTTCAAGGCCAACTAAGAAAAAATGACAACTGTGTTCCATGCTTGGGGGCTTCTCAGCTACTCATAGCTAGATTAACCCTTATTGTGTATGTGAACCCTGTACAAGTAAGGGTTAGGTACATAGTGAGACAAAGAAACAGACATGGCCTCAGCCCATCTATATCATTTAACTCAAAGAGCTGTACGCCTGATGGGGCCAAGTTTTCTTCTCTCTCCAGGTGCTAGCTTTCCTCGATGTCTTAGATGGCAGACAGCTGAAGGACAATTTAAGAGCCCCCAAATATTAGAGCCTGTTTTAACAGACAGCAAAAGAGTATTAAGACAAAGACCATCTTTCCAAGGGAAAAATAACCTCAATCTCTCCCAAACCCTGCAATCAATTCCTTTTCATCATGAACATTTTCGTATATCAAATAATGTATGTTTCTGCCAAACTTTCCCCCAATCTGTTCCTGAGCTTCACAGAATATAACACTTAGAAGCCATACTCCATAACAAACATATATTCAGGCCACTTATTAAACTTTCTGTGAAGAGACTGTGAAGAGCTATTTTTAAATCCAGCACAGAGGACACAGATTTCAAGTGCAATGCTCATTACGCGTTCTACACCATCACCTGAAGATCCCATCTCCTATTTTTGTTGAATAAAAGTCCTTCTCTAAATCAGATTTCATAAAAAGTCAACAGAAATTTGATAACTCGATCCTTCACTGGATTAAAATGTGAAATGTCCTTTAAAGGGATAAATCTTGAGAGTATCTACATCAATATTTGGCTACACAATGAACGACAGCCTCAATGCAGGTGTCTAAAGACGTCCTAAGATTCTTACCTGAAGACCAACCATCTCGGAATGTGACCGTAAATGCACCTTCTTGTCAAGTTTCTCTTCTAGTGTTCTTATATCCTGTAACAGAAATCACTATTTTTAAGGAGACTATGGGCACACAGACATGCAAACGTTTCCTGGATGTACATTATTACTTACCAAGGCAAATTCTACTTGCACTTTGTCAACAATATGAGGGAGAAATCAGTACAAAATCTGAATCCTCAACTCAATCAGGCAAATAGGCACAACCCTGGCTACAAAACCACACATTTCTGTCTAGAGGCTACTTCCAACTGACCCATTTAGATTCTAACAGCCAATACTTGCTAGGAGTTTTCCTATCAAGTGGCACTGATTTCTGACTCCTTTAAAGCAGAGGGAAGTTCAGAAAATATGCAGAGCTTCAGACCAATTCTCAATCACCTGAGGGCTGCCTGAGTGGTTGCCCACTACTGTCCTGATACCTTCTGTGACCCAGATGATGCTATCGGAATATCATTGGTGAAATGTACAGAATTCCATGTTCTTATTCCTGCCCACACTGCAGAGGCCAATGGGTCTGTCAGCCCAAGCCTCCAAAACACCATGGACAGAGGGGAGGCGGTCTGCAGCAGCAGAAAGAATGCAAATATCAACAAAAGTCTTCATATCTGAAGGGTTAAAGTATAAGGCACTTGAGGAAATTATTTATGGATCAAAACTGAAAATGCAAAGAGACTGTTGTCCTTTAGAAATACAATCCTTCATGCCAGACTCTTCTCAAAATGATTTTCAGATTCAGGGAGCTGCTAGATTTTATAATATCCATGGGCCTTGGTAGCCTAAAAATTTCAGGAAGCAGTGTGTGTGCTTCATTTTAAAGAAGATTAAGTAACTTTCACTCAACTTTAACTTCTGTAGGTATAGGTTTGTGTTTTGTTTTTTGTTTTTAAATTTAATAGAGTCTAAAACAACTGTGATAGCTGAACTTTATTTACAGTTTGGCAAGGTGATAATACTCAGAACTAACACCAAATCTGGAGCCGAAACAAAAGCTGTTTACTAAACACCTGAACTCTGCTGAATTTTACCTTTTGCTGCCTACTTCAAAGACCGGCAACTTGGGCTCCATTGACCTACTACTACAAGAGGCACATTTGTGGATGCTAAAATAAACAAAACAAAAACTAAATCTGTGTCGACTCTCTGTGATTTTGGAGTTGCTAGAAAAAGGGAAAGTTCTCTGCTCTATGAACAAACAGTGGAGAAATCGAAGTACAGGGCTGTTGGACAGACGGCGAGGGATGGGAAGGGGCGTGGGAGTGGGGTGTGAAGAAGCCAATGCTGAACGGGAGAAAAGGGAGAGCAGATGGCAGCGGCGGCGGGAGCAGGGAATGGGTGTGAAGAGGAAAAGGGAAAAACAGGAAATTCCCTATAGGGGCTTCCCAAAGTTGTACAACCACTGCTGCACCTGCTGTCTAGAGGAAGGAGATTTAAAGAAGAAATAGGCAATTGAGGAATAGAAAGCCTATTAAACAGCTTGCCTGTCCTGTATCTGAAACTGAAAGCTGAAAACGATGGCTGAAAGCTACTGATACTGCGAAGTCAAAATAACAACAGAAACAGAAACCTGACTGGGGCACGCTGAGTTTTCATAAGACCTTAGTAAAAAATAGTTTGTGGTTCCAATAAAGCAAAGACTTAATTAGATTCAGAAATAAAAATATATAACTCCAAGAAATCATAAAGTGAGTGACAATTATTCCAGAAATAGTTGTTTTAAACTACTTAGTAATGCCCAAAGGGCTACAGAACTGTGCATACCCTTTGATCCAGCAATGCCACTGCTAGGTTTATATCCCAAAGACATCCCCAAAAAGAGAAAAAGACCTATTTGTACAAAAATATTTATAGCAGCTCTTTTTGTGGTGACTAAGAACAGGAAATCAAAGGATTGCCCATCAATGGGGGAATGGCTAAACAAGCTGTGGTATTTGATGGTGATGGAATATTATTGTGCTATAAGAAATAACACACAGGATGATTTCAGAAAGGCCTGGAAAGACTTGTATGAACTGATGTCTAGTGAAAAGAGCAGAACCAAAAGAACACTGTCCACAGAGACAGCAATATTGTTTGATGAAGAACTGTGAATGACTTAACTATTCTCAGAAATACAATGATTCAAGACCAAAGGACTATCGATGAAACATACTATCCACCTCCAAAGAAAGAATTGATATTGATTGAACACAGACTGAAGCAGGAGATTTTTCACTTTCTTTCATTTTTTTCTTTTATTCAAGTTTTCTTATACAAAATGACTAATATGGTAATGCTTTACATAATTGTACATGTATAACCCATATCTGATTACTTACTGCCTCAGGGAGGGGTGAGGGGAGAGAGGGAAGGAGAGATTGGAACTCAAAGCTATAAATAAACACATTTATTACTTTAAAAAAACTACTTATTAAAATGGCAGGTTTAATTTAACTCAACCCAACTCAGTGAACATTGATTACATGTCTCCTCTAGCCAATCTCTAATCTGGGTGGAAGGTAAGCCATGTCCACAAAGGACTCTGGTACAAGTGAGAACAAGACAGAGTCGCCTGAGAGCTGAGGGGAGGAGGATGACTTCCGGTCGGGTATATGCTGGCAGGCCTCACGGAGACCCTCTCGTTTCGGTTTGTGGGCTGGCCCAGTGTAGGAGCTAAGTGCGTCCCTGGTGACTGATCAGAGGATGTGACCCATGAGCCGAGTCCTGAAGGAGGAAGGGTATCAAACAGTAGCTTTCAGAGGGAGAGGATGGTCCGTCTGTACAAAGGCCCAAGGCAGACAGCTAAGAAGAACAGGATGAGACAAGGTATCACGCATGAGAGTTCAGCAAGGGCACAAGGGCAGCATCGAGTAAGACGGGACAGCCAAGTTTGGAAAAGCTTCGGGCTGGAAGCCTAAGAAGTTTACACAGCACAAGAGAACAGAGGATTAGCTCTGGATGACCTTAGCAGCAATGGGAAGGACAGATTGGAGAGGGGAGAAAAAGGAGGCAGGAAGACTAGTGGGAAAGCTAATAAAGCTATCCCAGTGGTCTGCATGTGAAGGAGAGGCATTAACGCCATGGAGATCACACTGACTAAAAGAAACATTTAGAGCAGCACTTTTCATGAAAGCAAAGAAGCAGAAAGGAGGAAAATGCTCATTGTTGGGGGAATGGCTAATACACTGTGGTAGAGAAATGTAATGGGACATTACTACACTATGACAAACAGCAAACATGATGAATGTAATATAACAGAAACATGGAAAGACTTCCATGAACTGATGCACCATGAAGCAGAACTGAGAGAAATGCTGGTTGGCATAAAAATAAAAGATGTCAATAAAGATAGAGACATGTAACACATCAAACAGTCTGGCTGAGAGGTACTAAAGGCCCAAACTAGGTCTGCAATGGGAGCAGAAAGGAAGCAAAGACAGGAAACCCTGGAGGAGGCAGTACATCGAAACGAGTGGGAGGTAAAGAACGAGAAAGTCAAAATCTCCAGGATGCCGGACCCAGCTACAAGAGCCATGGCTATCCCTGGGTGTGGCGGGCCCTCCTTGCCCCTGCCCACCTGCTGGCCCTTCACCACTGTGGAGATGCTGGCCGAGGCTCCTCACTGAAGACTTGGGAAAGAACATTTTCAACATTAGAAAGAGATAAGGTTTTGTCGGTCAAAAGGACACGAAAACTGTACTTTTCCATCAGCCTGCTAACCCCTACACCCAGAGGGGACCCCCACCATCCTCACCAGCACCGTGCCATCAGCCTTGCCCTAATGCCCAAATCACCACTGGGTCTCGTCATCTGGTCTGCTGTTAAACCCTTAAGCTCACCTTCCACCGGGACCTCATCCACCATCATCCTTTCACCTACTCTCCTGAGCCCATCCCACTTTTCCCTCAGTATTCTCCAGATTCAACACCGTGCTTTGCACATACTAAGGGTTTCAACAAATGCCTTTTTGTCCAAGTATCTGCTGACAATTTCTTTGTTGTGCACATCCCAAAGAGGACCTTCTCTCCCCCTGGAGAAGAGACCAAGCAAAATAAAAGTCGTACCTTTGTGTCCCTGTCCTTTCTCTCACCTCATTTTCTCCAAGCAGATGTTCTTAATAACAACAGCCAGCATTTATATCATGTTTAACGGTTTGTAAAATGCTTTGAAGTATTATCTCATCTCATCTTCACAACAACTCTGGGAGGGTAAGTGCTGTTTGAGGCCATTTTACAGATGAGAAGACTGAGGCAGCTGGTTGAGTGACTTGCCCCATAGCCAGAAAATATCTGAGAGTGAATCTGAACTCAGGTCCTCCTGGCTTCAGATCCAGTATTCTTTAATCACTGTTATCCTGACATAGCTTTAAAAGAAAAAAGAAAGGGGAGGGGGGTTGTCGTACTGAGCATTCACTGTGTGTCAAGATAATGGAATGTAACAGATGAGATTTAGCAGATACTCAGGGGCCCACCTGGAGATTGGTTTAAACTGACTGAATTGGATAAGATGACTGACTGCTGACTGGATTACTGGTTTACTTTCAGTTAACTAGATTGTAAGCACATCTGGCTGATACTTAAGGATACTTAAGAAAGTAATTGTTCTCAGAAGCTAAAAACTTTGAACTTTACATGGAGACCACCTTCGGGTCCAGTGAACCAATGAATGAGTGACACTAGCCAATCAGCTTGAAGAACCTCCCATTTCGGGGAGGGGAACATGAAGCAGGAAGCGGACGCTGGGGAGAGACTTCTTCCTCTTGGGCTGGGAGACATCGGTGTGGTGGCAGAGAACTTCAGAAGGGGGAGATTAGGAAGGCTAGATTTGCCAGGTTATAGGAAATCTGTTCTCAATCTTTCTTTCTTTTACTATTTTTTCAATAAACCCTTAAAAAACCTAAACTCGTTTATCAGTGATTTTAGTCAGTTTCCCCCAAAACTGGGGGGACA
This sequence comes from Dromiciops gliroides, assembly GCF_019393635.1. Lineage (NCBI taxonomy): Eukaryota > Metazoa > Chordata > Mammalia > Microbiotheria > Microbiotheriidae > Dromiciops > Dromiciops gliroides. The sequence continues at coordinate 737,423,811 of NC_057861.1, forward strand.
GATTAGAACCCACATTTAGAATTTTAAATTACACAACTGCAAGCATCAATTGGTTCGGGACCTTAACTTTCCTGGTACTTTCAGAGGTATACAGCAACCCCACGGTTATTCTCAGTTAGATGCCCTTGCTTTAGTCTTCTACGTGCCCTTCTTTTCCCTTCTTAAATTTAAACTCCATTTCTTGTGTTCATATTAGACTGCTAACATTCCTGTCCTCAGGGAGCTTACATTCCAGTGGAAGAGACAACACATACAGAGATAAGTTCGTACACAAACTCTGCAGAATGAATAAAAGGCAGTTTAGGGAGAAAGGACGCCAGCACCTGGGAGAGCCAGGTAAGGCTTCATGTGGCAGGCACAACCGGGCTTGAATCTGGAAGGAAGCAATAGATTCCGAGTCAAAGAAAGAATGCAAGGCAGGCCTGGAAGACAGCTAGTGCAAAGGCTTGGAGATGAGAGATTGAGTGTGGTGAGCATCAGGCCACTGTGGGAGAGTGGCACTCTTTGTGAAGGGGAGTCCTATGTAAGAAGGCTGGAAGGGCAGGAAGAGGCTGGCGGTGAAAAGACTTAAATGCCAAACAACGTTGAGTTTCAGGAGGGTGGGAGCCAGAGGGCAGACGGTTGTTGTTCAGTCACTTCAGCTTTGTCTGACTCTCCATGACCTCACTTTGGAGTTTTCTTGGCAGAGAGAGTGGAGTGGTTTGCTATTTCCTTCTCCAGCTCATTTTACCAATGGGGAAACTGAGGCAGGCAGGATGAAGTGAGTCGCCCAGGGTCACAAAGATAGTAAGAAGTGTCTGAGACCAGATTTGAACTCAGGTCTTCCTGACTCCAGACTCTATCCCCTGTACTACCTACCAGCCCAGAGATGCTTTAGAAGAGAAAAGGAAGGGAGAAAGTTATTGAAAGGCATTGAGTCTGGACAACTTTTTCAAGGAGTTTGGCAGAAAAAAAAGGTGATAAGATAATAGCTATCAAGGATGGTAGAATCTAGTGAGAGGCTTTGTTTGGACAGATGGACGGATGTAGGGATAATAGTGGACTGGCTGAAGAAGATGAGAGAGGATGGAATGGGTGAACATTGAGCCTCTTTTTGAAAATACTATACACAAAGCTGAGCCTGAATTCAGTCTCTAATTTTTAACACATTAAATTGGGAAAGGAGACCATGGAGATACGTATTATGAAGATAACTCTTTATATATCCCTCGGTAGCTGAAAAGAAGTTCAGAATACCTAGTCTGGATTGATAGTGATCAATGATCACTTCAGTTCATAGAATAAATTTTTATTGGATCACTATTCATCGTAATAGGGCAGCTGGGTGGCCCAGTAGATAGAGCACTAGACCTAGAGTCAGGAAGACTCATCTCCCTCAGTTCGAATCCGACCTCAGACACTAGCTGGATGACCTTGGGCAAACCGCTCAACGCTGCTTGCCTCAGTTTCCTCATCTGTCACATGAGCTGGAGAAGGAAATGGTGAACCACTCCAGCATCTTTGCTAAGAAAACCCCAAGTGGGGTCACAGAGAGTCAGGCACAACTGAGAAATGACTTAAAAGCAGCACTCGTGGTCACAGGGTTGTCATCTAACGATCCTCAAAGATGAACGTTCCCAGTTTCCCCTTCCTCTATTACTTTGTTGCCTCCGCTAGCACACACCACTGCCAAGGAGCACTCGGTACTCACCCAGTGGCTCAGGTCTCTTTTGTTCTGTCTCATAAACTGGCCCTCCGACAGCTACCACAGTCCAACCAGTCATGCTAAGTCCGGAAGAGGAGCACTTGTTTTAGCTATCACAGCTGGCTTCTTTTAAAGAGAGTTCAGTGAACAGTCATGCTCCTCCTGTCTTTCCTCTGAACCTGGGTTCAGTCAGTGGAAAAAAATCTAGGCTTCCCTACAGTACAAGGCCATAGCTTCCATCAGTGATGCCCAAAACACTGAGACACGATGCATTTGTTTGTTCATTAGCACCTTATTTGTTCAAGACTTCTTATGTCTGTCCAGTGCACAGAGCGGGGCAGAAATGACCAAGATGTGGTTCCTGCCCTCCCAGGGTTATAATCCAGAAGGGGAGATGAGGTGAGAACACAAAGGGTAAGTACCAGATGAGGAACACAGGCATTCAGGGGAAGGAGGGGACACTTCAGATTGGGGTCGGCAATTCAACTGGATTTTCAAGATCACAGAGAGGAAAAGTGACTGGAGATCAGTAGAGAAGGGGAAGGGAAGTGGAAAGTGCTCATGCTTGGGTTTAGAGTCTGAGGAGCTGGTTTTGAAGCCTGACTCTGCTGTTTTACTACCGGGTGACAGTGAGCAAGTGACTTACTCTCTTTCAGTTTCCTCACCAGTAAAAGGAGAGAGTTGACCCAGATGACCTCTAAGCTCCAGTCCAACGGATAATGCATAATAAGGGGAGATGAATGAAAAGTAATTACCATTTAGGTAGCACTTTAAAATGTGCAAAATGCTTCACTGCAGCACCACAGAAACCCTGGGAGGTAGGTGATATAGGTACTATCCCCATTTTATAGATGAAGAAATTGAGACTCACCCATGATCACACAGCCGCTAATTGTCAGGTGACCCCGTTCTTCCTGCTCCCAAATCCAGCCCCACTAGGCCGTAGGCCATGCCTTATGCCATGACTGAGAAGAGGGCTGAGGACGGCACAAAGAAAATGAAGGGAGATCCAACACACTGACAGTTCAGTTTTTAGCTATTACTATGTTTACCCTTTGTCCCCATTAAATAGTAAGCTTCTTAAAGTAAGACAATTAATTTTATCCAACTGGTCGATCAGCTGCATGAAGTTGGGGCCCAAATTCTGGAGGCTTAGCTAAAGAATTATGATTTTGTTCTAAAAACTTTCAATGGCAAGTCATTAAAAACATCAGGCACAAGTAACATCCAAACCTTGCTTTAGGGAGATGATTCTGACCCACTTAAACAGCACAGATTGCAGTAAGGAGACCTGGGACATAAGGAAATCATAGATGCTGTTCTAGGCTGCACCTGGTGCAGGCTGGTCTCCCGATGGGTTAGGTTTGACACTGGGACAAATCGAGACACTCGGAGATCATTCAACAGTTATCAGAAAGAGTTTACTTAGCTATAACAGCACAAGGCCAATCAACAAGGATGGCCATCGAGGACACTTCAAGTCAATTCAGTGAATGAAACTCCCCTGCGTGTGTTGTCCACCGTGATCCATCAACCAAGCCTCAGAGAGGGAGCCCAGAACTCCTTGAGGCCATCTTGTCTTGTTTGAGCCTGCTGCCAACCTAGCCTCCAAGATGGCCTCAATATCTTTTAAGAAAAAAGAAACCTAATTTGCATTAGGGACATGGTGAAATATTGCTCCCACCAATTCCAAAAGACTCAGGATGGAAAACGCCATCCGCATCCAGAGAAAGAGCTGATGGAAGTCTGAATGCAGATCCAGGCACACTATTTTCACTTTATTTTTTTCATGTTTTTTTCCTTTTGCAAACTGTAATTTTTTTTGCAAACTGTTTCTTCCTTCACAACATGACTAATATGGAAATGTTTTACATGATCACACACATATAACCTATATCAAATTGCTTACCATCATAGGGGGGAGGGAAGAAAGGGAGGGAGAAAATTTGCACCTCAAAATTTTATTTAAAAAATGAATGTTAAAAGTTGTCTATCCATTTAATTAGAAAAAATAAAACACTATTAAAATATATCGCTCCTACCTCAGAATGGAAGGGGCATTTGAAAAAGAGATTATAAAGAATAAGACATAAGCGAAAGAAGATTCACAAAAAGTCATGGGTAAGAAGAACATCAAATGAGATGACCAGAATAGCTCCTGATCCGCACTGGATGAGATCCAGGGCCCACCACCCTACAGTCTTAGTCAATGCTTTAGCACCTAGGACCAAGCAGATTTGGGAGAGCCTACAACCAACACCTCTGCTCAAGTCCTACACCAAGATCTCACTCACCGTGGCATGAAGCAGCCCTGGTTCCTTGAAAGTCACACCAGAAAAACAAGAACTGCAGCAGGGCCTCGACCAAGCAGGAAAGGCTTCCAGGAGGAGCCTGCTGACCACTGTGTAGACACTGCCTGAGCACCAGCCCAGCTCAGTTCAGAGAAGCTGTCATAAGCATGGCTTCTATCCACCAGGTATTGGGACCCGTGTCACATGAGGGCTTGCCTACAATAGTGAAACCAGGGGTCCAAAAACTTAAGTAAGGACATGATGCTTAGCGTTTATTTTTGATTACTGCATACATGCATACATAAATATATACATATATGTGTGTGCACACATTTGTCTCCTCTTATAGCACGTCCACCCCTCCTTTTTTGCCTTTATGTCTCTAGTGCCTAACACACTGTTTGGTACAGAGTAGGCACCTTGTAGGTGACTCAGTGGCCACTGATAAGGACTGATAGGTCGACAATCTAAAGACAAAGTAGGTAACGTATGTCTTTGGTGTCCTTGTCTTTCTCTCTCTAGAGCCTAGCCCTCTGAAACAGGGATCCCCCCAACATACACTGGATGAAGAGGTATCTCAACTGAAGGGTCCAACCCAAACCTCCCCTCTAGTGCCTTCTGTTCCCAAATGTCTTTTTTTCTCTCATCGTTAGAACTGAAAGGCAGCCAAATGTAATGGCTGGTGAGTTAGACTTGGAGTCAGAAGACCTGAGGACAATTTCTGCCTCTGACACAGACAAGTGGAATGACCGTGGGCTTCCTGGAGCCTCATCAAGGTGATTCTACATGGGCTACCATCCTCCCTCAGCTGAAAGGAGTTGCCACACCAACTCAGTGAGACTTACACCAAAGGTATTATTACTTCCATTTTACAGATGAGAAAACTGAGGCATAATAAAAATAAAAACGCACCCTAGCTAAATAACTCATCTATCTGAGCCTGAGTTGTTCATCTGCAAAAACAAACTACCTCTAAGATCCCCTTCAGCTTTAAGCTTCTATGAATCTCAGAAAAGATTTAATTTTACTTGTATGACAGGAAAAGATCCATTTAAAATAAACCCAGTGGACATTTCTTTTGTTTGTTTGTTTCCTTCATCCTAATTATCTTATCGTGAAGTCTATTTTCAGTCACTACATTGCTTTACCAATTGGAACACCTTCCTGAGAGGTGACTGATGACATGCATAAGATCTGCACTAGGGATACAATCACATGATCACAGAATCACATGCAATCATTATGTCTCGTCAATATCTCTCTTGAAATGGACCACTGCAGAGGCACACAGACCACTCTTTTGAATCACTACAATCACCTCCCCAGTCCTAGCCTCTCCCTCCATCATAGCTCCCAAATTCTAAGAGTTCAGTTGTGTCTCAGCAAACTTATTGGACTCCATTCAGATGCCACCAGAAAGTTCATCAAACACTTTCTCACCACACTATTGCCCTTTGATTCCAAATTCCTCCTGCCATCCAGCCACCCACCAGTTCATCAGCAAGTTCATTTGGACATCTTCCCCAGGGCACTTGGTCAAATGAGATAATATTTTGAAGGCACTTAGCACAATGTCTGACATACTGTGGGTGCTTAATAAACGCTCATTCCATCTGTGCTAAAGACCACATATACACACATTCCCCCTTTCCCTAACCTTGCCACTGGCTTTTCACCTCTGGCTCTGGGAATAGTAATCAAATTAATAGTGCCCTACCACCAGGGCAAAATTTCTGGGAGTTGCAGCTTTCTGAAACAAGTTCATCAGCCTTTCCAAAGTCTCATGATCATGCCTGAGAGGAAATGATACTAGAGATATTAGAGATGGATGAGGTAAAATTACAGTTCTGGATTGTCCTACTGAGAAGGGATGGTGGCCCCTCACCTTCCTATGAGGGAGTGGCACATCCCCTCTTAGAATGGAAACTCTTCAAGGGCAGGCGCTCTCTCTCTCACCTCTCTGTTTGTATCCCAGAGCAGGCACCTAATAAGTGCTTGCTGAGCGTGGCTTGCTTCAAACTGTTAACAGTTTATTAGTCCTCCAGTATCACATCTCAAATAGCTCGGCCTGCTTTGGAGGTTGCCCAGACCAGAACCTGGTCTCATTCCATGCATACAATCCCAGCCTCCACTACTGCCTATCGTGAGAAGCCAGCGTGGCCTCCTGGGCCCAACACTGAGCTGGCAGTAAAAAGGTCCTCACTCTGCATCTTATCAGAGGTGAGGCTCTGTTCAAGTCACACCCACTGTGGAGTGCACAATGCCCTCATCTGTCAAAGAGGGTGCTGAAACAAAAGGTCTCTGCAGCCTGCCCCTTCTCGCCCTTTAAAATGCAGTACCAACAGACATGACCCTGGAGCTCCCAATTTGGGAGCACTTTGTGGATACCATCTCCCTGGAGTCTCACGATATAATTCCCCGGGGTGCCCATGAGAAAACTGGTTCAGAAAGACGTAGCCACTTGCCCATGGCCACACAGCAACTCAGTGTCTGAGGTGGATTTTGAGCCGAGGGCTTCCTGACTCCAGAGCTGCACGCCATCCCCTGGTCGGTCTTTATTCGTGCTCTACCCCTGGGTCATCATTCTCCTCTGCCAATCAAACCCAACTAAGCAGCTTCACCACAGCTTCTTCCATGAAGCTCTCTCTGACTATGGGAGCTCTGTAATCCCTCAGGAAAGACCCCCTGTGCACTAATCACCTGCACACACCATCCACTCTCTCCTTGCACTCTGTCTTAAACTGTCCACTGATTGTTTTGTGTCTGATTACAAGCTGTTTCGTCTTAGACAAAGTTTGTTTCCCTCCTGCACTGAGCACACAGGACACATTCGATAAATACTTGCTGACTAATAAGAGACGCTGGAATAAACTGAGTCCACTTGAAGATTAAATACCACTTTGGCAGGCTGCTGCTAGTGGCTAGAACACAAGCCTGCCAATTTGGGTAAGTTGTTTTCTTTTTTTTCCTTTTTGACATTTCGTGACAGAAATTCAGATTATCGTATATTTTCCGTTTAAAATAAACAGTGCAAACATCATTGGCAAGGAAGACATATGGTATACTGAGATGCTTTAGTAGTGCTGTGACTGTGGCTCTTCAATGGTAGTGGCCCAAACCAACAGAAGCTGAAGACCTGACTGACTTATAAGGGAACCTCAATCATCCTGAAAATGCTGAAAAATACAAAACTGAAAGCTTCACTGTGACTAAGAAATGAATGTTGCTTGACAGAGGTGACCGACATGGAATCTTCTGACAAGATGGATTTGGAAATAGGAAGCTGGGATGCAGGGCAAAGTTCAGGGTTAATTACAGAGCGAGGGATGATTTGTGGAAAACAAAGTTGAAGATCCCACAGATGTGGTTTTCCTCCACTCGGATGGACTGAAGATGAAGCACAACCACTAAGTGCCAACTCAAGTCACTGAAAATCTGTCCCCTCCAATATGAACTCTTACTGCTTGGAGATATTTCTAAGTGGGGCAGAATACATAGTATTTACTTTTGTGAATCAGACGTCATCACTACTCTGTCACTAGATGTACATGGAGGATGTGCTCTGAAACCTTACCTCATGCACAAAACTGATCTTGATTTCATTCCCACACACAGAGTATGCTTCTAAATAATGGCCTTAAACATACTTCAGTTTTCCTATCTCAGTGAATGGAAAAATACTTCTGCTTACCTGTCTCAAAACTGATGAAATGACATTTGTAAAAAGCTACCAGTTTCATGTGCAATCATCTTTTTTATTGTACTGTTATGGAAATGCTTGTTTTATTCCGTCAATTAAAAATAAAAATTTTGAAAAAGTGATCAGTTTCTCAGCACAAAATAATCTTAAAAGTTCAAATTATTTAATTCACTTGAAAACGTAACATATCCAACCACACAAAGAGAAGTTTCAGAGAATTTCCAAACCAACTACACCCATGCCATTCAAGTAACTTACATTCAAAAGGCTCCGATTTCTTTTATAGGCTAGCTTAGCTGCTTTTACGTGAGATGCCTTCTTTTCGGTCTTCTGAGTACTGTGATCATTCTCCATTTCTTGAAGTAACAGTAATCTTTGAGCTAGTCTAAAAAAAATTTAAAAGATCAATGGAGGTACACAAGCACATTAAATAAATGCAGTAATTTTTTTTACTTTATTGTCTTTACAATTCATGAAGAAATTTTTAAATTTCACTTAAGACTCCCATGATATTGCAGGCCAATGACTGAATTAATCTGAGAATAAACAAAGGAAGTATAAGATATGAAGTACTATTTACACAGGTGCCAAGGTTCCAATATAACTTTTTAGGTAAATCTGGGGGAAATTGCTTTTATTTCCATGATCACATTCCGTATGTGTAATCTATGTACAAGATTGTGTTTTCCCACTCCCTCTTTCCTCTTGTGCAATTATTTTGGAGTTTTAAGGACATGTTTTAATTTTGGGTGAAAATATATACTGTAATACATATCTTTATGTACACATACATACTTATATATACCTCCACACACATACATAACATTGATTTTTAACTTGCTATATGAAACCTTCTGTTTAACACTTCAGTACCCCCTGAATCTGATGTTACACATTTAGAATTGTGCTAAACTTCCATATGTTGGAAGAAGCAATAAAAACATTTTTCTCCTTTTTCTAGGAGAAATATGATGGTACAGGATATATATGTGTGCATGTATATGTGAGTATATGTATATGTACACACGACTAAGATGTGTATGCAGAAGAAAAACTTTACAAGTAGGATTACAAAAATGAGGCAGAGACAAAATACTGTTTCTATACTGTATGTAAATATTGAACATATATATATATATATGCATACATATATATATATATATATATGAACATTTCTCATTGGTGACATTATTTCAGAAGTGATTAATAATTCAATTTCTAATGCTATTAATAGTAAGCACATCAAGATACCAGTACTTAGAAGATGATAGAAACTTTTGACTGATGTTATGTAACAGAATAAAGAATTTCCCAAACATCTGACCACAACCTTTGATTAGAAAGCTCTTGGAATTAGATTCAGAATCCAGAACTTTACAGAAGCCGGCTCACTAATAGCAGAGGACCTGAAAACCGGGCTGTATGTTTTAGAAACGCTTTCCAAACAACATCTCATTTAAGCCTCACAACACTTTGATAGAGCAGTGGAGGGATTCTTAACTCAAATTTTCCAGATGCAGAAGCTGAAAGTCAGAGGCCCTGGGACTTGCCCATGGTTACACAACTACTAAGTGTAAGAGGCAGGATGGGTGTTCAGGGAGGCTGAGTTCAGGCCCAGCCATCTATTTACTAGGGCTCTGGCAGGAAAAAAAATAGAGATCATGATCTAAAGTAAATGACACAAATGTAATTTGTCCTTTTAATCTCTTACTTTCAAGAGCCATGACACTTTCTGTCACATACAATCTCTTTCTGCACAAGAATTAATTAAAACAAATACAATTTATATATTCAAAGTGCCCTTAAAATTCTTACATTTCTTCATGTTTTTTAGTAAGTTGAACTTCTTTGGCAAAATAGGCCATCCCCTTTCCTTCTGCCAGCCCTCCTTGGTGTTGGTGAAGGCTTTCTGTTACAGTTAAAAAACAAAAACAAAAACAAAAACCACAGCAGAATCAAATTACTTCTCTGAATCTACAGCCGGTAGTGAGCTCAGCAGTAGTGGACACCTGGCATACTGCCAATGCACGTGTTCTTTCGAAATAGATCACGCCGTAACAATGCAAAAAGTCCCCAGGCCCAGCTACAGACGTACAACAGACAGAATGAAATGCGTCAACGCCTAGAATGTGCTCATACTAATGGAAGAAAGCTCGGCTGTGTGGCTCCCACTCTCTTCCCTGTTTAACATTTATTTAAGAAAAACTCACGAGCTGGAATTTACAAGGGTTTATAATGTTTAAATCAAATCTCTGACATCCCTAGAAAAATATACATTTTTAAACAGGAGACCACAATGAGAATAAGCTTAAACTTGTGTCTAAACCCCTAGTTTGTTTGTTTTTAAAGAGGAGACAAATGGGGGCTGCTAGGTAGTCCAGTGGATAAAAGCACCAGCCCTGGATTCAGGGGGACCCGAGTTCAAATCCGACCACAGACATTTGACACTTAATAGCTATGTGACTCTGGGCAAGTCACTTAACCCTCACTGCCCTGCAAAAAAATAAAATAAAATAAAGAGGAGACAAATGCCAAGATACCATTATCTTTTTCAAATAGAAAAATGCTATTCAGATGAACAGTATACTATATCTGAAACAGAGTAAATGCTAAACTTTTGTTAGGATGGACAGGTTCCTTGCACCAGCACCCTCGATGCTTACATTTGTCTTTGGGAAGGAATTCTACAAAGAAACCGATTCCATGGATAGGAGGCCTACTCAGGGATCACACTAGCCAAGAGGCAAACTAGCCAAACACGCCTGTGGGCAGAACAATAGCACAGAGAGCCCTGGGAGTCAGAAAGGTGCTGACCTTGGGGAGTCACATAAGCCGTCCGGGTCCACTGCTCTCCGGTACAGGACCATCATCTGCACAAAGCTGGACTAAAACCAGCATGGTAGAGTGGACAGTGTGCTGAATGTGCAGGGAGAAGGAGCTGGTTTTCAATCATACTTTGTGACAGTCACTGACCTGGTGGGTCTTTTTGGCGTCTGTTTCCTCTTGTGTGAAATGGGGCTGATGCCTGTGTACCCCACTCAAGGTGTGACTGCAAGGTTCAAATGAAATAATGGATGTAAAGAATGTGTGTGGGAGGGGGGGAGACCACACCTCCACTTGCCCCTTCACATATGTAAAGTACTTGGCAAACCTTAAATCAATATATAAATGTAAGTTATGACGAGAATTAATTACTGTTCTCTTTGGGCAGCTGCTATTTCCTACCTGTGTGACTAATGAAATCACGGCTCCCCACTAGCCTTCAGTTCCCTTGTCTATACAATGAAGGAAGGGATTTGGGGATAATGTCCAGGGTCTTTTCCAGATCTTAATTCTGGGAAGCCAAATGCTTCAAGTGCCATCATCCAAAAACCTCTGTGACCTGCTAAGGCTAGAGAATGAAGGTGCTAATGCAAGGAAATGGCTGTTGTGGAATTCCTTCACAGAAAAATACACTGGCTTTGCTAACTTAAAAGAAAAATAGATTGAACCAGAAAACTTCTCTATACCTCTTCCCTTGGGCTGCCATAGGTTTCAGCATGGTGCAAAGGAAGGGTACAATTCCATTTACTACAGAACAGGAATCACTACAGTTTAATTTAGTCTGGGAAGGCCAATGATCAGCCCTCAAGATTACTGTTCCAAGTGGCACAAGGCCAGAAAGAAAACTAAGCCTCTTTTCCCTCCACTCCCTCCTGAGATACAACATCATGAATTTAGAGCTGGGATAAAATTAATAATAGCAGCTAAGATTTAAATAGTGCTTTCTATAAGCCAGGCACTGCATTAAGTGCTTTGCAATTATTATCTCATTTGATCCTCACAACAGGTGCTATTATTATCTTTATTTTACAGACGAAGAAACTGAGACAAACAGAGGTTAAGTGACTTGCCCAAGATCACACAGCTGGTTAAATGACTGGGAGGGGATTTGCACTCAGGTCCTCCTGACTCCAGACCCAGCACTGTATCCACTGCACCACCTAACCATGAAAACACCTCATTTAATAGAGGAGAAATCTGAAGCACAGAGAGGGGAAGGAGTTGGCCCCCAAATCAGGCGGGTTAAAGTGTCAGAGCCAGGAACTGAACTCCAGCCCTTACTCCTGTTTCAGGGCTCTCTCTACTTCTCCATGATTCCCCACCAGATGATTCTCCAGAGTTCCTCTGGCCAAGGATGCATCAAGCTGTAGCCACTACCTGCTCAGTGATGCTGGGCTGGTCCTCCTGGGCCAACAGTTGGTGCTGACAGCTTGGAATGGAAGGCCTGTGGGGTCCAGCAGGCCCTGCCTCCACTGTACAGTGACCGGCCTGAAATCATGCAGCACCATCACCATGAACGCCTCCTGAGAGGCAGCAGGCTGGTGTAGCAGATCTAAGGCTGGCCCTGGAGTCTGAGTTGTGCCTAGGACCAGATAAGGCACCTGACCTTGCAGTTATTTCTCCAGAGCCACAACCTGTTAACCTACATCAATGGGGACCCAGAGAACCTTTTGCTCCAGAGCTGGAGGGGCCCTCAGAGGCCTCATGGTTCAACCCCTCCCCTTTAGAGAGGAGGAGACCAAAGCCCAGGACCTACAATGACTTGCTCAATGTCACAGACACATGCTTTTAGTGGTGAGATTAGAACCTACGTCCTCTGCCCAGAGTCAGGGCCCTTCCCATTACAATGGGATCTTCCTACACTGAAAAAGTTATGGGATCCTTGCTTGGTGGGCCTAAGAACCCATCGAGTACAACCCCCTCATTTTACACATGAGGAAACTTCAGCCCAGAAAGGTGTGACTTGCTCAAAGCCACAAAGCTGGTAAATGTCAAATCTATGTCTTTCTGATCCAAATCCAGCCCTCTGCATGACTAAAGGAAGCCTCTCCTAACACAGGTCTAGGGGTTCAGTCTTGTAGTCAAGAAGAAGGTCCTTTGATTCTAACCCAAGTCTTTCTACACCAAAAGATGCAGACATTAGATGAAAAGGAATGAGGACAGGGACTGGACGTGGGATTTCATTGATACAGGGAACTCCCAGGTGAGGAAGTCCCTTGATAAGTGTAGACTGGCACCTTTAAATAAAATTTTAGTCAGGGAGGGTTATTTCTTTGACCCCTTTTTGCACCATGGATGACTTTTGGCAGTCTGGTGAACCCTAAACTCAGAATACTGTTTTTAAATGCATAAAATAAGATGAGTAAGATTACAAAGAAAACAAGTTATATTGAAAATGGTTGTCAAAATGCCCAAAACAAAAGACGAGTTCACAGACCCCAGGTTAAAAAACACCCCCTGGGAGAGTGGCTTGGGGCAGTTGGAGGTTAATCTTCCCAGGGTCACACAGCCAGTATATTGTATTGGAGGCAGGATTTGAACCCAGGTCTTCAAATCCAACTCTCTATGCACTGTTCTACCTTGTTTAGTTTAAAAACAAACAAAAAAATCACCAGAAGTAACTATAAGATTTGGGTTCAAATGTCTTAAACACCAGCTAAGTTATCATGGGAAGGTCATTTTTGCCCACATCTCAGAGTCAATTTTTCTACGTGGGAAATGAAGCAGATGTATTCACATGAGTAGGGCTGTTTGGGGGCCAAAAATGAGAAAATAATCCAAACAACACACATGTTTACCGTCAGATACGACATTAAGTCCTGGGGACACAGACCAAAATGAAACAGTTCCTGTCCTAGAACAGCTTACTCTTTGAAAGGGGTTGAGATGGCTAGAGTGCGCTGAACTTGGCAGCAGGAAGATATGGCTTCCAATCCGGCCTCAGACACTTACTAGCTATGTGGTCCTGGGCAAATCACTTGATCTCTCTGTACCTCAGTTTCCTCATGTGCAAAATGAGGTTGGACTTGATGGTCTCTGAGACCACTTCCAACTCTAAATCTACGGTCTTAGTACGCGGTGGATGTGTAAACCACAGGCAGGGGTCATCTCACCTCTCGGCATCCTTATTCATTCACAATTCCACTCACCACAGCAGCTTAAACCTTAAGCCCCTCCTCAAACTTCCCAGTCCCCTTCCTCTCCCCACCCCCACCTCACCTTATATCTCACTGAAGAAAGCAAGAGCGCCTACTTCTCCCATCCTTCCCTCACATCACATTCCCCCCTTCTCCCCTTTCCAAGGCAAACTCCTCCACAAACCCAAGTAACTCTACTCTATCTCATTTCCTCCAGCAGATTGCCTCTTCTGCCTTCCTCACTCTCCTTAAGAAGGCTATCCACAAATGGGGCCTTTACTTCCTATCATCTCTCCCTCAACTCTCTACACTGGCTGCCAACCTCATCATTCAATTGAAATGCTCTCTCTCTAGAGTTACCAACATTCAAGCTCAATCACTCCCATTTTTTAGAAGCAATCAGGGTTAAGCGACTTGCCTGGGTTCACATAGCTAGTAAGTGTTTGAGGCTGGATTTGAACTCAGGTCCTCCTGACTCTAGGGCCAATGTTCTATCCAGTGTGCCTAGCTGCCTCACCAATGATCTCTTTTTTTTTTTTTCAGTGAGGCAATTGGGGTTAAGTGAGTTGCCCAGGGTCATACAGCTAGTGTTAAGTGTCTGAGGCCGGACTTGAACTCACATACTCCTGACTCCAGGGCCGGTGCTCTATCCACTGCCCCACCAATGATCTCTTAATTGACAAACCTAACGGCCTCTTGTCAATCCTCACCCTTCTTGACCTTTTCAGCCTCTAACATAGTCCATCACCTTCTTCTTGATACTCTCCTCTCTCTAGGTTTTTGTGGTTCCCCTACAGCTCCTTCTCAGTCTCTTTGGCAAAATGTTTATCTAGATTACATTCACTAACCATGAGTGTCCCCCAAAGCTTTTTCCTGAACCATCTCCTTCTATATTATTTCCCTTGGTGATGTTATCCGCTCCCAGATAATCAATTACCATCTCTATGCTGATGATTTTCAGATTTATCCAGGTATAACATCTCTCCTCATCTTGAGTATTGAGTCTCTAAATGCCTACTGGATGTCTCATAGACATCTGGAACACAATTATGTCCACCACCAAGCCGTCCCATATTCCTACCTTTCCTATTACTGTAAAGGGCAAGCCTGTCCTGCCAGTAACTCAGGCTCCCAACCTAAGAGTCACCCTGGACTCCTGAGGGTCTCTCCTCCACCCCCATTCCCCTATATCCAATATGGTGACGAAGCCTGTCAATTTCAGCTCTGCAGCATCTCTCCTCTGGCCCTGCCCCCACCACCTCGCACCTGGACTGGGGGTCTCCCTGCCTCTCCCCTCCCTCCTCAATCAACTGATTTTCTAAAAGTGCAGGTGTGACCACGCCCCGCCCCCCAATCCCTCATACTCAATAAAATCCATTAGGTCCCGAGACCTAATGTCTGTGTTCGGCTTTAAGGTCCGTTCTATGCTGACCTCTCCCAGCTTCCCAGCCTCTCACACCCCTCCACTCTCTCCTTATCCCTCCCCCCGGGACTGGGAGCCCCCTGATGGCAGGGGCTGTGGTTCGGTCTTTCTTGTGTCCCCAGCGCTTGGCACCGTGCCTGGCACAGAGTGGGCGCGCAGGAAACGAGGGCTTGGCGCCTGTGCCTCAGTTTCCTTATCCGTAGAAGAGGGGCCCCTCCCCGCCCTCGACAGCGGACAGTGAGCACGGACCGAAGTAAAGACCGGACAGACCCGAGGCGCGGGGATCCCGGGAGGGCGCTGAGCCCCGCTCTGCCCCGGGAGCTCGGGCCGGGGCCCCGCCCAGGCGCCCCGCAGCGCCGCCCTACCTCGGCGGGCCCTCCTTCGGGCCTCTGCCGGAGGCTGCGGCGCCGGGACCGAAGTCCCCTCTGACGGACCCAGCATCGCCCAGAGCCGGCGCCGGAGCACTGCGCTTCCTCTCGGGGATGAGCGACGCCCCAGTTTGCGCCTGCGTGCGCACGCGCGCGCACCGGCGTCGTGACGTTCGGCACGCTGCCCTGTCGCCGCACGTCGGTACAAAAGGAGGGCGCGCATCGCCAGAGCGAGGCTGGCTACGGAGGCGGCCGCAGGGGGCGCTGTGCTGCGCTACGCTCCCGGAGTTAGGGCCCGAGCGGGCGCAGTGTGTCGGGTTCGGCTGCGTCAAAGCCTCGTAGGGAGATGCTCAATAGTGAGCCGCGGCCACAGAGCCAGCACGTAGGGGTGTCCGTGTCTCACACACACACGCTCACTCCTCCCTCTCTCTCTAACCTCCTGTGGCTTCCTGCTGCGTCTACTAGAAAATACCCCCTGTACTCTATAAGTCCCTTCATAATCTTCGCGCTGCCCACCCACTCCCGGGCTTTTTGTGGCCAACCCTTCTCGACCCCTTCTGGGACTTGGCAGAGGTACTGGGATGGTTGGCCATTTCTTCCCCTGGATCACACAGGTAGTGCGTGTCTGAAGATAGATTTGAACTCAGGTCCTCCCGACTCCAAGTCGGGAGACCTAGTTGATGTTTTGCTGAACAGCTTTTCTCTTAACATCTTTTTTTATAAATAAGGCATGGCTCTAATAAATAAAATATACACATAAATGATACATAGAGATATAAAATCTTTACCACAAGGTTCTTTATATATCCCTTTAAGTTGTGTACGAATTATATAATTAGATATAAATCAGGTTATATAAATATAATATATGTAAATATAATTCTATAAATAGATATACAAATGAGGCTGATATAAAAACAAAATCAATATAAAACATTAAATTTATGCTCAAAAATAATAAAGTTGTGGGGATAGATGGATGATGCTACATCCCTCACAGACAAGGATATTAGTTCAAATATATACTTGCATTATCCTAACATCCACTATTGCCGCTGTGTATATAATTTTACACTTGGCTAACAGGTACCTTTTTTATTGTGTCAAGCAGTTCACAAGAAAAATCATTCTCCACCCTTGTCCCAACCTCAGCGAGAAACTCCCCACCCCCAAACTACAAATCACTGCACGTGTCTAATGTGGTTAGTTATTAAAGAGCACTTTCTTGACTTTCTGTAAAACTTATCTAAACCCTAAGCAAGTCCCTCCTTCCACCCCCACCCCCACTCCCCAATAATCCTGGAGGAACCTTTTCCGAACTGAAAAATGTCTATGGGGTGTATCTTTCCAGCAGCCATTTGAGACCAAAGATCCCACTAACTGACTTTAGAAATGTAGGTTTTGTGTGGCGGTGATTTTTCATTCCTCAACTGCACTTGCTAACCCAAGCCCTACCAGGCATCTATTTGGATTGGGGGTGGATTTGGATGTGGGAGGCCCTACATCATCATAAGGGACTCCCTTTCATCTTTTTTTTTTTTCTGCAATTTTTTTTTGTAGTTGTTGCTTTTTTCAGGGAAGTGGGAGTTAAGTGACTTGCCCAGGGTCACACAGCTAGTGTCAAGTGTCCGAGGTCACATTTGAACTCAGGTCCTCCTGAATCCAGGGCCAGTGTTTTATCCACTGTGCCATCTAGGTGCCCCCTAGAGTCCCATTCCATCTTAACCCAGCTCTGCTTGTCAGGGAGTTCTCCCTCAAACAAGCCAAAACAGCAAAGGTATAAGTGCTATCCAAGTGCTAATTACTATTATTATTGTTGTTATCAGTATCATTGATGTTCCTTCTAATATTCACCCTTTGAGCCTGGTTCTGCCTTCGGAGTTAAGAACAAACATAATCCTTCCCTGTAATCTCCCTTGGCATTTTCATGCTCATGTCCTCCATCTCCCTCTTCCCTAACCTACCTGTGCCTTCTCTCCTCCAAAAAAAACTGCACTTCTAATACTCAACACTCTTGTGACCCTCCAAACCACTCTGGGTGGCCTCCTCTAGATGCACTCCTAGCGACTCCTATACCTCTCCAGCTGCCCGGTTACACTATATGCAAACTATTAGGCAAGGCTGAGCAAATACATGGCCCCATGGGAGATTGGGTTTCTGCTCTCCAGATGGCTAGGGAAAGAAAACCTTGTAAAAAATAATCCAGCACTTGAAAATGGTGGGAGCCTAATAAATGCTGCTTAACTTCACTTAAATATAGATTCTATGAGTATTGTAGAATTATGAAAAGGAAGCGATCATTTTTTTTTAATCTGGTACTGTCAGAGAAGGCTTAAAGAAAGGACTTTAACTAGAACTGAGGTAGCATGAACATGTATTTAAATTGGGAAAACAGCATGCAAAAGTTCATGGAAGTGACAGCAGAGAACATTCCAGCAGTGGCTAATTAAGAGTGTTGACTTTCCTCCTGATGGTAGAAGGGTGGGCCTCTATGAGACCACAGTGTTGGATGCACTGTTAGACCAAATTGATTCGTTGGTGTTGCTTAATTTGTTTCAAGGGGGAGGCATATTGGGAAACGATTGGTGTGAAAAATCAAAGCCATCAGAGAAGCTTTCAAATGTTTAATTGATGCCTTTTGTCTTTATATCATGGCCATCATACACAGGCCAAAACATTCCTCCACATTGAACTGTCCCTTGTGACAAAGAAAAGCAATTAAGCAAAAACATCGAATAGAGTGACATCTGACAACGTGAAAATCTGACAACATTTTATTCAAATAATTCTCCACCTCACAGGCATAAGGGGAAAGCAATATTCCAGCGGGGCTGTTTTTCCTCTTTCTTTGGATCCCTATTACTTAGCACAGTGCCTGGCACATAATAGGTGCTTAATAATTGTTTATTGATTGATCGATAGGGAGTCACTGGAGTTTATTGAGGAGGGGAGTAATGAGCCCATCTGTACTTTAGGATCAGTTAAAGATTCTTTGTCCAAGTTCATTTCAATTTGAGCACTTCATTGCAAGTCTCTGAGAATGTGAAAATGAAAACTTGACAATAATGCAGAAGGAACAGAATTAACAGAGTTTAGAGAGATGTTCAGGAGAAGACCAAAGAAGGCAAGAAGAGAAATGAGAGGTTAGGTGATCCTTCACCAAATGAAAGTTACTTTGAAAGTTCTAAATTTATAAAATAATTTATTTAATAAAATTTCTAAATTTATATATAAATGCAATAAATAAATATTTATAAAAATAAATTTTAAAGTATAATATATAATACTGCATACAATATACCTATTAGTCATCCTTTTGATTCTTTGCATGCATTCATAATGAACAAATACTAAGAAAAATGTGTGTCTGTTGAGTGTACTAGAAGATAGATATTGTTTCCTTTTATTGCAAATTCAGAAAGTTACACATAAAACTACATTTTATCTATTTTATAATGATAAAGTTTGCATACATTTTCCCATTCAATTCTTACAACCTTAGAAAGTAAAACACACAAATCTGTGTTGAAAAAGGCAGTTGTTACTGGGAGAGGGAGTGGGGAAAAGAATTTCTCCTCTTTATCATGACTCAGTTTAAAATAATTAAAATCAACAGTATTTTGCCTTGTTCCATTTTTTTCATAATAAGAATAAATGATCACGCATCTCTCATATCTTCAGATAATATTTTTCAGATTGATCCCTGAAAAATTTTGATCCCATGTGGATTATATTCCATTACCTATTTGGGAGCCTTTTTCAGATGAACCAACTAGAACCACTTAAATATCCACAATTTAAAAAAATCATTACAACTATTAGTCCTAGTTGCAACTATAGTAATGATGTTTCCTGAATATACAAAGGTTTTCCTCACAACAGCCTTGTATATAGTAGTGTAATTATTACTATCCCCATTTTGCATATTTAAAAATTTGCAAATCAGTTCAGGAAATTAAATGACTTACCCAAAGTAACATAGCTACTAAGTGGTGGTGTTGGAGAACCTATCCTAGGTCATGTGTGAGATTAAAATTGGATATTAGATCATAAATCTCCCCTACTTAACCTTTCCCTTAATTTATCTCCCAGACTAGTAAATGGAAGAAGCTTCTGGTTTTCTAGTTAGAGCTTTTATTGTATGGTAGTCACAAGGTGATATTGATTAGAAGGATAGGAAAGTAGAAATACAATACAAATCGTCTTAAGTCTAGGCTTAGTCTATGTTCCGTATAAAACTCACCAAAAGCCGAAGTCCACTTTTGGGGAGAGAGACCGAGTCAAGCTCGTGCTGTTAACCGAGAGCCGGGCCGAGTCAAACTCCAGTCAGCGTCTGTCCCTGCAGCACAGCCAGGAGACTAGCAGAGCAGGAAAAAGGCCCCACTTCCGTTCTCTCCTTGCCTTTTAAGCTCGCACCCCGGAAGTCGAGTGCTCAGCAGGCAATCTGGCGTGCGTCGCAGGCAGACTGGTGTGCGTAGCTCATGCTGTTGGTCTCCTCCCCAAAAGGGTGGTCCTGAAAAAAACCTGGCGTCTCTCCATTATCTAACCGACTGTTAAAACTTTTTACCACACATGTCAATTTGCTCAATACATCAATGGCTTCATGCTTAAGAAGGAAACTTTCACATTTTTCATTAGCTTATACCTTTTTCTTTTATGCTTATAGTTAACTCTGCTCTTAGGTCAGCAAACAAAACACTACAAGATGCTAAACGTCTTCAGAAAGCAAACTAAGTTTATTTCTACTTTTAAGTTGAAAGCATAAAACCCAAAGTTCTTCAGAAATCATTAATATGCTTTGGACATAGTAACTGTATTCATTTTGTTTTATTTTACTAAAAAAAAAACTAAAAGTAACTCAGAGTCCTCCATAATTTAAAGCTCACTCAGTCCTATTGTTTCTTGGCAGTGAGAGTCACACACTCGCAGCTGTGAGCAATTTCCAAAGGCATCTTTGCAATCCAGTCTCCTTGATTTTCCAGTGTCTTTTCATACATTCAGTGGTCTCTCTGTGACTCCTCATCATAGGCCTTTCTTGAAGAAGTTTTCTTTTTCATAGACTTCCTGTCTTTTTCTTTCTTTTCTGCACAGTTCTTTCCCCAATGTTATATTTTTGCAGCAACCTTATCATTAATCTGTGTACCAAGTAATTAAGTAAGACCCTTCTGAAATGCACTCTTTTTTAAAAAAAATAAGAAACCAACTTGTTCAGCAAAATGTCCCTTGTCACGTGTCTTAGAGCACTCTGAAACCAAGTTTGTCGAAGACATTCAAGGTTCTTTGTACAAACAAATCTTTCATCATTGTCACTTGTAATACGAAGCCCTTAGAAAGTCTTTATTTAACTTCCTTTGAAGGGAATAAGAAGCACAGCATGATTCAGTTTTATAGAAACACTACCCACTCTGGTCTCGGGGTAAAAGCTTCTTTGCTGCTGCATCTCACAAGATGGGCAGAGGTTGCCAGAAAATTCTGCCGTGGGCTAATGGGACAGTTTTTAAGTTGGAATAAATTCTCACATGGAATAATACAACGGAAACTATTTACTGAGTCTTTGCTTCCAATAGCAAACAAGCAAACAAAAAAGGACTTATTTAGTTTTAAGATAACCTCCAGTTTCAATGTTGAGATTAGGTTGTATTTTTCTTTTTAAATATTTTCTGCTTTGATAACACTTTTCAATACTATTTCTCTTTCATGGAAAGTGCCTGAATTATGTCCTGGTTGTTCATTCTCCTTAGCATAGATTCCCTTTACAACACATGACCTGATGAAATGATCCTAACTTGGGGGCAGCTAGGTGGCGCAGTGGATAAAGCACTGGCCCTGGATTCAGGAGTACCTGAGTTCAAATCTGGCCTCAGACACTTGACACTTGCTAGCTGTGTGACCCTGGGCAAGTCACTTAACCCCCATTGCCCCACAAAAAAAAAAAAAAGAAAGAAAGAAAATGATCCTAACTTGTCCTGATGAGATCAGGTGCCCAGAGAGTGGGTTTTATGGCTCCCTAGGGTTCTAGGCATAGCCCTGAGGGGTTGTGGGTATCTTCCAAATACTACAGCTCAGGAGCCCCAGCCACAGTGCTTTTTCTCAGTCCAGTGTTAGTTTAGTCAGCCAGCCTTACCTGGTTTTCAGGGAAAAAATATATAAATATTGCCTACTCTGTGCCAAGCATTATGCTGTTCTTTACAACAACGCTAAGAGGCAGATGCTGTTATCATCCTCATTTTACAGATGAGGAAACTGAGCCTGAGAGGGCTTAAGCAGCTTGCCCAGGGACACACAGACAGTGAGTGCCTTAGGCCAGGTTTGAACTTAGGTCTTACTCCAGGCCTCTGTCCACTGCACCACCTAGCTACTGAAGTGGTATGTGCTAAGACCAGCTTTTATAAAACACCCCCAATAGATGTCTGTGACATTCTCCCACTAGGACATGTAGAGTCCAAGAGAAAGTTAGTTCAGGCTTAGAAAGTACATGGAGCAAGGGGTAACTTGCAGCTCGTCATAAGGTGCTCAGGAAGGTCTCCTGAGCCATGGCATGGCTTCCTGGATAGACTCTTTGTAAAGCTGTGAAGCTGAGTTCAGTCTGTCGGTGGATTCTGAGGCAGACACTACTGCCAGCCATTGCTGTTCCGGGAATGAATGAATGAATGAATGAATGAATGAATGAATGAATGAATGAATGAATTTATGGATGAATGGATGGATGGAAGGATGGAAGGATGAATGAATGAATGAATGAATTTATGGATGAATGGATGGATGGAAGGATGGAAGGATGAATGAATGAATGAATGAATGAATGAATGAATGAATGAATGAATGAATGAATGAATGAATGAATGAATGAATGAAAAAGTGCTTGCTATGAGCAAAACACTGTACTAAATACTGGGAATACAAAAAGAAAAACAAGGCACTCCCTCTTCTTAAGAAGCTTGCATTCTAATAATGGAGGCAACACTAGGGGAAGGCTTCAGCTGCAAGTCAGATGAAAAGGTTCTGTGGTCCTTAGGGTACAGCAAGAAAGCAGATGGTGATGCTTCTTCTTTAATGCCATTCCCATTGATTAAACCATCAGTTTCTGGGGCCCAGGACTTTGATGTTAAGAATGTCCTTTTCTGAGTCCTCGGGAGCTCTGTTGCACTTGCAGGAGGAGTTAATAGTCTTCATTTTCCCATTATTATGGGGAAATAGATGGGGTTTGGGGTAGGGGTTCTTAGGAATTTCTCTTTAAAGAATGACACCCTCTTGCACGCAAATCCAATTAGAATAAAATAAGTTTATTTAGGTGCTATGGAAAGGAAACCAAGAGAGAAATCCTTGGACTTCTCGTGGGGAGCAGGAGACAGGCAGATACTTTTATAGAGGACAGATGGTGGTAGTCCAGTGGGGTCATCATCTGACTGTGAAAAGTTCCCTTACTGGAGAAGAACCATCCCCCACTGGTGGTAGCTGGGGGAAGATGAATGAGGGGCAGCTCTGGATCTCTCAAGCCATCTCTCTCCATCTCATGCCACAAAGGCAGCAGCCACACCTAATCTTACCTTCCCAAGGGGTGGGGGAGACCGAAATGAAGGGTGGTGGTCCTGGAGTTAACTCAGTCCCCATCTAGTGCTGCTTATCTCTTTAGATGTTTCTGTCCTTTGGTTTAGTTTCTCAAGGAGAAGGTTCTTTTGATTTACACCAGAAAATGTCTGGGGTACGCTAGGCCCTTAACACCAGGATGGCAGCTGTGGGCACTGTGCTCTTTCCCAAGTCTCTTGGGTTCAAGGTCCTGGGCTGTCTTCATTGAGATATGAAGGGAGATGGTGGTCAAGATGGGATATGAAGGGAGATGGTGGCTTGACTTGCCTCCTGTATCTCCCTCAGGGACCCTACTGCCTCATCTAAGCCAGTATGCCTGCCTGTGGGTGGCAGTTGGTTGGCATTTGGTAGGGGTGGCTGGCTCCATCTCCAAGTACTCACTTTCCCTGATAATGGAAGCAAGACCAAGGTCTGTGAAGTAAAATGATGGTTTGTCCCATCAATGATGGCTACAGGGGCTGGGCACAAAGAAGATATGGTTGGGGGGGCAGGGGGCACACAGATATTCCCAAAGTTCTTGGGCTTACGGTCTTCAGCTGTCTCAATCTTGGTCTAAGGGGAGATGGTAGTCAAGATGGTACTGATGATGGTTTGATTGTCCTGACCCATGCTGCCTCCTGACTCTCCCTCACGGTGTCCTGTCAGCCAGACAATGCTAGAATGCCTATAGGAGATCCCAAATCTTTGGGACCCTTTGAAGCCATGAAAGGCCATCTTTTGGCCAAGGTGCAGTGCAGAGGAGACCAAGACCCATATGAAAATGTCCACCTCATCCTCAAGGGATTTGGCTACAACGTTTTCTTCCCATTCTCCATGCAGTGGAAACCAAATCACTTCACACACTGAACTGTGTTTAGAACAATTAGTTGTTTGTTTTAAATAGAGAGCCTACAGGGCGGAACTAAGTTTCTTTAGCCAATCTGAACACTCTTCCTGTCAATGTCACTCCAATTCATTCAAGAACATATCATATTTAATCTAGAGTATTTGATTTATTGGTTGGTTGAGATTTATTATCACCTCATTAAGGTATTAAAGCATGTTATCACTTTAAGTGGGACAAGGTGACTTGATTGAATCAGCCTTAGCCTTATATCTTATTTTTTTATAGGCCACTTAACCCAAATATCATTTAATTTTAAGAGAGTCAGTCAGTGTGTGCCCACAGTGGATAAAGAGTGATCGTCATAGAGCTAGATTTAAATACTGACTAACACATCCTGGCTATGGGACCCAGACAAGTCACTTAACCCTTCGTTCAGTGCTTTAGGCAACTCTAAGACTATAAATCACATAGTAGATGCTGAACTGCTCTGATTAGGGAAATTCCTCATTGGAACTCCCTAAACCAATTGAAAGTCCAGTCATTATCCTATCATTCAACCATCCACCGTGTGTAAAACAGATACTTAAATCAGATAGATACATTTACAATTTTTGTTGTTCAGTTGTGTCAGACTCTTCTTGACCCCATTTGGGGTTTTCTTGGCAAAGATACTAGAGTGGTTGCCATTTCCATTTCATTTACAGTACAGGGTTATTATTACATCATGTAATACTGAGAATCAAACGTTGTTATTACATGTGTTATACTCATTTAGCAGGACAGCCAGGTTTCCACTTTAACACACACACACAAATGAGCTATATTACTTTTAAAGAAAAATGAGTAAAATAAACAGGCTCAATTCCCTTCTTAGTATAGGCGGTGGACTACAGGTGCACAATGTGACATATGCTATCTAGTCAATATATCAGTTATTTTGCTTAACTTCTATTTGTTAGAAAGTTCCTTAAGAGTAGGGCTTTGTTTCATTCTTTGTATTTATAGTCTATGCAGCTAGCTTATGGATTTTGTCTTCCTTCCATGAAAGGACCAGCTAACAAAAGTAAAGTTGACCTTTTTCCACAGAGGAAGCCCACTCCATTAATGCAGATAATAATTACTCTGCAATGTAAGGTTGCCTGGAGAAGTAAGAGATTATGTGACCCCCCTCTGGTCACACAGGACCATGTCAAATCCAGGATTAATCTATTGAATCTGCTCTTTCTCCTCATCTCCAGCTCTAAGTTTCTCTGGTCTTTTTTGAAGTATCTTAGATCCCACCATCTGTAGGAGGCCTTTCCTCTATCCCAAACTCTCCTTTTACTAGAGCCTTCCTTTTTTGCAATCACCCCCAAAATAGGTATGTACATGTTGTCTCCCCAGCTAGAAGGTGAATTTCTTGAGAACAGGAGCCATGTTTTTTCTGTTCTTTATAGTTCCAGTGTTTAGCACAGTGTCTGGCACAGTCAATGCTTGATAAATGCTTGAAGACCCTTGTAGACCTACTGCCTGCCTGGATTACAGATAACAGGATTTTAATAAATACTTGTTGACTAATGATTGGATTAATTTTTTTTCTTTGGTATAAGGAAAAATAAGATAGCTACTGGGAAGTGATTATAATACATTAAAACTTTAAAAATAAAATAACTATTCCTTTATTTCTTGATATTTGGGGCTCTCCTTCTTCAGCTCTTAAAAATAACAAATGCCATGTAAAACATGAAAATTAAATTTAAGCTTTTGTTATTTACATTCCTGCCAGTTAAATTGTATTTCAATTTGTTCGCCAGTTTGTTTCTATATAATTTAAATGGGTTTTAATCAAATTAAATGTCAGTCACAATATTAAGCTGTGTAGTTGCAGTTGTAGAGCACTTTATAAACCTTAAAGGGCCATACAAGTGTAAGCTATTATTAATTACACAGGTGACAATTTTAAATTAATGGCATCTCTACAATTCAGCTGTTCAAGTCATCTCTTTAATTGGTTTGGGGGTTGTTTGGATATTTGTTTATCATCAAATGTTGATTTTTAAATTTTAATCCAAACCAGTTTTCATGACAAAAATATTTTTATGAAGACCTTAAAAGAGAAATGGATTCGTTTTAACTCTAGATGGCAGTTAAACACAGCTAACAACCTTATCTGTTTAAAATAAAGAAACACAAAAATAGTAAAACACATTCTGTTCTGCCATCTAGTTAATTATACTCTCAAAATGATGTCTCAGATTGATATTACTAAACAAACATGTATAAAATGTAATTACACACAAGTGAAATAAATAGTGAAGCCCTGTAATTGCAAGATTTTTTTTTCCAGCTAGTAATATGGAGTACACCTGTGCATGGTTTATGTCTCCCGTATTTTATTTTGTCATTTTTACTAACATTTAGTTCAGTGTAGTTTCATTTTATGTACAATTATTTACCAATATCGATTCAAACCATATGTCACTTTTTAAACTATTTCATGCTTCATGTTTTAAATTTTAAACAGAAAGACAAAATCTATTTAATAAGAGTGTGTATGCCATAAAAACTCACTCCAAAAAGCTGTTATTTATCTCTATATCTATGTATTTGTATATACATCTATATATCATATAGATATAATATATGTATGTATTTATGTACTTTAGATTTGGGAGTGGATTCTTTTCATGTTACCTTGCAATTTTAAAGACTTGAATATCTCTTTTAATTTTTTTCATTTGTAATATCAGTTTTTGATTTGTGGGGTTGCCATAGATTCTTCAAATGAAATATTTCTTGTTAACACATAACTTGTTTCTACTCTCTTTTTTCAACTACTTCAATAGAATGCCACTTATACAGACTTCTAATTGTGGACACTTCATAGTTAGACTCACCTAAACTCATATTACAAATAGGCATCAAGATAGGCTAGATTTTAGATGTCCTCAGTTTAGAGAAGAGAATGACTTTGGTCTTTTGTTTTAAATTATTTAAACTTAGTTTATAGGTAAAGTATTTGTGTTCCCACTTTCATATTTTATAGGGTGGTCATTTGAATATATATTGACTCCTATGTGTTAGTATTTTAAACAACCTGCACACTCTGAATACATTTAGTACTGGTAGAATTATGCATAGGAAAATGTAGTTTATAATGATTTTGATTTTTTTTAATTTGTAGCTTTTTTTATTGGTGACTCAGGTAAATTTTACTATTAATCAGAACCCTAATTTTCCTTGAGTTTTTTGTTTGAATTTCTTGAGTAACATTGAGATAATTGCTCGGTCTTTTGGAAAAAGAATCATTTATACCTTTTATTTTAGAAAAAGCTTTTGGATCTCAGTGCAGTGACCCATATCTGTAATCTGTGTTGGTGGGGAAGCTGAGGCTTGTGGATCATTTGTGCTTGGAAGTTCTGAGCTAAATAAAGGCCTACTATCAGTATTCACTGAATCCAGACCTGGTATGATGAGGCACAGTAGAACTGGAGGTCAGCAGGCTGGCTAAGGAGGGGCACACTGACCCACCCTGCGAAGAGGGTAGGCAAAAGCTTCTATGTGGATCAGCAGTGAGATCAAGCTTGGGAGTAGCTGTTGGCATTTGCAGCCTGGGAGACCCATGCTCCAAAGAGAAAAGAACAAGCTATTGCTTTTTTCGAAAAGTTGGAACCATCTGTAAATTGCATTTCAGCTTCAGGTGAGGAGCAGTGAAGAAGAATAGTACCACCCAAAATTAACAGAAAAAAATTAAAAACCTTCCACTTTACGTCAGCCTAATAGCATTAAAACCTTGCCATGTAGCATTGCTTGCCACAAGCGTAAAATAAAAACTATATAAGCACAAAATAAAATGCCATATGCATAAAATTAAAAAAAAAACCTGCATCGTTAAGTCTAGCTTGTGCCAAAGGAAGCCATGGGAGGTTGGTGCTTTCTACCTGAGCAATTATAATGTCATGATTTTATATAGAGCAGCTCTTAGGAGAAAATGCTCAGATTTTTCGTGTAACTCCTAGGTGGGAGTAAGAGAAGAGAATTATGGTTATACAAAAAAAGATAAAATTTAAAGTTGGTGTTTTCATGGAGAACTTTTGCTATTCTTTTATGGAGCAGATCACTGGGAAGGATACACACCTGTGCAGGAGGAAACAATCCAAGCGTCCTAGAGTTTTTGATCAGGAAGACAGAAAAGGACACACTTGAAATAAAAGTCAGAGCAATCAAACATATAAAAATAACCCCAAATTTAGCATCTCTTTTTGGGGAGAATTCTAGTACTTGGATGAATTTAACAGATGTACCAGTAATCAGATGTTTAACAGGTAATTATAGAATGTATTTAGAGTAATTAGTTTTGATTTAATCACTTCTCAGCATGTTAGTTGTGAATTACAAATTCATTTCAGACAGCTCCTGTGGCCTGCTTCCCCTAAGCTGAAGACTCTAAACAAATGGTTGGAAATTCTCCATTGTCTTTGCATATTCTGAAACCTATGGGGGTGGCTGTGGTTTCCATCTGTCTAGTAAATGTGAGTGTTTTGTTTTCCACGTCATCTATAAGTGCCCATATAAATTCAGGAGGCCTTCATCTTCTTTTTGGTTTTAGGGGTATCATATCGACACATTCCTCAAATGGTCAACATGATAGATGAAACTTCTGGTGGTTTTTAAACCTGATATACATGTGTGTGTGTGCACACGCATATACACATACATGTGCATGCATACATGTGTGTCTGTGTTGCGTGCATGTGCATGTGTGAATGCATTGTGGATGTGTATGTTATATATTATACCTATACTTATATAATATTATATATCATACATATATATATATACACAAATATATACACATGTGTATATACATATATATGGAGAAATTTCTTTTCCTGTTCCCTGGAAAAGAAAATCACAGAAACATTGTGTTGTGTTACTTCCAGTTATGATTTTGAGTTAGAATGAACTGTGTCAAAAGTTTATTAAGTCAAAGTCAAGATGAATTCTAGAGGTTGTCAGCTTTTTAAAATACCGATTTTTGCTTAGATTTATACAGATGGTCTCCTTAAAACAGTCCTTACTTTGTTCTCAGGTCAATTAAATTTAATGAACATTTATTCAATGAACATTTATTCAGTGTTCACTATATGGCAAGGCACTAATTTAGTACAACATTACAGTAGTAGCTATATACATATATACGCATTATTATATCTTTATTTTAGATATATATGTATTGTTGCTTAGTCATTTCAGTTGTGTCTGAGTGTTTGTGACCTCTTGGAGGGTTTTCTTTGCAAAGGTAATAGAGTGGTTTGCCATTTTACAGATTTACAGGTAATAGAGTGGTCCAGCTCATTTTACAGATTAGGAAACTGAGGCAAGCAGGGTTAAGTGACTTGCCATGGGTCACATTGCTGGTAAGGCTGGATTTGAAATCAAAAAGAGGATTCTTCCTGACTCCAAGCCCAGTACTCTATCCACTATAGCACCTAGCTGCCCCTATATATAACATATATATGAAGGATACATATGTAATATATATGTATAAATAATTCAGAGGTTTTAACTGTCCTAAAACAGATATTTCTTATTTAGTTTAATAAACATAAATCAAACAAATATTATTATTAAAATGTAGACATATGTTAAGAACATGTTAAGTTCTTAAGCCCCTACATTAAGTTTCAATAATGCTCTCCTGGTCAGTTTTGTGAATTTCAGAATCTTCTGCAGGATGGGTTTTTCTTATTTTCACATCAAGAATTCACAACCTGGGGCCTGTAAATGTTTGTTTTGTTTTGTTTTTTCATAATTATGGTCATTTATTTCCTTTGAAAATTTATTTTATTTTTATTCATTTAAAAGCACTATTCTGAGATGGGATCCATGATTCACCAAGCTCCCAAAGAGGTCTGTGACACACAAAAAGTTAAGGAGCCCTGTGGTAGATAAATTTGATGTGATATCAACTCTGCCCGGGGGTCCAGGCTCTGAGGTGATCTTTCTCTCAGTCTTCCCTGAAATCAAGGCTCAGTGACATGGTTAAGCTACTTAGTGCTCAGCACTCCCCAATAGCTCCCTTTTCTATCTTATCTGCACCCATTAGAAGCTAAGCTCCTTGAGGACAGGAACTTGTATTTATATTCCCAGCATTTAACACAATGTCTGATGCATAGATAGCACTTGATAAATGCCCTATGTATCTGTCATGAACTTTAAAAATTGATAAAGGCACCACAATAATTCACTCTCCACACGAGTTGAATGCAATATCAAAGCCCATATCTAAATAAAATCGCAAACCAAAGGAAATGGTGAATTAAACTCAAGGAACTGTGACTTTGGAGTCAGGAAATCCCTGGGCACAGGTATTTTCTCCACCTGTTTGTTCCTTATGCCTGGAACACTCCCCTTTCTCCACTCTGATTACTGACCTCCCTGGCTTCCTTTAAATCCCAACTAAAATCCCACCTACAGGAAGCCTTCCCCAACCCCTCTTAGTTCCAGTGCCTTTTCTCCCTTAATTATTTCTTATTTGTCCTCCATATAGCTTTCTTGGGATGTATTTATCTGTATGTTGACTTCCCATTCAATTGGAAGCTCATGTCTTTTGCCTCTTTTTGTATCCCTAGTGCTTAGCACAATTCCTGAAACATAGTAGGCACTTAATAAATGTGGATTGATTGATTGATTAATTGATTTGGTAGCAGGGCAATCAACTTAGAGGAAATATTTTGAATTAGAAAAATGCAACAGAAGAGAAGTGACCTGCAAGGTGAAAACAGAGATAGGACTTTCTCTAGACTGATGACTGTCTTGGGCATCTGGCTATTAGGAGCCTCCTTCTCACCAGCCCTTTTAAATACATTCTATTGTGGTACTTTCATACAAGTATTTCTTGTATTTGTGTAGAATGAACTATTTTTTAAAAACAGGACTAATTTTTACCAATAATGGCAGCCAACTTGGGAACAGCTATGTGTAGGTATAAGGCCTGTCTTTCCTACAGTAGTTGTTGAAATATAGCAATTGTAAGAATCATCTAATCATAGATTTAGAGCTGGAAGGGACTTTGAAGCTCATACAATACGATCTTCTCCTTCTCTAGATGATGATTCTGCGGCCCAGAAACACTGGGTGACTTGTCTAAGGTCGCATAGGTAGCAACTAGCCCAGCCAAGATTTGAACCCAGCTCTTACAACTTCAGTCAATACTCTTTTCACTGTTTATGGCCAGTGTGATCAGATAAAAGTAGAATCATAGGACTTTTTCTTAAGTGAATTATCCTATACCAAAATTTTTTAATAAAAAAAAGGAAGGAGGAAGAAATAAACATTTATTGTTCATTCATTCCAGTTGTTTCTGACTCTTTGTGACCCCATTTGGGGTTTTCTTGGCAGAGATATTGGAGTGTTTTGCCATTTCCTTCTCCAGCTCATTTTATAGATGAGGAAACTGAGGAAAACAGGGTTAAGTGACTTGCCTAGGGTCACACAGCTAGGCTGGCTTTGAACCCAGGTCTTCTTGGCTCCATGCCCAGTGCTCCTTCTATGCCACCAGCTGAGTAATAAGCTTATTTTCCTAGCCCAGACAAAAAGGAATTATACAGTTTATTCTATAAACAAACAAACAAACAAAAAACAGTTGTACATCCTTCAATAGACGCTTGCCTTAGCACCATGTGCATCCTATAGCCTGGAGTTTGATAAAAGGTAAATTTATTTTGGACTGACAGTTTGGTTACAGAGAATCAAAAGAATCTTGTTACCAGGTGGTTTCACCTAGAGGATGATTCTAAAGCGGAACAGCTTGATAAAAAGTTTGCTACATAAGTTACTATCCAGTGAATTGGAAAAGGATGTGAGCCAGTCATGTATAAGAGCAAAGAGGGATAATGAAGGAATGAATAAATTGGGGGTGGGGGGTGGGGTGGGGAAGCTTATTATGTGCCAGGTACAGTGCTAAGGACTGGAGTTAGCATATGAGAACCACGTCCCCAGGCTACCTCATCCTCTGCCTGGCATTTCTGACCTGCCTCTTCAAAGCCACAGGAGCCAACACCCTTTTCACAGGACAGAGACTTAACCTTCATTCTGGGTTCTTCCTGAATCCATGTCCCAAATTCCTGGGTAAGTTAACCCAAATCTTTGGAGCTACAGCTCCAGGGCCCAATCCAGTTGAATAGAGACTGAGTATGTACAAATTAGTCCATTAGTTCTACTGACTGACCCTAGACCCAAACCATGCATCATTGTGTAAGGGGCTAAAATTCTAGCTAGTTTGTCTAAAATATCTAATGAGTGGTCGCCAATAAATTATAAGCTTTAGCAAGAGTTAGACTTTTAAGCATTTATTAAGGAGAATAAGAATTTGGTGAAGAGAAAAAGAAAGGCCTAGATTCATCTATCTATTAAAGGGAGAGCGCATTTGTCGCTCCCTTCTCCACCAGAGTCCTGAGGAAAGACAGCAAGAGTCCGCCTCTCCCCCTCTTTCTCCCACAAGCAAACATCACTTCCTGATGCCAAAGAGCTGCGTGTCTTGCCTTCAGACGCCTACTCCTCATGGCGGAGTTTTGCTACAGTAAGTCTCCAGCAGGTAGCGTCATTCCAATCATTGCAATTGTCACACCCTCATCAAGCCATTCACACAAACCTTCTCCTTATCTGTCTGCTGGGACCTGTTACCTAGTCCTTTCCACTCCAGGGGAGGAGGGGAGCCCTACTCACTTCTCTAAATGTTACAACTTCTCATCTTTAGAATTTAAGCTATCTGAAGGGGGTACTGTATCTTTAAAAAACAACAACATTGTATCCCTATTGCTTAGCACAGTGCTTGGTACATAGTAGGTACTTAATACTTTTCATTCATTCATTCATGAGAGACAGGCCCTGCCCTCAAGGACTTTTCATTCTAAAAAGACATACTTAGGGAAGTGATGGCCAGAGAAGGGAGTTTTGGTCTGAGTCACATAGGTGGCAGATTGATGATGAGGTAGGGTAATCATCTGATGGCCCTTTCTAGAAGTAAGGGTTTGATTTGGCTACTTTGCCCAGAGTAAGAGGCAGGAAGTAGGGGTTGGAGGAGGGGTGTGTGTGTGTGTGTGTGTGTGTGTGTGTGTTCTATGGCTGAAAGGAAGCTTAGAGCCCATCTATTCCAAATCCATTATTTTGGGGATAAGGCCCAAGGAAGTGAAATGAACTGTTTAAGGTTTTCTATAGAACCACCCACACATGGACAACAATTGCCCAATATGAAGTGTAGACTAGTTGTAATTTCTAATTAGAGGAAGTACCCACATGAATGAGATCACAGGTACAATGAAGTATTTCTTCGAAGAGAATATTACATACAAATAAAGATAAATCTCCAAATAAAGGGCCCCCTAGTTAATGTATTTTATTAGCCTGTAAATCATTTTCTCATGTTTTTAGATTTAAATAGTCATTTGAATTCTGAGGTCATTCGAATTCAGTAATTCAAAACCTTCAAGTAATCATTCTTCATGCTAAACTTATAAAAAAGTTACTCTCAGATGTCACCAAGTGAGTGCTGAGCTTGATTTTAAAATATGTCTAAACCCAAACCCCATAGAGTTAACAAATGCCTCGGACTTGAAGGGTATTTCAATGAAGCTTAAAATTATAATGCTATTTAATCCCCAGATGTATGAAAAAAAGATTCACAGTTATCTCTGACTTACAGCTCAAAAGGGAGCTGTGCCACTTTCATTTAAATCTTACAATTTAGATTTCAGGACGCTTAATCTGAGTTTGACTTCCAGAGATGAACAAGAAAATTCAGATCTGTCTTAGAGAAGTAGACATAATTCCAAGGAATGAATACATAAGACAGTGCTGGCTCAGACCATTGGTCTATTTAGTGTAATAGTCATCTCTGACAGTGACACCAAAGGATTCTTTGTGACTCGCAGGCTTTTGAATGGATTCTAATTGCCTACAAGATAAAATTTAAACTCTAAGACCATTTATAATTTGTCCCCTATCCTATCTTCCAATCTTTTCTCCCATGACTACTCCATATAAAATCTCTGCAGCAGGCAGGCTCATCTATTCACTACCCTTGCTCATTTCTGGTTCTTCCTCTCTTTGTTACCTGAATTTCTTTCCCACTATCCCCTGAGGATTGTTACTGCATGTTGGCTTCTCACTTACCAACAAAGATTTTAATATCTCTCCAACATTTCAAAAACAAGGTCTTTTCTTGACCTTGACCCAACCGCCTTCCCATTTGTCTCTTACCTTGAATAGTCAAGCATCTTAGGAAAGTGGTTGTTACTTAACTCTCTATTTCCTCATTGCCAACAGTGTCTCCAGCTTCTTGAAGGCCATTCATTAATTTATTTTGCGCAACAGTGTTTCCTAAGTACCTACTAAATGCCAGGCACCTAGTAAGTACTAGGTACTGGGGGTTTCAACTCAAAAATAAAAATAATCTTTACCCTAGAGGCCCTTATATTCTACAGGGGGTGGAGGGAGGGAATGACATAAATAAATAGATAATGAAAAATCATTTCAGAAGGGGTGGGGTGGGGTTCCTAACACTTGCAGGGCTCAGAAAAAACTTTATATAGGAAGAGGAACTTGAGTCAAGCCTTGAAGGAAGGTGAAGTGAGAAGGGAATGGATTCTAGAAAATGGGACCAGTCTGTGCACAGACAGAGAAATGGGATTTAGCATCTCCCGTAGGGGAATGAGCAAGCAGGCTGATTTGCCTGGGCCACAGAATCTGTAAAGGGGAAAAATTGTGCCATAAACCGGAAAAAGTAGGTGAGACCTATGGTGGGATAGGATTCACACCTTAGCTGGAGTACTGTGTATTTTATCCTCCAGCCAATTGGGAGCCCCTGGAGTTTTGGAGCAGCAAGTGTTGTCAGACCTAGGCTGAAGGAAGATCTACTATGATATACTTACAACTTCCAAACAAATGACACCACTGCTTCATGCTATTGTTTCATATTATTTGGAAAACAATTTCTGTTACTTATTGAGCTGTGCTTGGAGAACAAGCCCAAAGGACAAAACTGAAGTGACTCGTGGATACTGCAGAAATGGTTTTAAATGCAAGTTGCACTGTGTGCATGCCTTAGCTGCCACCGAGAGTGAAAAATGCCCAGAAGCCTGCAAGAAAAGACACTGAAGCCAAAGATGATTTGGGTACAAAAATCAGACAAAGGGGAAGCAGAAACAACTTGATGAAAACCCTTTGTTCTGGTAGTTTCCAAGTATTTCAACAAAAACCCTCCCATCTCCATCATATAACAGGAGTCTGGTTGGAATCTTTTCTGCACCCAGAAACTTGTGAAGTGAAACCTCAGGATGATTTCATTGTCTGAAATTTAAGATGTGTAAGTGAAAAAAGGATGAGGATGGTACTTGAAGTCAGAAGAACTAGGTTTTTGTTCTCTCTTCCCCACTAACCATCTGTGTGAGGAAAAATCATGCTTCTTCATCTCTAATTTTTCATTTGTAAAGAGATGGATGGATGAAGGTCCCTTTCAACGTTAACAATTTATATTATTGTAATATCATATGAAAGTTACCACATGTAGCACTTGAACAGAGAGGTTGGGACCCTCTAAACCTTTCCCAGATCCCTTCCTGCTCCAGCCTTAATCATTCAGATAAAGATTAGCTACCATATGAAAGAGGCAATAAAATGGTAGCAATCAAAGGGAAACAAGCAATGGTGTTAGGGAAGATTTTGTTTAGCTGGGAAGCAGCAGCGTGCAGTACTGGATGCTGAGTACAAATCAGTTTCTCCTTCTGTACTTGGCCCCCTTCCAAAGAAGAATGTCCACCATCTTCACAGAACTAGGAGTTTGGAGCCAATTCTCACTATTATGTAAGGGAGGGGGGAAATGCACAGTTCCCAAATAGATGATATTCCTAAAGTATAGATGTGACCAGGATACTGTTTTAACTCCGTGGTAGCCCCTTGGTTCTCAGCTTGGAGGAAAGGCTAATTCTTAGCTTCCAGTTGCCATTGTCTTTAACTTGAGCTCACTGGATTGCCAAAGAAGGAGAAGGAGAGCTGCTCATGTTACCCAAGGGATGGGGAATGAAAATGTCTGCTCACTCAGGCTTCTAGCTTCACTCGCAGAAATTTCCAGAAGCACAATTGAAGAAATCCAAATGAAAAGATGTCACCAGATGTGAAATCTGCTTGAGTTTCTTGTCCTTTGCCAAGCAGATGCTACATCCATGTGATTAGAAAGTCTGGTTTCTATCTTCACTTCCCATCACTCACTAGTTGTTTGATACCGGACAATTCACTTAGCTTTCCTTTATCTCAATTTTGTTATCTGTACAATGGGGTTAATAATACCTTCATTACCTTTTCCATAGATGGTTATGGAAATGAAAAAATAATATATAATCTTTGGTTCTTAGACAATTGTAAGTGAAGGTATGGAAGAAAGGGCTGTCCCTTCTTTTATTAATAAAATGGGGAGGCAAGGAAGAAAATTCAGGCAAAAAAGGATGAGACCTAGAAGACCTTATTTTGGAGATGTGACCTCCAAACCATGGAGCACCATGGTGAGTGTTTGAGGGAAATGTAAAAACATAACTCACATATTCTTTGTGTTGCAGAATAATGAGCAAAGGGAAGAATTGAATTCAAAAAGAATTTATCAAGTACCTATTTTGGATACACCACTTTGAACATAGTAATAATATAATAATAGTAGCTAACATTTATGTAGTACTTAGTATGTGCAAGGCACCATGCTAAGTGCTTTATGATTTATCTCATTTGATCTTCACAACAATCCTTGGAGGTAGGTGTGATTATCCCCATTTTACAGATGAGGAAACTGAGGCAGACATCTATTAAGTTACTTGGCCAGGGTTGCTCAGCTAAAAGGCATTTGAAGCTGGCTTTGAATTCAGATCATCCTGACTCTAGGTCCAGTGTACTACCTAGCTGCCTCATTTAATAAATGTGTATCGATGTGAATTGAATAAGCACTAAGAATGCAAAAAGTAAAAACAAAAAACAGTTCCTGCCCTATAAGAGCTTGCATTCCCCCGGAGGACAAACTTTCTAGATCAATGGTTCCTAACCTGGAATCCACAGATCCCCAATGGGTCCATGGATAGATTTCAAGAAGTCCATGAACTGAGATGGGAAAAAAAAATTACCTTGTTATTTCAGTATAATTGATTTCCTTTGTAATTCTAAATATTTTATTTTATGCACTTAAAAACATGTTTCTGAGAAGGGGTCCCTGGGCTTCATCAGACTGCCCAAAGGGTCATGACACATACTAAAGTTAAGAACCCTTTCTCTAGACCATTTTGTTTCAACTCTCCCCCAACATATGTCCATGGGGCACCAAGTCAAAGGGCCCCAGATTTTTATTTTAGACCTAAAGATGGTCAATCTCAATGCCCCAGACCTTTGGCAGAAGAAAAAAGGATGTGGCTGACATACTAATGGCTCCTAGGTGACTCTCCCTTAGTCCCAGCTTAATAGCATTTCATTAAAACAAACAAACAACCAAACCAAAACAACTCTCATTTAATATACAAAGGGCCTTTGGGAGTTGTAGGGACTAGGGAAGGGGAAAAAATAGGCTGATATTTTAGTAATAAAAGTATATTATATTCTGCACAGGTTTGGAAAAGAATAGAGATTTAAATTGGGAAGTTGAGGGCTATTTATCTAGTCTCATATCATTAAAGAAGGAAGCATAGAAATAATCAGCCCTTTGCTTTGGAAAGAATAGGGGTAGGTGAAGAATTCAAAAGAATATAGTTGTAGAGGTTACCATGTTGGATTTATCAACCACTGGAAAAAATACAAGCTAATTTTTCACATCAAGAAATAGAATTGTGTGGAACTCATTGTCTTCTTACACATTCTATTTTTCACCTCACAAAGGGAATTCAATTCAGTAAATGTATGATTATAAGTTAGTAATATCTAGCATTTTTTGGTACTATTCAGCTTTGATAGTCATAGCAGTAGGATATTGTCATTTTTTTTCATACTTCTCCAAGGCAGCCATGTCTTCTCTCCAAAAACTTTCCTTCCTCTATACTAGAGGTTCTTAACCTGCAGCCATGCATAAATTTCAGGGGGTCCATGAACTTTGAATAGGAAAAATATAATTAGTTTCACTAAACTCTAATTAAAATGGCATTTCCTTTAATTATTTAAAATCATTATTCCGAGAAGTGATCCATAGGCTTCACCAGACTGTCAAAGGAACCTATGATATGAATAAGGGCAGTCAACCTCTCTTATGTCCTTTGAATGAAGCACAAATACACAAATGTCCATTTGACATTTAATAGGTCAAATGTAATCCAGCCAATCTAAGACAGCTCACTAGTCTTCTGCCAAGTTCACTGCTGCAGAAGACAAGGTAAATTCAAGATAATAATTTATTACTAATTGATTGATCCAAGTTTGTGTAGGACAGTGGTTCTCAGAATGTGGTCCAGTGACCACTAAGAGTCCAGGAAATCCTTTCAAAGGGTCTTTGAAGTCAAAACTATTTTCATAATAATACAAGGACATTTTCATTTCTAACATGGTAAATACTAATGAAGATAACCCTCATAAACAAAAACTCTTTGGGGGATCCACAATAATATGTAAGAGATTAAAGGGCTCCTGAGACTAAAGAGTTTGAGAACTGCTGCTACAGAAGGATGGCATATGTGTCACAGATAGCTTTATTGTTACCCATGAAGGTGCAATTTTAGTCCTTCAAAGTAGAATTGTAGGATACTATACCCAATGGGAGAGACACTGGGAAATGAGTAGATCAAGAATTCCAATTTTTTTTAGAATTTCTGGCATTTTGTTGGCAACCACTATGTTAATAGGGATATCAGCTTTGGTCAAATTTGTGATCGGTGCCTCCCGCAAAGTTTTAGAGGACCAGGAATACTTCATGCTTATGGCCCTATGCCATTTTGTGGATCCTTTCCAGCACATATCAGTGATTCCCTTTACAATAGAATCATGGCCTCAGACATAGTTACTCGCTATCCCCTCCTTCCTATTAGTGAGATTTTCAGGGTTGAAGAGTGAATGCGTTTTTGTTCAGTCATTTTTTTAGTCCTGTCTGACTCTTTGTGACCCCATTTGGGCTTTTCTTGGCAAAGATACTGGACTGGTTCTTCATTTCCTTCTCCTGCTCACTTTACAGATAGGGAAACTGAGGCAAACAGGATTATATGACTTGCCCAGGGTCACACAGCTCATTGTCTGAGGTCAGATTTGAATTCATTAAGATTTATCTTCCTGACTCCAGGCCCAGCCTTCTACCCACAGTGCTAACTCACTGCCCAGAAGAGTGAATGGTCCTTCCCTTTGGTGCTTTCAACAATAACACAAGGTAGCAGGTCACTGAATATAGGATCATAGAATCAAAGTTGCAGGTTAGGGGTCCTAGGGGCCAATAAATTTTTGGAATCCTTTGTCAGTAGATTTTTCCTCACGCTCAGCCTAAATTGGTCTTTCTGCAGCTTCAATTAACTTCTTTTGATTCTGACCAAAAGCACGACAAGCCTAATCCTACTTCCTTGGCATAGACTTTTAAATATGCGTAGTAGTAGGCTTCCACCAGTTGAGGACGACCAGGGATCAGCGCCTTGAAGAGCCACAGGCCACAGCGTGGCTGTGCAGTCCTATATGGGAGCCACAGCTCCTGCCGCAACGAGGACATCGGAAAACTGCGCTCTCTGTTGCCTGTTGGTTCCTGCATCTCTTTTGTTTTTCTTCCTCCGGAGCTTGAAGGCCCATCTCAGCTGTGTGCAAGCTGCTCGTGAGTACTGAATTCCATCGGGCTCGGTCCTTGGCCATCTCCTCCCAGCTGCTGATGTCTATTCCCAGAGCCCTCAAGTCTTGCTTGCATACATCTCTGTAGTGAAGCTGGGGGTGTCCAGCAGGTCTGTGGCCTAGGTTAACTCACCATAGAGTAGGTCTTTAGGAATGCACCTGTCTTGTATGTGGGGCACATGACCGAGCCAGTGCAGCTGTCTTTGTTTCAGTAGCGTGTAGATGCTCAGAAGTTGCATGCATTGGGGCACTTCTGTGTTGGTGATCCTATCTAACCAAGATATGCCAAGGATGCACTGAAGGCAGCGCATGTGGAAGCTGTTAAACTTTTTCTCTTGTCTAGTATACTTAGTCCATGTTTTGCTGCCATACAGTAAGGTACTCAGGATGCATGCTCTATAGACAGCAAATTTGGTTCTTCTTGTCAGTTTACTGTTTGCCCAGACATGCTTGGCAAGCTTAGCCATGGTCGAATTAGCTTTCCCAATCCTCTGCTTGATCTCAGAATCAAGTGACAAATTGTCACTGACAATAGAGCCAAGATATGAGAATTGGCTTATGACATCCAACTGGTAGCTACCAATGTGTATCAATGGAAGTGACATAGCACTGCCTGTCACTCAGAGCATGAATTGCAGACCTTGATGGATCCCTTCTCCCAAGCTTGCATGGACTTTGGCCTAACCATTAATCTTAAATATGTGTAGACAATGGTTATGTCCCCTCCTTAGCCTTCTCCAGGCTCTAGTTCCTTCAAATGATCCTCATTACCCTCCTTTGGTCTTATCATAAAGACAGACAATCAATGTTTTCACTAAAATATGACACCCAGGATGAAATACTGTATTCCAGATGTGATCTCATGAAGGCAGAGGATATTGGTACTGTCACCTCTTGGGTTTTGAGCATTGAGATTCTTTTAGCCCAGCCGAATGTAGCTTTAGCTTATGGCTGAATATACTGTTCATTCATATTGAGCTTGCAGCCCACTAAGACCCCCAGGCCTTTTTAATATGAAAAGTCTCCTGTTATAAGAGAAAAAATCAGGGCAGTAATGCAAAACCTCAAAATAGAAAAAAAAAAAACCAACAACAGCACCCATTACAAAAGAAATAGTATGGTTCAATCAGCATCTATACTCCACAGTTCTTTTTTTTTTTTTCTTTTGGATTTGGAGATCCTCTTCTATCCTGAGTT
The DNA here is from genome assembly GCF_019393635.1 of Dromiciops gliroides. Lineage (NCBI taxonomy): Eukaryota > Metazoa > Chordata > Mammalia > Microbiotheria > Microbiotheriidae > Dromiciops > Dromiciops gliroides. Next base: position 737,464,645 of record NC_057861.1, read on the forward strand.
CCCTGGAACTCTTCTGTACCATTGCATTGGTGAGAAGAATATAGTCCATCACAGTAGGTGGTACACTCAATGTTGATGATACTGTGTACAATGTTCTTCTGGTTCTGCTCATCTCACTCATCATCAGCTCATGTAAGACCCTCCAGGTTTCTCTGAACTCCTCCTGCTCATCATTTCTTATACCACAATAGTATTCCATTGTATTCATATACCACAACTTGTCCAGCCATTCCCCAATTGATGGGCACCCCCTCAACTTCCAATTCCTTGCTACCACATAAAGAGCAGCTATAAATATTTTTGTACATGTGGTCCCTTTCCCCTTTCCATGATTTCTTTGGGAAATAGACCTAAAAGTGGAATTGCTGGGTCAAAGGGTATGCACAGCTTTATCACCCTTTGGGCATAATTCCAAATGCAGAAATAGGATTAATGTTATTATGGATATATATGTGTGTGTGTATATATATATGTATATGTATATAGATATATAGATATAACCTATATCAGATTACCTGCTGTCTAGGGGAGGGGAGAGGGAGGGGAGGGAGAGAGAAAATTCTGAAATTGTAAAGCTTGTATAAACAAAAGTTGAGAACTATCTTTACATGTAACGGAAAAAATAAAATACCTTATATGTAAAAAAAAAATGAAAAGTCTTGCTATATCCCCCCCCCAATACTTCTGAGGTTCACTTCTGGAAGGTAAGTGTAATACCTTACATTTATCACTATTGTATTTAGTTTCATTTTTATTAGATTAATGCCATTATTCTATCCCAACCAGAACTTTTAAAATCCCAATTCTGTCATCCAGCATGCTATTTTCCCCTTCTTGCTTTGTCTCATCTTCAAATTTGGTAAACATCTTCTCATGTCTTAATCCAAGTTGTTAATAAAAATGTTCAACTGAATAGGGCTTTCCTGTCACCACTTCATTTAACACAGTGCCTTAGACATCAGACTGAATGCGGAACAGAGCTGCATCCATTCCACTTCTGGGACCATTTAAAGAACTCACAAATTATCTAAACCCAAAAGGCAGAGACAAATTTTGAAGCTTTTGTGGGTATGATATGTGTTTTTCTTAGAATCCTAACTTTAGACAGTCAACAAGTACTTACTATGTATTTTTTATATACCAGGTACTGTGCTAAATGTTGAGGATTAGACAAGACCAAAACAAAACAAAATAGTCCTTGCTCTCAAGTAGTTTACATTCTAATGAGAACGATAACAAGCAAACAACTATATACATTCAAGATGCAGGCTGCATAAATGGGAGTAATCTTAGAGGTAAGAGACTCACAATGGTGGGAAGAAGAAAGAGAGGGACACACATGATAGCTTCCAAGTACTGTAATATCTCCATCAACACTTTGTTGTAGTTTATGGAGGAGTCTTTTGAAAAGTGAGTGCTTCCTGCTTGGCCACTTTAGTGAGTTCTTTAATCATTGGTCCATTTGAATATAATCCCAACAAAGCAATGAAATGTCCAAGTTGAATTCTGCCCATTTCACAGATTCACAGTCAGAAGGAACCTCAGAGGCCAAATAATTCAACTAATACATGAACAAGCATCTCCTCCCAACAAGTGTTCATCTATAGAACCTCAGGCAAGAGAAATCCATCACCTCTTAAGGTATCCTTTTTTACATACCTTTAATTATTACTTCAGCTTGAATTGTCCTCTTTAAACATCTCTTGGGCAACAGAAGTTTATTCCTTCTTCCATTTTGTTGATATCTTTAACAATCTAAAGTCAGACACAGATTTGGGAAATTTCCTAAGTATCAGTTAATTATTTGATTCATAAATGAGCTCAACTGCATGGTAGTGGGTGACAAGAGCTCATATAGTAATCTGTGATTTACAATTCTTCATGATAACATTGTGAGATTATTTAATGCAAGTAATATTATTCCCATTTAACAGATGAGGAAACTGAGGCCCAAATTGAACTCTGCCACTTAATATTTATGTGAATGCAGGGAAATCACTTTACTTCCTGGGATTGGATGATGAGAACTCATAAAGCCCTTTCTGGCTCCAAATCTATGGTCATACAGCCAAAAGGCTTTAAGGGAGATTACTCCCATTTAGATTTCATTTAATGATCCTTATGGTTTTTTTTCCTTTTTTTTTGGCGGGGCAATAAGGGTTAAGTGACATGCCCAGGGTCACACAGCTAGTGTCAAGTGTCTAAGGCCAGATTTGAACTTAGGTCCTCTTGAATCCAGGGCTGGTGTTTTATCCACTGCACCACCTAGCTGCCCCCAATGCTTATGTTTTTGAATCATTATTCATTTGTCCCCATCTTTGCTACTCAAATGGGGGAATAACTTCTAAATAGATATTTTCACAATCTTCATATATAATTGAATCATTGACTTTAATAATCGGCTTTGTCCTTTGGCTGGAAATTATCCACTTAGTTTTAAGCCAGAGTTGTTGTTGTTGTTGTTTGTATTTCGTACTCAGAGGACCATGACATTGAGGTGATGTCATGGCTTGCACTGAATTGGATTTAAGTGAGAGAGGGCTGTGCAAGGTCAGAGGGAGGACACAGCAGAAGAACTTGTATCTGATATTCAGGTCTATTACACATTCCCTCTAGCACTCCATACTTTCTGAATGGCTGGGCTTCTGTATAGAATCCTTCCTTTCATTTCCATCTGGATGCAGGAAGTAGTGTAACAAGTAGACTGGGGTGGCCAATGTAGCCTTCCTTTCTTTTCTCTCCTGAGATTTATAAAGCAAGTGTCTTAACTATTAGGATACACAGCTATTGTTGCAGGCAAAAGCTTTAGATGCCTCTTTTCTAAAACCTTATTCTTAAGGTAAATTAATTCATTTCTTTCCAATTCTGGGGAAGGGGATCTGGAATTATACAAAGGGAAGCAACATTTCTTGGGCTGGGCTAAAGCTTGAGAAGCTAGACTTGGTATCCTTGTGGTTCCCTTTTTAGATCAGTATATCACTGATTATGTGATGGAAGGCAAGCCATTAACCTTCATATGTCTTTGTTGTTCTCTGTAGGCACAGAAGTATTAATCACACCAGAAGAATGAGGCTTTCTTCATATTTGCAAGAGCTTTGAGAAGCCACAGGAATTTTTTCCAAGGTGAAAATTGCATGATGGAATATATTCATTTCTATCCTCCCTCCCCTTCTTTCCTTCTTCTGGAATTTAAAAAAGATACAGAGTCAAAGATGATTTAAAAAAAGAAAATAGATTTCATAAAGCAAAAATGAGGGCTAATTCTTGGACTGTCCATAAACTTTACTGGTGTCCTCTCCACATTAAGAGGAAAGAAGAAAGGTCTCTAACACATTACATAGATTGCCGGTGGCAAAGTTATGGAAAGATATGAACAAGAATCTCACAGAATGGGTAGGCATGGATGGGTTGTGATTTGCATTATTGGAGGGGATATTCACATCAATGAGATCATAGATCAATTTGTATATTTGCAAAAGTCAAATCCTCCAACAAAGTACTACTCTGAAATCTCATCATAGTGAGGACATGGTCATATATCCTCAAACACCATGACAAAGGAGTACAAAGCCTGAAAAGTCCTAACGAGGTAGAAAGTATTTGAGCAAAGGCTGATCATAGGAGCATGTATCTTTGACCTAAGGACCAGCTAGAAAGGTTAGAGAAGTTCATTATCCCAGTGCTAGAAAATCAGATTTTTTTTTTTTTTTGCTTTTTGCTCTAGTAATTCATGAGAGGATGCTAGCTGATGAAGTAGATAGAATGCTGGGCCTGCAGTCTAGAAGATACATCTTCCTGAGTTCAAATCTGGCCTCACTTACTAGCTTTTGTGACCCTGAGCAAGTCACTTAACCCTGTTTCTCTCAGTTTTCCCATCTGTAACATGAGCTGGAGAAAGAAATGGCAAACCACTCGAGTATCTTTGCCAAGAAAATGGGGTCATGGAGAATTGGACACAACTGAAACAACTGAACAACAAAAACTCATGAGAACTGATTACTAAGGCTTGGAGAAGTTGGGATTCAACCCTTTTAAGAGAGAACTCACTCCAGTGAAATGGAAGATCTTTAAAAAATATTAAAATCTAGCATCAAATTGTAGTTACTATAGCCAGGGACTTAACCCCAGCCTTAGCCTTGGCTAGTTTAATAGCCTCCCTGAATATCCCCTTGACCCTCCTCCACACCTTCTCTGGCCCCAATCCTTTTCCAGTTTAATCATTTACATCTCACCCATCTCTACCACTTTTAGGGTCTCACCTATTGCTTCCTTCTACTCCCTAGCACCAGAAATATGGTTTCTAAGGTGAAGGTGAAAAATAGCCATTCCAGTTGTGAGATTTAAAATTGGATACAAGAGCATTAAACTCCCCTTTAACCTTTCCCTTATATATCTCCCAGACCAGTAAGTGAAAGAAGCCTCTGAGCTTTAGTTAGAGCTTTTATTATTTGGGAATTACTTAGCCAACAAAACAAGGTGATGTTGATTAGAGAGATAGGAAAGTAGAAATACAAATAAATAGTCTTAGATCTAAGCTTAGTCTATATTCCACATAGAACTCACCAAAAACCCAAGGCCACCTCTTGAGGCTGAGAACCGCATCAAGCACGTGCTGTTACGGAGGACCAGGCCGATCACCAAGGACCTGAGTCAGCATCTGTGTCCCGAGCCAGCCAGCCAGCCAGGAGCGAGTGAGTTAAAAAAAAAAGAGAGAGCACTCACTTCCGTTCTCTCCTTGCCTTTAAGCTCGCACCCTGGAAGTGGAGTGCTTAGCAGATGCACGGGCGGTTCGTCATGGTCTCCTCCCCGAACGGGTGGTCCTTCAAAAACTGGCGGGCGTCTTTCAGTTATCCTGACCAACTTGTTAAAAGCTTTCACTTTTTACCACATTTCCCCCCTTTGCTTCCTCAAGAAACAGAACGTTTCCTTGATGGAACAGACAAAAATAACAGAATATAATAATCTATGCTAACTCATAATATGTTAATAACAATATAGAAAAGGAAGAGAGGAAAGTTTTGTCCAGAGGGGCAGTTTTTTTTTTTTGTCTTCATGAACCGACACTTTGACATTGGTCTTGCAAAGGGAGGGCCTCTGCAGAGAGTACATGTTACAGATGGCATATAATAACAGAAAGGAGATAGTAAAAACTAACAAAACAAAACTGTTCATATAAAGTCTCTGATTTCTCTTGTCTTCTTGAAGTGGTAAGATGTCATCAGGAGGAAACTGGATTCTGGACTCTGGTCTGGATTCTGGTCTGGAAAAACTGGATTCCAGACTGGTCTGGAAAGCTGGATTCTCTTCTTTAACTGTTTGAATTGCTGCATTTTTACTAAACCTTAGCATAGCATTGTCAACAATCAAATTAATAAATTCCATTACATTACCTCCTTTATATCCTTAGACTTCTAATAGAGGGTTGAGGTAGTTATGCAATCTATAACACTTTTTACCACCATGTGTCTGGATCAAAGCCAAATTTAGTATGTGTTCATGACACCTGAAAATGTTATGGAAAGATTATCATACCATATCTCATGATTCCGAGACAGCCAGTGATTGTGCTAGGCCACAGGTGAGTTCAACTAAGTGAGACAAAAAGAAAAATAAGTTCAGTTGTTAGGTTAAATTAAGAGGGAGAGAGGATGAAACTGAACTGTGCCTAGTAATTGTGCTCTACATAGTCACCATCATAAGCAAACCATGGACTTACGTATACCTGTCTTTCCTTTCGTTGCACATATATTCTCTCCAGGGCCTGCATCAAAGTTCACAGCAAGTTAGTCTCTGAATTCTGAAATCTCATATCAATTTCACCAAAGACAGTATGATGGTAAAAATGCATGCTATGCTGCATAACTGAGAATATATTAGTGATATATACAATAATTCCAAACCATACTCAGAGTATAATGACATATAAATAATAAACAAATGTAAATAGCTAATTATATTAGACATTATTACATAATCTTCTTTTAGCAAGTAAACCACATCATCTTATACATGAATTCTCTATTATAACAGTAGCAGATACTTAAAGTGGCGATCAATTTATCAAAAAGAAATAAGACTTCAGTTAGCAAGATTCAATATTCAATGTTTTCAGTGAGGTATCAAGCAATAGGGTTCAATAACCCTCTTTTTTTTTTAAACAGAATACCATAAAAGAGAAAAGAGAAGAAAAAAAACTCATTAGAACTCATGGTTCTCTCAAAAAGAAAGATTAAAAAAAGAATTCTGGTAGCTTCTGAGGCCTGATGGCCTCACCCACAGCATATACTTAAAATGTCTTTGAAAAGTCACTTAGTTTACAAAATTGAGTTTTAAAGAAAAGCAAAATAAACAAAAGTAAAAAAAGAAAGCAAAAACAAAAAACAAAAATAAAAAGCAAAAGATTCCCTAAGCACTCTTTTGTGCTTTTAAAGAACTTAAAGGTGTGGTGAATTCCAGGTCTTTTCAGTGCCTTTCAAAAGCCAAAACAAACAAACAAAAAAACCAAAAAGGATTTAAAAAAATAGGTATAGGGTAGGGAAAGGGTGGGGGAAATGATACAATTGTAGCATTTGCTAGACAGCATCAGCTGAATGTGGTAGTTCATCAGTTAAATCAGCCCTTATTGAAAATCAGTGGCACAGACAAAACTGATGCTAGAGAACTCCACATTTTCTACCATAAAGAACATTATGACAGCATTAGAAAGATCAATGACAATTCAGAAACCCCTGCCACTTTGGCATGCAGAGAATTGGGGAACCAGTTAAAACAATGTGGCATACCCCAAACTCTAGCAGCTTAAATATCTTAAAATTTAACAAGCATTTCCTTCTATAGGCAAAGCACTGAAGCACATGGCCTGGTTTTCTGGCCCACCTCAATTCCCCCCCCCCACCTTTTTTTTCTTCCACACCAATCTTTTATTTGCAGAGTTCCTTATAAACAATTTATGTAAAAACATAACAAGGATACACAAAGGGACCTGAGTCAGCGTCTGTGTCCCGAGCGAGCCAGCCAGGAGCAAGTGAGTGAAAAAAAAAAAAAGAGAGAGCGCTCACTTCTGTTCTCTCCTTGCCTTTAAGTTTGCACCCTGGAAGTGGAGTGCTTAGCAGACGCACAGGCGGTTCATCATGGTCTCCTCCCTGAACAGGTGGTCCTTCAAAAACTGGCGGGCGTCTTTCAGTTATCCTAACCAACTTGTTAAAAGCTTTCACTTTTTACCACATAGTTAAGTGTCTATATTAAATTTAAAAGCAGGAGGAGAGGGCAGGAATAAGACAAAAATTGTGGTGTGAAAGAGTTTTCTTACTGTGACAAAGATTGCAGTATAGGTTCTTTCTGACTATCTCAATCTTGAATGCTAGTATAGAATTAAAGAATACCATAAGGAACATAGCACCAGGAACTCTGCTCTTATGTGGATTGATTGAAAGTTCTCCCAGGTATGAGGTATGTTGTGGCTTAGTGTCCGCTCAAAACCACAGCTTACAAACCCCACTGATAGATTTATTGTATAAAACAACCAGAGGACACATTGTTGTTGTTTAGTTGTTTCAGTAACCTTCTACTCTTTTTTTTTTTTGTGGGGCAATGGGGGTTAAGTGACTTGCCCAGGGTCACACAGCTAGTAAGTGTCAAGTGTCTGAGGCCGGATTTGAACTCAGGTACTCCTGAATCCAGGGCTGGTGCTTTATGCACTGTGCCACCTAGCTGCCCCATCAGTAACCTTCTACTCTTAATGACCCCATTTGGGGTTTTCTTGGTGGAGATACTGGAATGGTTTGCCATTTCCTGCTCCAGCTCAGTTAACATATGAGGGATTGAGGTAAACAGGTGAAGTGACTTGCCCAGGGTCACACAGCTAGTAAGTGCCTGAGGCCAGATTTGAACTCAGGAAGAGGAGTCTTCCTGAATCCAGGCCCAGCACTCTCCACTGCACTACCTAGTTACCCCTAGAGCACACATTAGTTCAAAACAAAAGACATTTAATTAAACAGTGTAGCAAAATAAGTGTCAAGATTCCAGCCTCTTCCTCCCTTGTCTACAAAAGAATATACCATCCCACAGGTACATTGTATATAATTGTTTGCATGTTACCTCCCCATTAGACTGTAAGCTCCTTGAAGGAAGTGACAATGTTTTTGCCTCTCTTTGTAACTTCAGTGCTCAGCACAGTTCCTGGTACACAGATCCTTACTGACTGATTATTTAAAAGCCTTTGAGGGTTTAGCTGGATTTTATCAGATTATGTTTACCCCCATTTTTTTGGGGGGGGGTGTCTCTGACAGAGTTATAAATCATGTAGTAGGTGGAGTGCTGAAGTTGAAGTCTGGAAGACCTCGATTTAAATACCACTGTAGATGCTTTATACTATAGCTGTGTGACTCCAGGCAAGTGACTTAACATAAGGGAGTCTCACTTCCTTGTTAGAAAAATGGTGGGGTGACTCAATAACCTGTAAGGTCTCTTCCAGTTCCAAATCCATGAGCCTGTGGTAAATGAGGGAAATGCCATGAATATGGTGTTATGGGGGAAATGGGGTATGGGGTTGGGGTTCTTAGGAATTCCTCTTTAAAGAATTACACCCTCTTGCACACAAAGCAGTTAGAATAAGATGGTAGTTTATTTAGGGGCAAGGGAAGGGAAGGGTGGAGGAAGGGAAGGGAAACCAAGAGAAATCCTTGGACTTCTCTTGGGGAGAAAGGCACAAAGCACAAGCCTCTGAGGTACCAATCTCCTTGAGCAGGAGACTGGCAGGTACTTTTATAGGGGGCTGATGGGGGTGTGACCATCTGCCTGTGAAAAGTTCCTTTAGTGAGGGAGGACCATCCCCCACTGGTGGTGGCTAGAGGAATTGGGTGAGGGGTGGGTAAGGATATCTCTTCTGGACACAAAGGCCACAGCCACACCCAAACTTATCTCCCCAGGGGTAAGGGAGATCAGAGTGAAGGGTGGAGGTCTCGAAGCTAGCTCAGTCTGATCTGGTTCCGCTTATCTCTCTAGGTGTATCTGTTCTCTGGTTTAGTTTCTCAAGGAGAAGATTCCTCGATGTGCCCCAGAGAACTTCTGGCGTGCTCTGCGCCCTCAACAATGGGATACCTGGATTTCACCGAGGAAAATGACAAATGTCTCGTGGTGTCCTTATGGACAAGATAGAGAGATGGGGACTGGTACAGTTAAGTGGCTTTGGAACTAGTTGTTTTGGATCAGACCCAAGGAGTAATGAATGGTTGATGAGTGAGTTGGTACCAGTCTTAAAGGTGATAGACTAAGGGGGCGAAGGGTCTGAAGATAGAAGACAATGTAAAATTGAATTGCTATACTGTCCCATTAAGATTTCAAAAGAAGGAATGTGAGGCGAAAGTTTGGGTGATGGCTTAGTGAATTAATGGCATTTTCTAGTTGCATAGAAATTGTACTAACATGAATCAAAGACCCTGATCAAGTTTTCCTATTCATTGTGCATCCTAAGTTTATTTTTTAAATTAAATTTTATTTTTAATTAAAAAAAGTTTTCTTTTTCTCATACATACCACTCACAACTGAAAAAAAAAGAAAAAGAAAACTTTTTTATTTAAAATTTTTTTTATCATAACAGTATTTTATTACTTTCCAGTTACATGTAAAGATAATTTTCAACATTTGTTTTCATAAGATTTTTAGTTCCAAATTTTTCTCCTTCTCTCTCTTCCCTCACCCCTCCCCGAGACGGAAAGCAATCTGATAGAGGCCATTCATGTACAATCACATTACACATATTTCTGCATAAGTCATGTGAAACAAAACTTTTGTAACAAATATGCATAATCAAAAATATGTCTCAGTCTGTACACTGAAGCCATCATCCCTATCTGAGAAGGTCTGTAACATGTTACATCATTGGTCTTCATGATTTATTATTTCATTGATTACAGTTCTTAAGTCTTTCAAAGTTGTTTTCTGTGTTTTTTATATTGTATATTCTTCCCAAAATTGAGCAGAATATTTTTTTAAAAATGAATAATTCTGTGATAAATCAACATCTACATTGGGAAAGTAACAAGAGTCCATATGCAAATTGATGTATCCAAATAAAATTTATTGAAGGATATTCTTACAGCCAATCAGAATCTCAGGAGAGATTGAAATGGGAGATGCTACAAATCTTGGGGCAGTAGGCAGAAGGAAATATGGCTTCCCAACTTTCTCTTTTTGTATAGATATAACCCTGGTGCCTCTGGAACATGAGAAAGGCATGGTGAGAAATGATGTTCCCCTGGTCAGAACAGAACTTCTTGGATTCCTTTTACAAGAACGAATGCCATTACACAGTGGGGGAAGGTGCTGAGTTGAGGGAGCTGGACATATGATTTGTGAGGGAGACTGCAGAACATGAAGAAAGGCTGAATGCAAACAGCAGGGGGATGGTTTGAGCAGCTAAGGGGACTTGGCTTTCACTGTTATTACTGCTCCACTTCAGTCTTTGGCAGTTTATCCAGCAATCAAAACAACAGGGGGATTATAGGACATAGATTTTTGAGAAACTATAAAAGTGGAGGGAGTGCTAGGGAATGGGGTTACTGGCATTGCCTCCACTACAAGTCACAGCTGCTTCTAGGACCCAGGGGAGTCAACTACAAGGCTGAGAGAATCGGACTGTGATGCATTAAGTAGCCATTATAGATCATAGTTAGATTTTTATATAAACACATGCCATTTTCTCTCTTTTCTAGAGATAGCAGTTTCTTGTGCCAAAGTATATTTGTGTTATTTAAAATCTATTCCAATTTCCATTTAAGTTATTAATAAAGTCAACCTGGGGCAGCTAGGTGGCACAGTGGATAGAGCACTGGCCTTGGAGTTAGGAGGACCTGAGTTCAAATCCAGCCTCAGACACATAACACTTACCGGCTGTGTGACCCTGGGCAAGTCACTTGACCCCAATTGCCTCACACACATCCCCCCAAATAAATAAAGTCAACCCAATTTAGATAAAATCCAGCTGATCTCATTGCTATTGATCTGTGTGTTGCCTTATTTGTAAATGGGAGGAGGTTCATTGAAAAGGAGTATACCAATGAATGGTACAAATAGAATGACAAAGCTCTTATCTCTGCCTAAAATTGCCAGTTGTTCTTTAAAAAAACAAACAAACAACAACAACAACAAAACTTTTCTGGGACCTCAACAAAATGAGAGAATCTTATAGTTTTGATTCATTCATACCTTTTTAAGCTTTGCAATTACTGATTAAACCTCATGACTAGAGAAGCTCTTTTCAGGGGCAAGTTGTGATAGTTTTATCTTATTCTGCATTATCCTATTCTTGGCATTTCAAATGATTTAGTAAACTCCTCAATGAGGGATGGAGTGGTGTAGCCTAAGGGAAGGCTAGGCCCACAAGGTCACCTAATAGAGGAGTAAGTCCTCATTCCAAGGGTGGGGGCCATTCAAGGGAAGTAGTTCTTCACCCAAATAGTGAACTCCTTCAGGATAACATCACCATCTGGTTACAGCAGATGGGTCCCATCTCTCATGTATGTCACTTTTTTCTTGTATCATAAGACTATCATTGGTGAAGAAGGAAAGTATTACTATTACTTCCATTTCCAGATCTATGTTTTGAGATCTTTGAGAATTTCATTTGGTTGAAAGGGGCACAGTGGATAAAGTATCAGCCTTGAATTCTGGAGGACCTGAGTTCAATTCTAGCCTCAGACACTTGACACTTACTAGCTGTGTGACCCTGGGCAGGTCACTTAACCCTCATTGCCCCTAAAAGAGAGAGAGAGAGAATTTCATTTGGTTGAAAGAACAGAAAAGGAAAGGACAAGAAAGTAATTTATACAGTGGCTGATTTTTAAAAATTTAATGGGCTTGGGGCAGCTAGGTGGCACAGTGGATAAAGCACTGGCCTTGGATTCAGGAATACCTGAGTTCAAATCCGGCCTCAGACACTTGACACTTACTAGCTGTGTGACCCTGGGCAAGTCACTTAACCTCCATAGCCCCGCAAAAATAAGAAATTTAAAAAATTAATGGGCTTGTGTTCAGAGCAATGAGAGCCTGATCTCATAGCCTCAAGTGCACTGTGAAATACTTATCTATAAATGACATGGTGCTCATTCCTCTATACAGGTGGCCATTTCATAAGGGCTCATGGTAAAACAAAGAAGCAAGGTGGCATTAAGTTTCTTCATGGGTCGAATTGCTGATTTAAGTCTTAATTCTCCTGAGTCAAAGTTTATTTCTGTTATTTGAAAATTTGTTCTCATTTCCATCTTCTTTTCTTTCTTTCTTTTTTTTTTTTGGCAAGGCAGTGGGGGTTAAGTGACTTGCCCAGGGTCACAGAGCTAGTAAGTTTCAAGTGTCTGAAGCCGGATTTGAACTCAGGTCCTCCTGAATCCAGAGCTGGTGCTTTATCCACTTCACCACCTAGCTGCCCCCCTCATTTCCATCTTAATTACTAGTAAGAGCAAATCAATTTAGATTCAATCTGATCAACATATGGTCCAGATTCTAAAGCATTCAGAAGATGCACTAAACAGGGTAACATTCACGTGGGGCTTTTTTCATTTCCTATATTGGGGTATCATGACTCTATAAGATATCATTGGGATGTCATGACCTCTATAAGGCTAACAGGGAATTATTGGGGCTTAAGCCATAATATAACTTGTCCAGTGGTGAGCTTGAAGACTGGGTTTAGGAGGATTAAGTACCAGGGAAAGGGAGAAGGATAGGAAGATAGAGGAGGTTCAGAGTTCTAAATCATGGAGATAAATTATTATGGAGAAAAATGAGGTCAGAGGTAGGATCAATTAGAATAAAGGAGCTAGTTTATGAAGGTGAAGAATAAGGATGCCAGGATTTTGAGAGGATATCCATATATATTTATGTTTATGTTTATGTTCTCAGGCTTAAGGGCAGGGAGTGGAGTGAAGAAGAAAGACTGTGAACCAAGTACTGAACTTGAGAAATAAGAGAATTAAATCAAAATCTCAACTCTAGGAGGTATAGCAGGAGGCAAGAGGAAGTTGAGACATTGAAGTATAAATGGTAGGAGTTGTCAAGGGATTGAAAGAGAAGAAGGCTCGAAGTTAACACACTGGGGAGACCAATAAGATGGTGCCATTGTACTTCTGAGACATCAAGGGGGAGATTTCCAACAGGCAGTTAGAATTCCTTCAGAGCACCCTGAAGTTTTGTTGAAAGGTCTGGAGTTGAGATGAAAGAGTTCTGGGAGTTATCACTTCCATGGGGATGATTCAAGTTATGGGAATAGATAAAGTCACAAAGGGAGAAAAGGCAAAAAAAAGGGGGGTGGGGGGAGAGAAATCCAGATCAGATCATTGGTTGTGTGAGAATGACAAAAAGTGTTGTGGTAGTAATATTTTTAAAAGTATGTTTAAAAAAAAAAGATGTGAGGGGCAGCTAGGTGGCGCAGTGGATAGAGCAGTGGCCCTGGATTCAGGAGGACCTGAGTTCAAATCTGACCTCAGACACTTAACACTTACTAGCTGTGTGACCCTGGGCAAGTCACTTAACCCCAGTTGCCTTACACACACACACACACACACACACACACACACACATACACATACACACACACACACACACACAAAAGATGTGAGAAGGGAAGCGGTGTGATATAGTGGATAGAGCCATGATTGAACCCAGGAAGAAATGGGGTTATTCACCACCTCTGAAACAAATGAATTGTGGAAACCTGAGCAAGTCACTTAAGCTCTCAATGCTTCAGGCAACTCTCTAAGACTGTACATTGCAGGAAGGCGCTTAGGTGTTTTGGTAAAGGGAGTTTTCTTACCCATGCATTCCCTATGCCAAGCAAATCACAAGTGGAACCACTACCCCTATCTAGAAGAAGAAAGTAGGAGAGGGAATATTTCACTAGACTGAAATTATGTGTTTTGGTGATAGGTCAAGAAGAGATAAATCCTAGGAATACCTTGTGGAAGTTTTCTTAGTCCCCAGCCCCAGCCCCCTGCCCTGGAAAAAAAAAAAAGATCCAGTTAGAAGATTTATGAGAGACTTAAAAATTCTTCTCTCATTCATAGTAAGAAATACTGTGATAAGTTAATAAATAATGAGTTCAATTTGGAGTTAACACTATTTTTGTATGTAATCTGCTGCATATTCCCATGCATCTTTCCTTGAAAAATGGTATTTTGTATCTCTCACAACAACCCATCTATATTAGTTATTCTTAGAATGGTCAATTTTGAAACATTGTCAAGTTAGGTAGAATTCATGAGTCATGTGAATGTTAAATATTGGATTTTATGTTTTAGCGGGGTGTCAAAATGTTACCAGTAATAAGATAAATAACCACAACTTATTTATTCAAATTGTTTCTATCTTCAGTGATCAATAAAATGTTGGCATAGTAGACAGGTGGTCTTATTTATGCAGTGAGTTACTCCAAAATAATGTTCTCTCTGGGTTTCAAGAATGTATCAAAAGAACAGGAGCTATGTCTTAGGTCATTTATGGGAAGTTTCTAAGTAGATGATGGTGACTACCCATGGGGCTAAGCAAATCAAAGGTGAATCATAATGATGGGGACGGTGATGATATTAGAGTTAGTGAAAGAAAGAGAAGACAGAAGCCAAAAGAGAATATTAGTTTAAAATGGGTTTCAAGTATTTCAGGGCTAATGATGTGAATGGAAAATTCATCGCTTTCATAGCATTATGCAATAATCCTCATTTGCTTCTAGCAGGAGGAGAATGGTGTATTGACAAAACTTTAATCAAAGAAGGATAATTGGGTTCTTTGAAGGATAGTATGTGTGGCAGGTCCATGTGTTGCTACACAGAGCCCACCCAATAAGCTAGGGGCCTTCCTTCCTTCCTTCCTTCCTTGTTCACTGTTGTTGGAGGGGGTGGAGAATGCAATATTGAGCATGCCAAGTAGAGTACATGGGCTGTTTACTGCTTAGCCCATGTTCTCACCATGTGATCCACCCATCTTCTTTTTGGATCATTAATTTCTTTTCTCCACTTCTGCTTATTTTATTTTATTGTTTTTGCAGGGCAATGAGAGTTAAGTGACTTGCCCAGGGTCACACAACTAGTAAGTGTCAAGTGTCTGAGGCTGGATTTGAACTCAAGTCCTCCTGAATCCAGGGCCAGTGCTCTATCCACTGTGCCACCTAGCTGCCCCACTTCTGCTTATTTTTAATGCCATCTTTATCTCCTCTGTAAACACAGTTGAGACTTCAGTGTCTAAGCATAGTGTATTCACAGTCTTTGTTGATTAAAAAAAAATTTTGTTAAAACAATTTTTGCTGATTTTTCCCATTTTTCTTTTGTAGGTTATCTTCCTTTCCATTTTCACCTTGAAATACCCTTGAGATGACTTTGCTTATTTAGGTGGATCTCTCACCAACATTTTGAAAAACTAGCTTCACCCTCCCCCACTTCTCTCTGTTTTATGAAGTAATATTACTCCCATTTTGTATTCATTCTTCTCCATAAAACTTTACAAATGAGTTTATATTGTAAATTGGTGTGGTCTTTGACTGCCATATTGCTCTGCTTGGCAAGGAAGTCAAGTTGTATTTGAAATTATCTGACTGTTTAGGCTCTTTTGATCTCTTTGCTATGGTGACTTCTTTACGTCCATAAATTTCAATTTAAAATACTTGTATTTACTTATGTACTGACTTCTGTTCATGTGCTATTCTTCATCATCACTCTTCATGTGAATAGGCCAGGACTTAATTATTTCAACTGAATGTCCTGTCCTTTTCTCCTCTTTATTCTTCTACCTTTGTACTAGTTTTAATCTTTGTTCTAATAAGTCAGTGTTTGGAGAATCATAGAATATGAGAGTTTCAAGGGACTTCAACTACCATCCAGTCAAAGTCATACATGATTCCTAAGTAAAGCATGTGGCTTATTTAGCAATGAATGACTTCCACATCAGTAACAAGTAATTTCCTATGGTTTGAAATACAATCAGTTTCATTTTTATGATAGTCTTCGGTGCTTGCCAAATCCAGTGCCTTTGGATTCTTTTCTTGAAGAAAATGTGAAGGATATAGGAGGCTTCTGTTTATCCTTTTGCCTCTCTCATTTCTTAGTCCTGTTTCATGTAAAAGTAATTTTTAAAAATGTGTTCCACAGTAGGAATTTGCCTTTGTGAACAAAGGGGCAAATTTGGCAATTCTTTCTTTGCCGACAATGAAAAGCCAGAAAGGAAAGTATTTTTACCTTAATACAAACTAGATAAAACATTTTCCTATTTCTAATTTTATTCTTCTATGAGTAAGTCCCTAAGTAGTTGGACCCAGCAGTGACCTATCATCACTCAGTAGGGTATGTTTCTAAAATGAAATGGACTGATCATGAAGCCAGAACAAAGAATAATAGATAGAGACCAGGGGTTAGGAAGTATAAAGAGATCTGGAGCACAAGGTGAACATAGACAACAATTTAACAGGATGAGAGAAGGAAATTGGTTGCAATTTGCACTAATGGGGGAGGGGGGGCTACCCAAACCAATGAAGTCATGGATCCATACTCATATTGTAGTATAAAGAAAGACCCTGTTGTGATGGGACACAGATGCTAGTCATCATCTCTGGGACTCAGTTTTCATTTTGTCTTCTATTTTAATGGCTTCATAGGCCTAGAGCTGAAAGAGCCTTTGAAACTATCTGGTCTAATCTCTCTCATTTTATAGATGAAGAATCTGAGACTCAGAAAAGTTAAGTGAATTGCTCAAAGCCACACAGCTAGTTAGGGACATAGTGGTGGAATCCGAATTTGAATTCAGTTCCTATTACTCTTATCTTCCCATTGTACCGATGCAGACCCAGTAATTCCAAGAAATACACAAGGAGAAGGTTAGATGAGATGGGCTCCAAAGTCACTTCCAACTCTAAAGCTGGGATCTTATGAAGATATGGAAGGGGGGAAAATCAAATTAAATTTAGAGTTTACCACAGTCTATTGTCAATCTCTTAATAAGCACTGTTCCAGGTGCTGGGAATACAGAGACAAAAAAGAAATAGTCCCTGCCCTATAGAACATGCTAACATTCTGCAGGAATACTGCAGTATATACACACATATGCAAATACAGAGTAAATACAAGGGGGCAGCTAGGTGGTGCAGTGGATAGAGCACTGGCCCTGGAGTCAGGAGGACCTGAGTTCAAATATGACCTCAGACACTTGACATTTGCTAGCTGTGTGACCCCGGGCAAGTCACATAACCCCAATTGCCTCACCCAAAACAAACAAAAAACCAAAAAACCCCAAACAAACAAACAAAAAACCCAAACCAAACAATTCAGGTTGCAGCCAGGTGGCACAGTGGATAAAGCACTGGGCCTTGGACTCAGGAGGACCTGAGTTCAAAAGCAACCTCAGACACTTGACACTTAAAACTGTGTGACCCTGGGCAACTCACTTAATCCTCGTTGTCCTGAAAAAAAAAAAAAGAAAAAAATATCTCCATCAGTTCCTTTCATTTTCCAGTGTTGCACTGAAGTCAGAAGACCTCCATGCAAGACCTTGTTCTGTTACTTATTACCTGGGTGACTTTAGGGAAATAATTTCACCTCTTTTTGCCTTAGTTTCCTCATCAACAAAATGAGAGGGCTGGATGCTAATACTGCATAGGTCCCTTCCAGAGTGAAATCTCTGATTCTAAGTATAAGGAAGAAAGAAATGTACTTTTTTTTTTTTGGTGGGGGTGGGGAGAGAAAATTGCAGTCAGAGGACTGCATGGGTGGGAAGGTGCTAAAGTTGTACATAATTTCCCTATTCTTTTTCCATGATCCCCATCCCTGGGGTACAGTGCTTTCAGGCTGCTCATAGCCTAGCTCCACTTTCTACTTTTGTTCCCTTAGACAAGTTACTTCTCTCTGGGTCTCAGCTTCTTCATTTGTTAAATGAGGGAGTTAGACTAGTTGAGTTCTTAATTTTTGTTTTTAAGTATTTTGATCATCATATTTCAATGTAATTGGTCATGCTATGTATCCTAT
The DNA here is from genome assembly GCF_019393635.1 of Dromiciops gliroides. Taxonomy (NCBI): domain Eukaryota; kingdom Metazoa; phylum Chordata; class Mammalia; order Microbiotheria; family Microbiotheriidae; genus Dromiciops; species Dromiciops gliroides. The sequence goes on from NC_057861.1 coordinate 737,482,641, forward strand.
TTTATGCACTTAAAAACGCCACTCTGAGAAGGGTTCTATGGGCTTTGCCAGATTGCCTAATGGGGTCCAGAACACAATAAAAGTTAAGACCTCTGGGCCTGGATGATGTCCAGACTCCAGCTGTAAATCTAGGCGCCCTCATCTGTAAAATTAGGGCGCTGAACTCAATACTCTCTGAGGTCCCCTACCACTCTCTGTGATCCAAATTTAAAAGCATGACGCTCTTTTTCATTCTAATGTCAACAACTGTAGAGTCAGGCTTGAAGGTAAGAAAGAGAAGGGGTAGTGTAAGCTTTTGGTGCTTACACAGTGTAGACAAGTTACCTGCTTTCATTGGGTAGTAGCAGACTGCTGAATGAATGACACACAGAATGCTTAACACCACCAATACATCAAAAAACCATACTTTATTTTATGTATAGCAATACAATTTACATATTAAATAACACTATCATAGAATGATTTGATATAGTTTTAAACAGAACAAAAAAGGTAATTCTTCAAGTTACAAAAAACCCCCAAAAACAAAATGGAAAAAAGATACCCAAAACAAAACACCACTTTTTCCAAAATGGGTCCAATGCGACAGACGTGTTCAATGACTGATTAGGCCTAATTCCTATTGCCCACTCTGACAATGGAATGAAAAAGAAAATCTAACTTTCATAATCACTGCCCCAAAGAAAGAACATGGCGTTGGATTCTTTTGGAATGTGATGATGGTCCGTGCTACTTTCAGTACACAGAAAGGCTGTATTCACATATCCACCACAAAAAAAAAAAAGTATGAAGGAGTTGAAACTAGAAAAAAATCAGCTTTATATGAAAATATAAAATTCTATGATTATATACCATAGATACAAAGTTCCCAGAAGATGCTTATCCAAGCAACAAAATATTTACAGTTTTAATGATTTCTGCTAT